>NC_045610.1:34958639-36299301 GCF_009762305.2 Zalophus californianus
TGTTTAAGATTTTATTTATTCATTTGAGAGATAGAGTGAGTGAGAGAGCCCACGAGAGAGCCCAACCAACTGAGCCACCCACGCGCCCCTCAGAGGCCTTTTTTAAATGATTGGTGATCCTTACCTCTCACTAAGCCACTGATTGGACTGAATGAGCCTGAGGTTGGACTTTTTGATGAGTGAGATTCACTGTGTGATTGGTCCCTTTTTAAATCTTCTCGCTAGTGTTTTGCACTGGTACTATGATCTGTTTAAATGTGGTTTTCTTTTTCTTGTGTTTAATATATGTGGTAGTCCTGTCTGAATTTGTTTTCAAAGTTTTTGTAGAATTCTTAGCCAGTCTCTCATTCAGCATTTCCATATTCTCTCCTTTGAGAATTCATATTAGACATTTATTAGATCTTTGCATGTTATGCTCTTTTAACTTTTTTTCTATGTTTCTGTTCTTCTTTGCAGTGTTTTGGGTATTTTCTTAATGTTTATCTTCCATTTCCCCATTTCTTTTTTAGCCATGTCTGATCTGCAATTCAGCCCATCCATTGAGGTGTTTTGGTGGTGGGTGTTTTTTTCATTACAGCAGTTATACATATTTTTAAGATTTTATTTATTTATTTGACAAAGATAGAGGACACAAGTAGGCAGAGCATAATTTGTTCATTCACCTGTTAATATTTGGGTTGTTTCTATTTTTGAGCTAGTACGACCATTCATGTATGTGTACACACACACACACACACACACACACACACACACACACATCTTTGTGTGGATATATCTTTTCATTTTAGGTAAATAGGAATGGAATGGGTGATAGGTGGTAGGTATCACAGGCAGAGTGAGGGGGAGAAGCAGGCTCCAAAAGGAGCCTGACATGGGGCTTGATCCCAGGACCCTGGGATCATGACCTGAGCCAAAGGCAGACGCTTAACCATCGAAGCCTCCCAGGTGCCCCACAGGTTACATTTTTCATTTACAGAAGTTACATTTGGTTCTTGTCAGGTCTGCCTGATTGCTTTTTATTCCTTTGTTCATTTTTTAATAATATTTTTCTTTTTTTAAGATTTATGTCAGAGAGAGAAGAACATGCATACACATTGTGTGCAGGAAAGAGGGTGGCACAGAGGGAGAGGAGAATCTCAAGCAGACTCCCTGCTGAGCAAGGAACCCAGTGCAGGTCTCAGTCCCACAACCATGAGATCAAGAGTAAGCCACCCAAGTGCCCCTTTTTATTTCTTCTTAAACAGTTCGTGGGGGCGCCTGGGTGGCTCAGTCAGTTAAGCATCTGCCTTCAGCTCAGGTCATGATCCCAGGGCTCTGGGTTCGAGCCCCACATCTGGCTCCCTGCTCAGGCAGGAGTCTGCTTCTCCCTCTCCCTCTGCCTGCTGCACCCCCTGCTTGTGCTCTCTCTCTCTCTCTCTGTGTCAAATAAAAATAAATAAAATCTTAAAAAAAAAAAAGGCACTTCGGTGGCTCAGTCGGTTGGGCATCTGCCTTCGGCTCAGGTCGTGATCCCAGGGTCCTGGGATTGAGCCCCGCATTAGGCTCCCTGCTCCACGGAGAGCCTGCTTCTCCATCTGCCTGCCCTCCCCCTGCTTGTGCTCTCTCTCTGTCAAATAAATAAATAAAATCTTTTTTTTTTTTTTAGATTTTATTTATTTATTTGACAGAGACCACGAGAGAGGGAACACAAGCAGGGGGCGTGGGAGAGTGGAGAAGCAGGCTTCCCGCTGAGCTCGATCCCAGGACTCTGGGATCATGACCTGAGCTGAAGGCAGACACTTAAACAACTGAGCCACCCAGGCACCCCTAAATAAATAAAATCTTAAAAAAACAAAAATCCCAGAGTAGCCTCTCCACCCAGAGCATGGGCAGGAAAGGCTCACTTGTAGGTTCTCTTTTGCATGTAGTCACATTTTTTTTTCCCACCTACCCTTTCATTGAAGTTGCAGCCCCCTTAGGGATTTTCGTCTGATGCAGGGGTTTCCAATTAAGTTCCCCTGCAGCAAATGCTAAGTTTAACATAGAATAAGTTGATTACAGCTCATATGTATAGTTCATTAGTATTCTGTCATAATCTAAGAAAAAAATACTGACGGAACACCATTTCCCAAGTAGAATATAGCTTCCCAGCTAGTGTGTCTTGGATTTGTCAAGATAATTCATCCCTGCAATACTTGGGATAGTCAGAGGCCTCAGACTGAGTGCATTCAGGGGCTTATAACCCTTGCGTTGTATAGATGATCATTTTCTGTGTGCTGGAACCATGGAAAAGGTTAGCATTTCTCTAGATCATTAGTCTTTGAAGATGCTTTGGAAAATACTGCATGCTATATATCCCTCTTAAATTATCATAATGTTCATAAGTATATTGAAGGTTTAAAGAGGCCTTGAAGTAAGGAAAATTTTCCAAATGTATTTGACCATAATACTTTTATTTTTTTAATGTTAAAAAGTCTTGTAATGTTGAAACCAGGATGTTCGTTCTCATTGATCCCCTGAAATTGCAGGGTTATATTCGCTGATAAGTTGAGTCCAAATAAGATTCTGCACTGACATTTAAGGGTCAATAAATATGCATTAGCTGCTAACCAAGCAGGCTGTAAAGTGAACGAGCTTATATGAAAACTATGGGTATAAAAGATCATCTCTGCATGGACGTGGGCTGTATGAATCTACTAGAACTTAAAGTTCTAGCCAGTGTTTATTAAGTGTGCATTCCAGACACCGTGATAAATATTTCATAATGTCTTTCCATTGCCCTGAGGAAAAAAGAATGTATCATTTCTTTACCTTGGCCTTCAAGGGTCCTCGTGATGTGGCCTCTATACCCTCCTCCAACCCCATCTCGTACACCTCTCACACTGGGCACCAGCCACGCTGGCCTTTCAGTTTGCCAAGTATATTATATTCCAGGCTGAAAGCCTTTGTCTTGTTCTCTGCTTTGCCTAGAACATCCCAGGACCAGATATTCAATTGGCTGCCCTTTCTGGCGTCGGGGTCTTATCTCACCAAAGCCTTTCCTCACCCCTGAGTCTTAGCTGACTACTCCTGCCTCAGTTTGACCCTGCCTTCCCGTGGCCTTGCTTGGATTCCTCTTGCCAGTAGTCTGGTAACGTTTGTGAGAAGCATGAATTTTGTCTGCTCTGTACCCTGCTCTATCTTTAGCCTCTGCTACTGTGAGACACACAAATATTGATAAATTGATAAATTTGTTGTTGAAAAATTGATAAATAGTTGTTGAATGTTGAATGAATAAGAGAAGAAGCTCATAACTTGTTTCACAGCTAAGTTCATAGCTAATGAATGGCAAAGCTGAGAGTCAAACCTAGGGCTGTCTGAATTCTGTGCTGTTAGCACCACCCTTCCCTCAAACAAGGACTATCCCATTCTTTATCACCTTATCAGTTCAAAATGTTGCTAGACTTTCTTTTGGCATTGCCTTCAGAATCTTCTTCTTTTGAAATCTGGTGGTAGCGGATTTTGATTCTTTGAATTTAAATACCTGCAAGTTATTCAGAACCAGATCTGTTAAATAAGATGGGTAATCAAGCTAGGGAAAACTATTGAGGGAAACAGAATAATTACAAAGTAACCACACACGATGCGGTTTTCTTTTTTAAATTGGATCTAAAAGAAGAATACTATAAGAAGTTGGAGGCTGTAGCAACCACATTGTAGCAGGCGCATTGTAGTAGGCGTAGAACCTCCTAAGGGGCCTTCTTAAAAGAGAGTATTCATTTGGGTATAAAATATTTCCATTGTGTGGATTAAAAGAAACTGATTTTGTCACTTTCATAGTTACACCTGATACATGTGAAAATCAGTTTCGCATTTTAGTACAATGTTCCATACCTGCACACCTGAAAATGATAGTCTCTCAAACTAGGAGATGCACTTGCTTGGTTTTATTCTGTCAGGCTTTAGATGACAGATTTCAGCTTTGTTGTTGGTCAGGGTAGGAAGTTAACTAGCCAGGAAAGAAATTGTGCGTAAAGTATAAAATGATACCAAAAGATACTAACTGAAGCAAAAGAATAAGGATAGGTGCCAAACTAAGATTCTTTGGTTGATACTTTTCACTCCAGTTGTAACTCACTGTGTTTGTTTATATCAAATTTTTTTGAAGTTTTTTTTGCTCCCTATGTTGCTTTTGTTTCCTTATATTTTTTCCTGAAGATTTTTTTTCTCTTTATTTTCCTATTTTCTTTTTGCTTTCTCCTCACTAAACTTGACGTTTTGCAGTGTATTTCAGGAAAGGTTGGAGTTGGCAATATTATTTTTGAGGGGCTTGGGGGGCTTTGAGAGAGGGCATATCTTTTTGGAGGAGCAAATGTGTGGCATTCACTGAAGATGATAATAGTGTCTTTGTGCTTTTCCTTTGAAAAGAAAATAATGTTTTTAGCTTGAGATACTTGGAGTTTTTTTAACCATTGTTTATGCTAAGGAAAAAAATGAGATAGGGCTACCTATGTACAAACGTTATCTTCTGTCATTTTTAAATAGTTAATATCTAAATTATTTCTAAAATTATCTAATTTCCTTTTAATAGAGAAGTAACCCACCTAGTTTATGGCAAAGCTTAAATTACGTGGTGATCTTCTGATCCCACTCAGCGTTCTTGCTGTCACCGTTGACATTCTTATTAGCTAACATGGTAGCTAATAAATTTGCACCTTGTAGAAAGGAAAGCTTCTGTTTTGAAACAAACATTCCATTACAGAATAAAATTATCATTTCTGAGGGCTAGATCTTCATTTTTCAGATACCACTTACCATAATTGGAACTAAGTTCCTTTGGGTGGGGGGTGTATCTGTGCTGTGTCATGTATTATTGATTTCTTCTACTTTTAAGACTGAACGTTCTTCACGCTCCGAAAGGAAAAGAAGAGACTCATTCGGGATGTTTGACGGTTATGATAGCTGCAGTGAGGACACGAGTAGCAGCTCCAGCTCTGAGGAGAGTGAAGAAGAAGTTGCTCCTTTACCTTCTAACCTCCCAATTATCAAAAACAATGGACAAGTGTACACATACCCAGATGGTAAATCTGGCATGGGTGAGTGTTTACAGCCTTCCGCTGTTATTCAGCTTCATGTTGGAGGTTATGTTTTAGTTCCATTTCTTCTGTCATTTCCCTTCCTTAGAATTTTTCAAGGAATAAAGAAAGGCAGTCCGAAACTTAAGAGTTGTAGATAAGACCATTAGATTTCTGTTTGATCTCTTTATCTTGCCTACCTGCTGTATTCTGGCGGAGGGCAAGTAGAACAAAATAAAAACAAAAGGCTATTGAGAAACATAATGTTGGACATAAATTCAGTCATTAGATAGTAAATCCCTGTGTAACTGAGTGTGTAGGATCGCGGGCTTGTAGAGTTGACAGGTACTTGCAGGGTAAAGTCTCTATCCTCTACAAAAATTCCTCATGGGAAGTTTTCTGTTTTAACGCTTCCAGTGATAACGTATCTATAATTACCAGAATATCCTTTATATTGGACCAAAATTACCCGTGCTCTAAATTTTGTCTTTGGGTCTTAATTTTGTCTTTTAAAGGTACCCAGAATAATTCTAATCCTTGTTACAATGATCTCCCTTCACACTAGAACACTCTGAGTAACTCTAGTTGCTTCGGTCATTTCTTGTAGTATCACAGTGATTTTAATTCCTGAATATATCCTGCTCACCGTCTTCCGGGCATACTTTGGATTACGTGGTAGTAAGGTGACAGCTTGTCCTGACTTGCCCGAGACTGTCCTGTTTTTAGGATTGAAAGTCCCATCTCCTGGAACGCACCTCAGGCTGGTGGTTGGTCACCTGTGTGATTAGGGCAGAAGGTAATTCCGCCTTCATCTCCTTTTTTCAGGACACTGTGTTTCCACTCATGCCACACAGTTGCTTTAGCTTTTTTGAAAATAATACTGATTTTGCATATAGCTGAAATTCTTTAATCTTTTCTACAGCTTTACCAGTAAACCAATTAAACCAGTTTCGTGCATTGGCAGTTGACTTTTTTTTTTTTTTTTTTAAGATTTTTAAGAAATCTCTCCTCCCAGCTTGGGGCTTGAATTTAGAACCCCAAGATCAAGAGTCACATGCTCCACCAACTGAGCCAGCCAGGCACCCCAACTTTGTTTTTTAATATATGAGGCTGATTTGAATATACTTTTAGGAACAGCACAAGCAAGGGCTATGGGAGCAGGAAGGGCAGGTGATGAATTCTCCCTAGGTCCAACCAGAGAGGGCTTCACAGGGCAGGCAGCCTTTGAGCTGGCTTTGAAGGGCAAAGGTGGAAGGTGTGGGAGAAGCCTGTGGAAGAAGGGAACTGTCATAGCACAGGTTGGCAGGTAGGACTTCGAAGGAGTAACGCTGAGCCATTCAGCTGTGGCAGGCACATGGGTGACTAACCACAAGAAACATCGCTTAGAGATGAAAGATTTGGAAATACAACCATCTGGGGGACTGCAGTGTCTGAGAACATAGTTTTAAATCAGTCAGTGCTCACTGAGGGCCTCCCACAGGGTCCTGGCTTCTGGTTACTTGCTGTCAGCAAAGAGGCTTCCTATTGGCAAAAGCTGAAGGACACACTCCCACTTCACTTGGGAGCCAGACAAGGTCATTTCCAAGGACATCACAAAGACTAGGGCACAGGGGAAAGAAGGTGGAACAGGCAGATTTGGAGTTAAATTTTTGGCCCTGAGCAGGCTTCTGACCCACGGAGCCTGTTTTTCTGTCTGTACAGTTGGGATGTGGTTACCTGCTAGGCAGGGTGGCCTGAAGCCAAGGGTGACAGGAAGTATCCCCAGAAGCCCCGGCTGGGGCTACATACACCAGAGATGCTTGAGAACACTGAATGTGAATAGGATCCAGCCTTGTTTGATACCGCTTAGATTCAGAAGTGAGTCCGCCAGGATCCCATTCTGATTTTAACAGTTGAAAAATGATTCAGGGCCTGAAGAGGACCCAGGAGTGATTTCAAGCTTACTCCCAGGTTGGGGCTGTAGGTGGGCCTAATTGATGAAATCAGCTTCACATTTCTCTTAATGGCTCTCTCGATAAAGGGAAGCAGAGTAGCAGTGATCTGTGCTGGAATAACTGTCATAGAACCTCAGCAGCCAAAAGCCAGGTTTGGAGGCCTGGCCATGGGTCTAAGGGCAAAAAACTGGAGCTGACCCCCAGGCCTGGCCATCAGGATGATGGAAGGCAAGTACAGCAGCAGAGGTTTCCCCTTTGGACATTGGTTGAGCTACATACTGTGCTGGTCCTGGGAGACCTGTCTCTGAGTGTGGCAGGATACTGGTAAGAATTGGGCCCTCCCTGGGCGCGTGGGTGGCTCAGTCAGTTAAGCGTCTGCCTTTGGTTCAGGTCATGATCCCAGGGTCCTGGGATCTAGTCCTGCATTGGGCTCCCCGCTCAAGGGGGGAGTCTGCTTCTCCCTCTCCCTCTGCCTGCCACTCTGCCTACTTGTGCTCTCTCTATCTCTCTGTCAAATAAATAAAATCTTAAAAAAAAAAAAAAAAGAATTGGGCCCTCCCTCAGTCCCCAAAGGACAAGCTCTGGATTTGGAGACAAAAGCTTCTGGGGGCTTTCCTTTTGAGACTTGCCAAGTTCTAGCCCCTTTCCAGCTGCAGTTTTTTGTTTTGTTTGTTTGTTTAAGATTTTATTTACTTACTTATTTGAGAAAGAGAGCACACATACGAGTCAGGGGAAGGAGGAGGAGCAGAGGGAGAAGGAGAAGCAGACACCCCACTGAGCAGGGAGCCCACCATGGGGCTCAATCCCAGGACCCTGGGATCGTGACCTGAGTCGAAGGCAGCTGCTTAACCAACTGAGCCACCCAGGCACCCCTGCAGTTGGTTTTTTAAATCCAAGGTTTAAGACTTTAAATTATTCCAGGGGCGCTTGGGTGGCTCAGTCATTTAAGCATCTAACTCTTCATTTCGGCTCAGGTCATGAGATCGAGCCCCGAGTCTAGCCTGCTTAAGATTCTCTCTCCCTCTCCCCTCCCCCACCCCCCAAATAAATAAATGAATAAATTCACATAACCTTTTTCTTACTAAGTTTTGGTCTTAGAAATTTTTTATTTCTGGGGCACCTGGGTGGCTCAGTCGTTAAGCGTCTGCCTCCGGCTCAGGTCATGATCCCAGGGTCCTGGGATCGAGCTCAGCATTGGGCTCCCTGCTCCATGGGAGACCTCTCTCTCCCACTCTCCCTGCTTGTGTTCCTTCTCTCTCTGTGTCTCTCTCTATCAAATAAATAAATAAAATCTTTTAAAAAAATTTTTTATTTCTAATTTTGTCATTTAATGTGAAGGTTGTGTTGCATAATATTCTAGTTTTATGCCATTTGCAGATTTGATGATAATGCCCTGTAGGTCATATTCTAGTCCTTTGATTAAAAAGTTGAATAGCCCAGGGCCTGGTACAGAGTCCTACAGGCCGTATCAAAAAACTCCCCATCAAAAAAAAAAAAAAAAAAAAAAAACTCCCCATCACTGGGGCACCTAGCTGGCTCATTTGGAAAAACACGTGACTCTTGATCTCAGGGCCATGAGTTTGAGCCCCACATTGAGTGTAGAGATTACTGAAAAATAAAGTTAAAAAACTGGGGGTACCTGGCTGGCTCAGTCGGTAGAGCATGCAACTCTTGATCTTGGGGTTGTAGGTTCAAGGTCCACACTGGGTGTAGAGATTACTTTAAAAATCTTAAAAAAAAAAAACAAAACTTCCTGTCATTTATCAGGACCCACTAGGTGTGGTCATCCAGTCAGTTAAAACTTCTACTTCACCTTAAATTTCTCAATCATTGACAAAGCCACATGAGAGATTTTATCAAATGTGTTAACTCCTTGGAAAAAAAAAAATCGGCTTCTATTAATACACAGTCGACCCTCGAACAACACAGGTTAGGAGTGCTAATCCCCCACACAGTCAAGTTCATGTGTAACTTTTGACTCCCCAAAAAGTTAATTACTAATAGCCTACTGTTGACCAAAAGCCTTACTGATAACATTAACAGTTAACACATATTGTGTATGTTTTTTATATTACATAATGTATTTTTGCATTAAAGTAAGCTAGAGAAAAAATATTTTTAGGACGATCCTAAGAAAAGAGAAGATACGTTTATAGTACCATGTCATATTTATTGAAAAAAATCCACATAGATGGACCCATACAGTTCAAACCCATGTTGTTCAAGGGTCTACTCTATACTCTCGCCATGGTTTAGTTATAACAGTTCAGTAATAACACAAAAGGAAATAAGGTTTATTGAAACTTTATATGTGCCCAGGTCTATTTTAAATACTAGAGATGCAGAGAGAAACAATAGAGAATAGTCCCTACCCTGGTGGAGCTTACACCCTAGTAATGGGAATTATAGTTTGATAGGTATAATTCTTGACAAAGATTCCCTTGGGATCACAACTTCCTTACCTAGATGGTCACAGACCTTTTTAATTATCTGTTCTGTAATTTTTTCAACAGGAAACCATACAGTTTTTTCTCTCCTTAAACACCCTTTCTTCATCTCTAATCCTGTGGTACCATATCTTTCTTCCATGATTTCTCAATAAATTTATAAGTACTGGTTAAACTACCTCCAGGTGAGCTGTTTGCATGGAGATTTGAACCCACTCAGGCAGTTGTTTGCTATGTTACTTTCTGGATTTTTTTTCCCCCTCTTTGGAGGAATAAATGACAAATATGGTTGTATGTATTTAACATGTACAATGTGATGATTTGATATATATATATATATATATATATATATGTATGTATATGTATGTATGTATGTTCTGGAATGATTACCAAGATCAAGATAAGTAACCTGTCCATCGCTTCACATAATTAGCTCTCCTTTCGTGTGTAGGATCATGGAAAAGAGCACAGTATCTACTCCCAGCAGCTTTCTAATATGCAGTACAGTATTATTAACTGCACTTACCATGCTGTATGTTAGATCTTCACAGTTTACTCTTCTTATAACTGAAACTTTGTACCCTTTGACCTACATGTCACCCTCCCCCCCAGCCTCTGGCAATCACCATTCTCTTTTCTGTTTCTATGAAATTGGTTTTTTTTTTTTTTAGGCTTCCACATGTAAATGATCCCATACACTATTTCACTTAGCATATGCTCTCCGGGTTGAACCGTGTTGTCACAAATGGCAGGATTTCCTTCTTTTTTTGTGAATGAATAATATTCCATTACAATGACCCTTCTTCTAATTCTGCCTTTCGGATTATTGTCCAGTATGCGAATTTACAAAAGAGGCACATTTAGTAGTCAGAGTCTTGTTTTCCTCTCTTAGCAAAAGGAATAGTCAAGCACCTTCCTCAAGCTTTGAGCCCGTCCTCCTTGTCCTCTGAACAGAACTTGAAAGAATCTGTTACCCTTAGCATTTTTCCAAGACTTGGCTCTTTCTAGGCTGCACTTTGTGTTAATCCTCAGTTACGTTGCACTTCTTTTCATCTTTTGTTTATAATCCATTCAGAAAGTTAGAGCTCTTAGTGTGTATGAAAATGCCTGGCACATGGCAAGCACTAAGGACATGTAAGTGGAATCTGCTTTATATTTGCTCGTGGGTTTAGACCCTTGTAAAGCCTGTTAGACCTTGAGCTATGGTCAGACTTTCTGGAACTGTAGCCATGGCATCGTACCAGTCTTTTCTCTAACTGTTGTCGAGGCTTTTCCATCATTTTGGTAACAGAAGACATTTTCTGTCTCATGTTTAAATTCAGACCTTTAGATAGTAAGTTATTAAAACTGTTAGTTAAAAAATGGGTTTTATTTTGTGATCATGACACCACTGTTTTTGTTTTCTTAATTAGCTACCTGCGAAATGTGTGGGATGGTTGGTGTGCGAGATGCTTTTTACTCCAAAACAAAGCGTTTCTGTAGCGTTTCATGTTCACGAAGCTATTCGTCAAACTCCAAGAAGGCCAGCATTTTGGCCAGACTTCAGGTAACGGTACAGAAACCTTCTTGTTCTTTATGTCTGCTATTTCTATGGCTTTCACTGTTTATCTGTCAATTGATCGTGATTCACTGCACTCCACTTCTACCCAGTTGGCCAGTTACCACTTTATACCCTTTTTTTTTTTTAATACATGGTCCCCAGAGTTTGCTCCGTCTATAAAATTGAACAGCTATTATAAACAGACAAGGCATACTCTCCAAACTGTATAAGTGAAAGAAAAATATATACTCTTTTTCTGAGTAAGTATAAATATAATAAACACCTCGTTATATACAGAAACTGAAGCCATTTTTCCCCCTTGTTTTCTTTTGAGTTAACATCAAGGTAGAATCATTCAATATTTGGGGGGAAATGGTTTACCCTTTGGTATTATCTCTCCATCATCTTTGCTTTGTACTTTTGATTGCAACCTATTTGATACCTTGAACAAATGTGTTTGGTTAATCCAACTAACCTTTTTGAAAACGTTCATGGTATAAAAAGAAATTCGTCTTTCTTTAAATGTACCTCAGTGCCTACAAAATGGAGATTTGATCATTTGACTAAGTTGTTACCATTGTAGCATATAAACAATGTTTTTAAGGCATTTAAGTGACTTCTGTAATAGATTTGATCACATTTTTCTTACTCTCCTTTTAACTTATTGTGATCATTACATAGCACTGAAAGGATTATATAAATTCCCCAAATTAAGGAAATACATCACTTAGATGTATTTCTATATTTCAGATAGACAGTACGTAAGATCCTGAGCAGTGGTCTGTACCCAAATGGATGGCAGTTTGTCACACTGTGAATTTGGCCCATGATCATTTTGTCATTGATCTTTTGCGTTAGCACTAAAGGTATAAACCTCAGTCACTTGCTCTTTAAACATTAAATTATCTTCTCTTACCATAAAAATAGCAATGCTTGGCAACCTGCATGAGTGAATAACCACTGGTTTTATCTAGTATAAGAAGGAATCAAGTATCCACCACAGCCTATATTTTAACATTATGGGATATAATTTTTTATTAACATATTAATTTGCATATTGCTGTTTTAGTTTGCGCCAGCCCTGCTACCCATGTTAGACATCTACACTGTAGCAGGACTCCAAAACCATTTCTCACATTAAAAGTCCTTGTCTGTTTTCTCTGCTTTAATAATTTTCTAAACCCTTGATGTTACTTAAGCAGAATGGGTAGTATGCAGTCAGGTTAATTTTTTCGGTGGAGGGGGGTGGATGAAAAAGAATCCTATTTACTTAACTCTTCTTGTTTTAGGGTAAGCCTCCAACAAAGAAAGCAAAAGTTCTTCAGAAACAACCTTTAGTTGCTAAACTAGCCGCATATGCTCAGTATCAAGCTACCTTGCAAAATCAAGCAAAGACTAAAGCAGGTAATATCGGTGAATGTAATAGAGGTGAAATATTGGATACTGATTCATGTAGTTTGAGTTAATGACATTTTAATTTTGGGTTTTGTTAACTAAGCCATTTCTAGGTTCTACTGGTACAGTATGACATTAGGCTTCCTGATGATGGTTTTAATTTCAATAAATAATTCTAGAAGAGAGTTGTGTTCACAAGTTAACAGTGCTTGGGGTAGTACCCCTAACATTTTTTATTTGGCTTATTATTTTCTGTGTACAGGTTCTGCGTGCTGTGGATGGTGGGGAGCTTTGTGGGGATAAAAAGCAAAGAAATAGGACATTTAGCAAGCTTTGTAGGGAGTGGGGAGAAAAGAGTAGTAAGAGGAAGAGATTGAGGAAAGGATCATTTCTAATAGAAGATTCTTGACAGGAGAGCAGAAGCAGGGAGATGTAGCAGGAATTAAAGCAGTGAAAAACCCTCCTGAAGGTATCAGTAGCAGATACTGGCTAGAAATCTTTGAGGTGCCCAGTAAAAGCTGCGTGGGAATAAAAACCCGAAAGCCAGCCATGGCATTCTTTGTTATCCTGAACACTTCTGTTCTCCACTGTTCTTTGCTGCTCATTACTGAAGAGCTCTTTCTTACTTCACTTCCCAAGCAGCTTGTGCTACGTGTGGAACACAAACTATTTGTTTGCAGGTATGATCTATGCAAAAGTTCATGTTTATTTAGAAAAGTTCTTAAATCTGTACAGGAAAAAAGAAAACTTCCTTTCAAGGTGATAAGTTAATTTTATATCATTTCACATTTTCATGTCAGTGAAAGATTTGAGAATTGGAATATACCTAAATTTATTTGTTTTCAGCAGCAGTCTCCATGGAAGGCTTCAGCTGGGGTAACTACATCAATAGCAATAGCTTTACAGCAGCTCCAGTTACCTGCTTTAAACATGTGAGTATGGAATTTTTCACCTCCTATTGAAATGCTTAGTCATTGTTTAAAGCTGAAGACACAATAACACCTAAGTGTCTTGTCTTTAGAAGATCTTTATTTTGTACAATGTCATAAAAATGTTTCTTTTTTATTATACTTATTAGTAATAAAAAACAATGTCTAGAAGTTCTACAAGTAAAAGCATCCTTTAAAGAAATTATAATTTGAAATTATTCGAATAGGGAAAAATACTAGTCTCCTCCAATTTTCATACTAAGCTGAACCATATACAGTTTGCTGGTTTTGTATATCGTGTGTATTGGCAGTGTGGTATGGTCCAATGTAATACAAACCATCCCTCGTGCATGTTACCTAAATCTTTGTGATCTGACCTGATAATTCGGAAAAGGAAGGCTCTTTGTTCCAGTTACGTTTTGTCTACAAAGGTAAAATCACAAAACAAGGAACCATAAGTAATACAGCATTGTGGGCTGAAATATGTGATACATACTGGAAAACCCTTTGCAGGATGTTCTTTTTGGCAAGTAGATTCTTACAGAGTATGTGAAGTAATTCAGAATTATTTTAAAAACGTTATCAGAAGATCAGTTAGGGGCGCCTGTGTGGCTCAGTCACTGGGCGTCTGCCTGCGGCTCGGGTCGTGGTCCCGGGGTCCTGGGATCCAGCCCCGCATCGGGCTCCCTGCTCGGCCGGAAGCCTGCTTTTCCCGCTCCCACTCCCCCTGCTCATGTTCCCTCTCTTGCTGGGTCTCTCTGTCAAATAAAATTAAAAAATCTTTAAAAAAGAAGATAAGTTTGCTCCTGTTGATTCTTTTTGTTCAGTGATCTGTGATTAATTCTCTCCAATACTTTTTTGACCTTACTACGCATTTACTTTATATTTAAAGGTTCTGCCTGCTATTAAAAAAAACTTTCTATCTGCTACTGACTATGTACAAAAAGAAAAGAGAATTTAGAAAATTAATGAATGAAATTTTGCTTACACTAAACATTTTGTTAAGTTAGGACTTTACTTTTAAATAACAGCATGTGGACAAAACTGAGCTTGAGTTCTTGCTGCGGAAACCCAAATGAATTTTCATTTGTTTACGGCCAATACAGACTCTTGATCAAGGCCAAGCATATGAAATCAGTGGTAAGAATGTAAACTAAAGCTGAGTTCATTCATTTGCTAGTTTTCTTTCCTGAAAGTACAGCTGTTCAGCCCCTTTGTTGGTGGCATGCTGACTCTCTGCAGCAGCCTAAAAGGGATCCTAGAGACTTTACTCAGTGTGTAAAGTAGGTGATGTACTTCACCGTAAGGTGGATAGTAGTGTTACATTTGTGAAATAGGTTAAATAAATACACAGCAACAGCAACATTAAAGAGAACTGCAAAGCAGATCTTTCTCTTTCTCTCTCTAGTTCTTTCTGCTTTTGAGAAACTCAGACTCAGATTACGTTCTCAGTTACAATAACTCCTTCATCCCAGATACCTGGAACATATGTTGTCTCTTCTGAATAGCCTTTATCTCTCTTCCTGTCTTTAATATTCTGGGTTTTTTTTATATTTTGATACCATAAACCATGTAAAGCTGTGTTATGTAAGTAGTCAAGGTATTTTTTTAAAAAACATTTCAAAATCCCAAAAGCATATTTTATTTCATGTCCGGTATATTAAAGTTCTCTGTAAGAAAATCTCTATTATAATAATGAAACTGATTTTGTTTTCAACAAGGCCCTGCCTTGTTTCATCCATCTTGTAGTCTTCTAAGACTCAGACTGCCTGCCCTAACACTGGTTCATCAGTAAGGCCCACTTCTGCCAGACTCCACATCTGCCTTGTCTCCAACTTGAGCACAGGTTGGGGGCCTTTTCCTGCTCAGAGGGGATTCTTTTTCAAACATAATTTTAAGAAACATCCAATGTGTAACATGGAAGCAGAACTACTCTGATTGAACCAAGAATTGGGGCTGGGAGCAGTGTCAGAGCCCTGAGTGCCTTGCTTCTTTAACGTAACCCAACTTCTTCTGGAGTAAGGATCACAGGTAAACAAACACTTTATATTTCTCGGCACTTAAGTATGATTGTGATCAGTTCTAAAATCACAGGATTTCAGGAGTGGAGCTCTTTTTTTCCCACAGTCTATCTTTAAACTTCTGGGAATGAAGTTTTTACAAAGTATATCGTAGGACTGTGTCCTCTTTGATAGTTGCTGTAATTATGCACAGTGCTTCCTGCTCAGTCACTCAGTTACGGCAGTGTTGACATTTTTTTTATAATTAGCAAAGGAAATTGAGCCTCAACTGTTATTAAATTACCTACTTCAAATCTGTATGTCATGATTGTCATCTATCTAGTATATCTTTTATTTTGTCTAGGTGGTAGTTCGGTAGTTTTGAGAGTTTTTCTTTTTTTTTTTTTTTTTTGGTTTTTGGTTTTTTGGGGTTTATTTGTGTAAGCTTCAGAATTATTACTCTTTTCCCTAATAGACGTAGTTAGGATAAGAGGAAGCTGCACTGATTGATCTAGCAAGGGTGGGGTGGCCAGAGCCTTTGCCCCTGATCCTTGGCTTCCCCTTCCTTGGCAGTCTTGGAAGTTGGAAACCACTGAATTAAGTAATAACACTTTTAATTAATCCTAAATCATACGGTGACAAAACTGTAAAGTATCTTAAAAATCATCTAGTTCATCTAGTCCATCTCTTGTTGTAAATGAAACTCTTGCTACTTTTTTCAGTAGCCGGATTATATTTCAGTTTTGGGCTTTAACCTGCTTTCCATAATTTTAAGTTTTGTTTTTTTTTTTTTAATGTAGTTTTTAATTAAGCCCCCCTGGGAAAAATGTTCCTGTGCTTCTTTTACTCATACACTGCTCCCACACAATATTTCTGACACCAGATGTGCAGGTTTTCCACACATCAAGTAATTCTTTAACACCAGCTGGGTGTCTGACAATTCAACTCAATTTTGACACTGTCTACCTGGAGTTAGCATCATGTCCCTCAGGTTAAGGGCTCAGCCACACAAGACTAGCCCCACTTTAGATACCAGTCAGAAGTCCCAGTTGTTACCTATGCTTATGACCAACTGGCTGTAAATCAGGTTTCCCATGACCTCCTTGGGTTCAATAATTTGCTAGAATGGCTTACAGAACTCAGGGAAACATTTGCCAGTTTATTATAAAGGGTATAATAAACAATACAGGTGAACAGCCATATGAAAAGATATGTAAGGCAAGGTTGTGAGAAGGGGCATGGAACTTCACGCCCCCTCTGGGTGTGCCGCTCTCCTAGCACCCCCATGTGATCACCAGCCCAGAAGCTCTCTGAACCCCGTATACAGATTTCCCTCATTATCCGAAAGTCCACTTTACACCACTTCACTTTTACGAAAGGCCTGCATTAGTACCTGTTTCCACTAACCAAAAGAAATCAGAAACAGATTTTTGCTTTCAGGAAATGAAAAGTGCTTCCTCACCTTATGCCATTTTAGCTTACAAAAGGTTTTGTGGTTATAGTTATGATTTTGTCTACTTACGGATGGCAGGGGAAGCCTATATTTTGGGATTTTGATGAAGGCTTCATCGTATAGGCATGGTCAATCATGAACTCCACACCCTCTCCCTTTCCCAGGAGGATGGGGACTGGGGCTGAGGGTTCTAAGCTTCTACTCATAGGCTGGTCTTTCTGGTGACCAGCCCCCATCCTGAGGCTGTCTAGGAGCCCACCCAGAGTGTCCACATTAGAACAAAAGATGCTTCTATAGTTTAAGAGATTCCAAAGGATTTAGGAGCTCTGTGTCAGGACCCGGCTCAGAGACCAAATATGAGAACGAAAGATGCTCCTAGTGCTCTTACCACTTAAGAAATTACAAAGGTTTTAAGAGCTCTGTGCCAGGAACCAGGGGCAGAGACTGATACATATATATCAGACTGAAATAGATATTTCTATTTTTTTCTATTTTTTATATATATTTTCGTATTTTTTTCACAGCCTCTAACAGCAGTATCCATATCTATCCTAACTATGGAAAAATCAAAAATATTAACTGCAGTACCGATGCCAGTTAGGTACACTGTATACATAAAATTCACAGGTGATTTTCTTCTAGTAATTTATGTATGAACCCAAGAGAGCCTCCAGATGATCAATGTGTATATGCAGATCATTGAGCTTTAAAGCCTTTTTCATTTTTTTGAAAGACCTTAGTCTTTTATTTTTATTTTTTTAAAGATTTTATTTATTTATTTTAGAGAGAGAGAGCACAAGTGGGGGGAGGCGTTGAGAGGGAGTGGGAAAGAATCTCAAGCGGACTCTGCACTGAGGGCAGAGCCCAACGTGGGACTCGGTCTCACAACCCTGAGATCGTGACTGGAGCCAAAACCAAGAGAGTTGGATGCTTACCTGTCTGAGCCACCCAGGCCCCCCGAGACTGTAGTCTTTTAAGTTGAACCCGTCCTATTTCCTGTTACTTGCCTTTTAAACCCAAGTAAAACATTTCTTTCTAGACATCACAGCACAGGCCAGAATGTGCTAATATCAAGTGGATGTGAAACATAGAAATCAGTCCTTTAGTCGTGCATTTACAGACTTGAGATTTCTTTCATTTGATACCGGATTATATACTCTGGTGTCCTGTTGATAACTTACTGCTAAGATCAGAAATCATCCTACTTTTTTCTCCCTTAATAATAGTTTTAGTTTTGTTATTTTAAAAAAGGTCCTTTGTACACATGTATACCATAACTTTAAAGCTGACTTTACTGCCTCCACAGAGATACCTGGTATCACTTACTTGGTATATTCTAATCCTCTCTTTGACGCCTGACCTGTATGCCAGGTGTTTGAGAAGGGAAGGTTATCCGCACTTCTTTACAACATATATCACGAGTATATTTTTGGATTTTAAGGTCAAAAACAAAAGTCCTTTTGTTTGTGTATGTACAATAAAAGTAGTTTCTCTTTAAAGTAAAACGATCCATTTCTCAAGTATGTGTTTATTAGTAAAATAATCCATTTCAAGTAAAATTGTTTTTTGCCTTTTTTCCCCTAGCCTTGACCATACATAAACACAACTCCACTGGAAGTTGAAATATTTGTGTCCATTCTCACTCAAGTTAGAATCTTCCGTATGTCATTCTAGATTGCAGAATTTCTTTCTGATGGCAATAAAACTTGAGTTAGTTTCTAGCATTTGTTAGTGCTTCATCTGAGTTAGTTGTCACAGGTCTCGCCGTGAAATAGAATTTGGACTCTGGTATAATAAAAATCACCTGTCTTATTTTTATGTTTTAAAGAAAGCCTAAATAATCTAGATTATTTTAATTTTGGTCTGTTTTCTAAGGTAGTTCTTGATTTTCTGTTGGGATCCCCTGATTCTTAAAACAGTATTGGTTTAATACGTTGTTGGTTTTTTTAATTGTGGGCTATTTTATGCCTTTCAAATTAGTAGTCACTGCTTCCTATCCCTTTTTACACACACATAGCATTCTCCCATTCTTAATCTTGCTTCCGACCCACGCATCCCATTTTCCGTTTATACTCTCCTTATACTCCCCTTCATCCTGCTGCCACCACCTCAAAAAGTAGATTCTGGTCTCAAATCAAAAGGTGAGTGGGCTTTCTGGAGAAAGAGGGAACAATTTTTTTTTTCCTATTTCAACCTACCAATTCCAGCAGGTAGCATTTAGGAGTTCTACTTTCTTTCCAGTTAATTTCCTAGAATGTTTTCTTCCCTTTTTGGCCAAACGGTATTTCATCTTTCTCTACTAGATGAACTAATCATTATGCCTTTTAGTCTTTCACTGGTGGCTTTTTGTACATTTGTCATACCATCATTGGGATAGATTCTTTCTTGGTTACCTGTGTGCAACTTCAGGGCTAGCCTCTGCCCACTTGTTGAAGATTGTGGGTGGTTATCAAAATAGGTTGGCAGTTCTGTGGAGGGAAATTTGTATTTCTGCCATGAAGCATCATATGTGCAGTATATCAGCCCTCTGAGAGTCTAGCCATCTGGGCTGTTGGACTATCTGGGAATGTTCTTGAATTGCAGAAAATAAGACTTCCCACCCAGTTATTTTTTTATAGATGAGTCAGGTGGAGGTTATCATTCAGTTGTGCTGGGGAGCCCTCAGCATTTGGATTTGGCCATGTCCTGCAGGACCTGATGACAGCTTACCTTGCAGGGAAGGAGAGTCGCTCCCAGATAGCCCTCACGAGTGGCCCTGGAGCAGGAAGTGGTGAAGCAGATCTTCCTGATTTGGGAGGAGCCTGAGGTGGACCTCTCGTCCTGAGTCTGGAAGGTAAATTTGTTGTTACCTGTAAATTATGGTTCTGCTAGTTCATGCTATGCCAATCCAGACTTTCAGAGGTATCCCTCCTGCCAGCAAGAGAAGACAGATGACTTAGATGAAGATGGCTGTCAAGCCCTGGGTCATTTAGTCTTCCACACTTAAGAGTATTCATTTTAAACAAAAGGGCAGATACATCTGTGAAATTACCTTATTATTTCAACACATTGAGCACATGCTATGTAGAAACTATGGTGCTCTTTTTTGTTGTTTCTGTTTCTTCATTTTTTTGTTTCTTAGAGTGAACCATATGGATTGGTTTAAGAGGGTCTAGCAGAACCACAACCTTACAGGCAAGAACAAATGTCACTTTCTGCTACTTTCTCCTATACCAATCCAGACTGTAGGGACAAAAACATTACCCCAATAAAGTGAATATTGTCCTTATTTTTTAAGTGAGCATATTGACACTTTATTTTCCTTAATAAAATGTGGCTAAAAGTTATTTTCTGCAAATAATCGTTAAGGCCAAAAAAAAAAAAAAAAAAAGGTGAAATTGCCATATCTAGCTGTAAGAGGAGTACTGTATGCCAAATTCACTTAGTAGTATGCCAACCTAACCCCCAGTTTATCAGCATAACTGTGCTTCTTTCTTCTCAACCAAAAATAAACCCATTCCACAAGATTTGGCAGCCAAACAAAGAGGGGTGGATACCCTGCCTTAATTTAGTGCATACATTTAGCTGCATCTATCTGCTCTAATTGGTTCATCCTCACAGGAATGAAAACATGGTCGTCATGTTAATATAGCTTAGCTTAATCTGCGTTACCTATCATCCTTCCAGCCTCTCCTTTTCTGATCGTATCTGCTGGCAATAGGGATGGCCCTACAGTCTAGAATGATGTAGGGGGAGATAGCAGAACCTGAAGAGTCCAGTCTTTCAGTTCAAAAACAGCAGAAAGAGGTAGTCATAATGGATGTACTGTTTTTTTGCACAGCTCAGGGAGATAGTTATGTGTGCCCTTCCAGAATCACCAATATTTGAGATAGGCCACTGTCTCCAAGTTACTGAGGCATATTCATTGCTTGTGCTACTTAAAGTAATAGCCATAATTTGATTCTGTCTTTGGTATCCAGACTTACTCTAGTTCAGGATTATTTCACCTTTTCTTCCTCTCCTTCAGAAATGTCATGAACTATTGAGAGGATAGGGGTTGAGTACTGTTTTAGGCTAATCCTCCTGTGGGTTGGCATCCACCAAAGTATGAGAAACCTTGCATGGAAGACCTTTACCCAATGTTCAAATTGGCTAGATCGTGTAACTCTTAGATGTCTTTGTTTGGTCATCTTTGAGCTCTGAAGCTGTTTTGTCTTTTCCTGATTTGTTGGTATTATCAGGTCTTTTATAACCTAACCCAGTCCTTTTCTCTATGTTCAGGGTTCTAAATTATATATATAACGAGCTGATTGTCAAGGCCACAGAAACTGTTTAGTATTACCAGCATTTATATTCCTAAATTCACTAATTTGATTTAATTAACCGTTGCATAAACTTCAAATAATTGTAAATGGCCTCAAGTTTTAAGGATTAAAATGTAATGGAAATTATAATTTGGGCATGTTAGACTTAGGAAAATCTCTTCGTGATACTCATTTAATCGGCTTTCTGAGTCCCCATTCTAACCATGTGGTGTGGAGGCTAGTGATTACCAGTTCTGACATTGAACATTTCCTCTTTGTTTAGAAATAATAAATTATTTAACAATTTACCATGGTATGCATCTCTAAAAACTCTTCAACTCCACCTTTTTAATAACTTTTATCAGGTGCTTTTGCCACATGTCTGTTTTAACAGACTATACTTCTGTTTTATGAATTTAACTTAAGTTGAAAATACAGATAACTAAGTTTTGTTTCTCCTGTTAGTGGAAACCACATTGCTCAATTGGAATTATTTTTCTTTCTGCTCTTTGGACAGACCCTTTAAAATTAGAGGTTAAGGTAAAGTGCATTCATTCAGCGTATATTAAAAATAACAAGTTTCTCTGCTCTATCCGGTGAAATCTATTGAGTTTGATAGCTTTTACAAAAATTGCTGCTCAGGTCTAATATTAGGACAGTATTGAATTTTGAAGTTGACATGGATCTATTCTAATATATGTGAAATTGTCTTTATCTTGAGCTTGCCCCTGACACTGGCTTTTTCTAAATAGAATTCTGTGAAAAGGGAAATAACAACTCTATTTTTAGAGAAAAATGAATGAATTAAATGGCATTTTTAATTTAATATTTCCGTTATTGATGGGAATGCTTATTTTTAAATAATGTGTTTTGGGCTTTATGTTAATTAGATGATAACTTAATAATTTTTATATGACAGGCACCTATGGGGACCTGCTGGGGTGATATCTCAGAAAATGTGAGAGTAGAAGTTCCCAATACAGACTGCAGCCTACCTACCAAAGTCTTCTGGATTGCTGGAATTGTAAAATTAGCAGGTGAAAGCACACGTAATAATTTACCAGAAAATGCCAGTTATGTTTTTGTAACTTGTAAGAAAGCATATTTGTAAATTTTGCAAGTGTTGCCAAACAAATAATAAATACGATAATAGGGCAAAGGTTAGCAAATTTTTTTTATAAAAAACCAGATGGTAAACACTTTTAGCTTTGTGGGCAGTACAGTCTCTGTCACAGTTCCTCAGCTCAACCATCGTAGCGAGAAAGCAGCTGTAGCAATACGTAAATGAATAGGCATGGCGGTGTGCTAGTGACACTTGATTTACAAGCACTGAAATTTGAATTTTATGTAACTGTCACATATCATGAAATGTTATTCTTCCTTTGATTTTTTTCAGCCATTTAAAAATGTAAAACCATTCTGAAATGGCAGACTATAAAAAACATCAGGCAGTAGGCCAGATTGTGGGCCATTATACAGTTTGCCAAACTCTGGTATAGGGAAATACTTTGAAAAGTAACAAAAAGTTGAGGTGCTAAGAAGAGTGATAAGGTCCATGATACTAAAAATAAATTAGTGTTGTTAATTTCATCTGTCTTGGTTTATTTTTCTTCATTCCCACTGCTTTCCATATTGCTCATCACATAAATGTGTTAGGTATGTACTGTGTTAGACACTATGGGCAGGTGATGTGCAGAAGTATGAGACCTAGTTTATTCTGTGAGCCGCCATCTGCCAAGTGCTGACCGCATCCGTGACGAGGCACTCAGTGAGTGGTGCAGTGAGGCACTGTAGTACTTTATCAGGCGGCGGGGATGGGGCCTGCAGCTACTCCGATAAGTTGTCCTTAAACTAGAGCTATCTAATGCATCCTCCTCTTTCTTTCCTCTCTCCAGCCATTCTGCCCCAAACACCCTGCCCACAGCTCATTACGCACTGCTGACAGACGATTTACTAAAGATGATCTTCTGTTTTTCTGCTCAGGCATGCATCTTTTTTTTTTTTTTTTTTTTTTTTTTTTTGCTCAAGCATCTTTAATCACTTCTTTGTCCTTAAAGGATCGAGATGGTTGGCATTTACAGCTATTGATGAGTTGCTCCATAGACCACTGGCCAAAGTTTTGGTTGCTTCCCAACAGAAATGCTCTCTGTTCTGATGAGGCGAGTTCTCCCTCCTCCCTCATAGAGCACGTTAGCACCTCTGTGCCTTTGCACAGACATTTTACCCAATTCAATTCCCAGCTTTTCCTTGAAACATTTCTCCAGCTATTATAAGCATTCTCTAAATGCTTGTGTTGTTCTCTACACTGTAATTTAAAACAACATATTCTTTCGGTCCTAGATGTTTAAGCCAGTTGCATTTAAATAGCTCTAAAGATCAATGTGTTTAATATCCAAGAATTATTTCTACCTTCCATCTCCAATTTTACGTTTCGATTTTATCTAATTGCATCATATGTCTTATTTAAGCCACTTTAATGATGTTTTAGAATTGAGCCTGATGTTAATCATGAACTAGAGCTCAGCAACAGTTGGCAGACTCATGAATTATTCTGTAAATTACTGAATTTTAAAACTAAAGGTTTAATGCTATAAATTTTCATCATAGATCTTAACACAGGAAAATGCTGACTGAACTTAGCTCCCTGCCTGGAACATAAGTTTATTGGGCCTTTCTTATTCTCCTGAAGGCCTTAAATTAAATTGTAATCTGTTACCAACAGAAGATTTATTAAATTATAGACAGGAGATATTATATACTTTTTGTTCTTTCTAAGAAGTAAGGCTTCCCATTCGCTTAGTACGTACAGTCTTTAAGTCCTTTCACATATTTCTTGTGTTTATTGAACTTTTTCACCTAGCATTTTCACATTTTATTTCCAAATAAATAAGACAGAAAAAATTTGATGCTTGAGGTAGCCACATCCAAATTATCCAAAAATATTTGGTCATCTAAGCAGATAGACAAAGCAGTCTCTTTGAAATGTTACTTTAACTGGATTTCTGTGACTTGACGAGGTTTTACCAACTTACTGTAACCTTCTTTTCTTTTATTTTCCAAACTGTACATTCTGGTAGGACTTTCCCACCCGTTTCCACTGAGAATTTCTTTTCTAGAATTTAAGAAACTGTGGGTAAAATTAAAATACATTACAAGGAGGGAAGCCATGCTCTGAAAACAGTTAAACTATAATGACATTATACAAACAGTTCTCAAAGTCTGAGTGGTACACCAGTAGCAGCAGCTTCACCCAGGGACTTGTTAGAAATGCATATTCTCACTCTGCCCCCAGCCCTACTAACTCAGTCTCCGAGTGGGGGAGTGGGGGAGGGGCGGCCATCTGTCTGCTCGCAGGCCCTGCACGGGCTTCTGCTGCGGGTGCACACTAACATCTGACACCCACTGCCGGCTGCTAGGTCCTGTTCGGTTTCATTTCATTTTCTTATTATGTGGTGATTGGTTTGTTGGTTTCAGGTTACAATGCCCTTTTAAGATATGAAGGATTTGAAAATGACCCTGGGCTGGACTTCTGGTGCAATGTGTGTGGCTCTGACATCCACCCAGTTGGCTGGTGTGCAGCCAGTGGAAAGCCTCTTGTCCCTCCTAGAAGTAAGCAGCCTCTTTACCCCTACTGCAGTTGGAATATATGTACTTCAGTGCAGTGTCACACATGGTAATATTCGAGTGATATCAAAATTACAGTAATAACTTTCTGGTTTCACATAACTTATATGCTGGCAAGATATACTTGTTTTCTCTATTTTTGTTACTCTTCTTCAGAACCTTAATACTCTGAGTTGCAGGGAAAATTGTTGTGTTTTTTTTTTTTTTTTGATAGTTTATGAAGCAATTCTACTCTTTGCTAAAGTGTAACTGGTTATTTCTTTTGTTTTAGCTATTCAGCATAAGTATACAAACTGGAAAGCTTTTCTAGTGAAACGACTTACTGGTGCCAAAACACTTCCTCCCGATTTCTCACAGAAGGTAAAGACAGGATCTTAGAAAGGACTGAAGTGTCGATTGAGAGCTCTAAAAAAGGAATAGCCTGGAAGTTTTTTTAAGGAATTGTTTTAATTTAGTGAGCTAGATGATCTAGTTTAATGTCGAGTGCACTCAGTATTTTTAATGGTATGGTATTGAAATTATTTGTAGACCTTTGTCATGAATTCCGAACAGTTTTTGTCTGCTTTTGTTTAAGGTTTCAGAGAGTATGCAGTATCCTTTCAAACCTTGCATGAGAGTAGAAGTGGTTGACAAGAGGCATTTGTGTCGCACACGAGTGGCAGTCGTGGAAAGTGTAATTGGAGGAAGATTAAGACTAGTGTATGAAGAGAGTGAAGATAGAACAGATGACTTCTGGTGCCATATGCACAGCCCGTTAATCCATCATATCGGTTGGTCTCGAAGCATAGGCCATCGATTCAAAAGATCTGGTAAGCACCTGTCACAAGACCACCTGTTGAAAACATCCTTGAGGCTAAATTATACTACTTGGTTATTTTTTTCTCTGCAGAATAGCAGAGATCAGAAATAGCATTCTACTTGTCAAGGCTGCTCATTCTGCCTTAATTAGGGAAGGTTCACACTAGAATAGCAGTGTCCTGACTCCTTTATATTCCTTCCACTTGTTCTCAATTCAGATATAATGCACTTTTGGTCACAACTACATTTGTTGTCTTACACTCTTCCTAGCCAGCCCATTTGAAAGATCTAAAGGTAGCCTTTCCCCTTGCATTCAGTTCTAATCAAAAGAGCAAGATTAAATGTGGTTAGACTTAATACTGAACACATTAAAGCATACCTCTAAAGTTGTGATTCCCTAACGAAGGAATTACCATCATTCTGATTGGCTAAATGTATTTAATAGCACATGTACTCTGAAGAGAGAAAGACTATTAGAGGATATTTTTCACCATAAATGTAGAAGGCATGTATTTCTGCCATGTTTTAGAGTATACATACCTTGTGAGTTTGAAACCTTCAAAGAAACGTGGTTTTTGGTCTTCTCACAAATGCTGACAGATTAGTATGTAACTTTTCCTTGTAGATATTACAAAGAAACAGGATGGACATTTTGATACACCACCACATTTATTTGCTAAGGTAAGAAGTTTTTATAAGAACCCTCATTTGTAAATTAGGTTTGAAAGAGGGTTGTGGGTTTTTTCCTAACATTATGGAAATCACAATTACATTTATTCACTTAAAAGGATTAAGACCTTGTGATCCATAGGTGTCACAACTATTGATTATAATTATTCTTAAATTCTGTCTTATTTGCCTGAATTCTCTCTATCCTCTAACGGAGGTTTGAGTTATAATATTAGGTAGGTAGGAGAAGGCATTTGGTATTTTCATCTGATAAGCGTTTTCAAATTGGTAATATTCTAATTATTAAAATGATAACATTTGTAACAGTAGATGTGCTTTCATGTAATTCTTTAGGTAAAAGAAGTAGACCAGAGTGGGGAATGGTTCAAGGAAGGAATGAAATTGGAAGCTATAGACCCATTAAATCTTTCCACAATATGTGTCGCGACTATTAGAAAGGTAAGACTATAGGTTTTCAAACATAGAAATGGCAACTGTAAGAACTGGGTTTAAGGTAATAGAAGAAGCAGGCCCTTAACATATTCCTTCTGACATAGAAGGTATGTATCTGGATCTTCACTGGGGAGAAGGATACCAGGAAAATAAATTTCAGTTTTCATATCAGTGTTTTTTATAGCGTGTTGTCATCTTGAGTCTGCTGCCTTTATTTATGAGGTATATATCCTGAGTTAGAGGAAGAATATTTAAGTTACTTCCTGGTCAAAGCTAATCCAACACAGAATTGTAACATGGCCAAGTTTATCTTCAGTTTCCTGGGTTTTTTTTTTTTCTTTCCTTTTGTGCCTTTTTCTTCTTTTGGTAGTACTTTATTTTTTTCTTTTTTTCCTCTCTTCTGAAGCTCCTTTTATGAAAAGATCTAGAAGAGTGGTTCTCAATTCAAATAGGCATCAGAATATCCTGAGGAACTTAAAAAAAAAAAAAAAATACAAATGACCAGACCTCTTAAATGCCCACCCCATCCCTGTTCTGATTTCATCAGTCTGCTGGGGGGCCCTAGCATTGGCTTTTTTTTTTTTTTTTAAGTCCCCAGGTAATTGTCCAGTACAGCCGTGGTTAAGAACCACTGATCAGAATCTGATTATATAGGAGTGTAGCTTAAATTGTGATTTGCATTTCAACCCAGTTTAAAGCCTTGAGCCAAAAGAATTAAAAACAGTTATGATTGCTGCCATGTCCCAGACTCTCGTGCGCAAGGTCACACAGCTAGATGAGACCAGCTCAAAGTTTTATTCTTCCTCTTTACCTGACTAGTGATCAGAATTACCTAGTATTATTTAAAACAGATTTCTGGGGCGCCTGGGTGGATCATTTGGTTAAGCATCCAACTCTTGGTTTCATTTCAGACCATGATCTCAGGGTCATGAGATTCAGAGACCATGATCTCAGGGTCACGTCAGGCTCCATGCTCAGCACAGAGTCTGCTTGAGATTCTCTGCCTCTGCCTCGCCCCCCGTGTGCACGCACTCTCCCTCTCTCAAATAAATAAAAATATAAAAAAAAAAAATTACCTTTAAAACTAAATAAATACATAAATAAAAATAAAACAGATTTCCATGACCTACTCCAGACCTACTCAATAAGAATCACAAGAAGTATTACACACAATAACGTATTTGTTTAAAAAAGATACAGTTCTCTAGGTGATTCTGATAGCCAGGTCTGGAAACCAGTGCCATTGTACCAGGTTCTGTTCCATGAAATGAGAATGAAGGGTCCAGTGAATGAATATAGCACCAAACTTCACTCAGGAATTAGTTAGAGGCGCCTGGGTGGCTCAGTCGTTAAGCGTCTGCCTTCAGCTCAGGTCATGATCCCAGGGTCCTGGGATCGAGCACCACATCGGGCTCCTGCTCAGCGGAAAGCCTGCTTCTCCCTCTCCCACTCCCCCTGCTTGTGTTCCCTCTCTCGCCATCTCTCTCTGTCAAATAAATAAATAAAATCTTTTTAAAAAAATAAAAAATAAAGGAATTACTTAGTTATTACTTGCCATACTAGGTTTGGTTTGGACTCCAGAAAGCTTATAGTCTTGTAGAACAAGGTAAGATATATAAAAAGTTTGTTTCAGGATCGACTATGACTTAAGAAGGGTACACAGTACTGTTGGAATTCAAATAAAGGAGATATCACATTGTCTCAGAGGAATCAGGGAAAGCTTTATAGAAGAGAAGAGATTTGAAAACTTCACCTTGAGGGTTGGGAAAAACAGCCCAGCAGAGCTGCAGGGAACTATTGTAGAAAGAGAATGTGCACAAAAACATTAAGTTAGGAAAGCATAGGCCGGGTTTGGAGGAGACAAGTTGTTCACACAGTGCACATCAAAAAAGTTGCACTGAGGGGCGCCTGCGTGGCTCAATCAGTTGACCGTCCGACTCTTGATTTCCATTCAGGTCGTGATCCTCAGGGTCATGAGATCAAGTCTCGTGTCGGGCTCCACACGTAGAGCCTGCTTAAGATTCTCTCTCCCTCTCCCTCCATCCCTCCGGCCCTCCCCTGTGCATGCGCTCACTCTACCGTTCCCGAACCCCACCGAAAAAAAAACAGGTTGCACGGAGTATTCTGGCCAAGGCTTTTCTTTTATAAGGAACAGAAACCCACTCAAGTTCGCTTTAGGAAAGTTATCCCAAGGACAGGCAGTCTCCTAGACACGCAGGATGAGAACTGGAAAGCCAGAGGAATTCTCTCCATCTCCCGGGGCCTCTTTTGTCCCACCTCTTCTCTGCTCTGAGTCTCTGCCACTTGTCTTTCACTCTTACGGTCAGAGTCCTGCTCACTCAGTCTCCATGTGTGGCTACGAGCTCCGTTCTGTATGATAGGCTTTTCTTTTTTTTTTTTTTTAAGATTTTATTTATTTGACAGAGAGAGACACAGCCAGAAAGGGAACACAAGCAGGGGGAGTAGGAGAGGAAGAAGCAGGCTTCCCGCGGAGCGGGGAGCCCGATGCGGGGCTCAATCCCAGGACCCTGGGATCATGACCTGAGCCGAAGGCAGACGCTTAGCGACTGAGCCACCCAGGCGCCCCCTCTTTGATAGGCTTTCAATTCCAGCCCATGACTTGACAACAGTCTCGGGGTCTGTTAATCCTAATCCTGAGAGACATTCTAGCTGAGCCCAGCCTCTGGCTTGGTCCTCTGAAGGTTAGAAATTAGTCCCCACTCTGGTCCGCTGTAGTTAGGAAAGGGGAAAGGAGGCTCATGTGAGTGAGGGTAGCCTTTTCCAAAGGTGTAGGCAAAGCTGTTAAGCTTGCAGAGGAAGTTACGGTACATGTGCAATGTAGTAGAAACAACTAGGAGAAAGACACTCTGGGGACAGAAACTAAAAGATAATGTGGAACTAGGTCATGCAGGCTTTGGTTTTTTTTTTTTTTTTTTAAGATTTTGTTTATTTGAGAGAGGGAGAGAGAGAGAGCATGGGGTGGGGGGTGCACGGCCGTGGGAGAGGGCAAAGCAGGCTCCCCACTGAGCAGGGGCTCAATCCCAGGACCCTGAGATCATGACCTGAACTGAAGGCAGACACTTAACTGACTGAGCCACCCAGGCGCCCCATCATGGCAAGCTTGGAATACTTGGTCAGGCCCTCTGAGCTTGGAAAAGCTTTCTGGTGTGAACAGAGGTCATACCAAAGAAAAGTTAAGCGGTGTAAGACGGGAACTGTCCAGAGAGGAAGCCTGAAAGCAGTTCTCAGTGTAGTAAGGAGAGAGTTCATGGCACAGATAGAGGGCCTACCTTTAGGGGGAGTCCTCGGACCTGGTGCTTTCTCACCTTTGAAGCTAGCTTTGACACCCTGCCTAGACTCTCAGAGGATGTGTTTAGCATGCAGGGAAAAGGCAGGACTAAGACCCTGCAAGGGAGAAAAACTCCCAATAAAACTGGAGGAGTTGTGGGCATGGAGGTCGGTTACTGAAGCAATGTGCGTAAGTGACATCGCCAAAACAGGAAGGAAAGGGCCAAGATCAGAAATGTAAGGGTTGGAGGGCGCCTGGGTGGCTCAGTTGGTTAAGCGACTGCCTTTGGCTCAGGTCATGATCCTGGAGTCCCGGGATCGAGTCCCACATCGGGCTCCCTGCTCGGGGGGGAGCCTGCTTCTCCCTCTGACCCTCCCCCCTCTCGTGCTCTCTCTCTCTCTCTCTCTCTCTCTCTCTCTCTCTCTCTCTCTCTCTCTCTCATTCTCTCTCTCAAATAAATAAAATCTTTAAAAAAAAAAAAGAAATGTAAGGGTTGGAGGTAAAAGGACGCCACCAACAGGAACATCACCGAACAGGAGAGGTGAGACCAGGTCAGCCGACTGTAATGTCATGAGAGTCCGGGAGAAAATGTTTCAGAGAGTTGAGAGTAGTGAGTAGGTATGGGATACTTGAGGGAGGCCGAGGTTTGAGGAGGGTACATGTTGGGGGAAAGGCACTGGATTTGACAAACTTGGCCACTGGTGATTTTAGCCTTTTAGTAGGATCAGGACAGAAATCAGACTGCAAAGACTTACATAGTTTATACCTGGCAATGGGTCTCTGGGCGAAGTATCTAGGAGTTCATCGTACTGTTCTTGTACCTTTTCTGTAAGTGTGAACTGTTTCAAAATAAAGTATTTTTAAATCTTTTTAATGTAATGGAAAATGGGAGACATTAGAATATAAGAAATAGTGTTTTTGGAGCAAAGTACCAGCGGTAATCGGACAAGATGGAAAAGTTTGTGGGGGTAGGGTACTACATCTTAACAGCATCAGGGGTGCAAAGAAAGGAATATGGGGACCCTTGCGCAGGGCGGCCTTAATTTCTGTTACACGGGAGCGTGGGTGTGTGTAGCATAAGAGGTAAAGCGGAGGCTTGACAAAGCTGGGAAAGGTTTGGAAAAACTCCTCTGTGTGCTAAATCAGAAGGAAAGAAAGAAAGTTACGCTGAATATCAGGACTCCGAGCCTTGCCGAGATGAGACCGTTAAATTGGAGAGGAACACTCAAGCCCTGTTTCATGGGGGCCACAGCAGCCGGCACCTTAGCCATTGGCAAAGGCCCTATTTGTCCTAGACCCCTGAAGTCACTTCTGTGTAACCCTGCTTTTGTTCTGATACACACTGCATTCTACGGAGGTTTTTCATTATCATTTCAGTTACTGACATAATTCAGTGAAGAAGCATTTTTCACTTTGAAGAGACCTTTATGTCACAGATTTTCCTTTCTTTGAGAATGTCACTTAATTTAAAGGATCACATTTATACTAGTGGTATCTAATTTCACATACTTGGAATTCTCTTAATTTAAAAGGTGCTGGCTGATGGATTCCTGATGATTGGGATCGATGGCTCAGAAGCAGCAGATGGATCTGACTGGTTCTGTTATCATGCAACCTCCCCTTCTATTTTCCCTGTTGGTTTCTGTGAAATTAACATGATTGAACTTACTCCACCTAGAGGTACTTCATCCTAATATGTACACTGGGTCTTCATCCTTGCCTTCTTTTTACATGGTATCTATTTACATCATTTAACACAGCCCTGCATTTTCTGCTGTGTGCACCTTTGATATGTGCATATGTATATATAAACGTACGTATACACAACAAGACCTGTGGGGTGCTCTAAAAATATAAAGCACTGTATTCTAGCTAGCTTTAATAAATTCTGTTAGTATAGAATTTTTCCTGAGCATCTGTACATTTTATAATATGAATTGGTATTCTTTAAGCCCTATTGAGATGGTGATGTAGGTAATTGCACACATAAACTTTTGTTAAAAATAGATACAGGCTAAAGCCTTTGAGGGAAAGCAAGTTTCCATCTTTAGAGTATCATGTGGCTTTAAAAAAAAAAAAAAGGCATACCCTTAAATAACTCTCAAGGCTTAACCAGTGTCTTTCCTAATTTCAATATAAGAGCCTTGGGTTTTTTCTCTTAAGAAAAGAAGGGGTGAAAATCTAAAAACAGAGGGGTCTGTAAAAACAGTATTTGCCCAGCCAGTTTTCTTTCTTGCAAAGAAAGAAAAATATCACTGTGAAGTATGAAATGCTAGACTGTCGTAAGCCTAGGATCTTACAAGCAAAATTCTGGAATTCCTGTGGTAGACAGGAGGGAGACACTTTTGCACCTGTAAGTAGGTGCACCTGTGTCTGTCTAGAAACGAAAGGAAATCCTTATAACATGGAGGAATGATTGCATTCAACAGTATTAGAGCAAGAGTTAAAAGTTTATTATATAACCTAAAGTCTGAGATCTTAGTGTATACTTTTTATCTGCATTTTACTATTTTGCTAATTTTAAATGAACTGCTAGTTAAATCAGGTGTGTTTTTCAGGTTACACAAAACTTCCTTTTAAATGGTTTGACTACCTCAGGGAAACTGGCTCCATTGCAGCACCAGTAAAACTATTTAATAAGGTAAATGTAAATAATGGCATAATATGTGGAATTTTTTTGATGCCTCACAAATGCAAATCATTGTTGATCAAAATGTCTCTGCTTTATATTAGAATTTCTTAATGGAGATTAATATAAACAAATATATAGTAATAAAACAATGTATTTTCTTTACCTAGATTATGAAGCTTGTTTTCAGACTTTGCTTCGTTTTTAATCTGAATAAAATAGAAATGAATACATTTCCTAAACTGTTCTTAAATACTTCACCTTCATATGTTTTAATAATTAAAGAATTGTTTGTGATTTTGGGGGGGGTTTAAATTAGGTTATTTGGTTACATTGCTTCTTCTTTTTTTTTTTTTCCTTTCTCGGTGATAGTGGACTCATGCCTTCTTCTTTTCGCCAGTGGTAATGTTTTGCTTCTCTATGTCAGGATGTTCCAAATCACGGATTTCGTGTAGGAATGAAATTAGAAGCAGTAGATCTCATGGAGCCACGGTTAATATGTGTAGCCACAGTAACTCGAATTATTCATCGTCTCTTGAGGATACATTTTGACGGATGGGAAGAAGAGTATGATCAGTGGGTAGACTGTGAGTCCCCTGACCTCTATCCTGTAGGGTGGTGTCAGTTAACTGGATATCAGCTACAACCTCCGGCATCACAGTGTAAGTTGGTATACAGAAAAGGTGTCCTTTTGTAAAAATCAGCAATTCTCCAGAGGACTGTTTCACATAAGTCATCTTGTGAGCTCACAGGACAAGAATATACCTTTGTCTGATTGGTTGCCAGGTAAGATCTTAAGACTCAACAACACTATCACAGACTCAGACCATGAGTCCCACAGCAGTGTGAACCCAGTAGTCAGTTACATAATGACTCTAGGCAGAAACACCACAGTAAGAGCACTCTCCAAATGCAACTAGACTTGTTTCAATGAGTTTGAAATGATAGGCCAAAATGTATTGGTATATAATAAGTGCTTATTGAATAAATAGTGGAATCTGTCTGGTATCATGGGTTTTACAGGAACAAGCACCCTTATTTTCAAAGCATCATGTACTTTTATAAGCATAATTGTCTCGGTAAAGATAATTCATCTAAGTTGTATCTAGAGTCATGTGCTCACAATGTTTTTCTGGTACCAATTTTCCGTTTTATTTTTCAGCGTCAAGAGAAAGCCAGTCAGGTTCATCAAAACAGAAGAAAAAGGCTAAGTCCCAGCAATACAAAGGACATAAGAAAAGTGGGTCACCACATGGTGTTTATATACATTTCCTAAGTTGTTAACCAATTGGGGTCACAGTATTCTTGCACAGAAACTAATGTCCCTTGTGAGAGCCGATGACTGTGCATTATGTATTTTGCTTAAAGGTGCAGTATGCCATAAAAGGCAAACCTTCACAATAATGAGAAACACTTATATTTTAGTGGACAGGAAAAATCACCATAATATTTTAAAACATGTATGGTAAAGAATAGAGTACAGATAGTTCTTGAAATAATATGTAAACCTACTGAAAATTAATTCTTTTTTAAATCTTTTTTATAAAACTTTAAAAAGGGAAGTACTTGATATTTACAACAGACTTAGAGCTTAAGAAACCCATCCTTCTTATAAACCAAAACTCTCTTTCTAGGATGATATTTATAAGAAATTCAAGTTGATGGCTAACAAAGTCAAGCTTAAAAGTTTTTTTCTAAATATCCTTTCTGTACTATTTTTTAACCTTACAATGAATGGTTTTTGGCATTAATAGCCAAAATAATATAGGATATATTGATAGCTCTATTTTGATTCTTTTAAAATCTTTTTCCCCCCACATAGGAAGCCAGATTTTTCTCTTCATCACACTTGTGGAATATTTCATTCTGAGATAGGATTATTTTTATATAAAGATCATTTTAAAAGTAAAAAGTACATTTGAGGGTTAAAACTAAAACAGATTGTTCCAGCTGACTTGCCATATGTTTAAATAAGTGTTAATCTGTCTCATTACCAACCAAGAGACTGAAGCAGCATGAAGAATCCAATATATCCTTACTTTCTGATTACAGTCATTTGTTTATAGTTTCTTTTTTCCCACTGGGGGACTAAAAACTTCTACCAGGCCCTGCCGTGGTGCTCTCGTGTCCTCCCGGCATGAAACCACGTCAGCCTCAACACTGATAACCTCCAGGCCTTTCTCTCACCCTCTCTTTTATATCAGAGGCATAGGCCTCCCGTTTTTCCAGAGTTCTTTTGCCTACTAGCTGCTTGCCAGGTTTGATACTCACCTGAAAGAACTTTAGAGAACATTGCCAGACAGGCAGCTCAAAGCAATCCCCATGTAGCTGGAAATGAGGAGGAAGAATCCACATGGCGGCTTTGTCAGTGGACTAACCATAGCACATGTGATCACTAAGCTTTCTGTGAGGTTGGAGAGCACAAGCTGCGTTAGCCTGTCTTTTCACTTTCTATTGGACAAGACCGAGGTTCAGAATTTTCTTTCCAAGGTGTTGAATTAAGAACTTTGATTACTCCATGACATATTTTTTAGAAATAATTTCTGAGCATTGAGTACACAATTCACATGCCTCCCTCAATGTCCCTTTTGTGGGTTTATTTCCAGCTTAAGGGGTTTAACGATTTTGAATTAATGGCCCAGGGACATGGGAAGAAGTATGAAACTAATGAGGTGATAATATCCGTGTGCCAGTTTTTAGTGACATTTAATAGTACCACATTTCTGGATTAGCTGGGAAAATGAGTTTAGCTGTAAATTTATCATGTTCTTTAACTGTAACGTTGTAATAGCTCTTAATATTATGGCATCATCTCTGCCTTTAAATTGTCCTTTGGACATAGAAAGGAAAAGGACTATGAGCCCACAGTCCCTTATTAGAAACCCTTGGGACCAGATGTGTTTTGGAATTCAGAACTTTTCAGATTTTAGAAAAGAAGTATAGTATGGGTAGCATATACTATGTAACACCCCTTGCAGACTCTAGCACATTTTCTGAAGCAAAATATATGTAAATGTTTACATTAAATGGGCCAAATTAAGATTATAAATAGTATCACCAAGTGAGGTCTGGTTTTGTTGCCAAAGTTTTACAGGAAAACTGTGAATTTTGGAATTGAGGATAAGGAATTGTAGTGCCGTGTGAATGAAAAAGCAGCCGTCTTCATTGTAACTCCCTGTTCCTTTTACTGTTTCTGTATTTTCCTGCAAGACTTGACTTGCCCATATAAGAAAGAATTTCTTATAAACCTAGTTTATCCATTGCATACAGTATCGTTAGCAGATCAGCCACAAACTCTTTTAAGTTTGCCTACAGATTATTATATTCTGGCTCAATGTTTTTTTCATCTTCTATCTCTTCAGTCTTTTTGTACCCAAAATCATCCATTGGTGTGTTCTTTGGTAGTGTTTTTTTGTTTGGTTGCTTTGTGGTTTTTTTTTTTTTTTTAACAGAAATAGTTGATTGGCTTCATTGTTCTAGCTTGTTTTGTAAAGATCTGTGTTCATGCTATAAAGGGATAACTATTAATTAGTGCTTTTGAGTAATGATAACGTTCTGCCAAGAGGATCAGATAGACAGTTGTATGGATATGGTCTGTCCAGTCTGAAAAGCCTTATTTTTTTCAAGGTTTCTGGAGCAGGAAACCCAGCACATTAATTTCTGAACCATCTTCAGGGGCTATTGGAAGTAGTAGAGAATTGGAGATCCTCCTTGGATTTTTACCTCTGAGTGTGTCGTACATTAGGAAAAGTCTAAATGATTTGCTGCACGTGATTGGGGTTTGTCGATGAGCGTTGAATGTGTACTCACTACTAGCTTAGTCTCCAGACCATTTTACATAAGAATACTGTCTGACTTAGATTTATCTTTTAGTCCTGATTTCATGAAGCATAATTTCTGATTGCTCTTGCCTTGGTCATTTGTATAGTCTGGAAGAAAACAGATATAATTTATAGTCCGAGAGATATAGTAAGTATCCTTCAGCTTTCAAATGACTAATGCAGTATGTTGGTTCAGTATTTGCAAAGTTTAGAGTACTTTTTGCTGGTGAAAGGATCATATAAGTCTTTGAAGGCTTATATTTACTTATGAAACTATAATCAAAACGTGTTTCAAAAGAAATTAGATTGCTTAAGTACTTGCAGGCAACAAGCTTTAAATTTCAGAAATGCTTTTCAGAGTAAGAATTTTAAGTGTTTTCTAAAAGACTGCATTGTAAACCAAAAGGTAGGGGAGCACATTTCATATCAGTAAAATCGTGCCACCCAGATAATACATTTATTCAGCTGTTTGATTCTCCCCAAAAGCCAATGTTTGGCCTAATATGGGCAGTGAAATGCCACCCTACAAGTAGGGTTTTAATACCTTCTCTCTCGGGCACCTGGGTGGCTCAGGTGTTCAAGTCACTGCCTTTGGCTCAGGTCATGATCCCGGAGTCCTGGGATTGAGTCCCACATCGGGCTCCCGGCTCAGCGGGGAGCCTGCTTCTCCCTCTGACCCTCTTCCCTCTCATGCTGTTTCTCTCTCTCTCTCTCTCTCTCTCTCTCTCTCTAATTAAATAAATTATTTTTTAAAATTTCTTTAAAAAATAAAACCTTCTCTCTTCCATTGGATTTTCAACCCCCTTCAAGGTAAAATTTTCTTGAAGGAAGTTAGCCAGCTATTCTCCACACTAAATGTTCTAGTAGTTCATTTTGCTTTGTTGTATTTTATTTCATTTTATTTTTTTAAGATCTTATTTTTAATCTCTACACCCCATGTGGGGCTCCAACTCACAGCACCAAGATCAAGAGTCGGATGCTCCACTGATTGGACCAGCCAGGTGCCCTGCTTTGTTGTATTTGAAGTTGATTTAAGAGTCAGGAACCAGGATTACCAGGCTCTCAAGAGGCCAGAAATAATCTCCGCTATCATTCACGCAGAACATACACCCCCCACACGTACACACACTCACACTCCTTCTTGTTTTCAGAAATACAGACCTTGCATAGTTGGTTCTCTTTTCAGAGTATCCTATGCAACACAGTCTTTCCTAGTTATAATGCACTTTTCTTACCACACATGTAAGTAAAAGCTTACTTTAGTTTGACTTGATATTTAGAGAGGAAGATGCCAATTGGGAAGAAGCCTGTCAGTTTGTCGAGCCTGCCCATGACAGGTGGGGTGCGGAGGAGCTTCTCTGGTGACGAAGAGTTGACTCCTCCTCCATATCGAACCCTTCCAGCACAGACAGCCCCGGAGGCCTTCCCACCTCCCAGCACTAGCCGAGAGTTCAGTCCCAGCCTCAAAACAGGTAATAGTCACATCAGCACCTCAGGTACTACAGGGGGTGAAAGTCTGGGCAGGGCGGTGGGAGACAAAGCATGGTCCGGCATGACAGATGCTGACTCATTAAATTTTTCTTTTTCTTTCAACGAAAAACTTCATCTTCACTAGTCCTTGGTAGTCACTTCACTAAGTTGAATCATCAGGGAGGGAGTTTTATTTTCTTTTAAATCGCTTCTGAGCCTCACATTAGGGTAAAGCTCATCATATCAGTTGATGGAATTGTGAGACAACTTCTACTGTTTCGTGGTTTCATTAAAATAGTTGAACATTTTCCATCACAGAATTCCATGTGGTGTGACCTAGGGGGAGAAATACACCATTAGGGATCAGCCTGATTAATCAGACCCAAAGATGAGGCTTCACTCATAGCATTCCACAGCATCTCTCACTCACTAGGAAGGATGTGTTTTGCGTTCCTATGGAATTTAGGTTGTGGTAACGCTGTTACCACCATTGTAGTTGAATAACATGAATTTGGAGATAAATACTTGTATAATTTTGGTGTTGAATTTGAGTAAAATTCATTCCCATAACTTCGTGTTTCTGAAGTGACATTTAATTTGAATTTAATTCGTTTGGCCAAGCTAGTAGATTGTAAGGAAAACTGCAAAAGGTTTTGCCTTTTGTAATTGCTGAGAGCAAACGTATTATCCTAGAGTATGAGAAAGGCTTCGCTTGCACGTGATGAACCTCAGACATGAGTACGGAGAGACAGGTCCGCAGCCAGAGTCCTACAGGCCTTGGCGTGTGTTCTGCCGTCATCCTAGGTACTGCTTCTCAACTCGGTGGTTTTATTTACTTGGTAGTCTTCTTGTGTGGTGAAAACCCTGATGGGGACTTAATACCTAGCTCTGTTTTCTTCTTCTTTCTCTGTTTGATAATGTCTTTATACCTGAAGTTTTTGGGGGGTTTGGTTTTTGTGGGGGCTTTTTGGCTGGGTTTTTTTGGGGGGTGCCCTTTAAGATATGTTCTTTATTAGCTTTTGCCTCCCTACTGGTGTGTTAGGTTATCTTCATCCTCCCCAGTCCGTCTCTCCGAAGATCACTCCGATGTCCTTATATCTAGAGGAAATTACTATGCCTTTTTTTATAAAAAATAGGTTAGGACTGCAAATCTAAGTTTATCTGCTCTTTAGTGGAAAAACGTTCAAAGTCTAAAGAACATTTCAATTTCTTTTCTTGTCTCTTTGACTTTGTTTTTGTACTTGTTATTTACGACATAGTCTTAAGTCATTAACTGTAGATTTTGTGAGCTCTGAATATGTTTGATTTTATTGGATTTTAGGTGTTTTCTTTAAGCATTGGACTAATTTAGAAGGTGTGTGTCATGTTCCGTGAGAGGTTACGGATTCATGTAAAATAGAACTTCTAGGATTGGCAAAACCCAAGAACTCAGAGTAGATGCATGGGATGGAAACCAGGGGTTCTCCTACGTGACGCACGACCTCCACCGTGTCTGTAGTGGCTTCTCAGCTGGGGGCACATCTCGTGGGATATGTGGTGTGATCTTACTCTGCTGGAACTGTGTGAGGACTGCATTCCGGTCTTAACTACCTGAAAGCTGCAGTTTGATTAGCCACTGAGAATTTATTACTTTTAATGGACTTACCCAGTTAGGAAAATATGATTTCCATTAGTTTATCCCCGGAAATATTACTGATTAGAGTCCACAAAGTGACTGCCTTTTAAAAACGGAGCTCAGAAAATGCACTTGCATGGAAGTTGACATTCGGCAACAGGGTCTATTTGATTTCATCCATCATTCATTGAGAATGAGGCCTGGAAAAGATAAATGATTAGCGTGAAGATACCAGAAGACAGGCTTTATTTTAGATCCCATGAAAACAGTGAAACTTTGCATGGAAGCATTCCACATCTGAGTGAACGTTTCACCTTTATCTTGAGTTACGTTTTTTTTAAGCACATTGTTTCCATATTTTAAGATGCATAGAAGCATAATCCAGAAATTAGTTGTTAATAGTTTAAATGCAAATAGTTTCAGAACTGTTTAGAATCTCAACTTACCTTCCTTACATTTCAAAAAACAAAACACAACAACATCGGTTTGAATGGAACATGTTTGGTCTTGAAGCACGGGAGTTCTTTTCTCATTCATGTAGCCATCTGACCATCCTGTAACAAGATACCGTTTCAACCAACCTTTTATTGTGGGTACTGCACCTTTAATGAAACTTAGGGTTTTTCTTTTCCATGTGTTTATTTTCATGGTATTGTTCAAATGTCCTTAATGATTAATGTGTGTTGGTTAGATTTGAAGGATAACTGTTATATACTTGATACTCACACTCTATAAAAGCATTTTTAATTAATTTTTTTATAAAGAAAAGAACTGCACAGTCTTGTTTGCTTTGACTTCCAACAGTCTGATGCGTGTTTGTTTTGCTGTTATTATGGGCATAGTGTATTCGCTTTTCTGTCTTTGGGCTATGAAATTTTTTAACACCATTACCAAAACAAGTACCAAAGTAAAATGAAATGAATTGACATCTCTCAAAAGGTTATTCTGTAAATTATTAAATAAGATGTCAAAGACCACTATTTTTTTTTAAGATTTTTTTTTAAAGTACCCTCTACACCTAACGTGGGGCTTGAACTCACAGCCCTGAGATCAAGAGTCGCATGCTCTGCAGACTGAGCCAGCTAGGTGCACCAAAGACCACTATTTTTGGAACTAATCTTTTGTAACTAAGATCAGGACAGAAAATATTTTTCTATGACTGTACTATTTGACTTTAAAAAGCGTAACCATTTTAGGGTGCCTGGGTGGCTCAGTTGGCTAAGCACCTGCCTTGCACTCAGGTCATGATCCCAGGGTCCTGGGATCGAGTCCCGCATTGGGCTCCCTGCTCAACGGGGAGCCTGCTTCTCGCTCTGTCCCTCCCCACTGCTTGTGTGTGCATGTGCACACATACTCTCTGTCTCTCTCTCACGAAAATAAATAAAACCTTTAAAAATAAAAGTGTAACCATTTTAATATTGTTCCACATGGTGACACTGTCTAGTTAGTGCTTCATGAAAACTTAGTTGGCTTACTGTTCATCTAAATACTGAGTCTTGATTCTTCTCATAAATTGACCTTTTTTCCTGTATAAGCAGTTCCCAATTTACATTCCATATATGCGCGCATCCTCTCTTTCCAATTGCAATGAAAAGTTCCATAATGAAAGAAACAAAAAGTTTGCACTTTTTATTTGGAGCTGGTGCCTGCAGGAAGCGGAGTAGTAGCACCCCGACAGGAGTGGGAGTCACATGTTGCACGTGCATGTTGGTGGCAGGCACTGTGGCAGAGGGAGCCTCGGGCTGCCCAGCTACAGAGCATAGCAGCCAGGGAGTTCCCACTGATCACAGCCCCTGGAGATTGCTGGCTTCCTGTTGCCAAGTCTCCCTGCTTTCCCGGGTCTTAGGTGAAGGCTCTTGTTTCAGAATATTCAGTCAAATTCAAAAGAACCATTGGACACAGGTGAGGGAGTGGGAAGGACACAGTTTGTGACCTCTGATGTAACACGTCTGTGTGCTGACGGAGTTGGAGAAGAAAACTAGCACTCCTGCTCACCGTGGGATTAGATCCCAGTGAGTGTTGCTGTTAGCGTACGGGATCAGCCGTCCTTTTCTCTTGTGTGGGATTTGACCAGCTCAATTTTGGTTAAGCGGTAACATTTTAAGAAACCTGGACACATCTCTGAGAGGTTGGTAGTTACTAAGACTAGTTTTTAGCACCTCGCTGAGATCATTTTTATTTAAAAAGTAGGGAAGTATAAAGAGATAGATAGGAAACTCTCAGAATTAAACAGCCTAAAGTTTTTGCCCAAGACCACTGCTGGGCCCAGCAAAGAAAAACTTTTTCTTTCTCTTCATCTTTGCCCATGCTTAGGAAAAGCCCTCTCCGCTGTCCCTAAGGATTCTGACTAGCATGACTTCAGTGGCTGTCAAGAAATCTAAGTCCCACTGAAAATATTAGAAACTGAAAAACAGTTGTCCACAGAAATAAAGACCTACTGGACCTGTTTATAAACTGAGGACTGTCTATACTGTTGGTTGGTTTTCATTAAAAAGGAAGTCATCAGGGGTGCCTGGCTGGCTCAGTCGGTAGAGCATGCGATTCTTAAGCTCAGGGTCCTGAGTTCAAACGCCCTGAGTTCAAACGCCTTGTGGGGCGTGGAGCCTACTTAAAATTAAAAAAAAAATTTTTTTTCTTAATAAATTTTTTTTTTCTTAAATAAAAGAAGGAAGTCCTCAGATAAGGACTCCGCCAGTACTGCTGGGCCGTGCTGGCACTGGCCGTGCTGGCTGTTTTGCACCAGTGATTTTCACATTGCCGATGTCGGTAGTTTTATTTTACCTAAAATGATTATTCAAGTTTTCCATGATTTTAGTTTTAACATAGGTGTTTATCTAATATCAGACTTATCATTTGTTTTTACAAATATGTAAATTTTGTATATACATAATACCCATCTTATAGATGATAGAATACTTTGTATTTACAATTCATAGTACTATTTTAAAATTATCAGATTTGTATCTTTTTTCTACAGGGAATCTTCTTAATAAAGGTAGTCCTTGGAAATAGTAAGATTATATTGAAGTCCTACTTATTGTGTTGTTACTTATTTTAAATATTATAGTTCAGAATCGTGTGAGAAATAGGTCATTGTTACATAGACCTTGACATAAAAGTGAATACTATAAGAAAAATTCTAATTCTTCTCGCCAAATTAGTGCTCACCATTACCTTGACCATTTCATTGAAGCTGTCCATCGTGCAGTGTCCAGCATGCAGTATCTTACTGTTCTTTACAGAACTTTCCTTACCTGCTGATATACTTTGAAAATTGAACTAAATGTTCATACTTCAGGGGGTTAATTTTAAGAGTCACTGAAGACATGAAGTCTTCCTAACTGTAAAGTTGGTGGAATCTGAAGATTGAAAGTAATCTGAATACTCCAGAAAGGCTTCATAACATCCCATATATTTATCTCTTTCATGCAGTGACAACATTGCAGCTGAAGGAGGAGTTGATAGACGGAGAGGATTATAATTTCCTCCAAGGAGCATCTGATCAGGAAAGCAATGGCTCTGCCAGCTTCTACATCAAACAAGAGCCCTGAGAGGACTCCACGGCGGAGGGTGGGAGGGGAGGCTTTTACACAGGACTGGTTTATAATCACTCGAGCTGTACAGCGGGGCTCTTCTACTGGGACATTTTGCTAAACATAGAAAATTTCAGTTCCAGATTTTTCAGGTGGGTGGGGAAACTATTTTAGTCGTGTGGGGAAATTTTTCAATTTATAAAGACGGACAATTTTTGTGTTGTATTTGAAGCTTTTGAAAGAATTTTGTAATATTTTCCAAGTTTGGATTTATGTGCATTGTTAACAACTGAAATTCTAACTTTTTGGTAAGATTAAAGTTTAGGTAGCAGGATTGAAGGAAATGATTTAAGAAGGATATAGTTGTAAATGCAAATGAACTGTCATTACAAATGAACCTTTTTGGTACCTGTTGGGAGGTTTTGGGATTTTAGAGAAGTTAGGCCAGTCACATCTCCAGCTTCCTTTGCTGCAGAAATATGCAACTGAACCCCTCCCCCCTCGTGGAGGGTTCATCACCACATAGATCATGGAAGGGGTAATTAATTCTGCTTGTTGGCATTTTATTGCAGCCCATTTTAAATGTTTGTACAGAAATGTTTTTCATTCTGTGAAAATTTATTTGGAGTTCTATATGAAACTGGAAGAACTCTGGATACTTTTATATGTTCTCTTTTAATTAAAAAATGATTAAAATTAGCCTAACACTAAAGTGTTAAACTGGAATGGTTGACAAGATAAACAGGATCTCAGTCTACACGTTGAGGGATTGGGGAAAATGCAATATTGTCCTTCGTTCATTTTCTTTTCCTTACTATAAAAGGTACCCCACAAGAGGGATTCTGATCAGTTCCCTGCCATTTCCCTCCATCTGTTAGATAATACTGAGTATAACCACACCCCAAAACAGATGTTCTTCTGTATTACCAGTAGAATCAAATCAAAAGTTGTTTAAAGCCAAAAATCAGTTTAGAATTCAAAGTCATTCCAGCTCTGCTTTTAACTATCCTGGATTTGTTTTAAAAAAAAAAAAAAAACTAATTTGAAAGAGAATTTAATTTTCTTAAAATTCCATATAAATATATATATATATATATATATATATAGTATGAATTGTCTTTTAATTGTATTCAAAATTAATTTTAACAGTAATAACTGATTTGGACCATTTCAAACATTCCCTACTTTAAAATTCACATGGCTTCCTTTAAAAAGATACAAGGGTAAATTGGTGAAAGGTTTGCTCTCTGCATTTTTCTAACTTTCTGAGTTGTGACTGAATGGGAGAGCTCTAGCGTTTACCAGTGAGGTTCATAAACTAAACTCTCAGGAATTAATTGCATCTGTTCTAGAAGTGCTTCTGGGTCTTAGCCTGGCCTCTTCAGAGTGGTAACATTGGCCATCTCCTCTGGAATATAGGTAGGGCTAATTAGAAATTAATCAAAATGATTAACCTCTAAAGTCCTTCAGCCTATGGAATGCTTTAAAAAAAAAAAAAAATGGTAATGGAAAGCCCCAGGAGACCATTTTAGGTAAGATTTTTGTTTGAATTTTAAAATGCATAGAACATTAAAAACCAGCAATTTATTTTCTAAAATATTGCTCTACTTTGGGGAATAATAGCATTGGTAATACGCACAGGTTTACCTCATTCTATGCAAGAGGGGTTAATAACATAAGGTTTTGTAGTTGCTACTGGAAGTAAAATTTGTTACTTTATAGTGTAAGAATGTATGGAATCGCATGTCAACATTTCTTAATACTGACTCTTTAGGGGCATAAATGCAGATCATATCAACGCCAAGTTGATTCTCATGTGTCAAATATATGTGAATTCAGCTGTTAAATTACTGGATATTTATCTTAAACAACCTTACTGAGAGGGACCTACTGTAAATGTGACATCCTCACACTTCCCAAATCTTTAACTTTTAAGAATCTTCCCATAAGCGAAAAGCCTAGAAGACTTTCACAGCAGGGCTTACCACGGTCTTCGTTCTCAGGCTCTGGTTCCATGACAGGAGCTGCAGGGCGTGCTCGGCCATACCTGGGGCTTAGGGGCCCTGTGGGGAACTGAGTAAACCAGGAGGGATTTGATTTGGAGCCTGGTAATTAGTTCTGTGCACAATGCTCATTTGTAGCCAGGTCTTAGAAGCTTCCAGTCATACAGCAAAACCAGGCTCTGAGCGTTTTCAAATGTCCCACCTGTTTGTGTGAAGTATTTCTCGTCTTGATCCCATGCCCAACAGTTAAAGGTTGGCAAGGACTTCCTATGGTCTAAACGCAGTCTGAAGCCCTCCTCGTTGTTCAGGCTCTAACTCCTGCTGCTGATGAACAGAAAACAAGTTAGTGCGGAGGAGATTGATGTCTCAGCCATAACTCCAGTTCTACAACCCAATAGCCCCATTCTCTTCTACGGTTCAAAATGTACTGCTGACCTTGGGTTTGTTTTCATTTTTTTTCCTGTTAGGATTATTTGGGGATTTTTGGTAGTTTGAACTCTTTAACCTTTTCCTTGCTGTGTATGAGGAAAGCTAAAGCTGTTATCAACTTCTTATTCTACGGATACTAACACGGGTTTTCAGTGTTTGTTTGTTTTTATTATATTAATTTTGCGTGATGTGAATACCCTCTCCCATCAATACTTGTATTATGGTGCTATATATTTGGTAATGATCCTTTACTATTGGGAAGGGATTTTAAAAATACTGTGATGAAACTGGGTTGCTTCCTTTGATTTTCATATTTTAAATAAAGCCACAAGTCATTTATACAAAAGAAAAGCATCTGTCCCTGGGCAAATCTTTTGAGGACAGAGGTCAAAGTAAACTGCATAAGGTTTTTACATCATTTCTGTATGTATTTGATATATAGATCAATATCTGTACAAATTTAATCTTTTATTTTCTTGGTAACTTGTGATCACTGAGAAAGTATTTGAGACTTTCTCATGAAGTGTATATAATGGCGTGAAAAATTCCTTCAGAGAAACTTATGTTCCTTTCATTTTTACCAAACTGCAAATTTTCAGCATGGATGTGAAAAGCATTAAAATTATAACTTTGTGTACAAGATGAAAATAATTCACTAAATTTGCCCTTTTTTACACAAAATAAAACGTTAAAGTTAAGTTGTATTGGAGCAATTCTTTAATACGCTTTGGTCTTTGAGGGGTTTCCTTTTTTATTCAGATATTGGATGCCTTCTATAAGCAATCACAAGCCTCCGAGAAAGCCAGGTGGGTTCCTTCCTCACACGACCTGTGACCTGAGGGAAAAGCAGGCACGTTTGCTACTGGCTGACAAGGAGGAACAGCGGACGGGGCCCCTAAGCCCCAGGTATGGCGTGAACAATGGCTGCGATTGAGCCAAGGTTTCACAGACAAAGGTAAATGGCCAAGCCGCGGCACGGGCAGCGGGGAGTGCGGGCCACGGGTGGGAAGAGTCCTTCACTGTAGCTACAACATGGGGCTTCAGTTCAGGGTTGGCGTGCTTGCTGGGGGACTTTTTTTTTTTAAGCTCCATTAATCTAAATAGACAAAATTCATAGGATGAATTCACGCTGTTTGCGTGAAGAGGAAACATGAGACATCCCCCTTTACCAACAGCTAAGTCCTTAGTAAATTATTCAACTTTTACCAAAAAAAAGCAGTTTGTAGAGGGGGCGCCTGGGTGGCTCAGTCGTTAAGCGTCTGCCTTCAGGTCAGGTCATGGGGTCCTGGGATCGAGCCCCACATCGGGCTCCCTGCTCGGTGGGAGGCCTGCTTCTCCCTCTCCCACTCCCCCTGCCTGTGTTCCCTCTCTCGCTGTGTCTCTCTCTGTCAAATAAATAAGATCTTAAAAAAAAATTTTATGGATGTAAGGTAACATGGGTTGGGTTTTCTGGGGTTAATTTCATCATCACGCTTTAGAAAAATAGAACACACTGCAACCCTAATTTCTGCCCTGCTTTCTACCTTACATGGCTTGAACGGTTGCCTAGTACGTGGGAATTCCCAGCTTGGCTCATTTACAGTCCCCTGAGATTTGAGATACACATCCTATTCTTGAAACCATTACATGCCCCTTGGGAAAACTAGGTTCCTGGTGTGCTTTATCCCAACATACGCTCCCGGACTACCAAGTGTTTCCCCGAAACTAGTAACTTTTTACTCCTGTGGTGGTAACCAGCCTTGTGAGATCAGGGGACGACAGTAAAGGATTTCCTCTTGCAAACTGTTAACTGAGGCTATGGCATTTAGATAATGTATTTAATGTGTACTGCAAAAAAATTTTATGGAAAACATAAAAGGTTCTGAAGGGGTTGTCCGCATTCACAGAGCTAGCTGGGAGATAGCATGAGGTCCGAAATCCAACCTTACTCCAGAGGCAGTAACTTTAATCTCACCATAGTCCACCCTTTCTCGTGCAGTTCTACCGAATTAAGTCCCGAAGTTAACACCCTTCCTCTCATCTTGCCCCACTCCAAATTTGATTTCAGGTACCCTCCTAACTCAAAATTTTCAGGTGTCATTTGGAAGGAAAACTAGGTAGAGGTAGTAAAACAGTAACCAAGAGCATGGGGTCCAAAGCCAGCTGCTTCCACTGAAACCATCCTTGTTAATTCTGTAACTGGACCCAGTTACCTCAGCTGTAAAATAGGAGATTGGTAGTGGTATCCCCAAGAGTTGTGAAGACTATAAAATTCATGTATGTACAGTTCTTAGAACAGCCTTGACACAGAATAAGCCCATAATTAACTGCTGTCCATCCAAATACCTCAGCTTATGTGTCACTGTGAGACTTCGAAACACATTAAAATGCAGATCCAGGGGCGCCTGGGTGGCTCAGTTGCTTAAGCGTCTGCCTTCGGCTCAGGTCATGGTCCCAGGGTCCTGGGATCGAGCCCCGCATCGGGCTCCATGCTCGGCGGGAGGCCTGCTTCTCCCTCTCCCACTCCCCCTGCTTGTGTTCCCTCTCTCGCTGTGTCTCTCTGTCAAATAAATAAATAAAATCTAAAAAAAAAAAAAAAGCAGAGGTGCCTGGGTAGCTCAGTCTGTTAAGCGTCTGCCTTCGGCTCAGGTCATAATCCCAGGGTCCTGGGATCGAGCCCCGCATCGGGCTCCCTGCTCAGCTGGGAGCCTGCTTCTCCTTCTCCCTTTCCCCCTACCCCCTGCTCGTGCTCTCTCTCTCAAACAAACTTTTTTTTTTAAGATTTTTTTATTTATTCATTTGAGAGAATTAACCTTAAAAGCAGGCAGTAAGAGTTTTGTAACCAGTCGCTGCATGTAGCCCAGAAAACAGGCTTATCTCACTCCAGGGAAGAGTAAGAAGGAGGGTAAGGTTGCAGAGAACACTTACCAGGGGCCAGGCACTAGATATATTCTTTCTTTTAAACCTGCATTGCAGTGGTATTACCCTCATTTTACATGTCTTTAGACTTCCATTTTCCTCATAACTTGCCCAGTTAGCAGTCAACAAAGATGTAAATCTGGACGACTCTGTTTCACTTGAGTTTCAACAAATTCACTGTACAGAAATCTACATGTCTACATCCTCTAAGCTGGTCAGGATATTTATTTACATCATTTCCCTTTTAGACACACGGTCAATGCCACACTTGCCCTCTTCAGCCTCTCTACTTTACCTCCTAGAGTCTAGCAGTACACCCCGGTGCTGAGAAGAGTCAGATCATTCTTTCACAGCAAGCAGGATTATTTGGTTCTGGATAACGCGGTGAAAGCCAAGGAACCAAGTCACTTCTTGCAGTGTCGTAGCAAGTAAGCACAAAAGGCTGCACCAGTTTCCAAAGGCTTTATTGGTAAGTACGTTTTAGAAAGGAAAGAATGATGCCATTACTTCCAAGTCACTGGAATGAAGAGGTGTGTCCAGGGCCACGTCAAGTGGTGCCAAAGGGGACTGATGCTTTGTCCACCTTTTATTCATAGATCCAGTCAAAAGCACAAGACTTGTAGTTAACCAACTCTTCAGGCTTAAACCAGAGACTTACTTCTTTCTCTGCACTTTTTACTGAATCACTGCCATGAATGATGTTCCTAAGAAAGAGAACAAATACTTGTTACCACACTTTATTTATTAAAGTAGGCTCCACACCCAGTATGGAGCCCAACGTGGGGCTTGAACTCACAACCCTGAGATCAAGAGCGAGCTGAGATCAAGAGTCAGATGTTTCACTGACTGAGCCCCCCACGCATCCCCCAGGTTACCACATTTTAAAGTGCCAACGTCTGTTTATAGTTAAGACAAAGGAGTCACTGCAGACCTTTTCAGCCAAACTGCCCCTCGAAGCATGAGACTACCCCCCCAAAGTATTTCCTCTTAAAAGCAACTATAGAATTGGAGGGGGGCTTAACCAAAAGGTTAAGTGGCACACCCATAGCCACAGCCACAAGGAGCAAAGCCGAGGCTTCCCCCCTCACTCTGCGCTTTCCAGCCACACGAAGCTCCCTTATGCGAGGCCTTAGGTAAAATTTTAAGTAGCATAGGGAAGTCACTATTGAAGAAAACTTTCATCCAGTGATCATTTCCACCTAATTTTAAAAGTTCAAATTTTCCTAAAATTGGGATACGCCAATAAGGTTTCATACCCCCCGTGAAGTGCCTTTGAGAAACAGTCCTCCATGCCCCTCAGGCCTTACCTGCCAACTTGAATGCAGAAGTCCCCACGAATGGTGCCGGGCTTAGAATCCGCGGGGTTGGTCTCCCCAAGCATCATTCGCCCCGTCTTCACCACATTCAGTCCCTCCCAGACCTAGAAACAGTCGGGAAGAGGGACTGCATCAGATCTGTCACTTGGGACCATTTCAGTACAAACCTTGACCCGTGCCGCCCAGCTCGCTCCCGTCAGACCCGCCCGGGGCTCGGTCAAGCAGCTCAGCCCGTCCTGGACAGCAGGGGCCTGTACGGTTCGCTCCGGGCTCCATCCCCAGCGCATCGCTCGGACACACAGAAACCGTCTACCCAACTCGGGGACTTCCCACCTAACTGAGAGGAAGATGAACAGGACGGAAGAACCTCAGGCAGCCACAAGCTCGAGGAGAAACGGTGATGGAGGGGGTAGAGGACAGTGACTGGGCTGGAACCGGGTCGGGGCAAGGACATTAGGGCAGGAAATGGTGAGGATCCCCGTGAAAGCGGAAAGTGTAGGCAGGGGAAGGACAGGAAGAACAAAGCCATCCTCCCAGAACCCGGGCCGATTTCAGTGCCTCCCTCCCGAACTTCCTCCTCCTCTTCATTCCCAGCTGGACATTAATGTCAGAGGAGGAAACAGACTACTCCATTTCTAGCACTGGGTTACAGAGAACTTTTTCTTTCTTTTTTTTTTTTTTTTTTAAGATTTTATTTATTTATTTATTTATTTGAGAGAGAGAATGAGAGACAGAGAGCACCAGAGGGAAGAGGGTCAGAGGGAGAGGCAGACTCCCTGCCGAGCAGGGAGCCCGATGCGGGACTCGATCCCGGGACTCCAGGATCATGACCTGAGCCGAAGGCAGTCGCTTAACCAACTGAGCCACCCAGGCGCCCACAGAGAACTTTTTCTAAGGTCTGGTTCCCCTTGCTTTTTCCTCCCAAGCTCCTAACTGCTCTAGCCCCAGCAGGCTCCATTTGTAAAACAAAGGAATTTGAAGTGGCTGGGGAAGATGTCTAAAAAGAGGCCACACCGCACTGAGCAAGCCGGTTCCGTACCAGCCCCTATTCCCGGCCCCTCCTCCCGGCCCCCCACCGCCGCCAAGCACTTGCCATGGCCACAACGGGCCCGGAGTGCATGTACTTCACCAGCCCGGGGAAGAAGGGACGGTCCTTCAGGTCAAGGTAGTGCTGCTGCAGGAGCTCCTCGGGGGCCTGGCACGCAAAAGGAGGTCGCAGTTAGGAAGTACCCTGGAAAGGCTGAAATAGGGCTCCGACCCATCCTCAGAATCCGCCCCCCCATTCCCAAGGCAGGTTCTCCAAGTCCCTTAACATGTTAGCCCACATAAGGTGTAAACAGAAATCCCCCCCAAACCCTGACACTGATACTCTTTTTAGCAGAAAGGCTGTTCCCATCATGAAGACACCCGGAAAATGTCAATGGTATTAGGGGTGTTACCATCCTAAGAAGTAGGTGGTTTGAGAATCTAGATGTGGAGATTAAGCGTTGGCTGCCTTTGAAGGAAACACGTCAGAGAGCGGTCATGTCACTCTTCTGGCCCACTTCCAGTGCCCTTTCCAACATTTCACATGTTAACCGAGAACGTTCTCTTCCCAGATGGGCCTGGTTAAGATTTCAATACTTAACTTCTCCCTTAAAGTCCAGATCTGTGCCCCAAATGTAAAGTGTGGAAATGCCAGGCCCTGTCCTAAATCGGGGGGAACTCCGTCTGCCCGCACCCTGGGCACGTGTGGCCCGCGTGGCCGCGCCGGGGAACAGGTTTCTCCGCGCCCCGCGGGCCCAGCGCCACGGCGAGGCACCGGCTGCTCCCCGGGCCGTCACGTCACCTCCGCTTAACCTTGCGAGGGCTCCCGGGTTCGCGGGCCGCGGGGCCCCGGCTCGGACAGCGGGATCCCCGCGAGGGCGAGAGCCGCCGGGCGCGGGGGGCGGGGGAGCGGCGGCGGGCGAGCAGGAGAAGGGGCGCCCGCCGCCGGGTTCCGGGGATCCGTGGGGGCGCCGCGTTACCTGCAGGAACTTCATGGCCACGAGGCGGAACCCCTTCTGCTCGAAGCGCTTGATGATCTCGCCCACCAAGCCGCGCTGCACGCCGTCCGGCTTGATGGCGATGAACGTGCGCTCCTGGTGGGCCATGGCCTGCGGGCGACAGGTCGGCTCAGGGCCCCGCGGCCGCGCGGGCACAGGACCCCGGCCGCCCTCCCCCCCACCCTCACCCCGCGGGCGCCCCGGGCCCCTCCGCCCGCTCCGCTGGGACACGCGCCCGCCGGCAGCCGCCGCCGCCCCGCGGGAAGGGACCCGGCCCCGGGCCCCGGGGGGGGGGTGGGCGGAGGGGGAGCGGCGAGCGCGTCCGCGGGGAGGAGGTTCGGGGGGGCGGCGGGGAAAGCGCCCCCAGCGCCGTACCGGGAAGCAGGCTGCGCGGCGTGGCGGGAGGCGAGACGTGGAGCGGGCGGCGGGGCCCGAGGCGGCTCGGGAGGAGGGCCGCGCGACGGCCACACCCCGGACGCCCCGCCGCCCAACCCGCGAGGCCGACGCGGCGGAGAACTCTTGAGCACGGCCCGGGCAGGCGAGGAGGCGCTGGGGGCTCGGGAGCAGGAAGTGGCTTCCTGTTCCCGGTGCGGCGGGGTGCCCCGCGGCTGGAACTCGGCACCTCCGGCCCGCAGCCCTCCCCGCAGTACCGCCGGCCGCGCGCGCGCATGCCCGCGCACACACTCACACTCCCTGTGCGGTCACACATCCCTGACGGGTTCTAGACTGTCTCACAGCAGTGCACACAGCTCCCCACCCTTGGGTGGTGCCCAGCTTCGGTGGCGAGGCAGCGAGCCCGTCCTCGCCGCCCGTCCAGACACCCGTCCAGCAGTGCCTGTCCCCCGAGATGGTCGGAGGCCTCGTGTCTGTCCCTGCTCGGGACAGCGAGCTGACGGCGGGCACCGCGTGCCAGCCGCGACGGCTCCCTGCGAACGCCCTGATAGCCGGTATCCGCCGGATTGAGAGAGGACTTCAGCTGCCTCCATTTTGACCTCAAACTCTCCGGTTGACTAAATTCTTCTTGGGGCGCCTGGGTGGCTCAGTTGTTAAACTTCTGCCTCCGACTCAGGTCATGATCCCGGGGTCCTGGGATCGAGCCCCCCATCGGGCTCCCTGCTCCGCGGGAAGCCTGCCTCTCCCTCTCCCACTCCCTCTGCTTGTGTTCCCTCTCTCGCTGTGTGTCTCTCTCTGTCAAATAAATAAAATATTTAAAAGAAAAAAAAGTAAATTTCCATTTTGCTTCTGTTAAAGCAACCAAATCAGTGCCCTAACAAATCAAAGCTACTCAAGATTTCACCTGCTTCTTCTGAGGTCCTCCCAGGAACCCAGGCCCACTATCCAGCTTTTCTGTTTTTGGAGTAGTTATTTCTCACACTCCCCCATCTGCAGAGTCCCTCAGAGCTTCTCAAGAGTAGTAAGGCTATCTCTCATTTCCAGTGAATCTTCTGCACCCAGTACAATCTTAGCAACCTAGCAGATCCTTCCTGGATGACTGCTGACTGGCTCAGTGCCAAAAGTGGATGGGATGCAGGAGTGAAGGGAGGGGCAGACAGATCTCTCTCAGGCCAATAAAAATAATTTACATAGTATTTACATTCCGTTAGCTTAGGTTATCCAGAGTAAATGGAAAAGAAAAAACACTACAAAGCAACAGGGCAATACAAAGTAACCGACTCGATGAATCCTATGTTGGGATGAAACATTTTAATCTGATAGTAGCACATAATACTGTACAGGGAGCACTCCCAGCTCCAGAGTTCCCCTCCAGGTTATAAGGAAGTTCTCAAAAATAAGTGGATTTCCGAGAGCCTGGCCCCCTGCTTGTGGGAGGGAGCAGGAATGGAATGAACAAAGCAGTGAGGTCTGCTCTCTCGTCGCTCATCACTCGTAGATCCAGCTCTGAGCACAGCTCTTGTAATCCACCAGCTCTTCAGGCTGGAACCACAAGCCGATCTCCTTCTCTGCACTCTCCACAGAGTCGCTGCCATGGATAATGTTCCTGGATGGGGAAGGAGATGGCCATGTTACCTAGACCCAAAGGATTCAACTACCCGGAAGGCCCCCACTCCCACTGCCAGAAAGCTGACAGACTCTGCAGCAGAAAAAGCCAAAGCTCCCTGCACCTGAGTCCACATTATTTTTTTATTATTATTTTTTTAAGATTTTATTTATTTGACAAGAGAGAGACAAAGTGAGAGAGGGAACACAAGCAGGGGGAGTGGGAGAGGGAGAAGCAGGCTTCCCGCCGAGCAGGGAGCCCAACGCGGGGCTCGATCCCAGGACCCTGGGATCATGACCTGAGCCGAAGGCAGACGCTTAACGACTGAGCCACCCAGGCGCCCCCCCCCCTTTTTTTTAAGTCATCTCTAGAACCAAAGTGGGGCTGGGCTCGAACTTACAACCCCAAGATCTACAGTTGCATGCTCTGCCGACTGGGCCAGGCAGATGCCGGAGGAACCCAAATTCTTATGTCACCTAACTCAGATTTTGGAAAAAGGCAAAAAGCACCCACTCCCACCTGCCAACTTGGATGCAAAAGTCCCCACGGATGGTGCCAGGCTTGGAGTCCGCAGGGTTGGTCTCCCCGAGCATCACTCGGCCTGTCTTCACCACATTCAGGCCCTCCCAGACCTCCAAGGATAAAATATATGGTCAAGAAAGAAAACCCATCTCAGCAGAAAATCTGAAAACTATTAACTCAAAAAAAGAAAACAGCCCCCTTATAACACTGAAGGAATAGTTATGGAGCATCTACTGGTTCCAACACTGGCAATACTGGCCTCCCTGCGCCCACTCCTGCTTTCCTATAATCCATCCATTCTTGACAGAGCAGCCTGAGCAGCCTTTAAAAATGCCTACTGTTGGACCTCCCTTAGCGTCCGTCCCGGTGCTCGGGATGTGCGTGGCCAGCACAGCCCTGCCTGACCTGGCCTGCACCCGTGCGTCTGATCTCATGTCATCTGACCTTCTCTTTCACCCACCAGGCTCCAGCGGCTCCAACCTTCTTTCAGTACCTCAGAAAGCCCAGGCCCTTTGCACATGCTGTTTTCTTGTTGAGACTGCTCTTCAGTGTGATTCTTGTGTATGTCTGGCTCCTTCTTTTCACTCCGATTTCAGCTTGAAAAGCATGTTCCTTGACCAGCCAATCTAAAGTGGCCACTTGCTGTCACATCATCCTATTACATTTCTGGGCTTATCACTAATCATTAGCATACATATATATTTCTCCATTATCTGCCCATCTTCCCCCTTTAAGATGTGTAGACAAGCAAAGCTATGAAAAGCTTTGTAATCCTTAGTACCTATTTTGTTGTAATACTTAGTACCTATTTTGTCTCATTCATGACTGTACCCCCAGTGTCTGGAACAGAGCCTGGCACCATGATGACAACCGATACATACTTGGAGGAAAATCATTGCAATAAGCAAGAGACAATCTCGCTGCCCTCCCGAAGTGAAGAATCAGGCCAACCTCTCCCGATCGCTCCCAGCTATGAGTCACTATGAGTCTTCAGTTCAGCAAACAAATGCCTCTTGCCTTTGTTTGGGTCAGAGAGCTAACTTATATCCTAACCGCCCAATCCTCCCAGCCCCCATTTCCTGTGTATCAGTGAGGACCTGGCGTCAGAGGCAGGAATCACACCCCTCACTCTTGACTCCAACGGAGTCATCCACCTCGATATCCCACACATGCATACTCACCATGGCAACCACAGGCCCTGACTGCATGTACTTCACCAGGCCAGCAAAGAACGGACGGTCCTTCAGGTCAATGTAGTGCTCCTTGAGAAGGCCTTCGGAAGCCTATTGCACAGGACAGAGAATGAGAATTGGCCCCCAAACTTTCTAAGAATCAGCAATCTAATTATTTCCCACTCACTGCTGTCTAAAATGTGAGCTCTCAGCTCACTGATTCTGTTAGAACGCAATCCGCTCCCAACACTACCAGAGGGGAGCAGTGCCAGGGAGACTCAAAGTGCTTCAGCTTTGTGCCAATTTGCCCCCTGTTGGCCTTGCCTGATCGGAAGAAAACCACAGAACATTAGAATCGAATCCGGGGCGCCAGGGTGGCTCAGATGGTTAAATGTCTGCCATCGACTCAGGTCATGATCACAGGGTCCTGGGATCGAGCCCCATGTCGAGGCCCACGTCGGGCTCCTGGCTCAGCAGGGAGCCTGCCTCTCCTTCTCCCTCTGCCTCTCTCCCTGCTCATGCTCTCTCTCTCTCTCTGTATCTCTGTGTCTCAAATGAATAAATAAAATCTTTTTTTAAATTTTTTTTAAAGATTTTATTTATTTATTTGAGAGAGAGAATGAGATAGAGAGAGAGAGCATGAGACGGGGGAGGGTCAGAGGGAGAAGCAGACTCCCTGCTGAGCAGGGAGCCTGATGCGGGACTCGATCCTGGGACTCCAGGATCATGACCTGAGCCAAAGGCAGTCGCCCAACCAACTGAGCCACCCAGGCGCCCAATAAAATCTTTTTAAAAAAAGAATCGAATCTGGCCATCCCATTTTAGACAGCAAAACCAACAATACGATGACTTTCCATTCACTGAGAACAAGCCTCAACTCAAATGTCAAAGGGAAGTGGGGGGGGGGTGTGTCTTGGCATTCGATGAGAAGCAAACTGAACCCAGGCACAACCCAGGGAGACGGCTCATTTACTCAGAAGATGAAGGCCAGGGGCCAGGTGGGGCAACTATGCGACTCCCACAAGTATTTCACAAACCACTCAAAAGTACATGACATCTAGCAATAAAGCAAGTTAGCCAGAGAGCGAACCACCTGCTTGGCAATTCCAACTCCCTCAGCCGGGCTCACTCTTTGCCACAGCACACGGGCTTGCTCCGGGCCTCACACGGACCCTTCGTTCTCCCAGGTCTGTACCCTGCGCACTGCAGTCGTACCCACAAACGTGGAGAGCCACTGCCAGAAAGCACAACCAGAACGGCCCATCTCTCAGCCTCCGGCGAGTGTTCCTTGCCAAAGTGACACAGCCACGTGACCACACCACGTCAGTCATTCACCCTTGGCCACCGCCCACCCCATCCCAACGGAAACCCGGTAGGGGTGCTCTCCTGACACACAATGACTTGACCTTCCCTTCCCCGAACAGTCTTTTAATTCTACTAATTGGTTCTGATCATCTTTTTTGTTTGGTTTTTTTGGTTCTGGTTATCTTTACTTTTCTTTAAAGATTTTATTTATTTATTTATTTGAGAGAGAGAGAGTGAGAGACAGAGCAGGAGCAGGGGGGAGGGGTAGAGGGAGAAGCAGACACCCGCTGAGCAGGGAGCCCAACACGGGGCTCGATCCCAGGACCCCGGGATCATGACCTGAGCCGAAAGCAGACACTTAACCCACTGAGCCACCCAGGCGGCCCAGTTCTGGTTATCTTTAGTCTGCCGAAGAGATTACAGGGTTTCTTCGGAGGGGGAACATCACGTTTTCCCTCCCCGCCCTCCTCCCTGTCCTCTGTAGACTCCTGACAGCTGCCCCTCCTCCCATTCTTCCTCAGGCCCACATCCTTGATCGGCAAGTCAGCTTAACTTAACGGGAAAAAATGCACTCACTCAGGGGTCAGAGAGACCTGAGTTAAAATCCCTGCTCCATCACTGTGCGCCTTCCGATACATTATGTAACCTCACCAAGCCCCCGATTCCTCATGACTGACAACCACAGGCACAGAAATAAGTATGTCTCTGGCCTGTCATAAAAGGCAAAGAAAACACGTATGTCCAGCACACAGTAAATGCCTGATCAACAATACTTTTCATTTCACTTTGCCTTCAAAACCTAATTTAATATGCAAACTCCCTGGAAAGCAATGTTTGTCCAACACCTGGCACTGATCATTCCATCATGTACCCCTCCGACTCTGCACTAACATCCAACTACTCCCTATTATACTAAAGTGGTTTTCCTAAACATCACACAGGAACTAAATTGCAAATCAAACTAAATTTAAAATGCACTAGCAGAGTCCAGAGATGACTCTATAGATAGGAAAAAGGAATGCCCCCTAATTTATCTGCTTTGACAATTTGAATTCTCATTTCCCAGGTCTGTCTGAAAAAAGGTTCTTAGCCGGTTTATCCTTTTCATTTTTGGGGTTTTGTTTTTTGGGTTTTTTTTTTTTAATGTTTTAGAGAGAGAGAGAGTGAGCACGAACAGGAGGGGCAGAGGGAAAGGGAGAGAGAGAATCTCAAGCAGACTCTTCGCTGAGCATGGAGCCTGACGCAGGGCTCCATCTCATGACCCTGAGATTACAACCTGACCTGAAACCAAGAGTCCGACACTTAACCGAATGCATCACCCAGGTGCCCCTTCCTTTTCATTTTTTGAAATATTGCTTTGCAGGTGTCTTGCAAGTGTGTCTGCTCTCTGCTGTTTCCAGGTGGGCCTTCCCAAGGGCAAAACCACAGCTTTCCCTGCAACATGCCCTGATGGTGCCTAATATACACTAGACACTAAGTGGACGGTAAATAAGGATGGAAAGATCTCCTTGCTGAGGATCAACCTGCCTCAGAGAGAGGGGGAGGGGAGGGGGGGAGAAGTTCTCTGAAATTATCTGCTCAGGAAGCTCAAGACCAGGAGCTCAAACACCCAGGGCTCTGAGTCAGAAATCACAGTGCTCTCCTGAAACCAGTGTTGTCCTGTATGTTAACGAACTAGAATTTAAATGAAAATTTGAAGAAAGAAAATAAACAAAAATTTAAAAAAGGAAAAAGGGGGCACCTGGCTGACTCAGTCAGTGGAGTGTGCGACTCTTGATCTCAGGGTTGAGTCCACGCCCCACACTGAGTGTGCAGATTACTTAAAAATAAAAATCTTAAAAAAAAAAAAAAAAGAAAGAAATCAGTGCTGTAGTAATACGCGAGCTCTCCAGTGCTAGGGGGAAAGGGAGGCTATTTCCAAAAGTCCCAGTAACTTGGTTTGTTGTAGGACTTGGCCACCATGCTAGGCACCAAGGAGTTTCCAGGTATCAGGACATATGTGCTCACCTTACATGGAGAAGGCTAAAAAGGAGGGGAGGGGAGAAACAGGGGGGCTAACCTACAATGATCCCCTATACTCCAAGAGAACAGAAATATGAAGAATGAAGTCCACTTACCTGAATTAATTTCATAGCAATGAGGCGGAATCCCTTTTGCTCAAAACGCTTGATGATCTCTCCCACAAGGCTGCGCTGGACCCCATCAGGCTTGATGGCAATGAAGGTGCGTTCACTGTTGGCCATGGTCCTGAGGATAAACAGCTGGGAGGATGAAACAGCACTGAATACCCTGCCTACATCATTATCCTTCTCAAGCGGATTACTCCATAAATCCGGTTTAAATCTGTCATGCCAACTCCAAGTCTCTCTGGTAAAAACCCAATTCCTAGTGTGTTCACCACAGTGTTACTTTGAAGACACATTTTAAAGATATATGTATAAACACCGTTCCTACAATGGTAGCTGTATATGCCCATAAAAATAGTGTGCTATAGGGACACCTGGGTGGCTCAGTAGGTTGAGTGTCCAACTCTTGATTTTGGCTCGGGTCATGATCTTAGGGTTGGGGGATCGAGCCCTGCAATGCGCTCCTCACTCAGTGCGGAGTCAGCTTCAGATTCTTTCTCCCTCCCCCTCAGCCCCTCCCTGCTCAGGCGCGCCCGCTCTCTCTCTCTCTCTCTCTCTCTCTCTCTCTCTCTCTAAAATAAATAAATAAATAAAAAGAAAAAGAAGAGTGCTGCTATTGCTGTGTATGTGTTCACCACAAGGTGCTGCACTGAAAAAACTCTGGGATAGCACATGTGTAAAAAATGTTCCGAAGGGGGGGGAGAAAAGACTTTTCCCTAAGCAAAAAAAAAAAAAACAACAAAGCAAAAACAAAAAACCCAATTTCTCCTCAGTCCCCTTATCCCTGAACTAATATCCCGGGGTGGGCAAGGATCCAAAAGCAGGGGCTATTATTTCTATCTCATTTGACTTAAAAGTTACTATTAAGCATTTATTTTGGTTTTTTGCTTGTTTGTTTTTAAAGATTTTATTTATTTATTTGACAGACAGAGACACAGCGAGAGAGGGAACACAAGCAGGGGGAGTGGGAGAGGGAGAAGCAGGCTTCCTGCGGAGCAGGGAGCCGGATGCGGGGCTCGATCCCAGGACCCTGAAGGCAAACACCCAACGACTGAGCCACCCAGGCGCCTCTAAGCATCTATTTTGTACCCAATACTGTGTCAGAACACGGATGTTAAAAAAAAAAAAAAGACACTGTCTTTGTGAATTATTCAGAGAAGGGAAACTACAGTGATAAAGAGGGGTCAGGTCTAAGGTAGAACAAAACAGTCTGACCTATTGCCACAATCATGGTATTAGAACTGGAAGGGGTTTTAGAGATTATTTCATTACAATCCTCTTCATTTTACAAACAAATCTAGAGCACCAGAATGAGGTCCAAAATCCTGATTTCCCAACCCAATACAATTTATGCTACATCATAAGACATAATGAACATTCAGACAAACCAGTAAAAGGTGGATGGTGGGAGAACTAGAGCCGTTAGTAATATCTGAGATGGGACATCATGCAAGAAAGAGGCCTAGAGAACGTCCATCCCAGACCTTGCCTTTTACAGAGAAGACTGGGCTCATGACCTGCTCTGGGCCTCCACAAGACGGGGAAGGAGGAGGCCCCTGACCTTGAAAGACAATCCCTAATGAGGACAGCCACACCACCTCCTGGCTCTATCTTCCCGAACTTTAGTTAACCTCTTATTACAGCACCTTAATATATTTTAATTTCTGTTTGTGTTTCTGTCCCCGCACTGGTCTGCGGCCTGTATACAGGGACGGTTTGTTCCTGTGTCTGTCCCTGGTACCTAGCCACACGGCCTAGCATTCAGTAAAAGCAAAGAAAATGTCCTGAGTCGCAATCGCCCTGCTCCTTCAAGAAAAAGAGACAAAACCCAAGGACTGGCGAAGAACTCCCAATGGAAGCTCGAGACAAGCACGGATTCCCCAGGAGAAAATAGGCTAACAAGCCACAAATACTCTCTATACTCATACCATTTATACTGTAAATGTCCTCCATACCTACCGAGACACACACACATTCATTCATTCATTCATTCACTCATTCAGCAAGAACTTACTGAGCCCCAACTCCGTGCCCAGCACTGCACGCGACAGAGACAAATAAGGCACAACCCCTGTCGTCGCGGCCTGATGGGAAAGGCAGCCACGGACAAAGGCAAGTCCACGTGGCGTGGGACGTGCGCTGACAGGTCTGCACCTGTCCACCGGCGCTGCCCCGCCCTGCCTCCCATTCGATCCCTCTGGCCACCTCTCAGAGCGGAATTCATCCAACCCCGTCGCCTCTCCCCTCCCCCGATCCCAGTATCTCCCCTTCTTCTCAGGACCCCAAACCCCTCTCACCCCTCCAGCGGCTCCGGCTGCAACTCCTCCAGGGGCCGCCGGCACCGGAAACACGCCCCGGCCCCACGTGGTTCCTCGCACCCGCAGGCGCGGAACGCTTCTTTCCGGATCGGCTGCCGGGGAGTCCGTTTTGCAGAACACCACTCGGCCACACTTCCTCTTGGGAGTCGGATGTCATTCTAGAGAGCAACATTCCGATGTTTAACTTCCGGCACTGCTTTTTCCGGCTCTTCCGGCACGCTGCTTTTTTTTTTTTTTTTTGCCTAAGATTCTATGAGTCATTTCCTTCGTTCTCCAGTAAGGTGGCTTCCCGAGAGGTGGCGCTCCCACTTTGCACGAAGTCCGCACGGGCACCTGACCCAGAAATAGGTCTTTCTCACTTTACATTTATTCATTCTTCCCAGCCTATCAAGCACTGCATTATTAACTGAGTACCTACTGTGTGCCGGGCACTATTCCAGGGCCTGAGAGTATAGCAGTAAACTCTCTCGGAGATTTTGGTGGGGTTGGAAATGGGGACAAAGAATAAACAAATGAGCAAATTGATATGTAATACATTGCATTATGTTAGTGCTGTTAGGAAAACGCAGGGCAGGGGTGCCTGGGTGGCTCAGTTGGTTAAGCAACTGCCTTCGGCTCAGGTCAGGATCTCAGGGTCCTGGGATCGAGCCCCACGTGGGCTTCTTGCTCATCAGGGAGCCTGCTTCTCCCTCTGCTGCTCCCCCTGCTTGTGCTCTGTTAAATAAATAAATAAATAACCTTAAAAAAAAGAAAGAAAGAAAACGCAGGGCAAGGGAGAAAGACAGAAGGAGTAAACAATTTTAAAAGGTTGGTTGGGAAAAGCCTCTCTGACAGTGGAACAAACAGACCTGCATGAAGTGAGGGAGCAAGTCTGGTGTTTATCTGACCGCGGAATATTATTACAGTGGACGTCCAGTGGTAGAAAATGCCATCGGGGAGAGGCCAGGTTATGTTGTGGTGCCACTGGAAGGTTTTGAACAGGGAATGACATCATCTGATACACATTTTTTTTTTAATCATTCTGACTGCTATAGAATAAATGGGTGGGGGTAAGCTACAAAGTGGAATCAAGTGCCTTTTCAACAACTGGTCCTGGGACGCCTACTGGCTCAGTGCCTAGAGCTCAGGAGTCCTGATCTTGAGGTTGTGAATTTAAGCCTCAGGTTGGCTGTAGAGATTACTTAAAAAAAAAAAAAAGGGCGCCTGGGTGGCTCAGTTGGTTGGGCGACTGCCTTCGGCTCAGGTCCTGATCCTGGAGTCTCGGGATCGAGTCCCACATCGGGCTCCCTGCTCAGCGGGGAGTCGGCTTCTCCCTCTGACCTTCTTCCCTCTCATGCTCTCTCTCTACCATTCTCTCTCTCTCTCTCAATAAAAAAAAAAAAAAAAATCTTAAAAAAAAAAAAATTGGTGCTGAAGGAACTGGACATATGCCGGCAAAGAAAGAAAGAAAAGAACCTCTACCTCCACCTCCACCTTAAACAAGATTCATTCAGAATGGATCATAGAGGGGCGCCTGGGTGACTCAGTCTTTAGGCATCTTACTCTTGATTTGGCTCCGGGCCTATCTCTCCTGACATCCAGCCAAGCGTGGGGCTCTGCCTTTGCCCCTCCCGCACTCGTGTGTAAGCTCTCTCAAATAAATAAATAAATATTTTTAGATGCATCATAGATTTAAATGTAAAACTATAAAAAGTTTAGAAAAAACATGGTAAGAAAATATCTTCAGCGGCTACCTGGGTGGCTCAGTCATTAGGCGCCTTCGGCTCAGGTCATGATCCCAGTGTGCTGGGATCCAGCCCAACACTGGGCTCTCTGCTCCGCGGAAAACCCGCTTCTCCCTCTGCCACTCCCCCTGCTTGTGTTCCCTCTCTCACTGTGTCTCTCTGTCAAATAAATAAATAAAATCTTTAAAAATACATATATATCTTCGGGGGCACCTGGGTGACTCAGTCAGTTAAGCCTCTGCTTTCAGCTCTGCTTTCATGATCCCAGGGTTCTGGGATGGAGTTCTGCATGGGGCTCCCTGTTCAGCGGGGAATCGGCTTCTCCGTCTGCCCCTCCCCCTGCTCATGCTCCCTCCCTCTCTCTCTCTCTAAAAAAAAAAATCTTCAGGACCAAGGGCCAGGTAAAGAGTTTTTGGACTTGCACAATCCATAAAATGAAAAAGTTGGTAAAATGAACCTTATCAAAATTAAAAACTTTTTCCCTATGAAAGGCCCTGAGAAGAAGATGAAAAAGCAAGCTACAGGGTAAAAGAAAATATTTGCAAACCATGTATCCAACACAGGCCTTGTATCTAGAACATATAAAGAATTTTCACAATTCAATGGTTCAAAAAAAAACCAATTAGAAAATAAACAAAAGACAAGAATAGACATTACACCAGGGAGGATTTACAGATGGCAAGTAAACACATGAAGAGATTAGCCATTAGACAAATGCAAATTAAAACCACAAAGAGGGGCGCCTGGGTGGCTCAGTTGGTTAAGCATCTGCCTTCGGCTTAGGTCATGATACCAGGATCCTGGGATGAAGTCCTGAATTGGTCTCCCTGCTCAGCCAGAAGTCTGCTTCTCCCTCTCCCTCTGCCTTCTGCCCCTCCCCTCTGCTCTCTAAATAAATTAAATAAATAAATAAATAAATAAAATCTTAAAAAAAAACATACACACACAATGAGATATCACTACACACCTATCCTAATGGCTAAAAAAAAAAGTAGGAGCGCCCCACTGGTTCAGTGGGTAGAGCATGTGACTTTTTTTTTTTTAAGGTTTTTTACAGGTTTTTATGGGAACATGTATTTTCTTTTTTTTTAAATTTAAATTCAATTAACATATAATGCATTATTTGTTTCAGGGATACAGGTCTGTGATTCATCAGTCTTACATAATACCCAGTGCTCATTACAACACATACTCTCCCCAGTGTCCATCCCCTAGTTAACCCCATCCCTTCACCCCCTCCCCTCCAGCAACCCTCAGTTTGTTTCCTATGATTAAGAGTCTCTTATGGTTGGGCGCCTGGGTGGCTCAGTTGGTTAGGCGACTGCCTTCGGCTCAGGTCATGATCCTGGAGTCCTGGGATCGAGTCCCACATGGGGCTCCCTGCTCAGCGGGGAGTCTGCTTCTCCCTCTGACCCTCCCCCCTCTCATGCTCTCTCTCTATCTCATTCTCTCAAATAAATAAAATCTTTAAAAAAAAAAAAAGAGTCTCTTATGGTTTATCTCCCTCTCTGGTTTCATCTTGTTTCATTTTTTCCCTCTCTGCCTTGTTTCTTAAATTCCACATGTCAGTGAAATCATATGATAATTGTCTTTCTCTGATTGACTTATCTCGCTTAGCATGATCCCCTCTAATTCCATCCATGTCATTGCAAGTGGCAAGATTTCCTTTTCTGATGGCTGTGTAATATTCTGTTATACACAAACACACACACACACACACACACACACACACACACACACACACATACCTACCACATCTTCTTTATCCATTCATCTGTTGATGGACATCTTGGCTCTTTCCACAGTTTGGCTATTGTGGACATTGCTGCTATAAACATTGGGGTGCACGTACCCTTCAGATCCCTACATTTGTATCTCTGGGATAAATACCCAGGAGTGCAATTGCTGGATCGTATGGTAGCTCTATTTTCAACTTTTTGAGGAAACTCCATACTGTTTTCCAGAATGGTTGCACCAGCTTGCATTCCCATGAGCGTCCAATTCTTGATCTCAGCTCAGGTCTTGATCTCGGGGTCATGAGTTCAAGCTCCATGTGGGGCTCCAGGTTGGGCTCCATGCTGGGCTTGGAGCCTACTTTAAAAAAAAAATGAAAAAAAAAATAGTGACAATGCTGCTAGGGAGGTGGAGAAACTGGATCCACTCATACACTGCTGGCGGGAATGTAAAATGGTATAGCCGTTCTGGAAAAGTTTGGCAGTTTCTTATAAAACTAACCAGGCGCTTACCATCTGACCTAACAATTGCCTTCATTGGTGTTTATTCCAGAGAAATTAAAGATTTATGTTCTGTTCACACAAAAACTTGTACACAAATGTTCCTAGCAGCTTTATTTGTCCAGTCCAAAGACTGGAAACAACCCAAATGTCAATCAAGTGGAAGTTTAAACAAACTAGGGTCCATTCATCCATACCATGGAACACTACTTAACAATAAAAAAAGAAAAAAAAACTATCGATAGCAACTTGGATACATCGCAAGGGAGATTATGGTAAATGAAAGAAGCCAATCACAAAAGATCACATATTATATTATTGCATTTATATAATGTTCTTGAATTCACAAAATTTTAAAGATAGAGGATAATTAGGGGTGTCCGGGAGTTTGGGATGGGGGAGAGGGCATGGGAGTATTCCTAAAGAGGTAGTAAGGGGGAGTCGTAGAGTGATGGACTACTTCTGTATCTTGATTGTGGTGACAGTTACATGAATCTACACATGTGAAAAAGTTGCATGGAACTATACACACACAGAAATGAGTGCATGTAAAACGGATGAGATCTGAATAAACTCTGTGGATTATACCAATGTCAATTTCCTGGTTTTGATATTGTTCTATAGTTATGCAAGATGTTACCATTAGAGGACGGAGGGTGAAGGATACATGGCACTTCCTTGTACATGTATTTTTTTTACAACTTCCCATAAAATCTTTTCTTTTCAGTGAGCTCAATAGCTCTACATGGGGCTTGAACTCATGACCTTGAGATCAAGAGTTACACACTCTCCCGAATGAGCCAGCCAGGCATCCCACAACTTCCCATAAATCTATAACTATTTCAAAATTTAAAACATTTTTAAAGCGACACTGGCTTAGTCAGAAGAATGTGCAACTCCTGATCTTGAGGTGGTAAGTTCAAGCCCCACGTTGGGTATAAAGATTACTTAAAAAAGAAAAGCTTAAAGGGTACCTGGCTGGCTCACGTCGGTAAGCATACAACTCTTGACCTCGGGGTTGTGAATTCGAGCCCCATGTTGCGTGTAGAGTTTACTTAAAAATAAAAGCTTAAAAAAATAAAGAAACTTAAAAAAATTTTTTTTTCTTTAAACAGAATCAGGAAAGCTGATTGAGACTACACTGTTAGTCCAAGTGGGAGATGCTAGTGGTTTGGAATATGTGATGACAAAGGAGAGAGAGACAAATGGTTAGTTACAGGATATATTCAAGGTTAAGCCCATAGGTCTTACTGATGGATAGGATATGGAACATGAGGGAAAAAAAATAGACATTGGCTCCTAGTTTTCTTTCTTTTTTTTTAAGATTTTATTTTAATTTTTTAAAGTTTTTGTTTTGTTTTGTTTTGTTTTTTACGATTTTACCTTTAAGCAATCTCTACACCCAGCATGGGGCTCGAACCCACAACCCTGGAATCAAGAGTCGCACCTTCCACTGACAGAGCCAGCCAGGTGCCCCCTAGTTTTCTTTCTTTCTTTTTTTTTTTTTGGAGAGGGTGCATTCAATAACAGTTCAATAGTTATCTACAAAGTTTCTTTTTTTTTGTTTAAAGATTTTATTTATTCATTTGAGACACAGAGATTCAGAGAGAGAGAGAGCATGAGCAGTGGGAGAGGCAGAGGGAGAGGGAGAAGCAGACTCCCTGCTGAGCCAAGAGCCCGATGTGGGGCTCGATCCCAGGACTCTGGGATCATGACCTGAGCCACCCAGGCGCCCCTACAAAGTTTCTTTATAAGTCGTCGGGGTTCACCGCACTAGTGCTTCTTAAAACTTCTGTGTACAAAAAAAAAAAAAAAAAAAAAAAAAACAAAAAACAGGGCGCCTGGGTGGCTCAGTCGTTAAGCGTCTGCTTTCGGCTCAGGTCATGATCCCAGGGTCCTGGGATCGAGTCCCACATCGGGCTCCCTGCTCAGCGGGAAGCCTGCTTCTCCCTCTCCCACTCCCCCTGCTTGTGTTCCTGCTCTCACTGTCTCTCTCTGTCAAATAAATAAATAAAATCTTTAAAAAAAACAAACAAACAAACAAAACTTCTGTGTACAAACAAATCACATGGGGAACTGTTAAAATGCAAATTCTGTTTCAGTAGGTCTGGTGAAGCCTGAGAGTTGGATGATTCCAATGTTGTTGACTGATAGACTCTACAAGAACATGTCCTAGAGCCAGGGTCTTTTTTTTTTTTTTTTAAGATTTATTTATTTATTTATTTGACAGAGAGAGAGAGCACAAGTAGGCAGAGTGGCAGGCAGAGGGAGAGGGAGAAGCAGGTTCTCTGCTGAGCAGGAAGCCCGATACGGGGCTCGATCCCAGGACCCTGAGATCATGACCCAAGCCGAAGGCAGACGCTTAACAACTGAGCCACCCAGGCGCCCCGAGCCAGGTTCTTTTAAAAATGTTATAAGCCTTATTAGGTGGGGAGGATCTTGCCCAGGCAGATGCCGGAGAAGGGCAAAGGGCATTAGAAAATGGGAAGATTTCATCTCTTCCTGGAAGCCATCCTAATTACATGACTCACCCTACCCTTCCTTACCCAACCCCTGCACACAACCCTTCAGGCTTCTGTAGGTAAATGTTTCAGCAAACTAAATCAGAAAACAGTAAGAATTTAAAGCTAAGAGAAATAAATTTTTTAAGTTTTATTTACTTATTTAAGTAATCTCTGCACCCAACATGGGACGCAAACTCATGACCTTGAGATCAAGAGTCACATGCTCGGGCGCCTGGGTGGCTCAGTCGTTAAGCGGCTGCCTTTGGCTCAGGTCATGATCCCAGGGTCCTGGGATCAAGTCCCACATCGGGCTCCCTGATCAGCGGGAAGCCTGCTTCTCCCTCTCCCATGCCCCCTGCTTGTGTTCCTGCTCTCGCTGTCTCTGTCTCTGTCAAATAAATAAATAAAATCTTTAAAAAAAAAAAGAGTCACATGCTCTTCTGACTGAGCCAGTCAGGTGCCCCTGAACTATGAATAATCTTAATGGGCATATGGACTAATCTCTCCAGAAACCCAGATAAAGGGTTTCAGTTTCTGCTTGAAACCTCCAAGAATGGGAATTCACTACCTCAAATATCAGATCCCTGGCCTTCTACCCTCCTCTTGCTTAAACAGCAACAACAACAACAATAGAACAATAAATTTGCAAATTGAATATATTCACCCCCCTCAAAAAAATAATAATAACAGGATCAACGGTTAGTGAACTGTGCTAATGACATCAACTATCATGGAGAAAGAAAAGAATGGTCACTGGGCTGCCTTGGTAAAGTAGGGGGAATTTTTCATAGAGTCATGATCTCACAGAGAGAAGATGATAAATCTGTGGGTACTGGGAGACAAAGAAAATAATCAAGAGCAAAGGATGCAAGCAGGGAAAAGTCGAAAATGTCAGAGAAACTGATTAGACACTCCTAATAGAGTGCTCTAGAATAGTGGGGGATAAGACCACCAGATTAATGACAAGCCTTGAATGCTAGCCTAAGAAGTTGGGACCATAGTTAATGGAGAGTCATGGAAGCTTTGAGGGTAGAAGAGTGACCTGAGAAAGATTTTAAATTCTAGAACTCAATAAAACCGTCATGGTTATCTAATTCACTCACTTTACAGACATAGACACAGACCAAAAGAGATGATTCGATTTATTCAAGATTACACCAGTACATGGGGAAAGCTACGCTTTAGAACAGTGAAGAATCTAGCCATGGTCTGGAGGGTAGACTGGATGGGAAAGGCTGGTGGGAAAGAGGCCCATAAGGAAGACGCTGACGTTATCAATAATCAAGGTATGAGGATTAAAGTAGTCAAAGGGATGTTTTTGCTAAAATTACCAAGGTTTGGGGAATTGACTGAATATGATTAATAAGAGCTGGGCAGGAACTCTATCACAGCAATGCTAGGGCTGAAGGGCATGAGTCTGTTTTCAAGTGATGTGGGGGTGCTTCTTGGCTCAACCATATATCAGTTATGTGACCTTAGACAAGATATTCAACATCGCCAAGCAAACTCAGTTTCTGTATTTGTTAAATGGGAGTAATAATAGATCAATACATCAATAATACATCAAAAGAGTGTTGTGAGGATTACATAAAGTAATGCAATAAAAATTTAACACAGTGTCTGGCACATAGTAAATAATAAATAGCTGTCTGGTTTTTATATAGCTATGGGTGACAGAATTTTACACCTAAGAATTGTGACGATAATGATATTAACAGAAATAGGGAAGACCCAAAAAAGCCAGCTAGAGGAAGATGAGTTTGGTGTAATGCATCTGATGGAGGGTGATACAAGAGAGGAACTATACAGTAACCAATTAAAGATGTTTACCTAGGGTTCAGAAGAGATGCTAGGTCTAAGGAGAAACATGTGGGGATTATTTGCATAAAAGTGATCTGTAAATACCTTGAAGCTAAACATGAAAGCATTGGTAATATTCTTTTTTTTTTTAAGGCAGACTTTTTGTGATTATGCAGCTATGAATTCCAATGGTATTTGACAACCAAATATGCATACTAACAATATGTCAAATGTGTCTTCTAGAATTTTTACAATGATACATTATATGCCATAATTTGCCAAGCCTAGAGTCTTTTAGAAACGAGATTATATAGGGGCGCCTGGGTGGCTCAGTTCGTTGAGTGTCCTACTCTTGATTTCGGCTCAGGTCGTGATCTCTGTGTTGTGGGATGGAGCCTCGTGTTGGGCTCCCTGCTCACTGGGGAATCTGCTGGAGATTCTCTCTCTCCCTCTGCCCCATCCCCGCTCACACTCTCATTCTCTCTCTCTCTCTCTCTCTCTCTCTCTCTCTCTCTTAAATAAATAAATAAATCTTAAACAAAAAGAGATGAAATTATATTAAAAACAATTTTAGTATTCTAATATACATTATCTGAAACTGACATTAATTGTACTGTGATTTTTTTTTCTTTAAGATTTTATTTGACAGAGAAAGACACATCGAGAGCAGGAACACAAGCAGGGGGATTGGGAGAGGGAGAAGCAGACTCCCCGCTGAGCAGGGAGCCCGATGCAGGGCTTAATCCCAGGACCCTGGGATCATGACCTGAGCTGAAGGCAGACGCTTAACAACTGAGCCACCCAGGTGCCCCTATGATTTATTTTTTTAAAGATTTTATTTATTTAAAAAAAATTACACTATAAAGATTTTATTTATTTATTTGAGAGAGAGAGAGTAAGCTAGAGAGAGAGCACCTGAACTGAAGGCACACGCTTAACCGACTGAACCACCCAGGTGCCCCTATTTTTTTAAAGATTTTATTTATTTATTTGTCAGAGAGAGAGAGCACAAGCAGGGGGAGCGACAGGGAGAGGGAGAGGGAGAAGCAGGCTCCCCGCTGAGCAGGGAGCCCAATGCGTGAGTGGATCCCAGGACCCCGGGATCATGATCTGAGCCAAAGGCAGACGCTTAACCGACTGAGCCACCCAGGTGCCCCTATACTGTAATTTAAATAATCTTAGGGCTGGGGCACCTGGGTGGCTCAGTCGTTAAGCGTCTGCCTTTGGCTCAGGTCATCATCCTGGGGTCCTGGGATCGAGGCCCGCATCGGGCTCCCTGCTCAGCGGGAAGCCTGCTTCTCCCTCTCCCACTCCCCCTGCTTGTGTTCCCTCTCTCGCTGTGTCTCTGTCAAATAAATAAATAAATAAAATCTTTTTTAAAAAATAAATAAATAAATAAATAATCTTAGGGCGCCTGGGTGGCTCAGTCGGTTAAGCAACTGCCTTTGGCTCAGGTCATGATCCTGGAGTCATGCAATCGAGTCCCACATCAGGCTCCCTGCTCAGCAGGGAGTCTGCCTCTCCCTCTGACCCTCTTCCCTCTTGTGCTCTCTATCTCTCATTCTCTCTCTCTTAAATAAATAAATAAAATCTTTAAAAATAAATAAATAAATAATCTTAGAAAAAAGGTGATCTGTAAGTATTTTAAGATTTATTTATTTGAGAGAAATCAGGTGCACAAACTGGGGAGAGAGGCAGAATCCTCAAACAAACTCTCCGCTGAGCAAGGAGCCAGACACCAGGCTCGAACCCACGACCCTGAGACCATGACCAGAGCTGAAACCAAGAGTTGGATGCTTCACCGACTGAGCCACCCAGGCGCCCCAGCGATCTGTAAGTTTTAAAAAGTATCTTCAAAAGAGCAATAACTGCCATTCATTTGTTACACAAAAATGAACAATAATAGACAACACATATTGAAAGATTGCTCTGTACCAGGCACAAAGTGCTTTATTTATAGTAATTTGCACAACCACTTAGTGAGGTAAATACTATTATTGTTCTCAGGTTTTAGGTGGGGAAACTGCAGCTCATGGAGGGTGGGGGACTTGCCCAAAGTCAGACAGCCAGAAGTAGAACCATTTAAAGCCAGTCCATGCAGGGCCAGAGCTTTGGCTCTAAATTACATGTGTGCTTCTTCACCATGTGGAAGGCTTTATTCCTGAGTCTCACTTTCGCGAGGGATCACTGTGAGGTGTGAAGAAATCATCATTGGAAACCAACAAGCCAGCTAGGCCTAACACTGTGCAAAGAATAGAACTGATTCAGGTCGTGACTGTCTTGCTATTAATGATTTAAGGAATCAGAGCAACTAATGCATTATGCCCATGTGTGAGAAACAGAAACCATCTTGGGATGCAGGGCAAAGAGAGGCCATTCATAATACTAATCAGGAATGAGTCCCGAGGGAATCTTCACTGCCCATAATCAAGAATGAAGTATGAACCCTCCCGCTTTTGACTCCAGAGTCAAACTACAAATCAAACAGAAGGATCACTTGGTGAAGGTAATTGCCTGTGTTTCGCAAAAAAAAAAAAAAAAAAAAACTGCACACAGGTCACTCGTCTGTCTCTGGCTCAGGGATATGCATAAGGAAACTATCTCGTCAATCTTCTGAGTGAGGCCCTGATCCTCAAGGGAGTGGGGGAGGAGAAGAGATTTTGGGGGAAACCTGCAAAATTTGCTCATTGGGGAAGGAAGTCGTAAGAGATTCCTCACATAGTCTGGTGCAGCAGCTATACGAAGTGGGCCTGATTCTAATTCCCATTTTACAGATGGGGAAAATGAGGCCCAGGAAGGTTAAAGAGTTTAGCCAAGACCACAAAACTAGTAAATGGCCGAGGCTGGCTGTCACTCCGTGTCACTCTTGCTCCAGAGTTCACGCGCTTAACTACCACACTGTGCCACAGAACATCATGTCCTCAGGAATTACATCCTTCCCCAGCCCAATGAGATCCCAAGCATCACAAGGCGACCCAGATGAGGTCAGTCATCTTTTTTTTCTATTCAACAGTACTGCCTTCCTCTGACATTCTTAAGTTTTCTGCTCTTGACTATGAGAGCAATGACTATAATACCTTTGATTTTTTTCTCCTTAAGCTCCTCGATCGCATTTATTTTTACATTCTCTTACAACCCTCCTCTTGTTTCCACTTTCTAAACTTAGATATAATAAAGCCTTTCGCAAAGACTTTTTGCCTGTAACAGTCTCTCTGCTTGACTTGACCCTGGTCTAGTCTTTCAGACTAAAACTCTCTGGGGGAAGGATTACATGGCTGAAGAGGTGCACCGTTCAGAGCAGTGATTTCACATTCATCTCCCTCTTGTTCTCTTGTGGTTTGACTCTCCAGGAGTCATGGGCCTGGTGTCTTTTGTCTTCACTGATGATGATTATGATACTGGATTGGTTCAGTTTGTCTCCCCAGGCTCTCCAGATTGGGGCTGAATATCACATAATCTGTAATTTCTGTAATACTATGAGTGTAGAGCCTTGTGTATTAGTCAGGATGGGCTAGGTTGTGCTAGGGCAAAAAGCCAATCACAGGTCTCAGTGGTTTAATGCCTTAGTCCATCGGACTTGTGTAAGAAAAACACAATGGACTGGGTGACTTATAAACAATAAACACTTATTTCTCACAGTTCTGGAGAGGGGGAAGTCCAAGATCATCTGATGCCGCCAGATTCTGCATTAGCAGATTTCAGGTAAGTTTGGTTTGGCTCAGTGCAGTGAACTGAATGCTTACATTGGGTCTGATGAGAAGCCCCTTCTTCATGGACAGCAATGTTCTCACCGCAACCTCATGTGGTAGGAGGTTTTACTAGAAGGGCACTGTTGGGGAGCTAGAATTTCCTGTCCCCTTCAAAAGTCCTTTGAAGCCTGGACCAAGACTGAAATTGACATGTGACAGATTAACAGGAGAAAATCAAATTTAATTTCATGCCTACGGGGAATCTGCTCAGACATGGAAATTCCAAAGACAGGCAAAATGAGGTATATATGTCAGCCTGAGCTAAGGAGAAGGGGGAAGGGGTCTGGAATTTGGAAGGGAAGGAATGCAATTCGCAGGGCAATAAGAAACAGAGTAGATGTTTGGTAATTAGATGTTTGCCCTACAGATGAGACTCTCGGATAAAATTTATCCCAGCTAATAATCATTGTTCTGGGAAAGACCCCCAATTTTAGAATCTTTTTTTTTTAGATTCTTTTTTTTAAAATATTTTATTTATTTATTTGACAGAGAGAGACATAGCGAGAGCAGGAACACAAGCAGGGGGAGTGCGAGAGGGAGAAGCAGGCTTCCTGCCGAGCAGGGAGCCCCATGCAGGGCTCGATGCGGGGCTCGATGCAGGGCTTGATCCCAGGACCCTGGGATCATGACCTGAGTCGAAGGCAGATGCTTAACGACTGAGCCACCCAGGCACCCCTTTTTTTAGATTCTTCTATGTAATTAAGGGAGAGCCAAAAATTTATCTTGAGCCCACAGGGTCTCAATTGACTTCAGCTCAGAAAAATATTCATGCTAAAATGGTCCACGAAGGGGTGGCCTGCCTTTGACCCCCACAGCAATAATCCCATTCATAAGGGCTCCACCCTCATACCTAATCACCTCCCAAAGGCTCCACCTCCTAATACCATCGCCTGGGGGGTTAGGATTTCACTGTATGAATTTTGCTCTTTTTTTTTTAAGATTTTATTTATTTATTCATGAGAGACAGAGGGAGAGAGAGAGAGAGAAGCAGAGGGAGAAGCAGGCTCCCAAGGAGCAGGGAGCCCGATGCGGGACTCAATCCCAGGACCCCGGGATCATGACCCGAGCCAAAGGCAGACGCTTAACCATCTGAGCCACCCAGGCGCCCCTGCTCTTTTTTTTTTTTGTAAACATTTTATTTATTGGGGCACCTGGGTGGTTCAGTCGTTAAGCGTCTGCCTTCGGCTCAGGTCAGGATCCCAGGGTCCTAGGATCGAGCCCCACGTTGGGCTCCCTACTTGGCGGGAAGCCTGCTTCTCCCTCTCCCACTCCCCCTGCTTGTGTTCCCTCTCTTTTTGTGTCTCTCTCTGTCAAATAAATAAATAAAATCTTTAAAAAAATAAAGATTTTATTTATTTGTCAGAGAGAGAGAGCGAGCGTGCGTGCGCACAAGTAGGGTGAGTGACAGGCAGAGGGAGAAGCAGGCTCCCCCCGAGCAGGAATCCTGACATGGGACTCCATCCTAGGACCCCGGGATCATGACCTGAGCTGAAGGCAGACACTTAACCAACTGAGCCACCCAGATGTCCCTGAATTTGCTTTTTTTGTTTTTTTTTTCTTAAAGATTTAATTTTTAAGTAGATATGTGTGTCCCACGTGGGTGTCAAACTTACAACCCCAAGATCAAGAGTCGCATGCTCTACTGACTGAGGCAGCCAGACGCCCCTCACTATATGAATTTTGAAGGAAACACAAACATTGGGTCCATTGCACGGAACAAAACCAAACTTAACCAAGATCTGCTGCAGGGCCAGCACCTCTGCAGTTAGGTGCCCCCTTCCAGTGATTCTGGGAGCCTGTTTTTTCCCCAATCTGTCATCTCAATACAAAGCCTCTATGACGCTGCACAACAGGGCAGAGAAAGCTGGGGGCAGGGGAGGGGGTCCCACAGTAGCTCTTAAATGGTTGGTTTGGCCTGGATGTCACTGCTCCTTTGAGTCCATGGACCAGAACTAGTGGAATGGCCCTGTATAACTCTAAGGGAGCTGGGAAATAAGGAGGACCTCAAGGCATTTTGTGAGCAAGAAATGTCTTTGCCTTCTCGTTCCTGCATCATATGCTGTAATCCTGTCTCTTCCTTTCCCAGTCCGGTCCCAGCTGTCAGCCTGTACCCTGGACTTTAACCTTCTACCTCCAAATCCACAAATTATAGTTTAATCCAGTGCTTGTTCTTTGGAGTATTTTATCTCCTACCAGATGACCCTGCCCTTTCCCTGGCATGCCTCATGGTTGGAATGTTGTCTCCCTCATCCCTGGGTCTCATTTTGCATCTAGTCATTTTCCAGGAGCTACCCAGCAGAGAGTGGTCTGGAAAGAACCCCTAAATTTCCTGCAGTTAAAATTGAAGTTATTAAGCCCAAGAGACATTCTTTCTCTGACGTGGAGTAAAGAAAGGGAGACCAGGGAAACACTGAAAGGATCAAAGCAGGGTGAACAAATTCTCTGGAAACCAGGTTCAGGAGCCACCCCTGGCTCACGATCTCCCTAGGACATTTTAATACAGATCAGGCGCCTGGGTGGCTCAGTTGGTTAAGCGACTGCCTTCGGCTCAGGTCATGATCGGGGAGTCCTGGGATCGAGTCCCGCATCAGGCTCCCTGCTCAGCAGGGAGTCTGCTTGTCTCTCTGACCCAACGCTCTCTCTCTCTCTCTCTCTCTCTCTCAAATAAATAAATAAAATCTTTAAGAAAAAAAATTAAAAAAAATATTCTCTATAAAAAGGCCTCTAGGAAAGGGCACCAGTACTCTCTGGAAGAAACGGGTCTCCTCTTCTGCAGTTCACTCACTTTCTGATCAGAATAAGCCTTAGTATGGGGCCCCTAGCTGGCTCAGTTGGTGGAGTGTGTGACTCTTGATCTTGGGGTTGTGGATTTGAGCCCCACATTGGTTGTAGAGATGACTTAAAAATAAATAAACTTTAAAAAATACACACACACACATACATATATATTTTAATTAAGTAAATTCTATCCCCAAAGTGGGGCTTGAACTCACTACCCCGAGATCAAGAGTTGCATGCTCTATAGACTGAGCCAGCCAGGTGCCCCAAAATAAAAAAAACCCTAAAAAAAAAAAAAGGAAGAGCATACAGCACTTGATCTTGGTGTCATGAATTCGAGTCCCACGATGGGGGTAGATATTACTTAAATAAATAAATAAACTTAAAAAAAAAGAATGAACATTAGTGTCTTGCTTTTGCTTTTTATTAAACACACTAGAAAGGCAGTATTTAAGGAAATTTATTTATTTATTTTTAAAAGATTTTATTTATTTATTTGAGAGAGAGAGAGAGAATGAGAGATAGAGAGCATGAGAGGGAAGAGGGTCAGAGGGAGAAGCAGACTCCCTGCTGAGCAGGGAGCCCGATGCGGGACTCGATCCCAGGACTCCAGGATCATGACCTGAGCCAAAGGCAGTCGCTCAACCAACTGAGCCACCCAGGCACCCCTAAGGAAATTTAAAAGAAAGAAGAATTTATCCTACCAACCTAATAGTTATTCTTTTTTTTTTTTCAAGATTTTTAATTTATTTTTATTTGACAGAGAAACAGCAAGAGCAGGAACACAAGCAGGGGGAGTGGGAGAGGAAGAAGCAGGCTTCCGCAGAGCAGGGAGCCCGATATGGGACTCGATCCCAGGACACTGGGATCATGACCTGAGCCGAAGGCAGGCTCTTAATGACTGAGCCACCCAGGTGCCCCCCTAATAGTTATTCTTGTTTGCATACTTCTTTCTAGTTATAGGGGAGGAAAACAACATTTTTCTCTGCCCATTTTGTGTTCTCCAGCCGGGAACATATAAATTAGACTGTCCAAAGGCAGATTAACCAGGGGTGCCTGGCTGGCTCAGTAGGTGGGGCGTAAACCTCTTGATCTCAGGGCTGTAAGTTCGAGCCTCACACTGGGTGTAGTGGTTACTTAAAAATAAAATCTTAAAAAACAAAAAAAAAAGGCAGATTAACCAAAGAAAAACAAATAAAACTTTATTACCATGTGCATGGCACATGTATATATGGGAGCACCCAGGGATGAACAGCCTCAAAAGAGTGAGTTTAGAATTTGGGCTCATCTATCATCTAAGGCTAAACAAAAGAAAAGGGGTCTGGGGCTTCTGGGCAGGGGAGGCAAGCTATGGGAAGGTGACCAGGAAGAGTATGGTAAACATGTGTTGTTTAGGAAGGTTTGTTATGCAGATTTAAGTGGGTACCTTCTCCAAAAATAAGAGTTGTCAAGAGCCCTCCTGGTAAGAAGGAGGGAGACACTTTTTACAAATGGAAATTTCTTTTATAAATGTAAGTTTCCTTTACGAAAGGACACCTTGCACCTGTATTTGACCTCTTCCTGAGTCTACCAGTTTTGTTTTGTTTTTTAAGATTTTATTTATTTATTTGACAGAGACACAGTGAGAGAGGGAACACAAGCAGGGCGAGTGGGAGAGAGAGAAGCAGGCTTCCCGCTGAGCACGGAGCCCGTTGCAGGGCTCAATCCCAGGACCCTGGGATCATGACCTGAGTCAAAGGTGGACGCTTAACGACTGAACCACTCAGGTGCCCCACTGAGTCTACCAGTTCTTAACAGCCTTTAGATCAAAATAATCCATATGCCCAAGAGGCGTTTTTTGGGGGAGTGCCATAGTTTGATATCTTTCATTGCCTTTATATGTTTATGATTTTTTTAAAGATTTATTTATTTATTTGAGGGACGCCTGGGTGGCTCCATCGGTTAAGCATCTGCCTTCAGCTCAGGTCATGGTCCCAGGGTCCCGGGATCGCGCCCTGCATCTGGCTCCCTGCTCTGCGGGAATTCCGCCTGCTTCTCCCTCTCCCACTCCCCCTGCTTGTGTTCCCTCTCTTGCTGTGTCTCTCTCTGTCAAATAAATAAATAAAATCTTTAAAAAATAAAAAGAAAGAAAGAAAGAGTGACTCCTAGTAAGAAGAGAAGCCCAAAGGAGATAGAGCTGGGCTTGGCACCTTGCTAATAATTTGGCAGGAATTAATAATGCAGCTTACCTTATGTGCCAGCCACTATTCAATGTGCTATATGTGTCTTACCTCACTGAATCTTCACACCAACCCTAGGAGATGGGCACTCTTATTCTCAACCTCATTTCACAGAAGCGGAAACTATGGAACAAGAGAGCAACTTGTCTAAGGCAGCACAGCTACTAAGTGGCAGAAGGATAATTCAGACCCCAGGAGCTAATCCCAGACCCCTTGTACACTCTCAGTCACTGGTGTTTATTGCTTTGTGCTTGGCTAAAATTTTGAATTTTAACATTTTTACAAAGCCGTAAACAATATATGCCTCTGAGTCTTGATTTCTGCCAATCTGATAGTAAGCAAAATGTTATTCCCTTATATGCAACATTTATGTAATGGTAGAATGGGACATAGGCCAGAATATGTCCTCTTCTTCCGGACTTAACAATCTTATATCAAATATACATTATTTGACTTCTGACTTCAGAATTTGAAAAAAATGGAGGCCAAACAGGGTATTACGCTGAGTCCAGTGTTCTAGATACGAGCTTCACTGCAGCCAGAAGGTGACTGTGGGTGATTCCTCAGTTGTAAAAGGAGGGAATTGGATTCCACTGCTCGCTAAGGGACCTCCTACTGCTCAGATCTCACGTCCAAAGGAGTCAGTCTCTGCGGGGAGTTCCCAGCACCTAGGCAGAAGGCAAATATCTATTTTGAAAGAGGCCGACTCTCTGGTGCCCCTTGAGTCACACAGATCAAATTGAAATGAACAGATGAGTATGTGTTCCCTGCTTCTCATGTGTGAGGCAATGTCGCTCTCATGTCGCTTGGCAAAGGCTACTATGCTTAGGTGTTTGACCGGTTCTGTTGCTCCTACTAAAAATAGGCTGCCGGTGTGAGGGTTGAGTCATTTTCATACATGAGTATGTGGAGGAAAAAAGTGACAAAGGTCACAGAGGCCCCGTGTGGGATGATTTCCCTTCTGATCAGATACCACAACTTGTTCCCAACCAGCCCCTCTTCTTCTGTTTTATTTTAGATAAGCCATAGACCTTAAATAGAAAACTGATTCAACAGCACTTGATTGTGTTTTAGTTTGTTCATATCCTGTTCTCTGTTTGTGGATTGGCCTTGTCCTTATTGCTGGATTTTTGTACTTTTTCTGGGGGAACAGACATTGATGGTAAGGACCACAGTTTGCACAGTGATTACATATGCATATATGCATAGTTGCTTTTGAATAGTCAACCACGGCCCTAGCGACGTGGCAACGTGTGGACGAGTTCCCAGCTTTCTCTAGAGGGAGTAAAGTCTTATCAGGACAGGATCCATCCAGGGCAAAATTGTAAAGTAATGCTGTCTTGCTTTCTGTTTCATTTTTGAGGATTTTTCTGTTTCATTTCTGGGATCTCCATTCTTCACCCCCTATCCCTGTGGCCAGTGCCCTCATTCTGCTTTCTAATCAAAGCTTCTCTTTCTTTTTTTAAAGTAGGCTCCACACCCAATGTGGGATTTGAACTCACAACCTGAGATCAAGAGTCGCCCGCTCCACTGACTGGTGCCAGCCAGATGCCCTGAAGCTTCTCACTCATTAGGCCTTGGTCTCATAGGCTATAAAATGGGAGGAAAGTTGGGGAAGAAAGACACTAACGTTCTTTCTTTCTTTCTTTCTTTTTTTTAGAGAGAGGAGTGGGGGAGCAGAGGGAGAGAGAATCTGAAGCAGACTCCCCGCTGGGCAACAGACTTGATCTCACGACCCTGAGATCATGACCCGAGCAGACACCAAAAGTCGGACGCTCACGTGACTGAGCCATCCAGGCACCTCACTAACATTCTTTCTTAACCTAACTTCTTTTTCCAAATCTGCCTTCCTAAGAAGCAGTGACATAAACTCCAAAATTATCTCAGGCTTCTTTCCATTCTCCAATAAAATACCCATTCCCTCTGGGTTGCTGATTTCATCTAGCTATTTGGTAGAAAATAGTTGATTAAACAAAATATAAAGGGTGAGGGGGTGCCTGGCTGGCTCAGTCAGTAGAGTGTGGGACTCCTGATCTTGGGATTGTAAGTTCAAGCCCCGTGTCGGGTACAGAGATTACTTAAAAAATTAAAAAAAAAAAAAATCTTAAAAATAAAAAAATATAAAGGGTGAAATTGGACCACGGGTTTCATAAAATGATTCATTCTAGCAGTATTGTCCACAAATAAATCTTAACTACATTCGTAAATTAATGACTTCGAATGGTTTGTCCAGCTATTATCTTTCTTTGTGATCCAGTCCAGAAGCTCCTCAAACCAAAAGTGTTCAAAGTGAACTTATTTTATTTTGAAGATTTATTTACTTATTTTAGAGAGAGACAGAGAGCACAAGCAGGAGGGGCAGAGGAAGAGGGGGAGAGAATCTCAAGCAGTCTCTGCACTGAGCGCAGAGCCTGATCTTACCAACCTGAGATAGGGACCTGAGCTGAAACCAAGAATTGGGCGCTTAACTGACTGTGCCACCCAGGCACCCCCTAACTTATTTTATTTATTTTTATTTTTTAAAATATTTTACTTATTTGACAGAGAGAGAGCGGTCACAAGCAGGGGAGCAGGAGAGGGAGAAGCAAGCTTTCTGCTGAGTAGGGAGCCTGATGTGGGGCTTGATCCCAGGACCCTGGGATCATAACCTGAGCCGAAGGCAGATGCTTAACCGAATGAGCCACCCAGGCGTCCCTTATTTTATTTTAAAAAGCAATCTTCCTTCCTGAATTAGCTCTCTTGATTGATGGTACCACCATTTACACATTTGCCCAAGCCAGAAAACTGTGAGTCTCTTTCTGTCACCCTCTAAATCTAGCAAGTTCTGTCCATTGGTTCTTTCAAATATTTCTCACACCCATAACCATGGCCATTACCTTAAGTAACATGGGGATGGGGAGGCAGGGAGGGAGATTGGACAGATGCCGATGGAATGCTAAGGGAAAGATCTTTAAGATCAGCTGAAGCATAAACACCAAGACATTAACCTGGCAAACCAGACAAAATTCTTGCCCCTTACCCACAGTATTCTGCCCCCCTCTTTGCCCCCCCATTTCAGCATATTAGTGGCCCTCGCCTGCAGGGCACCCAAGATGGAGAGAAAATCACCGATCACTGATAAGATTTAACCAGGAGTTGAAGTAGAGATGGAGAAAGAACAATGGGAAAAGGCCTCACTTATTCAGACTGGAAGATTGGTAGAATGGGGGAAAGGAGAACAGGTATGAAGAACAAAAACTATCAGACGTTCATCCTTATTTTTGGAAGTCCATGCTTTGTTTCAGAGAGTAAGAAGGGTGTTGGATAAATGTACCACTGAGGACTCTACCCTCCTCTCATCTGGGGCTCAGGAAGATGTTGTCCCGAAGACCACCCATACCAAGGAACAGATACATCAAGTTGTCTGTGCTGTGGGGTCAGGTCCTGGGAGGCCCAGAGGCTTTGCTTTGCAAGCCTAGCCTGGGGACTTGGTGGCAGAAGTGGATGGTAGGCAGCAGGTGGCTCTGAGATGAGGGCTGCAGGGAAGCCTGCCATCAGAGCCAGACTTCTCACATAACATCAGAGTCGAAGGAGGCCAAATGAGATAGGGAGAAATACATGGGGGATGGGGAGCGGAGCATGAGCTGCAGTAGCTCAAAACTTTAACCCTGAAGGCCGGCTGAATATCCAGAGACCAGGCACACAAGAATATCACTCGCTTGAGACCAGCAAGAGACCAGAAGATCCAAAGATCCCTTTCACCTTTATCCACCTCCAACAAGAGGCTAAAGACATATTTCGCCCTCTTACTCTAAGTATTCTTCAGGGGAGGGCCAGGAGGGGGAGGGGTAGCCAAAAGACTCAGTATTCTTTTTTTTAAAGATGATTGATTGATTGATTGATTGACTGATTTGAGAGGGAGAGCACAGAGGGAGAGGGAGAGGAAGAAGCAGACTCTGTGCTGAGCAGAGGACATGACCCGAGCCCAAGGCAGGCGCTTAACAGCTCAACCGACTGAGCCACCCAGGCACCCCAGGACTCGGTATTCTTATTCAAGAGAGACCACACATGCACGTGAGCTAAAGGGGCTGTTTCAATAATCCTTTTAGACCAAGCTTTCTTTTGAACTAGGTCTGTTCTTTGAGTGTGGTCTTAGGAAGTAGACCAGATTTGGTTTAGACAAAACAAGTCATTTCTCTCTGCTTATCTGAATCCAAAAGTTAACCTCCAAGCCAAGCATCTGCTGAGATTATGTTCCCCTTGGCAAAATCCTTCAGGGCACCTTTGCCTAAATAACCTCCAGACATTACTATTCTTTTCTCTTTGCCATCACTGTACCTTGTATGTATGTAGATTTCACTAGCACATGGTTTATGCCTCCCAGGCCTGCCTCCTTTACTAAACTGCTCATCTTGAGGGCAAGTACTATATGCCTGATCTATGTTAATCTTGACCTAGAACCTTCACCTTGGGCCTAGCACAGGACCCAGCACTTCCTAGGCAACAAGTGTTGGCTGAATTGCACTGATTTCTCAGATGGTGGATTTCAGAGGTGATGTTTTGGATCATTGGGATCTTCCCCCAAAATCATATACACAAATGAACTGGCATTTAGAAGAAATAGTTTCTTCTCACCTCCATTCCTTTCCCAGCATGACTATTAATAAGTGTGTCAAAATTAATTTCTAAACTAGAATGAATTTGCAATGCTATCCCCAATGAAATCTATTTAAAGACTTTTGGAAATGGGCTTTGGGTTTGTCTGATGTTTCCTGAAATTTTAATCTATGTCTTTCTCATCTACGTACTTAAGAGACTCAAGTGAGGGAGTGGGGGTGGAGTAGGGGACCAAAATTCAGGTTTCTTGCTGGCAAGTCTCACTGGGTGCTTACTTACTCCAGAGAAAAGAAGTCCCCTTGTATGTACTTGACTCCTCTCCCCAAGGACAATGAAGGCTTCCTGGATCACCCTATAGACTGTCAAATGTTAACCACATGATACCTGGAAGGTAGGATTGTATGGGTGATTTTAATTTTCTTCTCTGTCTTTAGCAAATATTCTATAGTGAGTCTGCATTTGTCTGTAATCAGGGGAAAAGTCCAACCTGCTATTTTAAGCCTATATATCGAGCCTTGTGTCGGGCTCCCTGCTCAGGGGGGAGTCTGCTTCTCCCCCTCCCCCACTTCCCCTTGTGCTCTCTCACTCTCTGACAAATAAATAAAATCTTTTTTTTTTTTAAAGATTTTATTTATTTTTGACAGAGAGAGAGAGTGTACAAGCAGGGGAAGGAGCAGGCAGAGGGAGAGGGAGAAGCTCCCTGCTGAGCAGGGAGCCTGATGTGGGGCTCGATCCCCGGACCCTGGGATTATGACCTGAGCCGAAGGCAGACGCTCAACCATCTGAGCCACCCAGGCGCCCCTAAATAAATAAAATCTTAAAAAAAATAAAAATATATCTTTTATTCCCAGAGTGAACTTCAGTTCTTTGTGTAAAAAGTATACTGAGGTAGGTGATGAGCCTCTTCTTTCACTTAACCCAAGTCTTTATCCATCTTATCCGGACACCTTAACTTCCAAGAAGGAAGTGGAGAAAAAATAGACACGAATACAAATATAACCAATATTCCTTGGACCCATTAAAAACTTGCTTCAGCCATATATTCTGCCTCCTCGTTTTATTTTTATTTATTTAAATATTTATTCATGAGAGAGAGAGGGAGAAAGCAAGAAAGAGAGAGAGAGAGAGAGAGCGTGCACAAGCAGGGGGGAGGGGCAGAGGAAGAGGGAGAAGCAGGCATTTCAGTGATCAGGGAGCCCTAACGCGGGGCTCCATCCCAGGACCCTGGGATCACGACCCAAACTGAAGACAGACACTTAACAAACTGAGCCACCCAGTTGCCCCTATTTTTTTTTTTAAATAAGCTCTAGGCCCAAAGTGGGGCTCAAATTCAGGACCCTGAGATCAAGAGTTGAATACTCCACAGACTGAGCCAGCCAAGTGCCCCAGCTTCCTCATTTTAGAGGGAATTTCTGCTAGTCCAAAGTTCCAAGTGGGGGGTGTTCAAGGGAAAGCACTTGCCTAGAGACCTTCTTGGAACTAGAACCTGGACAGATTTTATCCATCTTATCCTGACACCTTAAAAAGCTTTCAAAGGAAAAACTGAGGGCTGAGAAAAGTCCTCTGGAACTTTTCAAGAACCCTGAATTCCACAGCTAGACTGTCTCACCATGGACTTTCTGGTTTTTGATCTAGTTTGTGATTACTTGTCATTTCACACTGCCATAGGTGGAGGGCCTTGGGAGCTGGGAGCCCTCTTTTCTCTTCCTCTTTCAGCAACCCTCTCTCCACCTATGGGAAAATATAGTGTGAAAGCAGAGAAATTGAATCACATAGAAATAACCATAAAAGTTCCAGAAGGCTAGACAAACAACAGGACTAGTAATTTTAGTCTTCCAGTGATTATAGTCATTGTGATTCGGAAGAAACACCTTCCTTCCTGCCTCCATCAACTCCTCCCCTCTGCTACCCCCATTAGTGTCCTCACTATTTTTGTAAGGCCAATAATCTCTTAAAATGGAATTTCCTTCCTTTTAGGAATCAAGAATAAACATTTACTCTAAAGTCCACAATATGACCTGTTTTCCTGAATGACTCTTAGTCTTTAATAATAATCTCAGCCCTAGACGGTGCTGGAAATTTATCCAGGTGGTTGAGTACAGGAGGTAGGATTACTCTCTCCGAAATTAGGAGTTGACTAATGGGACTAAATCTCAAGGCCCTCTCTCCTGTCTTTCACTTCAACCTACAAACAAGAATCATAGGGTTTGGGCACCTGGGTGGCTCAGTTGTTAAGGGTCTGCCTTTGGCTCAGGTCATAATCCCAGCGTCCTGCACAGCAGGAAGCCTGCTTCTCCCTCTCCCACTCTGCCTGCTTGTGTTCCCTTTCTCACTGTGTCTCTCTCTGTCAAATAAATAAATAAAATCTTAAAAAAAAAGAATCATAGGGTTTTATTTTATGTTATATTATTATTTCTCCCCCTCCCCGAGAATCATAGGATTTTAGAATTGCAAGAGGGGCACCTGGGTGGCTCAGTTGGTTGAGCATTGCCTTCAGCTGGGGTAATGATCCCAGGATTCTGGGATCCAGACCTGCTTTGGGTACCCTTCTCAGCCAGGAGCCTGCTTCTCCCTCTCCTGCCCCCCACCCCCCGCCCATGTGCGCTCTCTCTCTCTCAAAGAAATAAATAAAATCTTTAACAAAATAGAATTGCAAGGAATATTTACAGATTCTGTAACATACCTCTTCATTTTACAGATGAAGAAGCTGAGGCTCATAAACCCTTATTGCAGTGAATGGCACCCAGTAGGTACACAGTAACTATTTGCTTTTTTTGTTTCTGGCATCAGTTGTTCAAGATGAAAAGTTCATACTAGAACTACAAGGTTCTCAATTTAAAAGCCATTTTCTTTCCACTCTATCACGTGGTTGTATGATTCTATTGAGTTTATTATAAAGCATTGTAACCATAAATTTTTATTTAACAGCTTTACTGAAATATAATTCACATACCACACAATTCAACTTTTTAAAGCATACAATTCAATGGCTTTTAAAGATTTTTTTATTTATTATTTGAGAAAGAGAGAGAGAGTGTGAGTGAGCAGGAGCAGGGTGGAGGGGCGGAGGGAGAGGGAGAAGGCAACTCCCTGCTGAGCAGGGAGCCCCATGCAGGGCTCAATCCCAGGACCCCAGGATCATGACCTGAGACACTCAGGGAAACCCTTGATGGCTTTTAGTATATTCAGAGTCATGTATCTATCAATAAATCAATTTATTTTATTTATTTATTTATTTTAAATATTTTATTTATTTATTTGAGAGAGAGAGAATGAGAGATAGAGAGCATGAGAGGGAAGAGGGTCAGAGGGAGAAGCAGACTCCTCATTGAGCAGGGAGCCCGATGTGGGACTCGATCCCAGGACTCCAGGATCATGACCTGAGCCGAAGGCAGTCACTTAACCAACTGAGGCGCCCCAACAAATCAATTTTAGAACATTTTCATTACCCCCCAAAGAAACCGCATACTCATTAGCATCACTCATTTTCCCTCATTACCCCATCCAGCTCGAGGCAATCACTGATCTTTTTTTTTTTTTTAAGATTTATTTGAGGTGGGGTAGGGGCAGAAGGAGAGCGAGCGAACCTCAAGCAGACTCCCCAATGAGCACATAGCTGAACCCACGGATCAATCCCACCACCAGGAGATCATGACTTGAGCCAAAATGAAGAGTCAGATGCTTAACTGACTGAGCCACCCAGGCACCCCAGACACTGTTCTTTCATATGTGGTCCTTTGCCACTGGTTTCTTTTACTTAGCATATTTTCAAGGTCCATCTATACTGTAGCATGTACTTCATTTCTTTTTATTGTTGAATGATAAATATTCCAAGATATGCATACACCATATTTTATTCATCTATTCAACCATTGATGGATATTTGGCTGGATTTTATTTTAAAGATTTTATTTATTTATTTGAGAGAGCGAGAATGAGAGAGAGAGAGAGAGCACATGAGAGGAGGAAGGGTCAGAGGGAGAAGCAGACTCCCTGCTGAGCAGGGAGCCCGATGTGGGACTCGATCCGGGGACTCCAGGATCATGACCTGAGCTGAAGGCAGTCGCTTAACCGACTAAGCCACTAGACGCCCTGGATTTTATTTTAATCAATTAAATATGACCTCTGAGAGCTAGCAGAAGCTTAAAATCAAGACATAATATATATTTCATATCTTTCTATATTGAATTTATACCTAAAGAGGCATACTTATTATGAAGTCTTTATTATAATCGCCATACCTAAAATATCAACATTTTTCCGCTTAAATTTTTTCTTTTTTCTTTTTTTTAAGATTTTATTTATTTATTTGACAGAGAGAGACAGCAGAGAGGGGGACACAAGCAGGGGGAGTGTGAGAGGGAGAAGCACGCGTCCCGCCGAAGCAGCGAGCCCCATGCAGGGCGGATCCAGGCCCCCGGGATCACGACCTGAGCCGAAGGCAGACGCCCAACGACTGAGCCACCCAGGCACCCCTCTTTTCCTTTTTATTTTTATTTTTTTTTAAAAGATTTTATTTAATTTATTTGAGAGAGAGAATGAGATAGAGATAGAGAGCACGAGAGGGGAGAGGGTCAGAGGGAGAAGCAGACTCCCCGCTGAGCAGGGAGCCCGATGCGGGACTCGATCCCGGGACTCCAGGATCATGACCTGAGCCGAAAGCAGTCGCTCAACCGACTGAGCCACCCAGGCGCCCCCCCCCTTTTTAAAAGTAATCTCTGCGGGGCGCCTAGGTCTGCCTTTGGCTCAGGTCACGATCCCAGAGTCCTGGGATGGAGTCCTGCATCGGGCTCCCTGCTCAGCGGGGAGCTGGTTTCTCCCTCTGCCTGCCGCTCCCCGCTGCCCGTTTGTGCTCTCTCTTTGTCTCTGACAAATAAATAAATAAAATCTTAAAGGAAAAAAAAAAGTAATCTCTGTACTCAACATGGGGCTGGAACTCAGGAACCAGAGATCAAGAGCCTCATGCTGTACCGACTGAACCCGCCAAGCACACCTCCCTTAAATTTTTTGATGTGTATGATAATATTGTGGAAAGACAAAATAAAGCCTTGCCCTAGATTTTCCTGCTCCTCTGACTCCAAGAAAAGAGAGACATATCTATCTAACTACCTACCTACTTGACAGCCCTCAGGAAGAGAAGCAGGAAGAAGAGAAGAAAGAAAAGAGTCTAGAGCAAGTCTTGACCCAGACATATACACAAACATGTAAGGGTGGGTATGGAGTGAGGTGAGGCGGGACAGTACAGACCGCTGTCTTAAGTGTTTTCAGTTTTGTCCTTCCGACTTTATAGGTTGGCCTATGTCCAATACCCATACTGTTTTTGTGGGTCTCCAGGTGGGTCCGGAGAGGAAGACTTGGGGGACTAATTCATCCTCGGTAGAAAGAACTCGAACGTGTAAACGAATCGAGGGTATTTGATCCTGGGAGTGGCCTATTCCCTCATCAAACCTTCGTTTATCAAGGCCTGCCTCCCTTTTTAGAAGAGACCGGCCCTCAATACGCCTGAGTCACCTGCTACGGGAAGAGAAGGGATTTTTGGGAGTGTCTCCCGCCCCATTTATAGACGTTAAAGGAGAAGACCCGAAAGCGATCCTCGACTCAGCCCGCCTGAGGCTTGGGTGTTGTGTCATTCTCCACACGTGATGCGGAGACCTCGCGTATCATGGGACTTACTCACCCCAGAGCCTCCACCCCTTTCCTCCTGTACTCCTCAACCCCTCACTTCCTCGCTCCGCCCCTCTTCAAGACTAAAGTAGGGTGGCTGGACCCCGGAAATGCCATCCTCCCAAGTTGGACGGGAGAAGCACAGAAACTCAAGTGTTTGGGAAAGTAGAAGATGTGGCTTTAGTTTTATCCTTCTCCAGAATGCTTTACACTTCCCGTTTTAGGCTATCCTTTCCTCTCGTTAGCCCCAAACAGTTCTATCGAGACCACTTATAACTTAGGGAGACCTCGTCTTAGTTAAGGTTGCTTTCCCTCTCCGTTTCCCAGTTTTCTCGGAGCCCGAGATTCTTAATCTGAACTGGTTTGAGCCCCAGATCAGCCTCCTTCCCTTTCTAGCTGCGTGACCTTGAGTGAACTACAACTTTTCTGGGCCTACTTTCCCTGTTCGTGAAACGGAGGCCAAACGTCTACCACACCACGCCTAGTCGCGAGGAACAAATGAGAATGCCCTTTGTGAGCTGAAAAGGCAAGAGAAATGTTAGCTATGTTAATTCTGGACGGCGAGTCACTCTTCCAGAAACCCCTCCCTTTCCTTTGGGACCCGCCCTGCAAATCCTGCAGGGTGACTAACAGCTCTCGCCACCCTCCTCCAGGCCGTCTTTCCCATTGGCGAAGGGGTCGGGCGGCGCGACGCGGACTGTTGACGCCACGGCGCCCCCTCCGCCGGCGCACGATGACGCATGGCCCCGCCCCCGGCCGCGCCTGGCCTCCCGCGGGGCCCCGCCCATCGGGCCGACGCGGCGCCGATCCCGCCCCGCGGGTGACGTGTGGCGCGCGCGGCCCGGCCCGCCCCGGCAGTTGGTGCAGCGGCCGTTGGGCTGAGTGCGCTCACCCCACCCCTCCCCTCCTCGGGCCCCGGACCCCCCACCCCGCCGGGCGCAGCCCCAACCCCAGCCCCAGCCCCAGCCGGGCCCGTCCCGTGCGGGCCCGTGCCGCCCCCTCAGCCGGCGACGCCCCGGGCCGCCCGCCGGCCCGCCCGCCCGCCACCATGGAGCTGGAGGACGGTGTGGTGTACCAGGAGGAGCCCGGCGGCTCCGGGGCCGTGATGTCGGAGCGGGTGTCTGGCCTGGCCGGCTCCATCTACCGCGAGTTCGAGCGGCTCATCGGCGCCTACGACGAGGAGGTGGTCAAGGAGCTGATGCCACTGGTGGTGGCCGTGCTGGAGAACCTGGACTCGGTGTTCGCGCAGGACCAGGAGCACCAGGTGGAGCTGGAGCTGCTGCGGGACGACAACGAGCAGCTCATCACCAGTACGAGCGGGAGAGAAGGCGCTGCGCAAGCACGCGGAGGAGGTGAGGGCCGGCGGCGGGGCAGGGCGGGGGCCGGGCCCGAGGGCAGGCCGGGGGCCGGGGGTCGCGGCCCGGCCCGGGAGGGGCGCGCCGGGCCTCGACCTGAGGCCGAAGCCCCCCGGACCCACCGGCGGTCGCGAGGTCCCCGGGACCCCAGCCGGCTTCGGAAGCCGAGGCAGTCTAGTGAGTATCCAGGAGAAGGGAGGGAGATGAGGAGGCAAGGCCCGGGGAGGAAGCGCCCAGCTTAGCCTGAGGGCACCTGAGGTTGGCTCTGAGGGCGGAGATTTTAGGGTGGCGGGTAGCCTGTGTAGTTTAGGGAAGTTTCCGACCACCGTAGGATAGTCAGATGGCGGTTCAAACTTTTACCGTGGTGTGTGTGTTGGGGGGGGCATTTAAACACTTCTGTCTTGGATATGTAACTTCCGCTGGTTCCAGTACCTTTCCAGGGGGTTGCTGCTTTGGGAAGTTAGAGATCTCCCTCTTTCGGTCAGTTTCTTCTTGACGTCTTAACCCTGTTAAGAAAGAGGTCTTGTTTTATGTTTTTTGTGTCTTGGTTGAGACTTTGTCAACACTTAGATGTTGTATAGCAACACTCTGTAAATAGAGCGTACAATTTTATTTTATTGATACCTCACACTAAAGCGTTCCTCCGTGTCAGGTGGTCACCTTGGACAGTTCCCTTTAAAAACCCTCTGTTTATTTTTAAAGAGGACTGCGGGCGGGGCGGGTTGAGGAGGTGTAGGTGACATTTGGCAGCCTTTTTCAGACTGCAGTTTACAGGTGCCCTTAACCCTAGCATCTCGGCAGTGACCTCGGTGCCCTCACCTCGGGTCTGTGAACCTTTTGGAGCTCTGGGGTGTAAGTGATAGGCCCTGGACTTCTTGAGACAGTCAAGGATTTAAGCTTTCAGGTTGTGTTGGCTATATTTTTATGGAACTTATTAGTGCAGGTGAAGTGTTCATCTTTGTTTTCTGAGCATCTAGCACACCTAGCTAAGTACATGGTGATTAAAGGAAGCTAAATAAATTATTGAACCAACGACATATTCTCTTTGAAAAATGCTTGAAAAAAGATAATTAGGATGTGAGGTTTGTTTAGCAGCTCATTTCCTAACCCTAAATAGTACCCCCATTTAAACTTTGTTTTGTCACATATACCTTTGTACCAGGTCACATAGTTCTTTTTATTCTTTTTTTTTTTTTTTCGTTAAAAATTGACTTTACGATTAACTACCAGGAGCAGACCTTTTTTTTTTTTAAGTTTTTTTTTTAAGATTTTGTTCATTTACTTTTCAGAGAGAGAGAGGGAGGGAGAGAGCACAAGCAGGAAGAGTGGCAGGCAGAGAAAAAAGCAGGCTCCCCGCTGAGCAAGGAGCCGATGTGGGACTCGATCCCAGGACCCGGGTCATGACCCGAGCCGAAGGCAGACGCTTAACCGACTGAGCCACCCAGGCATCCCTTTTTATTCTCTTTTTTAAGCTTGACTATAGTGATGATTTTTAGTTCTGATTTTGTGATCCATGTGTCTCAAAGGAATGGCATTGCATTTGCCAAAGAAAGTTGACTTTATTTCAAGAATATTTCCAAGTATATAGGAAGGAAGGGATTGAAAAAAAAACTCTAAAGATGGGATTGCAATTTCCAGTAGCTTATTAGCACTGTTTATAGAACAGAGGTCATGTACTACTTCTGAGATGGTATGCTGTATCTTCATCCTCGTACAGGCCCGGGTCACACGTGCCAAGAAAAATACCTGCTACAGGTTGCAGAATCAGAAAATAAAACTGACTGGGGCGCTTGGGTGGTTCAGTCATTAAGCGTCTGCCTTTGACTCAGGTCATGATCCCAGGTCGTGATCTCCCTTTCCCACTCCCCCTGCTTGTGTTCCCTCTCTCACTGTGTCTCTCTCTGTCAAATAAATAAATAAAATCTTAAAAAAAAAAAAAAAGAAAACTGACTAACTGCTATGCACCAGATTGTATATTAATTTCTTAAGTATATGACTTTTTAAATGACTTTTTTTGTTATATATACTTTTTCAAATATGTCTGTAAATTCTGTATAATGAAGTCTTTGCGCAGAGCCATGACCTGAGAATAGAGAACGTTGACGAAATGCTAGATGAGCCAATTCCCAGACCACAAACATAAAACTACCTTGTTACCACTTTTCATGTAAGATGATAAATCAAGTTTTACGCCGTCTCCAGAAATTCAGTCTTTCTTAGGCCAATATGCACAAGTGAATTCTGTGTTTAATTTTCTGGTAGTGCTCCAATTGTGGCCTTTAATACAGAGCCTACGAGTCTGCTATTATAGCAAAAGTGCCTCAGGGTATTTACAGCAAAAGTACTTGAAAGCCTAGAAATTGCCCATCACCAGAAAGTGTAAAGTAAATTCTGAGCACCTTTGTGGAAGTTTAGGAGGATATATAAATGGTGTGAAAGTTTTAGGGGGTGTGAAGTGCTATAATCTCTTGCTTACAGGAGTTCTAAAGAAATTTCATCTTTATTCTAATGATATCACTTAACTTGAATATTTTGCTTTTTTCTTTGCTTTTATTTGAATTTTTGTGTGTGTTAGTCTATTTTTATGAGTCTTTAAAAACAACCAAAAGGAAGGCTGATTTTATTGTTACTTTTAAAAAAATATTTATTTATTCGACAGAGAGAGAGATAGCGAGAGCAGGAACACAAGTGGGGGGAGCAGCAGAGGGAGAGGGAGAAGCAGGCTTTCTGCCGAGCAGGGAGCCCGATGCGGGGCTCGATCCCAGGACCCTGGGACCGTGACCTGAGTGGAAGGCAGACTCCTAACGACTGAGCCACCCAGGTGCCCTGGAAGGCTGATTATAGATAGATTATGATCAGTTTCGGGGAGTATGCTCAGTAAGGAGTCTGCTTCTCCTTCTCACTCTCCCTCTGTGCTCTCCCTCTCTCAAATAAATAAATTAATTAAATTAAATAAAACTTTTAACATAAAAAAAGATTATGATCATTTTCAAATGCTAATCAAGAAATGCTAATCAAGAAATCTATCACCCTATTGCTTACTACTCTCCCCTTTGGGCTCCCTGCTCAATCCATTTATCTTTCCATTCCTTACCTAAGTCTGTCTGTCTTTTTTTTTTTTTTTGAGATTTTTATTTATTTATTTGACAGAGAGAGACACAGCGAGAGCGGGAATACAAGCAGGGGGCATGGGAGAGGGAGAAGCAGGGAGCCCAATGTGGGGCTCGATCCTAGGACCCTGGGATCATGACCCGAGCCCAAGGCAGATGCCCAACAACTGAGCCACCCAGGTGCCCCTCCTTAACTAAGTCTTGTGTGGTGCCTTTGCCCACGCAGGTCCCTTGGCCTAGAATGCTTTCCCCTCAGAGCTTCACCCTGGTTAGCTTCTCACTTTTGGCTCAGCTTAAATTTCACTTCTTCCGCTAGACTTTACCTGTCTACGCAATCTAGACTTACAAGCCCTATGAATCTATGAATAATTTATTTGTAAATCAGTGTTTCTTTTTCCTCCAAGATTTTATTCAAATTCAAATTAGTTAACATATAGTGTAGTATTAGTTTTAGGAGAGTGGTTTTTTTTCCTAAGATTTTATTTGTAGGCAATCTCTATACCCAATGTGGGGCTCGAACTCACAACCCTGAGATCAAGAGTTGCATGTTCTACTGACTGAGCCAGCCAGGCACCCCTCAGTGATTTTTTTTTTTCCCAATCAGTGATTTTTAAAAACAAACGTCTGTCTATACAGTGATCTGGAGAGAGACGTTTTTCTTGGGAAGAATGTGTTTTTTGTTTTTGTTTGTGCCAGTTCTGATTCTTTTAAAATGGACGTGATTATTATTTATTTAAAAGATTTTATTTATTTATTTGAGAGGAGAGATGCAGTGAGAGAGGGAACACAAGCAGGGGCAGCAGGAGAGGGAGGAGGAGCAGGCCTCCCCCAACCCCCAGCAGGGAGCCCGATGCAGCACTTGATCCCCAGACCCTGAAATCATGACCCGAGATGACTGAGCCACCCAGGCACCCCTGGATGTGATTATTTAAAAAAAAACACAAAAAACAAACCCACAGCTTTCCTGATAAGTAGGCAAATGAGTTTAAGAACCCTTTTCTTAGGAATTTAGTTCCAAGTGATTCTGTGGGCTTTGTTTCTAATCACCATTATTTTCAAAGTGAGAGTTATTTAGCATGATTCAGTGGAGGGAGATTTCACTTAAAAATGAAGCCGCACCCTCTTCCTCTTCCCTTTCTTCCCACCTTGCACTACAGAAGCATATCTGTCAAATAAATTTAAAAAAATTTTTTTTTTTTAAGATTTTATTTATTTATTCACGAAACACAGGGAGAGAGAGAGAGAGACGCAGAGGCAGAGAGAAGCAGGCTCCCCGCCGAGCAGGGAGCCCGATGCGGGACTCGATCCCAGGACCCCGGGATCATGACCCGAGCCGAAAGCAGACGCCCAACAATCTGTGCCACCCAGACGCCCGTAAATAAATAAAATCTTAAAAAAAAAAAAAAAGATTTGTGGGCGGGAAAGCAGGCTTTGATATTCAGTGTTATTTATTAATGTTATAGTTCTCATTCATAAAAATATTAAAAATTTTTTTAAAGATTTTATTTATTTGTCAGAGAGAGAGATTGCACAAGCAGGGGGAGCAGCAGGGAGAGGGAGAAGCAGACTCCCTGCTGAGCAGGGAGCCTGATGTTGGACTCCATTTCAGGACCCTGGGATCATGACCTAAGCTGAAGGCAGCCGCTTAACTGAGCCACCCACGCGTCCCCATAAAAAATATTTTTAATCAAAACTGTGGATGAAGTTAATTTTAATTTGTTTGCAAGGTAATTTACAATGACAGTTAAGTTCATCTTTTCAATAAACACTTAAAAAGGAAAATTTGATGGCTTTTCACTGAGTTTTGTGACTTTTTATCAAGAAGGAGTGAACAGTAATTTTGCATACTTAAAACTTAAATTTGTTGATGGTGGCTGTTGAAGACTTAGGGAGTTGAAAAACTGAAATTCTAAGTCTGCCTCATCATTAAGTTTATTTTGTGTCTTTAGCACATCTGTTATTTAAATTAGTATTACCATGGTTCTTCAGGCTTCTCTCCTTAATTCTGTCAACTCTAGTGTCTTTAGGAGTTTAACTTTGCTGTTTTATTTCACTAGAGTAGAACAGTAGGAGGGGGTGGTGACATGACAGTACAGGAGAACAGGGGTTGTCCATGGGGTATTAATATTTGACATCTTACATGTTTGAATATACATGATACTAGTTTTCAAGTCCTTTTATTTATTTTTTATATTTTAAAGATTTTATTTATTTGACAGAGAGACAGCGAGAGAGGGAACACAAGCCAGGGGAGTGGGAGAAGGAGAAGCAGGCTCCTGGCTGAGCAGGGAGCCCAATACGGGGCTCGATCCCAGGATCCTGGGATCATGACCTGAGCGGAATGCAGACGCTTAACAACTGAGCCACCCAGGTGCCCCAGTTTTCAATTCCTTTTAAAAGGGAAGTCCCTCTGTGGTACCTGTTCATTGGTTTTTGAAACCAGTATCTTGTGGTATCTTCAGTGAGCTAAAGATTTTAGGTCCAAGAATCGACTCAGGTGCTGACTTAATTTCTCTATTGGTTCAGTTAGAGTAAGGGTCAGCAGTTTTTTGGAATGTTATGTTACATTTTAATTCAAACCTGTTTTATTTTTATTATTTTTTTAAAGATTTATTTAAGTAATCTATATCTAAGGTGGGGCTCGAACTCAGGACCCTGAAATCTAGTTGCATGCTCTTCTGAGTCAGCCCAGCACCCCTGAAACCTGTTTTAGAATGCTCAAAAAACATTTAGTGTTTCATTGATCTCTCTGTTACCTAAATTATTATGTACATAAAACCGATATATTTAAAAACATATTTTACACACATAAAAATACATATTTTCACATTTAAAAAAATGCTGTTTTGGGGCACATGGCTGGCTAATTCATTAGAACATGTGGCTTTCTGGGGCACCTGGGTGACTCAGTCGTTAAAGTGTCTGCCTTCAGCTCAGGTCATGATCCCGGGGTCCTGGGATGGAGCCCTGCATCGGGCTCCCTGCTCCGCGGGAAGCCTGCTTCTCCCTCTCCCACTCCCCCTGCTTGTGTTCCTGTTCTCACTGTGTCTCTCTCTGTCAAATAAATAAATAAAATCTTAAAAAAAAAAATGTGGCTCTTGATCTCAGAATTGTGAGTTCAAGCCCCATTTTGGTCATAGAGTTTACTTAAAAAAAATGTTTTTTTTCTTGGTGACCCATTTGACTAAGCTTCATTCTGCCCCTCCTAGTTAGTCTCTACTTTGAGACCCTTTCTGAAAGGAACAATCTATTTGTTCCCTGGGGGTGTGTGTGTGTGTGGTGGGGGTGATGGGGTTGTTGCCTTTTGAAATGGCAATCAGTTAACCATTGGTTAGCTCTTAAGACAGATCTTACCTTTCTTTACCTTCAGAGATTTCTGAATGTAAGTATGTAAGTGAACTGCCATTATGTGTCCTTCCTACTATGACATTCACATTTTTACTTGGTTAAGATCACAAAAGAGGGGGTGCCTGGCTGACTTAGAAGAGCATGTGACTTTTGATCTGGGGGTTGTGAGTTCGAGCCCCACATTGGGTGTAGAGATTACTGAAAAAAACAAAACAAAAGCTTTAAAATCACAAAAGAGAATACAAAAATGGTGAGGTACCTAGCTGGATCAGGTAGGTACCTCTAATCAGAGGATGGATTAGTAGACTTAAGAACTACACACTATATTACTGTAGTATGTGCCGAAGCTCATTGATCCAAGAATTTTGTGCCTGAGTCTGGTTCCTGTTTCTTGGACTCCTTAGCTTACCTTTTACTACACACTGCATACCTAAATCATATGGAACCTTTGATTTCCAGGAGAGCTAGTATTAAAATCTAGCCAAATATTTGTTCTGTTCTGTTGACTGTGTTAGTAGCTGTTATTTTAAAAATACTTTTTTTTGCTGTACTCAGCATGCATAATGAATACAACTCTTACCTAAATAAATTACTATTAGGTTGAGATAAAATACATCAACATAGACCCAGTTTAATAATATATGTAATGTGTGGGGCTCCTGGGTGGCTCATTCTTTAAGCATCTGCTTTTAGTTTGGGTCATGGTCACGGGGTCCTGGGATTGAGCCCCGCATCGGGCTCCCTGCTCGGCGGGAAGCCTGCTTTTCCCTCTCCCACTCCCCCTTGCTTGTGTTCCCTCTCTCACTGTCTCTCTCTCTGTCAAAAAATAAAATCTTAAAAAAATATATATGTATGTAATGTGTATTAAAAAACTGATATTTAAAAATACATGTGTGTTGGGTGGTGGGTGGCTTAGTCTGTTAATCAGCAACTCTTGATTTCAGCTTAGGTAATGATCTCAGGGTCATGAAATCAAGCCCCAGGGAGGGCTCCATGCTCAGCATGGAGTCTGCCTGAGATTCTCTCTCTTCCTCTACCTCTGTCTCTCCCCTCCCTCCCTCTCTCTCTCTCTAAAATAAATAAAAATCTTAAAAAAACATGTGTGTAATTCTATACATTTTGAAATCAGCCAGTGATATTATTTATTTAAAATATTTTATTTATTTATTTGACAGAGAGATACACAACGAGAGAGGGAACACAAGCAGGGGGAGTGGGAGAGGGAGAAGCAGGCTTCCCGCTGAGCAGGGAGCCCGATGTGGGGCTCGATCCCAGGACCCTGGGATCGTGACCTGAGCTTAAGGTGGGCACTTAACAACTGAGCCACCCAGGCGCCCCGATATTTATTTTTTAGTAATCTCTACGCCCAGTGTGGGGCTAGAACTCAGGAACCCAAGATCAGGAATCACATGTTCTTCCCATTGAGCCAGCAAGGTGCCCCTTAGCTAGCAATATTTAGTTAGTAGTTTGAAGTAAGAATGTTTTATTCACTTAGGAATTAATAGTGTCCAGTAGTTTGGCATAATAGGTGACTCCAAAAATTTTTGAACTCAGCCACAGGAATTTACATGTTAAGCAGTACAGTAAAGAAGTTTCCAAGTTGAGGATATAGAGTTACTAGGAACTTTGAAAAATTGTTTATTTTTATTTTATTTTTTTAAAGATTTTATTTATTCATTTGAGAGAGAGAGAGAATGAGAGATAGAGAGCACGAGAGGGAAGAGGGTCAGAGGGAGAAGGAGACTCCCCGCCGAGCAGGGAGCCCGATGTGGGACTCGATCCCAGGACTCCAGGATCATGACCTGAGCTGAAGGCAGTCGCTTAACCAACTGAGCCACCCAGGTGCCCTGTTTTTTATTTTTTAAGATTTTATTTATTTATTTCTTTATTTGAGGGGGAGCGTGTACACGTGCAGGGGGATGGTCATAGGTGGGATGAATAGGGGGAGAATCTCAAGCCAACTCCCTACTGAGTGGAACAGATGAGGGGCTGGATCTCATGACCTTGAGATCATGACCTGAGCTGAAACCAAAAGTTGGTTGCTTAATCGACTGAGCCACTCAGGTGCCTTGTTTTGTTGTTGTTGTTGTTGTTGTTGTTTAAATCAGTAAACTTTTTCAGTAAATTCCTCCCCCCCTAGCTTTTTATTAGGAAAATGTTCAAACATACAGAAAAACTAAAAGCACATTGGTAACTGTATATGCATCACCTAGATTCAGTTGTTGTTATATTTACCTGTATATGTGTATGTGTCTGTGTATTTACATATGTACATACATGTACACATACACTCAACATTTATATACATACACATTTTTAAATTGCTAAACCATGGCAAAGTAAATTGCAGATGTTATGACATTTCAACTTTTACTACTTAAAGTATTTATCTCAAAAAATGAGAGCATTCTGGGGTACAGGCTGGCTCAGTCAATGGACTGTGTGACTCTTGATCTCGGGATCGTGAGTTCAAGCCACACATTGGGTGTAGAGCTTACTTAAAAAAAGATGAAATTAATAAAAAGTTAAAATGAGAGTATTCTATCACATAACTACAATATTATTTACATTGAGAACATTTCCTAATATTATCTAATATTCCATTTGAATTAATTTTTAAGAGCACAGTATATATCAGTTATACAGATAAGTTTGTTAATATTTTTATACTGAACTAATGTCACTCATTTGGGAAGGAAGAAATTGCAGTTTAGAGACTTTTCTATAAGGAATTTAAATCTGAGATTATAAAACAATGAAAATTGGTTAAGATTTTTTATTTAAAATTACAGCATAAAAACCGGATGAATTGTTTTTTTCCTTTGAAGCTAAAATACAGAAATTGAGAAACTGACCCTTTTTAAGAGCTGGGAGGAAACTCCCATGATCTTCTGGTTCTACTGTATCCCCATCTCCATAGGTAGGTAGAAAGATAAACAGACACATAGATGGTCAGAAAGAACAAATATTTATTGACACTGTTGTAGGCTCGGGAATATAACTACAAACAAAACAGACAAGGAAGGGAGCCTGTGCTTTTTTTGAGTTTATGTTGTAATAAAGAATAAACAAGCCAGATACTATAATCATAGATTGTGACAGACGCCTCTCAGGGAATTATTCATTTATTTGAGAGAGAGAGGGAGGGAGGGAGAGAGAGAGAGAGCACACACACGCACGCAAACAAGAGCATGCAGGATGGGATAGAGAGGAAGAGGGAAAGAACCCCAAGCTGACTGTGTGCTGAGTGGAGAGCCCTGCACGGGGCTTGATATCATGACCTGAGATCATCTGATCATGATCAGACCCGAGCTGAAACCAAGAGGGAGGGAGAGAGAATCTCAAGTAAACTCCCTGCTGAGTGTGGAGCCCCGCTCTGGGCTCAATCCCAGGACCCCGAGATCACGACCTGAGCTGAACTCAAGAGTTGGCTGCTGAACTGACTGAGGCACCCAGGTGCCCCTTTTTTTTCTTTTCTTTTTTCTTTGCTTTTTTTTTTCTTTTCTTTTCTTCTCTTCTCTTCTCTTCTCTTCTCTTCTCTTCTCTTCTCTTTTCTTTCTTTCTTTCTTTCTTTCTTTCTTTCTTTCTTTCTTTCTTTCTTTCTTTCTTTCTTTCTTTCTTTCTTTTCTTTTCTTTTCTTTTCTTTTCTTTTCTTTCTTTCATTCTTTCTCTTTCTGTCTTCCTTCCTTCCTTTCCTTTCCTTTCCTTTCCTTTCTTTTGTTCTTTCACCCTCTCTCTCTTTAGGTAGAATCTGTGCCCAACTTGGGGCTCAAACTCATGAACCCAAGAATAAGAGCTGCATGCTCCACCAACTGAGCCAGCCAGGCACCCCAGTTTTTCCCTTTTTTGATGACTCCGGATTCCTCTTACCTTGTTAGCTTTGGTGTTCCTTGGGAGTTCTTTCTGAGGTCCCCTCTAGTATCATTTGCACACTGTCTAAATGGTATTATTCATTCCTGTAGGTTCAATTACCATTTGTTGACCATTCCAAAATGTATATCTCATTCATTTCATGGATATTTATATAGTGCCGACTGTGTGCCTAGTATTGTGTTCATTGGGGACACAATGGTGAGCAAAACACACGTTTCTTCTCTCATGAAGCTGACAGCCTGTTACGAACTTCAAGGCTAGATCTCTCTCTGGAGTTTCAGATCCACATTACTGTTGTTTCTTGGACATGACTATCTCCTGACATGTCCAAACCTGAACTTCTCTCCCAAGCTTGCTGCTCCTCTCTTCCCTGCCTTCATAAGGGATACCGCTGTCTGCCTGGCCAGATAGCTCATCACCATCCTTAACTCTTCTCTCTTCTTCTTTTTTTAAAGATTTTATTTATTTATTTGTCTATGAGAGAGACTGAACACGAGCCAGGTGAGGGGCAGAGGGAGAAACAGACTCCCCGATGAGCAAGGAGCCCTATGCGGGACTCAATCCTGGGATTCCGGTATAATGACCTGAGCCAAAGGCTGACGCTTAACATACTGAACCACCCAGGTGCCCCAACTATTCTTTCTTTCTTATCCCCTTTGCTACCTTCTTTTGTTTCCAACTTTTATATATTTCTTTATATTTTTTTTTAAAGATTTATTTATTTGAGAGAGCGAGAATGAGAGAGAGAGAGAGTACATGGGGGGGAGGGTCAGCAGGAGAAGCAGGCTCCTCGCTGAGCAGGGAGCCCGATGCGGGACTCGATCCTGGGACTGCAGGATCATGACCTGAGCCAAAGGCAGTCGCTTAACCAACTGAGCCACCCAGGCGCCCCTATTTCTTTATATTTTTTGAAATGTCTAGAGTTCCTAAGATACAAGACATTGTGATCTGTCTGCTCCTTATCTTACCAGCTTCATCTTTTCTTTTTTGAGCCATCATACCGAACAGTTGGAGTTTGTTTTGCAAATAGTATTCTTTCTCTCCAGGCCTTTTTTTTTTTTCTAATTTATTTTATTTCTTTTTATTAAAAAAAATTTTTTTAAAGATTTTATTTATTTGACAGAGAGAAAGCACAAGCAGGGGAAGTGGGAGAAGGAGAAGCAGGCTCCCCTCCGAGCAGGGAGCCTGATGCGGGACTCGATCCCAGGACCCCAGGATCATGACTTGAGACGAAGGCAGATGCTTAACCATCTGAGCCACCCAGGCACCCTCTCCAGGCCTTCTTAAAAGCTGCCTCCCTTTGCTTGGCACTCTGTTTCTCTTCTTTTGCCTGGTTAACAGTATTCATCTTTCAGGTTTTAATTCTGAAATGCCTTTTATGAACACCCAGGTATGGATTGTGCCCATCTTATATCGTCCCACAGCATACTCTTCCCTCCCCTCTCATAGCACTTCCAATGTTTTAGCAAACTAACCTGTGGCTTTAATTCCCCCATTAACTACTAGGAGGCAGTAGGATTTAATAGGTACTTGTTAGTTGGTTGGAGGGATGGATGAATATGCTAAAGGTCAAATTGCTAAGCCTAACTATTTAAAGTTCTCTTTTGTGCATTCAAGTTATTTGTCCTTATCATTGGTGCCAAGTTATGCTAAAACTTCCAAAAAATTCTTCAATAAGTCCTTTGACTTTTGTATAAAAAGAAAAAGACTTCTGAGGATCGTTATTGCAGATGCTTTACCTACATTGTCCTATACATAGTGGATATTCTAGAACTACTTTTACATTTAAATTGAAATATTAAGATCATAGGCATTACTGGGGCGCCTGGGTGGCTCAGTCGTTAAACATCTGCCTTCGGCTCAGGTCATGATCCCAGGGTCCTGGGATCGAGCCCCACATCAGGCTCCCTGCTCGGCGGGAAGCCTGCTTCTCCCTCTCCCACTCCCCCTGCTTGTGTTCCCTCTCTTGCTGTGTCTGTCTCTGTCAAATAAACAAAATCTTAAAAAAAAAAAAAAAAGATTGTAGGCATTACTTCTGTATTTGCAAAGGTTGGGCTAGGTGATCCTTTTTCATTTTTCAAACCTTATTATTTTTTATTTTGTTTATATCTTTTTTTGTTTTGTTTTTGGAGGGAATCTAGGTGATTTTTAAAAGTCATGATACTCTAATAATTTTAAACTTAATGTGACTTCCTTTTTGTATTTTAATTAATTTTAGATTTGTTTGAGTTGCTGCTTGAAAAATACGTTTGAGGGGCACCTGGGTGGCTCATTTGGTTGAGCATCTGCCTTCGGCTCAGGTCGTGATACCAGGGTCCTGGGATTGAGCCCCGCATCGGGCTCCCTGCTCCATGGGAAGCCTGCTTCTCCCTCTGCCACTCTCCCTGCTCGTGTTCCCTCTCTTGCTTTGTCTCTGTCAAATAAATAAATAAAATACTTTAAAAAAAAAAGAAAAATACGTTTGAATAAAATTTCCACACAAATGAGGGTTAAGTGCCCAAACTTAATTTTAACTATTTGCTTATGATCTTTTGATAGACCTTTTTTCCCCTAAGATTTTATTTATTTATTTATTTGAGAGAGAGAGAATGAATTGGCACAGGGAGGGGCAGAGGGAGAGGGAGAAGGAGACTCCTGCTGAGCAGGGAGCCTGATATGGGGCTGGATCCCAGGACCCCAGGATCATGACCTGAGCCCAAAGCAGTCGCTTAAGCGACTGAGCCACCCAGGAGCCCTAACATTTATTTTTGAAGTACGTTTCATTCTGAAGAACAGGGAGTATTTTATTTCTTGGGCATTAAAACATATATTGGTTAAAAGCCTCTGCTAGGTTATTATGATATAATAAAATTTCTAATTTCTGTTATCCTTAGTTTGAATTTTCTTTCAGTTACCTGTTGCCCTAGCCTCATTTTTTGTTACTGCTACCTATTCAAAAACAAATACCTTTTAAAAAGTTAAACAGGTTGCACAGAAGTGTGGAATCAAATATAACAGGCTTTTGTAAAACCAGAAGGGTAACTTTTTAAAAAAGGCTATTGTTTGTCTATGGTTCTACTATGAAAATAGTCTACTTGAACTTGTTTGATGTGATTTGGGAAACATTTAACAGAAATTACCCACTTATTTGTGGCTCTGTTAGTTTTAACTCTTTAAAGAATATTTTTGTGCTGGGATAGGAATTCATCCAGTAATTTACTCAGTGTTGACTACCTCTAAGCTAGCTGAGGGCCAGGAAGTAAGCAAAGATTTCTGAAGAGGTAAAATGAATGTCTCAAATTTGGTGTAATAAAGTTCATCATCTTGGCCTACTGAATAAACATTTAAAGGCAAAGCACTTATTCATAGTATCCTTATGCTATTCTATTCTGTTCTGTTGTGTTCTATTTTATTCTAATTTAAGAGAATGTGTGCCTGTGAGGAGCAGGGAGAGGGAGAGAGAGCATCCCAAGCAGGCTCTATGCCCAGCATGGAGCCTGATGCGAGGCTAGATCTCAGGACCCTGAGATCATGACCTCAGCTGAAACCAAGAGTCGGATGCTGGGGTGCCTGGGTGGCTCCGTTGGTTAAGAGATTGAGCCCCTGCTTCTACCTCTCCTCCCTGCTTGTGCTCTTTCTCTCTCCCTCTCTCTCTTTCTCTCTCTCTCTCTTTTGCTATCTCTCTCTCTCTCAATGGGGCACCTGGGTGGCTCAGTCGTTGAGCGTCTGCCTTCGGTTCAGGTCATGATCCCCGGGTCCTGGGATGGAGCCTTGCATCGGGCTCCCTGCTCTGCAGGAAGCCTGCTTCTCCCTCTCCCACTCCCTCTGCTTGTGTTCCCTCTCTTGCTGTCTCTTTCTGTCAAATACATAAATAAAATCTTAAAAAAAAAAAAGTCTGATGCCTAACCAACTAACCAACTGAGCCACCCAGTATCCTTATTTATGTATGTATGTATTTATTTATTTATGAAAGATTTTATTTATTTGACACACAGAGCACAAACAGGGGGAGCAGCAGGCAGAGGGAGAGGGAGAAGCACTGATGCGGGGCTCGATCCCAGGACGCTGGGATCATGACCTGAGCTGAAGGCAGATGCTTAAATGACTGAGCCACTCAGGTGCCCCAGTATCCTTTATTTTATTTTATTTTATTTTTATTTTTTATTTTTTACTTGAAAGTGTGTTTTGGTTTTGTTTTTAAGATTCTGTTCATTTATTTGACAGAGAAAGCACAAGCAGGGGGATTGGGAGAAGGAGAAGCAGACTCCCCGCTAAGCAGGCAGCCCAGTGCAGGGTTCCATCCCAGGACCCTGGGATCATGACCTGGGTTGAAGACACTTAAACCGACTCAGCCACCTAGATGCCTCAAGTATTCATATTTTAAGTAAAATAGTTTCTTAGCCCTCAACAGGTTATAAACAACAAATTGAGAGTATCTATTAGAGATAAGTACTTATATATAACAAATGGCAGGTATCTCTGAAGCAGGATAATGAAAATTATAAAAAGTGGCTAAGGGCAGTGCAGTGGCAAAGGGCAAGGGCAATAGGGTCAGATTGCCTTAGTTCAAGTCCTGGCTCTATTACTTCCTAGCTTTGAAATCATGGACAGGTTTCTTAATGCCAAACCTCAATTTTTTTTTTCTTTTTGAAGGTTTTGTTTATTTGACAGAGAGAGAGCATGAGCACAAATAGGGGGAGAAGGAGAAGGTTTCCCACTGAGCAGGGAGCCCAACGCGGGGGCTTGATCCCAGGACCCTGGGAATCATGACCTGAGCTGAAGGCAGATGCCCAACTGAGTGAGCCACCCAGGTGCCCCGAAACCTCAATTTCTTAATTATAAATAGGGATAATAATAGTAACAACCTTAGTAAGGTTGTTGTGAGGATTATACAGGAAAAATGAGCTTTTCAAAGCCCCAGGCATTTGGGTAATAAGTACTAAATGTTACCTGTATTTTTGATATCTACCTATCTATCCGTCTCGTTTATTTATTTATAAAACAGATGTTAATTAAACACTCTGTGCCCGGACCAGAGGTACAAGAATGAATAGTCCATGGTATTGCTCTTGAGCTCATAGTCTAGTGGGGGGAGGCTAATGTAAATAACTAGGGCAGCTTTATGTAAGTATTTTATTTTTTTAAAGATATTATTTATTTATTTGACAGAGAGAAAGAGATAGTGAGAGAGGGAACACAAGCAGGGAGTATGTGAGAGGGAGAAGCAGGCTTCCTGCTGAGCAGGGAGCTGGACGTGGGGCTTGATCCCAGGACCCTGGGATCATGACCTGAGTGGAAGGCAGACGTTTAATGGCTGAGCCACCCAGGCGCCCCTTTATGTAAGTATTTTAAACAAGTATTGTATATACAAGATGCTATATAGGAATAAGTTCATAGAGACAGGGTGGCATTTCACTGGGTTATAGGTCACAAATCCAAAGTATGAAGGGTTTGATAGTGTGTGACTATTCAGAAAACTACAAAAACATGACATTTATTTTTCCTATATTTAAGTAGTAAATATTAATTTTCCATATGTTCTTTGAAATAATGTACTAGTACTTCTGCCACATAGGGGAGTGGCAAGAATTGAGGTTTAATAGATAATCAGGTGTCAGAAAGTAAGGGACAGTATTTTCACATTTCTTGAAGGCATCACATACTGTAATACAGTAGGGCTTATAAAGGTGATTCACAGCGATGCTTCTTCCCAACATGAGGTTACATTTTATTTGTTATGCTCTATTTTAAGGAGGTAGGTGTGTATGAAATTCTAGAAACATTTTGAATTAAAACATGATAAAAATGTTTTGGTTCTTCAGATTTTCTTAAAAATATGGTTATGAAGACTACTTCATTTCTTAGTGATACTGTCAACTGATGGTATTAATATTGTTGACCTTGAACATTTTCATTCCCCTAACAGACTGCATTTATTTTAATTCAGTTAACTTGATTTTTTATTCCTGTGAAAATTTCACTTTATTTAGTTGTCAACATATTTTTTTCCTTAAAAATTCTTTTTTAAAAAAGATTTTATTTATTTATTTGACAGAGAGAGACACAGCGAGAGAGGGAACACAAGCAGAGGGAGTGGGAGAGGGAGAAGCAGGCTTCCCGCCGAGCAGTGAGCCCGATGTGGGGCTCGATCCCAGGACCTAGGAATCATGACCTGAGCCGAAGGCAGATGCTTAACAACTGAGCTACCCAGGCGCCCCATTCCTTAAAATTTTTATTGTGGTAAAATATACGTAGCATAGGGTTGCCTGGGTGGCTCCCCTTGTATACTCCCTTGTAGGTCTCCTGATCCATGAACATGATGCTTTCCATTTATTTAGTATAACAATGTTTTGTTGTTGTCAGAGTAAAAGTTTTGCATTTCTTTTGTTAAATTTACTTCTAGGCATTTAGTTCTTTTCCCCTTGAGTATTGCCCTTGTATATGTATATACAAGTCTCTTATCAGATATATGACTTGCTAATATGTTCTCCCATTCTCTGTGTTGTCTTTTTTTTATGTTCTTTTTCTTTTTTTTTTAATTTAAGTAGTTTCTACACCCAATGTGGGGCTTGTAACTCATGACCCCAAAATCAAGAGACACATGCTCTACCAACTGAACCAGCCAGTTCCCCCCCATACTCTCTTTTTTCTTTTCCTTTTTTTTTTTTTTAAAGATTTTATTTATTTATTTGACAGAGACACAGCGAGAGAGGGAACACAAGCAGGGGGAGTGGGAGAGGGAGAAGCAGGCTTCCTGCCGAGCAGGAAGCCCGATGCAGGGCTCAATCGCAGGACCCTGTGACCATGACCCAAACAGAAGGCAGAGGCTTAACGACTGAGCCACCTGGGCGCCCCTACCCCCTTTTTACTTTCTTGGTAATGTCCTTTGAAACACAAAAGTTTTTAATTTTGATGAAGTCCAGTTTTATTTATTTGTTTTCTTTTATTGCCTGTGCTCTTTGTGTATATAGAAGAAACCATTGCCTAGATCGATGTTACAAGAGTTTTACACCTATGATTTCTTCTCAGTGTTACAGTTTCAGGTCTTAGATTTAGGTGTTTGACCCATTTTGAGTTGTTTTTAATATATGGAGTCCAAATTAATTCCTTTGCATGTGGATATCCAGTTGTCCCAGTAGCAGTTGCTGATGAGACCATTCTTTTCTCAGTGAATTATCTTGATACCCTTGTTGAAATTTAATTGACTATAAATCTGAGGGTTTCTTTCTGGACTCTCAGTTCTATTCTCTTGATCTATATATCTGTCCTTAAGCCAGTACTACCCTGTTGTGATTACTGTTTTGTAATAAGTTTTGAATTTGAGGAATATGTCCTCCAACTTTGTTCTTTTTTTTAAATTTTTTATTGTTAATTGTTCTTTTTTTAAGATTATTTTGGTCATTCTGGGTCCCTAGAATTTCCATATGATTTTTAGGATCAGTTTGTCAATTTCTGCAAAGAAGCTCGCTTGGGTTTCCATAGGGATTTTGTTTAATTTGTAGATCAGTTTGGAGAGTATTGCCATCTTACCAATATTAGGTCTCCTGTTCCATGAACATGATGCTTTCCATTTATTTAGTTTTTAGTTTCTTTCAACAGTGTTTTGTTGTTGCCAGTAAAAGTTTTGCATTTCTTTTGTTAAATTTACTTCTAGGCATTTAGTTCTTTTTGATGCTTTTGTAAATGGATTTGTTTCCTTAACTTCAAAAAAAAGTTATTTTGAAATTTTTTTATTTTTTTAAAAGATTTTATTTATGTGAGAGAGAGAGAGGCCATGAACAGGGGAAGGGGCAGAGGGAGAGGCAGAAGCGTAGTCCATGCTGAGCAGGGAGCCTGACGTGGGACTTGATCCCAGGACCCCGGGATCATCACCTGAGCCCAAGGCAGACAGTTAACCAACTGAGTCAAGCAGGCACCCGAGTTATTCTTTAAAAAAAAAAAAGATTTATTTATTTATTTATTTGAGAGAGAGAGAGAGAGCGCATGTGTACACAAGTGTGCAAGCCAGGGGAGGGGCAGAGGAGAGGAAGGAGAGAAGCAGACTCCCCTCGGAGCATGGAACCTGACATGGGGCTCAATCCCAGGACCCCAAGATGATGACCTGAGCCAAAATCAGGAGTTGGATGCTTAGCCGACTGAGCCACCCAGGTGCCCCTAATTATTCTCTTTTTCCCCCTAATTAATTATTCTTAAGGTAAACTCTACCCCCAATGTGGGGCTTGAACTCATGACCCCAAGATCAAGAGTAGCATGCTCTACTGACTGAGCAAAGCAGGAGCCCCTTAATTAATTTTCTGATCATTGCAAATGTTTAGAAATAGTTTTTTTTTTTTAAGATTTATTTATTTATTTGACAGAGAGACACAGCGAGAGAGGAACACAAGCAGGGGGAGTGGGAGAGGGAGAAGCAGGCTTCCACTGAGCAGGGAGCCCGATGTAGGGTTCAATCCCAGGACCCTAGGATCATGACCTTAGCCGAAGGCAGACACTCAACGACTGACCCACCCCAGGCACCCCTAGAAAGACACTTAATTTTTTTGTATATTGATCTTGTATCCTGTTGAACTTATTTATTCTAATAGATTTTTAATATACATTATCATGTCATCTGCAAATAGAGGTAGTTTTACTTCTTTTTCTACAATCTGGATGCCTTTTATTTAATTTTCCTGCCTAATTACTCTAATTAGGACCTCCTGGTACAGTATGGAATAGAACTGGCAAGAGTAAAATTTTTGTCTTGTTTCTGATCTTATGGGGAAAGCATTCAGTCTTTACCCATGAAATATGAGGTAGTTGTGGGGTTTTGTAGATGCTTTTTGAGGAGTTCCTTTCTATTCCTTGTTGTAGAGTGTTTTCATATTGAAGAGATGCTGAATTTTTTCAAGTGCTTTTTCTGTAACTATTCAGCTAAGCCCGTTCGGTTCAGATATATTTTTAGGTGTGTGTGTGTGTGTGTGTGTGTGTGTGTATAACATCTGGAAATAACAAGACACAAGTCTAATTTTATAACTAAAGTTTAAATAGTATAAAATTAATTCTTAAAAAAGGCATATGTGTACACCTAAAATTAAAACTATATGTGAAAAGCTAAAATAATGACCATATCCCCTCCTTGGTAGGATGGTTAGGGAAGGCCACAGGGGACATAACCTTTCAGTTATGAAATGAAGGATGAGGAAGAGACCATCAAAGGAGAATGTCCTAGACAAAGGAAATGAGGCTCTGAGGTAGGAAACAATTTAAATTAGGAGTCAGCCAATGTAGAGGAAAGGGAGGGGACGAGGTAGGAGAATCATGGAGGAGCTGCTCACTCACTGGGCCTTATGGCCTCAGGTAGAGTTTAGAAGTCTACACTTGTGTTCTAGTAGGAAGCCATTGATGATCTTCAGTCAAAGCCATAAAATGTATCTTTAATTCATATTAAAGTATTTGTAGTGAAATCTTATGATGCTGAGGTTTGTTGGGGGAAAAGAGGAAGAATACAGACAAAACAGGATGTGCCATGTGCTGATAATTGTTGAAATTAGGTGATAGTATATAGGGGTTTATTACACTGTTCTCTCCTCCATTATGCATGTTTGAAAATTCCCAATAACATTAAAAAACAAGACACAGAAAACAACTGAAAAGAAAAATTATCCACTGTTGTTTTTTTTTTAAGATTTTATTTATTCATTTGAGAGAGAGCCAGAGAGAGAGAGAGAGAGAGAGAGAGGGAGAGAGCATGAATGGAGGGAGGGGCAGAGAGAGAAGGGGAGGGAGAATCAGACTCCCCACTGAGCGGGCAGTCCAACAGTGGGGTTCAGTCCCAGGACCCTGATATCATAACCTGACCTAAGTCAGATGCTCAATTTACTGAGCCACCCAGGTGCCCCTCACTGTTTTTTTCTTTGTAGATAATTTTTAGATTTTCTTCAATACTATATATTTCTTTTCAGGTTAACATTTAATGAATTTTCTTAGTAATAGAAAAATATTTTTATAATAGTCAAGTGTTGAAATAAGTCACAGTGTCAGGCTTTAAGATGTGTAAATTAAAGCCAGAAATGTAAAATATTGATCACATACCTACAGAAGCACAAAACTGTGACAATCAGTAAAGAATTACTTGGCTGGTCTGGTAAACTTTAGAGTGCTACACCTTTTCAGGTTTTATCAGTATGGTAATCAATTCCTGCTTGATAGCCTCTGTCATAGGCCAGTGAGTTTCAGTTCTTTCTTGTTTCTTGGGGTAAGACAGTAGAAAATGAATGTTCTCTGTGCTGTGGTAGTCAGTCACAAGGGCTAAAGGGAATATGAAATATATAGGTGCAAGAATAGTGGAGCTCGTGGAATAAATGGTCATTACATTTATACAGTTATGGATGATAGTTTGGGCAATGAGTAAAATTCTTTTTGTGTGTGTGAGTAAAATTCACATGTGTTGTACTTGTTGGGCTATTTTGTCTAAAGGTTTTGTTTCTTTTTATTTACTTACTTTTCCTGTTAATAGATGAAATACATGCTCTTTGTGATAAACAAAACAGAATCAAAGCATTATAGAAATACTTATAGAATCCTGCCCATTAGAGAAACCTCACTTTTTTTTTTAAAGATTTATTTATTTTAGAGAGAGCAAGAGCCTTCCCCCCTTTTCCCCCACCCTGGGGTGGGGGGGAAGGGGGCTAGTGGCAGAGGGAGAGGAAGAAGCAAACTTTTTCCCTGAGCAGGAGCCTGACCCTGAGCTCAATCCCAGGACCCTGAGATCATGACCTGAACTGAAGTCAGATGCTTAACCAACTGAGCCACCCAGGCGCCCCTCCCTGTATCTTGCCAACACTTGACACTCTCAGACTTTTTGGCTTTAGTTTCTAATCTGATATTTGTGGAAACAACCTTTAAATTTGCTTTTCTCAGATCACCACTGTGGTTAAACATATTTTCTTATATTTATTGATGATTTGCTTGCCTTTTCTGTGAATTGCCTGTTCAGTTTTATTTACTCATAACTGGCAACAACCTGTGTCTGTCTGGATAGATCGAAATTATTCTTTACAGTGGCTTTATAGTATTCCCTTATATGATCATCAATGGCTGTAACAGACCATTGGGGGAAAGGACTAGGGAACCTATACTCAATTATTTTTAGAAATTTTAATTCCAGTACAGTAAATATAAAAATTTAGAATGCTTCACAAATTTGTGTGCCATCCTTGTGCTGAGGCCATGCTAATTTTCTCTGTATGTTTTAATTTTAGTATATGTGCTGCTGAAGCTAACATGGGAATCTGTACTTTAAATTAGACCTAAGAGATGTATCATCCAAAAGCAGCATAGGGACTTTGTTTGCATCCTGGCTATGAACATTTATGAGACAGCCAGGAAAATCTGAATGGTGACTGGATATTCCCTATTATTTCATTAAGGATTGAGAAATGGTGCTATTGTAACTTAGTTATTCCTTCAGCATTTTTTACCTAATTTTCTTATAAAAGAGAACCTCTCCCTCATCAATTGTTTGATTACCCTAAGGTATAGTTTGTGCAAGAAAGATAGGATAAGTGCTATATTATTCAGTTCATACTTTTGTAATTTCCAAGAGCTCTTCCTTCTTCTTGCTCTTCCCCTACCCCCACCTCTTTCTAAAAATAGCATACTGTTCCGATTTCATGGATGTAATGACTTTTCTTTGGTCTTTGACTATATTAATTATAGTTTTCATTTGTTCCTGTTTTGTCTGTTTCCTCAGAATGCCATTTTTTTCCTGGTAGTTTTGGTCTCTCTTTTTCAGGTTGGAGCTTCACGTGCCTGATAACCCGTAATTATCCCTTCATGTTTTAAGCATGAGGCACTAAAAAAAGGAGGGCCAGAAGCTTTGTGTGCCTGGAAGCAGTTTATTGCCAATTGGGAACCCAGATTTCAGTATCCCATGGTCTTTTTGCTCAGAGGCATTTGAGTTTTGCCAAGGAAAGATAATGTCATGGGGAGTGGAGTGGTAGATAAGCATAGTCGTTATGAGAATCTGGGTGAGGGCCAGAATGGAAAGGGGGCTATCAGTGTTGCTGCTTGGTATATAGATTTTCACTTAATTCATTTCTTTTCATTTAGCACCTATTTGTTAGGGGTATTCCATTGTCTAGAATCTCTCTTATTGAGGGGTGCCTGGGTGGGTGGCTTCAGATGGTTAAGCATCTGCCTTCAGCTCAGGTCATGATCTCAGGGTCCTGGGATTGAGCCCCTAGTTGGGGTTCCTGCTCTGTGGGGTGTCTTCTCCTTCTCCCTCTGCCCTTCCTTTCTGCACTTGTGCTCTCACGCTTGCTCTCTCTCTCAAATGAATTAATTAAATCTTTAAAAAAATAGAATCTCTTACTGAGTTTATTCAGAAAACAAATTTCTTGTCTTCTGTGTGGGTAGACAGGAGGGCCACCTGGCTCCTCTGGAATGGCACTGGGGATGTATTAAGGATGTTACTCACTTTTACTAGTGCATCCAGCTGGGCCACTTGTATGCCCCGCCTTTTTTTTTTTCCCCCCCAGTGAGCTCTATGCCCAATACCGGCTTTAACTCATGACCACCCTCCCACACCCCCGCCCCCACCAAGATCAGGAGCTGCAGCTCTACCTACTGAGACTGAGCCAGCCAGGCACCCCTAGTTGGTTGTCTTAAACAGGATCAAATAAGATGGTTCACATATTTACATTGGTTAATGTTTCTTAAGTTTCTCTTAATTTCTAACAGCTCTCCATTTTTTCCCCCTTGCGAATGAGTTTTGAAGAAACTGGACCATTTGTATTTGAAAATTTTCCACATTTTGGATTGGAGGGGGAAATCATATCCTTTGGGTATTGTTTAATATGGTTTATTCTCTTGGGGTTCCTGGCTGGCTCAGTTGGAAGAGCATGTGACTTTTGATCTTGGGGTTGTGAGTTTGAGCCGCATGGTGGGTATAGAGATTAGTTAAATAAATAAATTAAAAACTTTAAAAAAATATGATTTCTCATTTCTTAAAGATACTATATTGAAAAACAATTACATTTAATGGAACTAATTATCAAATGGAATTTGATAATAATTACCTAACGTAATGCAATATTTTCCTTCTCCCACTCTGCAGAGTAAATGTGGGGATACTTAGCATTAATAAGTTGTCAGCCTTTTATTTGGTGGTATTATTTTTTAGACAGCTACTGTAGTCAGAGTTACTAATAAAGGGCTTTTCTTTTTTTTGGCTCTTGCATCTTTACTCCCAATTAGGAACAGTCTCTAGGGACTTTTTTTTTTTTTTTTGAAACTTCGGGTGCTTGCCTTTTCAAAGTATTCATTTGTTTTTCTCCAGAACAGTGGGGCAGAACAGCCCCTATAAGCCATCTGGACTTGAAACCATTTTGCTTCGTCACAAAGCTTATTCTTTTTAGATCCTGACATAAGTCTGTATTGTTTACTGATTTTTTTTTTTTAACAGTGTCTAGTTGCTCCCAGGAGAGTACTGTCTGAAGTTATGTAAATGTTGTTGGCTGATTAGTAATTGAGAGGGAAAAGGAGCATTTAGTGAAGAGGTGTTTATCTTTTATCATACATGCTAAAAAAGCCCATGCATGGGCTCTTACCCTTACCACCCATCACTTTTTAAAAAAAGATGTGCAAGAGAGAAGACATAAAGACAAAGACACAGAGGGTCGGGGGGAGATGTGTACTCTACAGCAACATTCCTGAGAGATTTGACAAACTGCTATGCAGAAAGGGAGTAACCAGAATTTTCCAGGGGTTGAATGCTCTTGGAATTTGAAAAACTGCTGCTCTCCTGCCTTGATTTTTGTTGTTGTTGTCATTGTTTCGTTTTTGTTTAAAGATTTTACTTATTTGACAGAGAGAGTACAAGCAGAGGGACCAAGAGGGAGAGGGAGAAGCAGACCCCCTGCTAAGCAGGGAGTCTCATGAGGGGCTCAATCCCAGGACCTGGGAACATGACCTGAGCCAAAGGCAGATGCTTAACCGACTGAGCCACCGAGGCACCCCTCAAGTTTTTGTTTAAATTCTAATTAGTTAATGTATAGTGTAATAATTGGTTTCAGGAGTACTGCCTTGATTTTGATATTGCCCTAACCCCCCCCCCCCCCCCCGCCAGCATTTGCCAAATGTAGTGGAGGGTGACCAACTTGATAAAGTTTGCCACTAAAAAGAAGTTAAGGCACATTTATTTTTTTTTTAATTTTTAAATTTATTTATTAGAGAGAATGAGAGATAGCACGAGAGGGAAGAGGGTCAGAGGGAGAAGCAGACTCCCTGCTGAGCAGGGAGCCCGATGTGGGACTCGATCCCGGGACTCCAAGATCATGACCTGAGCCGAAGGCAGTCGCTTAACCAACTGAGCCACCCTGGCACCCCAGAAATTAAGGCACATTTAATCAGTTACGATTGCCCATAGGTTTCTTATGAGCTTTCATATACTTTTTTCCCCCCTCCTTCAAAATGTTTCTGGCTAGGGTAATGCCTCAAGCCTTATTTCCTTTGCATAAAAATAATGCATTATATGCAAATTTTGGTGATAAAAGGAATTTTAGTTGGGTTGGGAACTTTTGTGTTTTTTTTATTTTTTTTTTAAAGATTTGACAGAAAGAGAGATAGCAAGAGCAGGAACACAAGCAGGGGGAGTGGGAGAGGGAGAAGCAGACTTCCCGTTGAGCAGGCAGCTGGCGGATGCGGGGCTCAGATGCAGGGCTCAGATGCGGGCTCAATCCCTGTACTCTGGAATCATGATCAAGGCGAAAGGAAGATGCTTAACTAAGCCACCTAGGTGCCCCTTGCTATTATTTTAATATATGCCTCCAAATCTTTTCTTTATTCCTCCAGTTTTTTATGATCATGCTACCTGTAATGTTTTATGTCAAAGCCCTTAAGGAATGTATGAAAAAATAATACTTTTCATACTTTCTCTAAATACTTTAATCCACATTGTTAACCTGCAGTTGGGTTGTGCTAGTTACGCTCCAAATAATGAGAAAATTTATTTAGAAATAAATATCCCGTGTGTGCAGTTGCATACCTCACACGTAGCTCCCCTTGATTAAAAATAAATTCTATTATATTACCCATAGCTACCTCCTTTTTTTTAAAGTTTTTATTTAAATTCCAATTAGTTAATATACAGTGTTATATTAGTTTCAGGTGTACAGTATTAGGGACTCAGCACTTCTATACATCACCCGGTACTCATCACAAGTGTACTCCTTAATCTGCATCACCTATTTCACCCATACCCCTGATGTGATTTGAAGTGGGGTTCGGCCAAGAAAGAATTCTTGAAACATTTTCAGTGGAGAAAGGTGGTTTTATTATAGTATGGGGATAGGACTCGTGGGCAGAAAATGCTGCGCTGGGATTGTGAAGAGCAGTTGATCATATACTTAGGAGTTAGGGGAGGTGAAGACAAAAGGAAGTTTCCAAAAGGATTTTCCTATGTCAAAGAAGACTTACAGGATCCTGGAGGCCTAGCTATTATCAAGCTAAGGTTGTTTTTGCCTCTAGCAAAGGCATTAACGTTAAGATTGGGAATTCCTGGAGGAATGTCATAGTTTGCTTGCCTCAAGTATTTGTCAAAGGGCTACAGGTTATAAGAAAACTTATTTTTCTTTTTAAGATTTTATTTGTGTGTGTGTGTGTGTGTGAGAGAGAGAGAGAGAGAGAGAGCATGAGTGGGGTGAGGGGCAGAGGGAGAAATGGACTCTCCACCAAGCAAGGACCCCGACGTGGGGCTCGATCCTGGGGCTCCAGGGTCATGACCTGAGCCAAAGGCAGAGGCTTAACCAACTGAGCCACCAGGTGCCCCAGAAAACTTAATTTTATCTACATTTCTTTTGCCTTTGTTCTCTACATCACCCCCAACCACCTCCCTTCTGGTAACCATCAGTTCGTTCTCTGTAGTTACAAGTCTGTTTCTTGTTTTGCCTCTCTCTTTTCTTTTTCCCTTTGCTCGTTATTCTGTTTCTTAAAATCCACATATGAGTGAAATCATATGGTCTTTGTCTTTCTCTGACTTATTTCACTTAGCATTATATTCTCTAGTTCCATCCATCTTGTTGCAAATGGCAAGAATTCATTCTTTTTTATGGCTAATTTTCCATTATATATATATAAAACACATCTTTATCCATTCATCAATCAATGAACACTTGGGCTATTTCCATAATTTTGCTGTTGTAGATATCTACCCCCTTTCTTTATCCCAGATAAGCAATTATCACCATCCGCACCATTGGTTAAACTAGAAATCTATCTTTTTTCCTGATTTTTTCCTTCTTCTGTCTTCTCCCTTATATTCATTCAGTCACCAATTCTGTGTATTTTACCTCCAACAAATTCTCTTGAATTCATCCTCCTCTCCATTCTCACTAGACACTGCTTATAATCCTCTGTCATTTGGACTACTGTGGTGGCCTTTGGTCTTCCTTTACACACTCAGACTTCCCCAGCCCCCTCCATTACATTTCCCATTTGGTTTCAGACTGAGCTTTCCAAAGTGTGAGTGAAGTTCAGCATCCCTGATATGATCCAGTATCCTGCAAGGCCCTATGTGATTTGGTCCTTGATTTTCCAGCCTCCTCTCCGGCCATTCTCTCTCACTTTCCTTTTTCTTTCTCCTTAAGATTTTATTTATTTATTTGACAGAGGGAGAGAGAAAGCAGAAGCAGGGGGAGTGGCAGGCAGAGAGAGAGAAGCAGGCTCCCCACTGAGCAAGGAGCCCTGGGATCATGACCTGAGCCGAAGGCAGACACTTAACTGAGTCACCCAGGCACCCCGAACTATGTGATTTTTTTAAAAGTCTCATTTCATATTTGGATTTTGAAATGTTAACTCCTTATTGTAGAAAGTCTTCCAAGAATCATGTCATATAGAAGTCTGAGACTGAATTGTAAACCAGGGTTGTGCTGTTACATCCCATATTGGTGTCACTTGGGTAGTAACAGAAACACCAGCCATCTCTTATTAGCATCAGCCTCAAATTAGGTGACTATTGAATTATGTGAGATCTTCAGAAATACATCTTTTGTTAGTCCCCTATGTTTAATGCCTGTTTTCTTTTGCTAAATTTCAAACAATGGAACATAGGAACCAGGGCTGTCTTATAACCTTCCTGGCATCTTAGAATACTTAGAACAATAAGGACTCGAGTTGTGTGTTGAGAGGATGGATGGATGGATGGATCGATGGTTGGATGAATGGATGAATGGAATCTTACTGCCCACAAAGACAATTTGTGAATCAGAGGAGAGATTCTCAACTTACTCTTTGGCTAATGGTTTATTCTTTACATCAGCTACTCAAGTTTCAACCCTAAATTGTATTTTGCTGCACATGCCATGGTCTTTCTTTATGCCTGCCTTTGCATGTGCTGTTTCCTCTGTCTGGAATGTCTTTACCCCACTTCATCAGGTAAATTGTTTCTTTCAGAGTCAGCTGAAATTCAGGCCTTGTTCTCTTCTTCAATTAATGTAAGCTCTAAACTCAACCTGGGGCTTGAACTCACCGCCCCATCAAGAAGTCCCCCATCAAGAGTTACATGCTTTACCAACTGAGCCACCTAGGTGCCCCTGGGCTGCTCTTTCTTCCTCTTTTAATAGTTTAATGTATTATTATTATTATTATTATTTTTAAGTAGGCTCCAAGGCCAGCATGGAGCCCAATGTGGGGCTTGAACTCACCACCCTGAGATCAAGACCTGGGCTGAAATCAAGAGTTGGTTACTCAACCAACTGAACCACCCAGGAGCTCCTAGTTTATTGTATTTTCATAGCAAACTTGCAGGAACAGCACAGAAGACAGACAACATTAAAAACATGTACTTAGATGTAGGACAACTCGGAAATGTATAGTGCTGTCAATAAGAAATTTACTTGTTTTAAAAATACCCAAATGCTGGCATTGTCCAGAAAAATTTAACAGGTTTATTTATAGTTTTTATAAAGTTGAACTCCTGAAATGTGTTCATGGAAACATTTTGACTTTGGGCTTTTTTAAAAAAGATTTTATTTATTTGTTTGACAGAGAGATAGGGAGCACAAGTAGGCAGAGTGGCAGGCAGAGGGAGAGGGAGAAGCAGGCTCTCCGCTGAGCAGGGAACCCGATTTGGGGCTTGATCCTAGGACTCTGGGATCGTGACCTGAGCTGAAGGCAGCCACTTAACAGACTGAGCCACCCAGGCGCCCCATTATTGTCTTTTTTTTTTTTAGATTTTATTTATTTATTTGACAGAGAGATAGCAAGAGCAGGAACACCAGCAGGGGGAGTAGGAGAGGGAGAAGTGGGCTCCCTGCTGAGCAAAGAGCCCAATGCAGGACTTGATCCCAGGACCCTGAGATCATAACCTGAGCTGAAGGCAGACGCTTAACCAACTCAGCCACCCAGGTGTCCCTGGGCTTTTTTTTTTAAAGTAGATTTGGGAGGTGCCTGAGCGGCTCAGTTGATTAAGCATCTGTCTTTGGCTCAGGTCATGATCCCAGGGTCCTGGGATCGAGCCCCACAACGGGCCCCCTGCTCAGCAGGAAGTCTGCTTCTCCCCCTCTCCCTCCCCCAGCTTTATGTCTCTCTCTCAAATAAATAAAATCTTAATAAACAAATGAAAGCAGATTTAGTCACTTAATTCTGTTTCTATTGCTCCTTATACTTGCTTCCATTATAGTACTTAGCATATTATATTGTTAACTGTTTACTCCTTTTCCTTGATGGCTGTCATGAAGTAACTGCCTGGATTGGATGGGTAGATAGAGTTTTAGTTTTATTTATTTATTTATTTTTAAAGATTTATTTATTTATTTGAAAGAGAGAGAATGAGAGAGAGAGCACATGAGAGGGGGGAGGGTCAGAGGGAGAAGCAGACTCCCTGCCGAGCAGGGAGCCCGATGCGGGACTCGATCCAGGGACTCCAGGATCATGACCTGAGCCGAAGGCAGTCGCTCAACCAACTGAGCCACCCAGGTGCCCCAAGAGTTTTAGTTTTATATTTAGTATGTTATTTAAGAGTAAATAACATTACTTAGTAGTTGTAATAAATATCTTTTTACTGCCAACTGCTTATTCTGTACTCCTGCTGAGATCTGGAGAATAGTCATTGTAAATAGGTGTGTGGCTGTATTTAATTGTGACTTTTTTCCTTTTTTTAAAGATAGATTTATTTATTTATTTGAGAGAAAGAGAGAGAGTGAGCAGGGGGAAGGATTAGGGAAAGGGAGAGGGAGAAGCAGACTCCCCCCGAGTGTGGAGCCTGATGAGGGGCTCGATTCCAGGACTCCAAGATCATGACCTGAGCAGAAGGCAGACACTTAAAAGATTGAGCCACCCAGGAGCCCTAACTTTTTTTCTTTGATTAAAAAGTGACAGAATGGGATATGTTCCTATTTTTATGTTATTTCAATTAGTATGTGTGTTAAGTTGAAATTGCTGGAGTAGAAAGTAGACATCTTTTTTTTTAAGATTTATTTATTGATTTTGGAGAGCTAGAGAGAGTGTGTGTGAGCAATTGGGATGGGGGAGGGGTAGAGGAAGAGAATCTCAAGCAGACTCCCTGCTGATTGTGGAGCCCAGGACCCTGAGCTCATAAATCAGGAGTTGGACCCTTAACCAACTGAGCCACCCAGGTGCCCCAAGAAGACTTTAAAACCAGAGGCAGTCATGTTTATAGTATACAAAACTAGTAATGAGGTTCAGCAGTACTCAGATGTGCTACTAACCCACCAAGGATCTCTGAGCAGGGAAGAGAAGTGGAAAGCTTCTAAAAAGAGTAACGCATGCCAGCTATTCCCTAATTATTTTCTCTGTAGTGTGGGAGGGTTGGGTATAGAAAAAAGAAACCATTCTCATTACCTCTCTTATACTCTGTCCCCAACCCCCACTGAGAAAAAACAACTTTTCTATGAGGACCAGGAATCTAAACCTTTTTCTGCCAAGCCCTCTTTTGGCATTTAATTGAATTTCATGCTTCTTTCTTTCTTTCTTTCTTTCTTTTTCTTTCTTTCTTTTTCTTTCTTTCTTTTCTTTCTTTCTTTCTTTCTTTCTTTCTTTCTTTCTTTCTTTCTTTCTTTCTTTCTTTCTTTCTTTTTCTTTCTTTCTTTCTTTTTCTTTCTTTTCTCTTTCTAAAGATTTTATTTATTTATTTGACAGAGAGAGACACAGCGAGAGAGGGAACACAAGCAGTGGGAGAGGGAGAAGCCGGCTCCCCACTGAGCAGGGAGCCCGATGCGGGGCTCCATCCCAGGACCCTGGGATCATGACCTGAGCCAAAGGCAGACACCTAACGACTGAGCCACCCAGGCGCCCCACCACCTTCTTTATTTCTATTCCAATTTCCTTTTTCATAAGTTCTTATATCAGTGTTTCCTATGTTTCCATTGTTATGTGCCATATAGAGCTAGGCCATTTTCTGAAGTTTTTTGTATTTATCAATGTTGTGTTTCCTGAGCTCCTGTGTCCTATAGCAACTTCTATTTCCAAGGTTATCTGTATTATCAAGGATATTTCACAAAACAATGACACAAAAACTAGGTTATTTGACAGATCTTTTTGGGGGGTAACAATTTAGAAAATTTCAGTCATTTGTTACTCTTTCTTGATTACTCTTAAGGCTCTTCAGATGTGTTTATCCTACTAGCTTTCAGTGCCCTTTTATGATCTATTAACATGCCTTATCAGAACTGAGGAGTATTTATTTTTGTTGTGTAATAGTCATTAACATTTTAAATGAGGGTGGCAACTGTACATTTCCAAACCAAGATGTAATACACATTTAAAATTGGGATTTACAGAACAGAGAGAATTTTAAAAGATTATTTTAAAAGAAATCAACATTTACTATTTTTATAAATGGGAGGAAATCATTCTTGATTTCTTACAGACCTTGAAGATGCAGTGAATTTGAATGCATAGTTTTGTGTTTCATATATTTATCTTCCTGAGGAAAGGATCTATTTTCATAAGATTCTCAAAGGAGTTCATGATTCTAAAAGTTTAATTTAAGATCCACTGTTTAGAATAAGAAAGGAAAAAAAAAACATACACCATTATGAGAGATGGCAGTTCATTTTGGAGGCTCTACGTTTATCTATTTTAGTTTGCTTGAAGGAAAGGCTTGGCATTTGGAATATTTTCATTATTGCCAGTCCCTTCCTGTGAAGGGAAACTGTAGAAACAAGAGATTTCCATTTGCAGATAAATAGCCCTGTCAGTCCAAGAACTGTCACGTCATTTGGGGGAAAAAAAATCTTTTGCCATATTTACTTAAGGTGATAGAGATATAAAGTCTTAGTAATCATTATAAAATGTGAATAGTTCCGAAGCATGAATCATCTAGGTAGGTCTATGTGATGCTCGCCTATGAAATAAGCAGATAGTAGTGTAGTGACTGCTAAACTTATGGATTATTCATGTCCTTCTGTAGCCAAACTGGGTCGCTAAGAAACAAAGCAGACATGAAGTTGTGTGCTCACGATGATGTTTCTTCTATCAGGAGTTCTGAATAGGCAGAATGGTGGTGGTTTTTTTCCAGCTTTATTGAGAAATAATTGATATATAATATTGTGTAAGTTTAAAGTGTACCACGTAATGATTTGATATATGTACATAATTGCAAAGTGATTACCACAGTAAGGTTAGTTAACATGTCACATAATTACAATTTTTATTTTTGTGGTGAGAACTTTAAAAAATCTATTGTTTTAGCAACTTGCAAATGTATAGTACAGTGGTATTATCTGTAGTCACCATGCTGTACATTATACCCCCAGAGCTTACTCATAACTGAAGCTTGTGTCATTTGGCCACTTTTCCCATTTTCCCCTATCCCCACCCCATGCCCCTGGCAACCATCAATCTGTTAGTGGTAAAGTTTTTGTTAGAAGTTTAATAGTACATCATTTTAAGTATTAGCTGGTAAACATGTGCTATATGTTCTTTAAAACAGCATTTTACCCATTGCACAAAAGAAGCCTAAAATTTCTGGTTACTTAACCCAGATATAGCAGTTCAGTTAGCCAAGGGAGCATTTTTAAAGCAGGCCAAAAAATAATTACGTTTTCTTATTGATTCTTAGTCTTTTCTTATAGTCCTGGCAAAATGTTGAAGTAATTTACTCAGAGTTCATCACCAACATCCTGTTATATAGCTGCTGCTTTTCTGTTCAACATAACTTATATATTTTTTAAAGATTTATTTATTTTAGAGAAGAGAGTACGAGAGTGCAGCGGGGAGGGGCAGAGAGTCCCAAGCCGACTCTCCACGGAGCTTGGAGCCCCACGCTGGGCTAGATCTCATGACCTTGAGATCACGACCTGAGCCAAAACCAAGAGTTGGCCGTTCAGCCGACTGTGCCACTGAGGCACCCCTCAACATAACCTTTATATTTCCTCCTTGCATTCAGTTTGTAGCCAGTGAACATCATTGGAAGGCAGAGATAGTGTGATATTCAGTCACATTTCATGTGCCCGGTGCATAGTAAATAGTAGACATTTTTTGCATGAGTGGATGAATGAATGGATGATTTATCAAGTTTGCCTGTTTTAAAAAATTTTAAAAAATATTTTATTTATTTATTTGAGAGAGAGAGCACATGAGTGGGGAGGAGGGGCAGAGGGAGAGGGAGAAGCCACCCAGGTGCGCCCCCCCAACCTGTTTTTTGAATTCTCGACCCTGAGATCAAGAGTCGCATGCTCTACCAACTGAGCCAGCCAGTCGCCCCCAGTTTGCCTCTTTTCTTGTATTTACTGCTACTTAGAGTTATCTTTACTCCTACTTAGAGTTATCTTTAGATTAGTATTCTGGAAAAGTAAACAATGGCTGTTTGATGCTTCCCAGAGGCTTCACAAATATGGAATATTTTCATAGAAAAGTATAGGGCATAGGGGTGCTAAATGTGGAGTTTGTGGAAGGACTTAAGTGATCTCTGAGTCCCTGAGAAAAATAGGCAGAATTCGGGTTGGGTGAGGGCATTTTTGCTGGGGAAACATGGTTCATGGATATATCAAATTACCAGATGGGTCTGTGGACCCCTGAATGATCAAGAACCAATGTTTCAGAGGTTGTAGGTTTCAATCTTGAAAAGATAAGGAGAACATTATCTAATAATATAAGGAAACCAAATGGCTCTTAAGGAAAAGTAGATGACTATATTAGGCTGCTTTCAGTTTCTTGTGATAGAAATCTTCTCAAGCTTATATAAAATAGGAATATATTTATGTAACTGAAAAAAAATAAAAACAGCTCCAAAATGCCGGCTGCGAGAAATACTGAGTCTAGTACTCAAATAGTACCTTTAATTAGGATTTTCTTCTTCCTTGATCTTTGTTTTCCTTTATATTGGCTTTATTTCTCAGGCATGTTCTTTCCATATGTTGGGAAAAGATGTCTATCTGCAGCTTAAGCCAGCTAAATTCTTAGATTGTGTGATTCCCAAAGAAGAGAGGTAGTATTCTTTCTAGTAACTGGCAGATATCCCAGAGAAGAATGACCTGTCTGGAAGATATCCCAGAGAAGAATGACCTATCTGGATCAAGTCAATATGCCCACCACTAGGGAGATGGGAGTCTTCACCAATCCAACTGTATGGGCTGAACAGAATTAGCATGAAACTGGGGAGAAGAAGTTCCAAAGGAAGGCAGTGTGTGCAGACAAAAAACTATGTTTACTGTAGTGACTGAAGAGTTTCAGAACAGATTAAGTAATGAACAAAAAAATTTCATATTAAAACTAAGGTGTATTTAGTGATATCTAAGTTTTTTTGTGAACTACATATTTTTCTATATGGGTTTCAGTATTTTTACTCTGAAAGTTTTTTTTCATTTGTTTATCATTCACTTAACAAATATTTGGGACATCATCATTGCACTGGGACTACAGGAGCAAAGAAAACAAAAATCCTTGTCCTGGGGCGCCTGGGGGGCTCAGTCTGTTAGGTGCCTGACTCTTGGTTTCGGCTCAGGTCATGGTCTCATGGTCGCAGGATCAAGCCCTGTGTGGGGCTCCATGCTCAGCAGGGAGTATGCTTAAGATTCACTCTCTCCCTCTGCCCCTCCCACTCATGCTCTCTCCCTTTCTCTCTCTGAAATGAATAAATAAATCTTAAAAAAAAAAAAAAATCCCTGCGTTCATGGAGTCTACATTTTAGTGAGGTAAGGCAGATAATAAATAAGATAAATTGCTAAAATTTATAGTATGTTAGGTGAGAGTAAGTGCTGGAGAGAAGAAAAGCAGGGAGGGAAGTAGGGAGTGAGTATTGCAGTTTTAAATATCATCACAAGAAAATCTTATTAAAAAGGTGACATTTATAGGGGCGCCTGGGTGGCTTAGTCCATTAAGTGTCTGCCTTTGGCTCAGGTCTTGATCCCAGGTGCAAGCCCCACAACAGGCTCCCTGCTCAGCAGGTAGTCAGCTTCTCCCTCTGCCCCTCCCCCTCCCCATGCGCGCGCGTGTGTGTATGTGTCTGTTTGTGCGCACACTCTCCTCTCTCTCTGAAATAGTCTTTTTTTTTTTTTAAGTGACATTTGAACAAAGATGTTAAGGAGGTGATGAGGGGGTAGTCCATTTGGTATCTGGAGAAAGAATTCTAGGCTGTAGGAAGCAATTGCAAAGGTTTGGAGTGTTGAAGGAACTGCAGGGTAGCTTGAATCAGAGTATGTGGGGGCAGGGAGGGGAAGAGTAGAGGAGGATGATGTCAAATAAGTAAGAGTCTAGTAGATTGTGGTTGGTCCTGGGAGGCTGTGGGAAGGACTTTGGGAGAACGTAAGCAATCAGGATTTTTTTTTTTTTAAGATTTTATTTATTTATTTGAGAGAGAGAATGAGAGACAGAGAGCACAAGAGGCAGGAGGATCAGAGGGAGAAGCAGACTCCCGTTGAGCAGGGAGTCCAATGCGGGATTCGATCTCCTGGGTCATGACCCGAGCCGAAGGCAGATGCTTAACCAACTGAGCCACCCGGGCATCCCGCAATCAGAGGATTTTGAGCAGCGGAGTGAATTGATCTGACTTACTTATTTTTTTTTTTAGTGTTTTTTTACGTAATCTCTACACCCAACATCGGGCTTGAACTCATGATCCCGAGATCAGGAGTTGCTTGCTCTACTGACTGAGCCAACCAGGTGCCCCATCTGACTTTTTAAAGGGTCACTCTAACTACTGTATTGAGAATGCACTGTAGGGGCAAGGGTAGAAGTAAGGAAATTAGTTAGGAGGCTGTTGTTCCATTAATCCAGGCAGTAGATAATGTTGGCACAGGCCAGGATGGTGGTGGAGATAATGAAAAAATGGATGGATCTGAAGGTAGATTTGCTAATAGATTGGATATGAGGTGTTAGAGAAAGAGAAGAATCAAAGCTGACTCAAGGTTTGAGCCTGAGCAAGTGGCCACAGTAATTAAATGAACGAGGTAAGATCAGGAGGAGCAAGCTTTGACATGTGAAGGTTAAGATCCTTATTAGACATTCAAATCAACAGAGTTGTCCAGTAGGCAGTTGGACATACAAATGTTTAATTCAGGTCTAGGCTTGAGACTGGACTAGAAATCTGGAGGTTGTCAGCATATAGTTAGTATTTAAAGCCATGAAACTGGATGAGATCATCAGGGAATAAGAGTAAACAATGAAGAGAAAAAGTTGTCCAAGGACTGAGCTTGTGAATGTTAAGAAATTGGGGAGAAGAGGAAGAACCAACAAAGAAGACCAAGAAGCAGCCACGAACGTAGAAGGAAAACAAAGTCCTGGAAGCGAAATTAGAAAAAATACATATTTTAAGGAGTGAGTGATCAGATGTCAGATGATGTTGATAGAACAATTAAGATGAGGACTGAGACTTAGTGATTAGATTTAATAATAATCTTCTTGACAAGAACAGTTTTAGTAAATTGAATTTGATTGGTGGAGTTATTTCTAGTAAGTGCTCTTTTTCTCAGGAATTTAAACTCCATAGTTCAGGTAATCTAAAAGGCTTTTTATTAACCAAATAATTGTTGAACAGATATTTATTGACATGTCATCCTTCTTTAGTTCTTCATTTGTTGTACATGTTCTGCATTATCTAAAAAACTGTGTCTTCAACTCAGATGAATATGCAAATATGCTAGTTAAAGGATTCATATATTTGGAGTAGGATGAATGTATTTTCTTTGAAATGCCTATTATATGAAGTGGAAACACTTCATAAACTATTTGGTCATGTTTTTCCTTCTATATTTGGAAGATTTTATAGAGAAACTAAAAAATCAACATAAGTTGCTGATTCTTAGATCTTTCTGAGTAGTTAATGCCTAATTGTCATTCTTGATACCAGGAAACACAGGAGTTGATAATGTTAAAAAAGTTTCATTTTTCTAATGAAAATAATGCTTTTCTTTTCTATTAGAAATTCATTGAATTTGAAGACTCTCAAGAACAGGAAAAAAAGGATTTACAGACCCGAGTGGAATCTTTAGAATCTCAAACAAGACAACTTGAACTCAAAGCAAAAAACTATGCTGACCAGAGTAAGTAAAAATTCTTCTTGTCATAAGTACACATTAAAGAGTGGGCTCTAATAGCACAATGACTCATCTTGACATTTGACTGGGCTTCCAAATATATGGTTGGAATGGTCGTCATCCCAGACTGAAGAGTGAGACCTGGAAGCTAGGTTCAGTTCTTTTTTGTTAGGATTTTCATGCAGTTCTGATGTCTGCAGAAATAACTAAATCAAAGATACCTTTAAGACTCTCTTCTTCAGGGACGCCTGGGTGGCTCAGTCGGTTTGGCGTCTGCCTTTGGCTCGGGTCATGGTCTCAGGGTCCTGGGATCGAGTCCTGTGTCGGGCTCCTTGCTTAGCACAGAGCCTGCATCTCCCTCCCCCAGCTTGTTCACTCCCTCTCTTTCTCTGTGTGTGTGTGTGTGTCTTAGACAAATAAATAAATCTTAAAAAAAAAAAAAAAAGACTCTTCTTCAATTTAGCTTTCAGCTTTTGTAGTTAATATTATGCTATATCCATTATGCAGGATTCTGGGGTGTGTGCATGTGGATCATTTCTTCTGATTTTGATCCACTACACTAAGTTCCATAGCTTTCTGTATTGCTTTGAAATTTACAAATGTGATAAAAACGCTAGCTCTGAAGTATGCATAAAAAAATTACTGAATTCTAGGGACACCTGGCTGGCTCAGTTGGTAGAACATGTGACTCTTGATCTCGGGTTTGTGAGTTCAGCCCTACCTTGGGCACAGGGTTTACTAAAGAAAAAAAAACCCTACTGAATTCTCTCTTTCGTTCTTTTCTAGTGGAAGACTGAGGGAGTGTAGGGGAACAGAATATCATTTTTCAGAATTATTTCATTTTTAATATAATTTCATCTTATTCTTGATTTAAAAATAACTATTGTTTCAAGCTCCAAGGATGATTTCTCTTTTTGGCTAATGAATTGGACCTAATTAAGTCAAAAGTAGAAAAAGAAATGGGGAGAAACTTCATGGCCTGTTTTCATGTTTGATTTGAGCAGGCAGAGAGCTCTTCAGTTTTCCCTCTTGGCGCTGTAAACTTTCAGAATCTTGGGAGCAGGAGATGACCAGCAGGCTTCCTACATCAACCATTAAGGCTACATAGTGACACCTGCTGTTAAAGATAGGAATTCATGGTGGATAACCTTCATTCATTACCAGGCTTGGAGTGTGTGTGATAATTGACTGTTCCCTCTAGTACTTTGGAATGGCCTAATAGAGCTAAACCTCGAATCGTTGGGAATCTGGAGTTCAAGCATTATAGAATTCAAGGAAAACTCACATGACTTTAAGCAGATGTCATGGAAGGGAGCCAGTGGATGTTTGGTAACAGAAGCCAACCACAGTGAGACAAAATGAGCCATGTATCACGTCTTTGAACATTTAGGCTTGTAGATACCTAGAGTGCTCTAGCCTTCCTTTGTTCACATTGAATATATCAAATGACTTCTGTGATTTTACTATAGAAATTTAAGGTCTTAGAGAGCTGGATGATGGACTCCACAGTGCAAACACTAACAAATATATTACTAGAGTCACATTGGTATGAGTACCACTCATCTAGAGAAACAGTCTTGTGGCAGTTTCTAGTTTTTGGTACATTTCAAGAGTTGAGCATTCTCTAGTCAAAGAAGAAAAATAGCTATTGGAGATGATATTTTAATTCTAACTTGATTGTGTTTTCATATCAAAGATTTTATAGTATTTTAGAACCAGACACTAAAGACACAGTTGACAGAACCAACCTGATTGTTTTACTTTATTGTATTTTCCTCTTGATTCCTGAAGAGTACCAAGTTTTGGATAAAGACTTTTTTTTTTTTTAACTTAGAAGGGAACTTCTTTTCTAGAATCCTTTTATGCATTAAGTAATCTGTTTCAATGATAAGGGAGATATTATAGGACGAATTACCTGAAACCATCTTTCTGACGTTCAAAAGAGATAGTTCTAGGGCACCTTGGGTGGCTCAGTTGGCTAAGTGTCTGACTCTTTTTTTTTTTTTTAAAGTTTTTTATTTATTTGAGAGAGAGAAAGAGTGAGAGAGAACATGAGCTGGATGAGGGGAAGAGGGAGAAGCTGACTTCCTGCTGAGCAGGGAGCCCCATGCAGGGTTCAATCCCAGGACTCCAGGATCATGACCTGAGCCAAAGGCAGATACTTAACTGACTAAACCACCCAGGAGCCCGAGTTGGGCTCCACACTCAGCGTGGAGTCTGCTTCAGATTCTCTATCTCCTTCTGCCCCTCCCCTTGCCCATGCTGTCTCTGTAAACAACCAACCAAATAAATAAATAAAATCTTGATAACTGCTGCTTTTTTCACAAAGGTCACTAAATGGAATGAATTACTAATTTTTTTCACATACACTTTATCCCTTTTATTACTAAAATTTAAAAAATCTGTTTCCTGTTCCTTTCTTGTAAATGTAAACAAAATAAAGTAGGCTTTTAATTAAGATTTGTTACCCAGACTAGTGAGTCATATCCAGCTTTTTGGAATTGTTATGCTCTGTGGTATCTATCCTTTCATTTCTCTCTCAGAAGTACTGATTACTAGTGTTTTCCTTCTTAATTTAAAGTAATTTTTAAAAATAAGGTATCATTTAAAAAGGATTTCTAATTCTCTAGGCAAGGGATGAGGAAATTCTTCAAGTAGATAATGGTCTTTGAACTAAATTTAATCTGAAAACTTTATTTTTGTTATTAATACAATATCCCACCAAGAATTTCTCCTCCTGGGAGTTTGCCATCCCATTTTGAAATAAATCTTGTTGTCTAAATAATCGTTAAAAAACTTAAAACTGGGGTGCCTGGGTGGCTCAGTCGGTTAAGCGTCTTCCTTCAGCTCAGGTCATGATCCCAGGATCCATGGATCGAACCCCGCATCAGGCTCCCTGCTCAGTGGGGAATCTGCTTCTCCCTCTGACCCTCTCCCTGCTTGTGTTCCTTCTCTCACTGTCTCTCTCTCTGTCAAGTAAATAAATACAATCTTAAAAACAAAACAAAACAAAAAAACTTAAAACTGTGGTTAATCAAAATTGACCATTCAGATGCACAAAACTCGTAACACTAAATCTCTTGGTCTATGAGCTAAGGCTGTAGTGAGTCTTCTTTTACTAATGCTTTGGAACTTACTCCCTTTTCCTTTGATACCTTGGAGTCTTTTACTCTCTTCCATCTAATTGCTTTCCTCTCTCTTCCTTCTGTTTTTCTTTAAGCCTTAACTGGGTATAATATGAAATCTAACTGTATCTTAAAATTTTCTTCCAAGTCTTCATTTTACCACATTTAAATATCTGAAAAAAATATGTTTGTGGGAGAAATGTTTGACTGTTTTTTTCATTTTACTTTCTTAGTTTTCCCTCCCTCAAATCTCTTAATATTAGTCAAAGCTCCTTATTTTTATTTTTTATTTTTTATTTTATTTTTATTTATTTATTTATTTATTTGGAGAACAAAGCTCCTTATTTTTTAAAAAAAGTAGAGGTAGAAGGTAATCTTTAAGTATCACCAATGCCTTATCCTTTTGGAAAACCAGGACTGGGAATATGTTTTTTAAAAGACGAAAACAAATGTAAATAGGTGAATGTCAGAGTATGTGAATTCTTTTTTATGTGATAAGCAACAGAATATCTGGACTATTTAATTTTAGTTCTGTCAGTTTTTTAAAAAGTATATCATATTTTTTGTTAAAGTCATTGTAGCGTGACATCTGTTTTTATTTTCATTGTCTTAAACTTTTAAAATGTTTTGAATGTTTTTTAGTGTTCCTAACATCTGTTTTTAAATAAACACTTCTTTAAGGCCATAGAAATTACTGATAATGATAATAGAGGAAGGATGGGTGCAATTTTTTCTCTTTAGTGCCATTTTTTGCATGCAATGTGGTAACAGTATCTTGTCCAATTTCCATGTTTATATTTGTATGTTAGAGTCTTTAATTTTAAGGACTGTCAGTTCTAATTGATACATGTTTTAGGGCACATATCCTCTTTAAAAAGTAGCCACAGTAAAAGTCCAAGTTCTCCTTTGAAGATGACTTCCTATGTTAAAAGCGGAAATTTTGGTTTGTAGTTACTTGCTATTTGAGAAGCAAGAAAACGTCAAGAAGTAGGAGCTGAATGAAGGAAATAGTTTGGAATCATCAGGTTGTATGATTTCACAATATTGAGAAGTTGAGTCTATAAAAATTTTGTTAACAGTTTTGTGGTCATGTTTGATTTTGGAGATATCTAATTGGTCTCTTTTCAAAATTTGAACTATGTAGGATATGTTTTTGGTTTTTCCAACATGAATGAAAGATTTTTAAAAATGCTGTTTATATGATTTCTTGTCTGGGAGTAACAATAACACTTCTTTGTAGTTAACATCTTGTGAGCCTTAAGGAAGAATCTGAAACATACATGGAGTGGAAAAAACAAAATTGTGGGGTGAGAAAGGCTTGTTGGTTCTTGACAACTATGGAAGGAGTCTATAATCAACCTTGCTATTTATGATGTGGCAGTAATGGGTTCTTTGTCACAAAATACTTTATATTCATTAGTTCTTTTGTATATTGAGTATTTCTATCTTGTAAGCCAAATATCTTAAATGAGTCAAGTAAATAAAGACATTTTAATATATTTAAAAATATTATACTACTGTATGCCTAGCGTTTAGCTTGGTAGAGAAGACTATGTTTGTAGTACAGAAGAATATAATATGGTCACTTCAGTCAAACAAATCAGTATTGTGGGGAAGAAGGTTGTGTATGACCTTCTAGTCTTTTTTTCCATATATACTGTGTTTTTATATCACTGCATTAGAATGTACATATAATTTTGTATCTTTTCCTTAACACTATTTCTCTTGCATAATCTTTATTCTTTTTTAAATGTCTGCCTATACTCATCATCCAGAAGCTATGCCATCTATTATCAATTCATGTTTTCTCCGGGATGTGTTTTCTCCTTTACTCTAGTGAGAATTATTTAATGGTCACTTTGTTTTTTTACCTTGGCTACTTGAAACTCAGAGAATGAATTTAGAAGTGCAGCCGTAAGGACTGATTTGGACCTTACCTGGTTGACATATTTAAATTGTTTCCTTTTTTGATCTATATTTTATACATATATAATGAATTATGTTCTGATAAGCTATCATCTCAAATCCTTTGTAGAAGGAAGGAATGAATCAGGTAAAAGTAAATATAGGTTAAAAAAAAACCCCACAAACTTCTGTTGGTTAATTGGGCATTTTTTCCAGTGTAGTGAATCATATTGCAGTGAATATTTTTTCAAACCTATAGATTTCTCTATATTTTGATAATTTTCTTAGAATATATTTAAGGAAGTAGGGCAAGGAAGATGAATATTTTAGTGGTTCTTGGTTTATAATAGTGTTTGGTCATTTTTAATGTGAACAGAATTGCAGAAGTATGGTTTAGTAGTATATTTCATTTTGTTTATTGTAATTTAAGAATTTGAATCAGTATTTGCAGCATATTAGCACACGGAGCTGATATAGAACCATTTATTATTTGATTCTTAGGAAAACTTTCCCTCAAGCTCTTATTTATAACAGATGACTTTTCCCTTGAATTGTGGAGATGGTGGCAATGATTTTAAGGTACTTAAGGGCTCTTCTGAATCTGGCCTTCCTTTGAATGAAAATCCCTTTTTTAAATTAAGTGGAAAAATGATTTTGACAGTTGATGACATTATAATAGAGATTTATTCTGACATTTTGCTCTTTCCATCCCCCATATAACACTTACTTGCTTTTTAAATTTGCTATCAAGATCTTAGTCTAATAAAATACCTTGAAGTCTTTACCTTGAAACATATATTATTATTGGAAGGAAAACACTTCTGATTTCTTGGTCATAAGAATTAGCATATTGCTAGGTGGAAAGCATGGGGAGATAGTATAATCGTTAACATTTTTTTTTTAATTTTAAAGGAATAAAAGGATTAGAGCAGACTTCCATTTTGGGGATTATTTATAAGCAAGGTCTGTCTGTTAATGATGTGATTGATCAATTGAGAATTTTCACAATAAAGAAGAAAAAGTAGGTAATGGATATAGATTTTTAAGGTACCGGGTATAGATTCATACCAAAGTTAATAGTTGGGCTTAAATATTTTCTGTCACAGTTTTTCAAATCACTTAAAAAAAAAAATACCTTCAGTCGATAAAAAGCTTTATCAGCCCCTTTACTGTGCTTTGTGATTGGCAATATTAATATTCTGAAAATTTGAATAATATTGCAATAGGCCACTTTTTCCATTTTAATGTTTTCTTGTTAATAGTCCCTTCTACATTATTTTTAGAGTGATTAAAGTAGAAAACTGTTGATTTGTATTTTTGTTGAAAGCATATTTTTAGTAAGGCAACTTCAGGAGTTTCATATATCTCCTGACTTAAAAAAAAATGACAGAATGAGGGGCGCCTTGTTGGCTCAGTTGGTAGAGTGTATAACCCTTGATCTTAAGGTCGTGAGTTCAAGCCCCACATTGAGCATAAAGCTTACTTTAAAAAAAAAATTACAAAATGAAATTCATTATATAGAAAGTTACTTTAAAAAAGTTAACTTTTTTAGTCCATTTAACTTGAATTCATTGCTATATTAAGAACATCTGTATATTTAATAAACTTTATATATGGGTTTCCTTTTTTGGAGCTTATTTTTAGAGGGAAAGCCGAAAATTAAGCACAAGATAATTTATGCAAACAGTAACATTTTATTACTTCTGCTTCATTAGGTAATATCCTATGTGGTCTTCAGATCTGTTTTATGTCTCATCTGTATTTGGACTCTTTCATTTCTGTAGTCTAGTGTTGTCTATTGAGAACCTTAAGGTTGTAGTTTATAATTAATGTCTAGAACTAAACTTTCATAGAAAATTAATTTTATTAGTAAGGGTGAAAGGATATGGTGGTTTAGCTTAGAGAACAGAATAAAAATGAATGATTTGATTATTTCAAACATAAAGGGATAGGTAGATACCAAGTTGTTTTTCTGTAATTTTGGAAGATTAAATTCGAGAAAATGTTATTTGTTGATTTTGGTTGATCATGAGGAAGTATTTCTTGACCCTGAAGGTGATACATAGGAATGTGTCCTAGGGGAAAGCATGGACTCTCCCTCCATAGAGACTTTAGGTAGGAGAGTAGTCAACTTTCTGATGGTGGATGGTTTAGGTAACATCTTCAAGACAGAGACTAGGTCAGATCTCTATCACAGAGATTCCTTGAAGTTATTCTACTCTGTTTTCAGGATATGATCATCAATTCATGAAAATGCTTTAGCATTTCACATTGTGTCTTTGATTAATAACATCTATCTGTCTGAAAATCTTTTGAACTTTAGAGACATGGTGCAGGACTTAGTTGGCAGTGGAGAGGCTTTTATTGTTTTGATGTGGTTGTCTGAGATTTGTTTGCTCTTAAGTCAGCATTTGATTCTTACCTGTTGAGACTTCTGATGCTTAATTGTTCAAGGAGAGGCTTCCGAGAGACCAATGCCAATCTTCTGAGGCCAAATAACCATTGGATTATCTGCCTTCCATGAATAGTAAGAACTGATGATTCCTTTTGAGAAGGCAAATAATGAGTTGGACATGGCGTTCTAGCAGGTGTGTTTCTCTTTCTTCCCCCCATAGGCCTATCAGCAGTCTGATGGGGCAGAAGACAACAGAGATGGAAGGTGTTCCAAACTTGGCACAGGCCATCAATCTAAGGAGGTAAGCTCTGATTCTGAGCAGGCCGAGCAGGTGGCTCTTCCTGCCTTAATCATGTCGTCTTACTCTTTGGAAAGATGGACGGGAAGAAAGAGCATTTAAAATGAGGCTGAACGATCTCTATTAGCTATTAAAAGGGGACAAATTTGGATTAGTCTTTTGATTCTTCTTTTTTCTTGCCCTCTTCCCCCTTTTCTTTTTAGATGCCCTGATTTGTTTGATTTTTTTTTCTTCAGAATATTAGCAGGGTTTTTGTTTTTTTTTTTTTTAAAGAATGGCAGATTCGTTTATTTGTTGTTTTGGGATAGGGAAGGATGAGCAGAATCTTGTTTATTTCCAGTTAATCTCAGGTTGTGGCTAGTTTGAGTAAAATGGTAAAGTTTTAGGATTTTTCCTGAGATCATTTTTACATTTGGTTTCACATAGGAACTATTAAACAAGAAACGATCTTTTACTACACTTTACATATAATGCAACAATAATAGGTATAGGTTAACTTTATGGTACTTGAGGCTTTTGCGGATGTCTGCCATCCTTGCCCAGTTGGGCCTTTCTTTCCTGCTTTTCACTGACCCTTCAACTTTCCTTTTCTTTTCCCTTTACCAATTACCTAGTGGCATCTGGGACTTTGAAGAGATGGCTCTTCCCAGCATTTAAAAGTACTTCTCTGTTAAACACTATTTTATTTCATGTGACTTAGGCCTTGAGAAAGCGGGAGTCCATTGACTGTGTTGTGCTGAGTATTGTAAGTATTTTCAGAAAAGTGAGAGGTTATGAATTTGTGTTATATGATCTTGGTGGTTAACTTATATACCTAAAAAGATAATGCTAATATTTCAAATCACAGTAGAGGTAAAGAAAACATGAAATACAATCATAGATAGTTTCTATCAAGGTACTTGCTGGAGGTTTTATATTGGAGAAAATCATTCAGAAAAACATTCAGAAAATCATCCAGAATAACAAATTCATAAACTGTTTAAAATCACCATGGGGTAACATGCCTTTGATGATTTAGAATGCTTTCTGAGAGGATTTAATACATATTTATAAGCTAACGTATGAGTTAAAGTAACTCTAGTTGCTGTAGCAACCACACCACAAAATACATATATAATGACTCAAATGTTACATGTTATTTCTTGTTCATGTGAATATTAAAATGGGTGTTTCCAGTAGGTGGGTAGCTCCTTTGGGAGATGCAGGCTCTTTCCAGCTTCTGGCTCCAAGTTCATCATACTCACATTAAGGTAGAGGGGAGGAGAAAGGGAGTGGACAGTTGTGTGTGGAAGGTTTTTATCCGGCCAGGCCTTAGGAGTGGTGCACACAGCTTTTGCTTCTACTTCAGCGGCCATAACTCTATTAGAAACTAACTATTAGAGGCTGCGGTGTGCCATCCAGCAGTGTGTCTAAGGAAAAGAGGAAATTGCTTTGGTTAATATCTGGTTAGTCTTTGCTTTAGCTTAAGAGCTTTAGTAGATGTTGCATGATTTTGCTCAAGCGTTGAGGCAAGGGAGTGAATGTACCTAAAGCTTAGCAATCATCTGATTCTTCCTACTTGTGAATTATCGGAGGAAGAAAACAATGGCAAATTTTAATGAAAATATAGCATTTATAATGTGTGCTCTTATATAATCTAATTTTTAAATAACTTCAAGGTTACTCTGGCTGTTATCACTTTAAAACTATTCACTGCAGGGGCGCCTGGGTGGCTCAGTTGGTTAAGCGACTGCCTTCAGCTCAGGTCATGATCCTGGAGTCCCGGGATCGAGTCCCGCATCAGGCTCCCTGCTCAGCAGGGAGTCTGCTTCTCCCTCTGACCTTACCCCCTCTCATGTACTCTCTCTCTCTCCCTCACTCTCTCTCTCAAATAAATAAAATCTTTAAAAAAATAAAATAAAATAAAAAAATAAAAAATAAAACTATTCACTGCATATTCATTTATTCAACAAATATTTACTAAGTGTTGAGATTTTCTTTTGTTCTGTTATCATTTGATGTCTTTTCCTTTAAAAGATAGGTTACTATTAAATTAAGATGTAATTTGCTGATGCTTGTGTTAGGGATAGGTTTTGAATGACATCTCTCCCTTTTAAAAAAACCACACTGCATCTGGCTGGCTCAGCTGGTAGAGTCTGTGACTTAAACTTAGGGTCATGAGTTCAAGCATAGAGCCTACTTAAAAATAAAAAAATAAATATAATTCATATACTATAAAATCTCTCATTTTAGAGAATACAAATCAGTGGTTTTTAGTATATTCTCAAGGTTGTACAACCATCACAACGGTCTTAATTCCATCACTCTCACCACTCCAAATAGAAACCTATACCTGTTAACAGTCACTCCTCATTCCCTGCTTCCCCCTAGCCCCTGGCAATCACTAGTCTATTTTATGTTTCTACAGGTTTGTCTATTCTGGACATTTCATGTAAATGGAATCATACAATATGTGGTCTTTTGTAACTGGCTTCTTAGCATAAGATTCTTCCATGATGTAGTATGTATCAGTAGTACTTCATTCCTTTTAGGGCTGAATAATACTCTGTTATATGGACATGCTGCATTTTGTGTGCCCCTCCTGCCCCCTGCCTTTTTAATTGCCTATATATTGCTAGTCTGAGAACCAGGGGAAAAAAAACAAACTTAGCTATCTGAAAGCCTATGTAGTTTTGCAGAGTGGGGTGTAACAAACAATCCCTTTGGGAAGATATCCTTTGGATTTCTCATTGGCGTCCTGGCTTGTTTAATTCCCAGTTCATAAGTGGGGAAGTGGATAACTTAATGTTTGGACCATCTTTGAAATGTTGTGGTTGTCTCCTAGTCATAGGTAATATATTTTAGTGTTCTTGTTTTGATTTATATAATTAGTTATCAATGATACATCTGGATATAACAATACAAAATAACAAGTTTTCTGTTTAATTTTAATAGAATACAGAAATAAATCATTTAAGGGTTTCAAGTAAATAGACTGAGGTCAATAGGCTATAATTTATTCTTATGTTGGAGTCGAGAGGAAGATGGAAATGGATAATACTTAGGCTAGAGGAACTGATGATCATTTCTACAGGTTTAAATCTAATTTACATAGACATTTTAACCATGAGATAATTTGTCTGCATTTACTTTAAAATTCAAGGTGGACAGGGGCGCCTGGGTGGCTCAGTCGTTAAGCGTCTGCCTTCGGCTCAGGTCATGATCCCAGGGTCCTGGGATCGAGCCCCGCACCGGGCTCCCTGTTCTGTGGAAAGTCTGCTTCTCCCTCTCCCACTCCTCCTGCTTGTGTTCCCTCTCTCACTGTGTCTCTCTCTGTCAAATAAATAAATAAAATCTTAAAAAAAAACAAAACAAACCATGGATGAAGACCAAATACATATGAGAAATATATTTAAAAAAAAAATTCGAAGTAGACAGGGGCGCCTGGCTGCCTCAGTTGTAAGAGCATGCAACTCTTGATCTCAGGGTTCTGAGTTTGAGCCTCATGTTGTGTGTAGAGGTAACTTATATTTAATAAAACAAAATTTGAGGTGGATAGAATGTTTTAGTATCTGTGACTGATAAATTATGATAATACCCAGTGTTGATTATTGAAAATAGTCTTTAAGATCGTATGAACAAAAAAATAGAAAATATTTTAAGAAGGTGATTAATACAAAGGTGTTGAAACGTCCTTTTTAGAAGGAAGTCAATTTCTGATTTAGTGGTTAGGTTTTGTTAACAAGATACATGTGTTTATGTGCTACAAATCTTTTTTTTTTTAAGATTTTATTTATTTATTTGACAGAGAGAGAGAGCAAGAGCAGGAACACAAGCAGGGGGAGTGGGAGAGGAAGAAGCAGACTTCCCTCGGAGCAGGGAGCCCGACGTGGGACTCGATCCCAGGACCCTGGGATCATGACCTGAGCCGAAGGCAGATGCTTAACGACTGAGCCACCCAGGCGCCCCTATGTGCTACAGATCTTATCTTGCCCCTGGAAAATTAGCAATGGGCATGAGGAATTGAATACCTTATAAATTTTGGAGAGAGTTTTTTTCCGCCCAGATTTTATGAAAGTAAATGAACTGTACTATTCTAAGAAGACTTCTGGACTTGATCGAATAGTACATGCATATAGCCTTATAGTAAAGGTAGAAAATATTGTTCCAAATTTTATTTTGTACATTCATGAGATACATTCTCAGGTTAGTGAATTTTATCATATATCATAAGGTGATTTTAAGAATTATCTTCTTTAGTGGTGTAAAATAATGAAAATGAATGTGGAAAAAAACTATTATGTCTCACTTTTATAAAATAGTATATTGTCCTGGGAAATGCCTTATACAAAGTTATATTACTAGTTGTTTATTAGTTTTCAGATTTTTAGTTTTCCTTTTTGTATTGGTGTTTCTTTCTGAATTTCCAGCCTTTATAATTAAATTTAAAACATTTGGCACTAAAAGGGAATATTTGGGGCACTTTGGCTGGCTCAGTTGGAAGTGCATGTGACTCTTGATCTTGGGATTGTGAGTTTGAGCCCCATGTTGGGTATAATATTTATTTAATATTTACTTAAATAAATATAAAAAAAACCAAAAGGGAATATTTATATTGGAGGCATATAGAATGGGAAATGGTCTAATTGTAGAGATTTTGAAATAGTTGGAAGAACAGTGGATTTTAGTTTTGTCTTTTTGTGAATGATACCACCTCAGAACATTTTCCCAGTATTGTTAGGGTTGCTGGTGTATTTGTGAAATTTTAAAGACTGTCATTTATTTTTAAGTGGTTGAACGTTTTATTGGGGTCTTAAAAAGCATAGTTATAGATGAGAAATAAAATTGGAATACAATAATGATGCACCAGGCTAAAAAAAATGTAGGCTGCAATAAATTGCAGTCCATCAGTGCTGTCAATTTATATTTTGAGATGACTGTGTTCTATTTTTAGTCTGGATCTTTTGCTGAAAAAATAAAACTGGTAGTGTTAAATAGTGTAACAGGTAAAATACATATTTATATAAAAAGCTAAGACACGTTTAAGCAGACTTGTCATTTATTTTGCATTGAAAACATAGTGGAAAGAGGTGCCCAGGTGGCTCAGTTGGTTAAGCATCTGCCTTTGGCTCAGGTCATGATCCCACGGTCCTGAGATCGAGCCCCTCATCGGGCCCCCTGCTCAGTGGGGAGTCTGCTTCTCCACTCATGCTCTCACTTTCTCAAATAAATTAAAAAAAAAAAAGAAAACATAGTGGAAAGATGGAAATCATCTGTCAAAATACAAGTCTGTAATATGCAGCAACACTCAATGGAAATATCTAACAGTACCGTTTTTTGTGGATGAAGGAAATTAACTTTTGTTTTTAGAAGAGATGATAAGCATTCAGGCTTATAATTTTAAGGTTGCTGCTCTTAGGAAAATAATAGATAGGAATAAACTGTGGCACATCTATACAAGGTAATATTATTTGGCGCTAAAAAGAAATGAACTGTCAAGCCACGAAAAATGGAACCACAAATGCATATTACAAAGTGAAAGAAGCCAATGTGTAAAGGCTACATACCAGGTGGTTCCAGCTCTGTGGGGATTCTGGAAAAAGCAAAACCATGGAGACAGTAGAAAGATCACTGGTTGCCAAGGTTAAGGAAGAGGGGTGAATAGGTGGAGCGCAGTATGAAAACTTTAATGGTGGATACATGTCATTATATATTTGTCCAAATCTATAGAATATTCAACACCAAGAGGGAATCCTAATGTACACTGTAGACTTTGGGTATACTGATGTCAGTGCAGGCTCATTGATTGTAACAAATGTACCACTCTTCTGCAGGATGTGTATAGTAGAGGAGGTTGTAGGTGTGTCTGGGGGGGAAGGGTTATGTGAGCACAATGTACTTTTTGCTCAATTTTTCTGTGAACCTAAAACTGCTATAAAAAAATAAAATTGATTAGTAAAAATAACAAACAGGGTAAGGGGCAGGTCATGTGTAACCATATGTAGTTTGCATGTGCTAAATGACCTTTTTTGTGTGATGTACACTAAGAAAAAATAGATCATTTCTATGAAATTAGTAAATATATCTTGAAAGGGGTAGTTAGAAAATGGGTTGATTATCAAATGTTATTTTTGAGGCAAAAAAATATGTCAAATGGAAATAAATTAAGCAGAAACTCTAATGGGTTTAGAAAGCTGTGGGTGGATGTGTAAGGAATTATAGATAGGAATAATCCAGAATGCTAAGGGGAGCAAAGTAATTAGTAGAGCTTTTAAGGAATTTTTATAGATGAAGCTAAGCCAGTTTGAACAAAGGTCATGTTCATTTAGGTAAACATAGGAAATCTCTGGTAATTGTGGTGTATTGGGGTCTTATATCTCCTTTCCCACAATCTTGCTATTAAGTAGTACATAGCAGCAAAGCCATACAAACCAACATTGGTGAGCAAATTGCGGTAAAATCAGCGAGGTCCTATTTCTATAAGCTACAAGCCCAACTCTGTCCCAAGTCACTTGATAAACACTTTGTACGAAAGCTTTAAGCTTTTTTCCAAGATGATACATAATGATCCTTAGTTTCCTGTATTACTCTGCTAGGGTTCCCATGACAAAATGCCATAGAAATTTATTTTCTCACTGTTCTGAAGGCTGGAAGACCAAGATCAAGCTGCTGGCAGGTTTGGTTTCTTCTAAGGTCTCTCTTCCTTGGCTTGCAGATAGCTGCCTTCTCTCTCTGTCCTCATATGGTCTTTTTCTCTGCATATGTGGGGAGAAAGAGCTCTTTTTTTTTAAAATTAATTAATTTATTTTAAAGATTTTATTTATTTATTTGACAGAGATAGAGAGAGAGCACAAGTAGGCAGAGAGGCAAGCAGAGGGTGAGGGAGAAGCAGGCTCCCCACAGAGCAGGGAGCCCAATGTGGGGCTCGATCCCAGGACCCTGGGATCATGACCTGAGCCGAAGGCAGATGCTTAATGCCTGAGCCACCCAGGTGCCCCGAGAAAGAGCTCTTATAAGGACACCAGTCCTACTGGATTAGGACTTCACCTTTATTTTTTATTTTCATATATAAAAATATATATTTAATATCCTTCTGTTCAGTTTTAGGCAACATCCCACATCAGCACATATACACTGCATTCCTTTTAGCAGCACCTTTGTTGTATTTGAAAAACACATGTGTGCCAGGTGCTATTCCTAATACAAGCTCTAATATAGTATCATTATTCCTTGATTATAAATAAGGAAACTTAGGCCCAGAGAGATTAATATATTCAAGGTAACATAACTTGGAAGTAGCAAAGTCACTGCATTGTGGTCCATCATATGACTATCATAATTCACTTCACCAACCACCTAATGACAAATTTGGGGATGGTTCCAGTTTGGGAGTTATTATAAAATGTGTTGCATAGAACATCCATTTTCATGTCTTTGGGCTTTGGTGTGTTCCATAGGGTAAGTAAGAATACTAACACTGGAGGGGAGGGGCGCACCTGGGTGGCTCAGTCGGTTAAGCATCTGCCTTTGGGTCAGGTCATGATCCATGATCCCGGGGTTCTGGGATCTAGCCTGGTGTTGAGTTCCCTGCTCAGTGGGGAGACTGCTACTCCCTCTCTCTCTGTGCTGCGCCCCCCTCCCCCAAGCTCTCTTGCTTGCTCTGCTTTCTCTCTCTCTCTCAAATAAATAAATAAAAATCTTAAAAATAATAGTAATACTGGGTCAGAGGACATACACGTTGCTTATTTTATTAGATGTCAAACTACCAACCTTCAAAAGAGTAATTCCAATTTATCCTCTCATATTGCCCATCTTTTTTCTTTCTTTTTTTAATTCTTCAGTCTGGTAACATTTTTGCTCATCTCCCTGTACATTTTAATAGTGAATTGGCACAATTTGTTTGTAGTGCTTCTAGAAGTCTGTTTAGTCCTCTGCTAAACGTTGAACTCACAGAAGTTGTTGAAGAACATAAAGAATAATGAGTATTCAAGCCAGAGAAAGTGCTTATGTGAGTAGGTGCTCAGTGTGTTTGAACTGGAATTGGGTGGGGCTGCACACACAGTAAATTAATCAGGTCACTAACTCCTCCCAAAAGTTAACCACTACCCTGACTTCTGACACACCTAGTTTTAGATTAGTTCTGTATGTCTTTTGAACTTTGTGTTCTTTTGCTTCTGCTTCTTTCCCTCAGTCTCCTGTGTGTGAGATTCATCCATGATGTATAGCAATAATTTGTTCATTCTCACTGTTGAGTAGTGTTTCAGTTCAGGAGTATTTATCCATTCTGCTGTTAATGGACATGTGGTGTGTTTCCAGGTTTGGATTATTACAGATAGTGCTGCTTTGAGCATTGTTTTAAATGCCTTTTGTGGACACGTACATGTATTTCCTAGCAATGAACTTGTTTTGTCATAGGGTTGGTAAATATGCAACTTTATTAAATCTTGCCCAACAGTTTTCAAATTGGGTGTACCAGTTTTTACTCCCACCTGTAGCGTATGAGGGTCCATGTTGCTCCATATTCTACCAGAACTTGGTATGTTGTGTTTCTCATTGTAGCTATTCTGATGGGTATGGAACAACTGTTGCATTTTGGTTTTAATATGTATTTCCCTGATGATTAATAAGGTTGGGTATGTATTTTTCTTGGCAGTTTGATACCTTTGAGTCATAATATCTGTGATGAGCTTTTTTCCATAAAAACAGAGGTTTTTTTGTTTGAAGTGAAAAGGAGTACCGTCTATACATTTTTTAACCCCAAGTGAAGTTTTAAAGTAGACTCCAATGTATGAACAGATTAAAAGGGGTATTTCTTGAGAGGCAGCATAGCACAGTAATTAAAAACAGATTCTGAGCCTGGGTGGCTCAGTTGGTTAAGTATCTGCCTCTGGCTTGGGTCACGATCTCAGGGTCCTGGGATCCAGCCCTACATGGGCTTCTTGCTCAGCAGGCAGCCTGCTTCTCCCTCTGCCTGTCGCTCCCCCTGCTTGTGTTCTCTCTCTCTCTCTCTCTCTGACAAATAAATAAACAAAATCTTAAAAAGCCAAAACAGATTCTGGGCCCAGACTCCTCCATTAGGAATCCTAGTTTTGTCACTTATTAACTGTGACTTTGGGCCAGTTACTTAACCTCTATTTACTTCAGTTTCCTCATCTCTAAAATGAATGTAGTAATCATACTTTCATCATAAGGTTAATGTCAGGCTCAGATAATTTTGTTTATGTAAAGCACATAGGACAGTGCAAGGTATATAATAAGCACTGTGAAATTTTAGCTGTTATGAGTAATGGTGGTATTGGCGATATAAATTTATTTTATGAATTGATGTCAAGGTAGCTGACAAGAATAATGAGACTGTTGAGCACAAATTTGAAATGAGGTTTATGAATTATAGTTGCAGTTTTACTTTAGACTCAACCTTCATTTTGTTTTGGTTGTACAATATCAAGAAAATCTTGATATACACAGATGAACAATTACAAATAGATAAGGTTCACCCAATAGTCTCAGGGTTAAGGTTTTAGATGAGTTTAATTGACAAGAAGTAGTAGAAAACATTTGTTGTGAAATTGTTAACTAAATATCTATTATTTGCTTAGATTTCCTGTGTTTAAATAAAAATCACAGAAGCAGCCCTAAAAATTATAGTTTCAATACCTATTGCGTTATCACAATACACCTGCATTACAAGTTTTCTTATTATTGCTTTTAGCCACAGAGCTACAGTTTTTCTAATTAATGACATATTTTCAAGATATTCAAACAAAAGGTAGCAGGTAAAGCTACACAAATCAAAGATGAGTTTACTGGGCAGCACAAGTTCCGCGTTGTTTGGTGTTTGGTGTGTTCACATTAGGTACAGGGAAACATTCCTGTGTGTGCTGTTAATAGTTCATAGTTACTTCTATGGCCATCTGTTCATAGTAGTTACTTCTACAGCCATCTGCCAGGGTCACAGGCTGTGGCTTACAAGCAATCTTGCATGCTTGCAGCCAGCAGACCTATACCGGCAGAACATTTCCAACTAATCGAAGTCTTTTAAACAGACCTAAATGAGTATCTTGACAGGCTCCTGTGGCACCAGCTTTATTTCTTCGCACCAGATTGTTTCTCCCTGCTCCTTAGGCAGTATGAGCTCCTCCGGGCTGGCCAGTCTCCCCTCTTCCTCACCACCATCATAGTTTTGTGTTCGCTTCTGGTGGTAACAGTGCTGCTCTTCACCATCTCTCTTGAGTACTGTAATTTAATTTCTTTGTGGTCCTGCTTGGACTCTGCCTTCTCCCAGAACCATTCCCCTCTGGTAGTGCCACTTCCTAGGAAATCCTGTCCTAACATTCTGTATCTCAGGATCTAAAACTTAAAAAAATGTATTACATGGTTGTACTCCGAGCGCTACCTCCAAATCAGTGCCACTCACAAACTCCATCAGCAGAGGGAGCTAAGTAAGAGGAGATGAGTCCCTGAAATGAAGCCCTGAAGCAGAAAAAGTACTTAACAAACAAGGATGTGTTCACATACTGCCCAGGAGTGAAAAAGAGCTTGAATATCAATATTAGAAATAAATGATTTGGGCCCAAACTCCAGCTTAAAACTTCTGTGAGGGGATTTATTTGTAAAATGTTTTTGAGTATCATGTTTAAAACCTATTTAAGGGGGATGACCTGATAAACATATGCATATTAGGAGAACCAATCTGATGTTTAGGGGATTTTTTAAATTCAGTTTATCCCCCCTCCCTGAAAGTTTTATTTATTAAGGGAAGTGAAGAGAGGGGTGCCTGGGTGGTTCAGTTGGTTAGGCGACTGCCTTTGGCTCAGGTCATCATGATCCCTGGGATCGAGTTCTGTATCGGGCTTCCTGCTTGGCAAGGGGCCTGCTTCTCCCTCTCCCACTCCCCCTGCTTGTGTTCTGTCTCTTGCTGTCTCTCTCTCTCTCTCTGTCAATTAAATAAATAAAATCTTTTTAAAAAAATTAAAATAAAAAGGAAGGTGAAGAGAGGTCTCTAAGAAGCACTGAATCCTAAAGTTGCTAAGAATTATGGATAACCTATTCCAGGTTTTAAGGATGGAATTTTTTAAAGTAAATTTCTTATATTTTGTTCTGATTAAATGTATGTATCTTAATTTCAGTTAGCAGACTTGAAGAAAGAGAAGCAGAATTGAAGAAGGAATATAACGCATTACATCAGAGACACACTGAGGTGGGTTTTTGGGTTGTTTCTACCATGTTAATATTGCACTAAAGGAATTAACCTGAGAAGTTATATTTATATCTTTGAAAGTCAGCTAATATAATTCTTGGGGATTATGTCCAGAAAACATCAAATTTCATGTAGCGTTTACCTTGTTACCAAATGTTGACTTCTATTGTTTTTTTGTCTGGAGTTAACTATTCATGGATGAGAATTAGTGTGCCACAGAATAATGTTAATTACTAAGGCAGTTCCGATAGTTTCTTTTGCCAGCTAAGTACAAACTAATGTGTGTGTAATAAAAAGTATATATCATGCTAATAATGATAGAATTGATTTAATTTATTTTGTTACCAGTTGGGAAATGATGGATTGGTAAATTGTTGGTAAGAGTTTCTGTATTTATAATGCACTATAAAGGGCCTATTTGCATTAAGCCCCTAACAAATAATATAAACACAAATTGTGTATGAAATTAAAATGACCCTAAAACAGGTTTTCTGCATGAAATTTCAGTATTTTTTTTAACTTAATAACTCTAGTACATAATCTCTTCAAGGCAAATTAGAAAATGTACCTGAGCATGTTTTTAACCTTTTTATGATTCTCTGTGAGCCTTTCATATGCTGCCTTTGTTGCAGTCTCCTGAATGTGAAAATTGTTTTTGTGTTTCATGGTCAGTCTGGGGGCCACAAACCTCAATAAGGAGAATTTTCATAGACTCAAGCACTATTTGTTACATGAAAAAAATAGTTCCTCTTTTTTTCCCTTTCTCATCCAAATCTCCCAGGATACAGATGATTCCAGTCTTCAGCTTCCATTTTTTTTTCATTCGTTTGTGATCTCTTATCCTGCCTGTGGTAGAAACCTATATTGTTACTTTTAAGGATTTGCTTTGGAATAATATGATTAATACTCTCTTGAGTAGGGGTTGGAATTTCTGACATAGGAGGTTTCATTATTACTATCTTAGCTTTTGTAGTCACCTGTGAAGAATTGATATTCAGTGGTGGACGGAAAAGATTGGATACAGAGGTTTGGAAGCATGGAGCCCTGGGAAGACAGGAAGAGCTCAAACAGCAGCCTTGTCAGTATAAGAAAAATACCCACAGGACGCCTGGGGGGCTCAGTCGTTAAGCGTCTACCTTCGGCTCCTGGGGTCCTGGGATCGAGCCCCGCATCGGGCTCCCTGCTCGGCGGGAGGCCTGCTTCTCCCTCTCCCACTCCCTCTGCCTGTGTTCTCTCTCTCGCTGGGTCTCTCTGTCAAATAAATAAAATCTTAAAAAAAAAAAAAACAATACCCACATTTTAATCAGATGGCAATCGGTATGTATTAAGACTGTTGAAAAATGATTGATGGGGCACCTGGGTGGCTCAGTCAGTTAAGTGACCAACTCTTGATAACAGCTCAGGTCTTGATCTCAGGGTCGTTAGTTGAGCCCTGTGTTGGACTCTGTGCTGGACGTGGAGCCTACTTAAAAACGACAACAACAGCAAAAACCCACCAGAAAAACCCCAATTGATTGTTAAAGGCCGGTTGTTGGATCTTTTTACACCATATCCAGCCTGAACAACTGGTAGTGCTTCGCAATACTATAAACATAAATCTGGTTGGAGGAGTGTGTTTATGTACTATAAGTAATTGATAGTGATGAATAATGAATAATCATTTTGTTTTTTCATTGACGTTCTAACCTTGGTAAAAATTGAGGATTGTTAAATTGAAGTATGTAAAAATGACCATAAATTGCATTTTTTAAAAAACCACTGTAAAGTGAAATTTCGTATTTTTTCATATTTAATAAAAATGAAAATATGTTCCTACAGAAAAAACCTGACATCTTAATTTCAAATAAAAAGGTATAATAATTTTTCTATACCTATTCCTTCAGAGAATGACACTAGGAAGAAAAAGCGATCTCGGGAAAATCTTAAATACCAAGTCAGAGTTGGGCCTGTCCAGTGACTAAGGCAGATTTCACTTATAGCACGACAGCTTTTTCCATAGGATCCCCTCCCTCAGTCACAAGCAGCTTCTTTCCTCTCCCCTGATAGGCTCCTTTTATTTTGCTCTGCCTCAAGGAAGGTTTATGTAACACACAGATAACTGCTTTGAAATATGGGTCTGTCTGCTCTAGACCACGTTTTCTTGTGCTTATACATCTATACTAGAAATGCCATTCAGTTAGCAATTATAAATAGCTGTCCATTGCTAAAGAGCTAGGTGAACTAAAGGTAAATTCTGGAAACCTTCAGGGAAAGGAAGTTTGAAGGGATTAACTTTATCTTTTCACTATTCCCTGCAATGAAGATAACCTTTTTTACATGCACACAGAAAAGTTATTTATTTATTTATTTTAAGATTTTATTTATTTATTTGACAGAGAGACACACAGCGAGAGAGGAAACACAAGCAGGGGGAGTAGGAGAGGGAGAAGCAGGCTTCCCGCGGAGCAGGGAGCCCGATGTGGGGCTTGATCCCAGGACCCTGGGACCATGACCTGAGCCAAAGGCAGACGCTTAACAACTGAGCCACCCAGGCACCCCCCAAAAAGTTATTTAAATGGCACTTCTATCAAACACATTGTTTGCTGCTTAAGAGAAATCTGCTGTGGCTCTTTTTGTAATATGAATAACTGTTCTCTTTCAAATCAAATCCAAAATTTTGTACCAATACTGAATTTGCTTAAAAGAAGATAGGCCTTAAAGAAGGCAGTGGAGGAAATACAAACATTAAGCAATTGTGAGGCACTTGGGCCACATGTATACATACTCTTAGTCACCAAAAACTTGAACCCTCATCTTACATCAGGGAGTATTTAAATGCATTCTTTTTTTTTTTTTAAAGATTTTATTTATTTATTTGAGAGAGAGAGAAAGAGAGAGCACACGAGAGGGGGGAGGGTCAGAGGGAGAAGCAGACTACCTGCTGAGCAGGGTGCCCGATGCGGGGCTCGATCCAGGGACTCCAGGATCATGACCTGAGCCGAAGGCAGTCGCTTAACCAACTGAGCCACCCAGGCGCCCTAAATGCATTCTTATTTCATCCTCTGACCAAACTCCCATCATCCATCCCCATTTTAGAGATTGAGGTTTAGAGAGGAATATGAAGTGATTTGTTCCAAATTTCATGCTAGTATGTGACTGGATTTGAACCTAGGTCTTTCATATTTTGTTGCCTGATTTTTCTTTTCTTTTTCTTTTTTTTAAGATTTTATTTATTTATTTGACAGAAAGAGAGCACAAGTAGGGGGAGTAGCAGGTTGAGGGAGAGGGAGAAGCAGGCTCTTTGCTGAGCAGGGAGCCGGATGTGGGGCTCGATCCCAGTACCCTGGGATCGTGACCTGAGCCAAACACAGAGGCTTAACTACTGAGCCACCCAGGAGCCCCTGTTCCCTGAATTTTCAATAACACTTTTAGGTTATGGACCGTAATGAGTGTTAAAAGCACTAGAAATTTTTTTATGCCTCTTTGCTTTCTGGCATTGCAACAACCTTAAGAATAGTGGCCTTGCAAGTATAGATATATGATTCTTGGGCTGTGCACAGCAAGATTTATGGCAAACACGATTAAAAGTCCACTTTTCTCCAAAACCTCACTTATTGCCTTACTTCCCAGTTTTATCCAAGCTGACAGTCAACCTCTGCTGTGATTTCTCTATGCAGAGGGGATTCTGGATCTGCCAACTGTTTGTTGCTGAATCAACTCCTGAATAAGTGTGAATTAATGTACATACCTGAGAAAGTGGAGAGTTGTAGTTTTGAGATCAGGAGGGATGGGGCTAGTGGACCCAATAGTAGATTATCTAAAGCATGCCCTCTTTTACTATCTCACCTTTCTCTCTTGTCTGGCACCACTGATCCTGCCCTCCCATTCACTTTTTTTTTTTTTTTTTTTTGAAGCAGAGCTATAGGGGCTCCTGGGTAGTTCAGTTATTAAGCATCTGCCTTCGGCTCGGGTCATGATCCCAGGGTCCTGGGATCAAGCCCCATATCAGGCTCCCTGCTGGGGGGTGGCGGGGAAGCCTGCTTTTCCCTCTCCCACTCCCTCTGCTTGTGTTCCTGCTCTCGCTGTCTCTCTGTCAAATAAATAAATAAAATCTTAAAAAAAAAATAAAGCAGAGCTATATTGTGAAGCCCTGTAATTAAAAATAAAAAAATTTTTTAATTGAAGAAATTTTTTCCAAGATTTTATTTATTCATTTGAGACACAGAGATACAGAGAGAGAGAGAGCATGAGCAGGGGCAGAGGCAGAGGGAGAGGGAGAAGCAGGCTCCCCACCTCAGCCAGGAGCCCAATGCGCGGCTCGATCCCAGGACCCTGGGATCATGACCTGAGCCGAAGGCAGATGCTTAACCATCTGAGCCACCCAGGTGCCCCTAATTAAAATTTTTACATACAATTTATTTTTTCTACTTTTTTTGATGCATTTACAGAATGTAGTGCATATTTTATTTCAGACGTCAGGAAATGCTTTAGGGTGTGGGGTTTTCTTGTGGGTGTGAGGAAGAAAGAACAATGAGCTTATCGCTTGCCTAGAGAATTGACTAAAAGGGCAAATACAAAACTGGTCCTAGAATGCTTAACTTTTTGACGACTGAGTCAGAGGGACCGGAGTTCTGGCCCTAAAGCCAACAGTTAGAACACAGTTGATCAGTAACTAGCTGGTCAAATGGGGCAAGTTATTTTAATCTTAAACTGGAGTTTATAAAATTCTAATATTGTGAGGATTAAATGAAACTGGCTATAAATGCACTGGTTGACTTATGCTTAATAAATGTTAGCTATTATTTTATTATTCTGTACTATAAAGTGCTAGTTTAATTGGACTGGAACCAGTTTCATTACATAGACCATTTTGGAATTATATATGGGATATATCATTTGAAGAAGGAATCAGTCTTTTGAAGGTTTAGAATTAAAAAAAAAAAACCTTTTTTTCCAAAGATTTTATTTATTTATTTGACAGAGAGAGACAGAACACAAGCAGGGGGAGTGGGAGAGGGAGAAGCAGGCTTCCCAAGGAGCAGGGAGCCAGATGTGGGGCTCCATCCCAGGACCCTGGGATCATGACCTGAGCCGAAGGCAGATGCTTAATGACTGAGCCACCCAGGCGCCCCTAGAATTAAAAAAAAAATTTTTTTTTTAAAAGTATGGCCCTATTTTTTTTTTTTTTAAGATTTTATTTATTTATTTGACAGACACAGCGAGAGAGGGAACACAAGCAGGGGGAGTGGGAGAGGGAGAAGCAGGCTTCCTGCAGAGCAGGGAGCCTGATGCGGGGCTCGATCCCAGGACTCCGGGATCATGACCTGAGCCGAAGGCAGATACTTAACCCACTGAGCCATCCAGGCACCCCTAGAATTCACAAATTAAAAAAATCATTAAAGACAACAATCAATCCACAGAATGGACTATTTGGGGGGGGGCGTAGAACTGATTCTGTCTTTGCATTTATAACTTTATTTGTCTATATTGAATAAATAGAATACTATAAGGGCAGTCTACCTAGGGGAGATTTCTGTTTTCTTCATTTGAGTGCTTAAGGGAAACTTAGATTCTTTCATCTGAGCTAATCAATTGCGTATGATTACTATCCAGTATATAAGAATTCAACTTAGGTTTTCTAAAATCTTTTGAAAATTTAAGTTGATATCTATTTGGCCCAACCATCACTGTTATTTTAGTTTCATTTTTGTTTTTTTCCTTAAAGTTCTTCCTGCCTGATTCAAGAAGAAAACAGTTCATTATTTCTGACTTGCTGACACAAAGGCAAAAACTGTATTTCTGCAAATATGTTCTTTAAATGGGGGTAAAGAGAAAAATCTGTAAATTTAAAATAGAAGATATGTAAATTCAAAACTTTAAAGAATGCCTTCACATACCATATCCCTGTAAATCTACATTAATTTTTCTTAGCCTGATACAATTCTTTTTTTTTTTTTTAAGATTTTATTTATTTATTTGACAGAGAGACACCGAGAGAGGGAACACAAGCAGGGGGAGTGGGAGAAGCAGGCTTCCCGCAGAGCGGGGAGCCCGATGCGGGGTTTGATCCCAGGACCCTGGGATCATGACCTGAGCCGAAGGCAGACACCCAACGACTGAGCCACCCAGGCGCCCCTGCCTGATACAGTTCTTATTTAGACAGTTCTAATTGGGAAACAGACTGATTAATTCTTTTATAATGTTTGATTTGATAGAATTACTTGTCTTGATTCATGCATCAGTTCAGCTTTTTGTTTATTTGAAGTAAAGAACAATTTCAAAGAGATTTATGTATTTAATTTTTCTGCATATATGCCAAGTAAAATTTTCCCAAAAAAAGTGTGCTTTTTAAAAATTTTATAAATTTGCTCAAAATCTTGTTTCTTTCAGTAGTTATGCTTTTAATATGCTGCAGTGCATATTTTCATGTTATGTTGAGATTGAAATCCATGTTCATACAGCTAAAGTTTAGAAACTTCCATAGCTGTTCCATGCCTTTTTAAGCATTCAAGGAACATTCACGTTTTAAGAATTCAAAGGATAGTCCCAAGAAAGTCATCAACCTTTTCTTGTCTACTTTTCAAATTTGCATTCTTTTAGATTGCTAACATACCTTTTCTTATTCCTTAAAATTTATTTTTTCTTATCGTATCATGTTAGTATCTAGCAAAGGCCTTTTGATTTTATGATTGAAATTTGTTGCATTTTACATGTTTTAATGCCCGATTTAGGTTCCTTAAAAGTGGAACTGTAGATTACCAGAAACTAAATAGGATTACAGAATTTCTTTTCAGTTTATATACTTGATATTCTTGACGTTTTTACTTCCATATTCAGCTTGTCCATTTTATGGCTCCTTATCCAAGATTTAAAATCAGAGCACTCTGATGGGGCACTTGGCTGGCTCAGTCTGTAGAGCATGGGACTCTTGGTCTCAGGGTTGTGAGTTTGAGCTCCATGTACTTAAAAATAAAATCTTAAAAAATAAAATCAAAGTGCTCTGATTTTTCATTTTATTTACTATTAGATGATTATATTAATGATACCAATAAATTTAACAATCAAATGAAAGAGAAAATAGTCTAGCATTCTTTTTGTTTTTTAAGATTTTATTTATTTATTTGAGAGAGAGAGAGGTGCACCTGTGGGGGGCAGGGCAGAGGGAGAAGAAGATTTCCTGCTGAGCAGGGAGCCTGACATGGGGCTCAATGCCAGGACCCTGAGATCATGACCTGAGCCAAAGGCAGACACGAACCGACTGAGCCACCCAGGCACCCCATATTTTAACATTCTTTTAATGAAATCTATAGGCACAAGAAATAAACATCTTGGTATTAAATTAAGTTACTTAATTAAATCGAAAGTGATATTTACTCTGAATCCTTTGTAAAATGGAAAAGATCACCACATCAGGGTATGGCTTCTTCTCAAGTTTCATGTTAATTTCTTTTTTGTTTCCCATTTTAGTGAGCGGATTTCTCAAATGCCCTCTATTATTTTTATCAGTGGTCTTTTATCACCTCCTCCCCAATGCCTATATTCTAACTTGTGTTATTTATGTCAAAATTTTATCTTTTAATAGTGTCACATATTGTTAAAGTTTTTGCTATGCTAAGCAACATGTTGGCTACTTCTTTGGACACCAGCATCTTTAAATGTAAACATTTGCATATATTCCTTTGCCACCTAAAATTTTTTCATCCTTAATATTCTTTTCCATGGAACTGTGGGTAGTCTGATAAATATGAAATTTCTACAAAAATGTTTCCCTTGTTAAAACACTGTTTTTATTTCAGATATTGGCCTTAAAATTTGCATATTTTTTTCTTTCTTCAAAATAGATGATCCATAATTATATGGAACACTTAGAAAGAACAAAACTTCATCAGCTCTCAGGGAGTGATCAACTAGAGTCCACAGCTCATAGTAGAATTAGGTAAGCTTTATTAAACATTTTGCCTTGAGAAAAATCAAAATAATCTGTTTCTGTTTCTCCCTGTTCTTTAATCCTGGAACAATAGTTAGGCTGATTCACAAAGCTCTCTCTCAAAAAGCATGGTTGGAATGCTACAGGAGAGAATAGCATAGAAAAATAGAAACAGCCCTCACTATTAAAAGGTAAATCGTGAGCCATGCCATCTAAGCAATGTATCGAGGTATTTTGATTGTTTTATAATACTTAATGGAGATTATACCAGGTTTAAAGTTTTCTGATTTGTAGGGGGTGCTGAAAATTTTTCATTTCTCCTGTATAATTGGTTTAAAGTCCTTTTCGTTACCAAGAAGCATGTTTGAAAGGGTTAGACTTCTGTTTGCTGTAGAAGTGTGAATAAATTATGCAGATCTCCCAGCATTGTAGCCAATGAGCTAAGCCAGGACTCTTAGTGGAGAGCAAAGTAGTTAATAGGCTGGCTGTCGCTCTGGATCGCTGCATAAACGCGAGGAGCAGCAGCTCTATGGTTATGAGGTGGGGAGAGCAGGATGACGTCATCGCTTCGGAGCTGCTGCAGGATGGAGTGGAAAGCTGCTGCTGATGGCATTGTTTTTGTGGCAGCCGCTGAATGACAGATCCTCACTACAAAGATTCCCCTTTGGCCCCTGTGTAGGCCTCCTGGTTCCGGTATTTCACCATGCCAGCACAGCGCCATGAGTCCTGGATGCATGCTGCTGTTTGTGTTTGGCTTTGTTGGCGGGGCGGTGGTCATTAATTCTGCTATCTTAGTATCTCTCTCTGTTTTGCTGCTTGTGCACTTTTCTATTTCTACCGGTGTGCCAGCTCTGACGCAGAACCTACCAAGGATACTCAGGTACTCTAGTCTCTCTTAGAAGCCCCTGTTAGTTGGTTTTCTCAAATTTTTAGCTTCACAGGTCTGCTTTGTAACCATTTCTGTTGCAGATTGAAACAATGGAAAATGGCCTGAAGCTAGGATCTTCTCTTCTTATTTATAGTAATTTACAGGCTATCACCTAGGGATATGGCTTTGTCTTTGGAAACTACGGATTTAAGAAAAGGATTTTCATATTGTACTTATGCACAAGTACAGGGTCATTGTGGTCTTGTGTTAGGCAGAGTGTTCAAAGAATAAAGGGAGAGCAAGAGTAAAACACTGGGTCCAAGTTTATAAACCTCTGTGTTTAGCATCTGAGCATTTGGGGGCCAGTATCTTTTATGCTGAGATGTATAGTCGGGTAGGCACAGGCTGTAGGTGTTTATTTTGTTCAGTTATCCTTTGACTGATGGACATTTAGGCATCATTTTTGCAATTTTTGATAACTTGCGGGAACTGACAATTTAAATATTTTCTTTCTAAAAAAAATATATTTTAAAGTGAAAGGATTTAAACCTTTTAGAGCAAGGAATGCATTTTTCCCCTCATCATTTACACATCAAAGTTGTGAAAGCTTTACAAAGCCTATTCACTATTGTTTTGTCAGATGTTGCCCTTTCTTTGTAGACTTGGGTGACAAATATCCGTGCCTGCTTGTGGGGGCAGTCATTAATCTCGGGGGCTTTGCTGCTGCTCACTCTACTCACACCCTGTAAGAACCGTCTTCAACATCTTAGATATTTATTTAAGGGTTGTGTGTCTTCTGTTTTCTAACTCCTCAAACTAAAGACATCTGATTTGTTCAGATTTCTGCATTGTGCGAGGTTTTAAAGGAAGGTTCATGGTGTCGAGCTTTTATTATTTAAATATTTACTTAAAATACTCAACTTGTGGATTTAGATAAATTAAGATGAATTAAATTAGTGTATTCCCTCAAGGTGTTCTTTCTATTCATCAGTCGGATCGTGTTTAACATTAGTTTAAGGCCCAGAAGTTAAATTTCATCTGTGATCTAAAAATTATGTATATTTAGGCTTTTAGGAGATTAAAAAAACCTTAACTAAAGCAAATGTAAGATTAAAATAAGACGAATTTTAAAGGGCTGTCCTAGGTTTCAGCTCTGTTGGAGATGGCAGTGCTCTGCTGGGCCGCGCAGGGCCGTGCAGTGGGTAAGAGGCTTTGGAGCTGGGCTGCCTGGTTATAAATGTTCTGCCACATGGCAGCTGTAGGACCTCTGGCAAGTTGCTTAAAATCTCTGCGCCTGGGTTTCCTCCCCTGAGGTTCTTACCCCTCTGGGTAGTTTTAAAAATCAAGTGTGAGATTATTATTTTTTATTTAATCAGTTGCAAGATATTTAGTAAGCCAAACAAGTAAATAATTTGCAGTCACTTATATATGTGCTCCACTTTTAGCAGAACTGCTTTCCAGAACTCTACTTATTTTACTGATAAAATACCTTATGATTAAATTTGAAAAGTTCCTTGACACAAAAATTGCTGATCTAATGGAATAAAGATATCAAAGTCTTCAGTATTAAGATTAAATTGTCAAGAAATAGGTGGGTTCCAAGGAAAGTACATGGGCTTTGGAGTGCAACAGGTCTGACTTTGAGCCCCATCTCTGTGTATTACTAATGCTTAATGTCTCTGTGCATTACTTTTCTTAATCTGAAAACGGGAAAGAATCCCTATTTCCATGAGAGTGTAAACAAACCATCCTTTGTGCTTGCCACGTGGTGAATGTTGAACAATCTTTTTAAAATTTTATTAATGGTTATTTGTTTTAAATGTCTATAGAGCCAAGAAGCTGTTTCAAAACACAATTGGGAATTTATTTATACACAGGTTACATTTAAATAACCAACTAAAAAATGAATATATGGAAGGAACTAAGGCAGTTTTTAAAAGAATATAACAAGGATTCTGATAGTTGAAGATGGCTTTGTTTCTAAACAGTGGCCGCATAGTAAAACATATTGAAACCCCTGGGATTTAAACCTGTTACTTGATGTTTTTCCAAGTGTATCCCATTCTTTGGTTTCTTCTGTAAGTTTCACTGAAGCACTTAATATGTAGAGTACTAAACATGCATACCAACATAGTTTGGGACTTAAAATGTTCAACTTTTCAGGGTTTCTTTTAAAAGTAGGATTCTAACTGACTTGCATAATTACATGTGCTCTCTCCCCTCACCTCTCATGAAATTTATCAGTAAATAAGGAGAGACGACATGTATGTAGTATTATTGTTTTCCAGAGTTGAAACAGTGTGACCCAAAGCATCAGGACCTTCTTGATAGTCTCTGAAGAAAAATGCCCTCCCTATGGAACAGATTGTAAATGATTAATAAAAGCAGTACAAAGAGGTGTGAATTCTACTGGTATTTTGGATTGTAGGCTTAGTTAACAGGAGTGGAAAAGCAAAACTTGGCACCATAGCAGACTCTTTCCTCCAGTAGTTTTATACTTTTTCTGTATTTGATATGTGTGAAAACGAATGTCTTCATATAGGAAGATAATTATGACTGGCCTGTGTTTTGATTTCTGTTAGCAGTGTGATGGATTTACATGAAATCTGTATTATCTTCTTGCTTGTCTTTGCTTTTTGGGTTAGAGAGCTTTCCATTAAGCTATCCTATTAAATTCACACCTTTTTGCTTAAGTTATTCAGATATGTTAAATAAATAAGCCACTTAGTACCTCTTAGACAATTAGATTATTGGTTCCCAAAATACCCCCCCCAAATTGAGGGATAAACATCAGGCAGCAACTTTTTATTTTGTCAAGTATGGATGTTAAAACAAAATTTGCTTTCTAATCATTGTCACCGTCATTTGATGAAGGGATTTAAAATCAAAGGAGAAAAGATGTAGAAAAAGGTCCATCATTCTCAGGAAAGAACAGGTTCTGTGATACATGGAAATGTGTATGTGTACAATATGGCCTATATTACCCAATAAGGATATAATAAATAATGTCTGTTTTCACTGTGGACTTAGGAAAACTTTATTGCTGAGCCAGCATTAGGGAATAAGTGGTCTAAACAGAATAGCTGAGTAGTTACTTTAGTCTTTGTCATTTGGTTGTTCTGGAAGCTCATAGAAACAAACTTAAATTTGTCATTAAAATCTAGCCTTTTATTGTGCTACCTACCTGCGTTTGAATTTTCCCAGATCAAATAGGTAAAGTACCCAAGTATAAAGAAATGATGAATACTTAACTAATAGAGAAAAGTCCTGTTTTATTTCCTTGTGCATACACACCTTTAACCAAATGCAATCTCTCAATCCTTTTCCTTCAGCCAATCTTTAAGAGGTTCTGACAGTTTTACTGATCCTTTCTTCTTTTTTTTTTTTTTAAAGATTTTATTTATTTATTTGAGAGAGAGAGAATGAGAGATAGAGAGCACGAGAGGGAAGAGGGTCAGAGGGAGAAGCAGACTCCCTGCCGAGCAGGGAGCCCGATATGGGACTCGATCCTGGGACTCCAGGATCACGACCCGAGCCGAAGGCAGTCGCTTAACCAACTGAGCCACCCAGGCACCCTTACTGATCCTTTCTGATTGTAGTTAGGAGTGGAAGAGCATATCCTTTGTGTTAAGTGAGGGCTGATTTCAGGTGGCTTAAGTTTCTTGTTTTTTTAAAAATGAGCTTACAGAATAAAGGACTTATTTAGCAAAACTGAATATTTTCCCACTTTTATATATAACCTCAGTGGTTCTATTCTAATTTACATTCTGGCCAGTAGAGGTATGAGTTCCAGGAGGCTCCAAACCTTTAGTGTCTCTTTTCTTGCCGGTTTCTACTTTTTTGGGTTAATGACCCAGGACAACCTCTTCCTAGGCTGGTTTCCACCCTCCAGAAAGGCCTTTTTTATTTGTAATCTATGCATCACCAAAGGATATGTTTCTTATTGAAATTCTATTATTATTAAAATTGTAACTCTTGTTCATTGAAATTTCCCACAAAGCATTGGAAACTCTACAGTCTTTTATAGAATTTTTCAGCCTTGTTTGGAAAAACTGACAGTGGTTTTCTCACATATTATATGATTGAAAGGAACACGTAATATTGGTTCTGTAGAAAAAGACAGCTTTCCTGCTATTAAGGATTAAAACTCTTCGAGTTCTTTTTACCACTTAATCAGTAGTCCTGATTTAGATTATACATAGATTTTCCATTAGGCAGAAGAGACGCACCCCGAAGAGCCTTGGGCAAATATCTAGGTATTGGTTTGAGAATTTGGGAAGTGTAGAAGCAAGGGTGGGATTCACTTACAAAGGAGGAGGTTGCCAGTTTCCCTAGGGCTAACGTAAGCTTGAGTGAAAATTTAGTAGCTTTTGTCGCTGTGAAACCAGACCAGAGACTGCTCCCCAGGCGAGGAATTCATCAGTCACTTATAAGATTTCTTTTACTACTTTTCTTAGTTAATTTCTTGGGGCTAATTTGAACTTCTGAGACTGTCCTTTTTCGTTGGTAAGTCTACTGTTTAGAACTTTTCTTAGTTAATTTCTTGGGGCTAATTTGAACTTCTGAGACTGTCCTTTTTCTTTGGTAAGTCTACTGTTTAGATAGGCAGATGGTATTTTTTAAGAGTGATTTTTCTAAAACAGAGACAGCCCGGGCTTATTACTTATGGTCATGATGAATAGAAATTAAAAAGGAATGAATGAATGCTTAATTTTTTCTCCCCTCTTCAATAGAAAAGAACGTCCTATATCACTAGGGATTTTCCCATTACCTGCTGGAGATGGATTGCTTACGCCGGACACTCAGAAAGGCGGAGAGACCCCTGGATCAGAGCAATGGAAATTTCAGGAATTAAGTCAACCACGTTCTCATACTAGCCTGAAGGTAAGCTTCATTCTGCTGAAACCTTCAATTTACATTGTATATAAGCTTTCGTATTCAAATTGAAGTGCTGGATAGCTAAAACATAATAAAATGAAAGTTTGTATACATTTAATCTTGTAAAACTAATGCCTTTTATTTATATGTTTTTTTGCCTTTCTTTTAAATTGGAAATGAGCTCTTCCCAAAGAGTTAGATTTTTACTATTCTTTTTCAACTTATATAGGAAAACAAAGTCAAGCATTGTTATTTCTTGATTAGTATACTAATGATACTAATTACCAAAATTTCTATTTGATTTAGGCTGTTTTGATATTTGTTTGATCATATAAATTTTGTAGTGAATGTAATGTTCTTTAGAATTGAAAATCATTGGTACCAGAAATCCTTGGTTCACTGTTGGAAGCTTCACAGTGTAGTAAGGCTTCGCTTTTTTTTTTTTTAAACATGATTTTTTTCCTCAAACCTCTTCATAAAGCAATATCCAAAAGTGCATTGTGTTTAGCTAAAAAGGCCTGGTGTGGACGCCTGGGTGGCTCAGTTGGTTAAGCGACTGCCTTCGGCTCAGGTCATGATCCTAGAGTCCCGGGATTGAGTCCCACATTGGGCTCCCTGCTCAGCAGGGAGTCTGCTTCTCCCTCTGACCCTCCCCCCTCTCATGTGCTCGCTCTCTCTCTCTCTCTCTCTCTCTCTCAAATAAATAAATAAAATCTTTAAAAAAAAATTAAAAAAATAAATAAAAAGGCCTGGTGTTGGTTTTGACCAAGAACATACCATCAAATATAAGTATAGTTAATTGTATACTCTAAGAGGGAAGATATACTAATAGTTAAAAAAATATTTAAAGTTGGGGCTCCAAGCTGGCTCAGTCAGAAGAGCATGCAACTCTTGATCTTGGGGATGTAAGTTTGAGCCCCTTGATGGGTGTAGAGATTACATACATACATACATACATACATACATACATAAACAAACTTTAAAAAATTAAAATTATATTCTGTTTCTTATAAAGTTGAAATTTGTAAAGAGAATATTGATTATAAAAGAATCTTGTTATATTATAACATCCATCATAAAACAAATAGGCCACCTATAATGAATACAAATAAATTACATCTTATTTCCTTTTCTTGCTTTCTTTTTTTCCAAAGTACTTATTATGATCTAAGTGCTTAAAGATAGCTCTTATACTTTTAAAATACTAAGTCATTTACTTAATTACTTTGTCTTTTTCTCTCCATTCAGAACATAAAAGTCCATGTGGTTTATTTACTGCTGTATCCCTAGCACTTAGAAAAGTGCCTAGCACATAGTGGCCACTCAGAACGTGTTTGTTGAATGAATTATTTGTTTCAGGTATTAGGAAGGCTTTTTTGGGATAGTATAAATGATCTGTCAGCTCTGCTAGGTAGATGCATTTAGAATCATTTCATTGACCTTTGAAATGTGCTCAAAACAGTAAGCAGTCAATAAATATTTTTGATAGCTTTTCAATCCCACTGAAAAGTATTTTTAACAGTAAAACTGACCTTACCTTTTCCCCTTCTCTTTTCCTTGTTGCTCAGTTTATTAGAAGCTAATCCTGTGGCTGCTCAATATCAATCCACAGTGGTGCCCGTAGGAAACTCTCTAATTCTTTACTCCTACTGCCACACTGGCTTTTTTTTTAAAAACCTGCCTGTAGGTTTACTAGGTCTTCCAAAACAGCCATCCTTCAATTCACCTACTTACTGTGTCCCTTTCCCAAAACACAATTAAGTAGGAGGGATACTTTTAGTACATCAAAAATGTATACCATATGGTAACTGTATTTTAATTATATTCCAAAAAGGAACCTTAAAGAGAAGATTATTATAATTCTCTTGTTGTTTAATCCAGCAACATGCTGTGACAGAACTTTACTGAAAGTTATAAACTGATTAACAGATTATTAATGTGGACTTAAGCCAGAGAGGGTTTTTTTGTACCCTCCTTAGAGATACGAAGGCAAGTATTTCCCAGAGAGTTTCTAGAATAAAATCCTGTCTCTATACTCTGGACATGGAGCCACTAAATGAGATAAAGGCTCAACAAGTACAGATTTCTAGGAGTGGAGTGGAGTGGTACATTACAGAACAGCAAAAATCTGATTTTCAAAGTATGTCTAATAATTAAGACATACTTTATTATTACCTAGGCCCTTGTTATAAATCATAAATCAGACGTCTTTCTCTAACTTTGTGAAAGGCTAGGAGTTGGGTTTAAGAGTTCACTTATGGACCGTTTCCCTTGTACCCACTGGTCTTGGTGTCTGTGTGTGACAGGAAGTGGGCTAGGCTACCTCTGATTTAAAGTTTTCTACAACTTTGATTTCTCTGAGAACTTTGGGGATGACCTAGCTGTATTTAGGGCACAGTTGCCTTTGTTATGATAAAACTGAAGGTGAGAATTATAAATATTAATTTTACTAGAACAGTTAAGTAAGGTTAAAGTGAGAATGTTCTGTGAGAAAACTATATGATGGTGTTATAACCAAGGAAACAGCTACAGGAAGCTTCGTGGCAGAAGAGTGGCAGTAAAGGGGATTTGCCAATGATTGTAATGTTATGGACCTTCTTTGTTGCTGTATTGCCAATTTCTCACTGTGAGAAGAGTTGTAGCCAATAAAGTATTATATCTTCAGGTACTGGAAAATCTTCTAGGAATGGTACACCTAGAAAAATGTACAACTTGTCTTTAAAAAGAAGTGTTTGTACATATTATTCCTCCCTGTAGCATATTCTTGTGGGGGAGATCAACAAACAAGTAAACAAATAAATGAAGTAATAGATTTCAAGTATCCTGATGTACTGCTGTGTGTGTGTGAGAGAGAGAGAGAGAGAGAAAGAGAGTGAGAGAGAGAGTTTCAAAAAAGCAAGATAAGGGGCTAAAGAGTAAGGATGGAATGCTTACTTTAGGGTGGCAAAGGAAGGCCTCTTGGAAGAGGTCATTTGTGCCCTAACACGAGGACGTACAGGTGCATGGAAAGGTCTAGAGATGATCAAATAGCATCTGTAAAGGCCCTGTGGCAGGGACAGACTGGAATGTTTGAGGAATGGTTGTTTTCACCCCTCTCCTTTGAGACTTTTAGTCTTAACTACTGTGCTGACATGCCTTTTGTCAGGGTTACCCTCTAAATATAATGGGAAATTCTCATTCCCACCCTACCTTGTAGCAGCATTTGACACATTTGAATGCTTTCTGCTTCTTGAAATGCTTTCTTTGTTTTGCTCCCAGGACACCCCATCCCCTTGTGGCTCCTGGACCTCTTCAGTTGTAGTTCCCCAGACCTTAAAGCTCAGCCCTCCTCTCTACATAATCTGTCTAGGTCAAGTTCCATGTCTGTAAATGCCCTCCATACATTGGTCACAAATTTGAATCTCCGACCCTCATACCTTTCCTGAATGCTACGTTGCTGAATCCAATTGCTTTCTTATATAGTTTCCCCACATATATATTTATGTCCTGCTTAGGTTACCCCTAATAGAAATAACCTTCTCTGATGGCCAATCAGAATGCCACAGCTTACACAAAGCCTCATCTGACACCACATTGATGGCCCTCAGATCTAGTTTAGAGATCAGTAGAAAGCAGAGGAGTTTATATTGCACCATTAACAGAGATTTCTTACTGCAGGTGCTTCTAGAGAAATAGGTAAAAAGCAGGGCGCCTGGGTGGCTCAGTCATTGAGTGTCTGCCTTTGGCTCCGGTCATGATCCCAGGGTTCTGGGACTGAACCCCTCATCGGGCTCCCTGATCGGCGGGAAGCCTACTTCTCCCTCTCACACTTCCCCTGCTTGTGTTCCCTCTCGCTGTGTCTCTCTCTCTAATAAATAAATAAAATCTTGAAAAAAAAAAAAAAAAACGCTTTCTTTAAAAAAAAAAAGAATAGGTAAAAAGCAACTTGTGTTGAATCACTCAAGCTGTTCTGTCAAAAATGTATTATAAAAGTGCTAAAGCTGGGAATGAGCAAAAAACTTTAAGGTAGGATTGTTCATCCAACTGAATTATATTCACAAATAAGCCACAAAGAAAAAAGGAATTGGAGAGGAAAAGGCCAAGAATAACCCGAGACAGTCCTGAAGAACAGTAACAGAAACTTGCCTACTAGATATTAAGGCTTACTGTAAAGCTGTAATTATTTACATGTTGAAGTATTGCATTATCTGCCCTTCCTCTTTCCTTTCTGCACAATTTAGTCCTAAAGCTGGTCGCTAGAGCAAAGCAAGGTTAAGCGTCCAGAGGGTGAAGTGGGGTGGGGATGGGGCAGGTATATAACCTGAGCAAGGTTAGGAGTATATACATCTAGGGATAGCCTGGTGTAGAGAGTCAGGGCCCCAGCAGTGTGAAGGACATCCATGCAAAGGGGCAGCCTGGTTTTGGGGTGTCAGATCTTAATCAGGGTGATGGGGGCCTCCCCAAGAAAAGGCACTCCAGGCATAGGGTGTGGGGGCCTGAGCAGGTGAGGAGGGCAGCATCCACATGGGAATGGGGGGCAACCTGGAATGGAGAAGGAGAAGATGTCCAGGGAAAGAAGAGCATTGGCTATAAGTGGCAGAGAGAAGAGAGACCGTAAAATAAAAGACCGTGGCACCAGATGTTCAAAGGACAAGAGAACTTGAGAATGGAAGTGGTTGTTAGCAGGGTCAGCTAGTATGGATAAGTCAAGAAGGATGAGCATTGAATTTGTCAATTTGTAGGTATAGGTTTGCACAGTTGAGTTGCAGGGCCAGTAGCAGGAGTGAATGTGGCTCGTGAAAGGAAGATCAAGAACAGGACTCAAGACAGGCGGTTGTAATGGGAGGAGGGAAGAGGGTAACAAGTCAGCAGAGTGGTGGGAAAGGTACTCTTAGAATGGGAGACACTGGGTTGTTGTGTGCTTAGAAGAGTACAGTAGAAAGAGAAATTGAAAACGGGAGTGAAGGAAGATCATTGATACATCAGAGTCGTAGAGGAAGGGCAGGGAGGGAGGGACTAGATATCCCAGCTGTGATATTAAAATCTACTTTGTTGATGGGACACCTCAGTTTTTCCTAGTCCTTTGCTATTATAAACAGTGCTGTAGTGAATTATACATAATTTTATACTTGTATTTATGATTCCCATAAGTGGGGTTGCTGGATCAAAGCATGTATTTAAGATTTTTTTTTTTAAGATTTTATTTATGTATTTGACAGAGAGAGACACAGCAAGAGAGGGAACACAAGCAGGGGGAGTGGGAGAGGAAGACACAGGCTTCCCGCTGAGCAGGGAGCCCAATGCAGGGCTCGATCCAGGACCCTGGGATCATGACCTGAGCTGAAGGCAGATGCTTAAGGACTGAGCCACCTAGGCGCCCCTGTATTTAAGATTTTGATAGATACTACCACATTGCCTGCCAAAAGCCATTTGTCCTCTCACCCAGCAATGTTGTTCAAATTCTTTATTGCTTTACACGTTTAGAGTTCAAATATCCCTTCCTTATGCCCAAATATGGAAAAAGAGAGAATGAAGTGTTTTGGGTTTCATTTAAAGAATCCTGTACATAGAATTTTCATGCTGTTTTCCAGACCTTGGTTGGTATCAATTTGCCAGTGATTTCACAGATTCCATCTAGTTTCACATATACACATATGTGTGTATATACACCTGTATGTTTATCCATCGGCACATGCCTAGAGATGTATGTGTGAGTGGCTGCATATTGGATATATACTCCATCAAAATATTTTTTTTCGTTGAAGGGTTTCCTGGGTTGGTGACTGTTAGTAGAATGGGACTTTTAGAACTGAGAAAAACAATTTGAAATAAAAAGCAGTTGGATGGGTACCTACTTGTCAAAATTTTAAGAGTTCTTTTAAAACCATATGACTTGAAATACTTGAGTAGAACTGCTGTGAGAAGCTCTTGTTAGCAGGGTTTGGTATGTAAAGCCAGTGGTCAATCTGTGCTACATTCTTCAGAGGATGTGCTTAGCATACAGAACAGGAAATGGCTAAACAGAGCCGGCATTCTTGTTTAGAAGAATTTCCCATCCTCCTCCATTTGTGGCTAACAATTTAGTTCCTATTTCTTTCGTTTTTCCAAACTTGGATTTCTATACCAGTTGAACCTTATTCCTGTATCTTTTGTATTAAACATTCCTTTTACAAAGTGTGTGTGTAATTAAACATTTCTAAACAGTTAAAGCTCTCAATTTTTTTACTTTTTATTTTGAAATATTTTAGACTTTAAGAAAAATTGCAAAAACAGTGCAGAGTGCCTGTCCATCACTCATCATCAACAAGTGTAAAGTAACCATAGTATATAGAATTATTAAAACTAAGTTGACATTGGTACAATATTGTTAGCTAAACTATAGACTTATATTTGGATTTCGCAAGTTTTTCTACTACTGTCTTCTATGCCAGGATCCAGTCCAGGATTCCACATTGCACTGAGTTATGTCTTCATTCTCTTCCAACATGTGACAGTTCCTCAGTCTTGACCTTGGAGCATGAGGAGTATTGGTTAATTATATTGTAAAATGTCCCACAGATTGAGCTTCTCTAATGATTTCTCATGATTAGATTGAGATTATATATTTTTGGCAAGAATACTGCAGAAGCAATATGCCTTAGTGGTGATTATTAACCTTGACCTTGACAGCTTGGTTCAGCTGGTGTGTGCTGGATTTCTCCACTGTAGTTACTTTTTTTCCCCTTATAATTAATAAGGATCTTGGGGGTGGGGTGCCTGGATGATGCAGTTGGTTAAGCCTCTGACTCTTGGTTTTGGCTCAGGTCGTGATCACAGGGTTGTGAGTTTGAGCCTCACATCAGGCTCTGCGCTCAGCAGGGAGTCTACTTGAGAGTCTCTGATTCTCTCTCTCCCTCTCCCTCTGTTCCCCCCCACCCCCCTGCTGTTGTGCATGCATGTGCACACACTCTCTCTCTAATATAAATAAATCTTTTAAAAAAAGTAAGTTATCTTGGTGGATATACTTTGACATTGTGCAAATATCGTGTTCCTCTTCAAACTTTTATCTATTTCTTTTAGTATTTGTCACTGGGTGTTACAGATACTACTGTGGTGTTCCAGTGGTTATTTTCTATTTTCTTCATCCATTCTACGTTAATGAATTCTTCTGTAAGGGTGAGCCTTTCCTTCCTTCCTTCCTTCCTTCCTTCCTTCCTTCCTTCCTTCCTTCCTTCTTTGTTTGAAGTCATGGACATTTATTTTATTCTGTAGGTTATCCAATGCTGCCATTTATTTTATTGCTCAAATTTTCCATCTCAAATTCCAGCTTTGGAGTTGTGAGCTTTTTCAGGTAGACTTCTGTATCTTTTCAACATGCCCCATACTCTTTTGAGTACTTCCTCCCTGGCACCATAAGATGCTGCAGGCTCTGAGTATTTTCTTTCTTTCTTTCTTTCTTTTTTAAAGATTTTATTTATTTATTTGTGAGGGAGAGAGAGAGAGCGAGGAAGAGGGAGAAGCAGGCCCCCAAGGAGCAGGGAACCCGATGCAGGACTCGACCCCAGGACCCTGGGATCATGACCTGAGCTGAAGACAGACGCCCAACCATCTGAGCCACCCAGGCGCCTGGCTCTGAGTATTTTCTGTGTCCCAGCCCTACAGTCCGCTGCTGCTTCCAGGAGCCCTGGTTCTTGTATTTAGGAACCAAGTTCTAGGCACTAAATGTGCTTGTTGCTTGAAATGTGATGGCTTCTAGGCTCTTTCTTTGATGCTTATGTTGTGGTTTTCCATTCATTTACATTATCTATTACCTCCTTTTGGATTTTTGTATTAGTGTTTAGAATAGGATAAAATAAAACTAGAATTTTAAGAAAAATGGATTGTATGTTGTAATATTTCATGATTTCGCTTGTGAAAAAGGATAAGGATTGTCTTCTATGACTTCAGTTTTTTTTTTAAAGGTTTTATTTATTTATTTGTGAGAGAGAGAGAGCACAAGCAGGGGGAAGTGACAGGCAGAGGGAGAAGCAGGCCTCCTGCTGAGCAAGGAGCCCGATGTGAGACTGGATCCCAGGACTCCGGGATCATGACCTGAGCCAAAGGCAGACGCTTAACCATCTGATCCATCCAGGTGCCCATGTGACTTCAATTTTTATTTGTAAACTTTTTTCCTCACGTACATCCTTGTTTGGTAAGTTCAGGAACCATCTACAGCTGATGGTTGGGGTTTGAAGAGAAAAACAGTTGAAAATGTACTTCTTTTAATCCTTTAGTATTGTCTCCCTATTTATTTATTCATTCATTCCTTCGTCTTTGTTGAGGTATAATTGACAAAATTGTAAGATACATACTTTCTCCCCCTTTAAACTGTTTCTTAGAGAAGGGGGAGTGGAATTAGTTCTTTCTTAGTGGGTGTTGTAAAGTGAGATTTTTTTTCTTTTTGACATATTTACTGGGTTGTGTGTTGACCAAGATGCTAATGTACGTGGAGAATGGAAACTGGGAAAAATCTAAATAATACTATTTGAAAATGATGGTTTTTAAAGCTTGTATTTCAAAGGTGGCTTCTTTTGAAGTAACTGGCACATAAGTATTTATTATGTTCTTATTGATATTTAATATTTAAACAAGCTTTTAGAATAGGAAAAATAACATTAATAAATACCTGTTGAAAACAAATTACCTTGCTTTTTGCATTAAAAAATATTTATTTATTAAGTGCCCACTATGCCAGATACTAGAAATGATATTACAGTGCTCTCACAGTCCAAATATTTTATAAAACAGGATTAATAATGTCTTAAATGTTAGTGCAGTTTCCCAATTTTAAATAATATTAAAGAATCTAGACCAAAAATAGTTTCACCAACCCTAAATCCCACTGCTTTCCCCTAGGCATTGTGAGTAGTTGGTGTATCTACCCTCAGACCTTTTTCTTTTTCATATGCACATAGATAATACACACTCATAATATCTTTGTAAGATAAATGCTATATGCTCTAAGTATTTTCCTGCTGCTTGCTTTCTGTTTTTCATGAAAAAATGTGTGTTCACAATCTTTCCATTTTTATATATAGAGAGAGCCACCCAGTTTTCGCCCCAGCTTTTGATAAATTGAGTAGTTGAGAAGGGTTAAAGATGATGATAACCCAGAATCAAAGATCATATAAACAAACCTTGAGAGGCAGTGTGGTTTCTGTAAAGTGCATCATGCCTTGCTAATCTGTGGCTTTTTGAGAGAATTAAGAGAGCACCCACAGCCATATTTTAGTCTTTTCAAAAAGACTTTGATGAATTTCCAGACCAAGAATATTTATAGCTTCTGGTTGCTTTGTGTTTAATAGAAACAGTTTCTGTCGTCGCAGGCGCCTCGGTGGCTCAGGTCATCATCCCAGAGTCCTGGGATTGAGCCCTGCATCCGGCTTCCTGCTCAGCGGGGAGCCTGCTTCTCCTCCTCCCTCTGCTGCTACCCCACTTGTGCATACACACATACTCACACACATACACACACTCTCTCTCTCTCATAAATAAATAAATGAAATCTTAAAAAAAAAAAAAGGGGGGCGCCTGGGTGGCTCAGTTGTTTAAGCGTCTGCCTTCGGCTCAGGTCATGGTCCCAGGGTCCTGGGATCGAGCCCCACATCGGGCTCCTTGCTCAGTGGGGAACCTGTTTCTCTTTCTCCCTCTGCCTGCCTCTCTGCCTACTTGTGCTTTCTCTGTCAAATAAATAAATAAAATCTTTAAAAAAAAAAAGTGGTAGGGTGAAAGGGTGCAGTAAACATTTCCAAGTATACTGGAATAGTTTGCATATTAAATATTCAAGATGATCAGAATAAGTTTCAGGAAGATTTCAGGGTTATATGAATAGAAAAAAAGGGTTAAATGATGAGCTGCTTATTGATAAAATGTTAGGTAAGACATGGTGATCCCTGAACCATGGTATCTCTTAAACTAGAGGCTAGAAGGAGGTCTGTGTGTGTGTGTGTGTGTGTGTGTCTTGTACTTTTTAAAAAAATTTAAAGTCACTTAATTAACATATAGTGTATTATTAGTTTCAGAGGTAGAGGTCAATGATTCATCAGTCTTATATAATACCCAGTGCTGCTTAGGGTGCCTGGGTGGCTCAGATGGTTAAGCGTCTGCCTTAGGCTCAGGTCATGATCCTAGGGTTCTGTGATCGAGTCCCGCATCGGGCTCCCTGCTCCTTGGGAGCCTGCTTCTCCCTCTGCCCCTCTCTCTCTGTCTCTCATGAATGAATAAATAAAATCTTAAAAAAAAAAAATACCCAGTGCCGCTTGTATCCCGTGCCCTCCTTAAAATCTATCACCCAGTTACCCCATCCCCCACCCTCCTCCCCTCCAGTAACCCTGTTTGTCTCCCATGATTAAGAGTCTCTTATGGTTTGTCTCCCTCTCTGATTTCATCTTAATTATTTTTCCCTCCCTTCCCCCACACTCCTCTGTTTTGTTTCTTAAATTCCACATACGAGTGAAATCATATAATTGTCCTCTGATTGACTTACCTTGCTTAGCATAATACCCTCTTGTTCCATCTGCATTATTGCAGATGGCAAGGTTTCATTTTTTTTTTTGATGGCTACGTAGTATTCCATCTTTTTTTTTTTTAAAGAATTTATTTTTTTGAGAGAGAGAGTATGAGAGATAGCGAGCACGAGAGGGAAGAGGGTCAGAGGGAGAAGCAGACTCCCTGCCGAGCAGGGAGCCCGATGTGGGACTCGATCCCGGGACTCCAGGATCATGACCCGAGCCGAAGGCAGCCGCCTAACCAACTGAGCCACCCAGGCGCCCCAGTAGTATCCCATCTTATATATATATATATATATATATATATATATATATATATATACACACCACATCTTCTCTAACCATTCATCTGTTGTTGGACATCTGTACACTTTTCATAGTTTGGCTATTGTGGACATTGGTACTGTAAACACTGGGGTGCAGATGCCCCTGTGGATCACTACATTTGTATCTTTGGGGTAAATACCCAGTAGTGCATTTGCAGGGTCATAGGGTAGCTCTATTTTCAACTTTTTGAGGAACCTGAAGGAAGTGTTATTAAGCCATATCAAAACAAAACCCCCAAACCCTCATTTTAACATAGTAGATTAGAAACATCTTATTATCCTGAGAGGTAGAGCAAGCGAAAGATACTTAGAAATGTGCTAACACCTAGTGAATACTTGATCTTGTTGTCTTGTATAATCTTTCCTTCTTCCCAGATCAGCAGTAGTCCTGAACCTCTGAAGGCTGTAGAACAGGAGGTGAGAATGGTGTTTCAAAACAATTACTGTACAGAAAGTAAAGAAACTCGATTAACTATTGGTTACTTACTCAACTGCTCTTCTCAAGACATCTGTTGCTCAGTTTGACAGACTACTGATGTTTTTCACTGAAATACAAGAGAATATTATTTCTGTAGTAGTTGCTAGGGCTTTACTGTAATCTATAAATTACTCCTCCCCTAAAGACAGCATTTTAAAGTAAAGGAGAGAGGGGTGCCTGGAAGGGGCTCAGTCAATTAGTCATGATCCAAGGGTCCTAGGATCGAGCCCCACGTCGGGCTCTCTGCTCATTGGGGAGTCTGCTTCTCCCTCTCTCTCTGCCTCCCACTCCCCCTGCTTGTGCACATGCGCACACTCTCTCTCTCTGTCAAATAATAAAATCTTTAAAAATAAAATAAAGGAGAGAAAATATAAGTAAATCCTATGAAAATTCAGCCTGTTTCCATCTATCCAGCTCTAGGTAAGAAACACACAAATACCCTTGCACAAATTTGCACAAATACCTTCCTCAGGACAGAATGTGCATAACTTATATGTATCCTAGAGACAGCCCCAGTGTGTCATTATACCGTAGGCTGCCTCCCTGGTTGAACAGATTTCTTCAGCTTCAATCAGGGCACCATTTAGCTTTATTCAGCAAACATCTGTTGTGAGCCTTCTTCATGTCAGGCTTGATACTCTGGGCATTAGGGATATAAAGACAAGGCTTTTTCCTACTCACTGTAGATCAGGTTTTCTACCCACCCAGGTCCATGAAAGCCCTTCAGTGTCCTCTTTCTTCAGAAATATCCTCAGGGTTAGGACATTCATACCTCTCCTTTAATAATCAGAATTTTCTTAAACCCACAGTATAATTTTTTTTTAAGATTTTATTTATTTGAGAGAGAGAGAGAGCACACATGAGAGGGGGGAGGGTCAGAGGGAGAAGCAGGCTTCTTTGCTGAGCAGGGAGCCTGATGTGGGACTCGATCCCGGGACTCTAGGATCATGACCTGAGCCGAAGGCAGTCGCTTAACCAACTAAGCCACCCAGGTGCCCAGACCCACAGTATAATTAACATCTAGATTTATTTCATCTAATTGTGTCTAGAATTAGGGTTCTCGGTGTTTCTTTGGCTCACAGACTCTTTTAGGAATCAAAGTTATGAAACTTTCCAGAAAATACATGTACACACAGAATTTTGTGATTCTGTTGTGCCATAGAGTTGTAAATCAAAAGAGCTTAAGAACCAGTGCTTTAGACGTTTAACTTTAACTTGTGGAGAAAGAAACATAAACATAAAAATTAAAATATAAGGTGATAAACGTTATAGTGGGGATCCATGGGGCTAATTTTTGTAATTTTATCTTTCATTAGGCTTAAAATCTTTGAATCAAAAAGATAGACATATGTAACAGAGTTGCTTACCCCTTTATTTAGCCTATTTCAGATGAAGGCAGACAGGCTACTTAGGAAAACTCTACACTGGAACCTTTCTTTTTTTCCTTCGGTCTTTCAAGATTTTGATTGATTGATTGAGAGAGAGCATGCTCATGCAGGAGTGAGAGGAGGAGCAAAGGGAGGAAGAGAGAGAATGGCAAGCAGACCCCATGCTGAGTGAGGAGCCCGACATGGGACTCGATCTCACAACCCCGGAGATCATGACCTGAGCTGAAACCAAGAGTTGGATGCTGAACCGACTGAGCCACCCAGGCACCCCTCATTTCTAAGTTGTCCTTAGATAATTTCTTTTATAGTTGTAAACTTACAGTCTCTCAGAACATAAATAGTTACAGGGCAATGCTAACACATGACATAAATATCGTGTATAGGACCGAGCACATAAGGGAGGCATTTGACGAATGGAACAACTGAAAATATTTTGTAAAGGCTTATAGACTTTTAGCCTGATATCCAGAGACAGTAAGAAAATGGCACAAAGACCAGGTGGCTTTCACCATAGTATCTCAAGTGAAGCTAAAAGTAATGGCACCTATTTTCTTTTTTGTGTGTTGTAAGTACATACAGAATAAAATTTATCGTCTTTTCTTTTTTTACTTATTTATTTGAGAGAGAGAGAGAGAGAGAGAGAGAGAGAGAGCATGAGTGGGGGAGGGGCAGAAGGAGAGGGAGAAGCAGGCTTCCCGCTAAGCAGGGAGCCCAACTCGGGGCTCGATCCCAGGACCCTGAGATCATGACCTGAGCTGAAGGCAGACCCTTAACCGACTGAGTCACCCAGGCGCCCCTAAAATTTACCATCTTCATCATTTTTTTTTTTATTTGACAGAGAGAGAGATCACAAGTAGGCAGACAGGCAGACAGGCAGAAGGAGAGGGAGAAGCAGCGGCTCCCTGCTGAGCACGGAGCCCTATGCGGGGCTCGATCCCAGGACCCTGGGACCATGATCTGAGCCGAAGGCAGACGCTTAATGACTGAGCCACCCAGGTGCCCCCAGACTTTCTTTTTAAGACTGAATAATAATCCATTTTATATATAGACCACATTTGATATATTCATTCATCCCTTCATGGACATTTGGTTCACTTCTACCTTTAGGCTATTGTGAATAATGCTGCTATGAACATGTGTGGAGCAAATGTCTCTTCAACATTCTGCTTTCAATTCTTTTGGATATATACCAAGAAGGGGTATTGCTGGATCATGTGGTAGTTTTTTTAGTTTTCTGAGGAAATGCCATTCTGTCTTCAAGGCAGTTGCAACATTTTATAATCCTCCGAACAGTGTACAAGGGTTCAAATTTCTCCACATCTTACCGACACTTGTTATTTTCTGTTTGTTTTTGATAGTAGCCATCCTAAGGGGTTCGAGGTGATGCTGTAGTTTTTATTTGTATTTCTCTGATAATTAGTAATGTTGAGCATCTTTTTGTGCTTGTTGCTTGTTTGTATAACATTTTTGAATGACACCTATTTTATTTTTAATTTATTTTTAGTTATTTAAAAATTTTTAAAAGATTTATTTATTTGAGAGAGAGAGCATGAGTGGGGGGAGTACTTTATCTTTTAACAGATCAATATTTAGGCTTGTCTTTCTTCATTCTGTCTTTGTTGGAGGCACTGTTAGTGACAGAATTATAGAATTTCTTCCATAGGAGATGCAATATAAGCATTCTGTGTCTCCCACCAAGCATTGCAGCAGACACTTTTCTCATGTCTGTGTTTTCCTACTAATCTTGGAGATTTATGTCACCACTGCCTGGGAGACCAACGAGAAATGCCTCTTTTGAAAATGGTCCCCTAAATTTCAGAGCTTTTCTCTCCCCAGCTCTCCCTGAGATCCAGAAGTACAGCCCACACAGTGAGCTATTTTAGTGAGTGTAAAATATTTTTATGTGGTAAAACTATAAAAGGTAAGTTACAGATAAATAAATCTCATGTTACTTGGATAGCCCATGACAAATTTAAATTTTTCTTCTAAGCAGATCCTAATTTACCACTTCTTGTAGCTGCAAACCTTAAGAATCCCTAAGATGGCACAGTCCTTTTCATGGTTTAGATTCAGCTCTCTTGGTTGCTTTATTTGGTACTCCCAGATCCACAAAAGAATTTGGGGAGGAGGGCTTTTGCCAAACTGTTTATGTTATGAACTCTTCTTTAATTATCAAGTAATTTTTTAAAAGATTTTATTTATTTATTTATTTGAGAGAGAGTGAGAGAGAAGGAGCAGGGGGAGGGGCAAAGGGAGAGGCAGAAGCAGACTCCCCGCTGAGCAGGGAGCCTGGCGTGGGTCTTGATCCCGGGACTCCAATATCATGACCTGAGCCGAAGGTGGCCGCTTAACCGACTGAGCCACCCAGGCGCCCCACTAAATTTTTTTTTAAGGTAGAAGTAAGTAGACATTGGGGGTGGGGTGATAAGAAGGAAGAGGAAATCATTTCTTTTGAGAGACAAATGACAAGTACAAGATTGACCTCAAGGGACACCTGGTGGCTCAGTCAGTGGAGCATGTAACTTGATCTCAGGGTCATGAGTTCAAGCCTTAGGTTTGGCATAGGGCTTACTTTAAAAAGAAAGAAAGAAAGAGAAAAGGACCTCAAATTATTATTTTTGTTTTTATTTTTTAATTTCTTAAAGATTTTATTTATCTGACAGAGAGTGAGAGAGCACAAGCAGGGGGAGTAGCAGAGGGAGAGGGAGAAGCAGAATCCCCACTGAGCAGGGAGCCGTACTCGGGGTTCAATCCCAGGACCCTGGGATCATGACCTGAGCTGAAGGCTGACGCTTAACCGACTGAGCCACCCAGGCGCCCCAATTGCTAACATTTTAAACACTTAGTATGTGTGAACACTTGGCTAAGTCTTTATGTAGAATAATTTGTAATCTATTAATTAGGTACCATTATCTCTATTTTACAAATGAAAAATAGGTATGGAAAGAATAACTTACCCAAGGTCAAACATTTAGTGAATGATAAACTCACTAATTTACCCTAATTCTTCGTCTTCCTCCTCCTCCTACTACTGGTAAACTTTTTGTCAGGTTCTCTTTTTTTTTTAAGACTTTATTTTAGGGAAAGGAAGGGCAGAGGGAGTGGGAGAGAGAATCCCAGACTCAACTTTTAGCACAGAGTTCAGCACATAGCTTGATCTTACAAACCTGTAAGATCATGACCTGAGCCAAAACCAAGAGTCGGACACTTAACCTCTTGAGCCACCTAGTTGCCCTAGGTTCTTTTTTTTTTTTTTTTTTAAAGACCTGGGTACTTTGCTCTAAAAGAACTGCCTCATTATTGGTAGCCATTGAACAATTAACTGTGTTTGTTTTTCTTTTTAAGTAGGCTCCATGCCGAACATGGGGCTTGAACTTATGACCCTGAGATCGGGTCACATGCTCCACCAACTGAGCCTACCAGGTGCCCCTCTCTTTTTTTTTTTGGAATTTTTTTTAAATCCCCTCCCCCACAGTTTTTTTTTTTTTAGTTGAAGTATAATGGACACACAATGTTACATTAGTTTCAGGTGTGCCGCATAGGGTTTCAACTTTTGGACAACTGATTTTAGTTACTTGCGGGCCACAAACCCCTTTGAAAACCTGATAAAAGTTGTAGATTTCTTTTTCCCCAGAAAAGTGCATGCCACACAAATTTTTGCATAAAATTCAGTCTGGACATGTCCTTCATGAAGACTATTTGTGGACCCTGGAATAGTAATTATCAATTCTTAATGAGCATATAAATCACCTGGCTTGCTTTTTAAAATGCATATTACTTGGTCTCACTGCCTAAAGCTTGGAGTTGGGAGTTATAATCTGCCCTTTTAACAGTATTTTAGATGATCTGGATGCAGGAAGTTTTAAGCATACTGTGTACAATACTCTGAATCTCTCCTGAGATTCAGAATCTTGTTATTCCACTGCTGTATTTTTGTTTTTGTTTTTTAAGATTGTATTTATTTGAGAGAAAGAGTGAGCGTGGGCATGAGTGGGGGCGGAGGGGCAGAGGGATAGGGAGAAGCAGATTCCTCGCCGAGCAGGGAGCCCAACTTGGGGCTCTATCCAAAGACCCTGAGATCATGACCTGAGCTAAAGGAAGATGCTAAACTAACTGAGCCACCCAGGTGCCTCTATTACTGTTTTTTAATAGAATTTTCTCTCTGAATGTTTTTTTCTTTACCCATTTAAGAAAATGGCTTAAAATAAATTAATCATTTAAAGATTTTCCCATAATTCCTTTTTTTTTTTTAAAGTAAGCTCTATGCCCAGGGTAGAGCCCAATATAGGGCTTGAACTCAAAACCCTGAGATCAAGACCTGAGCTGAGATCAAGAGTTGGACACTTAACCAACTAAGCCAACCAGGTGCACCCCCCCAATAATTCTTTTTATTTGTAGGATGAACTTTCTGATGTTAGCCAAGGAGGATCTAAAGCTACTACTCCAGCATCAACAGCTGCGTCAGATGTGGCCACACTTCCTACTGATACTCCCTTAAAGGAAGATAATGAAGGATTTGTGAAGGTTGCAGATACACCAAATAAATCAGAGATAAGCAAGCATATTGAAGTACAGGTAGCCCAAGAAACTAGAAATGTATCAACAGGTAAGCGGCCCTAGTTCTTTACTTTCTGGTAAAGATCATGTGGGTTTGAAAAGATACATCTTAGGGGTGTTACTGCTTTAGATTTATAAAATCATACTCAATTATAAGTAAGCTTAAAAGGGGGTGATGATCAAATAAAGTTTTGAAGAGACAGATTTGGGGAGCTGTAGTATTGGAGAGCCTGAAAGGCAGGAGAATAGTCTTCACCTTTAATTTCTCTGTATTTCACCCCTTAATTTTTTTTTTTTTAAGATTTTATTTATTTATTTGACAGAGAGAGACACAGCGAGAGAGGGAACACAAGCAGGGGGAGTGGGAGAGGGAGAAGCAGACTTCCCGCCGAGCAGAGAGCCCAGTGCGGGGCTCTATCCCAGGACCCTGGGATCACGACCTGAGCCAAAGGCAGACGCTTAACAACTGAGCCACCCAGGCGCCCCAACCCCTTAATTTATAAAAAACAAACAAACAGGGAGTTCTGCCCTGGGATACAACAGACTGTGTCTCAAGAAATACAAATAAAAACTTTGGTTATTTATCAGTTTCTGATATTCACGTTGATTGAATATATGATGAATTGTCTAACCCTATGTTTCCTAGAATTCACTCCTTAAAATTTTTTATGATCAAATGATGTATTTACAACCATTGAAGCAACAGGATTTTCATATTAGGGGCAGTATGTGATATATGCATTATTTATGTCATCTTGTCCTTTTCCCAAGGCTCTGCTGAAAATGAAGAGAAGTCAGAAGTTCAAGCAATCATTGAATCCACTCCTGAGTTGGATATGGACAAAGATCTCAGTGGATATAAAGGCTCAAGGTACTGTCAATGTCAAATGAAGACATTTTATCCTTCCTTTCCCCTGTCCCAGAAGCATACTATTATTCTCTGGTCTCTGGCCAGGAAAAAGGTCATGCAAATGTTTTGCTGAAGAAATGTTAGTATTATATTCTAGTTTCCATTTTTGAAACTGGACATAGTATATGGTTGAAATGTTTTGTGAAATGCTGCCTTTGCAGCCTCAGGGATTAGGAGCATATGGAAGGTAGGGGAAAAAAGACAGTGAAGGTGTAACCAATACTTTCTGCAATTTGAGGAAACATAGAAACAAGAGCAGGGAAAGAAACAATTTGAGCAAACTTTGTTCCTTTCCCCCAGATCAGGAAGAAACATATATACTCACTTCAAAACTGTAGTGATTTCAGGATGCCCGGCTGGCTCAGTCAGTAGACCAGATGACTCTTGATTTCAGGGTTGTTAAGTTCTCCACCCCATGTTGGGTGTGGAGCCTACTCAAAAAAACCTCCAAACTGTAATAATCCCATTATTGGAAGAAATTAGTCTCATTTTACATGGGGAGGCTGTTTAGTGGTGGGAAGAGAATTGTTATGTATCATCTTAATCAAGGTAATCTAAAGCATATGGATGTTCAGGAATTTCATAAAGGAGCTACTGCCTTTCTTTTAATTTCTTCCGTAACATTTATCCTTTAATAATAATGGCCATAAAAATATACTCTGTTTATTGATTACTACAGTCGTGGTTAAAAGCATGAACCTAGAGTAAAACTGTGGGTTCAAATACTGCCTTGGATTTGAATCTGAAGTATATTTTCTCCATAAAAAGGAATTATGATAATACCTTAGATGATTATGAGTAAATGAATCAGTGTATATTAAATCATTGGCAAAGGGCCCAATTTAATAAATGTTAGGTAGTATTGTCATCATCATCATTTAATATAATTTTAGTTACAACTTTATGAAGTCAACATCTTCATCCCCATTTTACAGATAAGGAAGCTCAGAAATGTGTAGTAACTTGTCAAGGATGACCTAGTTAGCACGTGGAGCTGGTATTTAATCTAGGACTCTGATTTCAAAGGCCATGCCCTGTGAAATATTTTTTTTATTGTTTATTTAAAAATGTAAACAATGCAGGGGCACCTGGGTGGCACAGTCAGTTAAGTGTCTGACTTTTGATTTCATGATCTCAGAGTCCTGAGATCGAACCCTGGGCTGGTCTCCATGCTGGGCGTGGAGCCTGCTTGGGATTCTCTCTCTCCCTCTCCCCCTGTCCCACCACTTGCACATGCATTCTCTCTTTAAAAAAAAAAAAAAGTAATGCAGAGTGTAAAAAGTGAAATTGCTTTTTATTTGTCCTCTCCTAAGCCTAAGTGAGGAGATGCAGCTACTTATTAGCAGTTTCAGTTTGCCATTCTGAACCTCTTTAAAAATTAAAAAAAATTGTTATTAGACTAATGCATGTGTAATATTGTCAAATGGTAATAATACAAAATATGAAGGGTAGTAGTAGTCCCTTGCCCATACCCACCCCTCATTCCCACTCTCAAGAGGCAGTGTCTCTCACTTCATTCTTTTTTTCTCAACAAAAGTGGCTCAACTTTATTGCAGGAAAGCTGGGGAGGGCCAGCAGGCTAAATGAGGGTCTCTGCAGGAACTCCATCGCTGATCAGGACTGCCAGGCCCCAGGTCTGTCTGGAAGGCAGGAGAGGATCAGCATATTGCCCCCTTTGGTCGGTCGACTCCTTGGGGCTGAGGTAGGAAACAGCCTTCGCTGTTTGCCCCAGGGTCTCCAGCAGAGTGTCCACAATGTACTCGGAGTTGATGCAAACCTTGCTGGGCAGGTCAGTGTCAAACTCAGCTCCTGCCTGCTTGTTGAGCACCTGACTGACCGCGTTAGAGCAGCCTTCACGAGTCACATCCACAGAGACTCGTGCTGCGGCGTGACTGTGGATGTGGTGGTGGTGGCAGCCACCACATCTGAGTTCTCTTTTGCTATTTTTCTTCAGGTATCTAAATCACATCCTTATGCTTCTTTTCCTTGTTGAGGTTCTGTGAGAAAATTAAGTCCTAACGCCCCAAGGCATCCTTTGTGTATAATGAATTAGCTACACCCCTGTGCATCTAGAATTGAGAAAATAGTCACTCAAATCATTTTCTGTATTCTGTGGATCAAATGAGGAACCCTGGTTTTAGAAACGCTGTGATATAGCTGTTGACTTTATAGTGGAGGATGACAAGGACACAGCTCCTTAAACCACCATCCTTCCTTTCATCATCTCAGTATAATTCTCAGTTCTTGTTACATTAACATTCATTGTTTAAATCTTATGACTATATAAATACTGATCACAGCTTAGCCACAGAGTATGCTGTGATTTTATTTCCTATCTTTTGCAACTTTGTTTTTCTGGAATTAGTAAAACCTGGTGGATTTTTGTTTTGTTTGCTTAGGTTTCTACTACCTATTGCTAGTTCATGGAAAGATACCTTGCAAATCATAGATTGTAAACACTCTCAAAATGGCCAAATATAAAGCAAGTTTCCTGGCACTCTCTCTCCTGGGGTCTTCTATTTGCATTCTCCAGCCTAGGTTGATGCTGATTCTCTGGTTTCCTGCTTTTAACATGTAAACATGGCTTCCATTGTTTAGGGAGCAATGCTGTGGGGAGGGAGGTCTCTGTTCTGGAGGATTGGATTTCACTCATACTGCTTCTTGGGATGTCTTTCATCCCAGCCTTCTGGTTTTTGTTTATTTGTTTGTTTGTTTTTAAAGATTTTATTTATTTTATTTGAGAGAGAGAATGAGAGAGAGCATATGAGAGGGGGGAGGGTCAGAGGGAGAAGCAGACTCCCTGCTGAGCAGGGGGCCCGTTGCGGGACTCGATCCTGGGACTCCAGGATCATGACCTGAGCCGAAGGCCATCGCTTAACCAACTGAGTCACCCAGGTGCCCCCAGCCTTCTGTTTTATGTTCTCCCTTGCATGCATCTTTCTGTAGATTGCTGGTTCCTTCAATGCCTGGGCCTTTCAGAGGTTCTGGTAGCATACTGATTTCTTCCCTAAAGCCTAGTGGCTGAGGTTTCAGCTTTTTCTGGTCTGTCAAATCAGTTTCAGCTGTTTGCCTGTTTTCTGTCTTACAGAATTTTGTTCACATTTCATCTGCTGCAGTTTCTTTTTCTAGTCCCTGTGTCCTATTGAGTGGTAAATGACTATGTTTAGTCCACCAAGTTTAACTGGAAATCCTGTGCAGACTTTTTTTTCTTTTAAGATTTATTTATTTATTTTAGAGCAGGGGGTGCAGGGATAGAGGGAGAGAGAATCCTAAGCAGGCTCCCTGCTGAGCAAGGAGCCCAACACGGGACTAGATCCCAGGACCTTGGGACCATGACCCGAGCCGAAGGCAGACGCTTAACCCACTGAACCACCCAGGCATCCCCTTGCTTTTTTTTTTTTTTTTTAAGATTTTATTTATTTATTTGAGAGAGCGAGAATGAGAGAGAGAGAGCACATGAGAGGGGGGAGGGTCAGAGGGAGAAGCAGACTCCCTGCTGAGCAGGGAGCCCGATGCGGGACTCGGTCCCGGGACTCCAGGATCATGACCTGAGCCGAAGGCAGTCGCTTAACCAACTGAGCCACCCAGGCGCCCTATCCCCTTGCTTTTTAAAAAATACCTTTATATAATGGATTTCTTTAGTTTTTAACTATGATGTTAACAATCTTTAACTTCTTTTTTTTTTTTTTAAGATTTTATTCATTTATTTGACAGAGAGAGACACAGCGAGAGAGGGAACACAAGCAGGGGGAGCGGGAGAGGGAGAAGCAGGCTTCCTGTGGAGCAGGGAGCCTGATGAGGGGCCTGATCCCAGGACCCTGGGATCATGACCTGAGCCGAAGGCAGATGCTTAACGACTGACTGAGCCACCCAGGCGCCCCAAAAATCTTTAACTTCTTAATGTATATCCATAACTTCTCTCCAACCTATTAATGATCAGTTAGGTCATTTCACCTTTTAGCTACTGTAAGAATGCTGCTCTGACCATCCTTTTACATTCGTAATTTCGTTCTTATGACGGGATTTTTGTAGGATTTTTTTTTTTTTGCATTGAATTTTTGGATCAGAGGGTATTTGTATTCTGAATTTTAACAGATAGTATAATTGTCTTTAAAAGAAAAATAAAATGTCCATGCCAGTTTATATCCAGGCAACATAAAACACAGTAGTTAGTTAATAGCATGGATTCTGAAGCCTGACTGTCTGGGTTTGAATTCTGCCTCTTTCTCTTATTTGCTGGATGATCTTGGCAAATTCCTTAATCTCTTTAGTTTCCTATTCTGTGAAATTGGGATAATAGCACCTCCTTTGTAGAGTAGGTGTGAAGATTCAGTAAGGTAATCTAGGTAAAGTGCTTATACAGTGCCTGATACAAGGCAGAGTAGTGCTCTGCTAGCTGTCATTTATTGTTTGTGTTTACTGGGATATGACCAAAAAATAAACATTCTGTATTTTCTTCAACAGTTCTTTCTGTGGAGTTTAATGGAAAATTCATAGGAAACCTTTTAGATACCTTTTAAAATTACACTTTGTGTTAAATGTAAATTACAGGTGGACAATTATTTGCCTATTGTATTCATTTTACACTGCTGAAAAAGTCTGTGATATTTGTTGATTTCGTTGTGTTGTTTCTGTTGCATAGCACCCCCACCAAAGGCATAGAGAACAAAGCTTTTGATCGTAATACAGAATCTCTCTTTGAAGAACTGTCTTCAGCTGGCTCAGGCCTAATTGGAGATGTGGATGAAGGAGCAGATTTACTAGGTATGATAGCTTATCTGAAGAAGTATCATACTGTTTTAAAAATGATTTAATTGAAAATTCCTTTAAAATGTCCCTAATTGATCAGTAGCACACAGTTATTACACTTTCAGGTAATTAATGGGAATGTATTCTTTGAGATCATGAAAGTTTTAAATCAAAGCATCTTTGTATATGGATATCCCTCAAGTTGAATTGCACTTTAATTTGTATTTTGAAATTCATACAGCACATTTTATTGAACACGTGCCATATTCCAAGAACAGTATTACACATAAGGAGCACCGTGTGTGTGTGTGTGTGTGTGGATGTATAGATGTATAGATTGATAGGTAGTTAGTTCCTGGCTTAGATAGTTTTTTTAAAATTCTGTTGACCTTAATTAAATAAGAAAATATAATACTTGTTTTTTTCTGAGATTTCACAGGATATTCTCTTTTAGCTCTATGAGAAATGTAACCATTTTAGAGTTTGTGTTGTTGAAGTCAACACCTGGTTTGAAAAGAATCTGCATTTGGCTTTTCCATTGTTTATCTGGTAACCTTTGCCAAATAGCTTAACCTCTCCTGGCCTTAGTTTCTTGGTGTATAAAATGAAGGAGCTGGATTCGAGTTCAGGGGTTGAGCAAACTGTGGCTCATGGGTCCAAATCCAGCTCATCTACGTGTATGAATGTGTATGAATAAAGCTTTATTAGAACACAGCTACTCTCATTTGTTTACTTACTGTCTGTAGTTGCTTTTGCACACAACAGCAGAGTTAAGTAGTCTATAACAGAGATCATATGGCTTACAAAGACTTAAAATTTACTGTCTGATCCTTTACAGAAAGAATGAAAGAATGTATCGACTCCTGCTCTAGGTGATCTCTGAAGTCTCTTTGAGCAATAATTACATGATTCTGACTTAACGTCAGCTGTGGTGTACCTTTCTTATAACTTAAGATCTTACAGAGATTGAAAGCCGTATAGTTTTAAAAACCCATGCCTTTGGAATAGATGCTGGTCTTGAAGAAATTTATGTATCTATTACGTATCTTTTGGTGTAATTATAATACAGACTACAGTGTCCTCAAAAGGTCCTTTTTGTCAATTTTTGTGAATATGGAGTAGGATTCCTCACATTAATTTGTGTTAAATTTATTGATTACCATTATGTCCTCGAAAGTTTGAAGTATTTTTTGAAGGAAACGTAAGTTCTTCCTATATGGAGCTCACAGTCTATCTAGTAAGAGAGATTGAAAGTTTGTTATAAATAAAAACTTTCTGAGTTAGACATAGACTCCCACCGTTAAAGTGTAAGTTAAGTATTAGAAGCAGTTGAATGAGTTTGTATTTCTCAAGGAGGGCTAAAGATTAGTTCTTAAGGAACACCCCATTTTTAAATTTACACTTTAACTTTAGTTAACATTAAATTATGAATGAAAAGTTCCTTTTACGAAACTGAGTCCTTGGCAGAATTGAAGTGTAGCAATGCAGAAAATGTTAGAATTTTTAAGTGTTTAAATTTATATTCAAATTTATATACAGTAAAAATCACTCTTTATGATGAATTTTTTGACCTTTGACAAAAGCATGGGTTGTATAATCACTACCAGAATCAGTTTACACCTCCCAAAATTCCTTCATGCTGCTCCTTTGTGTTTAACTAGAATGAAGTACTTTTTAATGCAATTTGTATACTCTGTTACTTCATAATCCAGTATTGAATAATATAATTTTTGAGGTTGGTGGTCCCAAACTTTCCTTTTTTTGTAAAGAGTTAAGAAGTCACAGAGTACTTAGAATTAATTGTGGTCTTTTAAAATCTTGTGTTTTCTGAAAGCTTCCATTCTTTGAGTCAGAAGATTAAGCATAATGAATAGGTTAAAAGCAAAATCCTGATACTCTGGTTTTCTTTCTACTTTGAAAATAAGAAATAGACTGTAAACTGGTGTCTTTTCCCTTTTGCAGATATTGATATATTTATCTCTAAAATGTTCCAGATTAGAAGTTTTTACTGTATTACCTTAAGTCTGTAGTGACTTAGGCCTGCATGAATCCCTTTTGGTCCAAAGATGGTAAATGAAATTTCCAAGGCACATATTTGTTCCCTGGCTTCTCTTCTATACAGTTTCGTGATAGCAATTGAGGTGTAATACTGAATGGAATGTAATGAAACTAACAAAATTGTTTTCCAGAGTTCTTTAATTGATCTCGGGTTAATAAATAAGTACATAGTCCATTTCTGTAACTCCATTCATTTTCTCCATCACTATATTATTGTAAAACTCTTCTCTTGTTCGAGGATATAAATTTTTGCAATCATTATGCATATACTCCATATTTAGATTATTTTTTTCTGATTTTAATAATTTAAGAGGTAAACCCCTCCCCACCCCCCATTTGTTCTTGTCTCTTGACTTTCTTATCTTTGTCTGATCCTTTTTTTTTTTTTAACGATTTTATTTATTTGACAGAGACACAGCGAGAGAGGGGACACAAGCAGGGGGAGTGGGAGAGAGAAGCAGCCTCCCCGCTGAGCAGGGAGCCCGATGCGGGGCTCGATCCCAGGACCCTGGGATCATGACCTGAGCCGAAGGCAGACGCGTAACGACTGAGCCACCCAGGCGCCCTGTCTGATCCTTTTTCCATTCACTTCAGTCATGTACTCCCCACAGCCACACTCCAGAACTTGGAAATCATACATCCTACTCTTGGGATTTTTCTTTCTCTTGATTATCCTTCTATATTTTCAACTTCACTATCTTCTTCTATTATCATTTAAACGTGTTCAAATCTCTTCCATTTAAAAACGAACGTGCGGCCCGGCCCTCCTCTGCCACTCTTATCTTCAGTACCTTTGTGCCCTGTCACTCCTTTTGCTTCCATATCTGGCCCTACTTTTATGCAGCAGTATTGAAGAGGTATCTGTTATGTGTTTGACACTATTCTAGATGTTTGTGGTACATGAGTGAACAAAGCAGACTTCTTGAAAGTGTAGCTGCTTTTAAGTGGCAGGATTTCCCCTTCCCCGCTTGCATCTCATCCCCCTGTAGTCTGTGTGGGCACTCTTCCCCACACTCACCTGGCGTCAAACAGCCTTCTTGTTTGCTATATCCAGCAGTTCCTTCTACGTTCTTTCACAGGACTTCTCAGATAACATTTGTCTTTAACACCATCTTTCCTGGATTTCTCTGATAACAGACTTTCCCACCTCTGACTATATTCTTTTTCAGTCTTTGCAGGGTGCTCTTCCTCTGCCCATCTTTGAGGATATCAGTGTCCCAGGCCTGCTTCTTTGTTTGGGAAATCTTATTTGCTTTTGTTTCTTGGCTTTCATGGAAAATTGCTCCACAATTTCTATCTCCTTCCAACATTTTTCTAGAGCCCCAGACTGTTACTTCAGAACAGCGCACGAGACACCTCTAAGGTGATTTGTAGGGCTTTACACTTGATGTGCCTAAAGCTCAGTTCATCAAGTTCATTGTCCTGTTCAGGGCTGTTCTTAGTCCAGCATGTACTGTCTCAGTGAATGCCTCACCATCCACTCAGTTCTCCATTCAGAATCTCTCCCTCTTCTCTTGGAACCAATCACCAAGGTTTGTTTACTCCTTTTCTTTAAAAAAAAAAAAAAAATCTGTATAACTCTTTTTTTTTTTTTTTCCCCATGCCTCTGCTTAAATGGCATATCCTCCTATGAATTCTGCCTTGATCCCCTAGTTAAAGCTTAATTGTCCCTGAAATATATTCTCATGGCACTCATGTTCTTTATTATGTCACGCTATATACTTTACTGTAATGTATGTACTCGTCTCTCTGGGTAAGCTCTAAGCTCAGTGTGGCCAAGACAACTTTGTCCGTTGCTCACTATTGAGTCTTTAGCACCATAGCACAGCGATTAAGTGAATATGGATTGCTAAGTAGTTCTAATGGCTTTATTTCACCTCTGATTCTGTGATTCTTCACCTTTTAGGATTAAAACTCCTTTATGGGAGAATTTGTAAGAAAGCAGTGTGCTTTTGGAAAAATGCATGTATAGGTAGACAAAATCGTGCATACCTTCTCAAGGGATTAACAGATACTTTGGAGGCCCAACTATGGACCTAGCTTGAGGGTTGATGCTAATCTGCCAGGCAGTTTTTTGCTTTTGTTTTAATAGGTAAAGCTTCCAAATATGTTAGACCTAAGTTTATGTTTGGTTGAAACCTTGAATAGAAATGGGGCCACCTCCAAGTTATGTTTTTCTTATAGTTATGAGTTAGTTTTTATCAATACATTGCAAAATGAAAATTTTGGACAATCCTATTGACCATATATTGAATTTATACACAAGATTTTGAGAGAACTCTTCACTGAGAACATAAACTTTAGAAACTACATTATCAGATATGATTCCCAAGGAGTACATATTTCAAAATTTTTTCTTATTTATAATATTTACACTTTATTGTGTTTGTTTCTCTACATCTTCTAAATTTTGTTGTCTCCTCTCATTGAAACAAATGAGCATATTTCTTGCTTTCTGAAAACAATCTAATTGTGATTCTCATTCATTTTTCTCTTGGGCTGCTTACCCAGGGGAATATTCTGGTGTGTATGCTTTTAAATACTTTAATATTACTGCTTTTTAAGCAAGGTGTTCCTGGCTGCTATTCTTATGTAATGCTTTCTCATCATTTTTTTCTGCTCAACAATTTTTTTTTTGCCTTCCATATATTTTCAGCTTTTATGCTTATCTCCCTACATGCTTGAGAGTTTATAGGAAACATAATCATTACATAAACTTTTTCCAACCAGTCTAAACCTATTTCTTCTGATTATATAGCTTTATTGAAACATTAGTCAAAAGCAAATATTTCAGCGTATCTTGCCAAAATTCATTTTGGAATTGGAATTTGGAAACCTTTTTAGTTTGTCTTTATTTTTACCTTTTGGAGAATATGTAGATGATTGAATGAGCTACTGTGTGTGATATTTAATTCTTCATGGTAGTAGTACCCTGATCTTTGAGAATATTTGAGATAATTATAATACAGACAAAATATGAGTACATATGTGAGCATTGAATTTTTAGCATTCCTAGGTTGGTTTTGTTTTAAATTATCTTTAAGTCATTTGAAAGAACTACCTTTTAAAAAAGGGACATGTTAACTCCTTTTCCTTATGTAGTTTTCTTAGGATTTCCTTCCTGTATAGCTGGGTTATATGAATATTACTTATTCCATTGTATGTAGTTTTCCGACATTAGCTTAGGAGAAGTGAATGGTGGGTCTTTTGCTTTGCTTTGCCTTTTTGCTTTTGTAACTTTTTGAGATACATTCCCTAGTGTGTGGTTTTATTTCTTCAGTTTCTTTTAAGTAACAAATTAAAGAACTTTCTTCTCCCTAAAGATCATTGCATTGGATCTTGCATTGAATGCTCTGTCTGCCTTACAGTCCTCATTAAATTATTAAACAGAATTCTGTAAAGTAATAACTGAACATTATCATTTCAGAGGTGGCACTTTGAAGGAAACTTTATATTACTGATGTGGGATTTTCAGTGTAATTATTCAGTTTCATTGTGCAAAAGGATTGGTAAAGCATTTTTTTTTTTAGGTATTACGTATCAAAGAGCATCCTTATGAATGGAGGAAATCATCTTAATTTCTGTCTTTTGCACATCATTATGCATTAAATCATAACACTGATTCCAGGTGTATTTCATATCATGCATAAAACTTTACAGATTAATAATCTATTTTCGTGCTGTTTCTTACATAAAACATTTCTTGTTCTTTGTTTTTGCTTTACATGGAATGCATGGGCTTTAAGACCATAATTTCTTTGGTAAGGTTTCATCTGCATTGGGGTTCCGTCTTTCTTTGGCCTTGTTTCTGCCTGTTCTTTCTTAGTAAGACCTAATTTTTAGGCAAAAGCCTACAATACCAGCTGTGATTTGGAAATGATTTCTGATCTGTATTAATGCTTACTCTTTTTTCCTCTAAATATTTTACTGCTACTTTTTAGAATATTTGGCAGAAAAGTATTGATCGTATTGAAATAATTATCTATGAGAAACAAAATATAGACTAACAGTTACAAAGAATTGGCTAACAAAATCTTTAGCTTTGTTTTGTGATGGATAATTATTTATAATTTTATAACCTGTACAAGTAGATATATCAAATGAAACTATAGACTAAGGTTACTAAAGGACAGATAAAATCTATAAATTAAAATTTGAGTCTCTATTATAATACAAGTTTATATAGTTTTTGATAAATTTTTTGAAAGGTTTTATTTATTTATTTATTTTTTGCTAGGAATGGGTCGTGAAGTTGAGAATCTTATATTAGAAAATACACAACTGTTGGAAACCAAGTAAGTATATACAAAAATTTTTTTTAAAGATTTTATTTATTTTTTTGAGAGAGAGAGAGAGAGCACACAAGCAGGGGTAGGGGCAGAGCAGAGAGAGAAGTAGGCTCCCCGCTGAGCAGGACCCTGGGATCATGACCTGAGCCGAAGACAGACACTTAATCCACTGAGTCACCCAGGCACCCCAGTATATACAAAATTTTAACAAGGAACACAAGATACTGAATTTTCCCATCTGAGTCAGTGACCCTTGTTCAGTTCAACACAGCATGTGATTACAGTCTAGCCACCCTGTTTTGTTCCTCTTTGTGTGTTCGTGTGCATGTGGGCAATGGGACCTGATTTCCCTAATGGATAGGTTTTGTTGCTCTGTTTTTTGCAGAAATAGATTTTTATCTCCTTTCCACCCTACAAGTATTCATGCCTTTTTCTTAACCTCCTTGGAGAGGTCATATGTTTTTTTTTGCTCCCTCCCCTAGGATGCCTGTTTTATTATCTTTTCTTCTGGGGTTTTTTTATTTCTACCTAAATGTTTTGATCTATACCCCAGCCCAGCTCTCCTCCATAGTTGTCGGCTTTCAGGTGTAATATGTGGAGCCTTAGACCCTCAAACATAATGGAGTCTTGTTTAGTGGGACAGGTCCTGAGTCCTGGGGAAAAGCAGCCCAGGTCCCTTTGTTAATTTGCTGTGTAAAGAGAACTTTGGAACATCTGGGTAGATCCAAAATAGAACGCAGTTATGAGGTACTATGCCCACTTGTACCCAAAAGAACTAGATCTCAGATTTTTTTCCCCATGAACATTATATCAAAAACCAATGATGTACTGGGACGCCTGGGTGGCTCAGTCGGTTAAGCGACTGCCTTCGGCTCAGGTCATGATCCTGGAGTCCCGGGATCGAGTCCCACATCGGGCTCCCTGCTCAGCGGGGAGTCTGCTTCTCCCTCTGACCCTCCCCCCTCTCATATACTCTCTCTCTCTCTCATATTCTCGTTCTCTCAAATAAATAAATAAATAAATCTTAAAAAAATTTTGTTATTACCTTTAAAAAAAAAAAACCAATGATGTACTATACCTTGCCTAATTGGATTTAAATTAAAAAAAAAAAATTTTTTTCCCTAGATCCACCCCAAGTTTAGACTTTTATCTCATCAATTATTAAAGGTAAATTCAAAGATAAATTTACTTTATTGATTAGGTTTTTTTTTTTTAGAGTTTAACAACAGTACCCTTATGGATGCTATTTTGTAAAAGTTTAATCTTCATTAATTGTAGTATTTTTATTAGTTGGTGGTGTGTTTTACTTTACCCATTTATTCTTTGGTTGGAAAGAGCAAAATCTTGGATGGTTGTGTGGTTTTTTGTCTTTACCTACAAACAACACCAGGTAGAGTATCTTAAAATACTCAGTTATTCAGCTTTGATTGTATAGTTATTTTTGTCTGTAAGAGAACAAGCTGAAAGACAGGAAGAGTACTCATTTGTAATGATATATGCAAAATATGTGTTTCTTAGACATGCTTTGAATGTAGTGAAGAATGACTTGATAGCCAAGGTGGATGAGCTGACCTGCGAGAAGGACGTACTGCAGGGGGAGCTGGAGGCTGTAAAACTAGCCAAGCTGAAGCTCGAGGAGAAGAACAAGGAGCTGGAGGAGGAACTTAGGAAGTAAGTTTCCTCGGTGTTCTGAACCCAGCTCTCTTAGCCAGTGGGCCACAGAGCGTCATAGGTGTCCCCCCCGAGGCTGGCCCTGCCACCACCACTGGCAGCCCTCTCCAGCGGGCCAGGAGCACCAGCTGCCGGGAGGGTCAGGGCTGAGTGCCCGGTGGTAGCTCGGATATCAGCTCACCCCTTGCTTGCCCAGCCTTATCATTGTCACTTTCTGTGACTGTCACTGTGTGAGAAAAGTTAGTAGAACCATTCTAAAATTTGCTAATAAGGAAATTAGAAACATTATTTCCCTTCACCCAGCTTTCTTTCATACATGTTTTTTTCTGAGAACAGTGCTGCACTAATGTTCCCCGAAATGAAGGCAGCTAAATGCTCTGAAAAGAGAATAATCATTTAGTGTTGATTAAAATTTTTGACCTACTCTTTGATTCCTTGAAAAGATGAATGCAACTCAAATAACATGTTCTTTTTTGCTCCCCCCGCCCCCAGAGCTCGTGCAGAAGCCGAAGATGCCCGGCAAAAAGCAAAAGATGACGATGATGTAGGTTTATGATTTCAGACTTTTTTTCTTACTACATTTTGGTTTTTAAAGAAAATCTTGCTAATTAAGCTTTGGATATAGCATTATAAAAAGCAAGTCAGAAGATTTCTGTGTTAATGAGTAGGCTAACTCATGCTCCCACTTGGTATCCAGAGGCTGAGTTTTCTGGCTACATGTGGTGTGCTCGTTTTTTTTCTGTGGCTCTGTGCTGTGACCTTGTTTGCAAGTTCAAGCTCAAGGACCAGCCGAAATACTTTGTTTTGTCTCATATTTTGACTTAGAAATATGAAAGCTTAATTAGTTTAAAAGTATTAAACATAAAAAAGATGAATTCTAGAACTTTAGTAGTAAGCAGTCAGCTTATACTGTTTTCAACATATGCAAATACAGAAGACTAAGGATGAGGTTTTACCAATATAATTAGCATCGTAGTAACTGTTGGTAGGTGTTTGCTGGTCAAGCATCAGACTTGAGATATGTGGGTACCCTGTACAAAATGATTATTTAATGCCCCTGCAATCTTGCTCTTTTTTAAAAATATGTAATACTTGGTACATACCAAAAATATATGTAACATATGTAAATTATGAAACATAATAAATTAACATAATGAACCCACCACCTAACCTAAGAACTAGAACGTTATCAAACATTGAAGCTACCCTATGCTCCTCCCCTCCAGAGGAGACCACTATCCTATACTTATCATTTTCTTACCTTTCTAAAAAATGATTTTACTGGGGCACCTGGCTGGCTCAGTTAGTAGAGCATGGGACTCTTATCTTGGATTCATGGTGGGTTCAAGCCCCACGTTGGGTGTAGAGCTCACTTAAAAAAATTTTTTTTTAAGATTCTATTTATTTATTTGACTGAGAGACACAGTGAGAGAGGGAACACAAGCAGGGGGAGCAGGAGAGGGAGAAGCAGGCTTCCCACGGAGCAGGGAGCGCGATGCAGGGCTCCATCCCAGGACCCTGGGATCATGACCTGAGCCAAAGGCAGACGCTTAACGACTGAGCCACCCAGGTGCCCCTAAAATTTTTTAAAAAATAATTTTATCATATCACACATTTTTGTATCCCTACAAAATAGCTTAATTTTCATTGTTTTTTTTATTTCATACTTGGAGATTGACCTCTTATACTTGGCATTATGTTTCTGAGATTTACCTATGTTGTAGTGTAGTGCCAGAAGTTATTCATGTTTACTTCTTTATAATATCCCATTGTATGAATATATTACAATTTATGTATTTGTTTTCCTATTAATGGATATTTAGGATATTTTCAGCTTTTTACTACCACAAACAGTGCTGTTGTTAGGAACATTATAGTGCAAGTCTCCTGGTTCTTCCATGGCATATACCTAGGAGTGTGATGGCTGTGCTGCAGACTCAGAGTCCTTGAATCCTCTGTTTGACTTCGTTTGAGAGGCAGAGTTCAGAGCAGGAGGACAAAGAAGGAGGTCCCCAAGGGCTAAACTTAGCCTCTTTCTTAACTGTCCCACCCTTCAGCAAAACAAGAGCCCTACAGTTAAACCAGTGTTCCTCCCCAGAAGAGCATTTAGAAATTACAGTAGAAGGAAGTTGACTTGAGCATGCTTCTTTGGGTCTTACCATACTCATCACATCCTTTAGTCTCCCTAAGAAGAATTCTAGTTAATACACTTGTCTCCAGCTTCTTGTATTTTTGTTGGTGTTTTAATGCCACTTAGCGTGGGGTGCCCTGGTACCTAGCCAATATATGTAGATGATGGGTAGTTTGAGATAAGTGTTTCCCTTTCGGAACTAACTTGTAACAAATTGCTGAATAATTAGCATTTGTTACAGAACATCAACTTAAAATAATGTTGTTAGAAGAACCATTTCCAGGCAAGCATGTTAAATCTATATAGATAGATTAACTTTGTTAATCTTTCTTGGTTTTAGTTCAGAATCTACACTGTTCTTTGTATTTGCTTTATAGTATGTTCAAATTTCTGTATTTCTATTCAGAAATTAAATTGTTTACGTAAACTCTTTTCCATCATAAGTAATTGCTAAAATCTCTTTATTGATTTTATTTTTATATAAGGTTATTTTTCTTTAAATGATCCAATAGATTAGAAATTAAGAAATGTTTCAATAAGATTTTGCTTAAGTTTAGCATAACACCAAAAGCAAATATAGACTGCCAGAGTGATCTGCTGTGTTCTTTTCGTTATAGAGTGATATTCCCACAGCCCAGAGAAAGCGGTTTACTAGAGTAGAAATGGCCCGTGTTCTAATGGAGAGAAACCAATATAAAGAGAGGTTGATGGAGCTTCAGGAAGCTGTTCGATGGACAGAAATGATTCGGTTCGTATGAGAAGTACCTCTTGGTGCTTTTCTAGTATTGTTTCCTGGGTTTGAATATTCCTTCCCTCAGAACTAGAGTCCAGCCTTGGGGATCCAAACCTCTTACTCTGTTTACTAGGAGATAACTTTCTAAAGTAACACTAGAAATTAGGGACAGAATGTGATCACAATGAGTGCCTTTTGGGTAAAGGGCCCTTGGATAATGTTCCCATGACCTCTAAAAGGTAATTGTTGTTACTTAGGAATGATGGTCATTTTTCAAAAGAATATAGAAATTGACCCTGCTTTTATAGTAATGTCAGGGAAAGATAATAAATTTCACATTCCACCCAGAAAACTAAGTCATTTTTACTCTGTGTCTTTCTGTAAAATATTCTTGTCCAATTTCCCCCTCCTTTCTGGCTATTCATGCAAAATGTACCTTCCATTGACATCTTTGTTGATCTGATCTTAGATCTCACCTAATGCTGCCATCTAACGGCCATATTCTCAGTAACAGTGTTCCTTACTTTAATTTAGGAAGAGCTCATGAACAGTTTGTGAACTAGTTGCCCCCTAATTTGCCCATATTTTTTTAAATTTAATTTAATTCTATTATGTTATGTTAGTCACCATACATTACATCATTAGTATTGATGTAGTGTTCCATGATTCATTGTTTGCCTGTAACACCCAGTGCTCCACGCAGAACGTGCCCTCTTTAATACCCATCACCGGGCTAACCCATCCCCCCACCCCCCTCCCCTCTAGAGCCCTCAGTTTGTTTTTCAGAGTCCATCGTCTCTCCTGGTTCGTCTCCCCCTCCAATTTCCAACTCCTTCATTTTTCCCTTCCTTCTCCTAATGTCCTCCATGTTATTCCTTATGTTCCACAAATAAGTGAAACCATATGATAATTGACTTTCTCTGCTTGACTTACTTCATTTAGCATAATCTCCTCCGGTCCTATTCATGTTGATGTAAAAGTTGGGTATTCATCCTTTCTGATGTAATTTGCCCATATTTTTGAGTTTGGAGTCCCATGTCAGATTTACCAATAACAGTACATATATACTGACACATTGTTTTAAAGTTTATGAACATACTTTTTAACCTCCAACTTTTACTTCTTTGTGATTACATTATTTATTTAACAGTTTATATGTCCTTTACCAGTGTCATACTAGGACAAAAGTACTTCGTATAGCACATTTACAATTTGCTAAACTTGTAATTGCTGCTAAGAAGGAAGGAGATCAGTATTCTAATCTTCATTAATTGTTCAAAGAAAGTAATGTACTAAGAAATTTGTCTTTAACTCAAACATTTAATGGATATTACATAAATAATAAATATTTTAAACTTTGAGGTAGAGGCGCCTGGGTGGCTCAGCTGGTTAAGCCTCTGACTCTTGACTTTGGCTCAGGCCATGAGAATATGGCTGTTAGATGGCATGGGGTCATGAGATTGGGCTGTGTCATCGGGCTCTGCACTCAGTGAGGAGTCTGCTAGAGATTTCCACCCCCCTCCTCAAATAAATAAATCTTTTTTAAAAATTGAGGTATATAGAGAGGCTCCATCTTTCTTTTTTAATGTTTATTTATTTATTTTAGAGAACATGAACGGGAGGGATGGGGGGGGGAGAGAATCTCAAGCAGACTCCACATCCGGCATGGAGCCCAACATAGGGCTCTATCCCAACAACACCGAGATCAAGACTTGAGCCGAAACCATGGGTCAGATGCTTAACCAACTATGTCACCCAAGCTCTCTGGCAGGCTCCCCAACAGGCTCCTCTTTTCCTTGCTATTTTTAATTCTAGCAGCCACGTGATAGTCCACAAGTGAGGAAGTGGTGTCTCATTTTTTACTTTTCCATTGAATTAAACATGTTTTCAATTTAGTCCTTTAAAAAAAATGTGAAAAGTGAGCTCTTATAGTGAGCGCAGGATCCTTACCACCTTACTAAATTAGTTTGGAGTGCATTTTCTGAAATTTTCTTGAACTACCTGTCAGTCCAGTTTATCCCCTTCTCTGGTCATCTCTTCAGTAATGGGAAAGTATTTGTCCTATGAAAAATGACCCATCAGAACAGTAAAGTTACAGGCTATCTTGTGAGAGCTAGAGCATGAGGACGATAGAGACCTTTATGTAAAGATAAGTATTCAAAAGACAGTATTTTGACAAAAGGGAGAATTGGAAGATACCTCTTCAATAAAATTTTTTTTGCATATTTACGTTCAGGCCTGTTGGCTGTCCGTTCAGCACAGAAAACAATCTTGTCTCTGTCAGTGGACTGAGCTCTTCTATGGAGGGGTGGTGTTTTATTTATCTTAGTTGTATTAGCTTTTACAGGCTGACTGACACATGATAGGTCAAAGCAACTATTTACTGAATTTAATTGTTGATTCTCTTTTGTGTATCCCATGAACTTCTTGGGTCACCTATTCTTCAGATAGAAAGCAAAACACCTCACTGATGACACATTTTTTTTCCTTTGTTTTTCTTTTAAAATATAGTGCATCAAGAGAAAATCCAGCCATGCAGGAAAAAAAAAGGTCAAGCATTTGGCAGTTGTAAGTATCTAAAAACACATAAAGACTTCAGAGAGCCCTTTGAGACAAGATTGCAGTCAAAATTTTATTGCTGAGAATGATTTTGTGTCTCCTTTCTTTTTAAAATTTGGAGTATATGGCTAAATTGAACTTTTTTCTTTTTGATACGTAGCGTGCCAGCTCGGTAAGGCTATTCTTGAGGACAAACATATGCTGTCGTAAGCTGCATCCTGTTGGTTATGCACTCGATGGAATCTTCTGCTAAATTAAATTAAAATGATGGGGAATTATTCATAGAGTTGATAATTACCTGGATCCTCAGTAAATAAGTTATATGGATGCACTGGTTGTGTGATTGTAAGGAACTTTATAAAGTAAAGCTTAGAAATTTAGTGTCTGTAGGTTTGAGTAGTGTGTGTATTTGTGTGTTTCAGATTTGATTTATGTTCATGCCAGAAGAATGTGCATTTAATTTACCCTTTTTGGTGAATCTGCTATTTAATAGAAGTGTTAATTCTTTTAAGTGGATGTGAAGGTAGATCTATAATTTGGGCTTAATAAGAAAAGGTATAAGATGTATGTTAAATGGTAGTATGTGTTCCAGTACTTTATTACCACTTTTAGAACTGGCAAAACTAAGCTTCTGTTCAAACCATGCAGCTATAACATTGCTGTTTAACAACTACTTACCAAGTAAGAGCTGGGACCGGTCTTATTTCTTCATTATAAGAAGTTCCCCGTACTTAAGAGTTTCTTTCTTTCATTATGTGAATTGCTAATTAAAGTGGGAGGATCTGCCATTCTAAGCAATAGTTTCTCTTTCCTGAATGTCTGAGTTTGGCTGTGAGTTATTGCTAAGGCTGCAGTGTATGACTACAAAATATCTTTCTGCCAGTTTCTAACTCATTGCCTTGTAAAAGCTCTCTGAAATTCATGGAAAGTAATGGATTGTTTTTCATAGTGCATGTAATAACACTCTTTCTCTCTCTCTCTCTCTCTCGCTCTCGCTCTCTCGCTCTGTCACTTTTTTTCTTTTTAGTTTCAGCCGACTTTTCAGCTCTTCAAGTAATACTACTAAGAAGCCTGAACCACCTGTTAATTTGAAATACAATGCACCCACGTCTCATGTTACTCCTTCCGTCAAGAAAAGAAGCAGCACCTTATCTCAGCTCCCTGGGGATAAGTCCAAGGCCTTTGATTTCCTTAGTGAAGAGTAAGTATTTTGCAGACTAGTGGTTATGCGCTAAATAACTTAATAGTTCAGAATATTCTTGCCCCTTATCCGATCAGCGGTAAGGTTCACATAAGTCCATAAAGAAGCCATTTCTATAACGTGGCTGCCTACCTTTAAGTAGATTACTTGTAGTCAATACCTTTTATGAAAATTGTATTTCACAGGTTTCATAAACAGAAGTTGTTTTAAAATGTCTCTTTGTTGATGGTCAGCAACACTGGTAAATATTAGTAAAATGTTAAAGGCCTATATAAGCCTTTATCCTAAATGTTTGAACATTTCCTTTGGTGTCAGAAGAAGTTTATTTTCCTTCCTGACTGCTGCTCATTAGGTACATGAACTTGGACAAGCTAACCTCTCATCCCCAGTTTCTCTGCCTGTAAATGGAGTATGATAACCTGTCTCAGAGGCACTAGGGTTAAATTACCAAGGGTTTATAAGTGTCTGACACACAGATTTGTTAACTCTGGCATACATAGCAAGTCAGTTTGCATTTTTGTCTTCTGAAACAAAGCAGTGGGGTCCAGAAATTAATCTTTGTTATCTTCCTAAGAAGATATTGATTTATTGATCTTGAGTCACTTCTAGCACATTCCCTGGCATGAGAAAATTCTCAGTAAATATTTGTTGAATGAACAAAAAAGGGAGGAACTAAAAAATATTTAAGAATTTTTCCCTTTCATATGGCCAAATCTGAAATCTGATAGAAATTTGATGGCGGATGATTCAGCATAATAAAATAAGCTGCTTGCCATTCTGTTAAAGTTTGAGCACTGTACTCACTGCACAACTTTAAAAGGCCAGCTTTAGGCTAACACTGCTTAGAAATGCAGAACTCCGAAGTAAACTGAAATTGGGTGATTTTTTTTTCTTTTTTTTGTCATTTTTGCTGTCTTAGCAGGAAAGGGGAGATACACTATTGTTATATATTCCCTTAATTAAAAAGGGAAATTTCTTTGCCTTTTAGAACTGAAGCTAGTTTAGCCTCGCGCAGAGAACAAAAGAGAGAACAGTATCGGCAGGTAAAGGCACACGTTCAGAAGGAAGATGGTAGAGTGCAGGCTTTTGGCTGGAGTCTGCCTCAGAAGTACAAACAGGTAAGAGCATCTGGTGGTTAGTGCTAGGGGAGAAGGGTATGCCTGGGCATGAAGGCATTGCAATAGCTGTCTCAAACCTGCTCGTTTCAAGTTCATGGACTTGGCACACACTTAGGGGTTGAAGGTAGTAGTTCTCAGGCTGTTTTCTAGAGCCCCAGAGCTCAAAAGAGACACCTGAGTCTGTGAGGAGGCAGAGGGGTCAACAGGAAGGTTTACCAGGTGCACAGACTTGAGGTAATCTATTGGTTTGTTTTTTGTTCTTTTTTTGTTTTGTTTTGAGGGGTAATTGACATATAGCATAATAGTTTCAGGTACACAACATAATGATTTGATATTTTTACATATTGTGAAATGATCACCACAGTAGTATAGTTACAAATCATCACCAAACGTGGTTACAGATTTTTTTTTTGTAGTGACAACTTTACAGATTTACTCTCTTAGTAACTTTAAATGTGCAATACAGTATTATTAATTATAGTTGCCATGCTGTACCATACATCCCCGTGACTTAATTTATAACTGGAAGTTTGTATCTTTTGACCTCCTTTACGAACCACTTCACTGATCTCTCACCCCTGCCTCTAGCAGCCCCCAGTTTATTCTCTGTGTTTATGAGCTTTGTATGTTTGTTTAAGATTCCACATATAAGTGAGATCATACGGTATTTGTTTTTCTCTGTCTGAATTTACTTCACGTAGCATAATGCCCTCAAGTTCCATCCATGTTGTCACAGATGGAAAACTACTGTTCTTTTTTATGGCTGAATAATAATCCATTTTATTTATATACCACATTTCCCTTACACATTCCTTTATTGATGGACACTTAGGCTGTATGCATGTCTTGGCTACTAAGTAATGCTACAGTGAACATAGAGGTGCATATATCTTTTCAAGTTAATGTTTTTTTTTTCTCCAGATAAATACCCAAAAGTGGAATTGCTGGATCGTATGGCAGTTCTATTTTTAATTTTTTTAAAAAAGTCATCTCTGTGCCCAAAGTGGGGCTTGAACTTATGACCCCAAGATCAAGAGTCACATGCTCTACCAACTAAATGAGCCAGATGCCCCTATTTTTTATTTTTTAGGAGCCTCCATACTGTTTTCCATAATGGCTGCACCAATTTACATTCCCACTATCAGTACATTAGGGTTTCCTTTTCTCCACATCCTCGCCTCTTGTCTTTCTGGTAATAGCAATTCTGACAGGTGTGAGATGGTATTTCATTGTGGTTTTGATTTGCATTTCCCTGATGATTAGTGATGTTGAGCATCTTGTCATGTACCCTTTGACTGTCTGTATCTTCTTTGGAAAAGTGTTCGTTCAGATCCTCTGCCCATTTTTTAATCCATTTGTTTGTTTTTGCTATTGAGTTGGATGTGTATCCTGCTGTATTTTAATATTTGAAGATTTCATTTTTTAAAAAACATCTTTTTTAGATTTATTTATTTCAGAGGGAGAGAGGGTGAGAGGGAGAACACACGTGGGGCAAGCAGGGGAGAGGGGCAGAGGGAGAGGGAGATTGATGCGGGGCTCGATCCCAGGATCCTGAGATCATGACCTGAATCAAAACTCAGAGTCAGCCTCTTAACTGACTGAGCCACCCAGGTACCCAAAAAACCAACCTCTGTTTTTAGAAGTTTTAAGAAACCATGCATTGTCATGTAACCTTTCAAACTGTTGACTTAAACCTAAGTTCAGGTTTACAGGAACTTTGTCTACTTCTGTATTCCCTATCCCTAAAAGACTCACACATGAATACGCACATGCACACGCACGCACACGCACACACACGCACACACGCACTAACATGTACATGAAGTAGTGTATCTCTTCTGAGCTCCCATAGTATCTTGTTTATTTTTTCTAACTGCCACTTGACTTTCCGCTTATTTTTCAAATAAGAATAACAGAATTAACTTGGACATGATTTCAAAGAGGAAATAATATACCAGCAGTGCTTGCCCATGGCTCAGTGGTTCTTTGAGTTCACTTTTGATGAGGCTTACCAATGTGTCTTTTCCTCTCCTCTCCCTAATTATCAGGTAACCAATGGCCAAGGGGAAAATAAGATGAAAAATCTACCTGTGCCCGTCTATCTCAGACCTCTAGATGAAAAAGATACATCAATGAAGGTAAATTAATTTTGAAGTTAAAGGAAATATTTCTTCAACTCTGGATGGATTCTCTTTCTAAAACCAGAAAAGTTTAAATTCTGGTTTTGTGGGTGAGGTTATTGTTTATTTTGTAATTTTAAACTGGAATACTTTGAATATTAAAGAGCTGTATTCATGGGGCGCCTTTCTGACTCAGTAAAATGTGCGACTCTTAATCTCAGGGTCTTGAGTTCGAGCCCCAAATTGGGGAGAGTTTACTTGAACGAAAGGAACAACAACCAAAAAAAGACCTATATTCATGATCATTAGATTTTTAAAGAAATGTGAAAAGTTCTAAACATTTTTAGAGAGAAAATGACTTAATACCCCCCCCCCCTTTCAAATCCAAAAAGCTGTGGTGTGCTGTTGGAGTCAATTTATCAGGTGGAAAGACCAGAGATGGTGGTTCTGTTGTTGGAGCAAGTGTATTTTACAAGGATGTTGCTGGTTTGGATACAGAAGGCAGTAAACAGCGAAGTGCGTCGCAGAGTAGCTTAGACAAGTTAGACCAGGAACTTAAGGTAAGTGTGTGCATTAACATTTGACCTCCTGGTTGTAGCTTTTTGGTCCAGAACTTACTTCTGGTCCAGCTTTTAATTGGGATTCTTATGCCCTTGCTTACTCCTCATGCTCTCTCTTTTTTAGATCCATTTTATGAGGTGTATTTTACATATGCTAAGGTATATACACTTGAAATGGGTACAGTTCAAAGAGTTTTGACAAATGTATGTACCTGTTTAAGAACCATCAAAATCAAGATATAGAACATTTTTATCATTGATCTGCTTTAACTGCTATTTTTTAGTCTACTAACTAATATTGAAAGATGGTTGTATTTTTAGCCTTTTCAAATAATCTGAAAATAAATGCAAAACAACATTGCCCTTTACTGTTACAACACAGCCTTATGAATTTGTACATATGCATATCATTTTAAACATTCATATTCTTACTTTGTATACATAGGAACAGCAGAAGGAGTTAAAAAATCAAGAAGAATTATCCAGTCTAGTCTGGATCTGTACCAGCACTCATTCAGCTACAAAAGTTATCATTATTGATGCTATTCAACCAGGCAACATCCTAGACAGTTTCACTGTTTGCAACTCTCATGTTCTGTGTATAGCGAGTGTACCAGGTAAGAGGAAGCCACGTCCCTCTCTTCCTACCATCTACACCTTTTTACTGGCAGGAACTGACTTGTTTGCTGGAGGTAGTTATGCACCACTCTCATGGAGTTTATGCTCTAGTTGGGGAAGACCAAAAATAAACTGGAAACAAATGACTAAGATTAGCTGTTAGGAAAAGTTTTATCTTGTTTTTTAGGAGCAAGAGAAACAGACTACCCTGCAGGAGAAGAGTCTTCCGAATCTGGACAGGTAGACAAAGCATCTTTATGTGGCAGCATGACCAGCAATAGCTCAGCAGAGACAGACAGCCTGTTGGGGGGCATCACAGTGGTTGGTTGTTCTACAGAAAGTGTGACAGCAGCTGCCACTTCCCCGAGTACCAACGGTGCTTCTCCAGTGATGGAAAAACCACCAGGTACCACTCTCCTCCTTCCATGCCATCAGTATAGAGTCACAGCCTATCCCAGAGGCCTCATTAGGACTCCTCCTCAATTTAGATCTTGAAGTAACGAGGATGAAAGAGCTCAAAAGAAGACACTGTAATACTGTAATGCCTATGAAAACAAGAATTCTGTATTTCATGGTATAGTGTGGAGGAGGATGCGGTAGGGGGAGTGGAACTCTGCAGCGGTGGTTTGTGTGGGGAAATGATTGGGAGAAAAGCTCAAACTCAAAATAGTTAGCATATTTTATTTATTTTGTAGAAAAGGAAGCAGAAAATAGTGAGGTTGATGAAAACATTCCAACAGCAGAAGAAGCAACTGAAGCCACAGAAGGCAATGCAGGGTCAGCTGAAGACACCGTGGACATCTCCCAGCCCGGCGTGTACACAGAGCACGTCTTTACAGATCCTCTGGGAGTTCAAATCCCGGAAGACCTCTCACCAGTGTATCAGTCAAGGTATGCAGATGGGTCAGTAACTTAGGAAACGAGAGAAGTGCTCACGTAAAAGGAACCAGGATCATCTCAAGCAGCCACAGTATTCCCACTATGTCTCCATCTCTCCTTCCACTGCTTCTGCTCTGGATTCTCCCACCCCCATGTGTTGTCTATTCCTTCTAACTTAAAAAATAAAACAAAAAGAAAAAACAAACACAAAAAAACTTTGCCTATAAGTACAGTAGTCAAAATCTTCCTGGTCATTTTCTCCTCCGATATGATTTTTCATTAAAACTGTAACTGTGCCACTTTCCTCCCCAGCCCTCCTCCCCAACCCTAGTTAGCTGCGAAATTCGCAGTTTAGATTTCCCATGTGGGCTCGGATGACTTTTTTGGATTTTGTTTTCTAGCAAATAGCTCTTCCTTTAAAGCAATGGGTAATCTAGGCCCATTTAATGGATTCTTTATTTTCTAGGCCTTTATAGAAAGCTGATGGGGATCTATCTAAACATGATTCTTTTTATAATTTAATATTCCTCCTCTTATAGAGTGATAACTGTCTATTAACATTTGTTAATTTAAGTCATCTGGGGCGCGGGTGGCTCAGTTGGTTAAGCGTCTGCCTTCAGCTCAGGTCATGATCCCAGGGTCCTGAGATTGAGTCCCAAGTCGGGCTCCCTGCTCAGCGGGGAGTCTGCTTCTCTTTCTCCCTCTGCCTGCAGCTCCCCCTGCTTATGTTCTGTGTGTGTGTGTGTGTGTGTGTGTGTCAAATAAATAGAATCTTAAAAAAAAAAAGAATAAAGTCATCTTTTTAGAAATAGTAGGTTTGTCTGTTTTGAATTTGACAGCCCACTTACCTTTTCTAAAACTGTTCTGACAATCCAAAAGAAAAAAGGTCGTAGGAGAGAATATGAGTGTTTTAGCTTAATAATTTATTTTAGAAAATTCTTTTTTTTTTTTTTTTTTTTAAGATTTTATTTGAGAGAGCATGAACTGAGGGAGAGGCAGACTCCCCACTGAGCAGGGAGCCTGATGCGGGGCTTGATCCCAGGGTCCTGGGATCATGACCTGAGCCGAGGGCAGACTCTTAACCTATTGAACCAGGCACCCCTTGAAAATTCTTTATACTCATTCTCGTGTGTGTGTGCTTTTCCTCTTACAACAAACCATCCCTTCCTCTTCTTTCCCCTAAGAAAAAACTTACAAAATTCAAAATAACCCTAAGGGAGAACCGTAATTATAGTCTGGATATTAACTGCTATATTACTATGTCTTAACTCCCTTATCTGCACCTTGGTTCTCTCTAGTATGTTAATGTTACTTCTGGTACAACTGTTGAAATATTTATTATAAGCATTTAAATTTGGCTTTTCTGGAATGTTAGTGTTTGATTTTTTTTTCAAACTGTTAAACTAAAATGTGGAAATGTTCAGTCCCTGAAAACTGTAGCTAAGCATACTCAGATGCTTTCCTTTTCCCCACCTTTCCCAGTAATGACTCAGATGCATATAAAGATCAGTTATCAGTATTGCCAAATGAACAAGACCTGGTGAGAGAAGAAGCCCAGAAAATGAGTAGCCTTTTACCAACTATGTGGCTTGGAGCTCAGAATGGCTGGTAGGTGCCAACTCTTAATATTGGGGTATCTTTAGTTTTTTACTTTTTGGAATCAGAAAAGTAAAATGTGGTGCATAGGCATACAACAAAAAGTACATATTAAAGCAGAGAACTTTATGTACATACAGATTTTGAGATGATCTCATTACCTCATAAACTGGACTTGTATTGTTTATGAATGGTAAATCATATAGTTCTTTGTCACAGAATGTTCCCTTTATGTAATATTCTTGGAAGAAGAGGTAAATAAAACTTGAAAATCTGGGTGATCCAGAAAAAGAAGATCCTGAACAGCACAGAGACAGAATTATGGATGCACAGAAGGTTTATATAGGCTAGAGTGTATTCAGGAAATACCAGCGATTAAACTAATCTGTTGGCTGTGAGAAGGCCCATTTCCATTCCAAACGCGAAACGTACTAGGGAAACCTGGACAGATCCCAGTCTGAAAGCTTAGGAGATGATAACTAACATTACATAGTTTGTTCATATTCTGGTAGTATGAGGAGTCTCTGAAAATTATGCTTCTCCACAGGTTAAGCAAGGTCACTAGTGCTTTTTTTCCATAGGAGTCTTAATACTACAGAATAGAGGGTCAGCCCGCTTTTTCTCTGAAGGATCAGATAAGAAGTATGTTAGGCTTTGTGGCCATATAATCTCTAGCAACTTCTCAGCTCTGGCGTGGTGGTGCAAAGGCGGCCGTTGTGCTGGCAGCACGTCCATAGCGGAGTGCAGCTGTGCTCTTGGAACGCTGGGTGGGCTCTGAAGGCTGGATTTCATGCAGGTCTCAGATGTCATAAAATACACTTGATTTTTTTCCCAACCATTTACACACGTAAAGACCATTTTTATCTCGCATGCTATACGAAGACAGGTGGAGGGCTAGATGTGGTCTGCAGACCGTAGCTTGCCACTCTCTTGATGTAAACCAGCCTGTCGTCAGAAAGTTACGGTTTGGTGTAGCAGAAGAGTAAGGTCATTTTTTAAAAACGGATTTTAGCCAAGGATTCTGAAGTATGTGGTAACCTGAAACTAACTGACCATGCATTATTCTAGTTCTGACTTTTCACTCTTCTGTGTTTCTGTTTGCTTAAGCAGCTTATTTCTTTACGTTAGACTCTCGTTGTTATTTCCTACGATTTTTGTGTTACTTTTCTTTCCTCCTAAGGGAACTTTGTGGTCATTATTAGATGAAAGCAACAACTTGATTTTCTCTATGCCTTACCAGTCTTGATTTTGTTCTTGCAGTTTGTATGTGCATTCATCTGTAGCCCAGTGGAGGAAATGTCTCCATTCTATTAAACTTAAAGATTCGATTCTCAGTATTGTGTAAGTTTTATTTTAGAAATTCTTCCTTTAAAAAATATGTATTTTGGTATAAACTATCTTTTAAGACTATTAAAGCTAACATGTGCTTCATAATTAAATCAGTACCCAGATATTTTCCCCCTTTATGGAATCAGAGGAGCTGAGTGAGATTGAAACTCTTACTATAAAATAAAATAGTTCCTAAGTAGAGCTTTAAGTCAAACTAGTCAGGTTGATTCCTCACCATACTGTGAGTTCTGTAGTACTCTGGGGAGAGAGTACTTTGGGGAGAGAACCAATTAATACCTATTAATTTATGTTTATTTCAGGGTACTCTTGAGACTTGGTGAGTGTGTTGACTGGGGGCATTGATTCACTAGTCCTTTTCTGTATGTCGCTATCAAAAACTCCAAAGTTCACAGAGCTGATTGTTAGTTCCACTCAAGGCATCTGTCTCTGGTCTGCGGCCCTTCTGCGATGAGAGAACCTTGGGGCCAGAAAGTGAAATAAGAGAGTCACTACACAGGCTGTTTATTTCGCTCAGCTGACATGAAAGACTTTCTCAATGAAGAGTATATTCTGAGGTGCCCGGCTAGCTCAGTATACAGTATGTTACTCCTGATCTTGGGGTCGTGAGTTTGAGCCCCACATTGGGCGTAGAGATGACTTAAAAAAAAAAAAAATACTCTTCAGGTTCTGGTGTAAGCTTCTTGTCTGTCACAGATTGGCCCCCTGGGAGCCTCTGAACTAGTTCAGTAGCATGTGGTCCCCCCCCACCCCACCCCCCGCATTCCCAGATGGAGAGTTCTGAAATTCCTTTTCCTGTTTGCAGACACGTGAAAGGAATTGTTTTAGTGGCCCTGGCTGATGGCACCCTTGCAATCTTTCACAGAGGAGTTGGTGAGTTGTTATGAATATAGAATGTGCCCAGTTTGTTGCTTTGCAAAAGCATTTTCTAGCAGATTGGACTGTGTTTTAAAGAAATGATACTTAATAAGAGAAAGAATAAAGGTTTAAACTGAACACTAACAGTGTATGACTTCAATAGTTATGTGAGTGCACGTAGTTTATCATTTCAAGGTACTCTGACATAATGTGATAATGGAGGCACTTGTTTCTCATTCGTACACTTCAGTTAGGAGAAATTTAGTGAGAGGGAAGGTTTTCTTTGTTGTTGTTCAGTATTTTTAAAATAATTTGCATCCACTTATATTTGGAAGGTTTTAAAAGTTTTTAATTGGATATGGTTTAATCATTTTCGTGTCCTGTGATTTCTGTTCTTCCTCTCTAAAACCAGTGTATCTATCATCTGCAGATGGGAGGGGTGGTGGAGGTCCAAAAACCTGCCTTGAGTTATAAGAGAACTAGGGAAGCAAGCGTGTGACACTTCCTAACTCCTTGGTATATGTATCAGCCAGAAATGATCATTTCCTACCTGCTAGATTGCTAGAGCAGGAAAATATTCCATAAGCATAGATACACTAAATTCAGATTTTAGCAAGACTTTTCCCCAAGTTTCATATCTTTTTGGGCTTGGAAAAATAAAGGGTAGATGATGATTAGGTGTCTTTGTAACTGACTGGTACCTAGAGATTGCTGGCTAATGACTCCTTATCATCCGGAAGTGATGTTTTACCTTGTTCAGACCCTTTGTAGACTTTATCTGAGCTTAATCCTCACTGCAACTTATGAAGAAGGTTCTGGTGTCATCCTCATTATATAGATGAGGAAACTGGAGGCCCAGAGGCTTGTATTTTTTTTATTTTCAAGATTTTTTTATTTATTTGACAGAGAGAGACACAGAGAGAGGGGGAACACAAGCAGGGGGAGTGGGAGAGGGAGAAGCAGGCTTCCTGCTGATGCAGGGCTCGATCCCAGGACCCTGGGATCATGACCTGAGCTGAAGGCAGACGCTCAACTGACTGAGCCACCCAGGCGCCCCTGGAGGCACAGAGGCTTTTAGTCACTTTGTGGTCAGCTAAGAAGTGCAAAAGCTTAGAAAAAATGTGATAATAAATGTTTTGGCAAGCTGAATTATATTTCAGAACAGACAAAAGACATGTAATAAGATAAATGTCAAGTTCTGTGTTGGGGTTCAGAAGAGTAAAAAGGGGGCAACATGTCTGAAGAATGAGAAGTACCCAAAGATTGGCCCCAAACTTGAATACAAGTTACTGAACACGTTCAGCCTCCTAGAAATCTCTATCCAGACCAGGGCTGGTGATAATCCTGCTCTTCTTTGGTAGATAGATAGCATATTAAACAAACACAGACAAAGTGGAGTTAGGATAAAGGGTCTATAAACTGGGATATGTACAGAACACATCCCAAGAGTGCTTCATTTTGAGAGGAGAAAACATAGGGCAGTAACAAAAGAAGTGGGACTGAGTTCTTCTGTGTCTTTTGCGCAAACCTACAGACTGATGGGTGATGACACTCAAGGATGAACTACTTAGGCGTGGGGAGTATTTTTCAGACATTTACAGCTTTTGGAAAATGGAACAGCTGCTTTGTGAGGCAGTACGTTTTCTTTCACTGAAATTGTTCAAGCAGAGTCTACAGAGCAAGCTTTCAGTGGCTGATTCTCATTTGTATTTCTGCCATCAGAACTTATTGTGTAATTCCTAAAGTGTTAGCAATGTGTTGTCCTTAACATTTACAAGATACATCAAAATGCAAGTGAGAGAGAGATATTGTCCAGAAAATAATATTAAATCCATTCTAATTCTTAAACTGTTATAATAAACGGATAGCTTATGGCTGATTGATCACATCACTGCAAGGGAGTATGGAGATCCAGGCACCGGGTGGCTCATTGGACCAGATGCCCTCTGAGATCTCGTCCCCAACTGTGCAGTAGACAGAAGGAGAGAATTCAGTCTCTGCGAAGAAAAGATAAACTGACTATGTGGTATTTTGCAGTGTGTCACCAATAAATTTATTAATGCACCCAAATAGAATGTTTCTTGTGTTAAAATTGAGTAAAAGGTGGTATGCATTAACTAATAATTTGTTTCTTATTTTAAAGATGGGCAGTGGGATTTGTCAAACTATCACCTGTTAGACCTTGGACGGCCTCACCATTCCATCCGCTGCATGACTGTGGTACATGACAAAGTCTGGTGTGGCTATAGGAACAAAATCTATGTGGTTCAGCCAAAGGCTATGAAAATAGAGGTAAGTTAACCTATGCTTTCTGTATTTACTGAATTTGTATTTTCTGAAGACTATAATTATATTTAGCTTCTCTAGAAACTGTTTTCTGAATCTGTGTGTTTTAGGGCACATCAGTGATGGATTGGATGACAGCTTTTTTTTTTTTTTTTTTTTTAAGATTTTTTAATTTATATGAGAGAGAGAGATAGCAGGAGCTGGAGGGAGGAGCAGAGGGAGAGAAAGAAGCAGATTCCCCACTGAGCAGGGAGCCCGATGCGGGCTCTATTCCCAGGATCCTGGGATCATGACCTGACCCCAAGGCAGACGCTTAACCATCTAAGCCACCCAGGCGTCCTGGATGACAGTTTTCTGTGTTACTTCACCTCTCTTGCCACTTTTGACTATGGTGGGAAGTGTTTTTTTTAAGGAAGGGAGGATTTACACATGAATGTTTAAATGTGTGTCTGAATATCCACAGATGCAATATGTGTATTATTTGGATACTTGGTTCTTGATATGTTTAATTATGTGTGGGTTGTTTGGGAGGAGGTTTCCCATGTCTCTGTCATTCCATGTGGATCCAGGAAAATCCATACATGTGTCATAGACTGAGAAATAAGATTGCAATGGCATCTTGTTATAAAAATAAAAACCTCTTAGCATTGCTCTCTTAAAAGTTTTGCCACAATACATAAATTCATTCTAATTATTTAAGAAAAAGAAAAAGGGCAGGAAAATTTTAAGGTAAAAGTCCTTATTCCTTTGTTCCAAATCCCATTTGGTTTCCTAGAAGTCCCAAAGTTAATCCTTTGGTGGGATTTTTTTCCCCCAAATCTAGTTCCTACATGCACACAGAAGAAGAAGGTTCCTTTTTGTTTAATTTTAAATAGGCTCTTACTTCATGCATTGCTCTGCAGCAATACAACATCCTGAGATCAAATTCAGTCTTTTTGTTGAACACTGTTAAAGAGTCTGGATATGCCAATATTACTTTGGTAAGTTGATATCCTACACAGTGCCGAAATCTAGCATCCTTAAGTTGTTTGTTCTTCGTTTTCTTTTACAGTCCGGGATAAAAGCATTTGCGTATGTAAAAGTAATCCTATTTAGTAAATAGTATTTAGGCTCCTCTTTTAATATACGGGCTGCCAAATTGTTGTGCATATTAGCACAGTTTTTAAACATGAACTCCTGCTTAATCGAAGTAACCTTGTGATCAAACAATCTTTCCTAGAAATCATTCGATGCACACCCCAGGAAGGAGAGCCAGGTGCGGCAGCTTGCATGGGTGGGTGACGGTGTGTGGGTCTCCATTCGTTTGGATTCCACACTTCGTCTCTATCATGCACACACTTACCAGCACCTACAGGATGTGGACATTGAGCCTTATGTAAGCAAAATGTTAGGTAAGCTTCCAAAGCATTCTGTCTATGTCAGTTGAAGAAAATGTTTTATTTTTAAATGGTCTCAAATGCTAGGTAGAACGAATGAATAAGTTGCCTCAGGACTAGTGAGCTCTTATCACTGAAAGTGTCAGGCAGATGCTCCATGTACCCTGTGGTTCTTGACAAATTTGGGATCATTTTTGACTCCTCTCTTATTTCCCACACCTAATCCATCACTGGGAGCTGTCAAGTCTGTCTCCAAAAATATCTTAAATCGGTTACTTCTTTATCTCTACCATTATCCCTGCAGGCCAGGCCACCATCCTTACCCCCTAGATAACTGTGAGCCTCATAACCGGCCTGTGTTTCTACTCCACAATCTGTTCTCAGCATAGTAACCAGTGTGCCAATACCACCATGATATACTTATGTAACACCAGCCACTTTTAGAATATTCCTACCTTTAGGTGAGGTGACATTCTGTGACAACACCAGAAGAACTGGTCCAGGGGCCTGGACCACTCTCCTCACTTGCTCTGGTCTCCTCACACTGACCTGAGCTCACCAGGTTCCTTCCCATTTCAGGCCCCTCACATGTGTTAGAGCCTCTGCCAGGGAAGTTCTTCTTGGTCCCTTTTTACTTGGCTTTCAGGCTGTAGCTTACATGTCACATGGAGTACAGACAGACCTTGCCTGTTCTCCCAATTTGATTAGGTCCTCTCATGCTTTCCCTTCATGGGCTTATTATTGTGGTTGCATCAATAATATTAGATTCTTGTTTGTTGTCTCTCTTCCCCCAAAGATCAGAAGCCCCACGAAGGGCAGGGACCATCTCTGGTTTGGTCCCTGCTTTATCCTTAGCTCCTAATCTAGCACTCTTGAGTATTAGGAATGTCATAAATGCAAACTAATTTCAGGAATATACCTTTTTTTTTTTTTTAAGATTTTATGTGTTTTAGAAAGCATGCACAAGCGGGAAAGGGTTAGAGGGGAGGGAGGAGGAGAAAGAATCTGACGCAGACTCTGCACTGAGCACGAAACCCGATGGAGGGCTTGATCCCAGGACTGCAAGATCATGACCTCAGCCAAAACCAAGAGTCCGATGCTTAAACAACTGAGCCACTCAGGCCCCCCAATTTCAGGAATATACTTTGACCGTAGGTTAAAGATCTCTAGCTTAGACTGAATGGAGTTAAGGCTCCTTCTGACTTCTAACACTGTGATCATATCCTCAGTTCTTATAAGTAGAACTTGTGAGTAACTAAATAAATGCTATTTGTCTTAAATGTGTGATTATCTGTTTAAGAATTTTCCTTTCAATTCTCAGAAAATAAAATCAGTTGTAAAAATTCCCTTCAAATAAAAAAAGTGCATCCATTCTCTCTAAATTATATGCCTATGATACCCTAAAATTTCTAAACTGCTCTAGAATAAAAATATGTAAGCAAGGAAAGATTATAAGTTTTGTTAAAGATTGTTTTTACCTATGCAAAGAAACTTAAGGCAAAGCCGAACTCTTTTAGCTTACAAAAACAAAGGACATTTGATTTTCCAATCTAGCAAACTCTGTTTTTGTTGTTTTTTGTTTTGTTTTGGGTTTGGTTTGGCAGCTCCCTAATTAAATCTTGTGTCATACCTCCTGATCAACAGTATTTTCTTTCTGAATGATAATGTAATGTCAGCCACTTGTAGAATTTTTTTTTTAAAGATTTTTATTTATTTATTTGACAGAGACAGCACAAGCAGGGGGAGCAGCAGAGGGAGAAGGAGAAGCAGGCCGTCCACCGAGCAGGGAGCCCGACACAGGGCTTGATCCCAGGACCCCTGAGGTCATGACCTGTGCCAAAGGCAGATGTTTAACTGACTGAGCCACCCAGGGGTCCCAGAATTTTCTTTTTTCATTAACAATGAGTTATCAGATAGGTGATAAAGCCCAATGAAAGTTTGCTTTGATGTGCACCTTCAGGAAATATCCAATTAGCTCTGGTCACATTTCTTCTCTCTTAAATTAATCCAGCCATTCTGAGGGACTTGGAACCTAAAACATCATCTGCTCTAGTTTCTCAATAAAAAATTTTCCCCCACTGTACAGGTACTGGAAAACTGGGCTTCTCTTTTGTGAGGATCACAGCTCTTATGGTGTCTTGCAATCGTTTGTGGGTGGGAACAGGAAACGGTGTCATTATCTCCATCCCATTGACAGAAAGTAAGTATATTTTTAGCTGACTGTCACAATGCAAACAGAAGAGTTGTAGGGTGTAGTTGTGTCCAGAATTCAGGCAAAAGGAATGATTTTGGTATTGGCAAATCAGGTAATTCAGGAAATCAGGCTGATGACAAAGACCTAACTATTGTTCCTTCATTACTTCTACAACACTTATAAATTTTAGTGAATTAACAGTGTCCATGTGTCAGGACCAACGTTTTATAACTAAAAAATGTTCCATTGTGAGAGGCTCCTTTTCTCAATTCAGGAATCACAGTCCTATTTCATTATTTAAATAAAGGCTGAAGTCTGGCTTTCTTCCAGTGTTAGTACATCAATATCCAGAAACAGGGCCTAGAATCATTCTGGTTCTTCACAGCCCTCTGGCAGTTAGTTTGGATGTTCCAGTTGGCTTATTTGAGGTTTTGAAAATGTTGTGGGAAAAGTTTCTTAGGTTAGCAAGAGCTTCATGATGCTGGAGAGAAGCCATCTCTCCTGTATGTGAAAAGGTTGTAAACAAAATGTACGTTGTATGTTTTTTATATTATGTTTCATTATTATTTTTGTGAACAAAATGTACATTGTTTTTCATATTATGTTCCATTACATTGATTATTCATCAAATGAGCATTTTTGTGTTACAGAATTCGTGGGCCAGGAATGGTTTGAAAACCAGTGCCATAAGTCCAGAAAATAAGTTGATAACTAAATAAAATAGTTCTGAGGAATTTCCCTACCTTTCTTTAGGGAGAAGGGGGGAATCTTGGGGGGTGGTCTATCTGGAGCCTTTGAAGAACCTAAGTTCTTAATCCCATCTATCTTTTGTGCAATTACTTATAAATCTACATGAATTCATGTCACTTCTTTATAAAAGAGAGTTCCATTTTAGCATAGCTATTTGAACCAGATTTCTTAAAGAAAAGGGGGAAATATTCGCATTTAGGAAATGCTCCCTGATAAATCAGTTCTTCTTCTCTGAAATGGCTTTATAATTAAGAAAAGCAAAATCACAGTAAATCACACTGTCCTTTTTGAGCAGAGATCTTGTACAGAGGCTTTGGTAAGAACTTTCCGTGTTACTTGGTGTTCTACCAAGTTGGATTTTGTTAATGTAGTGAGGAGCTTAGAAGAGAAGGCGCGAGAGCGGAGGCTCATGGTAGTGCCCATCCCCCTGCCGTGCACCTCTCCATGTGCCTTTCCTCTCTCACTGTAGCCGTAATCCTCCACCAGGGACGCTTACTGGGGCTGAGGGGTAAGTGCAGAGCCTGGACCCAGCTCTTCTTGCTGGCTTCTGATGGCCACTGGGAGGCTGTCCTCCGGCTCTAGACGCCCTCTTGAATGTTCCTAAATGCCATCCACTCAGTCACTGCATCGCAGCAGGTGTTCTGTTGGTTTTGTTTTTTAACGTCTGTTACATGGCCACCAAACTACTGCTCAGCCGCTTAGTGTATTTATCATCTTTTGTTGCAGCTGAACTTTCTTCCAGACTTTGTTTTCCTTCCAGTAAAAACACGACACATCTCTTAAAACTGTCATTAATCTCCATTGTTTACTCTTATTACCGACCATGTTTCTTTCATTCACTTACTGGCCCATGGAATGGGGATGTTTTGTGAGTCTGGTTGTTCTAAAATAATGCAGCAGGCCGTCAGTCTGGTGTAAATCAAAGCTACACTATTGAAGTGGCTGTATCCTTTTAAACACAGCTTTTTACCACCCCCCTCAAGGGAGATTCTCTTACCACAGGGGAGAAAAATCAGAAGAGAAAACTATGAAAATTTTATTTAACAATAAACCCATTTACTTTAAACTGTGTAACTGGTTAGTCTTCTAAAATGGGGATTTAAAAAATAAATAAAATAAAACAGACATACCTAAGATTCAAATCTGGTTTTTTTTAAACTAAGTTTGTTTTTGTTTTTGTTTTAATTAATAGATATGTTTAAAAACTAAGTGTAGTTATTGCTAGACTGGCAAAATCCCCTACTCCATTTACTGAGGTACTTAAAAATAACTAGCATGCTATGTTACCTTTTTTTCCCAGCTTTGTCTTGAGTTGGCATTGCTGCCCTTGTTTTTACCTCAACTGGCTGTAGCTTTTAGATAATATCATAAGGATTAACCAGTAACATCCTACATCATTACTATTTCCAAGGGGAAAATATTTGGTCTTTGGTTTTTCTGTTGCAGCAAATAAAACCTCAGGAGCAACAGGAAATCGTCCTGGAAGTGTAATCCGAGTGTATGGTGATGAAAACAGCGATAAAGTGACTCCGGGGACATTTATACCCTATTGTTCAATGGCACATGCACAGCTTTGCTTCCATGGGCACCGGGATGCTGTGAAATTCTTTGTGGCAGTCCCAGGTGAGTTAGATTGTTCTGTCAAGAGGTTGCATATAATTGTCTCTTTTCTGTGCCTTGGTTCTACTACCTAGTCTAATGCAAAGAACTGGAATTACAGATAATTCCAGTATAATATATGAAAAGTTATAACGGAGGTATGGATAAAGCACTGTAGGGACATTTGAATGAAATTGTTTTGGAATCTCTCCTCTCTCCCCAAAAACAAACTTGTCGATTTTTATTTAAGAGACCTGCTCGTGGGCGCCTGGGTGGCTCAGTTGGTTAAGCGACCTGAGCCTTCGGCTCAGGTCATGATCCTGGAGTCCCTGGATCAAGTCCCGCATTGGGCTCCCTGCTCGGCAGGGAGTCTGCTTCTCCCTCTGACCCTTCCCCCCCTCATGTGCTTTCTCTCTCTCTCTCATTGTCTCTCTCTCAAATAAATAAAATCTTAAAAAAAAAAAAAAATAAGAGACCTGCTCGCTTTTGAAAAGCAGTGGTAGGTACTATTTTGTCACCGCAGAATACCAGAAATAATCGTGGCCTAACACTAGAGAGAAGCCCCTGTCGTCAAGATCATATACAGGAAGAGGAGACCGTGTTCTGGGGCCTGTCTCAGTGCTGTGGCAAAGGGTGGCAGACTGGGAGTCCCCGCCTCGCCCTTGCCTAGTTGTCTTGAGCAAGTCACTTCACCTCTGAGACTTATCCTCATTTCCTAAGTGGACATGACTAATCTCTTGTTTTGCTGACCTCATTTGTTGTGAAAGTTAACAAAAGTGCTTTGGAGCTATAAAGCTCCATCTATCTAGATGAAAGGTGGTAGTAGTGCTGTCCAGGGAAAAAGGTTCTGTCCGTTAAGAATACTAAACTGATGTGACTGACCATCTGCAAGCAGGTCCCACATTTTGAATTCTTTTCCCCCATAAGATGCAAGTTTTGGAGGTCTACAAAGTTCAGTTCTGACTTTGCCACACCAGCTGTGTGACATTGGACATGATAGCGTCTCAGTGTGTTAGGGTTCTTCAGAGAAGCAGAACCGATAGGGTATCAGAGAGAAAGAGAGATTGATTCAATTTAAGGAATTGGCTCATGTGATTCTGGGGGCTTCAGGTCTGAAATCTGCAGGGAGTCCGGCAGACTGGAGACCCAGGAAAGAGTTGATGTTGCAGCTGGAGTCCAAAGGCAGTCTAGAGGCAGAATTCCTCCTTCCTCAGGGGACCTATCTTTTTCTCGGAAGGCCTTCAGCGGATTGATGAGGCCCACCACATTATGGAGAATAATCTGCTTTACTCACGTCCACTGATTTCAGTGTGGATTATATCTAAAAAATACCTTCACGGCAATATCTAAACTGGAGTTTGGCCACATATCTGTGCACCAGAGCCTAGTCAGGTTGACACATAAACTGAACCATCGTCCTCATTTTTCTGAGGGTGTTCCAAAGATCAAATGATTCAGTGTACATGGTGTGGCTGGCACATGGTATCCTAACCAGTTACTCAGTATTCTTAACAACATGGTGATGAGCTTCCTGAAACATACACCTTGTATATTTATATAGTCATTTCCTTAGGATAAATTCCTAAAAATGGAATTGCTGATAGTAGTATCTTTCTGCTTTTGTGAAAAAAGGGTCCTAGAGTCCCCTTTGAGTCTGTTGTAGTCCTCTAATCCCATTCCCTTCCCCTTTCCTCTCCATATGCTACTGCAGTCCTGAAGTTGACAAGTATCCTGCCATGTTTTTATATTTTTACATTTGAACAAATCTATAAACTATGTGTAGTCTTTTCTTGTGTCTTTGAACTTAAATGTTATGTCATATATATATTCTTCAACTCTCTTCTCATTTTTTTTAATTTATTAATGTTTATACATAAAAATCTAGTTCATTTAACTAGGGCATATTAAAGGTTTCTCTCCCATTTCATGCTCAAGGATTCTACCTTAGAACTTAAATTTAGAATAAATGGCACATTTACTAGTAATTTTATTTGCATAATCTAAATTATAAATAAGATGTAATTTTCTTAAATATGAGAGGAATATGATGGATTTAAAATACATTTAAATATTAATTATGCATATCCAAACTCACAGGGCTTACGTTGAAGACCTTTCTTATCTCTTACAGAGATGCACGCATACCCTTTCCTTTGTCCCTTAGGTCAAAAGATGTAGATCGTAATAGTCTGAAGCAGGCAGCGAAGACCAGCCTGGCCATACACAGATCTCATAATGGGTTTTGGACCCATTCCTGCTTTGGTACAAAATGGCTCTACTTAGATTTTCAAATTGTGTTCTTAGGACCTTTATAGATATTTTCTGATCATGTAGAGGCTTCTGCGATTCCCAGTACTTTGGTTGTATCAGAATATATTTACCTTTTTGTTCAACTTTCTGAAAATATTCAGAGAAAATGAGTCTTCCCCACCCCAGTCTGTGATAAGTAACATCTGCTTCTGTTCTTGCACAAATAGGTCAAGTCGTCAGCCCACAAAGTGGCAGTAGTGACACAGATCTAACAGGTGACAAGGCAGGGCCATCTACACAGGAGCCTGGCAGCCAGATGCCCTTGAAGTCTATGCTCGTCATCAGTGGAGGAGAGGGCTACATTGACTTCCGAATGGGTAAGTCATGGGTTCTGGCCACTATGTTCTGTAACTTGGATTTTCACTCATAGTAAACAAGAACCTACTCTTGATAAGTGATTTCTAAGACGTTTTCTTTGAATTCTTTACTTGCAAAAGGACTTTATATTTTCCCTTTTCCTTATTTCTTTGTTTTTAAGTTTCTTTTTATACCCCAATGTATTTGTTTGAAGGAGCATTCGAAAATAGCAGGGTTTAGGGTGCCTGGCTAGCTCAGAAGAGCATGCAGCTCTTGATCTTGGGGTTGCAGGTTCGAGCCACCCACCCCATGGTGGGTGTGGAGATTACTTTAAAAAAAAAAAGAAAAAAAACACCCTGCATTATCTGCAAATAAAATTTGATGAAAATATAAGACTCCTGTTGACATGTATCACCTACCACTTAAAAAAACAAAAAGAAAACAGGGTTGGGTCATATATGGATGTATATGTGAAGAGCATAAAAAGGAGTCAGAAGGCCTTGGGCAAATCATTCAGCCTCCCAGAAGTCCAGTTTCCTCACCTGCAAAAGGGAGAAATAAAAATACTTCATAAAGTGGTGTTTGTATAAAAATGGATTTTATTTGTTCTTTTTCTCACTTTACAAACACTATTGCTAGGTGCTTGTCAGCCTTGAGCTTGAGATGCAGACACAGATCAGACAAAGCCTGCCTCTGGCTTTGGAATTATAGGAGAGTGCAGAGATAGAAATGTGTTAATAGATAAGTGCCCTGGGTGGGGGTGGGGGGAGGGACAGAGTCAACACACGGTGCTTGAGCTGACAGAGCTCTGAGTAGTGTAGTCTAAAGGGTTGGGTTGGGGGTGAGCAGGATGCGGATTGCTGGGGATTGGCATTCCAAGGTAAGATAAGAGCTTGACCAAAGGCTTAGAAATGTTAAAACCACCTTAATTGAAGAAAAACTGTTCTTAAATGGCTGGACCGTGGAGTAGAGGCAAATGTACATTTGACCAGAGTTAAATCTAGAAATGGGGGTTGGGGCTGGATTATGGAAGACCTTTATATACCAAATTAAGGAGTTTCCGCTTCCATATTTTTATGTATGTATGTATGTATTTATGTATGTATTTCCTTCCTTTCCTTCCCTTTCTCTGATTCCAGTCTGGTTAACATACAGTGTGTTAGTTTCAGGTGTACGATATAGTGATTCAGCAATTCCACAGATCACGCAGTGCTCATTCCAACAGGTGCACTTCTTAATCCCCATCACCTGTTTCCTCATTCCCCCCACCCACCTCCCCCCAGGTAACCATCATTTTGTTCTCTGTAGTTAATGCACTTCTATCTTTAAAGCTAAGGAAAACTGTCAGAGGACTTTAACTAGAAGAGCAATACGAATAGATTTGTGTAGAAGATGAATTGGAGGTATAAGACTAGACGTAGCGAAATGAGATAGGAAAAAATGAAAAACTGAGTGGGGCACTAACAGTAGGAATAGATAAAGCAGCATGTTGGGGAATTAGTAACTAATAGGATGTGGGGAAAGGCGGGGTGATCCATTTACTCAGAGATAAAGATTATCAGAACAGAAGAAGCAGATCTGGAGGGGGAGAGAGGAATTTGATGTTGGGCATCACCTTGACCTTGAAGAGCATGGGAGCTGGGAGTTGTCTAGGTGGAAGATGGCCATTGGGCTTTGGGGTATAAAGATTTTATATCTCAGAAGGGGGGATTTGGGGGCTGTTAGCATGTAGTGGTACTTAAAACCACAAGGGTTGATGAGCTTACCCAAGGAGAGTGTGTAGGGGCTAAAAGAAGAGGTTCTAAGGTAGAACCCTGTATTATTGTTCCATTAAAAGAACCATTAGAGGGGCGCCTGGGTGGCTCAGTCGTTGAGCGTCTGCCTTCGGCTCAGGTCATGATCCTGGGGTCCTGGGATCGAGCCCCACGTCGGGCTCCCTGCTCAGCGGGAAGCCTGCTTCTCCCTCTCCCGCTCCCCCTGCTTGTGTTCCTGCTCTTGCTATCTCTCTCTGTCAAATAAATAAATTTTAAAAAATCTTTAAAAAAAAAAAATAAAAGAACCATTAGAGCTTATGAAGGGATCTGAGAAGGAATGGCCAGAGGGGGACCACGAAAACAGAGAACTGATGTTTGATGTTTTGGAAGTGTAGTGTTTTGTAAACTTGTAAGGCACTGTGATGTGAACTTACTTATTTGCTGTAAATAAAGGGATCCTTTGGATGTGCCTAAAATCAAAATGATTCAGAAAGCTCGTAAACGTAAGGTTTTAGAGAATATAATGTTGTAGATTGGTGACATATACTTTAGTTATAAATTCTGTAAGAAAGTAGTATAAAATTTAGGGCCATGTAAAGGACAGTGGGCCACATAAAATTAGTATAAACCAGATTATTTGACAGAAAAGACTTACACATTTTTAAGGGAGGTGTTAAGGTGAAGTTTAGGAATTGATTGATTCTGTTGATGTCAGCAGGAATGAAGTTACTTCAAAATGTTTTAAATAATTGACTGTTGGTGCAGAATTCCTTGATAGAAAAGGACTCCCATTTAGCTGGAGTGATTAGGGCAGCTTTTCCTTGGAGTGCAGCACAGCAGTTGGAACCATACTAAGGAGTATGTTAATAAAATCTCTGTGGTTTTTCCATGTCCACCAGAAATTGCTTCCATTGTGGATCCTGAAAATAGCATAAAAAATGCTTAGCCAGATTTGTCAGTATCTCTAGTTAATCCAGCCTGAAAAGCAGACTTGTCTTAAAACATAGGTTAATTTTAATAGTAAATAATGCTTTTTTAAAAAAAAAAAATCAAATTTGATCTTTTTTTTGTTCCATTTCCATTTCCTGTAATAGTTTAACAATGAAAAATTGATCCCAACCATCCCATGGTTTTGGGGGTTTTTGTTTGTTTGTTTGTTTTGTTTAATTCTAGTGTAGTTAACATACAGTGTTGTATTAGTTTCGGGTGCATGGTATAGTGACTCAGCACTTCCATACCTCACCCGTGCTCCTCAGAGCAGGTGTGCTCTTACCCCCCTTCACCTGTTTACCCCAGTCGTCTAGTTTTAGTGGTTTAATTAAATAGGATGTAGAGCCCTAGGAAATGGTGATTCTAAACAATAGAACCTTCAAAACAAAACAACTCAAATACCAACAACCTTTGATCTCAGCCAACTGATTTTGTCATTGTTGTAATTTTTTATTTTTTTTTAATTATTTTTATTTATTTTGGTGGGGGAGGGGCGGAGGGAGAAGGACAGGGAGAGAGAGAATCTTAAGCAGGCTCCACACCCAGCACAGAGCCCAACGTGGGGCTCAATCTCGCCACCCTGAGATCATGACCTGAGCTGAGATCAAGAGTCAGACACTTAACTGACTGAGCCACCCAGGCACCCCTCGTTGTACTTTTTAAAATTTAAAAACCAAACTCCAGTTTTTTATATTCTTGAATTTGGTCTTGAGTCTTTGAGAGCATGCACCACTGCACAGTTTGACATTGCTGTGGAAGGACCACTAGGAGGTGGGTTAAAGGACAGTTTGGCCTACAGAGAAAAGTGCCAACTTTTTTTTTTTAATCAGTAGGTTTAGTAATTGATTAGATGCAAATGACAATGAAAAGGAAATTAATAAACTAGACAAAGATAGAAAATATGCAGATAAAATTTCACAAATAACTGAATCTTAAAACATATAAATGAAAAACTAAAGTAATAAAATATTCATATTTTAATATGCCTAACAAAAAACAAAGAATATGGAGATTAAGAAAATATGATAAGGAAAAACTAAATGCTAAGTGACTACATACAAACAATATCCAAAAACTGCTGAATTCGTTTGGTAAAGAATTCTTGTCACAAAACAAGTCTCAATAAATGTTGAAGAATTAGAGAGTAGATATTCTTTTCATAGGGACATTAATCTCTAAATCATATATTTTTAGGGTATATTCCTTTTTTAAATTAACATATAATGTATTATTTGTTTCAGGGGTACAGGTCGGTGATTCATCAGTCTTATATAATACCCAGTGCTCATTACAACACATGCCTTCCCCAATATGCATCACCCAGTTACCCCATCCCTCCAACCCCCCTCCCCGCCAGCAGCCCTCAGTTTGGTTCCTGTGACTAAGAGTCTCTTATGGTTTCGTCTTGTTTCATTTTTTCCTATCTTCCCCTATGATCCTCTGCCTTGTTTCTTAAATTCCACATATCAGTGAGGTCATATGATAATTGTCTTTCTCTGGTTGACTTATTTTCACTCAGCATATACCCTCTAGTTCCATCCACATCGTTGCAAATGGCAAGATTTCATTTTTTGATGGCTGAGTAGTATTCCAGTGTGTGTGTGTGTGTGTGTGTGTGTGTGTGTGTGTGTGTGTGTGTGTGTGTGTGTACACACACACCACATCTTCCCTATCCATCTGTCAATGGATATCTGCGCTCTTTCCATAGTTTGGCTATTGTGGACATCGCTGCTATAAACATTGGAGTGCAGGTGCCCCTTTGGATCACTACATTTGTATCTTTGGGGTAAATCACCAGTAGTGCAATTGCTGGGTCATAGGGTAGCTCTATTTTCAACTTTTTGAGGAACCTCCATACTGTTTTCCAGAGTGGCTGCACCAGCTTGCATTCCCACCAACAGTGTAGGAGGGTTCTCCTTTCTCCTCATCCCCGCCAACATCTGTCGTTTCCTGACTTGTTAATTTTAGCCTTTCTGACTGGTGTGAGGTGGTATCTCATTGTGGTTTTGATTTGGATTTCCCTGATGCCGACTGTTGTTGAGCACTTTTTCATATGTCTGTTGAAAAGTGCCTACTTTTAAGGTTTATTCTCTGCCACTGTTTCTAGTTGATACTACCACTGTTTTCTTTTGCCCATCTGAAATTCAGGTGAGACACACGGCAAAACTAGCAGATCAGTGGTGTATCTTTGCCCCTTGGTGTGTGGGTGTGTGTGTGTGTGTGTGTGTGTGTGTGTGTGTGTGTGTGTGTAAGGATTCTGTTGAAGAATCTGTCCCACGATACCAGTTGTCACTGAGTTGTGTCAGAATAACCCTGTTTCTGCAACAGCAAAACCAGGGATGCACTTTGTAGAGAGGAGTGTGGTTTGCTTGTACTGGGCCTTGGAGAGCGGTGTCTTTGATCAGGACCTCATTTATCCAGTTGACTCAGCTGTTTCTAGGAGAACCCATAGCCTGTCTGTGGCTTCGGCCTCATTTCTTCATCTCCACCATATACCATTAATTCATAATCTATCCTAAACTTGAAAGTCATGGGAAGAAATAACTCAGTATAGGGCGTCCTGGCTGGCTTAGTCAGTGGAGCATGCGATTTTTGATCTCAGGGTAGTGAGCTTGAGCACCAAGTTGGGTGTAGAGATTACTTAAAAATAAAACCTTGGGGGCGCCTGGGTGGCTCAGTTGGTTGAGCGACTGCCTTAGGCTCAGGTCATGATCCTGGAGTCCCGGGATCAAGTCCCACATTGGGTTCCCTGCTCGACGGGGTGTCTGCTTCTCCCTCTGACCCTACCCCCTCTCATGTGCTTTCTCGCCCTCTCAAATAAATAGAATATTAAAAAAATAAATAAATAAAAATAAAAATAAAACCTTGGGGCGCCTTAGGTGGCTCAGATGGTTAAGTGTCTGCCTTCGGCTTGGGTCATGATCCCAGGGTCCTGGGATCAAACCCCACATTGAGCTTCCTGCTCAGCGGGGAATCTGCTTCTTTCTCTCCCTCTGCTCCTCCCCCCAGGTCCTGCTCTCTCTCTCTCAAATAAGTAAAATAACAAATCTTAAAAAAAAAAAAAAAAAAAAAACTGTCATCCAGTCCATCACCAATGTGCCCTAAAACACACAGATTCAGAAAACAGTTTCTAAAGAAGCTAAATATAATTACAGTCTTCAGAAAATACAAATTCAGTAAATACAGAAAGCATAGGTTAACTTATCTCTCTCTCTACTGTTCCCCCTGCTTGTGCTCTCTCCCTCTCTCTGTCAAATAAATAAAATCTTAAAAAACAAACAAAAAACCCAGTATATTGAGTGATAAATCTGCCATCTCCTAGTGCTGCAGGGAGATAGTTTCTGTTTCCACGGGCTTGTATTGGTTGTCTCTGATTGGAGAGCTTTACTGTCACTGACAACAAACATGAGTTGTTTGGGTTTAGCTAGTTTGTGGGAGCGTGGGCTCTAACTCCACGCTTCCACATTTATAGGCCTATGTGGTCTCACTTCTCAGTTTGACATAAATGAGAGAAGACTGTCCATTTGGATGAACATGGGGTTGGACAGCTATTCCTTCTTAGCTTCTCATTTCTGTTAACCTCAGAATGTAGACATAGTGCGATGAGTTTCTAATGTAGTACATACAGTGAGCTCACTTTTATAAATATAGTCTGAAAAATGAATTAACCTTTTCAGAAGTTGGGCAAGTGAAGGTTCTGACTCATGGCTTTTCTTGTACTGTGTTCTCTGAAATGGGAATCGGCCAAGCTCTGTGCATACTGTTGCAGACTAACCCTGAGCATTACATCTGCTGTGTGTCGGCCTGCGTATTCCACGCTCAGCCTAACTTGAGTTCCTGTTGTCATCCCCCAGGTGATGAAGGTGGAGAATCAGAACTTCTTGGAGAGGATCTTCCACTTGAACCTTCTGTCGCCAAAGCAGAAAGGAGTCACCTCATCGTGTGGCAAGTGATGTATGGCAGTGAGTGAGCACATCGGAAACAGGTGGAGACAGGGAAGCTGTCTCTTCTGCATGGTTTAGTTTCCCTTTGCCCCTTGATTTAATGCTCTCTTTGTGAAAGAAGTTTCACCACATACTGTGTGAGCATTTTTTTTCCTGTTAACTCTATATTACAGAACCTGTCCTACCATAACAATACAGGAACGAGCTGTGTTGCTGCACCAGTGTTCTAGGCAATTTCAGTATGTTATGAACAAATCAAAGAATGTTTCCTCTCTGCAAACTGGTGAATTATAGAAAGCAATCCAGATGTGGTTCACTCTGCCACAGTTCATGTCACTCACTTTGATACGGTCACTTTTTAGCTGTCACTAATAATGGAATTAATGGGAACACTTGATAAGTGAAATTGTACCATTAAGTACAGTAATAAAGTTTTCCCCAATGTATTATAAAATTGACACAAACTAGGATTAGGTGGATTATCAGGATTTCTCTAAATGTCCCAGGGGGCTAAAAGCTAACTGTAAATGACTTTAACTTTCACTTTCAAATCTGACAAATCTTGTTTATATGGTATATAAAACCTTGTTTTCATCAGATTTGGGGGGTTTTATATTAAAGAAATTAAGACTACACTATTTAAATAAAAGTTTCCTGTTTCTGACTTATTAGAGCTCTAAAGTTTATGAGGCCTGCTCTCTGAATATTCTGATGATTATTTTTTGAGACTAGTCTCACTCATTTTCAAACTGACGTGTCTGAAACGTTTATTATTTATAAGGCTCAGAAGATCGCTTCAATAATGGGAATGATGGGAGGATTTTTTTTTTTTTTAAAGGAAATTGTGTTTTTGGTTCCTGTATCAGTGAATGGTGGTGATTGGTTGAGGTTTTTTTCCACGTAAAAAAATTCACCTATTTACCAATTGTTCTTGGACTGCTCTTCCAGTGAATAATAGCAAAGCTACAGTGGAGATAGAGTGGCCTATGAACCGAATAAGGGATTTGGTGAGAAACAGTATTTTCTCTTGTTCTGTGTAAAACTACAGAACAGCTAGCACTTGAATCTTGTATGTAAATGCCACCTTTAAGCATTTGTGCTCTTTTGAGATTAAAACGCCATCTTCAAAGAGGAAAACTATGAAGGGGAAGAAGACAAAGCCAAGATGCCATAAAGTAAAAGCTGACATGTTCCTCTTCTTGCAGGTACCCCCCGTTTAAAAAAACAAGTCTGGGTTTAACTGATTTTCTTGTTTCATAAGTTTTCAGAAACCATTATGCTGCAGTTTTCCCCTCTCTCCAGCTTCTTGAAAATGTGTGATTTACCATTTCCTTAAGCAATACTAAATACAAATTTTAAGTGTTATTTTAAAAATCCAAGCCTGTTGAATAAAACCCCACCCCCCCACCCCGCCCGGTTATCAGAAGGACTCCCTGAGGGAAAAGTAAGCAAACACAGGCCTCAGACTGTGTTAAGTGTTCTTAAGTGCCAGGGATTTGTTCTTTCTGAATGTCATGCAGACATAGTTGTAAAAAGTATGCCATTGTCCTTCAAGCAGCTACAGGATTAAGCTAGATTATAAATACATGGGATTTAATGAGCTGGAGGATCCGTTTGGCCACATGTGTCTATAAGCACATTGGGTACACAGTAAAGTTGTGGCCACTTTAGATGGCCAGAAGGAAAAACTCCTTTGGTAAAAGCTGTACTAAAAGGATAATTTTTTTGCTTGAGGTATTCAGTCACTTTTCTTCAAGGCATCAAAACTTAAGCCACTTATCCATAGCTTAGAAGCTATGTTTTTAATTTAAATCTGAGCCATTTTTGGCAATACCTAAAAAAAAAACCACCCACATTGTTAAACATTTTTGGGGAATGTTGTATAAATTCACAAAAAGGAGACACCAAAGTGTTTGGGAATATTAGTCCCAAGAAGTAAGCATCCCAGAGTCAGACTCCACTTGCTGTTCAGTCTTTTACGTGTTTATATGACCAAATGTAATTTAGGAAATCAGGAGTTAAAGGTGAAAAATGCAAACATGTTACAATGGTTCTGATTGCTCTTTTTAAACTTACTGGCTTTAACGTAAGGAATATAGGGGTGTAGCTATTTTATCTAAAGCTGTCAGATTATCTGTCGCCCTGTTAATTAACTTCAGGGACTAGAGAGAGTACAGAAATGCCTGTACAAGTTGTTTTAAGGGCTTGTCCTTATATTTGTAATTTCATTTAAATATTTTCCACAGATTGCTTTACTTCCCCCCTTTCCCCAATAATAGGCTTATATTCTTGTAACGTTCACTTTGGTCGAGGTGGTAACGTTCACTTTGGTAACCAAAATGTAAGTTTCTTGCAAGCAGCAAAGTGGTTGGTGTAAACTGCCTGTAGCTAGCAACTCAAGGATAGAGAAGAGTCTCGAATACCTTGGGTTGGTCTCTCCATGTAAAAAAATTATAGATTGCCCCTGGTTGGAAGAAATAAAGGAGACCCGAGAATATTCTCGTTTTGTTATGCTTGGGTTATGTATGAGGTTGAACCATGTGAAACTGCTGATGTTCAACCATTGCCGATCTACAAAAATGTCAGTAACCTGTACACCAACCTCACACTTAACTATGAAATGCAGGTTGAAACCCCTTTGAGGCAAAGAGAGAATATTCTTGAAGAACACCGTTTTGAGAGTGTTTTTCTCCAACCTGTGTGGATCTGAATTTTTTAAATAGGAATGAATATCTTGATAGATGCAGCTTGTTGAGAGTTTGTAAAAGATTTTGAGCACAAAGTATGCGGCACAGAACTTTTCAAATTAAGTGTGTTTGCATAGAAAAGATTAGAATACATTCTCTCAGTTGCTATATTGTTCATTTCTTGTAAAGGTCTAACTGCATTTGAGAACAGACCCTTTAACATAGGCTGCCTTAGTAACAAAACAGAGCAAAACAGTTGTCTCATAATATTAACTGTCCTGAAGAATGTGTGTCTTTCTTGCAAATGCTGTGGAACTGAATATTTATTTCCTTGTGAGTATTATGATCGTTACCAAAGGACTCAAGCAGATTTAGGGCTCTTCTTAATTGATCATGTTGAGAAAGGGACTCATTTGGCCCCAGCTTATAACATGGGAAGAGTAGAGAAGAGAGAATTAAATGTGGAAATCATAAATGCTTTTCTAACAGGGTTATGCTATTTTGTAACACTAAATGTATTTTTCTTTCTCTTAAAAAATTAAGTTTTTATTATTAATTTTGTCGTTCATTTCTCAATATATTTGAATATATTTTAACCATTTTATGTTCTGAATTTGTTTTTTGTCCTAGACATTTTATCCAGACTTTTACTGGCCTCTATAATCTGAAAAATGGGTTCTAGAGTGTCCCACTTGTTGTCTCTTAGAGGCTGAGGCTTCATTTCTATGAGCAAAAAGCTCATTTAGCAATGTAGTTATTTCAGTATTTATTTCTATTATGGAACCCCTGGGGTTCAGAATGTAACTTTGTACATGAAATATATATAAATATGTATATGAAACATGTATGAGGTCCAGTGTATTTTGTTTTGGTTTTGCCTTTTCTAGGGGTCTGAACTTGGTGTTTATTCAGCAGTCTAATAATCTTCCCCCATCAAACATGGCAGGCATTTCTGAGGGCAAGGAGGGTCACCATTTTTGCACTGGCTGAAGGTATGCAGTGGGGAATACATGAAGAACATGTCTGCTTGGCTCACATGTTCAAATGAGATATGAGTAATAGACAACAGGGCTTTCTAGAAATGTGGGCATGCTGAGTAACAACCCACACATGATACAAGGCATACCAGTTGCCAGGTTGACTCAGTAATGAGAGGCAGGCTGTAATGTAGATGTTAATAATACAGTGTGCTTATTTGTGACCCATTTGCTTGGGAGAGACTCTGGAAGGAAGGGTGATTATAAAACTAATCATGTGGTAGCACAATGTGAGCCCATATTCAGTGCAGTGGTATTTAGTCCAATCCAGTATATTTTGTTTACAGGAAACGTGGGGCTCTGACGTGACAGTAAAAGTAACCCTGATCAGCATATTAATAGGATAGTTCACTTGACGAAGGCACAGCCATCCATCCAGTTGAGGTTGGATGCTCTAGAGTATAATTAATTGCCTGGCTCATTCCTGCTTTACAGGACCTTACCTAACTGCCCCGTGGTCCTCTGGGGCCTGCCAAGTCAGTGTTTTGGAGACTGATGAATTCTTTTCAGCCTCATTCAGTCATTTTACTGATCCTGCCAGTCTCAGGTGAGAAGCCAGAGGAGCAGCCCAGGAAAGGACATGTTCACTTTAGTCTTGTTGAGGAAACGGGACTGGAGTACTATCCTCAGCTCAGGGACCGTGGCCTGCGATCCCACCCAGTGGGGAAACTGTCTTTCAAGCCCTAGTGGAGCAAGGGCTGCTCCAGCCCCGGGGCCCCCTCCCTCCAGCCCCGGGGCCTCTCCCAGTGTGCGCAGGCAGAAGAGCCCCAGCAACCACAAAGGACATGGGCTGAATTTTCTGCAGTGGCAAGTTTGTTAGGAAAGATTTTGTAGTTAGGGGACTTCTCAGAATGTCTTAAATACTAAGTAATAATACAGTTCGGTTTTAGAGATTTTATTTATTTATTTGGGAGGGGGTAGAGAGCAAGCACGAGTGGCGGGGGTGGGGGGTGGCAGAGCAGAGGGGGAGGGACAAGCACACTCCACACTGAGCACAGAGTCCGACCGGGGGCTGGATCCCACGACCCTGAGATCATGACCTGAACTGAAATTGACACCCAACCAACTGAGCCACCCAGGTGCCCCAGTACAGTTCAGTTTCAAACTCATTTCCTTTAGACACCGAGCGGTATATAGTTGGAAAGAAGGCTCTAGACCTGTACAGGCTCTGCCCCCTAGAGCAACCCTAGCAAGTCATTTAGCACCCCAGAAGGACCCATAAAGACCTAAAACTCCACCCCAGATCTACTGATTTGGACTCTTGTGGGCCTGGACCCAGGCATCTGTGAAGTGTCATAGGTAAGTGTGATGTGTGGCTTAGGCGGAGGAATACTGCTTTAACATCTTTGGACCTTAGGTCTGTCATGTTTTAAAGTGGGGTGGTTTATCCAGGCAATCTAAAAAGTCCTAGCTCCAGCCCTCTCTGGTTCTGTGAGCCTGGCTCTAACGCTCTAACTTGCCTTGATGTGTTGTCTGTATAAGCACCAACCAGACCTGCCTGCGGACCCGGGGTTGCTCCGGGCCCCTGCGAGGCCCAGATACCTGGTGGGGGGAATTTAATGACTTAATGTATTTAACGAACTATAGAAATGATCCCTGAAAGTATAGTCTTATGACTTAATGTATTTAAAAGGAGGCAGATAGTTCAGCTTCTCGATTTGCTGTCCCAGCAGAAGATTGGCTCCCAGCCACAGACAAAAAGTAGTTAGGATTTGATCTGAGGCTCAAAGGAGAGAGCGGTGGAGCAACATGCCCCTGCTTGGGGAGGGGTGGGGGGAGCGGCAACTTCCTGTAGTAGCTGCAGTTCTCCACCAGGCCAGGAGGGGGGGTATGGCCAGACTTGACTGCAAGCTAGTTCCAGAAATCACTTCCTCCTTCCTCTCAACCTCAGGGAGTGTCCTACTATTGGAGTATTTGGAAAAACAGTTACCCAGGTGATTCTGATCCTTGGATTGGGAACAGCCGCTTGAGAGGAACTCACAAGCCCAGCTGGACTCACAAACATGTTTTTCAGGAGCAGAAAGCTTCATTCATTCTTAGCTGGTTTTTGTTGGTTTGTTTTGTTTTTTTTTAAGATTTTACTTGAGAGAGAGCCCGAGCAGAGGGAGGGGAAGAGAGAGAGGGAGACAAGCAGGCTCCTCGCGGAGCAGGGAGCCCGATGCAGGGCTCCATCCCAGGACCTCAGGATCATGACCTGAGCCGAAGGCACCCCTATTCTTAGCTGCTGCTTACCAGCATATGGTGACCTGCCAGCAGGCTCAGTCCAGGCTCAGCCCATTACTCTTTACTTTTTGATTCATGGATAATGGAAACTTAGGGGTACTTTGAACTTACATTAAAAGTGTAAAGGGAATATTTCATCTCCTGTGCACTTGGTAAGGCTATTTTTTCATAGGAAAAAAGCCATAGTCCATCAGATGTTACCATGACTAGCTTGCATTTGCATAACATCCGGTAGTTTTCTGAAAGTATTTATTCGTGAATTCATCATTCTCAGGTGACCCAGAGGCCCGGCTGGCCCTAGGAGGGGCCTTTGCCCCTTGGTAAACAGGCCCAGCTGAGATGAGTAAAGGCTCAGGGCCTTCACTGGTGGTATAACCAGACAACCCCATACTAGAGGCTACTGCCAGGTGCGTTGGGAGAAGACCTAGATCTCACATCAGGAGACCTGGGTTGGAATTCTGGGTCCACTGTTGCCTAATTTTGTGATCTTTCACTAGTCACTCACCTGCCTGTTCCTTTGCTATAAAGAGAGAGGAACCACCCCAAAGGGGCGATGTGATGGCGAGGTGAAGTAATCCTTGTGATAGCAACCAGTGTGCCACCTGCCCCTGCTAGGCACCCGGCAACAGACTCTGGAGCTTCCTGGGGGCCAGGTCCGTGAGGGTGAGTAAGATGCCCTCAGGGAGATTTGGATGAGAGAGGGAAGTAGACACGGATGACGTTAGAAGCAGTAGTTGACAGATGCTGTTGGTGGTATGGTGTCTGCTTTGGCTATTTTGTAATGTGATAAAAACAAGAGAAATCTGTCTTCACTGCTTATGTATGCACAATAATCTTTTTTTTTTTAGATTTTTAAAAAAGATTTATTTATTATTTTAGAGAGTGGTGGGGGGAATAGGCACAGAGGGAGAGAGAATCTTCAACCAGACTCCTGGCTGAGCCCGGAGCCTGACATGAGGCTTGATCTCACGGCCCTGAGATCACGACCTGAGACGAAACTGAGAGTGGGGTGCTTAACCGACTGAGCCACCCAGGCGCCCCTAATGCAGAATATTATTTCCAGTCTATTTATAAGTGTTCTAGACATTGTCCTAAAAGAAGTAGGTGAGGAAGCAGAGTTATCTCGGGCCTATCGGACCTTTCAGGGAATACCTTTCTCTTGTTGCTTCACCCTCCCCAATTTAAGGAAAAGGGAGCGGTCCATGAAAATTCAGTAAAGGAGGAGGCTCATGGTCTCTCTTGCATCTAAGAGTTCATTTCATTCCTGTGCAGGCACACTGAGGGAGATATTGAGGTATGAAAACAGCGGTAAGTTTGACATTTTTAGATGCCACTGAAACATGTTTATTCAGTATCTGTTGCTCATAATGCTTTATGGTAAGAATTAAGTTCCAGTCACTGCATATAAACAGGTTGGGAGCAGACCTACAGAAGTAAATAAAATAGGGGCACCTGGGTGGCTCAGTCGTTAAGCGTCTGCCTTCGGCTCGGGTCATGATCCCAGGGTCCTGGGATCGAGCCCTGCATCGGGCTCCTGCTTGGCAGGAGGCCTGCTTCTTCCTCTCCCATTCCCCCCTGCTTGTGTTCCCTCTCTCGCTGTGTCTTTCTTTGTCAAATAAAGAAATAAAATCTTAAAAAAAAAAGTAAATAAAATATTATCAGATGCACAACTGGGTGTGGAATGGTGGCAAGAAGGGATAGAGGCTGTCTACATGATTAGCATTACTGATGACTAAACGCTGAGCACTGCTCTACCCAGGCAAGAAGCCAAACTTCCATCTTCTAAGATTTTTGCAGGACATCTCAAGTGCAGACACACTCAAAAAGAGTGGAGCAGTCTTTCCGGAACTTGAATTGCCTCATCAGGAGTGTTGTAACAATGCCTCCCTCACTCTCAGCCTTGTTGGAGATTAAATGAGATACTGCCCAACAGTAAACAGACATTTGTATCCTTCCCCCACTGAGGTCTCGATTTCTTTTCCTGTCATCCTTCGTCAAGCCTGCTTTCCCTTACTCTTGGCTAGCCCAGATGGGTCACCTATCCCTGAGTGATTTGTCAGCTGCTGCCTTGGACTGCAAGTTGGCCTGTTACGCTTCTTTGGAAACAGGCCTTTTATTTTATAGGCAGTCTCTCTATCTTGGGGGGTTTACCTGGGGCTGTAAGTAAAGGCACTGGGAACAAAGGTTTGCACGTTTTTTCACCAGAAAAGAGTCTGGTACTGATCCTGAGTGATACCTGAAGCATTTGTCCCTCCTGGAGGAGCCTGGCCGGCGGTAAGCAGAAACTGGGCAGACGCCCGTATGCAGCCTTGGCTGGGTTAGAGACCCAGTCTTGGGCTTTGCTCAACTGACGGTTTATCACACCATCCTGTCCGCTATTACAGCCATGTTCCTGGGGCCCCAGGTGACAGCCCTTCCTTCCAAAGACCCCTCTGGTGTGATACATTGTGAGCCCAAAGTCAGCATCTCAAAAACCAAGTCGCAATACAGAATTGTTCTAGCCCTCCTCTGCCATTTGGTCCATTAGAAGTCCTCTCCTCACGGTGGGCCCTCAGTTCTTATCCGTAAAAGCCGAGGCTGGGCTTGGATGAGCACGAAGTCTTCTTCCAAGGTGACATTCTCTAAGGGTGAGTCATCTGTGCATGTGTAGTTTGAGTTGTGTGGACTAGTAGCCTTCGTGCCCAGTCAGATCCTTAATGGAGGGAACTCCTGTAGCCTATACCACTGGGTACAAACGAGCTGCTTTGTTTGATGCACCGGTTTGTCCCTGAGGCATCAAGGTATTACTATGAATAGGAGGAATATGTCTTAAGAAGACAGACATTGTTGAGTTCTCTGGGGCCCGTACTTCCCTTGAGTGTCCCATCTTTTCCTTCTTGAACCTGGGAAGAGGTCTCCAAAAGTCCACTTGAGGATGACAGCTGAGCCTTCAGAGAGCTTCTCTGTTGGGCCCCCTTGGCATCACCTGGGGAAGGGAGAGAAGGACGAAGGGGTGACAATTAGGGAGGATCCTTGGCTTCCCAGTACTACCCCTGCCAGAGCAGGAAAGGGGTGGGGGCACAGGAAATGAACTTGTTTGGAAAGCTGCCTTGAAAGAGGCTGGGCTCTGTTCCCATTTGAACACAAGGTGGCATCACGTTGGTATTCACCTTGCTTGTGTTAGCTTCCAAAGAAAGACTGCCAGCCCCTCATCCCTCTCCCTCACCCTCTCTGGGCTGTCCACCCCAGCAAGGCAGGCCGGACCAGACCGAGGAGGGTGCCTACTGGGGGGTCAGACTGGACAGATAAGGGAAACCACTTCACTTCCCTAACAAGCATGCCGAGGCTCAGAGTGGCCATTATTCCAACACCAGAGATCTGACTAGAACGCTTGACTCTTACTTAGTTCAGGGCTCTTTCTGCTAGGCCACCTCTTGATTCTCCCAGCCCTGGGTTGCTCTCCTTTCATTCACCAGGTCTGGGAAAAACACCATTTCTCAGCCTCCCCACCAAGGCAGCCTACAGCCCAGGGGCCCAAAGGGAAGGCAGGTCGGCCAGAGCCTGGGACCCCTTCTGAGGTGAGCAGGGGCTATTAGGGGTGAGAGAGGAGCATTAGCCCAAGGGATTGAAGAAGGGGGTTTTTGAAAGCGTCCACACCCCCATTGCTGCTCTTTGAAGCTGCGGAGGAATTTGGGCTGCAGCCACTGAATAAGACTAAAGGAAATGTCACGGAATCAGCTTGGTGAGCTGCTTCAATGGAAACTTCGTCCAAGGCCAATAATAAATGGGAGTTACATAACTCAGCAGGTCACAGCACTAACTAAGCCCTTTATAGGCCATCAATCCACATTTATTTCCTGGATTTTATAACTGCTGCTGGAAAGGGGGAAAGGAGGGGTGAGGATTAGAGGAAGGGGGCCACGTGGCTGGAGCCTGTCCCTAAGCCCATGCTACTGCTGCAGCTAGCCCTTGGCATCCGCACACGGGGCCTCCGCCAGGTGCCTAAACCCCTGTCCCAGATGGTTCTGAGGAGCCACCAGTGTTAGGGGTCGTTTTCTCCCTGGCTCTCCGTTTTCTCTTTTGTCAAGTGACAGGGTTGGATGAGAGGAGTTCTAGGACCTCTTTCCACCCCGTGATTCTAAACATCAGGAGCTAAAGGGGGTTAGGGCCACCTGTGGACCCCTCCCAACCACACCACCACCACCAGAGTTAGTTGCAAGAAGCTGCTGGATCCTCTTGGTGGGGAAGGGGGAGAGTGAGACGTTAAGCGTAATGGAGGCAGGCCCCAGGGAGGGAGGGGAGGCCAGCCTGGGTGGGCTGGGAGCCAGGTCCCTTGCTGCGGCCTCCTCCGTGGCCTTCAGGTGCTCCAGACCCGAGTGACCCCTGCCGCACGTGCGCACACACAGGCCTGGAGGACGGGGGGTCTCACGGCAGCATTTGCCCCCCTCAAGCCTGGGGGGCCCGATGCCTGACAGGGCTCGGGGTTGCTCCAGGGCCCCCTTCGCGTGGGTACGAAGGTCCCAGACTGCAGCCAGCGGGCCCCGTCCACAGCTTCTGTCCCTCCCTCGTCTGGGGTCAGGAGGACCACTCCTATCCCCCACGTGCCATTCGGCGCTTCTCCATCCGTGCCCAGCATCCCGTGCAAAGCTGCCGCAGGGTGCGTGCGGGGCCAAGCTGGTCACAGAAGGAAGGGCCTGGGAGCCACGCTGGGTGGGAGCGGGCGGGACGGCAGGGAAGTCGGGTGGGAGCGGGAAGAGCCAGGTGGATGGGGGGCTCTTGGGAGGAACCTTCAGTGAGCAGCAACCAGGCTGCCTGGCCCTTCTCCTTAGGGCCCAGGGCCCCGATCTTTCATGATGGACTTACACCTTGGGCAGGAAGCCCACCAGGCCCAGGTGCCCCCTGACCAGCTTTGGAGCCTCCGCGGGAGGAGACTGTCGGAGGTGGGAGGGTCGGCAGCCTGAGCACCCCTGGGAAGGAGCTAGTGTGGGGGGCTCCGGGGGAGGTGGGCAGTTCCCCAGCCCACCAGCAGCAGAGAAGCTAGAGAAGGAAAGGTCAAAGTCAGATGTCGAGCCATCAGCAAGAAATTCCCACTAAAGACAAAAATGTTTCCCCAGAGAAGAGACTCCCCGTGGCAGGAGGCTGCTCCTACCTGGAGACTGGGCCCAGACCCTTTTAATCGGACTCAGCCAGTCGGATGTCCTTGGGTCTGGTCTCCCTTCTTTGGCGCTTACCCTCCCCCGCGGCCGCCGCTTCCTGTTCAGGAACAGCTGCGTGTCTGGGCTTGTCCGCAGGGTCAGCTGGGCTTCCCGACACAGACAGAAGCCCCATCCCAGCCTGACCCCTACGCTGAGGTGTGGAAGGTGGTGGTACGCCCCCCTCCCACCCCACATGAAACAGGTGCCTTAAGCTGAGGCCCAGCGAGGGAGAGCGTGGGTTGAAGCCCCTGGATGCCCCAGTCCCAGCAAGTGAGCAAGGCCAGAAAGGGATTCACAGGGTCGGCTCTGTCAGCCGGCCCGACCCTTCCACCTTCCTCCAGCGCAATCCCATAAGCTAGTCCGCTTGAGTCAGGTAAGCCAGCAAGGCCGAGCCCCGGCCAGGGTGTACGGGCTCCGACCTGGGCCCCCCCAGCCCCGTCCCAGGGGAGGAGGCACTGCCTTGTTTGGGAACGGATTTTGTAGAGAAGACACTTGACCCCATGGCCACTGAGGCTGAGGGAGAAGCAGTGCCCGCTGGAGTGAGTGGCAGCGAGGGCTTGCCAGCTCCTGGACTTGGCTCCACACTGCCCTCCACGGGCTTCTTGGCCAGACCTTGGCCATCCCCCTGCCTCTGCACAGGGCTCCTCCGACAGAAATCCTCACCAACCCTCCTCTCCCCCCCCCCTGCCCCCGCCTGGGGTCTTCCTAAGTCCGAGCACTGCCCAGAAGGAGCGTTTTTGCCTCCAGTCCTCCCCCCGTTTCTCTGCCCCCCACATGCCGGTAAAACGGGTGGGTGGGTGGGTCCCAGGGAGACTAACGGAGACCAGGGCTTGAGAGGAGAAATTGCGAGCAAGTACCCGGGTTCCAACACGGTTCCAACACAATTCATGTGCCAGGGGGTGGGCTCCTTCCAGGGCCTGCTTTTTCATTGTTAAAAGGGTTGTGAGCACTGGACTGTTCTAGAAACTCTGCCCCAGTCAGGTTAGGGCAGAAACACCAAGATCGTTTCAGAAAACGCTCCTGTGGTCAGAATATGCACCCACCCCACCTCTGCCCGCCAGCTGGGTGTCCCAGGCCAAGAAAAGTTCCTTTGCAAACAGAGCATGAGCTAGGCCCAGTCCTGGACCCTTGACAAGCATCGCTTTCCTTAACCCTCAAGGCAGCTGTGAGGCAGAGGACGGATGATGGATGACTCTTAGACCAGGGCTTCTCACCCCGGCTACTGTCAACACGGGGGGGGGGGGGCAGGATAATTCTCCGTTGTGTGGTGTAGACCGTGCCCTTTTAGCAGCATCTGTGACCTCTACCCACTAGAGGCCAGTAGCACAGGCACACACCCCAGCTGTGACAACCTCTCCTGTCATTGCCGAATGTCTCGGGAGCAGAGCCGACCCCTCTGGAGAGCTGCTGTCGTACACAATAGGTGTGTCCAGAGACTCCAGGACAGGCCCACGTTTGAATCTGGGTAGTCTGCTTTTTCTGCTGCCTCCTCTTTGTGGGTAAAAGTCTCCTTTGAAAATCTCTTTCCAGGGGCGCCTGGGTGGCTCAGTCGGTTAGGCGTCCGCCTTCAGCTCTGGCCCTGATCTCAGGGTCCTGGGATCGAGCCCCGCATCAGCCTTCTGGCCGGGGAGCCTGTTTCTCCCTCTCCCTCTGCTCGTGCTCTCTCTCAAATAAAATCTTAAAAAAAAAAAAATAAAATGAAATCTTTTTCCAGAGCAAGACTCTCCCCTTCAATCTCAAGTGCATGGGCTCCAGGAGCAAGGTCTTGGAGCGGCTGTTAAGAACATCTGCCCACAGGGAACGCCCCCTGAGTTGGCCGGCCCACCTCCCTCTGGGCCCCCAGCTGTGAAGGCCCCTGGGGCCCGGAGGTGGGGTGAGTGTGAGCTGGAAGAGGGACGTGAGGGTGGGGCGGTTGCGGGGGAGGCACCTACCGGGTGGCCATGCATGGCTAGCTGCCCAGAGGCAGGCAGGCCGCTGTGCCAGGCCAACGCGCGCAGCCTCACTCACCACCTTGCAGATGGGTCACCCTGACTCACAAGCCACTGGACGTGACCCAGAGTTGTCTCATTCCAGAAGGTGTCTGCTGTGGCCGAGTGACCTCGACACTTACCCAGGTAGACCTGCCCTTGAAGGCAGGATGAGGGATGGGACCAACGCACTCAGGAGGAGGCCTTTGGTTCTGGGTTCTGGAATGTGATGATGGAGGCCGTGGTGGAGAAGCTTCTAGACTCCAGGAACTTCCACTCCCCCTGCTCTGTAGCATGCTATAAAGACACCTGGAATGCAAGGCCAAATGGTAGCTCTCATTCCAGCTCTCTGGCCTTGGTTTCCTGAACGGAGTGTTGGACTGAAGGAGGGCCTGTAATATTTGACATGCATTGCGCATGTCCTATGTGACAGGGTCTTCATGTCCCTCCTATCATAGAATTCATGCCATGCTCCGTGAAGTAGGCACTGTGATTACTAGCCTCATTTTACAGCTGAGGAAGCTGAGCTCAGAGAAGTTAAGTAACTTGTGCAAGGTCGCACAGCCAGTACGTGGAGCGGGCTGGGCACATGCCCAGCTCTGACCCGGCAGCGCTGAGCGGCAGTGAGTATCAAGGATGGAAGAGTGACTGCAGAGTGAGGAGGGGCAGGACCAGGCACCCAGCCCAGTGTGGGCAGGAGTGGAAGATGACTCGCAGGTTTGGAGCCCCAGGGACTGGGAGGTGGTGATGCTATTAATAGACACAGGGAAGTCAGGAGGAGGGCCAGGTTTAGGGCTAGATGATAGTGCGTTCTTAGACACGTTGAAGCCGCTTTGCTAACAGTGGGACATTTAGGGCGAGATCCAGTACAATTAGGAAAATAGAGTGCATACAAAAATACCTTCAAACGCCAGCAACCCCCTTACCAAAATTGAACCGCCAGAGTCCCTGGCCCCGGGCTGAGGCTGCCAAGCCGAGGTCCGCGGTAGCCTTGCCCGAGGCCCAACTTCAAGTCCCACGCTGACCGCTGGGGGTCACCCCTGGCGCACAGAGCACAGTGCGGCCGCCGGGGCGTGCCTGCCAGAGGGTCCACCTAGGGGAACAGGGCGGGCTTTAGGGAGCAGGCTGCCCGCGGCCAGGAAGGCAGAGGTTTCTTGTTGTTTTAGGGGTGCGGGGGGGCTCACAAGACACCGAGCTGCTACTCGCCCCCAGGCTCCCACGCATCCGGCAACACCATTTCCAGAGAATTTCTCCCACAGCAAGTTTGGAGACCTTAGAATGGGAGGAGGGGGTGCGGAACCCCCTTCCCTGAGCGTGCCGGGAGCACTGGCTCTCAGGGCCCAGCCCCGGGGAGGGGGGAACACCTTGTCCAGGGCGGGGGTGGGGGGAGGTAGGGGCCGGAGCCCAGCTGTTCCCAATCGCCTGGCTCTCCTGACATTTGCGTCAGCAAACTCTGCCCTCTGCCCTTTAATTCCCGGGAGTGGAGGGTGGAGGCAGCCTTGGTGATCAGGACTAATTATTTGCAATTCGATCCAACCAGCAGTTTATTGGGGTTTGACCTGGCTGCGTGCCCTGCTGTCCGCCTCCCACACCCCCAGGTTTATGGCCTTGGCCTCCTTCGGAAGCTGGGAAGAACAGAAGGCAGGAGCCGCGTTCCACCTGGAGACACCCAGGTTCTTCTGGTCTCCGGCTCCTGGGAGCAGCCTGTGGGTAGTGACGCTTATAAACGTGCTTTGAGACCCCCCCCCCCATAGAGGAGGTGTCCCCATGCACACGGCCAGCTCAGCCCGGTGTCCCCTTGGGCCAGCCTCCAGCTCCGCTCTGGGCTTGTTGGGACACGTCCCAGGGTGGGTTGGTCAGGCCAGCTGCTGGCCTCCCAGCTGCCCTGTTAGTGGGTGCAGGGCTGGGAAGGGAAGGCAGTGGGGCTCCCCAGGTCCCGGGGCTCCTGTCGGTGTCCGGTATCCCTCTATATTTGTCCTCTTGGAGGGGCAGGCAGCCAGCAGGACCCATGACGTCTCCTCGGGGGCCTGGGCTATTTTGGAGCCAGCCATGGGGGGCTGGGGGGAGGGTGGTGGGGTTTAAGGGAACATTTCCTTCTGGCTCCGGGTCAGAGAAGAGGCTGAGGGTGTGTGGCACAGAGAACTGGCCCAGAGGCCTTTCTCAGAATTCCCTGTGCAGCTACTCAGATGTTCCTCTTCTCAGCTTCCTGGGGATGCCGGTGCTCTGGGGCCGCTCGCAGGGCTCTCTGGGCGGGAGCCCCAGCCTCCTCTCCCCCTGGGTTTTTCCAGCCGTTCAGACATCATCCCTCAATTAAAAAACAACTCCCTCCCTGCCAGGTCTCACCTAGGACCAGAGCTAGCTCGGTGGCTCCCATCTGTCCTATTTCTCAGGGCACTAAGATTTCCAGAAAACAACTTAGGATCGGACATGGTCACCGGGTCTGTATGTTGCCGAGTTAAGGACATTAAAAGGAAATGTCAAAGGAAAGGTGTTTTTGAACACACACACACACACACACACGCACGCACGCACGCACGCATGTGCGCGATCGCACACACACAATACAGGTGAAAGGGCCACACTTCACATCGTGGGTCTCGCTCTGTGAAAACCTCACTATATTGTCCTTGTTTTTCTCATTTTGCCACAAGCAGATGAGAACGTGACAATCCTGTCGATGGGTTCATATTCCAGGAATGACTGGTCCCTTGCAGTCCCTGCCTGGCTGGGCCCAAAGCCTGGGGCAGCAAGGGGACCCGCCCAATACCCTCTCTCACTCCCACTCTTTCATGGAGCAGTCACTTTGTGCTTTGCATCTTTCCTACCCCAGCCCCCAATATTTGCCGGAGGGGAGCCTGGGGAGCAGTCTGGTCATCGTGCTGGCGCACTGGGGCAGCCGGGCCCCGGAGACGTCAGCCCACAGTTGCCAGGCTCCTTGGAACAGGATCTGGACAGGGGCTCCAGCACACTGGGGCTCCGGCCACGTCCTGGCCTGTGATCTGAGACTAGTCGCCAAAGCTCCCTCCCTGAGCTTCCATTTCTTGTTCTGTAAAATGGTTGTACTGGCTCCTCATCACAAGGCTGGTGGGGATTAAGTGAGAGAGTGTGAAAGTATTTTGTGGACTATAAAGCTTGAGCAGGGGCGGTTATTATTATTATGAGAAACTAGTAAATGGCTGAAGAAAGAGCACCCTGAGAGCTGATCTCAGCTTCTGGGTGCAAAGACAGTGCTCACACCCACCCCCGGATCTGTGATCTTGGGGCCCCTCCAACCCCACAGAGGAGCCAAGCAAGCCTGATCCCTGTGAGTCAAGGCAGCCTGGCCTACCCCAAGGGCGGCTTGACATAGGGTCCAGCTTCTGGCCTGTGCTCAAAGCGTCTGCCCTCTGCAAAGGCTTCTGTTTACTTGTGGTGGCCCCCTTGCATGGTTATGGATGTCTGTCACCCCCTAAATTGCAGAGAAGTGTGTGGAGAGCCTCCCCAGAAAGGAGGCCCTTTGGGGAGCGATAAGGAGCATTGGGTCTGAGGACTCAGGGAAGGTCCAATACCTAAGTTGCAAGGCATCCACAAAGGAGCAGATTTGGAGGAATCCCCCTGTCCCCTGTCCCCTGTTTCTGGGACATGGAGCAGGAGACACACCAACCATGTCCCCAGGCCGCTTCTACCACTCCCCCGACTGTGTCTCCATCTGCAAAATAGGCATGAGTCCCTAACTCCTGGGGGTTTGCTGTAAGCTTGTGTGGGATCTTGTGAGGGGGGCTCACTCCTCGAGAGGGCCCCTGACCCCCTTGCCCTGAGGCCCTGGCACAGCCACAGCCCCACAAAGAACCAAAGTGTCCCTAGGATGCGTGAGCCCGTGGCTGGGCTCTCTCCTCACCCCCCGTGGGGCCCCAGGCCCTGTCCCAAACTGGGGCCACTGGAGCAGGCTTCCTCTCACAGCCAGGCCCCAGCTCCCCACCCCCCTCCCCCCAGCTGCTCAGCAGCCAGTTGTCATGAAGTCATTGCCACCTTCCCCAGCTTGCAACCCCCCCCACCACCTCCACCCCCGTGCTGACATCCCATTTGGCAAAGAGGTTGGAAAAGCCGCTGACTCTTCCAGACCCTGAGTTCATGGACTGGTCAGGGCCTGTCAGCCGCAGGCTGACCATGTGGGCAGAGGGGGTTTGCAGAATGAGGGAGAGGCCCCTCCAGGCTTTTATTCCCTGCCTCAAGCCAACCCCAGTCCCCAAGACACTCCTCCAACACAAGACACACATGCACACAGACACACACACACACCCTCCGTATACGTACCTGGACCTAGATATGTGTGACTCACCCCCCCAACGCACACACTCCACGCTCGTACACACACTGTCCCCTTTCCAGTCCCGCGTAAACTGTCCTACACACACCGAGATACACACCGCCACCGTGTCCGTGGTTTTGTTCAGCCACTTACCCACAAAAGCACGCTCCTACCCACACGTGGCGGCAAGCAGGGCCTGCACACACACGGGCACACACGTGTGCACCCACACAGCACTTCCTCACACCAGCACTTCCTACCAGAACCTCCTGACTTCACTGCCCCCCCGCCCCCCGCCCTGGCCTGTGCCCTTGGGTTTCATTCCGCCAAAGGGGAACACTCGCAGACCGAGCCACACTCGGAGACCAGGACCCCAGGCAGCCAGAGCCGAAACGGCTCATCCCAGCTGACCCCCTTCATTCTTATTTGTGGAAGCTTAGTGGCCCAGAGAGGGCAAGGGGTTGGTCAAGCCGCACAGCCAAGTTCCTCCAAGTGTTTCCAAGTGTCTGAGAGCAGAGTGGAAAAGGAAGGAAGCATCTAGACTCCTCCCTCTCTCACTGCCACCCTCCTCCAGCCCCCTGACTCAGTTCCTCCCCGCGCTGGGCAGAAGCAGCCCCCAGGCTGGGCCCAGTCCTCTGGCTTCCTCCGGGAAGACTGCCAGGACTGGGTGCTGGGTGAGACTTTCGCCCTCTGCCCAGGGTGAAGGTCACCTGCAGCTGCTCAGGGGAGGGCACCCACTGTTGAGACCAAACTGGCTCGGGCTTGTCATGTTAGCACCCACGTGGGCCCGGTCGCCTGTAGCAAACATTCAGCTCCGAGCTACAGTCCCACCTGCACCCTCAGCCTGGCCTTCTTGCTCCCTGCCTCAGTCTCCCTCCTCAGGACTCAAGCCCCTCAGCAGCTGCCTGGCCTGGGGCTCCAGGGACTGCCTCTGTGCCCTAGACCATTAGCTCCCCAAGGGTAAGGATCTTCGCCTGAAATCGCATCGGGCACCTAGTAGGTGCTCAACAAAAATGTGTTGAACGAACGAAGGGGCCCAGGTCCCCCCTTCCGCCGCCAGCCTCCTACGAGGGCTCCTCCACGTCATCCTCAGGGGCCCTGGCGTCCAGCTGCCTCCCAGCGGCCAGGAGCTGGGGATCTGCCACACGCAGCCGTGTCAGCTTGGACCGGTCACCTGCTCACCAACGTTTTCAAGCTGGGAAGCAATGGGACCAGAGTAGCTCTGAGCATTTCTCGTGCCTTTCCCCCAGAATCACCCACCTCCCCCAGTTCACACGTGGCAGGTCCACCTGAGGGATCCGCAGGGCACGGACTCTGGTCCACATCCTGCTTCCTGCAGGGCCCTGCAGTGAGGCCCCGGGCCTGGGAGGGCTCATGGGCGTGTTAGTCCCCAGTGGGTGGCAGGAGATGCTAATCGCTGCAGGTCGCTAGGCCCCAGCTGAAGGTCAGAAGGTAAGGCGACCCGTGGTTATAAATAACCAAGCCTGGCCCAGCCCCAGAGGGCAGTGCTGGACCTGTGCCCCCGCCCCCGACTGCAGCATCCCGAACCCCCTAAAGGCCCAGCCTGCAGTGTGACCTCTGAGGGCGAGGCACAAGGTCAGACGGGGCCCCCCAGCCTGGGCTTCTCTTGCCCGTGAGTGGAGGAGAGGGGCGGGAGCCCCTGCTCGCCCAGTCTGCTGGGGGTGGGGTGGGAGGCACTGAGGTGGAGACAGCCCCACCCCAGGGACCCGAGGGTGCCCAGAGCTTGTGGGGTATGACCCAGGGACCCAGGCAGCCCGTAGCCCTGCGCTCTGACCTCCCACACCAAGCGTGCCTGCAGCCCACAGCCCTGCCTCCCAGCCTGTGGCTTGTGACTGCTGGGGGTTGGGGGAGGCCCAGAGCAACCCAGCCAAGGAGGGAGAGCCTGCAGGGTCCACACTCCCAGCCCTGTTTCTAGAGCCTCAACTGTAATGGCAGGATTTACCTGGCAAATGGACCCCAGAGTCCCTGGCATTCTTGAGGCTCCGTGGAACCAGAATCCCCAGTCTGGGGCTTTCGGACTCTCAGAGACTGGGGAGAAACTCTGGTGGCAAGGATTAAGGACAAGGATGTCACAGGGACTGTGGACACCTGCCCACCACCTCCCTCTGGACAGAAAAAAGAGGTGGGCTTAACCTGCTCCAGGGTGCGTGCCTTTTTTTTTTTCCTTAACTTTTTTTTTTTTAAGATTTAATTATTAATTTGAAGAGAGAGAGAGCAAGCTCAGAGGTATACAGCTGGATGAATTTGCACACGCTGAGCATGCCCATGGACCCAACACCCAGAAGCCCCCTCGTGACTCCCTCACTACCCCCAGAGTAACCTCTCTCCCAACTCCCAACCCCATGGCTACCTCGGCCTGCTTCTAAACTGAACTTGACTGGAGCCTTACATTCTGTGGTCTTTCATGTCTGGTTCCTTTTGCTCGATATCTATCAGGTTGGTGAGATTCGCCCACATCGAATCTCATGACTGGTAGCTGGCCACCGTGTGACTTATCATAATATTTTCACCCATTTTACTGTTGATGGACCTCTGGGTAGGCTCCAGTTCCTGGCTGTCATGAATAATGTCACTATGAATATTCGAGTTCCTGTCTTCTGTGAATCTCTGGACATATTTCCATTGGGTATATACTCACAAGGGGCCCAGGACATGCCTCTATCTGTTCAGCTTTGGAAGATACAGGAAGAGTTACTTTTTAACCAATGTCTTAATAAAAGAATGATTTTGCAAGATAAGTTTTTTTCACTTTAAAAAATGAGGGATGTACACAATTTTTTAAAATAGGAAAATACAGGAATGTAGAAAAGGAAAAACAATCACTCAGAGCTACTCTCTAGAGTCAATCATTCAACCAAACGGACATTTCCTAAGAGCCTCTCCTGTGTCAGACCCTGAAGGAGAGAGACCCGGGTCCTCCCTCATGGACTGTAGGGCTGGGGGCCAGGTACGCAGTGGTGGTGCCGAGGGACAGACCAGGGGACCTCAGCCCCTCCGCGCTTCCGCTGGCCACATCTCACCACATCTCACCCACCACAGCTGCTCCTGAGAAACCTCCAACCAGACCAGCAGCCCTGCCGTGCCCTGTGGCCAGGCTGCACCCCCAGAACCTCAACATGGGAAGCAAGTGGCAATCACACAATTAGTTGCCATCACACAAGAAGAGAGGAGGACTTGCAGGGCGTTCAATGATGGGAAGGCGGCAGGTGCTGGGCCTGAGGAAAGGGAAAGGGGGGAGGGAGGCTGGAGAGGCCAAGGGGCCAGAGGCAGACACACCGGACTTTGGTCTTTATCCTGAGGACCAGAGGAGGGATTTAAGCAGGGGAGGGAGCAGGTCAGATGTACTCGTTAGCAAGACTGCTCTGGATCCCTGTGGAAACTGGCTGGTGGTGACACAAGAAAGGCCAGGGACCTGCTGAGGCCTTGAGCCGATGAGCAAGGGGACAGCAGAGTGGGAGAAGAGGGGGATAAGGAGAGGTTTAGGAGGTGTCCTGGAAGGATCTGGGGCCTGGCTGGCCCTGGGGCATGGGGGAGGAACAGGCGTTAGGAAAGTGTGAGGTTCAGCCCTGCAGAAGGGAATGGGGAAGGCATAGTGACATCGCAGATTTGCAGATGGTGGGATTGGCTCGCTCTGTGGAGGTTTTGATGAGTTTCCCCACATTTAGCAGGTTCTACGTAGCTCTAAGAACTTCTGAGAGCTAGGTCGGTGGTACCTGAAGAGGGTGGCCTGAGCCATAGCCATCTCTAGAAGGGGAGAGGTGGTTATTCATTTATGCGACAGATTATTTATGGAGCACCTACCTGTCTGGGGGTTGTTCCAGGTGCTGAAGTGGTGATAAGAAAAACTAAGCTGGGTATAGGGGGTAGTGAGTGACAATGGTGGAAGGAAGTCTATTTCAGATAGGGTGATCAGGGAAGGCCTCAGAGGAGGTGACATCTGAGCTGACACCTGAAGAAAGTGAAGGAATAAAGCACTTAGATAGCTGGGGGAAATGGTCCAGGTAGAGGCCACAGCAAGTGCAAAGGCCCTGAGGCAGGTGATGCTTAGTGCATCAGAGGGGCAACGAAGAAGCCAGTGTATGACGACCGGAGTGAGGACGGGAAGGTGGAGGGAAGGCTGAGCAGGGCCAAGGGGAGGCCTTTCTCCTCTGGGGTTGAGGGGAGAGCCTTCGAGGGTTTGTGGTGGGATGGCCTGATCTTATTTTGTTTTTAAAAGGATCACTCTGGCTGCTCTGAGAACCGACTGTAGGGCATGGGGGAGGTGCTTATAGAAGTGCAAGTCAGAGAAGGCGGTGGCCTGACCAGGGTGGAGGCAGTCAAGCCGGTGGGAGGGGGTCTGACTGTGTGTGCGCCCGTCATGAGGGTGGGGCCCACAGTGTTTGCTGATGGGCCCATGTGGGTGTGAGCACAAGGGAGGAGGCACAGAGGCTGGCTGATGGTTCCCATTCCTCAGCCTGAGAAGCCCAAGATGGGCCCAGGCCTGCCAGCCCCCTCCCCCCCATCTCACCGCTGTCCAGAGTCTCCTACCAACCCCCCCCCCCCCGCTTATCTCCTACCCCCTCCCCTCCCCTCTCCTCCCTTCTGCCTTCGTCCCTGCCCACCTCCATCTTCTGTTTCAGGAGTCTCGTGGCTTCATGCTGTCACCTCTCCCAGGCCAGAGAGGCTGCCTTCAAGAATATGGCCTTCATTCACTCCACAGTGCTGATGACTGTGGCCAGGTTGAGGGCTGGCTCTTTGGGCCTATGTTCAGCTCCCGGTGAGAACATCCACACCACCAGGGCCTAAAACCATTGCCTTGAGGCCACCTGTGGCAGGGGGAAAGGGCTGGGAAGTCGGGGACCTGCTTCTTGCCTGGGCCTTGGTCTCATTCCATATTTCCCACCCACCCTCTGCCCTAAACTCCAGACCAGGTGAAGGAGGGGAGTGAGTTTCAACTAATGCGTCCAAAATGTGAGCTCCTGGGACCCCTCCAAACCTGCCCCCCCCACCTCCAGTCTGCCCCACAACTGCCTCCCTCCAGAACTGGGCAAACCTTAGGACAGTCCTCCCAGCTCTCACCCAGCAGCCAATCAGTCAGAAAATGCTGTCACTCTGCCTTGGAATCAGCCCCTCGCCTGCCTCGGTTGCTATGACCTGATCTAAGCCAACATCATCACTCCCGAGATCCTTACGATGGCATCTGCCCTCGCCCCCTTCATCTTATTCCCAGTACAGTAGCCAGTGATTTTATTAAAAAATAAGTTAGGTTATGTCACATGTCTGTCCCCCACCCTGGTGAAGCTGGGGAAAAGCCACAGTCCTTTCTGATTGTCCCATCTGCACCCAAACATCATCTCCTGTGGTTCTAGCCACACTGACTTCCTTGTTCCTTGCGTACACAATGCTCATGCCTACCTCAGAGCCTTTGCCCTGGTGGTTCTTCTGCTTGGCGTGCTCCCTCCCCTCAATGTCTCCATGGTTTGCTCCTCACCTTCTTCAGGTTTTCACTCATATATTACCTTCTTGGAGAAGCTTTCACTAACTACCAAATTAAAATTTACAGGACATACCTAGGGCCCAGATCTTACTTTCTCATATTCTCCAGTAAAAGGAACCAGGGATTCTTGAGAAATGGCTAATTCTAGGACCGAGGGTGGAGGTACACAAGATGAGCCCAGAGCATCTTGTGGTGCCAGGAAATAAGGAAATACTAAAGATAATAACAATAATAATAAATAAATAATGGAGCAGCACAGGACCCACGTGAAAGAGCTCCCAACTGCCAAAGCTAGAACAAATGCAGCAACAAAATGACATATTATTGGATTATAACCCAAATGTAAAATAAGCATCCATGAGTCCATTATAAATAAGTGATTGAATCAATTAATAAATGGGCAAGAGGTAACTCTCCCGTGCAAAAGAATTCCAAATAATTTATGGAGATACGTCACCCAAAATGGGGGAGCATAATTCCTGCTCCTTAAGTGTGGGCTGCACACAGTGACTTCCTTCCCAAGAGGACAGCACAGAAAGGCGGAGAAACTTCGCAGTGGGGAAACCTGGTGAACACAAGGTCAACACCAGGAGCTATAAATCTAGTATGTACCCTTGATGTGATAGATGACAAACATGGCACCTGACCTCTGCAATCCTGCTCCTGGAAACCCAGAGCCCTGGTCGATCATGAGAAAAACATAAGGCAGATTTCAATACAGAATTCCTGACCGGTACGCCGCAAAACTGCCAAGGTCATCAAAAACAAGGGAAGTCTGAGAAACCATCACGGCCAAGAGCCATGGCTAAAGACAACTGAGTAGAATGTGTTCTCCTGAATGGACTCCTGGAACAAAAAAGAGGAAGTTAGGTAAACCAAGGAAATGTGAATAAACTATAGACGTTAGTCAACAATGATGTATTAATATGGGCTCATTAATTGTAACAAATGTACCATTATAATGTAAGAGATGGTGTAAATCAATAACAGAAGGAACCGCACGTAGAGGGTGTGTTTTGGGAGAACTGTTTGTACCGTCTTAATTTTTCTATAAATCTAAACCTGCGGGGCGCCTGGGTGGCTCAGTCGTTAAGCGTCTGCCTTGGGCTCAGGTCATGATCCCAGGGTCCTGGGATCGGGCCCTGCATCAGGCAGGCTCCCTGCTCCGCAGAAAGCCTGCTTCTCCCTCTCCCACTCCCCCTGCTTGTGTTCCGTCTCTAGCTGTGTCTCTCTCTGTCAAATAAATTAAAAAAATCTTAAAAAAAAAATCTAAACCTGCTCAAAAAAAATCAATTAAAAACTATACGCCCCCCAATACCCCATATCCCTTCTTCCCGCCCCATTCCCATTGCACTTGTCACCATTTAAAAATAGGATACATTGAACTTCAGAATTTGTTCTTATCTGTTAACTCTCTATAAGATTCCTAAGGGTTTTGTCCCTTCAGTTAGAACGCCAGCACCTAGAACAAGGCTGACAAGCAGTAGGTGCGCCATACATATTTGTTGAATGATTAATTTCTAAAGATAGCCACTGTTAGTTTTTCCAGTTTTTTGCCTCTGCCTAAATACATTTATTATTGTTTTAAAAGAAACGCCAAGTTATAAGATCTTGCTTATCTGCTATCCAAGATAGCTAGCTATCTTGCTAGCTCCTGATTGCTTTTCCTGGTTATTAGTCTTTACGACAGCATTTTCTTTAGAAGGGGCTGGAGTTTGCAGGCCTGGTGGGAAGCTGAATGGTTGTGCTCCCTGAGGAGAAGCCTCCGCCGCACTGCCATGTGGGCAGGAAGGATGGAGCGGTGCCAGGCCGTCCCCTGACATCAGATCCGTGGGCACCAGATCCTGCTTGGTGGTGAAGCAGGTGCGTCAGAACCCAGGGATTAAAGAGCTTTCGAAATCCACCGGCCTGTCTGCAACCAGCCGGCAGGCCACGGGTACATGCCCAGACCTTCTGCCGGCTCAGGAATGGTGGAGGGCGCCATCTGCACGTACATGTGGGGGACCTGGGGAGAGGGGTCCCACAGTGGGCCACAACCTAGGCCTAAGCCTGATGGAAAGCTGAGCTCCTGGGGGTGGGGGGCAGACCCCCTACCTGCTCCCCTGGGTGGGGCGGCCCTGCTGGCCTTTCCTGGTGGGAAGGCGGGACTGGGCAGGCTTCTGGGGAGTCCAGTGTGTTGGGGGAAGGGACATTGGAGTGGAGGGGGCAGGAGGCAAGGAGCAAGGGGCATCTGTCCTCTGCACCCAGAGCCCATCTGCTTTACAATCCAGCCACTTGCCCTCCTTCCTGGTAGCAATATGGAGCCACCCAGACTCTGCTAGACATATGAGTGCTAAAGATAAAAATACTCGAAGGACACACGCCTTCTGCGAACTGCTTTGCTAAATGCGCTGTTCCCTGTGAGCCACAGCGTCACTCCATCCTCCCCACCCCCAAGCTGGCCCTGTTCACGCGCAGAAGCAGGGACCCTGTGGCCCAAAGCACCGCTGCGCGTGTGAGGACACGGGTGTGTGCATGCAGGTGTGTCCTCTGAACACACACCTGCCGGCACCTGGATTCTGGTGCACGCACGCCCCAGGGTGCGCACACGAGGGCGGGGGTGCTGGTGCTGTGCACAGGCGTGCTTCTGTTTGGCCCGCTTGCCTTCTGGGGGGCAAGCTCCCGTGGGTTTGGCTGGGCGCGAGGGTCTGTGTGCGTGTGCGCCCGCGGGTGTGCACGGGCGTGGGCTCTCCTTTTTAACGTGCGGGGAGCTGTGAGCTGGTGTGTGTGAGTGCGTGCGAGGGGGTGCACTCTCGTCAAGAGCGGTGTGTATGTCCTTATGGGTGCACCTGTGTGCATTCTGTGTCTGGCCCTGTGCGTGTGCTTGTGATGTGTGTGTGTCCCCCGGGATCTGCCAGGCGTGCACACATATGTGCTGTTGACAGGACTGCGTTTCTGAATCTCTCGCAGACGAGGTGACCTTTTTTTCACACATCTTCATACTTAATCCTCATTGTCCTAAGTGTCCCCAGCCTGTGCCCGTAACTGTCCTCCGCCCTCCATGCCTGGTCTGCTGCCTTCGCTGGCTCATTGGTCTGTGGCTCTCTAGGCCCACGAGAGGCTCTGGAAGGCAAGGGCCCTGGCGGCATCTATTATTTGGTAGAAGTTGCGTTTCGAACATGGAGAGTCCCTGTGTGCCTAAGCGTCCTGAAAGCCCAGAGAAGTCCTGACATAAAGAAACCTGATGAAATTAGCACCATACAGTCTTTCCTGGAATCCTCTGGACCCTGATTTGAAATGACAACACCTTGCTGGAATCGGCGCACCCGTGGGGATGTCTGCAGGGCGCTAGAGAGACAGCCCGTCATCTACAGGGGACACTTCTCCAGTAGAGCCCGAGTCCTCACCCTTGGCCCCCGGCCTCAGAGCTGGCTGTCAGGGCCGAGGATGCCAGAGAAGCAGGTGTACGTGAGACCTGCCCATCCACACCAACGTTCCAGGGCGAGAAGCCACTTTCTGACTCCGGGTCCAGTGCTCTGCCTCTCAGCATTTGCCCGGCCAGCCCAGGTACCCATCCCTTCCTCAGCCCCAAGCCTTCCAGCAGCCAAGCTCTCCAAGTACAGTGGTCAGGGTGGGGGTGGTGGGAGGGGGCAGAGAGCAGGGACTTCCAGCCAGTCCCACTTCTGATCTGACCACTGCTTCCAGAGAATCAGGGAGAGTCCCGGAGGCTCCCTGCTCTTCTCTCCCGCTCCCCCATAACATTGAAAGCAAATGATAGAAGAAATACACGAACACAGTCTCTTGTATGATTCAAATCACACAGAAGTAAAACCCAAAAGTCTCTTTAAACCCTCCCCACCCCCCAGTCCTTGTCCCCACCCCGGAAGTAACCATGTTAACAGCCCCGTATCCCCCCATTTCCACATTTATGGATTTTAAACAACACAAGTGGAACACACTCTGTATTTTTCTGTGACTCGCTTTTTACTTTTTAAAAAAATATTTTATTTCAGAGAGAGAGAGAGAAAGAGAGAGCAAGTATGCGCGGGGGGAGGGGCAGAGGGAGAAGCAGACTCCCTGCTCAGCAGGGAGCCAGATGGGGGGCTCAATCCCGGGACCCGGAGATCATGACCTGAGCGGAAGGCAGCCGCTTAACCTTCTGAGCCACCCAGACACCCCTGTGACTTGCTTTTTTAAAAAATTTAACCATCTGGTCCATGTCAATACATCTTAATCTACCCCATTTTTTAAAAATCATTTACATAGTATCCCAGAGCGTTGGTGTTCCCCTCATTTACTGGATCATTCCCCACTGATAGACGTGGTTCTTTCCAATTTTTTTGCTATTCCAGAATAAACAATGGTATAACAAACAACTTTCAACAGATCTCTGGGTGAGAGCATATGCGGGAAAGATGGATTCCTACACCTGGCACACAGGAGTCAGAGCCTGAGAAGAAAAGACCAGGGAGGAGGCTGAGGTTCCGAGTGGACCCCAAGCGGCTGCGATTAGAACGTTCCCAGCGTTGCGCTCCCCTCTTTCCTCTCCCAGCCATCCCAGGCTCTTCCCCGCTCCGCTCTGGGGCGGTCCGGCCCCCGCTCTCCTGCCTGCGGCCCCCGCGGCAGCAGAGCGGCCCGCGCCTCAGAGGAACCAAAAAAAGCCGGCGCGTGGTGTGCGCGCGAGCGGCGCGGGGCCCTGGCGCTGCTGTTTTTAGTGTGCCTGGAGCCCAGAATATAGACTTAATCACCCCCAGGAAACGCGGCCATAATATTTTTGGTTGCATAAGCAAACTAAATTAGAAATCTGGAGCGCGTTCAAGACCTTTAGATGCGAGCGCGGGGGACCAGGGGAGAGACAGATGGGGATTAGGCAAGCTGAGCATCAGGAGAATAATTTCCTCTTTTAATTTGGGTTCCATCGACCAGGGAAGCAGCATTAACGGCCCAGTTACGTAACCGGCGCCAGGGCCCGCTCGCATGAGCCGCCGCAGCGAGCCGGCCCCGGCCCTCCGCCTCTGCACCTGCCCGCCAGCCGGGCTTGCAGGCGCCCCGACTCAGCCGCCCCGGGGAGGCGGGCGCTGGCGTTAGCCTGCTCCACCCGGAGTTCTCTGACAACACCAGTGAGTCGTCCCGGGCCACCCAACTCAGAACTGGCGCTCGGGATCTGAACTCGGGGGGCCTTGAAAGAGGCTCCCCAGGTCCTTGCTCAAAGACTGAGTGTCCCACAGCCCCGCACGCTTCGGGGAGCGCTGAACGCAGCCTGAGGATGCCCACTGCAGGACTGTAGGCAATGATAGAAAATTGAAACCTAGAAAATGTTCGATAGTGAGGAGAACGGGCAGGTGAACTACAGAGGATGCATACTACGGCATATTCTAGAGCAGCCCAAAAAAACTGGGGTGATCTCTCCGTTCGGACGTGGACGACTGTCCAAGACAGAATTGAGGAGAAGAGAGCAAGTTGCAGAACAACACGAGCAGGACAGTCTGGTTTATGTTAAAAAACAAACTGCCTATCCCCGCAGAACCGACTCTCCGCATCTGCAATGTACATGAAAGTGACTGCCTTTTAAAAAAGGGGCCAGTAGGGTGGTTAAGGGCACTGATGGGGAAGTCCCCTTCCGAGGGAGGCAGGGCATAAAGGAAGGTCAGGGGGAATTTGCATGTGACTCACACCAGTATGTAAACGTGTGTGCTCATGATATTTAGAAACAAACCCCCAAAGGCACGAAGGCTAGGGGCTAGCCTTGCAGATGGAAGCTGTACCTCGCCTCCAGCCAACTTTGCAGAAAGCAAGAAGGAAGTTCTGGCCGTGCCTAATGAATGTTGGAGCAGGGAGAGTCTTAGAGAGGGTGCGGCCCAACCCCGTTCTGATCTGAACAGGGAAGCCAAAGCTCGGCCGGGGAGGGGCCCACACAAGCTGGCAGCGGCGACGAGGAGGTGGGAGCCGTGGGTTGTCAGCCTGCGGTTTTGCTACCACCAATTCTCAAAAATGCTGGGGTCAGGGTGGTGCAGGAGAAGGAGGCAGGAAGGCAGGAACTAGGTATCCATGGAGTGGGATGGGTGGGGAGCAATCAGACATCCATCCATCCAACCATCCCACAAACACGTCGAGGGCTGTGGTGGATTTAAAACACGTCTGCAAATTCTTCCGCACTCTTCCCGTTGAAAAGTGGAGTCTCTGTCTCTTCCCCTTGAATTGGGCTTACCTGAGTGAGCCCACAGACAGCAGTGGAGGGCTGGTTGAGAAAAGACCGTGCAGGTTTCTCCTCGCTGTCTTGGGACACTTGCTTTGGGGGAAGCCAGGCCGTGTCAGAAGGCCAGCCACTGTGCGGCTGCCATGCGGGGAAGACCCCGCGGAGCCCCTTGGAGGCCCTCAGAGCCCCAGGAACCACCAGCATCAGCACACGTGCACCATCCTGCTCATCCCGCCGAGTAGAACCTTCAGGAGATTGCAGCCCACCGCAGACCCCCAGTGAGCAGTGCCTGGCTGAGCACTCTCCAGATTCCAGGTTCACAAAACCATGAGCAAAATAGAAAGAGTAATTTTAAGCCACAAAATTGTGGGGTGATTTGTTACAGAGCAGTAAGATCTGAAAAGAGGGTTACTCCACGCCAGGCACTGCACACAGAGGAGTAGAATGATGAATCAGCATGGTCTCTGCCCCCCATAAACTAACAATTTAATGGCAAAGCTGGACACATAAGCAGATAATTATAAAATAATGTGGTAAGCACAAGGATGGAGTCATGCACGGGTAATAGGGGAGCAGAGCTGGAGTCTGTAATCTAGGCTGGGTGGGGTCTGAAAAGTTTTCCTGGAGGAGGTGACATTGAACTGGCTTTGAAAGGTGAATAAGGGTTGTTGAGGTAAGAGATGAGGTGAGGGAGGAAAGGTGTTTCCTAGCCAGACAGTAGCAAGAGTAAGCCCCGGAGGGGAGAAATAGAACAATGTCAGCCAGGGGGAGCTCCTTATGAAGTCAGAGACAGGCAGGGGAGGGGAGGAGACCGGGCAGGTGGCAAGGGTTCCCGATGGTGAGCGAATGTGCACCAGGTGGCCGTTGAGTTCATCATGTTAAATGTGGTGTTAAGGGGATGTGGGATGGGCCCTGGGGCTGCCTCTTCTGCTGAAATTGTCTGGGGAGGTGTAGGTGGGAGCCAAGTGTGGTAACCAAGGGCCTGTTGATCCATGGTCAAAATTACCAGAATGTGTCCTGACAGGTGAGCCACAAGAAAGAGCGAGGAGGAGGGGCGCCTGGGTGGCTCAGTCGTTAAGCGTCTGCCTTCGGCTCAGATCATGATCCCAGGGTCCTGGGATCGAGCCCCGCATCGGGCTCCCTGCTCAGCGGGAAGCCTGCTTCTCCCTCTCCCCCTCCCCCTGCTTGTGTTCCCTCTCTCGCTGTGTCTGTCTGTCAAATAAATAAATAAAATCTTTAAAAAAAAAAAAGCGAGGAGGAAACTACGAAGTCCAGGGACTCAGGTAGGTTCAGATCCAAGGAACATTTGTTTAACACTTACTTGCACATGGGAGTATGTTCTACATAGATTATTCAATTTAATCCTTAGGCCAACCATTCATTGATTCAGCAAATATTTGTTGAGCACCTACTGTATGCTAGGCCCTGGACTAGGTGCTGGGAACAAACATACTGGTGATTAAGACAAACACTGTCCCTGCCCTCGTGGAGCTTAGTGTGTAGTGGGGTAGTACCTCCATTTGACAAAAGCTCAGAGAGACTAAGGAACTTGCCCCAAGTCACACACAGGTGGTAAAGGGTGAAGTCACTCGTCCAGAATGCTTTAGGGCACCAAGGCATGGCAAATGGCAGAGGAGAGGGTAGGGCTGGGGCTGGAGGGCAGAGGGCAGTCTGATTCCAGGGGCCCCGGGTCTGCAGGGAGGCTGAGGAACCAGTAAGGTGACCTTGGGTTTGGCCAGAACCCCATCCTAGGCAACTTAGGCTCAATAGGATGCTAAGAGAGCAGGGGATTCCCTGTTATCAGGAGATGCATCTTGGGGCTGGAGTGGAGATTTCAGGGGATGAACAGGGCCCAGGGCACAGCTTACTCAAGCTCTTACCCCCACTTGATGATGATGATGGTAACCCCCCCAGTATCTATTGCACACGGGGCTCTGCACTAAATGCTTTCCATACTCCAGCTATTTGATCTTCCCGGCAACCCCTCACTAGCCCATTTTACGTGTGAGAACACTGAGACTCCTGGAGGTCAGGTAACCTGCCCAAGGCCACACAGCCAGAGAGGTGGCAAAGCCACAGGGATGGACCCACCTGGTCACCTTACACTGGAGCTGGTATAGGAACAGGCTGGAGACCCAGATAGCCCGGCTTAGGGGCCTGTGGGGAGACCAGGTAGCAGGGTGCAGCCTGGGCCCGGCCATCCCCCTCCCGTAGGCCTCCTCCTCCCGGCTCATGACTGCCGGATGTGGACTCTTCTTTCCAGTTCCTCTAAAGGAAAGGATCCAGGAGGTCACCTTGCAGGGGAGGAAACTGAGGCACAGGGAGAGGGTGTTAGTTGCCTCAGGTCACCCTGCCAGAGCTGAGATGAAATTTTAGATCTCCTGAGTTTCAGTGTAGTCCCTGCCCTGCACCCCCCCAACCCCCTGGTTTTCCAGGCTAAGAGCAGAGCCTAACTTCACTCCCCAACACCCAGTGCACACACACACACACACACCTTTTCCCAGGTCTCCTGTCTCTAGCTGAAGGCATCAATCCGAGTTCCCACTGGCACATCACGGGTCCATTCACACCTGCACACTAACGGGGGATGGGTGTAAACAGCTCTCCGCAGCTAAAAAATCAATGAGCATCTCAGGCCAAGCAGAGCTGATGCACCAGGAAGTGATAGGCACTGTGGCCAGCTAGCAAGTGTGTGCGTAAGCCCCGCCCCGGTGGCATTGTCACATGCCCAGATGCTTGCCCAGAGGAATCAGAAAGCTTGGTTTTATGACATCTCCTAATTTAAACACTGGTAATAGCCTCACACATTTTTCCCAGCATTAGCAAGCAGTTTACCTGGTTTCAAAAGTACAAGTATGGAAGGAGGGTCTGAACAGTACAGCTGCCCTCTGGGCCTCCGACACCTGCTGCCAGGCACGCCCCTGTTTGGGAAAAGTAAGGAGGTTGTCCATGAAATCCAAGGAACCCTCCAGACCTGGGGAACCCTAATTAGGCCTGGTAGCTTTTCCCATAGAGCTGGTGCTTCTCAATCTTGTCAGTACTTTAGAATCACCTGGAGGCTTTGACAATCCTGGTGCCCAGGCTGCACCCGGACCACTTAAGTCAGAGTCCTGGGGGAGAGTCCAGACCACCAGCATTTTTAAGAGCTCCTCCCATAATCCTCACGCAGAGACCAGCCACATCAGCATCACCGGGTAGCTTGTTAGAAATACTAATTCCCAAACCCCACCCTAGAACAACTGAATCAGCACCTCTGGGGTGGGGCCCAGCAGTCTGTGGTTTACCCAGCCCTCCAGGTGGTACTGAGGCTCATCCTTTCCTGCCCAGGTGGTGCATGCCCGTACCTCGACACATCTGAAAACAAGCAGCTTAATAAGACACCTTCAATTTAAAGATGTTTTTGGAAAGAAAAACAATCTTCCTCTGCTTTATTAATTCCTAAGGGTCAGAAGACACCAGAGGTTGGGCTCTTCTTCCTTATTCGGCTGGAAACATTCCCCCCGCTCCGACCATCCCCTCCTTGCCAATCTGGGACCTAGCTGTCACACAGTGGATGCTCATTAAACGTCAGTTTCCTTCCTTCCCTTTGCGCCTTGGAATTTCCAGAGCAGTGCCTTACATATGTCCTACTGTTGTTTTGATTTATATTGAAATTAATCACGTTGCCCAAGTGTCCTGCGTGGGGGTGACCAGCTAGCTGGGATTAGGAAACACTGGGTCTCATCCAGTCGTGGTTTGTCCTTAACCTTTGCTGATGCTGAGGGCTCTCAAGGGAAGTGAGTAGAGTGGGAGGCAGACCACACCGATGATTTTACTCCATCTCTGCAACATGACCTTCCCTCGATTCGATGACACAGGAGACTTACCAAGAGCTTTTTTGTTTTTTCTTTTGGTGGGAAAAGAAAATACAAGCACATGAGGTGTATATGTCAATTGTAAAATGCATGTGTATTTTAGAAATGTGAAAAATGTCTATTTCAGGGGCTATGAGATAGGACTGCCCTATTAATAATGACTGGAAAGAAGCACGTGGAGATAATACAGAATGATGCCCTGGGCTACAGACTATCTTTTGGTCTTTGGGGGTCCTTGTAATGGGCATTACCGTGGGCTTTGTGTAATGGTTACAGGATAACATTCACAAAGGGAAAGAAATCCCACAAAGTCTCCAGGGGGAGATAGGCCAAGACATGGTTTTTGGGAAATCTGCTATCATGTGGTCCTAGGTCTTAGGGCTCAATTTGGTGCCTGTGTAACCTCTGCTAAGTCACTCTTGGGGGTTCGATCTGTTCACTTGCAATAAGGGATCATGATCATCTCTGCCTGGCCCGGTTCATGGTTTGTGAGGGAATCAGATGCAGGGATTATTGAAGGGAAGAGCAAGTAGAAACCCTAATCTGATTTAGTTTGGGAAGGGGGGGGTGTTTCTGGGACACTCCCCTCCCCCAGATTCCAAACCAACAGCCTTGTAGCTGACCCTCTGCAAGTGCAGGACACAGCCGACAACCTCTGCTTCCAGAGAGGCCCCCGTTTTATTGGCTGGCAAAAACACAATGCTTTAGGTGCCAAATATCTCAAACCCACCGGCGGCAGCGACTGCAAATGCATTGTGGGGAGATAGGGTGGGTCAGCACAGGACACACAGCCCGATGTGATCGAGGGGCTGCCGAAAGGCCTGAGCTACCCCTTGCTATGGTCTCCCCTTTGGAGGAAATCATTCCGCAAAGAGGCCCCCATGAAATGTAAAGGTGTATTTTAGCAAGATCAATGCTAAAATTTAGAACATAGAGTGTAGTCTGCAGATGGATCTTTTGGCTTTCCCCGTTTTTTTTTTTTTTTTAAGTGTTTCAATTTCCCACAAAACAGCCATAATCCTTTTCATTCCTGTGGCCGCTGTTTGGGGTGTGGTGGGACTGGACGTGGCTGTTCCAGCAGGGGCTGCCTGGGCCCCAGGGCACAGGAAGATGTTTCCAGAGAGCCAGACGGCATGACTGCTTCAGCCATGGGCTTCCGACTATAGCCTGTGCTGGAGAATTTGAGGAGCCGAGAAAGCTTCTCACCCAAATCATAAAGACAGGATGTTTCACAACTCGGAAGTCACGGGGAGGGGGCGGTGAGGAGGTGGGCGGGAGGGGGTTCCAACCCAGTAAGGGAGAGTAGCCAGCGTGTGCATTCATGCATTGGGTCAGTGGTGCTTATTGAGTACCTAGTATGTGCTGGTTCCCTCTAGGGGCCCAAGGGCCCATCATTTAATTTCCCCAGCAGTTTATGCAAGAGGTACTATTGTTCCCATTTACAGATGAGTAAGCTGAAGCTCTAAGAGGCCAGGTTCCCCTGGTGTCCCTCCCCTGCAGGAAAGCTGGCCCCTCCGCAGGCTGGCAGAGGCCGGGCAGAGACCAGAAGGCCTGTGGTGGGGGTTGCCCATTCATGGCCCTCTGGTACCTGGGGTGCTCCGCGCCCTCTGGCTGGGGTCAGAGTCTCCAGGGGCCCCTTGGCCTGGACTCAGCCCAGCAGCCTCACCCACCCTGCAGAAGAAGGACTGGGGAACCTTATCGACTTGTCTGGGTGTGCCCTTCTCCGGAAAGAGGATGAACCGGCTGATCTCTGACCCATCCTCCAGCCCAGACACTGTAAATGTCAGTCAGGTTCCTAGGAAGATCCCAAGAAACACTCATGTTTACTGGGGGCAACTCTGCTTGTAGAACTTACACGTTACAAGGTTCGGCAAAGGTATTTAAGTCACCCACGACGCCACCAGCTAGATAGGACCGTGGTTAGTGTTTGGTGTTCTCTTGCCTTTCTGTCCCCAAGTGATGTTAAATATGAAATACAAGCAGATTGTATTCCTCTCTGGGGGCACGGATCACAGGTATCTGGGCTTGTTTGTATCCCCTCCATCCTTTTTTGGGTTGTTTGGAGACTTTTTTTTTTTTTTTAATCCTTCCTTGTACGTAGCACAGACTTCAGGAAATACTTGTTCAATGAAAGAGTGGCAGGCAGAGCCTGGTTGTGCTCAGGGCCGGAACACTAGCCGGCTTCACTGGGGCCCAGCACTGGGCTGAGACGGCCCAGGGCCACTCACTGCCCAACCATTCCTGGCATCCTTGGCCTGTGCTCAGCCCTCACTGGGCTTTGTCGACCTTTAATAAGAGAGAGATGCAGATGGAGAGAAGAAGCTGACCTGGGGAAGAGGAGGGGGTGGCTGTGGTGTCAGCCAGGGTCTCACCCTCCTCCCAGGGTCACAGGCAGAATACAACCCCAGGACTAAAGTGCGGGGATCCTCCCCTCTGAGCGCCCTGAGAGGGGGTTCGGTCAAAGGAGACTGATCTTCAAAGAAAGCAGGAGGTCTGGGGGTTGGACGCAGGAGGGCAGTCAGCTGTATGCTCTGAAGCTCGGCCAGGCCAGCAAAGGTCGCAGAGTTTCTTTTCTGGAGACTTCCAAGAATCGGAGCATCTCTGAGCACTGGGTCAGCCGCCACCTACCCCGGGGCGGGGGGAGGGACCAGGGACTTCGGGAGCCCTTCCAGAGAGCCAGGAGGCCCTGGCAGGCTACAGACGGAGGAGGGCGAGGCGGGAGGGCTGAGGGGGGGAAGGGCAGGGCTTCCTCCCTGGGCTGGGCTGGGCAGGGCGCCTTGCGGACTCGGAGGGGCCCGGCTTTGTGCTTCTCCGCTGGCTCAAGCCCCTCTCACATCTGGGAACTGGTGGGAGCCTTCGGATGGAGCTGGCCCACTCTACAGAGGTACTTTAGGATTCTTCCTGGAAAACCAGCAGCAGGAGGAAGCTAAGGATGCCAGGCTGTCCGCCCCGCCAATGGGGAGGCCTGCACGGTAGGGCCTTGGCCTAGGGTTTGAATCTAGACTCTGCCACATCCAAGCTTGGTGACCAAGAAGAGATTTAACCTCTCTGAGCTTCAGTGCCTTCCCCAGTGCAATGTGGATTAAAACAAAACAAAACGAAACACCAAACTTTTTTCTTCTGTTCACCTCCCCCTCTCAGGGTGGCTGAGAGGATTATGCAAGATAAATTAGAGAAAAGGTGCTCAATAAACCTCATTCTCCCCTAAAGGGTGGTTCTCAGAATGGACCGCCCTTCTGAATTGCCTTGGGGACTTGGTTAAACCACAGCTCCTCCCCACTCCCTGCCGAGCAGGTCTGCGGTGGGCCCGATTTTGCCTTGGGCAGGACCCCCAACAGAGCACTAAAGAGGCTAAAAAGCTATTTCCAGGCAGGGATCCTGCGCGGGGTGGGGGTGGGGCTGCAGGGTCTCCCCGACACCCTCAAAGACGGCCTGCAGCCCCTCCCTCCCAAGGGCTCAGCACACCCTGCTGTGAGCTGCTGGTTGCTGGGATGCGATGTGGGTTTTTGTCTGCTGTCCCCACCCCTTGCCAACCCGCCCAGCAGGCCCCACTGCCTTGGCAACGCATTGCAAAGTCCACACAAAGGGAGACTGTGCCGGGGAGGCTGGTCCTGCCCGACGCCCGGGGAAGGGTTTCCATGGCAACACTGACATCACCAAGCTCAGCTGTCCGTAGAGCCAGGCCCTGAATGGAGGCGCCTGGGTGTTCACACTGCAGCCCCACGGAGGAGGGCGACCCAGGGGCTCTACGTGATGCTGGGGCGGGCCTTCCCCAGTCCCGGGCCCCATGCAGATCTGGGTTCACAATCCAGCCCTGCCCCTAACTTGCCAGGTGACTCTGAGCAAGCCACAGACCTGTCTGAGACTCACTCTCCCCATCTATAAAACAGAGCTAACAATATTTACCTTGCAGTGAAGATTACACAAAATCACAGATAATATATGGCTCCGTGGTAAATTGTAAAAACCTATTCCAGGGGTGAGTGGCAACTTTAGGTTGTTTCCAGGGTAGCCCCCTGACTGCCAGCCCCCTTGATGTAGGATCCTGGAGAGGAGCCTGTGAATTGGGGAAGAGAAGGCACGATTATTCATCAGCTCCCCCTGGGGGGAGGGGGGGAGGCGGTGGCATCTGGTTAGGAAAGCCCCGGAATGGGGCAACTATTGGTCTGGATGGTGGCTCAGGGCTGTTCTGACCTCAGCCCCTGGGTTCACAGATGGGGATGCAAGGGTCCAGAAAGTAGGTGCGACTGGCCCCAACATACCCTGAGTTATGAGGGCGTCAGGGGGCGGATAAGGGTCCCTCTGCGCCCTGCGGGTGGGGCCCCAGGGGGAGCCACCTCTGTTCTTCACACAGTGGGAGGTTACTGATGGCTCGGCAGAAACCAGGGGTCAGAAGCACTGGGCAGGAGAGGGTGTGAGCTTCGGAGAGCAGTGGAAGTGTGGGTTGGAGCTCACCGCGCCTCCCACCGCCGTGTGGTGGGAGGCAGCAGGGGGCGGGGGAGGGGGGAGCGCTGAGAAAGGCCATGGCGCTTCCTCTTGGCTGCCTCCTCCTCTGGGCTCTTTGCAGGGGCCGGACCACACGTTCAGAAGTTTCCCTCAGCCATTTCTTCTCCCCAAGCTCTGGCCAGGGGTGTTGTCTGTTCTCCAGCAGTGCCCCCAACTTACCCACCCCACCCCCCCGCACAAGGTGAGGGCCCTTCTAGGAAGAGGCCCCACAGAGTTTGTTGCCCATCCAGCTCACCTCCACCACTGGCTTTGCCCTTCCCAGCCCATCCCCCTCAGGGTCCAGACCTGCCTCAAGTGCTCCATCTTTAAGGGAAGTGCTGGAGCCTGTCGCACTCAGAAGCACAGCCTCAGGCCAGGGCTCTGGACCGGCCCCCCTCCACCCCCCTGCGCCCCCTTCTGCCAGGCTTTTCTCAGCTTCCGCCCGGACACCTGTGCCCCAGCGGCGGGGGTGGGGGGGTGGCGGCCGGGAGGGCGGACCTCCCACCCTGTCTCTTGGGAGGCTTCCATAAGTTCTAGACTAGGCATCCGGACCTAATAGTAGGAAGGCTGCAGCCCCTCATTCTGTTCATCCCCCCTTTGTCACCTCCCAGGGTGAGGGACCCGGCCTGCTGTTGGGACGAGGAGGGCGTGGGCTGCTGAGCAGCCAAGGAAGGGTCACAGGAGGAGAAGAGAGCCCCTGGGGTCACTTTGCCAGGCCCTGTACCCAGGGGAGGACAGGGAGGAGCTTGCTATGCATGCCATGGTCTGCCTCTGAGTCGCTGTGGACCCTCCAACTCTCACGGTCTCGAACTGACTTATATTCACCTGCTGTGCCCTCCTGCTCAGATAGACTGTGACATGACACTGTTTGGTTTCAAACTGGTTGTGTAAGGGCAGCCCCTGTCCAGGATCCCGAGGATGCACAGTCATCCATGGGGGTGCCCTGGAGGTGGCAATACCTGGGAGCCAGAGGGCCGAAGGCCTGCGAAGGCCGAATGCCCCTTTTGAAATAGAGGAACAAGGCTCCCCCAGAAGAAGAACTTGGTGCCCACTTGAGACACATTCTCTCTCAGCACAAGGAAGCTGCCTGACTCCATCAAGGGGACAGTGGCTGGACTTAGGCCCTTGGGACACCAGCCACACCCTTCCCCAGTCTGGCTTTTCCTCAGGGAGAAGGGAATTGGGTCACAAGTTGGAAGTACCTGACAGGAGGCCAACTCTTTCCCAAACCAAGTAATGGGCTTTCCAAGGCTGCGTCCTGCGGCCTCCTCCCCATGGGAAGGTGGGCCCGGGGCCCGAGGTCTAGTGCCCCGCTCCCAGAACGCATTTGGGGAAGTGCCCCATTCACTCAGGCCACCTGCTCCAACCTTCGCGAGGCTCCCGCTGCTGGCCCAGGCCTTCAGACACCCTAGGAGGCACGATTCTGGACTCTTCGACTTGAGTCTGCTCAACCCCAGCACTGATTTACACCACAAGTCCGCCCTCGGTGTGGGGAGAGCCCCAGCTGCGGCCTTCGGTGGGCGGCTGGCCTCGGCCCACCTCCCTGTGGCCCTGGCTCCCGCCTCTCACTGACCTTCACGGGATCCTCAGGAAAGAACCCCTGGCCCCAGCACAGCATCCCATGGGGACTGGCCAGAGCAGGAACAGGGGCCGGCCGCCGTGGGTGAGGCCGCCAGACTCCCGCCTCGGGGAAGTGCTGGGGCTTCGGGAAGGCTCTTTCACACACATCACGTCACTGCAACTGCCCAGGACCTGCTGAGAAAGGTAGTGTCTTCTGCAGGGTACCAAGAAGGAGAGGGCGTCACAGCTGCAACCCCACGGAGACCAGATGCCCCACGCCCGTCCTGTGTTCCGGGTCACCTCTGACCGGGGAGTGCGGCCCGCCGTGGGCACCCCAAGGCCCACACAGATGTGAGTGGGTGGGCTCCTGCCACCCCAAGGTCTCCAAAAGCTGGAGAAAGCTCCCTCTGTCCTCCTTCTTTCTCACGGGAGCGTTGACACCAAGTGAGCACACGGTGACAGGTGAGACCTCGCTGCCGGGAAGCGGCCCCGTGAACCACAGTGGGCTCAGCCCGCGCTGACCCCTGCCAGGGAGTTAGCAGATGGACCGTCTCAGGGTCGAGAGCCGAACCTAGTCTGAAAGGGCAAACTGAAGGGCTTTCCTGGATCCTCGCTGTCTAAGTGACTGTCCATTCCAAGACGCATCTTGGCGGGTCCTTAGCCCCCATCAGCCCAAACCTCAGACCGGAGATGTTGGGTCCTGGGGTCCTTCTGCCAGAAGCCGGGGCAGGCCAGGCACAAGCCTGGGAGCCACACACGGGTCTGCGTCCCAGGCTGGTGTCTGGAGGCCCGGGCTCCCTCGGGCTGACCAGCTGGGACACTTTGAACCAGGGCCCTAATCTCGCTGACTCTCCGTTTCCTCGTCTATCAAATGTGCCCGGCCTACGAAGAGGGTTGTTGTGGGGGCAGATGAGATCCTGTGTGCCCGGCTCCGTAATGAGGCAGGCGCTGAGCAAAGGGAGGAGGGCGGCCCCCTCCCTCTGACCACACAATTGAGGGGAGCAAAGGCCGACAAGGACATTCAACTCTGTTGGAAGAACCAGAGATCGTAAGGTGAGGCCTCTGCCCCCTCCCTGGCCTGCTCTGCCTCCTTTGGCTCGGCCCCGTGGTGCCAGGTCTGAGTTAGGCCAGGAAGGCCAGTGACTCAGGGTGACCTCACTCCTCTTGGTCTTGGTGGTTCCTTCTGTAAAATGGGCACAGCAGCTCTTGGTTAAACGATCTCCCAATGAAAGGCCCTTGATGGCTGCGGAACTCTCTTATTACCCTCACAACTGCTCCTAGCTCTTACTCGTCGGCCCAGGAAAATGTGTGAAAGGGGGAGAGCCCAGAAAAGAATAAAAAAATAAAGAAAATAAACTGCACTCGCAATCCAGAACTCAGAGCTTGCTGGGTCTCACACCACTCCTCACCACAGCCAAAGACAAGTTACCATTTAACCAGGCCATGGGAATTAGGGCCAAATGCTCCAAATGGCAAACCAGCAGGACCTGTTTGCTGGGAGGCAATAGCCCCACTGGACCTGGTACGTGGCTGCCCTCCTACAGCCTTCCACCTCCTACCAGGCCCAGCCCAGCAAGGTGACCTTGGCAAGTCTCCTGACCTTCCCTAGCATGTAGCATGTGTCCCAGGGGACATGGGGGGGGGAGGGGCCACCGGGAGGAACCAGAGATGGGGCTTGGTGGGGGGGAACACCCAGATATCCAAGGGGGAAAGAAGCAGTGTCCTCCAGACTTGGCTGGGCAAGCCCAGAGCAATCCCAGAGTCCAGGAGAGACAGGCTAGGTTGGGAGAGGGAGATTCAGCAAGGGCTAGAGAGAAGGGGGCCCCCCAAAGTCTACAGACTGGGGGCCATGGGGGCCAGAGAAGGGACAGATTCCACCTCCTCCCTCAGCCCTCCCACTGTAACATGGAGGCCAGGTCGGCCCTGGGAGGTCTCCCCCCTTGGGTTCCTCCTGAAGCAGGCTCAGGTCTTAATCACCCCAGAGGCCCCCACATGTCAGATACCGGAGGTATAATCAGTGCTTATGAAATAACTGGTTGGCTCTAGTTTTTCTCCCCAAAGCCCCAACTTTTGGTTGAGGAGGGTGTGGGAAGATACTTACATCTTACTTTACTGTTTTCTTTTCTTTTTTTTTTTTTGCCCAACCTGGGGCTTGAACTCCCGACCCAGAGCTGGAGACGGGAGCTGAGGTCAAGAGTCAGATGCTTAACTGACTGAGCCACCCAGGTGCCCCTACTTTACTATATTTTTAGAAAAATTCTTTGCCTAAAGTGACATCAGATTGTATGTTTACCCTTTTTAAAGTTTTAAGGAAATTTAAATTATAAAATATTTCAAACATACAGAGAAGAGCAGATAGCCACACACCCAACCCTAAGCCTGAACAAATGTTAACATCGTGCTATATTTTCTTTAGGTCTCCTTTGGTCAAAAAGTTAAATGTTGACAATAGAACCCAAGTGCCATCCCTAGTCTATGTCCTTCTTCCCTCTTCAGAGGAGGCCTTGAACTTGAAATTGATGCATTTTCCATGTGCGTTTTCAAACTTTTGCTACAGAGATGGGTCCATAAGCAACATACAGTGTTGTTCTGATGTTCATAAAATTCTGTTGAAATGTGAGCTGTGGACTGAGGAGTGGTGCAGGGTTTTCCTCCTTGGTCCTCTGGGGCCTGGCCTATCAGTTACCTCTAGGGTGGGGGCTGCAGGAGGCCGGGCCCAAGCTCTCACCCTCTTCAAACAGGGGCAACTCTCTCCTCTGATTTATAGATTGGGCTTCTGTGCGAGATTTCCTTGGAAAAAGAGGTTCTGCTGCTTAAAATCACAAGTCTAATGGAAACCTCTCTCCTGACAGAGGATATATCTAGGGCCCAGAGAGGGCAGGTGACTTGCTCAAGGTCACACAGCAAGTTGAGTGGCAGTGCCCATTGATGCCCATTGATGCCCAATTCTGGGCTCTCAGCCTCCCCACCAGCCTCCCTTGTTAAACAAAGAAGAGAGAGATGAGCACCCAGCCTCAAAGGTTGATTTGCTCCTGCACTGGGGAAAGGAAAAGCAGTTTGGACCGGGGCCTATGAGGAGGAATCACAGGGCACAAGGAAAGCCTGGGACGTGTGCTGCCCGATATGACAGCCACAAGCCACATGTGGCTGCTGAGCACTGAGAAGGACCAGACCAGAAGGTTCTGCAAGAGTGAGCTACACACAGGCCTTCAAAGACTTAGTACGGAAAAAGGATGTAAAAGATCTCATTCATTTTTATGTTGATTACATGTTGAAATGATAATATTCTGGGTATGTTGGGTTAGGTAAAATATGTTCCTAAAATTAATTTTATCCGTTTCTTTGTACTTTTTAAAATGTGGCGGTAGACAGATTTAAAATTATGTATGGGCTAGCATTCTACTTCTGCTGGACAGTGCTGCTCTAGGCCTTATATCCAGTGGCCAAAGGCAAAGCAGGCCGCAGAGAGTGAGGCTGGAGCTGGAGAAAGACGGACTCCGGGAGCCCTGAGCTGGGGGACTCTACACAGAATGCACTCCAGGCTGCAGGATTCTGATCAGAAGGGGATGAACCATGCAATTGCCCTCCTGCCCCCCTGTCAGGGGCTTCTCTCTCCGAGGTCCTCCTGCCCTGGTCCCCCGGGATCCCAGCTCACCCTTGCCTCTGTCCTTGAGAACCCTGGCATTCCCCCCACCCCACGCTCCACCTTGGTCTGCACAGACTCTAGGGAACTGGGACAGTGTGAGTCCTCTCTTGCAGATCTCTGGCCTCTCTTTCCTGGAATGATGGCAGGGGTCTTTGCAGCCCCCACCCCATCTTCCCTGCCCCATGGAAGTTGAGTGCTAGAACCGGACTCTTCCTCCTGAGCCCCCTCCCACACACATCACTTGACCTCCAGGAGAGGGACCCCGGGCTCTAGTGTGGGCTGCAGAAACCCCCTCCACACACACCGCTCCTGCCCCCCATGGTAGCAGGCACATTCCAGGGCTCCTGGGTGTGAGAGGGGCCGCTGAAGGGCCTCCATGTCTGGCATCGTGGGAGATGCCTGGCCCACTCCCAGGGAGCCTTCCACGAGGACTGTCTCCCCGTGCACCATGGCCCAGGTCTGCGGTTCCAGCCAATTATTCTGTCGTCCCCAGAGTTGGCAAAGTGTGACACTTCCCTGTTGGAACTTCCCAGCTATCTCCCTGTGCAGCTGGGAGCTGTCAGCCCGCAGCTTTTCTCTGGTAAGGTAGGGGTGAGGAGCGGAGGGGGGGCTGTGTGCAGTGAGGGGGTGGGGGGCTGCACCGCCTATCAGAAAATGAGAAAATTGTCAGGCGCTTAAGTGCATATGACAGATAGCAACCTTTCCTCCCCATGGGGGAAACAGAATCCAGGATGTAACAACTTTGGAGTTTTCAATGGATTGGGGAAAAAAACCCACCCCGGCAACCTCTGCTACTACAAAATAATGCATAGGCACGTAGTAAAATATTCAAATGATACCAAAGCCAAGTTTTCAAAAATATTGGCACAAAATTCACCTTTCACTTTTGGCTTTTGAAAATCCAAAGGTGGGGGCTGATAGGAAGCTCTGGGACTCTCCCTCCGCCTTGCTCCACCTTGCTCTTGGGGAATCCAAGTGACTGAATTTTACAAGACACTTCCTTGGAAATATGCTTTCTAATTTAGAAAAAAGTCGTCAACAGAGCCCTGCGCCCCAGAAACCACAGACTATGAAGAATGAGCATACGTGTTGAGAGTTCACTGTTTTAATCAAATAAAACCTACAACAAAGTTAATCTGACACATAGTTAATGAGATAATCATTGTTGCGCTTCACGGGAATTAGGCATTAATGGGAAGCAGTTTTTATAAATGACGGTAATTATACCGCTGCCTTTACTCAGCCAAAATTTTAAGGCTTTTTCTTCTTGTTTTGTTACTTCCCTTGTATATGCTGTCGGTCTCTGTGATGAAGTTTCCTGTGGGTCTTGGTGTGGTGTTGTCACTGTCGCCGCCCGCCCCACCCCACCCCCACGCGGGGCACGGGCTCAGGCGACGGCGAGGTTTTCGTTAGCACCTACCATGTGCCACTTCACGAAGCATTCAGCTCGGATTATCCTGTTTCATCCTCACGAGAATCTCCAGAAATAGGTATGTTTAGCTTGAGGCTCACAAAAGAGAAAAGGGACGTTCAGGCTGGTTAAGCCACCCGCGGTCGCGGTCACGGTCACGGAGGCAGGACTTGGCCAACCCGGGGAAGGTTGAGCCTGTGGCTGGAGCGGAAGCACCGTGCCAGACAGCCCTTCTCCCCTGTTCCTGGCTGGCCCCGGCTCCCTGGGGACACCCTGTGATGGGCAGTTGAGGGCAACAGGCCCTGGGGCGGGGGGAGGAAAGGGGGCTCAAGGCAGCAAGGGCTTGGCAGCCACATGGACCAAAGTTCAAATCCCAGCCGCTTACACACTGGTCGTGGGACCCCTCTGGGCCTCATTAGCAGTGTCCTCCGCCATCAGGTGGGGAGGGGTTCTGGGCACCGGGGCTGATGAAGGCCTAGTGCAGGCTGCACACACGGGTGGTGAACAGGAGCAGGCCTGTCCTGGGGGCGCAGGATTGGCCGCAAGGACAGGGGTTGCACAGACCCCTACCTGGAAGGTGTGGGGTCCAGTGAGGGAAACAAGCGGGGAAAGCAGGTTTCCCGCTGAGCTCTGTGATCCGGGGGGCACCCAAGGGGCGACAGAATCCCAGCCTCTCACCAGGACTCACTGCAGGTCAGTTCAGGTTTCGTGAGCAAGGAGAACCCCCACTTTCATCGCACATCTCCCCGAAAAGCCTGCAGTCCCCTCCGTAGTCCTTCCACGCTGCTCTCAGGTACAAAGGGTTAAGCCCTTGCGTCCAGTCCAGCCCGAGGCACAGGGAGGGGTCAGCCAGCAGGAAACCCTAGGTGGGAAGGGAACAGAACCGAGAGCCTGCAAACGCAGTCCAAGACAAACTTCTGCCACCTTACCATTTTGCCCTGGGCCTGACCTATTTGCCGTGACCAACAGGGGGATAAAGAGAGGTTATGTGCAAAGGGACTTTGTGTCCCTGTGGCAGGAGGCCAGCTGGGAACTCTTGTCACCAGCTGGCTGGGCTGGGATCCCAGGGCATGATCTAAACCATCAGGGTCATTGGCAAAGCAGGACTGAGTGGAGGCTGTTGTGAGGCCTGGAGGGGCTTCTGTCCTCAGGCCGTGGACCACGAGCGTCCCTGGGGCTGGCAGGGTCATCTGGGGCCTGTGGAGTCCTGGGCACTGACCAGAGTACAGAGAGCAAGAGTCACAGGGCTGCATCTAGGCTACACTTGGGGCTGAGTTTTAAATCTGCCCCCTTCCAGCAGTGAGACCCCGGGCAAGCTACTTACTTCCTCGGAGTCCCAGTTCCCATCTGTGAAATGTGGCTTGTCAGCTGGGCTGTTGTGAAGACGCGTGTACTCTGACTCGCATGTTGAGTTCAGTGGCTGACTCAAATGAGGGCTCTGTCAACGTCAGCCATTCATAACAACAATAAATATTATGATGATTCCTTCCGGAAATACCTGTGGAGCACCTGTGATGGCCAGGCCCTGTGCAGGGTGCTCTTGGACTATGAAGGTAAGTAAGATGAGTCCCACCCACCCCACCCCCCAGGAGGCATGTACACGATTAATTCTAACCGACATCTGAGAGCACTGAGTGACATGAAGAGATGTGTGCTGGGATGGCATTCAGGGAAGGCTTCCTGGAGGGGGCAGCCTTTCAGCTGGGCTTGGGCAAGTGGCTAAGACTGTGGAGGTGGGGGAAGAGAGGAAGGGCATGACTGCATGAGGAAGGAAGCAGAGCTGTGAAAGAGCATGCAAGTTCAGGGCACACGGAAGCTCTGTGTGGCTGGAGCACGGTGTCCAGTGGGGGCCCAGGGGAGCTGTCAGAGGGAGAGCGTTACAGTCCCACAGACATGCCAGTCTGCTTCTGCCTTACTGCGTGACCCTGAGCCAGTCACTTCCTGTCTCTGCACCTGATGGATGGCTCCCCATCTTTCCCTCCGAGAACTTGAGTTACCCCCTTCATTTTTTGCATTCTCCCTCCCACGCAGGCTGAGTCTTTGTATGACGAAGTCGCTGAAGGTTTTGACCATGGCTGTGAATGATCAGTCCCAGGCAAAGTGTAAAATCCCAAAGTGTGGGGGTGGGTGGGAGGATGGGAGGGCCCCACCGTAGTCCAGGAGGGTTAGATGGGGCCTGGGCTGAGGGAGTGGAAAAGGAGGGTGGGGGGGGTGTAGGGGGTTGGGATGAGAGCGGTGAAGGAGAAAACACTATTTCTGCCTGGAGGTCTGGAGGAGGGGCGAGGAGGAGGAGGAATCAGGGATGGCGGAAGCAGGGCCTGGGTGACCCTCCAAAGGGAATCCAGCCCCAGGGACAGCGCCCCTGGCCAAAGGGACAGCTCCCTGTGCCAGAGAGGGTCTTATGGGTTGATTTGAGGGCACGTTGAACTAGAAGCACCTGTAAGACGCGGCAGTGAGGTCTTCAGTAGGGAAGGGAGTTAGGAGCAGGGGCTCCCAGTTTGGACGTTGCTAGATGGGGCCAAGACTGGAAACGCAGGTGATCCCATCCAGCTCAGGGCCTTTGACTGGTGGGGGACAGGAAAAGAGAATGACATGGAAGTGACAGCCTTGGGCCTCGCCCTCCCCCTTCTGTGGCATTAGAGTCTTGACTGGGTTTGTAAGGGGACCAGCTCCCCTGCACCTTTGCTTTAAACCCCGTGAGATGGTCTGGAGAACAGCCTCTGTTCCCAAGTGCAGTCTCCTTGCCAAGACACCTGTTCTCTTTCCCTTGGGAAAATCCTAAGTTGCCCCCACCTTGGCCCCTTCTACTTCCACTGTCACTGCTCTGAATTCTTGTGGGTTGGGCAGGCAAGCGAGGAACAGAGAGGTTTGTGCTGGGGCAGGTCTTGGGGCCCAAGCCCCTGTCCTGCTGGCCATTTTCTTTGGCATCTGATGGGAGGCCTGGCCCAGGTAGGCGGGACCCAGGAGACTGGTGCCTGATGAGTTACTGATGTGCTGGCCAATGGGACACACTGGGGCCTCCTAACCCCGCAACTCAAGGGGTCTTAAAGATCACCTCGTCTTGGCTCCCTAGCCCCCACCACCCCCACCAGACCAGGGGCTGGGGCTGGGGCTGGGGCTGACTTTTTATCTTTTGAAAAGCCTAGCAGAAACAGAACATTTATCTGTGTGAAGGCTACACGGGCTTAACTAAAATGTCAAGTTTCTTTGCTGGAATTGTAACGGGGAACATGATAAATGTACATTTGCTCAGTCATTGCTAATTCAAGACCCTGTTTTATATGAAACAAAACCCCAGTATGTCGCTCAGAAGCTCTGATTGCTTTTGTTCCGTACGAAATCGGCTCCTGAATTAATAATAACTGAATGCATGTAAGTTGATAGCCCTAAACTTTTCAAACATGGAGTGTGTGTGTGTGTGTGTGTGTGTGTGCTGCAGGGCAGAGCTGAGATAATAAGTGAAGATGTTCTCATTTTATAGATGAGAAAACCGAGGTGCAGAGGGTGAGTGGCCAGCTCCAGGTCACGTCATGCGGCAGGGGTCACCCCCAGGCACGGCCAGGCCCACGGCGTCTGGAGCCCCTAGCCCTGGGCGCTCCCTGGCCAGTACAGGGCAGTTAGGAGGAGGGGAAGAGTTAGCTAACTTTGCACCTTCAGGCCAGGGCCAGCAGCTGCCTGGAAGATAAGGGGAGAGGACCCCTGGGAATACACAGCCCGTGGATTGGAGAGACTGAGCAAGGCAAGGAAAACAGGTGCCGGTGAGAACAGGGAAACGGGGGAGGGGAAACAGACAAAGAGAGGTGGATGGGACCAGACAGAGAGGAGGAGCCGAGGCACCGACGTGGTCCGTGGTCCCGGAGGGCAGATCCCGTGGTCCCGGAGGGCAGATCCCGTGGTGAGCAGAACCTGGTCCCAGGCCCGCCCTCTCCGTAGGTCTGAAGGGAGGACCTTGGCCTCAGCTGGCTCTGGCCTCAGCCAGTGGGCAACGGCAATGCCCATACCTGGGGGGCAGGGTTGCCCTTTGACAAACGAGCGGCAGCCGTACTCCCCCCACCAACCCATCCCCTGCCCCCAAGAGCCACTCAGCCACTGCGGCAAACAGTCCCTTTGTTTCATAGGCCCTGCCCTGGAGAACTCTTGTTCAGAACCAACCCCATTAAAAATCCCTCGCCCAGCAACTAACTGGGAGCCCAGTCTGGAGTGGGGGAAAGGGCACTGAGCTAAGGGTTCAAAGTCCACGGCTCCAGGCCTTGTCCCGTCACCAACTCCCAGACTCACTCTGGGGGCCGTTCAGCCATCCCCACTCAAGAGTAAAGGTTTTGGGTGACTTCCGGGTTCCCAGGGCTGGCAGTGAATTTGGTTGGGGAGCTGGGTGGGAGCTGGGGTGTTGCTTCCTTCCCCCGTGGGCATGCTGTGCGGGCTGGGTATCGGACGGCCTCTCTCCTCTGCCCGCAGCAGGGCTGTGGGGACCTGCCGGGGCCCTCGGGTCCTGCGCTTGGGCAGCAAGCCGGCACCTGCGTGAGGGTGGCTGGGCGTCCTGCCCGGGGAAACTGGGCCCAGGCCCTCTTGTTCAGCCAGAAATTCCAGCCTTTTAAGGATCAAGGGCCAGAGAGGGACCTTTTCCAGGCCGCCAGGGAGCTGTTTTTCCAGCTTGGTGGTATCACCAGGCCTTGAGGGAGACTTCCCTGATCTTTGATTGGGCTTTCAGGAAAGGCATTTGTCTGCACCTTGTAGGAGGAGCCGGCGGGCTTGTGGCCACTTCTGTCAGCACAGAGGCTCCAGCTCTCTCATCCAGGCCCTTGGGAAGGAATGACTTTTTAAATCAACTTTATTGACGTCTGATTTACATACAATAAAATGCACCCGTTTTAGATGTACTGTTTGAGGAGTCATAAATGTATGTGCTGTGTACCTAGCACAGTAATCAAGGCATAGAACATTTCCATCGGCCTAAAAGAGTCCCTTGTGATCTCTTCCCAGTCACCCCCTACCCTGGCCCCAGGCATCCACCAATCAGCTTTCTGTTCCCATAGATCAGATTTGTCCATCTCATATGTATTACCACACAGTTTGGACACTTGTGTCTTTTTGCTCAGCACAGTAATTTCGAGATTCAGCCATATCATTTTGTCTGTAGGTGGTTCTTTCCTTTTTCTTGCTGAGTAATATTCCCTTGTGTGGATAAATCATAGATTGTTTATCGGTTCCCTTGTTTTGGGGCATTTGGGTTGTTTCCAGCCTGCAGCTATTGTGAATAAGGCTGCCATGAACATTTGTCCGTAAGTCTTTGAGTGGATGTATGTTTTCTTTTCTCTGCATCAGTACCTACAAGGGGGATTGCTAGATTGGAGGATAAGCTTGTTTAACTCTTTAAGAACCCCCCTCCCCCCGCCCCCCGCCCTGTTTCCTGGAACTGCTGTACCGTTTTTACGACACATGAGTAGGGCGGGATTTGGAATGCTGCCCTTCCCTGTCTTGGCCTTTTCTCTTCCCCGGAGACTGAGCAAAGCTGTGCGGTGGTTTGGTGCTCCAGGGGTGGGGGAGGGGGGTGGGGAGGGCCCCCTTGCCTTGCCAGAAGACATTCCCCTGCCCCCTCCACGTGGCAACTCACCGTTGAGATTCAAGTTGCTGTGCTCAGCGGAGGAGGCCTGAAGATCTATTTATACCTGAGTTTAAGCAGATGCGTTGTTGGCTAAAATGCCGTAATTCTTTTCCTTTTGCTCGTTCTCACCATTCCGTGTGAGTGTTTTTTAAACAGAGTTACGGCCACACTGGCAGCCTCACCCGATCCCCCTGCCTGCCACCCCTCCCCCCAAGGTAAAACCATTTCTTTCCAAGGTTGGGTGCTCCTGGCCTGGGTACTCCCTTCTCCCCAGTGGGGTAGGCGGTGGTGTGGCCCCAGAACTTTGCTGTTTTGCTGTTGGTGGCCCATGTCAGCTCTCACGCCCCCGTCATCTTGCTCTTAGAGAGCTCTGGGCCCCCATAGTTCCAAAGGATGCAGCTGCCCAGAGAAAAAGGGTGAAGCTTCCTTGTTAATTGCCAAGAGGTGAGAAAGTACCAGCAGAATAAAGGCTCTTCTGTCGGAGCAGGAATTAAGGAAACCTGGGGGCCTGGCACTGCACATCTGCCGAGCTAGGCCTAACCCATCCCTGTCCTGACGTTTTTAGGCCTGGGCCAAAGGGTGCCTCCTTCCAGATAAATTAAGATCTTCTTCCTTATAAGACTCTTGGGATATCATCTCCCTCAGATCTCAGGATACCTGGGAATGCATTCTCTCCTGCTTGGGAAAATACCACTGCCCATTCCAGGAGTAGCTCACTTAGTTGAAAAGGACAAGCAGACTCTGCACTGAGTGCGGAGCCTGACATGGGGTTCAGTCCCAGGACCCTGAGATCATGACCTGAGCCAAAGTCAGATGCTTAATGACTGAGCCACCCAGGTGCCCCTAGAACCTTTTTTTTTTTTTTTTTTGCACCATCCACATTGGGCCCTTATGTGGGCTGTGCCTTCAAGAAAAATAAATCTCAGAGATAACGATCCTTGCCCAAAATGCATCAATTCCAAAAGGACACAATGACACTTAGGATTTAAGACAGTGGAGGACCAATATCAGATGAAGCAAAGACAGACATATAAGGGCGCGGGACAGCAATGAGAGAGGTGACGGTAAAGTCCTGTTGTGGGGTGGGGGAGGGTGTAGTTGACTCATTCGAGGAGGAGTTATTTGGACTGGGCCTTGAAGGGTGGAAAAAAGTTTTCCCTGTGAAAGGGCAGAGGAATATTCACAGAGGAGGGAATTCCATGTGCAAAGGCGCAGAAGTATGAGAGACTGGCCACGTCTGAGATTGCCTTGGAGTGATATGGCAGGAGAGTGGGAGTCTCTGGTGGGCCAGACTGCAGAAGGCTTTGTGCTATGCTGGGGGCGGGGGGTTGGGATCTAATTTTCCTGGAAGGTTTACAGTCAGGGGCAAGCCATGGAAAGATTTACATTTTAGGAAGATCGCTTTAGAGACAGTGAGATGGAGGGCACGGGGAACAACCAGGAGGACCGGGGACTAATGTAGGTGAAAACCGAGTTGCCCCGAACTAAAGCCTGGACATTGGGCTTGGAGAGAAGGGGCAGGTTTGAGGGACTCAGGGTTCCAGCTCGGACCAGGCAGATGGCAAGGGGCTTATACCCGGCGGGGGAAGGTTTCATGCAGAAGTGACTTCTGCACTTGAGGTAGAGCTATGGGCTTTAAATTCAAAAGGCTGCTTTAGGAAATCCCCAAGCTGATAGGTCCCTAGAAGATCAAGGTTTCCAACTTGATTCTTTCCAGTGAAATGTGAGGGTTCACTGAGGCACCAGGTTTGCACTGGAGCCGGTGAAGCAAAATGGGTTCTCCTGGGAGGGTGCCGAGCCCCCCCACCCCCCGGGCTCATTGCAGCACACAATGCACAGCTGTAGATCGTCCAAACCCTCCACTTGGCTTTATTTATAATCCTAATTACACCCTCCAGGAAGAACGATTGCTGATCCACCCAGTTACAAATTAAAGTTAATAAAATGAAAAGCCGATCGAGCAAGCGTCGCCAAATGCAGAGAAGCCTGTAGCGATCAAGATCGCGGGACTCCGGCTGCCCCGCCCCCTCGCACACCTCCTTCTCCTCCCGCAGCCCCTTCCTTCCCCGGGCCCGGCCGAGGCCCCGGTCCGCGTGGGGTCGCCTCCCATCGGGCCTGGCAGGCTTCACGTTGCCCCGGTGCCCCCCCCCAGCCCCCCACTCAAGGCCTTCCCCTCCACCACTGCCTGCCCTGGGGGCCACGTCAGCTGCGGGCGAGGGTGTTTGGAAACCCAGGCTGCTAGATGCAGAGACAGGAAACAGGGCCTCCACTCTGCCCTCCTTCCCCAATCTCTTTTGTTCCCCTTCCCCGCTCCCTTGGCTATTGGTGGCGTCTCTCATTTCCCCCGATCGCTCTCTCTACCCACCTCCTCACCCTGTGGCTGACCTTGTCCCTCAGCCCTGAATGTTCTGAGAGGGGCCCTGGATTCTGTGGGTGTCCCAAATGGTCAGCCAGGCCCTGTCCGCTTGGCTCAGCAGCTCGGACAGCTTAAACACAGCCTCTGGCTTTTGCTGACCCCGTTCATTCCTTTTTTCTTTGTAAAGAGTGGAAACTGGAGAGGGAGAGTGGGGGACAACCGTCTCTCACAGGCCCAGCTGTCTGGGCATGGGGCGCCTCTCTCTACCTCCCCTTGCCTCCTGCCGAACAATCAGAGATAGTCCCTCTTCGTTCCTTCCGATCCACAGCACACACAATGGGTGGGTTACCCGGGATGCCCAGGGAAGCATGCTGGGACAAGGCCACTTCTCTGCAGGGTGTGGGAAAGGCAACACAGTTGGTGTCCTACCTCTGACCCTTTTTGCCAGCTCCCAGAATCCAAGCATGGCATGCACACCAGCCTGGCAGGGAAACAGCACATTCCCAACCCCCCGCCCCATCCCCAGGTTTCATCCAGCCGTTCTGGCTTGTTTTTGCCTCGTATCTGTCCAACTCCAAACTCTTGGCTCTGCCTCCCCAGCCCTGGCCCTTTGGACGAAGGGTTTCTATCCAGTCCTACTGGCATTTGGCTCTTGCGCTTCCTCGATGGGCATTGATGGGGCTCCACGGTGGGATGCCCTCGTTTCTGCACTGCTGTAATTTGAGCTGTGCCCTGGCTTCAGCCCTGCCAACCCCAGATATCCTGGGGAAGCCAGGCTGGAAAACCCAGGGGAAGGTCTTAGAGTGACCAGCAGAGGGGCAGAGAGGAAGCGGACAAGGCCTTCAGGGTGGGTCATGCCTGTGAAGCCTGCGGTCAAAACCTTCACCATCAGACTTCAATGACTTGCCTCTGTGGGTGGCCCACCCACCCGTTTGTATTGTGATCAGACTGTTTCCTTGTCTGCCAGCCCACCAGACTGTGAGCTCTGAGGGCGGGCTTATGTCTCGTTGGCCACTGGATCCTCACTACCTGGTGCGGGTCCTGGCTCTCTGACCAAGTCTCTGCTGAAGAAAGAAACAGATGAATGAAGGAGCTCTTCCTCCTTTATTCCCTGCTGAGGTTGACATCAGCCTATTTACATAAGGCCCAAGGGAGAAGCTTCAACCCGTCAAGTCCAGTTGATCTACTTCTTTTAAAATACACCTCCAGCCAATGCCTTCTTCGGGGGACTGTGCATTTCTTGCTTGGTTAATTCCAACCAGAATTGGTTCACTTATCCTGGCTTCCATTTTTAACTCTCTCCCCCACCCGTCCCTCTTCACCACTGCTCACAGGTATCACTCCACTCCTTTGTTTAAATACCGTCACTACCTCTCCATTTCTCACAAAATATACAGTTCCTGGGACGCCTGGGTGGCTCAGTCGCTTAAGGGTCTGCCTTCGGCTCAGGTCATGGTCCCAGGGTCCTGGGATCGAGCCCCATGTCAGGCTCCCTGCTCAGTGGGGAGCCTGCTTCTCCCTCTGCCTCTGCCCCTCCCCCCAACCCTTGCTGGTGCTCTCTCTCTCTCTCTCTCAAATAAATAAAATCTTTTTTAAAAAAGTACAATTCCTTTAGATCCTCTGTGATTTGGCCTAACCTACTATTCAGCCCATTTCTTGATCTGTTCCTCTGTGACCCTGTGAGCCAACCCCTCGGAACTTTTCACTATTCTTCTAGCAAATTATTCTTCCACTCCACACTTTGCATCATCTGTCCCTTCTGCAAAAGCTGTGCTCCCCAGCAAACCCTGCCCTTTCTTATCTGTGGACCTCGCAATAGTCCTTTAAGACCCAGCTGAAGTGTCACCCTCTCTGTGACTCCTCTGATGTCGTCAGTGAGCCATCCAATAGCCTCTTCTGGTGTGTCTTTTCGTCTAGCACAGGGAAAGCCCAGAGTATTGCAGTCCTTTGCTCCCCATTTCTATCGCATGAGCACATAAGCCACTTGAGGGCAGGGCCTGTGTTGTACTCCCCTCCCCTTGCTCAAAGCTGGCAGAGAGTCTGGTGCAAGGTAGAAGAGGCAGTCTATGATAGGCTGTGTGGCCTTGGGCAACTTACTTACCCTCTCTGTCTCTCAGTTTGCTCATTTGTAAAAGTGTCATAATAGCTTCTGCCTGAGGGAATCCTCAACAATGAGGATGACCTGAGTTACTACCTGTAAAGCTTGTGGCCAGTGCTTCTCACTATTAAGTCCTCAATGAAGGTTAGCTACTGTTATTAACTGGGATTATTTGGCCCTCTGTGTTTTTTTAATGAATGAGTGAATGAGAGCCTACATAGTCGAGCAAGGCACTTTCCCGCAACAAAGAACATTCCGTGTCAGAGTCCTTCTGTTAAGATCTTAAAGACAGGTCAAGGTACCAACTCCGTCACCTGGATTGGCAGTATCTTCTTTGTGAGGAGCAATTCACCACTTCTTCAAGTTGAGCAGAAAATGTTTGGTTAAGGAAAGATGACTAGATGCGGCACCTGGGTGGCTCAGTCAGTTGGGCATCTGGCTCTTGGACTTGGCTCAGGTCATGATCTCAGGGTGGTGAGATCGCGTTCCACATCAGGCTCTGTGCTCAGTGCGGAGTCTGCTTGAGATTCTCTCTCCATCTCCGTCTGCTCCTCCCACTCATGCTCTCTCTTTCTCCAAAAAATAATTTTTTTTTAGAGAGAGCACGAGCAGGGAGCCCAATGTGGGGCTTGATCCCAGGCCCCCGGGATCATGACCTGAGCCGAAGGCAGACACTTAACCGATTGAGCCACCCAGTGCGTCCAAAATAAATAAGTCTTTAAAAAAAAGGAGGGGGGAAGATGACTGGAGCAAACTTGTAAGATGAAGAACAGGAAAGAACAGGACCTTTGCCACTTGGTGGCAATGGTGAGAAGTCAGCAGGAAAGCAGTACTAAGGGTCACCCATCAATCCACAATCCATTCACAAATGCCCTGGTTACCTTTGAGAAGGGATATGGACCCACGCGTACTCAGCTGCTAAATTACAAGGAACCAGATGGGGAAACAAATTTCTGCATCCAAAATAACCTTGAAGACCATCGAATCCCAATCATTTCTTCAGAGAATGATCATGATTTTGACCTTGGTTCAAATTCTGATCCTGTTATTCACTACTTATGAGATGTTGATACATCCCTGAATCTCACTGACCTGTATAACGGAAATAATCCCTATCTCACATGGTTGTTGTGAGGTTGAAATGACATTAAGTGGGATAATTTACACAAAGTAAAGCATGTGATCATGGTGTGTGCAGATTTTTTTTTTTTTTAAAGATTTTATTTATTTATTTGAGAGAGAGAGAATGAGAGATAGAGAGCATGAGAGGGAAGAGGGTCAGAGGGAGAAGCAGACTCCCTGCTGAGCAGGGAGCCCGATGTGGGACTCGATCCCAGGACTCCAGGATCATGACCTGAGCCGAAGGCAGTGGCTTAACCAACTGAGCCACCCAGGCGCCCAGGTGTGTGCAGATTTAATGTCTGGATCAATTTTGAAACATAGGCTGTACCTGGATCTGATAAAAACACTCACTTCTTGAGCAACAATAACAATGGGCAGCTACAGGGTCTATTTCTCATTCTTACATTCTAGCCTGAAAAAAAACTTTTGAACTGAGTATGTACCGTGGGCCAGACACTATGTTAGCGGCTAGAAAAACAGAGTTAAGAAAACAGGGTCCTTGTCCTCATGTCACTCATAGTCTAGACAAGACAGATTTCTAGTCATAAGACAAGTTCTGCAGGAACATGATGTATCCACAGAGGCTTCTGGAGGAGGTAATGCTTGATCCCAGTCTTGGAGGAAGAGTAGAAATTATCCAGACAAAAGAAGGGGAAGGGAAATTCACTCCAGGAGGAGGAAACAGTATATACAAAGATCCTGGGGCACAAAGAAGCAGTCGCATTCTAGGAAGAGCAAATTGCCTGACAAGGATGGAGGGGGCGTGCCTTCGTGTGGAGGCAAGTGAAGATTTGGGAAAAGCAAGGCAGCCTCATGTCACCAAGAGCCACCAACAGACACCAGGTTAAGGACTCCTGAGTCTATCCCAAAAGTAATTGAAAGCCATTGAAGATGGCAAAGCAGAGGAATGAACTGGTGATGTTAGTGTCTTTTTCTGCTCACTCTGGAGGCTGGAGGACAAGAGACCCAGGGGTGGGGTGGGGGTGGGCTACTCTAGAAATGCAGGCAAAACATTGTCACCTGAACTACACTGACGCCATGAAAAAGCAGACCTCACCATCTAGAGCCACAATCTAGAGATTAACAAATATATCCTGTCCTGTAACAGATCCTCATTTAAAAAATGGCATCTGCGTACTTCCAACATACCAGGCTGGGGGGGGGGGTACCTATCAGTGGTGCCCCAGCAAGGAAGGAAGGGAATGGAGATAAACTTCAGAATGTGGGGAGGTAAGTCCAAGAGGATATACCCCCAAAATGTTTATAGAGACTATTTCTGGGTAGTGGGATTATGGGTGACTTGTATTATTTTTTCTCCAACAAACACGAGTTACTTTTTAACTTAATTTGATTTAATTTTTTAAAGTGAGCTCTAGGCCCAACGTGGGGCTCAAACTCACAACCCTGAGATCAAGCGTCGCCTGCTGTACCGACTAAGCCAGCCAGGTGCCCCAAACATGAGTTATTTATATATTTTTCTAAAGAATTAAACAGGGGCACCTGGGTGGCTCAGTCAGTTAAGCATCTGCCTTTGGCTCAGGTCATGATCCCAGGGTCCTGCGAGCCCTGAGCTCCGGATGGGGCTCCCTGCTTGGTGGCAGGTGGGGAGTCTGCTTCTCCCTCTGCCCCTCCCCCCTGCTCATGCTTGCACACTCCCTCTCTCTTTCTAGTGTGCTCTCTCTCAAATAAATAAAATCTTAAAAGAAAAAAAAAGAATTAAACAAAAACTAACCCAAGAACTTTGGATCAAAGAGAATTGGACGATCCAGGACATTCATTAGGACTGGGGGATGGCTAATTCAGAGGTCCAGATCTGGTTTGGAGCCGGTGATGGTGAGAAGATTTAGGGGGAGACCAAAAATCTGCCCACAGGAGGCTTGGGCAGAAGCGTAAGTGCCTCACTGTTAGGGGGATCCTGGTGAGCAGAGCGGAGAAGGCAGCGAGCGATTCCATCAGAGTCAGGGGATGACATGCCAGCAGCTGGGCATTTGGTGGCAGGATGGCGAGCAAATGCTCAGCGCACAGACTGTCAGTAGGTGGCTGAAAGACACGGGGAAAGATTGTGTAACTGGGCTGTGGGGAAGGAGAATAGTGGCCCATTGTTGGAGACCCGATAAACAAATTGAGAGCGTTCATCTTGGAGGCATGGGCCTGAAAGAAGGTCCAAGACAGCTTAATGATCCATTGCGGGTCCGTGCCTGGGATGAGTCACCGGAGAACCGAATGAACCCAGTTCAGCTTTCCTTGCCCCAGCGCTTGCGACAAAGCTGCTGAGATACTGTGGCTGAGAGCTCTCACCACAAGGCCTGGGGCCTGCACAGGAAGGGAGAGCAAACCAGCCAGCCTCAACAGTCATCCCCGGCCTGACCACAATCCACCCCCCCCACTTACTTTCTTGAGTTGGGGATTTGCATACCCAGGCCCCTGAGGGAGGGAAGTGCCTCCCCCCTTGGCCGCTGCCTTCTGCAGGGTCTCCCGACCAGGTGGAGGTGGACAGCGGCTCAGTGGGCCCAGGTCTGCTCTGAGCTGGGACCGTGTCGCTGGGAGGAGCCTGATTTGTGCAGGACTGGAGTACTGAGGTTGGAAACTGGGAGCTAGCCTGGGGTCAGAGCCAACTGCTGTCACATCAGAAAAGGAAATGGGAAACTCCTGGAAGGCGAGGCGCTGGCAGGTCTTTGACAAGGGGCTCTGGATTTCAATCGAGACTCCACTCAGCCGAAGGCGTGTAATCTTGAGCATTTCATTCAATGCCTCAGGGTCTTAGTTTGACTGCAAAATAGTGGTAACACGCACGTTCTCTGACCCCAGAGACTACTAAGAGTGTACCCTTATGAAGAGCTCATTGTGGGTGCCAGGCTCTGTTCGAAGGGCTATACATATTTATATTATATTGTGTTATATTAATTAGCCCTATAATGAGCAACAACTCTACATGAGGTAGGTATTACCATGATTCCTACCCCCTAAAGATGAGACAACAAAAGCACAGGGAAGTTAAGAGACTTGCCCCAAGTGGCAGAGTCAGGATTCAGACCCCTGTGCAGCCCGACTCACACTCCACGCCTCAAACCCCCGCCTTCACCTCCTCCCTCAGCTGCGAAATCCTTTGCAAACAGATGCGGGTTTGTTTTTCTCAGTCGTGACTGACATCCCGAGTGCTGAGTTCCCTACCTCAGGCCCCACTCTCAGCGTGCAGTGGTCACCAGGGTTTAGCCTCAGGAAGGGATGGGAGCGACAGGTGTGTCCGCCGAGTGTGGGTCCTCACAAAACCATGGAAGGCACGGGAAGGGAGACTCAGAGAACCGGCGACCTCCCAGAGTCATGGAGCTCCGAAGCCAAAGAGGTTCATCTCATTGTAAACTTCCCAATGCAGGGCTTCTCAGATCTCTTGGAAAAGAAGCCAGGCAATGTGGTAGCTCGGGGCTAGGCCTCTAGAAACTGGGGTCAAAGCCCATTTCTGCCACTTCCCAGTCGTGTGACCTTGGGCAAATGACTTTACCTCTTTGGGCTTTGATTTGCTTATCTGTAAAATGGAGATGCATCGTATCTACCTCGGAAGGTTATGGTAAGGTGCACATGGGATGCTCTCAGTGGCTAGTAGAGCCTGGGGCAAAAGTATAGGATTTGACTCAAGGTTTGCTTTGCTTAGACGAGGCAGGATAAGGGCTATATCCAGAAACCAGAAGATTCACACAGTGGTGGGGCGTCTGTCTAGGGAAGATTCTAGCAGGAAGAAAACGGTAGAGTCAGACTGCCAGGAGGATGGAGTGAGGTCCCAGGAGGCTCAAAGGCAGGTAAATGAGGAAGGGTCTAGTTGGACTGGTGGTTATTTTGGGGGGACCCACAGCTAGGCAGCTGGGTGCCCTCCTTCCAGGACCCGTGCTCAGTATTCAGAAGGCCTGTCAGTGTCCGGTAGGAGGCCTGACCAGGCAGTTGATAGAAGAGTCTGGTGAGGATTTGGCAGCAAGAAGTAGAGGCACAGCCGCCGGAAAGGAATTTTGAGGTGGCTGGGGGTTAGGGAAGAGATTATGAAGCCTGCAGGAGGAAGCCACCAAAACCGGGACTCGGTTGATATTGGGAGAGCCCGCGTCCAGATATTAGGTAGATATAGGGGGGGTCAAAGGATAAAAGCAAGGGGAGGAGGTAATTAGCATATGCAAAAGTTTCGGATAGTGCTTGGTTCAAAGGGCATGCGATGCATGTGTTGGTGATGATGATGATTTTCTTTTGGCAGCCAGGATCTGCGGGTGGGAGACAGGATTTCAGCTCCTTAGAGCAGAAGTAACCAGACTGGGGTTTGATGCCTTAGTATTTCCCTCCATAAATCTGGGGACCGATACTGCTCACTTTTAAACTTAGCCAAATGATACCATTTAAACAACCAAAAAATGCATCACCTCCCATCACCATGATTTCATAAAAGAAGAGCCATCTTACCACCACAAGTAAGACGGACATAATCTCAGAACAGACATTTTTTTTGAAAAGATGTTATTTATTTATTCGACAGAGAGAGACATCGCGAGAGAGGGAACACAAGCGGGGGGAGTGGGGGAGGGAGAAGCAGGCTTCCCGCGGAGCAGGGAGCCCGATGCGGGGCTCGATCCCAGGACCCTGGGATCATGACCGGAGCCGAAGGCAGACGCTCAACGACTGAGCCACCCGGGCGACCCTAGACATTTAAATTAGAAATGAAAATTAACTTTACAAAAGGCTCACTCACATTGTCTTCTTGTCAGTGTGCAGCTGATGGAGGGAAACTCTGGAGCAGGGATGATGGGCAGAGCAGAGTCTGGGACACATTCATGCCCCAGGGCTCCCCTTCCTGGGGCCTGGGCTGCCTTGTGGGGCTTGGTTGGGAGAAACATGAGAAAGACTCCGTGGCCACGTACAAGGTATCTATCCTGACCCTGAGCTTTTGTGCTCACGGCTGGCACCTCTGCCGGCCACTGGCTTCTGGCCCCATCTGACCCCACTCCATTCCACGACCACCTGAGTCCTCTCCCTCTTACAGCCCTCTGCTTGCCCTTTGGACGTGACACCTGAACTTGTCTTCTCCCATTGGACCTTTGGCACTTTTTAAGGGCCTTGGCTGGAACCAACCTGCCTTCTGCCCCTCCTGCTCCTGCCCGTCCTGGGAGACCCTGTGCACCATCCCCACCCGTGGACCTCAGCCTCAGCCCTTGTCCTCGATTGCTGAGGATCTACACGGAATGTTAGAGTAAGATCAGCCCTCCCACCCCCTGCAGTATGGACCCAGTACTTCTTCCACCCACTTGCTCCTGCTCTCCCCATGGGGGTGACGGACAGGGGAAGACTGGTCTCAAGTTTGCTCACAACCTATAGAAATCCATAGGCCCCAGGACAACGAGCTAAATGTGTAATTAACCCACATCTGTGTCAAAGTTTGCCTCTTGGGTATCTGTAAGCTCTTTGAGGTGGGGACCTTCCCTGATCATCTTCTATTTAATCTTTAATTTCCTACTCATCCCCAACTCCCCATGTCTGCCCCTCCCTGAAAACCAACTAGTAATGGCCATCTGAAATATATTTGTTGACTTGAATTGGATTCCTTCATTCAATACACATTTACTGGTCACTTGCCAAAAATGATACAAAGCAGATAAGGACGTTGCCTTCAAGGAGCCTTCAGCCTCACGAGGAGGAGGACCCATGGCCATGGAACTGGAAATGAAACAGACAATAGACAATAGACAAGAATATTTCCAAAACAAACTTGAAGGCTGAGCTGAACTGGTTTCACCTCCAAGTGCTTGGGTGGTTTGGCCCATACAGGTCAGCCCAGCCCAGAAAAGCAATCTCCCCACTGGGGCTCCAAACATGTCCCATTCAGCCTTGAACACAGCTCTGAGCCAAGGGCGAGTCAGCCTCGCAACCATGCAACCACCTCGTTTTGTTTCCAGAAAGGTTTTTTTTCTGTCTTGGTCTCCTGGTGCTCTTCTCCATGACCCCTTCCCACACTCATCCTAAACACGACAAGCAAGACCTTTCCTTAAAAACAAATGTCTCCCATTGCAAGATAAGGGTGCCCTTTCTGTGTTTTCATTAATTTATTGATGCTTGTTTTCATACTGAGTTTGGGCTGGCCTTGTACTGACTTTGTTGAAGTCCAAAGGTTGTTTTAAGCAAAAGGACACAAGAAAGGGGAAAATAAATCAAAGAAACACTAAACTCTCAACCAAAAAAAAAAAAAAAGGAATTTTCAATCAGCTGATTTAGAACTGGTGATGAAGTTTTCTAAGAGGAGAGTCTAAAAGTAAGTGAGATGGGAGGGACCCTTCAGGCCAATGATACAGAGCGGGGATTTCCATACCTTGCTCTTCACTGCTCACTGACAGTAATGGTGGGTCAGACTTCCTATAGGGGTCAGGGGGCACGTCCCCAAAGGGTCCTAGAAGCTACTCCCAGTGGGCTGCCTTCCGGTCTCTGTCCAGTCTCACAAGGTAAGGCTCTCCAAACTTCCATGGCCTTTCAGTGGTACGGTGATCACTTTCTTCCCAATTTGTAGCTGTGTGGAGTGGAGCAGCCCAAAGGCTGTGGGGAAGGGTTCTGAATCAGAAGTCGGGAGACCTGGGTCTTAGTCTTGGCTGTGCCCCTGGCCAGGGCAAATGCCCTGACTTATCTGACTCAGAGAGTCTGTAATGTTCAATGAGTCTATAATATCTGCTTTTTCAGTTTTAGTTATGTAATTATAAATCGAATGAGTGTTTGCTGTAAGAAAGCAAAGGTAGTACAGAAATACATCAAGACAGGTCCCTCACCCCCACCTACCATCAGCTCCAGAAATAACCACTGTTTGTTAGGAGAGCACCCTTTCAGAAATGGTCTCTGCCCACACAAAGATACCATTGGGTGCGTTCAGACCCTGCCTCGATTCCAGGGTTCCCATGGCTTGCCTAGTGGCTGTGGAGTTCCCCATCTTCCGAAACAAGAATGTGCCTTCTTAACACATTTTATTCTTTTGGCACTAAGAAAGGTTTTGCTTTTTTTTTTTCTTTTTTAATCTGTATTCCCTTTTTCTAGAAAATTCCAGAGATAAGGAAGAGGTGTGGAGCTGGCTTGTACAGGGCCAAAAAGCAATGACTCATATCTATTCCAAACTCCATTCAAAGATGTCACATTGGTAGCTTGCAATTGGCTGCATCTGGCAAATGCTACAAATCAGGACCCCACCCCCCACCCCGATTGAGTTTGCCCACACATCCCGGGGCCTGGTGAGGAATGTGCTTTGACAACTCAAGGTGGGGGAGGAGTCAGCCAAATGGTGCTATGTGGTTTAATGAGCTCTGTGGAGTCAAGCGAACTGGATCTGTAGGCTATGTCTCTGCTGGCGAAGGATAACAAAACCCCGGTAAAGATCATGGAAATATATGTTGGCAGAGAATAGGGGCTTATACCTCCTCTATCAATCCTGCTGTCCTGAAGCAAACACTTGATAACATTACATCTTTTATTTTTTTTAAAGATTTTATTTATTTATTTGAGAGAGAGAGAATGAGATAGAGAGAGCATGAGGGGGGGAGGGTCAGAGGGAGAAGCAGACTCCCCGCCGAGCAGGGAGCCCGATGCGGGACTTGATCCCGGGACTCCAGGATCATGACCCGAGCCGAAGGCAGTTGCCTAAGCAACTGAGCCACCCAGGTGCCCCAACGTTACATCTTTTAGACCTCTATGGTAGATAGCTAGAATAATGGCCCCAATGAGTGGCATCTCCTTGTGTCTGCACCCCTTTTCTATGGGATGTTGCTGCTCCCCCCCAACTGAGCAGTCCAGTCTACTTTGCCATCTCCTTGAATCTGGACTGGCCTCGTGACATTTCTGACCAGCCAAATAGGGCAGACATAACATGCACAATCTGGAGCTTAGGTCTAAAGGGGTCTTCCAGCTTCTACCATCACCCTATCATAACCTTGAGACCGCCCTGCCCTGATGAAGTTCCCTGAGCCCGCTGGAGGATGACAGACCACTGGGAGACCTGGCAAGCTGCACCAACCACCAGACATGCGAATGAGGCCATGCTGGGGCCCCTGGCCCCTGTCAGATGACTTTGCCGCATGGGTGATTGCGGGGGAGACTAACAGAACCACCCACATAGCCAACCCACAGTGCTGTGAGAAGCAATAAATCAATTTGGTTTGTTACATGGCAATAACTAACTGAAATGACCTCAAAATCTAGAGAAATCAGTGGGTCCTGGAAAGATGGCACCCCCCCAACCCCCACCCCCCGGCTATAAACGAATCCCCGCTAGAGTTGATAAATGTTCAGGATTTATTTAAGCTGTTATTCCCTCCAGGAGCTCATGCACCTTCAAAGGAATAACCTTTTAACAGTGGGACTGCAGACCCTTATCAAGGATATATTCATGGCCTGGGAGCCTCCTGACTTCTCTTCAGAAGCCACATCCTTTGACAGCTTCCAGCTCACTTCGGAAAGGTCTACCTACCCAGGGGATGGGGCAGATCTAATTCAGAGGAGAGAGCTGGTTGATAATGCAGAGGAAATTGTGAGGAGACGCTGAAGCATGTCTAACCTTCTTTATAGCCAAACAAAACAATCCCAAACCCCAAAAGAGTGCTGGAGGAAAAAATAAACAAGGATTCCAAAGATGACAGAATGTGGGGGCACGCATAGAGGTCATGCCCTATATATGTCAGTGACATAAAAATAGTAAAAAGCCAAGTAGATTAAACTAGAGTTTTACATCGTTCTGAATGTGGTTTCCCTCCTTAGCTAGACTATAAGCCTCTTGGAAGTAGGGATCATGAATTGTTCATCTTTATGACTAAGAGCCTAGCATGGGGCTTTGCAAAGAGCAGACACTCAGTGAATGCCGTTGAACTGAGGTATAAATTTGAGCCCAAAGAACAGGGTGGGGAACATAGAAGCCAATAGGTCCCATGGTCTTGAGATTTTGAAAGGTTTGAAATGTCTGCAGAGGAGCCAGGGAGCAGAGGTCTGAGCCCATGGACATGGCTGCAGGCCAGGTCCTGTGGGCACTTGGCTCCCCTAACCCTGCCCTCAGCAGGAGTCCACGCCCTCCCCTGGGACGCTGGGAATTTGAAGGTTGAGGCTGCGAATCCTCAGACCGTGGTGTCACCTTGAGCCCCCTTACTCACCAACCTTATTCAGAGAGGGGTGACCCGGGCAAGGGGGAGCCTATTTGTGCCACAGAGCTGGAGCCTGGAGTCAACCCATCCATGGTCCTGAGGCCAAGACAGTGCAGAAGAAACCCTGGAAGGCGCCGAGCCTCAGGCATCCTCCCCCAGATACTTGTTGAGGTGTCATTCTCCCTGAGGGGTCTCGCCTTGACCCAACTTCTCCCTCTCGTGTGCACCCTTGGGGCACAGGGCCCTGGGCGCTTTGGGGGCTCCCAGGCACCTCTCTGGGTGAATGTGGTGGCCCTGGGGAGGGACTCTTGCTCTCTCTACGACTCTAGCTCTGCTTTGTACATCTGGGGACAGGGCCAAGAAAAGGGGCCCTTTGAGCAATGTCCCTTCCAGATCCCTTGCCACTTCCTGTCCAACCAAGAGCATGCTATCTGGCCCTCGGAGACTTTGTTCCCGGTCTGCAGAAGGAAGGGAAGCAAGGAAGAGGGGATGGAAAAGGGAAGGGAGTGGCGAGGGATTCTCCGACAACCCTCCCAGCTCCTCCTATTACCTACAGCACAAAGTTCAAGTCCTTTTATGGTATGCAGAGCTCTTGCCCGCCCGGGCTCATCCACAACTCCAGTCTTATCTCTGCCTCCCCTCTCTAACCTGACAAGCACAGGGCTCCACACCAGGCTCAGGCAGAGCCTCAGTCTGAAATGTCCTTTCTCCCTCCCACCCTTCAAGGCCTCCTTCTGCTCTGCAATGCCTCCCTCACCTCCCAGACGGAGACAGGCTCCGCTGCCTTGGCACCTTCTATCTAGTGATACAGCAGGGTCCCTCCCGCCGTTCCTCCTTCCTTCCTTCAACAAGTGCTCAGTAAGCACCTGTGTGAGCCAGGCTCTGTGCTTGGTTCCAAGGATACTCCAAAAGAGACACCCGTTTCTACCTCTAGGGACCTTACAGGCCTCCTCACAGACAGGTGGAGTCGTGGGGGTACAGAGCTCTAAGCGGGTGTTGGGACAGCCTCCCGGTGAAGAAGTGACATTAACAGCTGAAAGCTGAGTAGAGGTGAAGGGGGTGGGGGATGAGAGGCCCCAGAGCAGGAGGGAACCTGGTATATACTTGAGGAAGTAAAAGAAGGGGGAGGAAGGTTGTGTCGACTCTGGGCTGTGGGCCTGGTAGACGGCAGTGAGGATTCTGGTCCTCCTCCTGGGAGAAATGGGAGACATTGAGGGGTTTAGGCCGGTGGGGGTGGAGGGATGGGAACACGTCTGATTTGCATGTGGGGTGGTCAGTGATGGGAGCAGGGGTGAAAGCAGGAGAGCCCGCAGGAGGCTGCTGGAAACATTGAGGAAAGAGGTGCTTGTGCCCTCCACAGTGGTGGATGGACCAGATCAACACGTAGGAGGTCAGACTGATGGTCAGGTTGGCAATAGGGACAAGGTGACAAAAGGGGGTGTCCAAGATGTCTCCCTGGTTTCTGCCTCGGGAGGTGTCTGTGCTCCCGCTAGCCTGGGGCTTACTAAGTCTTTGAGTCTCTGCACCCAGCATAACATCTTATGAAGAGCTGTGGAAGGGAAATCCAGACACCAAGGAACAGATGGGCAAAATCTCTCTTAGGGAGTATGTCAGGTGTTAAATTCAAGCCATTTTAGCCACACTATTTACAGAATCCTGGTAACAAACAGGTACTTCCAAATGCACAAAAATCAGATCCCTTCCAAAGCGATAAATTAATGCTTTTGGAATGTAGGCATTTATGTGGAGCATGAGCATTCTGTTCTCATTTTTGCAAGATAATAGTTTGAACTAAAGGAAACTTATGAAAAAAAAAACACTGCATCAACAAAGAAGTAAGCCCTAAATATAAGGATACTTTGACTATATAAACTAGATATACTATGTTATATGAGAAATATTAAAATATATTTAATATGTTTTTTCTTTTAAATATGATATTATTTTTAATTGCAGTAGTACCTGCTTGCTGTGACAAATTCCAGCAATATATAAAGAATGGCGTCAAAGTGAAGTGCCATTTCCCCCACCGCCAAAACTCTCTCTCATCGAATGTCACCATTTTTTCCTATGCACCAAAACATGTTTCCACTTTTCATAAAGATGAGATTGTTTAACACTTTTCTGTGGCTTGATTTTCTCCCCATATCACAGTCATATAGAAGCATGACTTAGGGTCATGGTCAAGCCACAGGTTTTGGAGCCAGATCACTGGGGTTCAAATCCCAGCTCTGCCAACCAGCTGTGTGGTCTTAGATGAATGACTCACACCATTATGTCTCGGTTCCCTTGTCTGTGAAATAGCACAAATTACGGTATCTTCCTCAGTGGGCTTCTGGAAGGATTAAATGGACATAAAGCATGGAGAACAGTGCCTGGTACATACATTGTCTTCCTGCATCAGGACGGATCTGCCTCATCAACAGCTTCCAAGTACAAGATGGATCGAAATTATTCAACTATCCATTGGGGATGGATATTTAAGGTGTTCCCACCTCCTTCATAATTCTAAACTATAATTATCTGTAAAGTGTCTTTAAACAGCGAGAGAGGGAACACAAGCAGGGGGAGTGGGAGAGGGAGAAGCAGATTCCCCACTGAGCAAGGAGCCCAATGCGGGGCTTGATCCCAGGACTCTGGGACCATGACCTGAGCTGAAGGCAGATGCTTAACGACTGAGCCACCCAGGCGCCCCTAGAAGTTCTTTATATATTACAGTATTAATCTTTTGCTCTTTGCTTAAGTCACAAATGGTTTCTCTCAGTTGGCCATTTGTCTTTTAATGTTGTTTATGGCTTCTTTGGGTATACCAAAGATTTAAATGTTTATCTGTTAATCTGCTTATTAATGGATAAATCTGTTTATCTATAGTCTGTTAATCTTTTCCTTATGACCTTTGGGATTGGGGCCTTCCCTAGAAAGGCCTACCTCAACTCAAGATTAAAAAAATACGTTTTGGGGTGCCTGGGTGGCTCAGTTGGTTAAGCGACTGCCTTCGGCTCAGGTCATGATCCCGGAGTCCCAGGATCGAGTCCCGCATCGGGCTCCCTGCTCAGCAGGGAGTCTGCTTCTCCCTCTGACCCTATCCCCTCTCATGTGCTCGCTCGCTCTCTCATTCTCTCTCTCAAATAAATAAATTTTAAAAATATTTAAAAAATAAAAATAAAAAAATACGTTTTTACATTTCTCTTGTTGTTTAAAGTCTTTAAGAATGTTTTGATTTTTAAACCACCTTGAATATCCTCCTAAAATTGATAGCCAGTTGTCCTAACACCATTTTGCCCCATAAATTGTGATTGCCATCCTTATTATAAACTAAGTTCCTATTTATATGGGACATACTTCAGGACTCTCTGTTCTGTTTCCTCACCTATTTGGTTATTCCTACATCAATACCTCATTTTTTATTATTATAAATAATATCTTTGGTATCTTTGTTGTATGTCTTGATATATAACAGGAGGTCCTCCTCTCATTCTTCTTCTATTTCAAAATGTTCTTAGTTATTCTTGTATGTTTATTCTTCCAGATGAATTTCAGAATCAGCATACCCATAAAAAGTCCTGCTGGAATATCAAAAGGAACTAATTCAGAGGAGAATGAATATCTTTTTATTACTGAGTTTTTTCATCATTTTCAGGAGATAAGTTGTTTCTCTATAGGTTCAATATTTGTATATCCTTTAATAAAGTTCATAAGATTTTTTCCCCTGTGCATTTTGACAATTTGTTCCTAAGTACCTTTTTCGTTTTTATTATTAATGTGAGTTATATCTTTTTTCTATCATATTTCCTAATTTATTATTGCTGATCTATAGGAACGCTGCTGGCTTGTGTGTATGTTTCCTTTCTAATTTACCACCTTGTTAGATTCTTTAACAAGCCATAATCATTTTTTAAGATGTTGATCTTGAAGGTTCTGAGTGAATAAATCATATAATCTAGAAATAATGCCATTTTGTCTCTTTTCATGTTGATGTATACCTCTTGTTTTTTCATCTTACTGCAATGACTACCCTTTTCTACTTATTGCAATGGCTCAGTCGGTTAAGTGTCTGCCTTCAGCTCAGGTCATGATCTCAGGGTCCTGAGCCCTGTTTCAGGCTCCCTGCTCAGCTTCTCTAGCCCTCTGCCGTTCCCCTTGCTCATGCTCTCTCTTCCTCTCTCTCTCTCTCTCTCTCAAATAAATAAAATCTTTAAAAAAACATAACATGGTATCAACTTGGTTTGTCTCAATCCTGACTTTAAAGAAAATGATTCTAATACTTGGCCATTAAGTTTAGCATTTGCTGTAGCTGTAGGTTTCTGATGGAGACTTTGTCACGTTCAGGATGTTTTCTTTTCTTTTTTCCTTTTTTTAAGTTTATTTATTTAAGTAACCTCTACACCCAATGTGGGACTCAAACTCATGACCCTGAGATCAAGAGCCACACATTCCCCCCACTGAGCCAGCCAGGTGCCCCAAAGATGTTTTCTTTCCTGCTTCACTTGTAAGAAGGTTTTTTGTTTTGTTTTGTTTTTCCAATCATGAAAGAGTATTGTATTTTATTAAATGTGTGTGGACGTTTTTTATTTTTAATTTCTTTTTTTAATTTTTTAAATATTTTATTTATTTATTCATGAGAGACAGAGGGAGAGAGAGAGGGAGAGAGAGAGAGAGAGAGAAGCAGAGGGAGGAGCAGGCTCCCTGCTGAGTAGGGAGCCCGATGCGGGACTCGACCCCAGGACCCTGGGATCATGACCTGAGCCGAAGGCAGACACTTAACCATCCACCCAGGCGCCCTATTTTTAATTTCTTAATTTTTATTTTTTGGGGTATCAATCAAAATGATCAGACCATTTTGCTCTTGGGGTGATTGGGTGGCTCAGTCGGTTAAGCGTCTGCCTTTGGCTCAGGTAATGATCCCAGGGTCCTGGGATCAAGTCCTGCACCAGACTCCCTGCTCAGTGGGGATCCTGCTTCTCCCTCTGCCTCTCCCCCTGCTCATGCTCTCTCTCTCTCTCTCTCTCTCTCTCTCTCTCTGTATCTCTCTGTCTCAAATGAATAAATAAAATCTTTTTTTTTAAGATTTTATTTATTTATTCATGAGCGACAGAGGTGGGGGGAGAGAGAGAGAGAGAGAGAGAGAAGCAGAGGGAGAAGCAGCCTCCCAAGGAGCAGGGAGCCCGATGCGGGACTCGATCCTAGGACTCTGGGATCATGACCTGAGCCGAAGGCAGACGCTTAACCATCTGAGCCACCCAGGCGCCCTAAATAAAATCTTTAAAAAAAAAAAAGAACTTTTTGCTCTTTGGTGTATTAATATAGTGAATTTCATTAACAAATATCTTAATGTTGAACCATCCTTGCATTACTTTAATACACTGATCCAATTTCACTTAAGATTTTAAAAATCTGTGTATAAGCAAATTTAGCTTTTGGTTTCCTTCTTGGTTGTTCTATGCTTATCCACTTTGGTATCAGCATTATGCCAGCCTCATGGAATGAGTTTGTAAGATCTTACCATAAAACCTCATTTCTTTTCCTTGGGTAGATTTTACTTCTTTTTTTTTTTTTTCAAGTAGGCTCTATGCCCAACCTGGGGCTTGAAATCAGAACCCTGAGATCTAGAGTCACATGCTTCATTCACCAACTAAGCCAGCCAGGCACTCCACTGTGGGTAGATTTTAAACTAGTTTTTTTCCAATATGGGTGGTCTATTTGGATTTGATAATATTTCTTGAGTCAATTGAGATAATTTATAATTTCCCTGAGAATTGTAATTTTCATCCAGATTTAATCCAGTTGCACATAGGATTCTCTAAATTCTTTAATAACCTCTGTTTCTATAATCATGTTCTCTTCTTGTTTCTAAAATCACCAGTTTGAGCTCTTTTACCTTAATCAGACTTATACAAATTTTATCTATTTTATCATCAGCTTTTGAGACACCTGATGTTTGTTATTTCATCCATTTTGTCTTTAATTCTTACCTTCTGCTAGATTTAGGTTTATTTTTGCTTCTCTTTTTCCTAGCAACCTGAACTGCATGCTTAGATAACTTAGTTTCAGTTTTTCTTATTTTCTAATAAGTGTGTTTAAGGAAATAAATTTCCCTCCAATTATCACTCTTTCTGCATCATACAGAACTTGGCATGTAGTGTCTAGGTGTTGTCATTATTCTAAAGCGATCCATATTTCAGTTTTGATTTCCTATTTGACTACAGATTATGGAAATTTCAGTTCTGATTTCCTCTTTAATATAAAAGCTATTGCAAAAAGTCCTTTAAAATTGCAAGTGAATAGATTTTTTTTTTTCTACATTTGTCATTAAATCTTGTGTTAAGGATCTGTAGACCATTTGGGTCAGAAGGTTTCTACTCTGGGGAATTTATGGAAATTTTCTTTGTGATCTATTACACAAGCAATTTTAAACTTTTCCATGGATGTTTGAAAAGAACTTCTGTCCTTGGCAAGTCCTACAAGAATACAGATATCTACCAAATCAAGCTTATTATTCAAATTTTTACTTTTTATCTAATTAACAAATCAATTTCTGCCTATGATTTAATTATTTCCTTCTGGTTGTTTTCTTCACTCTTAACTTCCGGAATTCCAGTTTCGGTCAATATCGAATCTCCTAGAGCTATTCTGCATGTCACTTAATATTTTTGTCACATTAACCATAGTGAGACTAGAAGAACAGTGATTTAACTTTAGAATCCAAATGCCACTGGGCATGTGAAGTCATGTGGTGATTCATTGTGTAAGTACTGCCCAAGCGACACATTTTTAACAAGTTTAAAAAAACAGCATACATTGGGAGAAACACACTGGGAGGCAAGCGGCCAAATAGCAGAACGCTGAACTTTATGAAACTGAAAAAGTCAGTTCAGTCAAATATTTATGAAGCATTGTGTGAATGGCACACAGGCACAGAGCAATGGAAGCTACTGGTCTGCTCTCAGCACCACGCAGATCTCTTGAAGAGACAGGACCTGCACCAATGCAATACGGTTAAGTAACCAAAAGACAGCACACACTTTCATGCCAAATGAATGGCCCAGGCAGTGAGTGTTACAGCAGTCCAGGGAGTGGGGAGATGGATGTTGTAAACACAAGATGGCTTATGTAGAAACCTACCCCAGCTGGCTTTAGCCAAAAAGGGACTTATTATTAACTCAGGAGTATCTGGGGTGCTTCTTAGGCACACTTAGGTTCTCTCGGCCTCACCTTCTCTCCTTCCAGCTGCCACACAGGCTCTGACTTCACACAGCACAATTGGACAGCTTCTCAGCTCACACTGTGTCACTGGTCTCTTGCCTCGAGACTTCCCAGTTGACATGGAGGTGCAGGACCCTACTTGTCTTCCAGTGTTCCAAACCCGGAAATGTGGGAGAGTCAACAGCCTGTGATGTGCATCCTTTGACCAGTGGAAAACGGGAACTAGTGAGTAAATTCTTGGCCCTTTTCCTTTCTCGGAGGGATTGTCCTGGGATGTAGTTTATGCCACTTCTTGGAGGACTGGCCAGTGTTGGGGGTCAAACAATTGTACTTAACAGTGAACTGGCTCAATAATGCAACCTTGGGTTTGTTCTCCCACCTTGGCTGCTTTGTTCCCTTTGTCCTTCACTCCTGCTCTCTAGGATTTCTCTCCCTATTAAAGTGGAAGCACAGAGCCCTTTGCTCAGGCTCTGCTCTTTTGGGGACCCATGCTTAGACATCCTGTAGCTGAAAGTCCAGATAGAGGTGATGCAGGGGGCTCAAAGGTTTTCTGGGTACTTGGTTTTCCTCCATGTTTTGCCTGTGTTAGCTGAATTTGCCAGCAGGCTCTCTCCTGATGGTACTAAGATGGCTCCAGAAACCTCGACAATGGATGCGTCCAGGTTCACATTTCACAGGAAGGAGTCCTATCCCCAATACCTCAAACACAACTGATAGCTATTGACTCTGATTGACCTAATTAGGTCAGTGACCATCCCTGAACCCATTACAGTGGCCAGGAGAATGCTATGTTCTAGTTGTCTTCAGCCTAGATGTTAGGACCCAAAGGAAAAAGATGGATGGAGAGTGGGAGAGGGGCAGATGCTCAAACAGAACCCAGGAGGGTTGTCTAAAGTAGCAACAAATACTCAGCACAGACAGAAAAAGTTGAGGTAGAAGATACCAATCTTCCCGGGCCCCAGCAGAATTTTCCACAGAAAGTTTTTAGGTTTTCCAGAAACCAAAATTTTTTGGCTTATACTTTGCCACAGAATTTTTCCCTTTTCTTTTGTACCAAAGTGGGTAGAGATACCGGTGGGTCTACAGACAGGATCTATTTCCTCCCTAAAAGGCAAAGTATTTCATCTTCAGAATAATCGAACAATTGAAGAATACTCTGTTGAATGATAAAAGCAATTGAACATAGATTGACAGGGCAATTCCTGTGTGTCGAGTGCTGTACTAGGCTCTGGAGTTCAGAGCTAAATAAAATATGTTCCAAACAGAATTCCAACAATGTCATTTGTCTACTGAAAAATCACTTAACATCTTCTCATCTATGAAAGGCAAAATTCCCAGTTTCCTAACCCAAGGCCCTCAGTAATCTGGCTTCTGCCTATCCAGCCTCTTTTCTAGAGTCTCAGTACCCTTCCCCTTTCTCAAACAGTCTGTATTCTCCAGGGGCGCCTGGGTGGCTCAGTCGTTAAGCGTCTGCCTTCGGCTCAGGTCATGATTCCAGCATCCTGGGTTCGAGCCCCGCTTCGGGCTCCCTGCTCAGCGGGAAGCCTGTTCTCCCTCTCCCACTCCCCCTGCTTGTGTTCCCTCTCTGGCTGTGTCTCTCTCTGTCAAATAAATAAATAAATAAAATCTTTAAAAAAAAATAAGTCTGTGTTCTTTCATTGGATTAGGCAACTACAAGAGCAAAGCCATCAATCAGTCAATATTGATCAGCTGCAAGGCCCTGCAGAAGCTCATGTGCAAAGACATAAAAAAGCTTGGAGTCAATCCAACATAGGAGACAGGATATAAACATATGGAAAGTAAGATAACCTAAGATTTAAGTAGCAATCTAAAACACCAAGGCATGAGGTTCTGAGAGATACTTTGAAGATGGAAATGACAGAGTTGGGGACCCTGTATATGGGAGAAGAGAGTGTCTATAATACCCGTTTATAGTTTACAAGCAATTTCACATACTTTCTTACTTGAACTGAATCAAATTTCCATAGGATAGAAGAACCAAAGAAGAAAGAGGAGAAGAGAAGGGAGGAGGCTGGAAGAGGAGGAGGAAGGGGAGGAAGAGGAAGGAAGCAGGGAGGAAGGAAGACAACGTTAACATCTATGTGTGGCTTTACAGTTCGCCAAGCCATTTCACAGGCATGATCTCATTAGATCCTCACACAGCTCAGAGGGAGTTACTGCTTGTATTCATTACATGAGGGCTGAGACTCAGTGCAGCCATACTCAGCTCATACTTGGCAGAGCAGGACTTAAACACAAATTCTCTCATTTCAAGTTCCTAATTTTTCTACTCTGCTCAACTACAGCTGAAGTAGTAAAGAAGTGGGAGCCATGCTGGGTACATCCTATGTCTGTGCATGAGTGTGCAAAGTCAAAAGGGAATATTTCAAATAGTTACCAATAAACAGTGTGATGTGTGGCAGAAAGATCAAGGAGAAAGAAAATTGAGTAAAGATCACTAGAACTGTTTTTTTTTTTTTAAAGCATTGATAATCTTTGAATCAGGCCGATAGCTAAAAAGTCAAACAATAGATGAGAAATCAAGGTTCTACAAAGAGGTGGAAGACCCATACTCTGAAAACTATAAAACACTGATGAAAATAATTGAAGACGACCCAAAGAAATGGAAAGACATTCCATGCTCATGGTTTGCAAGAACAAATATTGTTAAATGTCTATACTACCCAAAGCAATCTATACATCTAATGCAATCCCTATTGAAACACCAACAGCATTTTTCACAGGACTAGAACAAACAACCCTAAAATTTGTATGGAGCCGCAAAAGACCCCGACTAGCCAAAGCAATATTGTAAAAGAGAAGCAAAGCAGGAGGCATCATAATTCCAGACTTCAAGTTAGATTACAAAGTTGTAGTCATAGAAACAGTATGGTACTGGCACACAGGTCAATGGAACAGAATAGAAAATGCAGAAATAAACCTACAATTATATGGTCAATTAATCTTTGGCAAAACAGGAAAGAACATCCAATGGGAAAAAGTCTCTTCAACTGGACAGCAACATTTTCATACACCGTTCACAAAAATAAATTCAAAATGGATTAAAGACCTAAAATAAGACCTGAAACTATAAAAATCCTAGAAGAGAACACAGGCAGTAATTTCTTTGACATCAACTGTAGCAACTTTTTTCTAGATACATCCCTTGAGGTAAGGAAAACACAAGCAAACATAAACTGTTGGGATGACATCAAAATAAAAAGCTTCTGCACAGCGAAGGAAACAATCAACAAAACTAAAAGCAACCTAAGCAATGGGAGAAGATATTTGCAAATGACATACCTGATAGATGGTTAGTATCCAAAATATATAGAGAACTTATCAAACTTAATACCCAAAAAACAAATAATCCAATTAAAAATGGGCAGAAGACATGAACAGACATTTTTCAAAGAAGACATACAGATGGCCAACAGACACATGAAAAGATGCTCGTCATCACTTGTCATCAGTGAAATACAAATCAAAACTACAGTGAGCTATCACCTCACACCTGTCAGGATGGCTACAATCAATAACACAAGATACAACAGGTGTTGGCGAGGATGTGGAGAAAGGGGAACCCTTGGGGCACCTGGGTGCCTCAGTCAGTTAAGCCTCTGCCTTTGGCTCGGTGTTGGGCTCCCTGCTCAGCGGGGAGTCTGCTTCTCCCTCTGACCCACTTTCCTGCTCATGCTCTCTCTCTCACTCTGCTATCTCTCAAATAAATAAATAAAATCTTAAAAAAAAGAAAAAAATCAGGAACCCTCTTGCACTGTTGGTGGGAATGCAAACTGATGCAGCCACTCTGGAAAAACAGTATGGAGGTTCCTCAAAAAGTTAAAAATAGGGGCACCTGGGTGGCTCAGTCAGTTCAGTGCCTGATTCTGGATTTTAGCTCAGGTCATGATCTTACGGTTGTTGAGACTGAGCCCCCGCACTGGGCTCCACACTGGGTGTGGAGCCAGCTTGGGATTCTCTCTCCTTCTCCCTCTGCCCCCCCTCTGAAAAAATAAGATAAAATAAAGTAATAAAAATAAAAAAGAACTTTGAGACTGTGGGCAAGTTACTTAACCTTCTGAGCCTCAGTTGCACGCAATTTTTTTAAGTTAAAAATAGAACTACCTTATAATCCAACAATCACACTACTAGGTACTTACCCAAAGAATACAGAAACACTGATTCAAAGGGATACATGAACCCCGATTTTATAGCAGTATTATCAACAATAGCCAAATTATGGAAAGAGCCCAAATATCCATCCACTGATGAATGGATAAAGAAGAGGTGATATATATATACACTACACAATAGAATATTATTTGGCTATAGAAAAGAATGAAATCTTGCCATTTGCAACAACATGGATGGAGTTAGAGAGTATTATGCTAAGTGAAACAAGTAGTCAGAGAAAGACAAAGACGATATAATTTCACTCATGTGGAATTTAAGAAACAAAATAAATGAGCAAAGGGAAAAAAAGAGAGAGACAAACCAAGAAACAGACTCAATTCCAGAGAACAAACTGATGGTTACCAGAGGGGAGATGGGTGCAGGGATGGGGGAAATAGGTGATGGGGATTAAGGAGTGCACTTGTCGTCAGGAGCACGGGGTGATTAAAATAAAAACTTAAGGGACTTCTGGGTGACTCAGTTGATATAAGTGTCTGCCTTGGGCTCAGATCCTGGGATTGAGCCCCACATTAGACTCCCTGCTCTGAGGGGAATGTGTTTCTCCCTCTCCCTCTGCCCCTCCCCACTGTTCATGCTCTCTCTCGCGCTCTCTCTCTCTCTCAAATAAATCAAATCTTAAAAAAATAAAATAAAAACTTTAAAAATAAAATAAATACAAAATAAAACAGAACATTTGGGCAAGTTTTTTTTTTTAAGATTTTATTTATTTATTTGAGAGAGAGAATGAGCAAGAAGGAGCAGGGGGGAATGCCTGGGTGGCTCAGTGGGTTAAGCGTCTGCCTTCGGCTCGGGTCATGATCTCAAGGGCCTGAAATCGAGCCCGAGTCCCGCATCAGGCTCCTTGCTCAGTGGGGAGTCTGCTTCTCCCTCTCCCTCTGCCCTACCCCTGCTTGTGCACATGTTATCTTTCTCTCTCTCTCTGACAAATAAATAAAATCTTAAAAGAAAAAAAAAAGGAAGGAGCAGGGTGAGAGGCAGAGGAAGCGGGAGAAGCAGACTCCCTGGGAGCTGGCGGGGCTGGATCCTGGGACTCCGGGATCATGACCTGAGCTCTGGGATCATGACCTATGTCATAGGCAGACGCTTAACTGACTGAGCCACCCAGGTGCCCTGGGCAAGTTCTAAAATGAAATTTAAGATCAGAATCATTTTGGCATATAATATGCAAGATGCTCACATGAATTAAAGAGAAACATGCAAAGATCTCTCATAGAAATGTGGAGAAAAGGCATGGCTAGAAAATTCACTGGAAGAGTAATGCGAGCTGAGAAATATGTAAAAACATGTTCATCCTACATATGATCAGGGAATGTAAATTAAAGCAACAAAAGATGCCATTTTATTTCCCAAATAGCCAAGAATAAAAAAAAATATCTTAGTGGTCATTGCTGGCTAGGGTGTAGTGAGATAGACATGATTACACACTGGGAGTGTAAAATAGTACAATCTTTCTGGAAAGTGGGTTGTCATTATGTATTAAGAGCCTCAAAAAATATCCATTCTCTTTGACCTGGTAAATACACTCATGGAACAATCCCAAAGAAAGAATCAGAGATGTAGGGCGCCTGGGTGGCTCAGTTGGTTAAGTGACTGCCTTCGGCTCAGGTCATGATCCCGGAGTCCCGGGATCGAGTCCCGCATCGGGCTCCCTGCTCAGCAGGGGGGTCTGCTTCTCCCTCTGACCCTCTCCCCTCTCATGCTGTTTCTCTCTCTCTCTCTCTCTCTCTCTCTCAAATAAATAAATAAAATCTTTAAAAAATAAAAAAAAAGAATCAGAGATGTAGTTCAAGTTTATATATAAAATGTGTGCACTGATAGATGAATGAAAAAGTAGATGTGGTATACACACACACACACACACACACACACACAATATTACTCAGTCATAAAAAAGAATGAAATCTTGCCATTCGTGACAACATGGGTAGACCTAGAGGGTATTGGGCCAAGTGAAATAAATCATAGAAAGACAAATACCATATGATGTCACTTCTATATGAAATCTAAAAAAACAAAGCAAATGAACAAACAAACCAAGCAGACTCTTTTTTTAAAAAAAGATTTTAGTTATTAGAGAGAGAGGGAGCAAGTGAGCACAAGCAGGGGGAGCGGCAGAGGGAGAATGAGAAGCAGGCTCCCCACTCAGCAGGGAGCCCAAATCGGGGCTCAATCCCAGGACCCTGAGATCATCACCTGAGCCCAAGGCAGATGCTTAACCAACTGAGCCACCCAGGTGCCCCGCAGTCTCTTACAGAGAACAAACTAGTGGTTGCCAGAGGGGATAGGGGGAATGAAATGGTGAAGGGGATTAAGAGGTACAAACATTCAGTTATAAAATAAATAAATCAGGGGTGCCTGGGTGGCTCAGTCGTTAAGGGTCTGCCTTCAGCTCAGGTCATGATCCCGGGGTCCTGGGATTGAGCCCCGCATCGGGCTCCTTGCTCAGCGGGAAGCCTGCTTCTCCCTCTCCCACTCCCCCTGTTTGTGTTCCCTCTCTCGCTGTCTCTCTCTCTCTGTCAAATAAAATATATTTTTTAAAGATTTTATTTATTTATTTGAGAGAGAGAGAGAGCACGAGAGGGAAGAGGGTCAGAGGAAGAAGCAGACTCCCCGCTGAGCAGGGAGCCCGATGTGGGACTCGATCCCGGGACTCCAGGATCATGACCCGAGCCGAAGGCAGTCGCCTAACCAACTGAGCCACCCAGGCACCCCCTCTGTCAAATAAAATCTTAAAAAATAAAAAAATAAAATCAATCAATCGGGGGGATGAAAAGTACAGCAAGGGGAATATAGTCAATGATGTAATAACATTGTATGGTGACAGACTGTGACTACACTTACCCTGATGAGCACTGAGTGATGTATATATAACTGTCAAATCACTATTTTACACCTGAAACTAATATGACGTTGTATGTCAACTATACTTCAGTAATAAATTAAAAATATTTTTTACGTTTGTTACATATGATTGTTTTTATACAGAAAAATTGTCAAGAACCCACATGCTGAGCAATGATCAAATTATTCTAAAGCAGAGAATGCAGTCCTTAAAAATTATAATTATGACAATGCTTAGTATTAGGGGAAAATAGAAACGACATAATGCTGAGTGCACTGCAGGATACAAATCTGCAAATGCAGTAGAAACTCATTCAGAAAGAATCAGAGCAGGACGCTTACAATGGTTATTATTGCATGGCAGATTAAAGGTGATTGCTATTTTCTTTATTTCTGTTTTCCAAATTTTCTACAATGAGCATTTCCAGGTGTTTGTTTAAGTAGGCTCCACGCCCAGCATGGAGCCCAATGCAGGGCTTGAACTCATGACCCTGAGATCAAGACCTGAGCTGAGATCAAGAATCGGATGCTTAACCAAATGAGCCACCCAGGCACCCCTCCAGGTTTTTTTATAAGGAGAAAGACTAGATAATATTCAGACTAGATAAATCTTTGTTGTTTTTTTAAGAATCAAGTTAAGGTTTCCTTAAAAGATGTTAAATTAGGGTTTTTGATGAGAATATGTTCAGCTGTAAGTCATGGATCATTTCATGTGGCTTAAAAAGTAGACTAGAGCTAGGTAGTCACTAGCTTTGGTCAGAACCTTTATCTCTGTGATTATCTTGCATCCTCTTCATGGTGCTAAAAAGGCGGTTGCAGCTCCTGCCATCAGATTCATGTTAAGGCAGACAAAAAGGTGGAAGTTTCCCAATGGTGAATTTTTTTAAATGACCCCAAATTCATTGACATTCCTCCCTTTAGAAGTGGGGGGGGGTGTCTCTGTGCTTTCCTCTTGACTCTAGACAGGCTTATGATTACTTCGACCAATGGTTATGGCAGAAGTGGTGCTTTGTGACTTCCAAGCCTCGGTCAATAAAAGGCCATGCACCTTCCATGTACCTCTCTTAGAATGCTGGCTCTTCAGAAACTCCCTCTTGGGATGCCTCCTCTCAGAACCAGCTGCCATGCTGTGGGAAGCCCAAGCCACAGGGAGAGTTCAGAGGCCATGTGTAGATGTCCCAATTGACAGTGCCAACGGAGCCCAGACTTTGGGTCATCCCAGCCCAGGTGCTAGACAGATAAGTGAAGACGCCTCCAGCTTCATGCTGTTCAATTCAGGAGCCGCTGGCCACCTGTGGTTTTCCATTTACATTTAATTAAAATTAAATGAAAACGTTAGTTCTTCAGTCACCCTGGGCACATTTCAAGGGCTCAATAGCCACATGTGACTCATGGCTATCATATTGGACAACATAGATATAGTATGTTTCTATAATTGCAGAAAGCTCCATTAGACAAGTCTGCTCCAGATGGTTTTTTTTTTAATTTATTCATGAGAGACAAAAAGAGAGAGAGAGAGAGAGAGAGGCAGAGGGAGAAGCAGGCTCCCAAGGAGCAGGGAGCCCAATGCGGGACTCGATCCCAGGACTCTGGGATCATAACCTGAGCCGAAGGCAGACGCTTAACCATCTGAACCACCCAGGCGCCCGCTCCAGATGATTCTCGAGTGAATCATCTTATAGATCATCTTATAGCTGAAGATCCAGATGTTGTGGAGCATTAAAAAACCATCTGTTTCCTGTACCCTGTCTGAATTCCTGACCTATAGGGTCCCAGAATATAATAAAACGGGTGTTTGATGCTACTTAGTTTTGGATAGTTTATGTAGCAATAGTAACTGGAATAATTTCCTTTGCTACGAAGAGAAAAGCTTTCTCAGAAACCATCCCAGCTGACCTCTGTTTACGTCACATGGGCACAGCAGTGTCACAATGCCACCCTGCTGCAATGAAGGCTGGGAAAACATGTAGTTGGCTCTTACAGCCTCGTGTGTGGGTGGGTGTATGCATGTGCGTATTCTCTCTCTCAAATACAATATATATTGCCGGACCACGTATCTGTTTTGTAAACTAGAATTTTGTGTATGTCATTCCATTTGAGTAAGTAGAGCTGCATAACAGAGGCAATCTATACTTTAAGTTTATGTATCATTACAATAGAGCACTTTCAATTTTTCTTAACATAGTGTATAAGAGGTGAAATCTAGAATTCGTATAATTAAAGCATTCTAATACTACCAATCAATGTTAATCAATTAATGTTCTTTGTATGTAGACTGTTGCGAACACTGTATCACTCCCAGAATCTGCAACTATAATCTCTGGCTGAGCTCAAAATCCTCATCCTTAGCTAGTAGAAAAAAATTCAAAGATTTGGTTTGGATTTTTGTTCATCGAGTTAATAGGGAGTAAGCAAGTTATAAGGAAATATTCTCCTATCAGACCAATTCCTTCAGTGGGATTGCTTGTTCCAAAGATAAGTGGGTTTGTTCAGTGTTATCTAGTTATCTTTCAATTGCAAATGTCTATGTACCCATCTCTTAGAGAGAATGTGTGGCCCTCCTCCACTAACCCATATGAGAAGCCACAGGAAACCACATTGAGGTTTCCTCAGCCATTAAGTGTGTGACTTCCTTTGAAAGATGTTTAGGAAAGAATTGGTTTACTTTGTCTTTAATAACTCAGTGATTAGGGCGCCTGGGTGGCTCAGTTGGTTGGGCGACTGCCTTCGGCTCAGGTCATGATCCTGGAGTCCCGGGATCGAGTCCCACATCGGGCTCCCTGCTCGGCGGGGAGTCTGCTTCTTCCTCTGACCCTCCCTCCTCTCATGCTCTCTCTCTATCTCATTCTCTCTCTCAAATAAATAAATAAATAAAATCTTAAAAAAAAAATAACTCAGTGATTAGTCTATAATTGCTCCTTACCAACAATTTTAAAATGTGCATGGTTCAGGTTGCATGACTGTCCACAAGAAATGAATGACAGTAACGATAAAAACATTATGCTTGTATGTTGTCTAACTTTCAAGTAAAGATACAAGGCTGATTCTCTAGAAGTGAAACAGCCTTAGTAAGTACACATCAGGTGATGGTGACTCTCCTATAATCCTCAGTTTACAAAGAAACAGAATGAGAATTCGAAGGTTTAGGTTTAGGACACATCTCTCAGAAATCCAGGTGTGAGTGTGTGTGTGTGTTTGTATGTGTGAATGAGATAATTCAGAGCACTTTCTTTTTTTTTTTTCAAGATTTTTTATTTATTTATTTGACAGAGAGAGAGATGGCGAGAGAGGGAACACAAGCAGGGGGAGTGGGAGAGGGAGAAGCGGGCTTCCCGCTGAGTGGGGAGCCCGACGTGGGGCTCCATCCCAGGACCCTGGGATCATGACCTGAGCCGAAGGCAGACGCTTAACAACCGAGCCACCCAGGCACTCCCCAATTCAGAGCACTTTCAAGAACTGTGTTTCACAATGATATTGGAACATATTTGTTTACCAAACAATCATTACCTTCAGTGTGAGGCACTGCTCTAGGAATTGTGTGGAACGCAAGGAGGGGGAAAGGCAAAGGCTACGGTTTTTGTGACTATTACTTACCCACAGAGAGGAATTCTTATTGTTGTGATACCACCCAGAGCCTCATATCAAATGCTTCTTCCTGCCCCATAAATCAAAACAATCATTTAGCAGTCCACTCCCCTGTGCAATTCCAAAATAAATGTGAAATAGTAATAAGCCATACAAGGGGGCTTCAAAGTGCAAAACTTAGATAAAGGGAATTTTATCCCTTGTGACTTGGAAGGGTATGAATCTGGTTTTCCTTTTATTTGCAATCTATATCTTTAAAACAACGATATTATTTACCTTAGGGGCATTGAGTTTTAAATGTGGAATATTTTAATTGAAAGAGATGTTAGAAATTATGTAATCCAAACCTTTTTATAGGGAGAGAACTGAAGGTTGATAGAAATGGATAAAATTCAGATCTCCCAATACCTGCCCTTCAGTACTTTCTTTGTCCAGTATGCCATGGGGCCTCAGTGTGTGTGTGTGTTTATATTTGCTTTGAAATGTTCTCATACCCTTGGATTGGGCTGCAATAACTCATACATTTTTGACATCTAAATTTTTGATTTAAAAATTCGATTTACTGCTATCGCTAATTAATCAGAACCTATCAGATCACTGCTCTCGAATTTTAAGCCTGGGGTTATAGATTGGGGACATTCAGAAAAGAGAATTTGTGCCTTCCCTTTGAGAATTCTTGAAAAGTATAGATAAGGTTGACAAAATTACAATTCATCTATCTTTGGTTAGACATTTTAACCTCAGCCAAGCCTAACATGCTCCTCTAATTATAGTGATATATTTTCCAAATTATAAATCAAGACACCTGGCCCAACACACAGTCCTGCAATTCTGGGTGTTTGGTACAGTAATATTATTTGCCTAATGGTAAGAGAAATTATGCCCTGCAGCACATGAAAAATGAAGTGTTTCTTTTTTTTTTGAAGTGTTTCTCTTGATAAGCCATTCCCAAAATATCCTATCTTGCTTCTTGTAATTTCTGTGCTCAACTAATTATAAAATTAAAAATAACTCATTTTTCATAACAAGTGGAATGAATGTTCATGATAGAAAACAAAAAAAATACAACTGAGCAAAAAGGAGAAAACATTGAAAGAATATATTTTGATGCAGAGAAACATTTAAGGTAAAATGTTTCCAAAAAATAAAATAAAACACTTCCACACTTTCGCAATCAAATCCCACTTTTCCTTGTTACAAAAAATCCGAAGACTAAAAAATCGGAATTTAAAGAGTCATTGAGTGAAACTTGTATGTTCTTAAAACACGCCGCCTGAGTTTTAGGAATCCGTACAATAAACATGAAATCGGCCACCTGACCACTCCCACCCTCAACCCATCCCACAAACCAATCTTCCCTCCCCCTCCCACACACACTGGGGACTTTAGAAATATCCTCTTATCAATTCGGTTCCTTCTAAAGGGGAACGGGGGCGGAGGCACGAGGGCATGAGAGTCAGGGTGGAGAAAAAGGCTACAATCGGATTTTGCATCCATAAAGCGCAAAGCTTCTAGGCCTAACACCTAAAGCGGGTGTGTGTGCAAGGAGCACAGCTGGTCTACACAGCCGGCTCCGCTGACACCCCACTCCGCGAGTTGCGCTTTAACTTCCTTATGGCAGGTTGAGAGTGCAGGCCCCACAGTTTCAAGAGGAAGGCGGAGCCCCAACTGGTGTTTTTCCAGGAAGCACTTCTTGAGTGCGGAGCAAAGGGGAGAGAAGGCCAGCGCTGGGCGTTTCATTCATTGCTCCTCTTTCTCCCCCTCCCACTCTTCCCTCCCCTTGGACTTTCTCTCCCCTTTTCCCAGTGCGAGTTTGACGTCGGTCTCCTAGATACCGCACAGCCAATAGCCTAGTTGCTAAGGGAGAAGCGCGGCCAATCAGGCGTCGTTGCTACCTGTGAGTAATATTTTTAGCTGCGAGGGACGCTCGGTTCCACTCCCCATGTAACTTCGTGTATTTCTCTGCTGCAGGTTGTGAAAAAGGGCGCTTACCCGCCTCCCTTGAGTCCCTTTCCCCGCTCCCTATTTATCCGCTCATATTTCAACCGAAGAGTATCTTAAACGTGCCTACAGAAAGGCACCGTGTATATAATGTGTATTGATGTTAAAATATACTTGGAATACACGCATGCATACATATATACTTAGATACGTACGCAATTTGGGACGGAGGCCTAGGCTGGGACATTGGGAATAAAATGTGATTCTTCTTACAGTCTCAAGCCACCCCCACGTCCAAGTTGTTGCCGGGTCGCACGGGGAGGTCTGACGTGGGATGCAGAAGCAGTTAAACTGTCACCTGGGCGGGAGGTGTGGCCAGGTGGTCTACCTTCCCCACCCCCAGTCTGGCACGGCAGCTTTGGGTTCTGCTGTTGCCACTCCCTGGGTGGCAGTTGGCCTAGGTCCCTGAGGTGATTAATATTCAATTAATCGGGTGCACGAGTCTCTGTCACAGTTCGCTGTTTCTTGAGGCTCTCCTGGGTGCACTGGAGGCCGATTTGGTAGCTCGGCCACGAGCGGGGTTTTCTTGGGCCACAGTCCCACTCGGATAGGGCATTTTTTTGTAAACTGTCCCCTCCCTCTCGAGGCCTCGGGCTCTCCACCCCGTTCTTCCCCGCCGCTCCGCCACCTGCCTCACTCCCCTCCCCCCTCCTCTCCGCGGCTCTGCCGGGACCAAGCGTCAGCCGCCCCACCCACCACCGTCGCCCTCACTGTCACTTCTCTCCCCCAATCCCTTTCCCATTTTTCTCTTAATCCCGCCCACAGTGACTCCAAGACGTCGGTTCATTGGCCGTCGTAGAGCCCGAGGGGTGTGGCCTTGCGCACTGGGCCCTCCGCCACCCGTCAGGACATGGGCAGGCAGGACCTGACCAATGGCGTCGAGGGGCAGGGCAGGGGCGGAGCCGCCACCGAGGGTCTGGGGTGAGGGGCGGGAAGGCGGGGAATGGTTACGCGGCTCCGAGCTGTGTGACGCGAGGCGGGCGCGCGCGCACCCCTACGGGAAGGGATGGGGGCGGGGAAGAGACTATAAAACGAGAGGCGGGGCGCGCGCCGCGGCAGAAGGAGTGAAGCTCTGGCCCGGCGCGGAGTGGCCTTACTACGGGGACGCTGGGCCGGGCACTGGGCTGTGTGGAGAAGTGAGCGCGCTCGCCTGACCTGTCCCCGCCACCCCGAGCCACAGGGGGCGAGTTCCCGAGGCCCGCGCCGAGGCCCCCGTCCTCCGCCTGGCGGCGCCGTCTTGCGTTCAGCCTGCTGGCCGCTGCCGACCCTCCCGAGCCCCCGCCCTGCCGCCCCTTCTCCGCCCAGCGGCCGGGTCTGTGGTGGAAGCAGCCAGTAAGTATCGAGGGGCGGCGGGCGGGGTCCGGGGACGTAGGGGCTACAGCGGCGTCGAGCCCCAGGCCTTCGGGGACGGCGACGTCGCGGCCCGGGCGCGGAGAGGAGCGGCTCCGAGGGGAGCGGCTCCGAGGGGCCCCAGCGCGCCCGGGACCTGGAGGCGGGGCCGGCCGGCGCGTCGGGCTCGGCCGGAGCCGGGAGGGTAAACGGGGAAGGGCGACCCGGGCCGAGCTGATGGGAATCGGGGGTTGGGGCGCCGGGGAGGAGCGGCCAGCTCGAGGGGGACCGTGGGGTCCGCGGGGCCGGTGGCCGCCGGGACCGAAAATGGTGCGGGGGAGCCGGTGCTCCCCGGGCTCTGGCCGGGTCCCAGGAGCCTCGGGCGGGGGGCGGGGAGCGGGAGCGGCGGGTCAGGTTACGGCGGGGGGAGGGTAGCGGCTGACCCGGAGCGGCCGGCGCCGCGACCTGCCCGGTGCCCTGCCCCGAGTGGTTGCTTTGCCATTTCTCGTGGCCTTCCTCCTCCTCCTTTTTGGAGAAGACTTGTACTCTTCTCCTCCTCGCCTCCGCCGCCGCCGCCGCCGCCGCCGCCGCCGCCGCCGCCGCCGCCGCCGCCGCCGCCTCCTCCTCCTCCTCCTCCTCCTCCTCCTCCTCCTCCTCCTCCTCCTCCTCCTTCTCCTCCTCCTCCTCCTCCTCCTCCTCCTCCTCCTCCTCCTCCTCCTCCTCCTCCTCTTCTTGCTGCTGCTGCTGCTGCTGCTGCTGCTGCTGCTGCTGCTGCTGTTGCTCCAGCGTTTGGGCTCCGAGGGCTGTGAGCAGAAATCTAATGAGACCCAACTGGCTGTTTATGTAATTCTTCACACTTCTGTCTTAAGGCGTTGCTTTAAAACTACCTTTCGCGGAGCCTGAATTTCGCTCGGCTGCACCGTCAAGCAGTTTGGCTTAATCAGCTGCCTTTGCCGGCGCTCAGGCTTTGGGCTTGCAAAGTGTACTTTGGGGGCAGCCAGGGATCCTTTTCCCTTTGTCACCACGAATATGGAAAATGGAACAGATGGATTAATACCAACTGGATTTTTTAAATGTCCTTTTAACTCAACCTCAGTGTACAAATAGATCCCTTTTGCAAATATCTTCTGTTTGCCCTTGATCTTTTCTTATCCCCACCCAATGCTGATCCAGCAAACGTTTAAAGGTCGACCTTATCGTACAAACCTCTCCGGTGTTCTCTTATCGTGAAGGAGGGAGGTGGTTTTGAAAATCAGAATAAAACTCAGAAACCCTGTCCTTTAAAGAGAATAATCAATAGAGTTTTGAAATTAATTGTTGCTTTTGTTACATTTGCTGCCAAACATATTTTCTGATTTTTGAAAAATACACATTGAAAAGTAAAAGCACAGAGAAGCTCGATTATTACATTGTATGCCCTTAGTATATTTAAGACGGCAGCTATGTAGGATAATTTGGTTCATAATTATCGTTGACTAGGATGGCAATTCATTGTATTTAGTATTTTTAATGTTAGCATCGCATACTTTGGAAATTAAAATAATTTTCCTAACTTCTCAAATGTCTAAACGTTTAATGATACAGCAGATTTAAGCAGCAAATATCCAGAATGAAGTGTGAAATATAGAATTCACTTCTAAATTAGTGAATAGGAATAGGATCACTTTCTAAAACTGGTATATATATGTGTGTGCAGGTGGGTGGATGGGAGCGCGGAGTAGAGTTTCCAATAAATATTCTTTTGACTACTGAGGGAAGAAATACACTATATATGCTGGAGATATATATATATATATATATATATATATATATATTTAGAGCTGTATTCAGAAATAAAAAGTAAATAATAGGGTTAAATATATTGTTTTAACTCTAAATCCTCAATTGTCCCATGAGATTTTGAACTTTAATAAACAGTTTTCTATTGTATGTTCCTTTATTTTGTGCTGATTATATTTTTCTGACTTTCTAGCCTATTAGACTTTTTCAAAAGTAAAATTACTCTGGGGGTAAGAAAAGGTTGTGGGACTTAGATTTATCTTACTTGGACATGTTTGTTTTTGTTTTATTTTGTTTTTCTTTAAGGAGCAAGACCACTCAAGGTGAAGGATAATCTACAAAATACCAGCACTTTGAATGAAAATTTGTTTCTCTGCCACAAACTGAACACTTTTGTGCGCGTGTGTGGGGGGAAGTTGAAACACAAATCTCACTTAGTGGCATAGCAGCTATGCAGCTTGAAATCCAAGTAGCACTAAATTTTATTATTTCATATTTGTACAATAAGCTTCCCAGGAGACGTGTCAACATTTTTGGTGAAGAGCTTGAAAGACTTCTTAAGAAGAAATATGAAGGGCACTGGTATCCTGAAAAGCCATACAAAGGATCAGGGTTTAGATGTATACACATAGGGGAGAAAGTGGACCCAGTGATTGAACAAGCATCCAAAGAGAGTGGTTTGGACATTGATGATGTTCGTGGCAATCTGCCACAGGATCTTAGTGTTTGGATCGACCCGTTTGAGGTTTCCTACCAAATTGGTGAAAAGGGACCAGTGAAGGTGCTTTATGTGGATGATAATAATGAAAATGGATGTGAGTTGGATAAGGAGATCAAAAACAGCTTTAACCCAGAGGCCCAGGTTTTTATGCCCATAAGTGACCCAGCCTCATCAGTGTCCAGCTCTCCGTCGCCTCCCTTTGGTCACTCTGCTGCTGTAAGCCCTACCTTCATGCCCCGGTCCACTCAGCCTTTAACCTTTACCACTGCCACTTTTGCTGCCACCAAGTTCGGCTCTACCAAAATGAAGAATAGTGGCCGCAGCAACAAGGTTGCACGTACTTCTCCTATCAACCTCGGCTTGAATGTGAATGACCTCTTGAAGCAGAAAGCCATCTCTTCCTCAGTGCACTCTCTGTACGGGCTCGGCCTGGGCAGCCAGCAGCCGTCGCAGCCGCAGCCCCCGCCGCCGCCGCCCCCGCCGCAGCAGCAGAAAGCCTCCGCTCTTTCTCCTAATGCCAAGGAATTTATTTTTCCTAATGTGCAGGGTCAAGGTAGCAGTACCAATGGAATGTTCCCAGCTGACAGCCCCCTTAACCTCAGTCCTCTCCAGTACAGTAATGCCTTTGATGTGTTTGCGGCCTATGGAGGCCTCAACGAGAAGTCTTTTGTAGATGGCTTGAATTTTAGCTTAAATAACATGCAGTATTCTAACCAGCAGTTCCAGCCTGTTATGGCTAACTAAAACAGGAAAAAAAAAAATGTATCGTACAAATTAAAATGCACGGGCCCAAGGGGGGATTTTTTTTTTTTCCACCTCCTTGAGTTTTTTTTTTTTTTTTTTTTTTTTTTTAAGCTTATAGTAAGGATACATTCAAGCTTGGTTACAAAAATAAAACCTGCATCATTTTTCATTTGCCAACCAAGCACAAAGTTATTTTATACTGACTGTATATTTTAAAGTATACTCTCAGATATGGCCTCTTACAGTATTTAAGATATAGCAAGGACATGGCTGATTTTTTTTTTATAAAAAATTGGCACTAATAAGTGGGTTTATTGGTCTTTTCTAATTGTATAATTTAATTTAGTACAAAGTTTGTAAAATATCAGAGGATATATATATTGTTTCTACGACACGGTATTGCATTTATATCTTTTTACTACAGTGACCTGTGACAGCAGCAGCTTCATGTATTTTTTTTACTGAAATTGTAAAATATCCATCTTAAAGACATCAACTATTCTCAAAATTGTGTACAGAATATTCCTTTAGTGGTGGAATTAAAATGTACGAATATTTGCTTTTTCAAAAAAATGTATTTTCTGTTAAAGGTTTAAAGATTTTTGCTATATATTATGGAAGAAAATGTAATCGTAAATATTAATTTTGTACCTATATTGTGCAATACTTGAAAAAAACGGTATAAAAGTATTTTGAGTCAGTGTCTTACATGTTAAGAGGGACTGAAATAGTTTATATTAAGTTTGTATTAAAATTCCTTAAAATTAAAATTGCTTATCGTGGTCTTTGTTTTGAAGCCTTGGCCAAAGAGCTACCTCCGGAGTTAAAATGTTGTAAATGCTAGTGCTGAAGAAAAGGCTGACCCCTAGGATTACGGAGTAATGGTGGAAAGCAGTTACACTCCTACTGCACCAGATAGTATCCGTTTGCCACATAAAAAGGCCTAGCAAAACTGCACAACCTGACCAGTGCTTGGGGACAGCTTTATTTATAGATTTTTAAGCAACTTTCTCTTCAGCCCTGTGAATAGGGATGGTTCTGCTAAGGTTAGGCAACACTGTTTTACACCAAGTGTTAAATTGTGGTGTTGTGCTGACGTCTAAGAGAGTCCGATGATAAAATTCACTCGTAACCAGAGAGGATTTATTTGAAATGTATATGGGGAGACCATTGGATCGGTTTTCTGTTCCTGCATGGGAGGTGAAAAGCTCAGAAACCTTGCTCGGACAAAGCAGCTGACCTAACTATTTAAAAAGAACATTAGGTCTGTTTACTAATCCTTAAACTTAAAGTTCAGTCATACTTAGTTGGGAGAATTTATGATCAAAATCTCAAGATTGGACAGGGTGCTTTCCCCCTTGCTTGCTTTTTAAAATACAATTGGATAGCCAACCTGCTGCTTTGGGAGAGGAAGGGAGGTTCAAAGGTTACTCACCCATAATGTGTCAAATTATAGTGGCTTGGTAGGGATGCAGTTTTTAAAAAGTGATGAGTTGGAAGCGAGAGACACTATTTTTAAAGTAAAATGAGTCATTTCACTGTTTAAATGTCCATTGATAGTGTTGACATAGTATGGGTGAGAAAATTGCCTGGAATTGGAAGGAAACTACATTTATAGTAAGGAACCAGCACTGTCTGGGTTACTGGTGAAATAAATTTGGTCTTAAGTGAGTTTTTTGGACACCAATGTACAAAAGCCTGTTGTCTGTTACCCATGCAGTTTAGAGCAATAAAAGTTTTAAGGAAACAAGCACTGGGAATAATCAAGCCGAGCTGTTCCGCCTGCTCCGTGGTGAGGCCTTTGTCCTTCAGTGGACAGAATGAGGCTATGAAGAAGTACTGCGGTAGTGAGCGGGACTGGCGGAGGGCTGGTCTGCAAGCATCATCAGTTACGTGCTTTTGTGATCCCCAAGTTTGAATAGCTGTAAGAACAGTCAGGAATGGTTTTAAGCACTAGTTCCGGCTAGACACTTGTGGGTGAAGTTATCATAGGCTTAACAGAAAATTGCCTTTTCACAAATAAAGACAACATACTTTTTCTGAAAATCAGGAGTAAGTCAGCGGGCTAGTAGATACACAACAGGATTTGTAACCATCTGGAACACTAAATCAGATTTTAAATAAATTGAGTTTAATGTAAATATGAATATCTTCCACATCTTAGGGATGTGCATATTGGTACGTATGGGGGATATCGAGGGAAAATATTGGGGAAGATACTGGGGAAATGTCATATTGGTACCTATGTTGGTTTGGTGCTTGAATCTTGATTGGTTTCAAAAAAAATCTTCAATTTGAGCTTCATATTCTTGAGGTTTTTTTTTTGTCTTCATGCCCTTTATGCTCATTAGGAATGGAGATGTTTTTAAGTTTTTTAATTCCAGTTAACATACAGCGTAATAGTAGGTTCAGGTGTACAATGTAGGGACTCAATACTCCATACGTCACCCAGTGCTTATCACAAGTGTACTCCTTAATCCCTATCACCTATTTCAGCCATCTCCCCCCACCCCCATCTCCCATCTGGTAACCATCAGTTTGCTCTCCATGGTTAAGAGTCTGTTTCTTGGTTTGTCTCTCCCCCCCGCTTTATTTGTTTTGTTTCTTGAATTCCACATATGAGTGAAATCATTACCGTCTTTGTCTTTCTCAGACTGACTTATTTCAGCATTATACTCTCTAGCTACATCATTGTAAATGGCAAGATTTCATTCTTTTTATGGCTAAGTAATACTACATTGTGTGTTTGTGTGTCTTTATCCATTCCTCAGTTGATGGACACTTGAGCTGTTCCCATAATTTGGCTATTGTAGATAATGTGATAAACATCAGGGTGCATGTATCCCTTTCACTTAGTATTTTTGTATTTTTTTGATAGATAGCTAGTAAGACGATTGCTGAATCATAGGGTAGTTCTATTTTTAACTTTTTGAGGAACCTCCATACTGCTTCCAGAGTGGCTGCACCAGTTTGCGTTCCCACCATGACGGTTCCCCTTTTTCCACATCCTTGCCAACACTTGTTTCTTGTGTTTTTGATTTTAGCCAAGGAATGGAAATTTTTCTTCTTAAGATTTTACTTTTAAGTAATTTCTACACCCAACATGGGGCTCGAACTCACAACCCTGAGATCAAGAGTCGCAAGCTCCACTGACTGAGCCAGCCAGCCTTCCCCAGGAGTGGAAATTTTTTAAAAGGTGCTTTTTTTTTTTTTAATTTAAATTCAATTCACCAACATAAAGTACATCATTAGTTTCAGAGGTAGAGTTCAGTAATTCATCAGTTGCATATAACACTCAGCGCTCATCACATCACCTGCCCTCCTTAATGCCTGTCACCCAGTTACCCCATCCGCCCACCTACCTCCCCTCCAGCAACCCTCAGTTTCTTTCCCATAGTTAAGAATCAAAAGGTGCTTTTGCCTAGCACACCTTATAAGCCTTAGAAAAGCTTACTTACATCTTGGTCCCAAATCTGTTTCTTCCTACTCTGCTATCACACTTTTGTCCCTTTGTGGAAAATGTTTTGCTTGACGATTTGATGAGTTAATATTTTTTTTTTAAGATTTTATTTTTAAGTAACCTCTATACCCAACAGCCCCGAGATCGAGAGTCGCATGCGCTAGCATCTGAGCTAGCCAGGCGCCCCTGGTGAGTTAATTATCTTTTTTTTTTTTTTTTTAAAGATTTTATTTATTTGACACAGCGAGAGAGGGAACACAAGCAGGGGGAGTGGGAGAGGGAGAAGCCTGCTTCCCGCCAAGCAGGGAGCCTGATGCAGGGCTCGATCCCAGGACCCTGGGATCATGACCTGAGCCGAAGTCAGATGCTTAACGACAGCCACCCAGGCGCCCCGAGTTAATTATCTTACTAGGTCTTTCCCATTATTCTTGTGTAAATATGGATACTGTATAACAGCCTCTGAATGCCCTGATCCTGGTGTCCAAAATACTGCCTTACAGATGGCATAGCTCATTGATGAGTGAATCAGTTGATAGCAGAAAGCAGCTCTCTGGGTTTCAGATATTCCTTTACTGCCCATCTTTTCTAAAATCAGGTGTATTGTTAAATCTCCTTTGAATAGCTTTAACCTAATAGCTAATACTAGAGGGCAAATGTAGGCCTTCATTCAAAATGCCTCCTTAAAGATAATGACTTTATTTATTTATCTTTATTTACTGTGATTAACTACTTAGTTTTTGAAGGTGAGACTAAAGGTGCCCTGAGTTTAAAAATGTTCTTGTCTTATGTACAGGCATTTTAATTGAGAGACGTACTCTCACACATCTTCAGGAGGTAGGTTATTGTAAAACAAGTCGCTATAACATACAGAAAATTTAAGTATCTCTAGTTGGACATACTCCAGCTAATGAGAGAAAATGCTGGTCGGAGATCTTCCTCCTTAGCCCTCTCCCTACACAAACTGCAAAGAGTGTAGGCGTGGGACGAGTGTGTGTCTTTGCTTGAATAGAACGCATGCTTTCATCAGAAGCAGGGTAATAACTCTGCTGCAAGATCAGTAAGAGGAAAACAGCTTTATTAGAAGACAAGTATGTAAAACTGCCATTGCCAAATAGAACTCCTTATACTGTTGAGTATGCCAATCAGCTGATGCTTAATCGATTTGGCCCAGGAGGCCACTTGAGATCTAATTTCTTCAGTTTTTTTGTGTGTTATGTTAGGAAGACACTATCTTCATGTTTAAACCTTGGATCAATATCTGTGCATATAACTGGAAAATTAGTCCAACACTTCTGTTCAAGCCATTTTTTAAAAAATGTTTTGAATCATTTGGTTAACAAATGCTCATACAGCACTTACTCCATACCATGCATAGTTCCAACGCAGCTTACGGAGAGGGAGCTGAGACAGTTAACTCACCCACGATTGTATGGCCAGTAAGAGGCAGACCTGGAATTCAAACTCAGTGAAGTTCCAGAGTTTATGCTCTTAAACTTGATGCTTTGTTCCCTGGGATTAGTTGTTCTTCTGATTTGAAGTCAGGGGAATAAGAACTATTTTTGATGTATTAGCCACATGACTGGTAGAATCTCTACAGGAGTGTTCCAGAGAAGAGTCTAATGGGAGGCTCTCGGCCATGCTTAGAAGTCATGATGATATATTGGGGGAGATACTTTATATTTCCGGTGGCCATAAACTATAATTACAGGCTATCAGGAAATGTTTTTAGAAATCATTAAGTCAGTGCTTTAATTTTGTTGATTTTCTTAATTCAATTGTGTAAATTGCTTCTCTCATTTTAGAACCACTGGATGATTCCCTCAGACAGTAAGGACTGTAGACTTGGTGGCCCCATTCCTTCTAAGTAAGATTGTAATTGTTGACCTCCTACAGCTGTTTTCACACACATTCCTCACTTGTGCTATTGATAAACACCATAAGGAAAGGTCAAATCAGTCACCAAAATTGTCTTCAACAGTGTGTTCCCTAGTACCTATGATCTGTTTCTAAGTTACTGGGAAATACATGATTTCTGTGTATAGGTGTGATAAATGGTCTTCTTACCCTTACCAAAATTAAAAATATATTTTGGTTTAGAAAGTCACATTTTAGAAGCATAATTTATTATGGATGAACTTATATTCCCATTAGGGTTGCTATGAGTTTTGAACATGTATAAACTGCACAGTAGGGCCTCCTGGGTGGCTCGGTAGATTAGGTGTCCGGCTCTTGGTTGGGCTCAAGTCATGATCTCAGGGTCATGGGATCGAGCCTCAAGTCAGGCTCTGCACTCAGTGTGGAGGTCTGCTTGTCCCCCTCCCTCTGCTCCTCCTTCCACTCACATGCACACACTCTATCTCAAATAAATAAATCTTAAAAAAAAAAAAAACCAGTAAACAGAAAAACCCATTTTTTAATGGCTCAGAAGAATTTCGGTAGTTTATTTTTATTTTATTTTATTTACTTATTTGAGAGAGAGAGAATGAGAGATAGAGAGCACGAGAGGGAAGAGGGTCAGAGGGAGAAGCAGACTCCCTGCTGAGCAGGGAGCCCGATGTGGGACTCGATCCCGGGACTCCAGGATCATGACCTGAGCCGAAGGCAGTCACTTAACCAACTGAGCCACCCAGGCGCCCAGAATTTCAGTAGTTTATATGTGGATTAAATCTTGTTATACCTAGTGCCAATTTTTTAGATCTGGAGTTAGAATTTGATTGGACCAAGTATTGCTGGACCCTGGCTGGGCCTTTGGAGGTTTAGCTTGGGCTAAAAGTCATTAATGGAATGTGAAGTAGTAAACATCTACTAACCATTTTTCAATATTTGAGGTTTAAGATTTATATTTTAGAAGACTTGCTTTATATACAGTCCATAAGTGGAGCTTTGAGATCATCTCACAAACCCTAGAAGAAAACAATGAGGGGGTAGCTCACATGTGGAGGCTATTTGAAATGGAGTCTAATTCCTTCCTTAAGCATATTAAGTCATTTGGTTCAAGATGACTCAGTTTCTTCATCTGCAAAATGGGTAGGGGGATATCTTATACTTCCCCGGGCAGTTCATGAGGCGCTAATCCCCTTGGTATGAAGAACTGTCAGTGAGGTCATGGAACATGTATTCCTAGGGGTTTACAGTAGTTATAAGGCACCAAGTCCAGACTTTCACCCTCAGTTTGTTGACCTGTGAAATCAGAAATGTAAATGCAGACACCAACCGTCTTTATCATAGTGACATTTTGTTGTCCAGCGTGTTACTTGCATCCACAGAGAATTAAATAAAAATTCTATGGTACTATCCTAAAAGCTATTCTATTCCTGTTTCAGTGATAAATACCACTGAGTGTGTGTCTCTAGTTCTGAGGCGCTGGTGGGGAAACCGTGTTTCAGCATTCTTTTTCATACAATCAGCAAGTTGATTTAAACCTAGAACACAAGTTGACGTTCCTTTTGAGAGCAGCCAAAAAGGTTGCTAAAGTGTCCGTGCTGTTGTGAAAAGTACTGAAATGGTTGTTGCTATTTAAACCACACTGGCTCGGGAATAGGAGTAGTTAAAGGTAGCTCTGGCGAGAGACGGTGTCCTACAGAGAATGGTGCTAGCTTTATTTTAGCGCAGGTAGGAAAGAAGGGGAGGTTTGCTTTACAGAAGGGAAAAACATTGAGGACTTGGAAGGAAAAACACATTCCGTCTGGCATCATGAGTACTTTACTTCACTGATAAAATATGACCAGTGTGCAGAACAGAGAACAGGTGTAAAATATTTTTAGACAAACCTTGGCATATACTGTAGGTTGCATCCCTTCCTTCTATACACTGAAGTCTTTCAAAAATAATTGTGGAAAAACCACACTTACCAAATAAGCTAGACCTTGCTTTTATGATTTTCAGGTACTAAATGTTAAAGCCAAACATAAATTTCCTTCCCAGCCATCAGGTTGCAGCTATTTTTAAACACTGGGGCTCTGTGTGCCCTTCTACAGATCTTGAGCCTCCTTTTCCTTCCTGAGCACTGTTGAGAGAGCCAGGAGAACATGGCGCCATGGCTGCTTTCAGAGCATGCAGGAAGAAATGTGACAAGCATGGACGTGGCAGCACTCTAGCTTGGTTTCTGGCAAATGGGTATAAACCGATGACTTCTGGATACCGATGGAAGGGAATGCTGGATACCCCTTCTGTCAGTGTGGGTTAGGAAATGGAGTCCGGATGACCTGTGACACAGTCTCGGTCGTTCTGGACACATCCCCTTCTCTGCACGCAGGTGCATGCATGGCTTTTCCATGCTACCCACCCCCGACACACACCATCCATCAGTTCATTGCTAAAAAAGGATGAAGGTTGGATTTTTATTTGTTTTGTAATGGGCATGCCTGTTCTTTTCCCACTCTGATTATCCAGATCTGCCTACTGACCCCAAAGCTCTGTTCCCGAAAAGAACACTCTTTGTTTTGTAAACTACCTGTCATTGTGAAGTTCGAACCCTGGTGACTTACTTTCTGCTAACTCCTTTCTATTTCCAGGAAACGTGGTGGGATCTCCAAACCACTTCAATCCAATGCCTAAGATAGCTGCAGTCCCTGGGCAGTCTTTCTAGAAACTGAGGTGTCACCAGAGGCCCTTTAAAGATTTAGGAACTGTCCAGTTTTCAGAGGGCTATAAAGAATCTTACCTGGGGAGTCACCTTTCTGCATCCTACAATAGATTGGAAGAAACAAAGGAAACTTTTTTTTCCCCCATAGTTTAGGAAGAAATGTTTTTTAGGAGACTTGTTTAATATCTGAGCCACAAAAGTTCAAAGAACTTTTTAGATGCTGTGACCATGGAATAGACAGATGGAGGGAAGACCTTCTCTCTCCCAGGAGCCTCTGCCTGAGGAAAAGGATCTGGCAGCAGGTAGGAAGGCAGCTAGGGCATGTCTCCTCTATCTGCCCCTCCTTCAGGATCTGGGGAAGAGGAGAGAATTGGGCAGGAGGGAGCCTCTGTACACCCTGCCTTGGGACTTGCCCTGGAGATCAGTTCCCCTTAGTGGAGGCTTTGCAGAAGTCCGTAGACCCCGGACAGTAGCCCTAGCGCGGGCACACCACACTTTGCTGATGGCTGTGTGGTTCCTTCCAGACTTGGAAGGAGGGTAGGTGGTAGCTGTGCCAATACCTTGCATGCTGCCTGTTTGAGTGATGATGACTTTGGCATTATTTGGCAAATATCTAGCACGTAGTATTTACTACGTGCTAGATACTGTTCGAAGCACTTGTATGTTTTAACTCATTTAAATTTCCTAAGAGCCCTCAGAAGGCTGTGCTGTTTCCCTCATTTATAGATAAAGAAATGGAAGCAGGGAGCTTGTGACGGTTACGGCCAGTGGAACCAGGACCTGAGCTGTGGGATTCTGTTTCCAAAGTCTGCGGCCCTTCCCCATTACCCTATACGGCTCCTTTGGTTGACCTCAATAGGAAGGCTTTGTGAAAGAACCACACTTGATTATTTAGGGGACATTATCTAAAAGGCACTCTGCGCCGAGCTCCCCGTTATTTAGAGGACATTTTCTAAAAGGCACTCTGTGCTGAGTTCCCCGTGCACACCCAGCGTGGTCCTGTAGGTGGTGGTTTGCTCAGCAAACCCCACCTCATTTTAATATCGCCTCTGCTGCGAAAATACGGTGGAGTAGGCTGTGAGAGCTTGAGGGTCACAGGCTGGTTGTATTTACCCACATCCCTGCTGTTTGTCTGGGCACTCAGAATCTGTGAGAAGTAACTCTCGGCACTACCCATACCTGAGGTCTGCCGTCCCGTGCTTTCCTGGTACTGACGATAGCAAAAGGGTGAGGTTGACTCAGTAGTTGCTCTGGGGTCACATTCCACTCAGGTCCCTAAATCGTGTCAAAGGGAGATATCATTTGAACCAATCCCTGATGCATATAAACCTTTAGGACCTTGCAAGGAGTTTACATTCTAAGAAAAGATAACCCACACGCCCAAATGATCAGACACAGGAGAATGTGGAGGTGTGAACAAAAAAAGGAGAGAGCATGCCCATGTGAGGGATTCTAGATTGCAAGGGGGAGTTACCAGGTGATGAAGAATGGGTCATCCGGGGAAGCCTGGGCTCCCTCCAAGTCCCAGCCTCAGTGGAGGGAAAACCTGGTCCTGGTTCTTCTCTCCATCGGATGTGTCCCAAGTGGGAAGAATGTGTGCTAACCCTTGGGGGGAAAAAGCCGAAGAAATCAGAACGAGAAGCTCAGCTGCCAGCCCATCACTCCCAGGAGAAGCTGCCTTTCACTTTGGATATTTTAATTTTTTTCATTGTTCCAAGTTTTGAACAGAAAGACACTGTACAAGAGAGCTGGTTTAGAACCCTGTTCATCAAGCCCAGGGGTGGGGCGGGGAGGTCAGGTAAGAAGTCCAAGGCTGGGAGTGGCGGTACTGAGCCGGGGTAGGCTGCCCAGGAGGGATGTTCTAATTCTTATCTTTTCAAGATGCTTATCCTAGAAACCTCCTCAGGCTAGAAGCTCCCTCTAGGGGTCATCTCATTTGTTTTTCTACCTTTAGAGACAAAGCTCTGTTTTTGTAAGTATCAGGGTTCACAGCAGGTAACACCCTCCCAGAAGCTGGTGTTGGTGGAATATCTGCATAAACTCAGATACCCCCAGGGCACTCCCACCTGCTGTCTCCCCCAGTCACCACACTCTACTCCTAGCCAAGGGAACAAGTCTTTTCAGAGCTCAACTGATCCGTTTTCCAGTTTGGCTTTTTGGACGCTTACAGTATCTTCCAGGTTGAGCATAAACCAGAGAATGAGGCTTTGAAGGAAAAGCTTAATATAAATCTAAGCCAGAAATTAACAGCCCCAAAAAACTTTTCTCCTGGGTCACTTACCCTGGGCAAAGCCCTTCCCCAGGCTCCCCCAGGCTTCCTTTGTGGCTGAGCACTCTGTCATCCTCTGAAAATACTGCTGCAAGCTGGCCAAGCCCCTTCATGTGACTCGCAATGTTCAGAGAGCATCACTTCTCTGAAAGAAGCATGCATCTTGCTTTGGAACAGAAAACACCAGCGTCTGATCTATGTCTTACCCCGCCTTCTCCAGCAGGGACAGAGGTCTGGGCCCCACAATTTCCCCTACAGAATCCTTGGTAACTGCTAAGAACTAATTAAGAATGTTCTAGAGGAGTGGAGGGGCCTCATTAAGCCTCCAAATAAAATTATTCCCAGTAACCCTGTACAAGAAAGAATATGGGCTTTGGAGTAAGACTTTGAACTGAATCCCAATGCACCCTGAATAGCCATGTCCTGCTAAACCTACTCAGCCTCAGATTTCCTATCTGAAAAGTCCTACTTGTTCTGGGCAGTGTGAGGATTATGTAAGCTATAGAGCACATTAAGCATAATCCTCTTCCCCATAGGGAATCACCAGAACTCTCTCCACTCTTATGTGAGATAGGGCTCGAAACGCCTATCTTCCTTTCTCCTCTCTCTTCCTGTGGCTTAGCCTCAAAGGCATGTGCTCAGCCTCCTCAGCGGAGGTCAGCTGGCCTTAAAACATGCATTTTCATGAGAATCCTAGGCAGTGAAACTTCACTGTGGATTAGCAGGGAGAAGAGAGGAAGCAGAAGTGAGAGGAAACCAGAAGTCACTGTTCTGTGGTGGAAGATGCTGTCCGTGGGGTTAAATGCACGGGCTTTGGAGTCACTATACCAACCTAGGCTTGGTTTGCTGCTTGGCCAGGGCCCTTGGGCAAATGATTCAAATCTCTGTGAGCCTCAATTTCATCATCTCTGAAATGGAGAGAATATTAAATGGTGGTAAATAATAAACACCTGCCAGGGTTGTGAAGATTTAATGAGATACTGTATGAGCACATATTAGGTGCTGTTAGCTCTTAGTAATTGAAATTATTCATCCTGCCACTGGGGCATGTAACTGGCAAAGGGTACCCACCTTCTGGGGTGGACATGGGTCACCATGTGCGTAAGTCTCACTAAGGTTGTGTTGCGCTCATCCAGGAACACCAGCACTCTCCTCTCCTTAGGGTCATAAGGTGAAATTGTTGGTTGTGATTATTGTAGGGATCGCTCTGAGGCTGAGTTATTTGGTCACATCAAGACTCTAAGGCTATTTCCCCTTTTAATTCTGTTGCCCCTTGTGGTGCATTGAGGTGGGAAGTGATGCTTGAGGTAGGAGGTCGGTAAGAGCTCAGCTCCATGCTCTGAGGTACTGGAGCCAGGAATGAAGGATGGAGAAGCGCTCTTAGGGCCTCCATGGACACCATTACTCGACTTTGTTTCTGCTTGCTGGTCTCCAGCTGCACAGCCTAGAGCCTCTCTCTCTCTCTCTCTCTCTCTCTCCTTCTTTCTTCTCTCCCCTCCTCTCCAGCTACCTTCATCCTGAACTCTTCCTTTGTCAGCAGAAGGGATTGCATCTGGTCTTACTTTGCTGTCCAAGGGCAGCTTTGGGGAAGGGAGCCTGTTCTCACATCCTGGCTCTTGTTCAGCCATGGGCAGGAACAAGAAACAGCCAGTATCCCCAACCAACTGGAGCAACCAGACCCAGGACCGACCCGACTATTATTATTCCATTTTGCAAATGAAGATGTTGAGGCCCACAGAGGTTAACTCACCTCAAGTCATACAGCCAGTGTGTGAGTCCAGGCAGTCTGACTCAAGAACCCATGCCCTTCCAGCCTTCCATCACTCTGACCTTTCCTCACTGCCACCCACCCTGGATACTGAGGAGATTTGGAGACCCTGAGGCCTAAAATATCTGGTGCCCCTTTCTGCAATTGAATTTGAGCAGCAATGACCATAACAATAACCATAACCTTCGGTCAGCACTTCCACCCAAGAAACAAGATGGCAGCGGCAGCCTAGGTCTCTCAAGAGCTGTGGAGGAACTGAGCCTCTAGTAGACTGGTTCTTGGGAGGAGCACGGCAGCAGCTCTCAGGGGCACCGTGCCGGGCCATGAGAGGACTCGGCCTAGTTCCCTCCGTCTCCTTATGGGCAGCCCCTCTCCACCATACTTAGCGGAAGGTATAAACCCAGCTTCGCCTGAGTGCCACCGCCCGATGGGTCTGGGTGTGTGGGTGCTAACCTGCGTACCTCTTTTCTTTGGGGAGCAGAACAACAGTTTATTTATTGTGAGTGAAGTAGAGGGGAGGAGAGTGGGGAGTTTTGAGGGCACGGTGTCTTTTGCTCACATACTCCAAGGCTGCTTTCTCCTGCAGCGGCACTCCTGGAAAACCCAGGTTGGCAAGAGCTGAGGGGAGGGAGTTGGGGGGAGAAACAGGAGGGGCGCTCTTGGGAGCCCGTGGTAAGGCGGTCTGAGGGGAGGTGGGGCTCATGGTGTCGAAGGGGAGGCAAGGTCAGAGGTGAGGGGAGGCTCGGCAGGGGAGGGGTTGAAGGTAACCTGGGACTTATGGGTCTGGGGGGCACAATGGGGTTTGTGGGGGAGGTCAAAGGTGAAGGAGAGGTCAGAGTGAAGGAAGGTTCATGGGGTTAAAGGTGGGGCTTGCTGGGTCACCAGTGAAGAGGGGCTCAGGAGGGGGTGCCTGTGTCCAAGTTAGAAGAGCTCGAAGAGGCCAGACATAGAGTGGGGCTCGGGGGTCAGCGGTCAGCTAGGATCTGAGACAAAGTCAGGTTCATGGGCTCAGACAGGAAGAGAAGTGTCTCCCAGGGGGCCCGGGGTGAGCAGCCTAGCAGCTCGGCCTCCTCGAACTCGCCCTCCTGGGCACCGGCCTCCTGGCCGGTACTCAGACACCAGGTCGTTCGTGTGGCTCTCGGCCTGGTGAACCCCAGCTTGCCCCGCCCGTGTACCAGTACTGGGAGGCCTTGCGCCGGCCAGTGGCCACGACCTGCTCTGAGATGTGCCTGTCAGCTCCTGCCTGGGCCGCCGGGAGGCCGCACGGCGGGATAGCGCACTTGGCCACCTTCCTGCTGTTGGGGACGCACGGCTGCTCTGCTTGCTCGGCACACTCAGCATCTGCGGGGCCGCCTTCTTTGTGGACGCGTGGCCGGGGGAGCACGGCGGCCACCGTCAGGCCGCCACCGGATTCTTAGCCCGGACAGGCTGCTGTGCAAGCTCAGCGCAGAGCCCTAGGCCCGGCTGCTGAGTGGGTGGGGGGCGCCAAGCTGGGGGATGGGGGGTAGGGAGAAGTGCAGGTGCGGGCGGGCCGCCAGCTTAGGGTTAGGGTTAGGGTTGGCTGGCTGGCGCAGGTCGCCCTGGAAAGACTATAGGCACTAAAGTCAGATAGGCCTGAACTGGCATCTTGGCTCTTCCATTTATTAACCCTTTAACCTGGGGCAAGATTCCTGTAAACATTTAGAGTCTCAGATTCAGTATCTGTAAAAGAGGGAAAATAATACCTTTGAGGTGTGTCTTCCTCCATAAGATCTACAGGGCTTGCTTTGCTCATTCATTCATTCATTGCACAAATATTTCTTGAACACCCTCTATGGTGAGGCCTCATGCTGAACATACAGGGGAGAACCAAGCATATAGTGTCTTTGCCTTCCTGCATGGTGTAGGCTAGGGTGGGAAATAATAACATCACTCAGAGAGGGGTAAAGGAGTAAACTGGACAACATATTTAAAGTGCCCGATCAGGGGGCCGGAGTGGCTCAGTCGTTAAGCGTCTGTCTTTGGCTCAGGTCATGGTCCCAGCATCCTGGGTTCGAGCCCCGCATCGGGCTCCTTGCTCAGCGGGGAGCCTGCTTCTCCCTCTCCCACTCCACCTGCTTGGGTTCCCTCTCTCGCTGTGTCCCTCTCTGTCAAATAGATAAATAAAATATTTTAAAAAATAAAAAAATAAAGTGCCCGATCAGAATTGTGAGCACTGCCTATTCCGTCTCTTTGGGTGTCGTGTTTCTGTCCCGCTGAGGGACCCTGCCAGGGCCCCAGCCCCCTCTCTGCTTCCTGGCTGCCCGCACAGAAAGGGGCCAAAACAGTCCCCATCCTCAGACACAAATGGATGTGTCTCTCACACGGAGACAGCACACATGATCAGGATGGGTACATCCTCATCCCGCAGTATCAAGACTTGGAAAAAGGGCAGAAAACGCTCACTGCCCTCACCTGGACAGACATGCTGGGAAGAGGCCCCACCTCCAAGAGGGTCCAATCCAGGAGGTGTCGGAGCTGAGTCCTGTTTTCCCTTCACCTGAGGGGGGTGGAGGTTGGCCAGGGTGTCGCTGGGGAGCCAGATGCCAGAGGTCCCTGTCCTGGGGTAATTTGGGATGTGGACACAGAGATTCTTACCCAACCCTGAAATAGAAGTGCTGAAGAGCTTGGGAGCCAGAGAGGCGGGAAGGAGGGGGGCGGTAGGCCTGCCCACCTGCCTGCCCTTCCGTCTCCCTCGGGAGAACGCCAGCTGGAGGGTTCTTCTTCCTTCCTCCTGACACAGCCTGAGAGATGAGTGTCACTTGACCTCAGGGCACATTCCAGAATGAGGCCACAGCCATGAATAGGACCCAGGAGCCCTGCCACCCATCCTGCCTATATTAATCACACATTCCCAGAGCGGGAGAGAGACTTTAGACTCCTGGAGGAGGTGGGAGGAGGAGGAGAAGGAAGAAGAGAGGGTATCAGGAAGTAGAGCTGGGAAAAAGCAGGGCAAACCCCAGGGAAGCCCCTCCACAGCCCTGCAGGCTTCCAGTGCGCCTCGGGGCCCTTGGTCCCAGGACCCAACGTTCATCCAGCAAGCCGTTGTCCCTTTGTTGAGCCCTGGGGACTGGGCCCCCCTCAGACCTCCGGGAGCCCCCAGGCAGTGCTTCCAGCCTGGGTGGTGCACGTGCAGAGGGAGACAGACAATGGAAGGGTCTTGCTGCCTCTGGGGGACAGCGGAGGCTCCCCCGGGGCGGGGGGAGCTGAGTCTGGGAGGATGAGTGGGCATAAGACTGATGTCTCACTCAGCAATGTAGGCCATGACCGCTTATGTGTGTGAGCAAAATATCGTGTCACGTGGCAAGGTCAGAAGACAGCCCCGGGGTGGCTGATGGGAGGCAGGCTCTTGGGAGATGTTTGGGGTCCTGATGGGACTCCACACTGTCCAGCCCAGAACAGGGTGTGTGTGTGTGTGTGTGTGTGTGTGTGTGTGTGTGTGTGTGTGACATACTGAGAGAAGCCAACTGCCTGTGTTCATTCAGGTCTTGGCTTTGCCACGTGGCAGCTGGGTGATCTTGGGCAAATCTCTTGTCTCCTCCAGCCTCAGTTTCCCCACCCACATAATAGTGTTCTGTGCTATAGAGTCGTGATGGAGACAAGAGATGATGTCTGGTGCCTGTCCCGTGGTGAGCGCCTGCAAAGTGCTATGTTATAACCCGACAGTTGGACCCTGGGCGCTCCCCGCCCCGCACCCCCCGCCTAAGGAAATCACCATGTGGCTGTGTGTTTGGTCTCCCCCTTTCTTCCTCAGGTTCCACCCCTGGTCCCTGCTCTCTGGCCCCACTGTCCAGGGGGTGACGTCAGACTATGGAGCTGCTGGCCAAACAATGGAGCAGAGTGTCCTAGGAGGCTCGAGGTGCTGGGGGAGGCGGAGGGTGGAAAAAGCCAAGCTGTCCTGCCCCAGAGGCCTCGGGCTGGTCCGGAGACAGCCGGCGCCAGACCAGGCCTCTGAAGAGGCAAACAGAGATGGACTGGAGCAGGAGCAGGACAGGGAGGGGAGCCACCAGATGCAAGGAGGGAAGGAGCAAGTGTGCAGTGTAGACAGGAAGGCAGGTGAGTCTGGCCTCAGACCTGTAGGGGGGGCTCCATCCCCCTGTGTCCTGGGGCCCAGGCTGGGGCCAAATCTCCCAAACTGGGTGGGCAGCCTCCCCAAGGTCCCCCAGCAACCAGACCCTGGGAATTCGGTTCAAACCTCTATGGAGCACCTACCAGAGGTCAGTTACTGTGTAACACCTGGGTAACAGGGATCAGAGACTCAAGCTTGGTTTCAAGGACAGAGAAATACATGCCACGTCGTAGTAGGTCCAACATTATAATAGATGCCCATTCCCTAAGTGCCTGTATTTTCTAAAGCCCAAACATGCGGGGTGATCCTTCTGAATGTGCTCTGCGAGTAACAGACTAAAATACCTGCAGCTGTATGTTCACTGAGTGTGAAATCCCAGGCCCAGCAGGAGGAGGTGAGGGCTTTAGGTCCTAGGGGCCTGCTGTCAGCCAGGCGGTTGCTGAGGGCCAGGAGGGCGCTGGGGCAGCGCTCTGTGCCAGGCTCTGTCTCCTAGGCTTTTCAGTTTGGCAAGGTTAATAGGGCCAAGCTCCCCCAAGTCTCCAGGAAGTGCACTTACTACCCTCTGTTTTACGGATGACGAGACTGAGACGTGGAGAGACACCGGGGAAGTGTCAGACCCAGGTGGGTCTGACGGCACCAGCTGGGCTTTCTCACTCTGCCGGGCTGGGGCTGGAGTGGGAAGGACAGGGACCCCAGGTGCTGCAAGCTGGTGAGAAGGAGCCCTGACATCGGTGTCCCTTGAATGTCACACTTCCACCAGGCAGCCACAGGGCTTAGGCCCCATGTCAGTGCAGGAAGGGAGATGACAGATGCTATAGCATGTGGACACTTGACCCATCAGGCTCTAAGCTAGTGTGTTACTTATTGGGCCATCTCAGCCTAGAAGCAGGTGCAACAGAATGTCCCCAGGCCTCTAAGGCTGAGTCCTCACCTCCCTGGTTCTCTGACCCAAGCAGGGAGGGGCCTGTGGCTAGTACTCATACCTTCCTGGCGGCTAAGTGTTAGTGTTCAGCATTTCCCCAAAGGTGACTTGAGAAGCTCGCACTCCTCTGGCCCCGGAGGAGCTTGCCTTCCCCATGCTGGCCCCCTCCTTCTTGCAGGAATTGTCTCTAAGGAGGGATTGGCTAGACCGGGCCAGGCTGGGTGGGGCTGGGTGTGCATTCCTCCTTGGGGCAGTGGCCCGGGAAGACCCAGGGAAGTGGACAGGGGACAGGTGTCTCTTGAGCTTGGCTGGCTTGCAGCCTGAGGGCCAGACGAGCTGTGAGGCATGCCACCATGGCCACAGGCTCCTGAACACATCTCCAGGGACAGGGAACCGTCCCAAGCACCTGAGGCCAAAGGTGCTGCTGTCTCCATCCTGGGAACTGAGCCCTGTGTTCTGAGCACGCCTATGGCTTTGCGACCAGGCCTCACCCAGAAGCCCCCTGGGGAGCTATAGCTGGGTGGCCCACCTCTTTCTGCCCCGCTCATGTCTCCTCCAGCTTTGTGCCTCTCAACACGACACCATCAGTGACAGGGTCCGGAGTCTGCCCCTGGCCCGCCATGCTGTCGTGACGGGCAGGGCGCCTGAAACATAAGTTAGAACATTTGGGCCTAAGTCCCCAATCTTCCTGCCTCTGTGTTCTTGGGAGACATTACCTGGCCTCTCTGGCCTTAGCTTTCCTGAGCTGGGGAGAGCACCACAGTTAAGGAGCCTCAGAGCTCCAAAGTGGGGTGAATGTTCGTGTCCCTCTATCACCCAAATATGGTCCTATTGGCCAGACTTCCTTCCTGATCACCAGAGCAAATTACACACACACACCCCCCACCACACACACTCATTAACCCAAACAAATCACACAAGAAGGGCTGTTGATACTATGAATTTTTAATTGGTACCTTCCTCCCTACATTGGAGGAAGAAACGAGGATGCCCCACAATGATCTTTTCTCCTTTGGAGGGGCCTGGACAGAAGGAAGGGCAGAGGAGGGAATGGGGGAGCAGATGTAGAGCTGACAGTGGCTTTCCCAAGTCATTTATCTAGTGTGTGTGTGTGTGTGGGGGGGTGGCTGGACCTGCACAGGAAGTCCAGAAACGAGAAGTCATCAACAAGCTGCCACATTCCCAAACATACCCTCCCAGCTCTCGCCTAGAGCCTCCCTCGGGTCCCTGCAGCTCCCAAGGCCACCACCAGATGGGAGCATCGAGCAACATTCCTTTTCCTTCCCAAGCCTGACACCCGTCCTCCCTCCCTTCTTTCACCCTGCTCCCCATCCCAACCTGGACTTTCCCTTCATCTCCCTTCCCACCAGAACAGATCCTGGGGCTTCTATCTGCCTTCTGTCCAAGGAAGCCAGTGGCAGATGAAAGCACACTGTCCTTTCAATGGGACCATTTGACAGTTGGGAAGGCCAGCCATGGGTCTGCTTCCCCGGGGGGGGAGGGGGGGGGGCGGGGGGGCAGGGACCCTGGGAGCTGGACATTCACATTCAGTCACCAGGAGCTGGGCATTGACTAATATCTGTGTCCTAGCACCTGGTACCCAGAAAGTGTTCAGAAAATGTCCATTGAGTCGGACTGAACAGAGCTAAATTAATACAACAACAATCAATAAACCAACCAATAAAGCCAAGGAGAAACATGAAGGATGTGTATTCTGCTGGTGCTATGGTGGCATCAGAGACTGCAGGGCCCACTTGACCGAAGCACGGGCTGACCACCGCCTCAGGACAAGGGGTGTGCCGGGTCAGACCATGCCCTCCCCCCGCCCCCCCCTCCCGCTCCCTGCGTCCCACAAGCCCTAAAATGAAGTGGTTTCTGCTCGTAGTGATCTAGGGGGCTCTGGGGAATTTGTCCAAAGAGTCCCTGGTCCCTCCTTTCTCTCCCCACCTACAACTTTTGCAAACCGATTCATTCTGTGATTCCCATGACCGTGCATACGCCACCTCCGAAAGCCTGGCTGGGAGCTGGCTGGGGGCAGGGAGAGCCAGCAGAGGCGGCTGACCAGCACAGAGAGGGTCACAACGCCCCACCGACTGGTCATCAAGAATAGCTTGCAGGTGTCTGGTGGCTTCTCCTTTGGTCCCCCTCAGCTAAAGAAGATACAGACCCCTTCTTGAGCCCAAGACTAGAAGTTGTTCTAAGAACCTCCGGTGGATTTTCCCCACTGGCCTACAACTGTCGAGCCTGACCTTGCCCAGTTTGTGGACTGAGGGGCGTTGGGGGGTGGGTAGGTGGACGAGGGCCGGGGAGGGGGCCGGGGAGGGGCGGAGGGGGGCCGGGGCTTCAGCGCAAGCCCAGAAACTCCTTGAGGACGTCGCAGGTCTTCTTGTGCAGGACCTCACGCAGCTTCCTGACCCGCCGGCTGCTGGACGCTCCCACGAAGCTATCCGGCCGCAGCACGGCCATGCCGCCGTCCACCTCGCCCATGATGATGAGTGGCGTCTCGCCCGCCGTCACGTTGGGGCAGGGGCAGCTCCAGTCCACGTGGAGCAGGGTGACCTCCAGCGGCTCCTGGCCCAGGAACTTGAGGCCCATCTTCTCATCCTTGAGGACCTCGTCCACGGTCACCAGGGCCCGCCCCGCATCGGGCTCCTCGGTCAGCTCGGACACGCGGCCCAGGATGACGAAGTCGCTCCGACAGAAGCTGGTGACGAGCTTCTGCCGCGGCTTGCAGGCCCGGCAGCGCTGGGTCCCCCGAGGGAAGGGGCAGGACTCCTCGCAGGCCTCGCGGCTCTCGAAGTTGTTGCCGTTGCCGTCGCATCCGCCGTAGATGAAGGACTGGCACTGGCCGGCCTGGCTGTTGTAGGCCCAGCGGGGCGCGTAGGCTTTGCAGGGCCCCTGCAGGGCGGGCAGGCTGCACACGGCCAGTGGCCCGCTCATGCAGGCCAGCATGCAGGCCTCGTAGGTCTCGAAGTGGTTCCGGTTGCGGTGGCAGTGGCCAAAGGTGAAGGTGAGGCAGTTGTTGGCCTGCGCATCGAAGTGCCAACGGGTCTGCTCCTCGCCGCAGTCCTCACTGTCGGGGGGCTTCAGGCACTCGGCCGCGGGGAAGGCCGTGCCGTTGGGGGTGCTCTCCAAGGTGGCCACCGCCTGACCCCCCCTGACCACGGACAGCGGGAAGTCGGCACGCAGGACCCCGGCGGCGTTCCGGGCCGTGCAGGTGTAGATGCCAGCGTCCTGGGGCTGGGCGTTGTAGATGACCAGCTGGGCGATGTTGGTGACCACCACGTTGCCGCGCACGTGGTTGGGCCGCATGACCACATTCTCGCGATCTTCCAGCTGCTTCTCCCAGGTGATCTCGGGCCGGGGCCGGCCCACCACATCACACAGGAAGCTCACGGTCTCACCCACGGTGACCGACTGGTGCACAGGGTGGTGGAGCAGAGCCGGGGCCGCCATATCCAGCCCCGGCGTCTCCGGGGAGGCCGTGGTAGGGTGCACGGTGGTCTCGGGCGGCGGGGGACTGGTGTTGGGCCACGTGAAGTGGTAGCGGCAAGTGACGACGGCCAGCGTGATGCCCTTCGAGCAGGCCTCGGCATCCATGTAGCAGCGGTTATAATAGGTGAGGCCGTCGGAGGCGCACGTGAAGCTGGGCTCCTTCTCACAACGATCTTTGCACTTACACACGGGCTGGCCGTCCCAGATGTCACACTCGGAGCCCTGCTGCAGACACATGAAGTGATCGCAGGTGGCCTCCTTGGGCATGCCCACCGGGCCCTTCTTCCCTTTCACGTCCATGTACCGGGCGGCCACACAGCTCTTGGTCCCGCACACGTTGGGGCAACACTTCTCATAGGTCTCGCACTCCTGCGGGGAGCCAGAGGGAGAGGCCTGAGCATGGAGGAGCAGGACGTGTGCCCCGGCTTCCCCCGCCCCCCGTGTCTGCGGAAGGGAACTGGTATGTGCTCACCACCTACGGTGAGCCGCACATTCGGATGATGACAGGAGATACGCAGCCCCTGCTATCTGCTGGGCCTTCTTCTAAGAACGTGTGTACCTGTCTGCTTCTCTCTTGCTCATCACAGGCCTGGCGGTGGGCAGAACCATTAGCCTCACTTCGCAGGTAGTGATAACGAAGGCACGGAGAGGTGAGGCCACTTGCCTGAGGTCCGCTACAGCTGGTAGTGGTGTGAGGTGTAGGTGTGAGAGGAGGCAGGCCACGTACCTCCCAGAGGGGACGTTTCTCTGACTACCATTTTATAGATGAAAGTGCAGAGACTTGGAGAAGTTTCGCCCAAGTCCCGAGAGCGGGCAAGTGGCAGAAAAGGGCTTCAAGCTCCAGGTGGATGGGACTCTGAAGGGAGATCTCTTCTTCCACATCATAGGGTGACCACAAAGGAGGTCTAGGTGCGAACAAATGAGCCCTGCCTCTCTTTTTTTCCACTGGGGTGAGGACGCCCTGGCCGAATTGAAGAGGTCACGCCAAACCCTAAGAAGGAAAAATCGGACACCTCTGGGACAGATGTTTGAGGCCGGCCACACACGCGTCAGGAACAGCCGCTCCGTGGCGGGCCCACGCTTGTTCAGGGCCCAGGGGAAGGGCAGGCGGGACAGGCCCGGGACGCCAGGTCCCACCACGGAGGGCTGTGCTAGGCCCAGGTGCTCAGCTCTGATGTATGCGACATTTCGTGGGGGACATCCACAAGGAAAACAGCCCCGTTGGGTGGCAAAGGTTAGCAAAGCCGTCAGCGAGGACTTACTAGGGCTATAATCCCCCTTGATGCTCTGTGGAGCCACATAAGGCATTAGTTTAATTCCTCGAAATTAGCAACATGCTCTGGGACCGACACAAACAAGGATTTCACGTGGTGTTTTCGACAATAACACCTCGTACCCACTGGGCAGGCGGGCAACGCTCCTAATCCTCCGTCCTGGTAGTAGCTCTGGGAATTACTCCCCACTAGGGCTGGCCTCTTGTGGTTCCGACTTTTATTTCAGCCTCTTTGACATTCCACATCAGCTAAGAGGGGGAAATATCCCCCACCGGAGCTGTGTGGAGACTGCCCGCTTGACTTGTTTACTGTTTTCCCCCTCTCGGCTCAGAATGGGGACTTTGTTTTGCAGTCCTTGCTTGGCATAAGCTTCTAGGCCACGCCAGGGGAGGCTTTGGGACAGGGATGGGCAGATCTCAGAGCTGGGGTCTGAGGGTGAGAGACCCAGTGGGGGATAGAGGGCAGGAAAGACTGGAAGCAGACAGGAGAACCTGCTCTTCGGCCTGAGGGTCGTAAAATTCCTTAAGAGACAGGCCCAGGGAGCTCCTTTAGGACCCTGAGGTCCATGAAGGTGTGGGTCCCCAGAGTTGGGGTGGGAGGGAGGGGGGGAAGGTATCTCTGGGCCCGGGAAACCTAGAAGGAATCCTTAGGACAGTTTTTGCTTGAGGGCTCAGAATATACCCATAGGCAAATGAGTCCCTAGCCCCACACAGGTGCCTTTTCCCCAAGACATGCGACATCAGCCAGAGCCTCACTGTCCCACACCCTACCTGATTTATCAGGCCAGCCCATGCCAGTGGAACAGACTTCCCTGCAAACATAGCCAATGACCCTCATGACCTCAGCTGAATGGGAGCGCTCTGCCCCCGTCTTCCCTTTCCTCAGCACCACCACTGCTCACTGGCAGCGTCTGGCCTGAGAGGTCTGACAACTGTACCCTGGACACCGTGGGGGCAGAGACCACTCTCCGCAGGGCAGTCATGAGCTTTTCTGTAGCCTACATGCGTTTGGCAAATGGAGCGTCTCTTCTATTCCCTGGTGCTGCCCAGCCCAGCCCTGAGCCCTAGGAACTGGCCGGGCCAGCAGGAAGCACCTCTGCCCAGGCAGGTGCTAGGTACCAGCAGGCTCTTCTTCATCACCCGAAGGGAGTGGCAGGGATGGCCCTGGGACTCGGGAGCTGGGAGAGAACTGCCCTAGCGCCAGGCCTGCGCTGCTTGCCTCAGGCTGCTCTAACGAGAGCAGAAGGGAGGACCGAGGAATCTGGCAGGTTGAAACAGTCCGCTTCCCTCCCAGGGATAACCAGGGGGTCTATTCAGAGCTGTTCCTGCCCACTCTCCCCATCAGCCTGGCCTGATCTCAGGGTCAGGGTGCGGACCCCTGTGGGCGGGGGTGGCCCGGAGGCCTCAGCTTTGCCGGAGAGACGCAGGTGCCAAGCCCACCCTCCCATCCCTGGCTGTGGGACCTCGTCATGCTCACTGCGATGTCCTGAGTGTCTGCTGTCACCTATCGAGGCGGGGCTGAAGGGTCGTGCCAGTCCCCACCATGTGCCTGGCCCGGTGCTGCCTCAGAGCCCCCCTCAGCAAACATGAGACCAGGAACCCCAGGATGAACTTGGATATATCATACCCACCTCTTCATCTGGGCCTCGGACTTGGACAGACATCACTCCCTGTTTATGTGGACTGGGGCCCAACTTCCTTCCCGCTCCCAGATCCTCCCAGAGGTGGGGGGGGGCTCCTGAGTCTCCCCAGCCCACGGCTCCCACTAACACCCTCACGTGGTCCACGTCAGGCTTCCGGATTCCCACTCACCTGGTCCGTCTCACACTCCCGCTTGCAGGTGCTCTGGGCATCCACCCAGAGGTTGGGGTTCATGTCGTTGGGGCAGATGCCCGCATGGGAATAGCGGATAGGCGGCAGTGCCAGGCCCCTTGGGGGCGCCCCGAGCAGCAGCAGGAGAAGTGCCGCCTGCGCCCAGCGGGACCAGAGCCGGCAGCACCCCAGGGCCCCCATGATGCGGTCTGCGGTGGCTCGAGACCTCCCCTGCGACGGGGCCAGGGGCTGGGGCCCACCGGGGCCTTCTCCTTCTCTGGGCTGCAGACACCTGCCCTCCCCACCCCGGCGGGCTTCCTCGCAGCCGCCGCGGCCGCCTCCACCAAGTCAGTGGAGCCCGCTGGGCTGCGCGGCTTCAGATAAAGGAAAGGTCTTTGCAAGGAAACTCCCTCTCCTGAGTGTGCAGGGAGAAGAGCCGCGGCAGGGGCCCGAGCCTGGATTTATATCCTGGGCGCGCCACCCGAGTGGGAGCGAGCTAACCTGATGCCTGTCACAGGCAGGCTGCTGGCTCCTCTGTCCCGTGGCTGATCACAGACTTGTTGCAGAAGGGGGAAAAAAAAAAGCTGGAAGCGGTTTAGGCGGGCGTATCTGGCACGGTGGGACACCTGCTTGTTTTTGACTCCAGGAGGCCTTTAACCCCTTCAAGGGCCAGAAATGGCATGTGCTTTGGGGGGGAGCTGGCTCCAGGACACGCAAGCTCCCTGTAAAGGAGCGGTTTGTTTCCCTTTCCCCCACCTCCTTGGGCCAGGCCCCCTCCTCCCCGTGGCCACCTCTGAAGAACACACAATCGCTTGTTACAAGGAGGGACCTGCAGCCGCAGGGTTAGCATCGCCTGGCCCGATAGTACATTTGAGAGCAAATGACGTGGAAAAACAACAAGTTCACGGCCATTCCAGGGCGGGCCTGAGCAGCAGTGCCGTGCTGGGTCCGCCGCCTCCCACCCCCGCACCAGGTCCCTCTGCGGGGCTGCTGGGGGGGGGGGCGGGGTGCGCGCGGACAGCTCCCTATCGCTCGGTCCCCGGGCAGTTCGCGTCTCAAGTTCCAACTTCGGTGAATTTTCCCCAAATCATTCCAGAGACACATACCAGATATGCTCCGGCTCCCCCAGCTGCCGGGACGTATCACATTCCTCGCTCCTCGATTGACACACTCGTCAGCTCCAAGAAAACCTACGGGGTGTCTCAGGACGGAGCTGGGCAGCGGCCGCCCTTGCTAACCACCCCTGGGCCGGTGCCTGAGCTCTGTTGTATGCCCGGCACCTCGGCCGTCCCCTGGGTTCCCCCACTTCACAAGGGAGAAGGTTCAGGGCCGGAGAGGGCCAGCGACTCGCCCAAGGTCAGCCACCGCGGGCAGGGAGAGTCGTCCCACTTGCTAATATTTACTGGGTTCCTGGTGTGTGCCGGGCTCTCTGTGTGCATCACGACACTCCATCCTCACGACAAACTACCTTCATTGCTGAATGGCGGAAAAGACGCCCAGAGAGGCTAAGCCACTCACCCCTCCGTTGCACAGCTATGGGATGCCGCCGTTAACACGGGAAATGCCAGTTTGCGGGGTGCGGGCCGGGGCCTTTGGACCCCCCCCTCCGCCCACCTGGCTGTCAGAACTGCTGTCAAGGTACAGCTTCAACTCTGGTTTTTACAGGTGGGACAAGAAGTTTGTGGAAACATCAGATGCTGTATTGGGGGGCACAGGGAAAGAGTTGGAAGCAGCCGTTGGAGGGGGTGGGGGGCCATTTCTCTCCCTTACGGCAGGAAATGTCAGGTACCTCAAACACTACCGAAAAGTGAGCTGGCGAAGCATATTTGCATGGGTCACTTGACCCCCAGACGGTGTGAGGGAGCGGGGTCACTGATCCCTGCAAGAGAGAGGTACCTTGTAAAGGCCAAACCACCGAGGTTTTGAGGAGCAGGAACTGAGCTGCTGCATCCCAGGGATAGTAGATGGGGTGGGCCCAGCCCACATCAGAGCCAGGAGGGACCTGGAAAGTCCCCAGCAGTGTTCTCATTTCACAGGTGGGGAAACTGAGTCCTGAACGCAGGTCCCTCCTCTTCCAGGTCCACTCTCCCCTTGAGGGCTAGGATTCACCATCTCATCTGACTGTAAAAAGGCGGCACAAGGCTTCTCTCTGCCCTGCGGGCTTTTCCCCGAGGGGGGTGTGTGTTGCCTTCTCCCCACCTCTACCAAGTCTTCCCCATCGTGTGGGTCATTCTGCAAGATCTGTCTTTTCTGCTTATGTCAAAGAGCTAATGAAGGGTGTCAGATCCTAATCCCCTAAATTATTGGAATAAACTTCCCTCCGAGGCCGGGCCCGGTAATGAAGCCAGACAGCGGGCGACGCCGGCTGCTTTGAATTCCCTGTAATTTCATAAACCCGTGTTCCCGCCGCTGGGAGCAGGGCCTCAGCCCCGCGCTTGACGAATGCAGCTTACGCAGCCTCCTTTGAAACCACAAAGGGGAAAGGATGGTGACAAATTTCTAAGCAGGACTTAGAAAAATGGTCACAGCCCTGTTACGTGAGGACAAGTGTCCAGGGAGAGGAGGCTGATCTCTGGGGAGTCACCTGAGACCACTCGAGGTGATGGGAGGGCCTGGGGTCAGCCAGAGCCGAGGTGGCCGGCAGGGGGTGGGCAGAAAAGCAGGGGAAGCTCCCCCACCCCACCTGCTCCTCGCTCGCTTGTTTTCTCTCTCTCTTCGGGGTTGACTGAGAAAGGCCTCGGTCCGCCCAGCTCGGCCCTGTCAAGAGCCACGGGCCTCCTTCCCGCCTAGGGCCCCATTTCTGGCCATTCCACTCTGAGAACTTTCAAAACAGCATCGGGGAAGAAGGGGCCTAGAACACCCCGGCTCTCCCTCTCAGCGCTTCCAAGTCTCCCACCAAAACACAGCTCAGAATAATAAATAACATCTGATCAGGGCTCGGAGCCCACACAGCGTTTGCACCTACATCATCCTGCTGACCCTCCCACCAGCCCCAGCAGGGAGCCTGGGAGGTGTCGCTGGGAGCTCCATTGTACAAGAGAGGAAACCGAGGCACAGAGAGGCTAGCTGGGCCTGCCCAGGGCCCCGCGGCTCACGCCCTGCCCTCCCCTCCTGGACCCCAGTCCTGTGCTCTTCACACAAGCCATGCACACTTCCAGCCTCCAGAAAGGCCCCCACTGGCCGCCCCGCCAGCCCAGCGTGTTTCTAAGCTGTTCTGGTACCGCTTTGAAGTCTCCTCCTGGGCCCCTCCCACAGTTCCTCAGATCTGGCGGTCCTACCTCGGTCTGCACTGGAGGCTGGCAGGCACCCCACCCTCACCACACCCCTGGGACCGAAGGGGGGGCTCTGCGGCCGGTTCCCACCGCCCCCTCGCCAGGCCTCCCTTCTGCCAGCATGAGCATCGGGGAAGTAGAGCCGGGGCTGTCACCTGAGCAGATGTCACCTGCCTTCCCCCCCCCGCCCAGGGGACATCGGGCCCAGCGTGGTCACAAGAGGGCTGGGCTCTGCCTTCGACTCAGAAGAGCTCCCTCCCCGTCCCACAGGGAGCACGGCCCCTTCACACCCTCCAGGGTGGGTTCAAGGCCAGCTCTAGGTGCAGCTGCAGGAAGTGACCCCGGACAGTGGACTCTGCGTGACCCTTGACCTCAGGCTCACCCTTCACATAACAACTTCCCAGCCACTGGGGCCTGGACAGGACAACACAGCGGACATTGTTTTCCCAATCGGCCAGGCCTCTCCCCTCTGGAGACCAGTCACACGCGTGGTGGGGACGACGGGGATGCCACGCCAGCCCCCCGGATGCCATGGCGCTCACGCACGGACCAAACCTCTTACCTCTCGCAGCATCTCCTCCTCTTTCCTTACTTGATGGTTTTTAAAGCACCCACTATGTGCTTAGTACTCTGGGTACACAGAGGAACAACCGTCCTTGTCCACAGAGAAAACACAGCATGCAAACCCATGATAAGACTAGTGAAGGCCTTCTTGGAGGTCCCCACGAGTGCTGGGGGGGGGGGCAGGCAGGGGGAGAGAGGCCCAGGGCTGCAGACGTGAGGTGGGGTGGGTCCAGAAGCCTGAGCGGGAGTCTGCAAGACGGAGCACAGAAGGCGCTTTCGTCCACTCCCCCTTGGAAAGCCCTGGCCCACAGTGCGGCCTCCTTGGCCAAGGCCCTCCCTCTGCGGGGCCCAGGCCTCCAGAAAGGGGAGGTGAAAGGAAAGTCAGTAGGTTTGGTAGATGGGGTGGGGGCGGGGGCTGCAGGTCCTGCTTTTGCCTGGGGCAGCCCCAGCAAAGCCAAACCAGCAGCCTGTTCTGGTCCACGGCTTGGGCCCCCAGACCTGAGGCAGCCACACTTTCTCCCAAACGGTTGGGGAAGGCCAGCGCCCTGGGAACCCCCTTGCCCTGATCCTTGATTTCAACATATCTGGGAGGAGGAAGAACGTAAGGAGCAAGAATCAGGGTGCTAGGGCCAAAGAAGGCCCCAGCAAGAGTGCTCAGATGGGTTCTCAGAAGGCCCAGGCAGCCTCGGCTAAAGGCAATGATTAGTCAGACCCAAGCTGGGGAATTCAATAAAGCGGGCAGCTCATTACCCAGCTGGGGATCCCTTGCCTGAGCGGCCGCAGGCCTGGGTTACATTACAGGGCTATGTGAACTCTCCCCTCAGAGTGAGACTGCACCGGGTTTTGGAATAATTATGGGGCCTCAGCAGATGGTGGAGGCGGACAGGGGAGGCCTTCAGCTGTGGGACACGTGACTTGTCTGCGTCTGTGCAGAGCAGGACATGGGAGGGTCCCCCCCTGGGCCTCGGGGGAGGCAACACTGAATCCGGATCTGAGAATTACGGGGTTGGCTGTGGTCGGGCCTGGCCCAACCCCCTAGGCCAGCCAGGCCTCCTTAGACCCCCGCCTGGGGCCGGGGGGCCCTGCTGGGGGTGCCGAGGCCCTGGAAGCTGGTTGGTGTCTGAACGGATCTGTGTGTCATGAAGCAAGAACAGGAGACACAACTTCTGGGCACCTGTGAGCCCCCAGATGCCTTCCTGGAGAAGGTGGGCATCAAGGGCTCAGCGGATTTCAGCCCTGTGTCAGAGCCTTCGCCCACTTGGGCAGCAGCGTGCACTCAGGTTGAGCACTGTGTGAGGAGTCCTGGGTTCTCAGCCTGGTCCACCATCAACCCACTGCGAGACCACCTCTACTTTCGCATCTGAGGCTGCTTCCAGCTCCCTCCTCTGTGATCCCGTGTCCTGATTCCTCCAGCTTTGCCTTCACGGACTCAGCTTCAAAAAGCCCTGAGCAGCTCTCAGCCAAGACAAACACGGGAGTGAAGAAGCCAGAAAGCCACAGGACTGCGGGGCTGCTGTGGGTCCATCTCTCCGCTCTGCTGGGGGAGAGCGGCAAACCGTGTTTCCACGCTTCCCAGGCCCGGGGGCTCCATGGGACCGCCACGCATCAGGGCACAGCCTACCTCCTGCTCAGACCATCCCTATCCTGGAAGCTTCCTCTGGCTACTCCACCCACAAGCTCCCTCCCTCTCTGCCTTACTGTTTTCTTCCTCCAGATGAGAGAGCAATGAGAAGGTCTCAGACCCGCGGGTCTCCCTGCTCACCTGCACACTGCTGTGCAGAGGGGCACGTGTTCTCTAAAACCAGATGCATTCCTCATCCCCGCTGCAGGGGTACCACATGGTGGGGGATGGGGGGCGCAAAAAACAGGCCTTTCCCGGATGGATCATTACTTCAAGACTTCCGGCTTAAAGATGGCTTCCTTAAGGCTTCTCCACACCTTCAGGATGAAAGCCAAAGCACTTATTTAACCTGGACCAATGCAAACTTCTGCCTCAGTTTCCTTTCCCAGGCTTATCATTTGCTCCTCTTTCTCTCAGACCCTGGAAGCTGCCACAGTGCTCTTTCACAGCTCCATGCTGTCTCTCCCCGTCAGCCCCTTGGATGTTGTCCTCTGCCATGGACACTCTCCCTTCTCCAGGCCAACTCCTTCCCAGCCTATCCTGGAAGCCCCAAGCCTTTCCGGAGGCCTTCCCAATCTCAGGAAGGCCCTCGACACTTCTCAGTTGTGTGTGTGTGTGTGTGTGTGTGTGTGTGTGTGTGTGTGTGTGGCGGGGTGGGGGGGGTTGTTCCTGGTATTGTTTTTACAATGAAAAAGCAAAACAAAACAAAAAGCCAAAACAGCGTTATAAAACCCGTAGCAAGGTTTAATCATTGCACGCTGCCAGGACATATCACTGCTCACGTGGGTGTCAATTGGTTCAGGGATAATATCAAAAATCCACATTTGAAGCCCTTTGTGAGTGTGGCCTGGGCCCGTGACCTTCCTGGGATTGCCTGTGATATCCCTGGGCACAGTTTATGTGGCATTGAAATGACTTATGCCTCATCTATCACCCAGACTGGGCTTCGAACCCGTGGCAGGCGGAGAGGTGCACTCAACCAGTGTATGTTGAATAAAGGGATGATCCCGTCAAGCAGCCAGTGCCCTTGCAGAGCAGGCATGAGTATTCCTGGTTGTCAGTCATACCTGAGAGAGACCAGTTGTCCTGGGGCAGGAAACCAGAACTCCAAAGACCAGCTGGAGGCAGGCAAGGGAGGGTATGCCCATCCCTGGGCCCTGCCAACCACTCTGGGGGAGAAGGAGCCTAGAGTCTGCAAGGGGCACCTCTGGGCTGTTTGGTTGGACAAGGCTTGGGCATCACGTGGACAGCCCTGGAGACAGAAGGAAGGTGCCCCATGGGGTGCACCACACCCCCCATGCCACTCTTCCTGCATGCGTCCCCTGGCTCCTCCCCAGGCTTCCACGAGGCCCTCTTCAGCCATGCTCTTCCCTACCTCCAGAGAGATCTTTTCAAATTCCAAACTCGAACATGTCACTTGCCCTGCTTTGAATGGTGGCCCCCCAAAAATGACATGTCCATGTCCTAAGCCCCAGAATCTGTGAATGTGATCTTACTTGGGAAAAGGGTCTTTGCAGAGGGAATCTTGAAAGGCGATCATCCTGGATTATCCAAGAGGGCCCAAAATCCAGTGACAGGTGTCCTCTTAAGAGAAAGGCGGAGGGAGATCTGAGATGCCGAAGAGGGGAGGACCACATGTAGACAGAGGCAGACGCGAGTGATGTGGCCGCAAGCCCAGGAGTGCCCCAGCCACCGGAAGCTGGAAGAGGCAAGAAAGGGATTCTCCCCTAAAGCCTCCAGGGAGACCGCAGCCTGCTGATACTTTGATTGCGGCCTTCTGGAAATGAATACACCTGCCTAGAACTTCTCAAGGTCCTTCCCAATCAGAATCGGAATTGAACGGCCTCCAGAGCCCTCTGAGATCTGCTCTTGCCACCTCCCCAGCCTCACTGCTCGCCTTGATGGTCCAGCTGGTGTTCTCCCGATGTCCCACTAGGGTGACCAGCCCTCCGGGTTGGCCTGCGACTGGCCTCGTTTTAGCAGGGAAGTCCAGTTTCCCGGTTTGCCTTAGTCCTGGGCAGAGAAGAGCAGTTGCTCACCTGTGGGTACCATGCTGTCCATACTGTTGTTCAGGCCGTTCTCTCTGCCCAAAATGTCCAAGAAACTCTACTGCAGGACGCCACCAGGAAAAGTAAGCCTCCAGGAACCCACGCCTGGACCACACGGTGAACCCTGAAGACACTGCTTATCTTGCCTGGGACCCAGAGTTGGCTGGCAGCAGGGACTCGGGCCCCTGCGGCCGGGAAGGGTAACAGAGGCCCCGGGGCGTGTTGGTTACCGGAGTGCGGCTCCAGCCCCATGGGGACTGTGGCAGTTGGCCTTTGGTGCAGGTGACCTGAGACAGAGGAGTCACAGTGGGTGGCAGTCCCTGCCATGGCCCCTGGGGAAGGGGGAGGCTTGAGCACGCACATTTGGGCTGCAGGAGTCCAATGATCCCGAGGGTTAAAGATCCACAGACAAAAGAACTGCCAATCAGGAGTGCGTTCAGCAGCATGTAACAGAGACCCTGAGCCCTGTGGCTTCAGTCCTTAGTTTACTTGAGGTCCGAGGCAGCCTGGCTAATTCCCAGGGCGCTGGCTCCTATCTTTTCTGTCTCTCTCAGCACGTGGCTCTTGTTCCTCACATCCAATGATGGCTGCCCCCCTAGATACTGCCTCGTTCTGGACCCAGATTAGGGGGAAGGGCCAAAGCTCACGGAGCTGCCTGCATCTTTTCGGGGAGGGGACTCCTCCTGAGAGCCCGCCCACCATCACACATCGGCCAGCACCGTCCCTCATGACTCTAGCTGCACGGGAGTCCAGAGGGCGATGGCTCTGGCTTTGCAGCAAGGGAGAAAGGAGTTCTCAGTGGCTTTGGGTGGGCCGTCCACAGCATCCGCCACAGCAGCCTTTCCTAGGACCTGCTAGCTGGTGGGGTGTCTCATTCTTGCAGCTCCTGGTTTTGTCTACACTGTGAACTAGCCTCTGCTTTTAGAATTGGAGTCAATTGCTCTGCAGGGCAATGTGCTGTTAGATAAAGATGGATATGGGTTCTCAGAGAGTACCCCGCAGTTCTGTGGGGTACCGGTGGGCTATGATAAAGCCGGGTTGAGCCAGCCCCAAAGGCCCTGGAAGCGGAAGTTGGTAGGGTGTTCTGCACACAGAGGACATGACCAGCTTTCTGTTAAACAGAGCTTGCTCGCTACTGCAACCCCCAGAGAAGCTGAGCAAAGGAGGTCCCTCGGAAGGGACCTTTCACTAGCCCGCCTTGACAATGACGTCCTTACAACTGAACCCTGCCCTAAGGAAGAAAGAGAGGCCAGCGTCAGGTGAGAGCAGAGCTCTGGGGGCATGTTCAAGTCCACGGTCCCAAGTCTGCATCGAGACGGAGCCCCAGACACAGAGGCAAGTGGTGGGAAGGCGGTTTCGGTGGGAGCAGAACTGCTGGGCAGGTGACAACATACCACACGCTGGGACAATTGGAGGGGGTACGGGGCCAGCCCCAGGGAAAGGGGTTGCCATTCAATACTCATACACTCGGGAAACATGGATTTTATACCTGCTGTGTGCCAGGTGTTCTATGAGGCACTGGGGTACTAACCAGGTACAGTCTTTGCACTTGGCACTCGGGGAAGTGGACAGTGTACGTGGGAAGAAAGGTGGAGCAGCCCATTACAGACTCAGGAATCCAACTGCGAGTGGTGCATGCTAGGAAGGAGGCCAGGAAGCTGGGGCCATCCAGGGAGGGGAAGGAGTGGGTCAAGCAGAGGAAGCAGGGTCGAACTGAGGTGAGGAGAGTCTTAACCGGGTCCACAGCAAGGCAGGTGTGGCTGGAGCACAGAAAGAGAGAGAAGTAGCTAGTGGCCGAGGCTGCCAAAGCATGCAAGGGCTAGACCCTGCTGGGCTTAGAGATAGTGGTGAGGAGTTTGGACTCACTGGTAAGGTTGGACTGTACCTCTGGGACTCTGAAAGGTGGCGAGGGTCCGATGTGGCAAAGAGGTGATGGGGAGAGGGCAGGGAGGCTTAGGGAGGCCCTGCAGCCTGGAGCAGAGCGCTCTCAGGGAGCCCATGGGTTCGTACCCCATAGGACAGAGGGAGGCGGGCTTTCTACTCGGGCTGAGGCCGGAGGGACAGGGGAGAAGAACGGGGGGCGCCGGGCATGGCCCATGTGCTGCTGGTGACTGGGGGCCCCCAGGGAAGTGGCTCAGTGGAGGGGCTTGGCCAACAGATCAGGGACTGCCCTGTGCTTTCGTTCAGTTTGTGAAAGTGATGAGGGAAGGGGAGGAAGGGAACAAGGGAGATTATATGACTTCCCCCAAAGCAAAGAAGAGACATGCTCCACGGAGGATGGCACTCGCCTGGGCCAATCAAGGCTGATGGCCGATCTCCTCATGACTCCCTCCAGGCAGCCGAGGCTGAGGAAGGACCACGGGGTCGGAGTGACTCAGATGCCAGGCCGTTGCCAGACCTCACCAAAGACTTTCCTGCCCAGCGGACAACGGGACTTATTTTAATCAAGTCTACGAACCCGTGGACTCACGTTCCCCACTCCAGAAAACCAGGGGTCAATGCTTCCTTCGCACCACCACCGGGACGTGCCCCTTTCAGTTCCTCCTAAACGCCTCAGCTCATGGCTTTCCCTGGAGTGTGTTCTTGTCATTGTTTTCCTCTTTAACAGAAACCCATGGTCAAGATGGTCTCAGAGTAAAGACACGCAGCAGGATGTCGGTGGCCAGAGCAGCCGAGAACCGAGCCCAACAGCAGGAAGCCTTGACCTACCCCACAGGGCAAGAGGGCTGCTGGCCTCGGAGAGGCTTTCTGGAGGCTGGAGCTGAGGAAGAGGCTGCATCTGTGACCCAGCCTCCTGCATCTGTGACCCCTGGGATAGAAAACTGCTTGATGGCCAGGGCCCCCAGCTGTCCTGACTGCAACACATAGCAAGAAATGCATTCTCCATAGGCATTCAGGACACACATGCGTACGCACAACTGAAACCAGAGTTTTACAGCTTTTTGTTGTTGTTCTTTTAACCTTCAACAGACCCTAAGCCAACAGACCCAAGTCACCCTTTGGATGATGATTATTCACTATTTACTCAGCAAGCACTTCTGAGGAGTCGTGGTGTGCCCTGCACTGTACTCAGACCTGGGCAGACGGGTAGAGTCAGAGAAATGACCTCGTCCATCGGTCACGGATTTAGAATTTCAGGCTAGGACACAGATCCTGAACAAATGCTCACATGAACGTAAATGGCACATTTCGCGAGTGCTTAAGGGTGCCTGATATATACCAGGTGGTTGGGCCAGGCGGGCCTCCTCTCCCTGGTCCGTTTCTCCACCTGCTCAGGGCGGGAGTCAGCTGGAGCTGACTCTGAGCACCTGGCTGGCTCAGATTCCAGGGGAGAGCGCCAGAGGTTAGGAGCCCTGTTTCCAATTTAGAGCTGGGGTCAGGGAAGGGCTTCCAGGGGAAGCGGTGTGGACGCTGGGCCCCCAAATGATGAGCTGTAGGCAGCCAGGCGAGGAGGGCACAGCACACATGCAGGCTGTGAGGTGGCAGGGGACCCACATGGAACATTCAAGAACGGGACGACAGCCAGAGACTGGAGAGGAGTGAGTCCACATAAGTCCCCGTGGGCTCAACTCGGAGGGGAGAGTCTCTAACCCATGTCTACAACCACCACCAGGAAGGAGTCCCTGACTTTACGTTCCATTTAAAAAACATGTTTCCTTTGCACTTTGGATTTTGTTTGGGCAGGTGTTGGGGTGGGGATTTGAGAAAACAAACAAACACACGAAACAAACCCAGTGTGCGGCTAAGTGAAGGGTAGACCCCAGGAGACCTATTTCGTAGGCACTGCTCTAGTTTGCAGATGATCAAACACGTAAGAACCCCTCACTGTGTCAGTATTTGGGAATCTCCTGGGAGCACGAAGTAGGCTGGGGTCAGCTGGACACAGAATAGGGGCAGAAAGTGGGCCAGGCCCATTTGTCAGGAGCCACCAGGAGGACTTCCTGCCAGCGAGGGGCCTGGAGGAAGGTGCCTCTCTAACGCCGAGCCCCATGGGCAGGCATCGTGGCAGAAGACAAGGGAGGCACTTCCCCAAAGATTTGGGAGGCACTATTCCTAACTCCGAGTCAGCAGCAGGGAAGAAGGGGTGAGCTAGAACGTGAAGAGGGGGCATGGGATGCCTGTTTAAGGGAGTCGGTCCCTCCATAACTTCAGGTTCCAGCCCAGGGACAGTGACCTTGAATCTGCACGTCTGCCCAGTGTGGCCTCAAGTACCCCAGGATCAGAGGAGGCAAAGACGCCTCCAACTGAGGGCAGGGGCATTAGGTTGTTGGGAGGAGGGTCCCATGGCTGAACCTTCCTCCGCTTGGGGTTTCCCGGCCAGGGGTTGCACACACAAAAGACAAGGGCCCGCAGTACCGCATCCATCAATGTTAGTGTCTTGGGGCTGTGCCCGCGCCCCTCTCCATCGGCAGGCTCCCTAGTAAAGTAGACACTGACTGAGGAGGGGGCTCAGGCCAGGAGGCTCAGGGTGGGCTTCAACCTCCCATCTTCCTCCCCAGGGTGCGTGCTGCGGGGTCAACGTGGGCTGACTGACTGGATACCCAGCCACAGGTAGAAAGGATGGGTTGGAAAGGGGACGGTGGGGGCCCCCATCAGCTAACCCAACCTGGGACAGTGGCTCCCGGTCTGGCTGCCACTGGGGAGAAGAGAGGAAAGAGAAAGGACCAGATTGTTTTCATGGAAGAGCAGAAGTGGAGAGAGGGCATGAGTCAAGGCCAAGGGCCTTTGTAAATAACCCCATCCCTGAGTAAACTGGGTGTGAATAAGTGTTCTTGGAACCCACTCTGTAAGATGAGCCACCTTCCTCTCTTGTCCCATCCTTTGCATCTTCCATCCTGTTACAACGGATGAGGTGTTCCTCGATTTAAGGTTAATGCTGTCCCCAATGCACTGGATGCCTCCCCTCCCCTCCCCTCCTTTCCCTCCCTCCCCTTCCCTCCCCCTCCACCTTCTTAGCAACTTGATACCATCAGTTATGCCTCCTCTCAACTTGATCATTTCCATTAGCCTTTGGACACCCTCAAGTCTCACCCATCCTGAACAAGGAAATCATTCCCTCCACCCCACATTCCCCTTCCATCCACAACCCTGCCTCTCACCCCTGCAAAGTCAATCTGCATTTTCTATGTCCATTTTCTTGCCTCTCGAGTCCACACGCTCCCATCCAGCTCCCCACATGCCCTTTGCCAGTGAACTTGCTGCTAAAGCCACCAATGGCTGTCATGACCCTAAATGACCCAGCCAACCTGGTTTTTTCCATCTCTCTAGAGTGTGTGACCTTCTGACGCTTTGCTCTAGGGATATGACCGCCACCCCGTTTCCACCCATCCCCTCCCCCATCTCCTTTCTACCCACACTGTTGTGCGGAGGGGTGTGTCAAGGCCGTGTGCACCCTCGGCACCCCTCCTCTTGCACTGTGCTGCCCCTCTCCCCACAGCCGGGAGTTTTCAGCGCTGGCTGCCCTGGAGAATCATCTGGGAGCTTCTAAAAAGTACCGGCACCTGAGTGCCACCCTAATTAACTCGAAGTCACAAGAGTGGGGCCCAGGTGTGACAACGTTCAAGCTCCCAGATAATTCTGAAGGTGCAGCCAGGGTCTCGAGCCACTTGCCTACGTGACCTTTCACACCACGACTTCATGACCATGTCCTCGCCAGGAGCCTTCAAGAGTCGTCTCTGCAGACCCTGAAACATCCAGAAACATTCTTGGTTCCCCCAAGGCATCTAGCCAGATGTCTTCTCATACAGGAAGTGGATTCAGCTTACAACCCACTCCAGAGTCCAACAGCTTCTTCTAACACTGAGGTCATACAGTTCTTCTTTTTATCTACGGATAATCTTCCATAATGGACTAATAGGCAAGATATTTCCTCTCTGGCCTAAGACCTTAACAGCATGTCCAGAACCAAGTTCATTATTCTTTTTTTCCAGTAAGCTCTATGCCTAACATGGGGCTTGAACTCATGACCCTAAGATCAAAAGTCGCATGCTCTACTGACTAAACCAGCCAGGCACCCCCAAATTGATCATTTTTATTTCTTGAATCATGAATGAAAAAAATCTAGAATGCTAAAATGCCTTTGACTGCATTGGTGTAGTTCTCTGCTTCTCAATTTCTCTCTCCAAAAAAAAAAAAAAAGAAAGAAAGAAAGAAGGAAAAAAGAAAAAGTGTCACTGCTTTCTGCTTCAGGTTTCCCTGGCCCGGGAAACCATCCTGCTCATCCTGCCAGTCTCATTCATCACACTGGAATGTGACTACGTGTCTCCCCAACCAGACTTCAAGATCTTTGAAGGCAGGGACCGTGCCTTAGTCATCACTATCTCCCACACCCAGCATGGTGCCTGGCATAAAGTTTTGTTGAATAATGAATCGATGAATAAAATTTTACAGGTGTAGCCCACAGAAGAAGGCACCATTCTGGTTGGTTTCCCTGGCTGGATTCATAAAGAGGAGACATGAGCTCTCAGCCTAGAAGCTATAATTTGGAAGGCATGCCTATACTCTCTGCAGAAAGTACATGGTCCTCCTCTGGGCATGAACTTGAAGGAGGGTCTTGCAGAGAATCCCAAGCCTGGTACACATAAGAATCACCTGAAGGCCTTGCAGAACTTGTCCTGATCCTACCGGGATAGGGAAGTGGTCTTTTTGCACACTCCCACTGGCTGCAGACCACAACTGAGGAGCAGCCTGGCACTCCCCAAGGGCAAAGTTTCCATCACTCAAATATTTGAGAAGTAAACTGAGGAGGAAAAAAAAAAAAAAAACCACTACAGGATGGAGATCCACCTGTAGCCCAGGTAGGAACCAACTTTCTAGAACAAAACTTGTCCCAGCGCCCCCTGCTGGGGTGGGGAAGCTTCACGTGGGCACAGAAGGGATGCTGCAGACAGCATACAGAGCTCACCGATCTGACAGCCTCCCCTGGTGGGCGAGGAGATCTCATCTCTCCCCTGGGAGGCTCGAATAAGTCATCTAAGTGATGGAGACAAGGCAGGGTTCAAAGGTGCTTCCAGGGTCCTGGTGCTCCTGGCTGTATTCGCCAGTCCCCAACAAACACCTGCCCTGCCAAGGAGATTCTTCTCCCTTCCAGTGACTTCCAGAACAGATAGAGAAATGTGGTGTCTATCCATGCAATGGAATATCACTCAACCACGAGAATGTGATGCGTGCTATAACATGGGTGGACCTTAAAAGCATTATGCTAAGTGAAAGAAGCTGGACTCAAAGGTCATGTGCTACATGATTCCATTTATATAAAATGTCTGGAACAAAGGCCGAGAAACAGAAAGCAGATTAGCGGTTGCCAGGAGCTGGGCGGAATGGAGAGTGACTGCTAATGGGCACGGAATTTTCTTCGGGGGTGATGGAAATGTTCTGGACCCAGATAATGGTGATGGTTGCCCAATACTGTGAAGTACTAAATGCGACTGAGTTGTACACTTTACAAAGGGGTAAAATGGTAACTTTTATGTTATGCGTATTTTACCACAATTTTTGGACACCCCATGATTCCGGGAGAACCCCAAGGGCTAGGCACCACTGGTCAGCTCAGAAGCTTAGGCGTTCAGCCCGGGGACTGGTCTGGTTCCCCAAACCAGGGCAGAAGCCCGGGCGCTCAGAAGAAGAGGCACTACCGTGCCTTCCAGTCACCCATGACTGTGGTCTGTTTCTACACAGAAAACACTTCTGACACCAAATGTGTATGGGGGTCCCCACACTAACCAGTTCTCCACCACCAGCTAGGTGTCCCACAATTTAATTCAATTTTGATACTAAGTACCTGGAGTTCGCCTCAGACCCCACAGGGTAAGGGCTCCGTCTCAAAACTGCCCCTATTCCAGATGCCGGTTGCAAGTCTTAGACCACCAGGACCTCTGGCTGACCAACTGTAAATTTAGGGGTTTCCCACAGCCCTCTCCCCAGGTTTGAGAATTTGCTGGAACAGCTAGTGGAACCCAGGAAAACCATTCACTTACTAGTCCCGGTTTATTATCAAGAACACAACTCGGGAGCCATCAGATGTAAGAGATGCGCAGGGCAAGATATGGAGGGATTTCTGTGCCCTCACCGAGGGCACCACCCTCCCAGCACCATGATGTGTTCACCACCAGAAGCTCTCAGGAACTCCTACCCACCCCATAATCTGCGATGAGGGGTGATGGGGATTTCATTACTTGGGCAGGATTGAGTGAATCATTGGCCATTAGTGATGAACTCAATCCGCAGCCCCCTCTCCTCCCAGGAGGCTGTGGTAGGGCTGTCAGGAGCTGACCCTGGCCCCATGGCACTTGCAGAGCTGCGAGGGTGCAGCAAGCTGGACCCCACAGACCCAGGTTCATCACAGAGGAGGGGGCGCTGAGGAAGCCCAGGATGGCAGGTACGCCAGACCAGGGCAGTCCGGAGCACTGCAGAGGAAGCAGGCTGAAAGGTGAGTCGGAGTCTGGCAGGTGAGGGGTGAGTGTTCCAGGCTGAGGGCAGAGGGCAGAGGAATCTGTGAGAAACCAAAAGATGCACACAACTGACTGGATTCTAGAGACCAAGGAGATGAGCAGGGGGGAGGATGTATCTGGAAAGATGGGCTGGAGCCATGGAGGACAGGGCTGTGTGGTTGGTCCATGGTGAGGAGGAGTTTGTTCTTTACTGAAGGGAAATCTGTGGCTCCTCTCCGCTTCATTCTCTCTAGTCAAGTGACTACCAAGTTGCTTCCAAGATACCTGTTGCTTATCCACATCTCTATCCTCCTTGTTATGCATCTGGTTTATGACACCACTGTCCTGTCCAAGAGGGGTTCTTCTACTCGCTTTACCTTCTTTCTGGCTCCTCAGAGGTCCCTCAGCATCACTGTCATAAGGAATCACAGCCTTCCCCTTGACTAACCCCAAGGCCTCTTTGCCTCTTCCCATCCCCTGCCCCCCAGGGACGGCTCCAGGATGAAGGATATGATGGGACGTCACCTGCCCTCACCGTGTTGCCTTGACTCCTCATGGTGACAAAGTAGCTTCAACAGTTCCAGCCCCCCACAGAGACCAACAGCAGGTCACTGCTTCCTGGGAACTCCGCATTTTACTCACAAATCGCCTTCCCCTCTCCAGGGCAAATCCATCCTAAAAAACATCTTTGTCGGAAGCCACAGACACGTAGCCCCCGCCCACGGGCTTCCCTCTGCAGCGTCTCTCCCGGAAGGTCCGCGAAGACCCCCGCCTGGTCCTCCAGCCCCTGGCCACACTGCAACATCCATCCTGAACGTCACAGCAGCCCTGCGCCCAGACCATACATTCCTCTTCCAGAGAGTCATTCCGGACACCCACAACTCCTGCTCTGTCGATTTTCCTCTTTTCAATAGCATTCTGCCAACGGTTTCACAGAGATGGAGCCCCTGATGCATTTCTTGGCTTAGTTCCCCTAATACTGTGATTGGAGTTGAACACTGCCACGCTTCCATCCCCAACAAACCCCAAATGTGACTGTGTCCATCATGGTGGAAGGGGGCGCTGGAACTCCCCCTTATTCAAGAAACAACTCTGGCATCGGCTGGGAAGGGATACTCAGGGAGCCCAGAAGGATGTACAAAATGGGTCTTTATATCAGTTTCGAGTAATGTCTTCTACCTGTACAGACAGTGGCGCGCTGGCAAATGGCTAATGACCAGTCCTCACCTCTCACCCCCAACACCTCTCTCTCTCTCTCTCTCCTCTGTCTATAATGACTTTGATGTGCATAAAGGTAATAAATACTCAAGACTAATCATTTTCTAATTGTTCTACTACATGGCTGGGAATGGGGGAGAAATACATTCCCAAAAGGAAAAAATCAAGATGCTGTTGGCAGAAGGAAAGCTATGCATACAAATGTTAGCATAATTCTGAGGCCTCTCGGCTGGCTCCCACCTACTCCTCAAGCCTCCTGCCACAGCCCTCACCCCCTCCCCCAGAAGGAGTTCCAAGCCTTACTGGATATTTCTCCATTCCTGGACTCTGCCTCACTCACACTCACCCTGGACATTTGCACATCGTACAGCCCAGCCAAGCGAACTCCTACTCATCTGTCAGGTCTTGGTTTGGATGCCACTTCCTCCAGGAAGCCCTCTGTGATCCTCAAACTGGGTTACATAGATCTCCTATGAGCTCCCATATCCATTTATATTTTATTTAATAAATATTCATTGGTCACCTCCTTTGTGCCAAGTTCTGCACTACTATATTATTCTTGTCTGTATGTTCCACTAGATCTTACACTCTGTGGGGGTCAGCATCTTAGGTTATCTTCCTCTATGTCTCCATGACACATAACAGTACATGGAACAGTCAACGCGGGACAAATTCTTGCTGGAAAAGAAAAACAATAATTTTTTTTTAAATTGACATGAAATTCCCACATAGCATAAAAAAATAGCCCTTTTAAAGTGAACAGTTCAGTGGCATTTAGTACCAGTGTGCAATGCAACCACTGTCTCTGTTGAGTTCCATTTTCATCTCTCCCAACAGAAACCTTGTACCCACAAAGCTGTCACTCCCCATTCCCTGCCTCCCCACGCTCTTGGCACCCCCTAATCTGCCATGAAAGAATTTTTAAATAAATGAAAGTTGTCTGCCTTTGGGTTGGACAAATAATTTGCCTTTCTCTCTAACAGCCTGCAGAAGCATTGCTTTAAGGCAAGCTGTGCCCGTGTGGGATGGGTACACCAGAGACTTTTTCTGCTGCTGGCTGTGCTCCGCCTGGCACCCCGTGGCACCTTGAAGCACACAGGCCCTTCCTCTCTAGGAGGTGGGCCCATCTCTTCCAAAATTGAGTGTCTCTCCTCAAAACCTCCCCCTGAACTGGAAATGGTCCAGTGCAGTCAGCGGGTCTGGTCCCAGGGGCAGCTTTCTTGGGAGAGCGGAGCCTTGAGTGCCTTCATAAGGAATCTGTGACTTGGGTGCGTTCTCCAGGGAGGGGGATCAGGCTGCTGGGTGCAGGTGGAAGGAGGCACTCGAGGGGGCGGGGTGCAAAGAGCACTCCGCTCATCACTCATCAGGTCCACCACTGTGGGAAGGGGCAGAGCCCAGGCCTCCGGGCCTGCACTCCCCGCTCCTGAGGGAGTGAGCCTGGCTCCCCACAGCCCCCTGGGTGGGGGGGGGAGGTTAGCAGGGGCAGGATGGGGAATGCAGGCCGGGAAGGAGTGCATAGGAGAAGGTCTGCCCCCGGGGACCTATTTCCCTGGCACTGAGAAGCAGGGCATCCTTCAGAGTCCTTGGACCTCCTAACGTGCTCCTCGGTAGCCCATGTTGTCCCTGTTTATCTTTGTTTTGCCCATCGTCCTCCCCCAGAGGCCTGCAGAACTGTGGGGGAATTGAGGAAGGTGGAGGAGGAGAGAGGAATAGAACCTGGGGAGGGGGAGGGCATCCTTCCATCTCTTCTGGAAGAGGTGGGGGGATGAAGGAGGCCCGGGGGGTGGGGGTGACAAGCCGGCAGCCGGCCCGGGTGTGCGTCTTCACCCGCCTCTCCTCCGTCATGGCTCCTCCGTGGGTGCCTCCCAGCCAGAGCAGCCCACCCACAGACTGTCGGATCAACGGGGTCCTGCTCTGACACCGCGCAGTGTCCCGCCTTAAGGTCACCCAACAGTGTGTCTTTTCACATCCCACATATTTCCTGTAGTTGCTGTTAACAAATTACTACAAATCTCCTGCCTTTAAACAACACAGACTCGGGGCGCCTGGGTGGCTCTGTCGGTTAAGTGTCCGACTCTCGAGCCCGGCTCAGGTCATGATCTCACGGTTGTAAGTTCGAGGCCGGCGTGGAGCCTGCTTAAAAAAACAATAATAAAATAAAATAAAAATACACAACACAGTCTTATTCTCCTTCCATTCCGGAGACCAGAAGTCCAAAATCATCTTAAAGGAAGGAGTAAAATCAGGGTGTCAGCAGGAGATTCCTTCTGGAGTCTCTAAGTGAGTGTAGTAGGCTGGATGGTGCCCCCAAAAAGAGATGTCCATGTCCTAACCCCCGGAACCTACACAGAGAACCAGATACGGCAAAAGAGGGAATAGCAAGCACCTTTTACAGAAATGCATGTGATTAAGTTAAGGACCTCGAGAAAAGCTTCTCTTGGAAGTGCAATCCCACGTATCCTTATAAAAGAGACACACAGATAGGAAGACACAGAGAAGGGAGAAGGCACTGGGGGCACAGAGGCAGAGCCTGGAACCGTGTGGCCATAAATCAGTGTCCACAGTCACCGGAAGCTGGAAACAGCAGAGACCGGAAGCTCCCCTAGAGCCTCCAGAGGGGCTTGATCTCAACACCGTGATTTCTGACTTCTGGCCTCCAGAACTATAAGAGAAGACATTTCTGTTGTTCTATGCCACAGAGTTGCGATGATTTGTTACAGGCGCCCCAGGGAACGAATACAGCAAGAATCCGTTCCTTGTCTTTTGCTGTTTCTAGAGGCCACCTACATTCCTCGGCTTAAGGCTCCCTCCTCCCTCCTCACACACCAGTGGTGTGACATCTTGTCTCTGACCTGCCTCCCTCTTATGAGGATCTTTGTGACCGCACTGAGCCCACCCGGGTAATCCAGGAGACTCTCCCCATCTCGAGATCCTTAGCTTTATCCCATCTGTAAAGTTCCTTTTACCACGTAACATACACACAGGTTCTGGCGATTAGGACGTGGACATCTCGGGGGTCCATGGAGACATTATTCTGTCGCCCACACTCAGGTCCCCGGCTTCAAGGTGTTTTCCAAGCATGGTCTCCAGGGGTCACCGTTAGGATCTGAGAGTCCCCCGAACCTGCAGAAAGATTCAGCAGACTGTGCATGCCTTCTCTTCCTGCCGTAAGACTTGGTCTTCTCCCTGCATCTCGCGGGGCCCCTCTGGGTTGGGCGGTAGAGACGCTCATCGGCCTTCAAACCCTCCAGCTTGGAACCCACAGCCCTAAGAGGCCATTCTCCTTGGCTCCTTCCCTTCCATCTTTCTGCAGCACCACCACACTCTCATTTCCCCCAAACTCTGCTAACCCTGCCTTACCATGGTGGTGGCCATGTTTCCACAAAGCTCACTCAGAACCACTTTCAGCGGTGGCACTGAGTGAGGGCATAAGTGGCCCGCTGTCTTTGGAACAGGACAATCAACACAGCCCTTGTCACCCTAGGCCACAGTCAGCTGGCGTCAAAGGGATGCCCAGCGAACAAGTGATTCCGGCTCAGTGGCAAGCTCCACCCTTCTTTGGAGCGCCTACCTTGTTTCTAAACACCCAGGCCACCCACTTTCTCTCCACATCATACGCTGCTGCCTGACCACCGCCTCCCGGGCCTGTGACTTTCGGCTGGCCAGACCCCAGCTTGCTCCAAGCAGCCATGATGTGCAGGGGAGGCTGCGGTCTGCCGAGCCCCACCCAACCCCTCATGAATTTTAATTGGTCCAAAGCAATCGAGGTGACTTCTCTTGCCAAATGATTGGTCAGGCAGGGGCAGGTGAAGCCATTCCAGCCAATGAACCTGCAGAGCCTGTCTGGTGAGCCCAGGGGAGGAGTCCAAGATGGCAGACAAGGGAGCGGGGCAGAGGAGACGAGCAGCCAGCCTGAGTCCTGGGGGGTGGGGGCGTAGACCTTGGAATTAGCAGCCTTGGACTCACAGGCTTCTACGTGATTGGCCCCTCTGGAGCTGGGCTTGTATTTCCCATGGCAAGCATCTCACCGGTTCTGTCTTGCAGGTGGCTTCTGCTCTCTTTTGCTCTGTCAGTGCGCACCTGTGGCCCTCGGGGCCCTGTTGGTTGTCATTCTAGTAGCAGCTGCTGCTGATCCCTGTTTACAGCCCCCACCACACACACACACACACACACACACACACACACACACACACACACCCCGCACCGCCCCCATACTGGCGTTTTTGTTTTTGTTTTTGTTTTAAGATTTATTTATTTTATTTTAGAGAAAGAAAGAGAGCAAGCACCAGCAGGAGGGGTAGAGGGAGAGAGAGAGAATCTCAAGCGGATACTGTGCTGAGCAGAAGCCCGAGGTGGGGCTGGATCCCATGACCCTGAGATCATGACTTGAGCCAAAACCAAGGGTCGGATGCTTAACCGACTGAGCCACCCAGGCATCCACCACCTCCCCTTCCTGGCTCTGACATCACAGTGAGGTTCCAGGTGTATACACCAGGCATGAAATAGTTAAGCTTGGCTGCCAGGTGGGTGGCGGGTGGGTGGGTGAACTTGGAGTTGATGGCACCCTGCACAACGGGAAGAACTTTTAGTTGTCACTCAAGTGGAAAGTCAAGGTGGTCCTCGCAGCCCCTGCTGTGGCTAGGAGTGGTGTGGAAACAAAGCAAAGAACCCACCCCCACCCCCCACACCTTCCTGCCCCATCACTGGAAGCACAGCAGGGCCTGGGAGAGAGAAAACATTTCCTGCACTCATCCATATGGGCCAGGAAGAGCAGCCCAGAGCATCAGAAGTACAGTAATGGAGCTCTGCAGATAGTGAAGTTTGGGTTATAAAAAAGTCAGTGCCCCGAGGCTAAGGGTCTGCTCTGTGCTTAGTGTGACCAGCTGGGACCAGAGAGGAGGCTCTGTGAATAACCCAGGACTGGGATAACTGCATGGAGTCTCGGGACAGCTAGGCATTTCACAGTCTCCATTCCAAACCACCAGCCTTGACTCACCTTCCTGGTCTCTCAGTTCCCATTTGTTCTACCCTTGACAGCCTTGTCCTACCTGAACCCTGGGTGTGGGGGGGGGGCACTTGTCTTGACCAGGCAGGACTTTAAGAGGCCCAAAGAGACCAAGGCCACCTCCCTTCTCAGAGGGGCTTCAGTCTGTTATTTTAAAAATCAAGGAATACCAAAACAAGCCTTCTAAAACTATAGCATATTTTGAATGTTATAGTTCTTAAATTATTACTTTTGATGCACATACATGCAAGCAATGAAATAGTTCTCTGTCCCAAAAGTATAAAAATTGATGTTATTTTGAGGGATGCAAAATGTCGGAACTTTTGCAGCAAAATTGCATCAATTTTGCATTTCCAGTAAGACAGAATATTATGCTAGTTAGGACTGAATGATGACTCTGTGCCACTGTATGACCATCCTGTCGCTGCTGTAGCAAATGACCACAGCGTGGTGGCTTCATTCAACGGAACTTCTTCTCTCTCACTCCAGAGGCCAGAAGTCTGAAATCAGTTTTTACTGCTCAAGGACCTAGGGGAGAATCCATTTCTTTTTTTTTTTTTTTTAAAGATTTTATTTATTTGAGAGAGAGAATGAGAGAGAGAGCACGAGAGGGGGGAGGGTCAGAGGGAGAAGCAGACTCCCCGCTGAGCAGGGAGCCCGATGCGGGACTTGATCCCGGGACTCCAGGATCATGACCTGAGCCGAAAGCAATCGCTTAACCAACTGAGCCACCCAGGCGCCCGGGGAGAATCCGTTTCTTGCCTCTTCTGGCTTCTGCTGGCTTCTAGCTCCCCGGCCGCATCACCCCACCCTGCCTCTGTGGCCCCATGGTCTCCTCCTCTTCTTGGGTAACATGTCCTCCTGCCTCCCTCTTATGGGAATACCTGTGGTGGTATTTTGGGCCCACCGAGATAATCCAGGATAATCTCCCCACCTCAAAATCCTGAGCTTAATCACGTTTTGTGCCACAGAAAGTAACCTTTACATGTTCCAAGGATTAGGACTTGATTTCCTGGAGACCCTTCATTCAGCCCACCACACACTGGTGAACTACAGACTTCAATCTCTTAAGACTATCCTACACTAGAACAGTGCTCTGCACAGATAGTTACAGGACTTGGAAACAGTGTTCATTCAAGCAGGTGCTGTGGTTCAGGGACAGAGCATCAATTCGAGGCTGTACGAGAATCTTCCAGTCCTGCCGGTGCCTCTCTGCTTCTGCATGGACAACCTTGCTTAGAGAGACCATCCCAAATCTTCATGTGAGGCTTTCTGGAAATATCATGGCCTAGCCAATGGCAGTCTGCCATCCCTACCCCACGTTCGCCCAATGATAGGCCCTGTGGCAGGTGCATTGTGGTGCCACAACTCCCCCAGGCAGGGAGTCCATTTGAAGCCCCACTCACATCCTCATCCCAGACTTGATGCTTTAAGCCCCCACATGTTTGTCTGAAGAAGGCCTATCCTCTTATTCTTATTGTGCCAAAATACATCTAACCTAAGTGTTACCATGTTAGCCGTGGAAAAATGTGCAAATCAGTGGCATCAAGGACATTCACAATGTTGTGCGACTACCAGCGTTAGCTAGACCCAGTCACTCCCTGTACCCCCTCCCCGGCTCCTGGCAACCCTAATCTGCCTTCTGTCTCTATGGATTTGCCTAGTCTAGATATTTCCTACAAAGGGAACTGTACCGTGTTGGTCCTTTGTGCCTGGCTTCTTTCACTTAGCGCCATGTTTTCAAGGTTCATCCAGATGGTGGCACATTTCCGTATTTCGTCCTTTTGATCCTGAATAATATCCTGTTGTTTGTATATACTACATTTTGTTTATTTCTTCATCAGTCGATGGACGTCTGGGTTGTTTTCTACATTTGGCCATTCCTGACTGGAACCCCAGAGCCCACGAGACCCTACATACATCACCCCTGAATTAGGGCAGTGGGCTGCCTCTAGGTCCGTGAGCTTCCGTGCCAAGCCAAACAGGACTTGACCTTAATCCAACACAAAGAATGTGGCCATGATAAACTGGGTTCCTTAATGAGACACACGCCCACCTTCTGGTCTCCCCACTCCCTCCTTCAGCGAACAGCCACCCTTCTTCCAACCCCGTGGTCCTCGCGGGCCTGCTGTGCTCTCCCAGAGTCCTACTGATGCGGAACTCCGAAGCTCTTCCACCCCTACTCCTCGTGTTATTTAGAGGGTAACAAAGGGGACCCTGCAATCGGTCACCATGTACCCAGAGAACCTCCCCGGCTGCTGTCCAATGTGACCTTGAAGGAGGCCCAGGCCGGGGCAGGGTGGCTTCTGAGCCAGCCGGTCTTCAGGCCCGTGGGTCCCAAATGTCGACCTCTTGGGCCCTGCTGGGTCTTGCCAGGGCCTTTCCAGGAGAAGCCAGGGCCTGAAGCTGGGTATTGACACTTCTGAGGTGGATTCTCTGCCAATGCAATTGCCTTTGATCAGAGACCCTCTCCGCCTCCCCCTCGTAACAAGTTGTGAAATCAGAAAGTATAAGTCTTCCCTTTAAAGATGAGAAGGGCAGAATGACAGTTATAGAAATTTCTTTTGTTTAGTCTGCTTTAAAAGGGAACAATGGACCAAGCAATTTCCATGGCATCACCCCAGAAAGAAGTATTGTGGTTATTAAAATAGTGTGCTTACTTTGTGCTAATGAGAAAAGCTGGAGAATATTAATGAACTCAGAGACTCTACAGAGCGCTAATTATCTGACTCATCAGGCAAAGGTCCCAAGTACCATTACAGAGACTCTTCTCTGGCCTCTATCATTAAGAAACTTTGACTGTTGTCCCACCACTCTATTTAAAAAGTTGAGAATTTTCTTGTTGTCCTTTTTTTTCTAGAGTCTGCTTTTCCTCCCTTCCTTCCTTCCTTCCTTCCTTCCTTCTTTCCTTTCAGTAGGCTCCACATGGAGCCCAATGCAGGGCTTCAACTCATGACCCCGAGATCAAGACCTGAGCTGAGATCGTGGGTGGGACACTCAACCGACTGAGCCCCTTGTTTTCCCTTTATAAATATAATTCTTTTTTTTTAAGATTTTATTTATTTATTTGAGAGAAAGAGAATGAGAGTCAGAGAGCATGAGAGGGAGGAGGGTCAGAGGGAGAAGCAGACTCCCCGCCGAGCAGGGAGCCCGATGCGGGACTCGATCCCGGGACTCCAGGATCATGACCTGAGCCGAAGGCAGTCGCTTAACCAACGGAGTCACCCAGGCGCCCCTATAAATATAATTCTTAAAATCTCTGTACATCAGTTTCCTCATCTGTAAAATGGGAGAAGTAGGGATTCCTACTTACTCCATAGGAATATTTTGAGGATTTAAGAACCAGAAATCACTTAAGAACTGTACCTGGAACTTAGAAGCAATAAAAATGTTTGTCATTATTATTACCATCATCACCATTATAAATATCAAGATTATAAAACACATTTTAGATAATTGTCTGAAATCATAAAGCGTGGATAGGACGGGATGCAAAGATTGTTCATGAACTACACCTACTGTCCATCACTTCAGACAGAAAGAAGCTCAGGGAACTCACTAGATGCTTTTCTTTCTTTCTTTTTTTTTTTTCCATCTAAACTAGCTTCCTTTGTTTCACATACTAAGAAAGATGGAGCAGAAAAGTAATTCAGTCTGCTATTGTCTGCAGATACCCGTTTTAGAATAAAGGTGTCTCTCACCATTTCTGAATGTTAGTGAAAGCAAAGCCTTTATTTCTCTCACCCAGACCCTGCCCAGGCTGCTGGGGCTGGAGCCACGGCAGGCGTGGAGCTGCTGAAGGCATGGGAGCTCCGGGGAACAACATCCCTGACTCTGCTGCCAAGCTCTTCAGAGACGCCCCAGCTGCTGCCACTCAGGCTCCCTTCACTGTCCTACCAACAGAGGCCCCTTGTTCTGTTTTGACCAGTTTGAGCAGATTCTGTCAGACACCCCAACGTTTCTGGGGCTCCACAGAGACGAGAGAAACACTATCACCATTCGCACAGCCCTACGGCCCAATAGCCAGCCTCCTCAACAAGGAGAGAGGCCCGGCCTTAAGTGGCAGCCACGGGGCCCCCAGGGGGGCTGGGAAATCCGCTCACATCTGTTCACATCTGCACCCCCTGGTCTTCTCTGAGCTAGCCCCACCAAGGGTGATGTCTTTTGTGTGTTGCTGGGGATGGGACATCACAACAGGATCCAAGCACAGGTGTACCGTCACTTTGGAGACAGCTGGTCCTCAGCGAGGTCATTGTTCCAGGTACGAGGAACTCAGGCCATCTTCAGAGGGCAGACGGACCATTGTATAGGGCCCCGGCTCCCCAAGATGGTACATCAGACCACCACAGCCCAGTCACCCGAGGCACGGGACCTGGCTTGTGCCCAGTGAGATCAGCACTGTTCCCCAAACATTTCCACATCTGATAGAGGCTGGGGAGCCAAAAGTGCTGAGTCAGAATAGCTGGGGATGGAAGCTAAGAGATCTTGTGGCCTGCAAGCTTTGGGGCTCCCTGTATTCTCAGGCTAAGTTAATGCTGCAGTAAACAAGCCCGAGAATGATAATGGCATAAACAGAGTGGGGTTAGTTTCTCACTCACATAAACAGTCCCAGGCGGGCCCAGTTCTGGTGGTTGGTTGGAGGTGGAGATCTTCAAATACCTGGGCTCAGTCACCTTCCACATAGCTTCCAAGATCGCCCTGATGTTGACATCCAGTAACGAAAGGGGAAAGAGCGTGAAGAACCACACAGGTGAGGAAGACTTTTATAGTTATAGCAGGCCTAGAAAAATGGGCATATTTCAGAGGCTAGAACCCAACTGCACGGCCACATCTAACTGCAAGGGAGGTGGGATGCGGCCTGGCTGTGGGTCCAGAAGGACGAGGGTACCAATCTGGAGAGCAGCTGGCCATGCTTGTCACACCATCCAACTGTGGTGGCCATGGATCTGAGGTTCACCTGGGTGCAGCGTCCATGGTCCCGAAGTCCAGAGCCACCTGGAAGCCTCCACGGGGTGGGGGTGGGGAGCTCCTAGGGAGCGCCAGACTATAAATTCCACAAGATGTACCCCCCCAACCCCACCCTCCCGGCAAAGCTGGCTCCTCAATGCTCGGTCATCAGAGGGCAATTTTGAATGGCCCTCCTGCATTCTGGATGCTCTGCCTTTCATGCAGGACCCAGTCGAGGGCTTGTGACCCTTGACCCAAACTGAGAGCCCCTCTAGGGAACCATGGCTAAGGGTTTTCCGGTGAGACTCGCACCCACACTCCACCGCCTCTGTGCCTATGTCACCGCCCTGAGAGCACCCCCCATCCTCACCCTGACCCCCACCAACCTCCCGCCAGTACCACTTGCCCTGCAGAAGCATTTTCTCTCCATGAATGATGCAGCCACCTGAAGTCACAGTTCCTACCCCAGGTGGGACAAGCATAGTCCCCCATCCACTACTCACCACCCAATAACCAATGACCAAAGAGAACTTCTCAACCACATCCTTCAGGAGTTGGGGCAACAGTAGGATGAAGCCAAAAAGCTTTGGCTACGAGGAGTCCTGACATCAAATGCCCTCCCTGCCACTCCCTAGCTGGGTCTCTCAGCTCAAGCTGCTTACCTCGCCGAACCTCAGCAAAATGGGGGGAATAATACTTCTGTGTGGAATTCCGGAATTCCAAGAGTCGGAGGGGATGGTGCGCACCGAGTCCTAGCATAGGGCCTGGTGCGCAGGAGGCCGGCAGGCTTGCTTGCTGTTGTAAGTGGGGGCTCCGGGCTGGTGCGGCGCGCTCTGGCCAGAGCCGAAGTCCCCAAGGAGCTGCGGCTCCCACTCGGCCTGAGAGCCCTACACTGTGGGTCTTCTTCCCCCTCCTCCGAGGGGGCGCCCCCCCCCTTCTAACGGCCATGTAAAGAAGGTTCCGGCCGCCCCCGGCCTGTGACAAGCTGGGCACTCTGACCCCCACTCTGCTCCCATCTCCCAGTTGCCAAACCCAGAGACACTTCACTTCTTACCTGACTTCTTGTGTGCGGCGTCCACTGCTGCTGACAAGCACGTCTGCCCAAACTGCCCCTTCCCGCCTTCTGAATACCTGCCTTTCTTTCCTTCCTTCTTTCTTTCCTCCCTCCCTCCCTCCCTCCCTTCCTTCCTCTCTCTCTCTCTTTCTTTCTTTCTTTCATAGGCCCCACACCCAGAGTGGAGCCCAATGCGGGGCTTGAACTTATGACCCTGAGATCAAGACCTGAGCTGAAATCAAGAGTCAGATGTTTAACCGATTGAGCCACCTGGGCGCTCCCTGAATGCCACTTCCTATCGCTTCCAGACACTCCTGCAGCCTCCTTGCCCAGCCCCTCCTCCTCTGCCTTCCCTTTCCATGCTGACATTCCTAAAGACACGTCCTTGGGCCTCTTCTCCTCTCCGTGCATCTCCCCAGATGATCCCACTCCTCCATGGGATTGATGGCCACAGGCAACACTGACGACTCCCAGATCATTCCCAGTGCCCAGCAGCTTGCCCACAGCAGCTGGGATGACCTAATTCGCAAACTGGATCTAGTCTTTAAGCCACTTCAAACCCCTGCATGCCATCCCATCGCCCGGAGAGGATTCAGACCAGACTCCAGGGTCCAGGAGTCCTCCTCATCTGGCCCCGCCTGTCTCCTCCTCCCTACCGCACCCCCCACATTACGGGCCCCGCCCCTCACTTTGGCTCTTCCAGCCTTCGGAGTGATTTGCATCCTTGAAGGCACCAGGATTCCCTGGGTCTCCACTGCTTGACTTCCAGGAGAACCCCATTCACCCCTCAGTAGTCATCCCAAAGGACAGCTCCCCACCGCTCCAAGCCTAGCTGGGGCCCCTCCCCCGGCCCTCCCTCCTAGGGGAGGGTCTGTGGTTGCCCACCTCCCTGCTCAGTGGTGTCCGCAGTTGCAGGGAAGGGGGGGGGGCTCTGAGGGGGAAGGGAGATGCCAACGTCCAGAGGGTGTTCCAGACGGGGTCTTGTTAGGGAAGGTCAAATCAGCTCATGGAGTGTGTAGGCTGAACTGTGTCCCCAAAATGATATGATGACATCTTGACTTCCAGTCCTCGGAATGTGACCTCACTTGGAAATAGGGTTGTTACAGGTGTAATACGTAAGATGAAGTCATACTGGAGTAGGGTGGCCCTTCATGCAGGATGACTGGTGTCCCTGTAAGAAGAGAAAAGAGACAGACACATGAAGGCAGAGACTGAGGTTGGTTTTTTGCTTGTTTGTTTGTTTGTTTTGCACCAAAGGCATATCCTAGCTTTATTAAAGGGCCGCACCGCAGAGTCAATATAAAAACACAAAAAGTCCCATCAGTTTAATAACAATAAAAAAACCCCAAAAATGGAAAACTGAGGGGGCAGGGAAGAAGACCCTGGGCCAGGGGCATGGGGAGCCCTGCTCACCGCCCCAGGCCTGGCAGCAGGGCCCCTCCCCACCCCCCACCGTATTGCTGTTGCTACGAGGTTGGGGGGGCAGTGATTGTCCTGTGGGAGCCACCGTTCACCTGGATCAAGGACCCTTACTTCTTCTGGGCTGTGCTCAGCTTCTGCATGGCCCGGGTCTTGTCCAGCAGGCCAGAGATGAAGGCCTCAGCAGGTTTGTAACAGTCAACCAGCAGCTCCTTGACCCTGGCAGCCCGGTGTCCTCACTCTCCATGTCCAGGAGTTCGTCCACATCAATCTCCAACTCCGGGATCTCCTCTTCCTGGCAGTCGTAGAGGCGAGTGAGCTGCTCCAGGATCCACTCCTCCAGGCTGAGACGCTTCCGTAGCTCCTTGTGGTCGTACTTGACCGTGACCTTCCCTTGGCGCCTCACTGGGCCCTCACGGTCCGCGTCGCCAGGGCCCTCGCCTGCAGCCCCAGGGAGGCTCTGAAAGTAGAGGTAGGGCCCTGGGCCACCACCGCCCGACCCCAGGGGCCGGCGCCGCCAACGCCGCGCCCCTCGAAGGGCCGCTGTGGGCCGTGGCGGCCCCCGGGGCCCCGTGTGCGCGTCGGGCCCCTCCCTGTGCCCCCGCCTCCGGGACGCCCTCCGGTTGGCTCTGGGCCACTGGCTCGGGTTAGCTCGCAGGCTTGGCTCTGCGACGAGGGGCGGGGGCGGGGGCGTCTGGCAGGGACAGCTGCAGCATGCAGAGCCACCACCCCCCCCCCCCCCCCCCCCCCCGCCCCGGGCCTGGCCTGGCCGCGCCCCGCCCCCCCGGGACTGAGTTTTGCTGCCAAGAGCTCAGGAACGCAAGGAGGGCCGGCAAGTCCAGAAGGGAGGAAGCGGGAAGGAAGGATGCTCCCCGGCAGGATGCAGAGGGAGCTCGGCCCTGCCAGCACTTTGACCTAGGAGTCTGGCCTCCAGAGCCGTGAGACGATACATTTCTGTTTGTTGACGCCACCCTGGGAACAAATACACAGGGCAAAGGACAGGCCTCAGATTTGGGGGAGAAGTCTATTACCTGCAGTGATTTTTTGGAACCTCTGAGGACATTCCTGTCTCCAGTTGTTTTTCTCATGAGGCCAACAGCAACAAAGGCCAAGTAACAGAATTGCCCGGCAGAGTCTGGGGACCCCCCCCCCACTCCTTGTAAGAGGAGAGGACAAAGCCAGCAGTGGGCAGCCCAGGCCAGCATCTTCTCACACCCCCAGGCCCAGTGCGGGCTCTGCCCCAGCCGCTCTCACGGACCGCCAGCTGTCCCTTTAGAACTGCCCCATAGCATGGGCTTCGGATTCAGGCGGGCCAGAGCTCAGCCCTGCCCATCTCCAAGCTTCGGTTTCTCTCCTGTGTTTGCTCCAGCACCGGAGGCCCCCAAGTCTGCTCCACCTGCTGAGTCCAGACATCCCCTCCTCCCGCATCCTCCCCGGGGCCCGCTCTCCTGGTGTCTTCACGGTGGCAATGCCTCAGACAGCTGAAGAGGCCCCACCCTGTCCTGTAAAGAGAGCAGGAGGAAGATCACAGGCACTTGCCTTCAAACCCGGGCTCTGCCATATCCAGCTGTGTGACTCTGAGCTAGTTCCTCCCCACGTGTCCCGTTCCTTCCTTGCAGAGCTGAGATGGCTGCAGGGCTGGGGGAGGTAGCTGATCGAGGGTGGTGGAGGCTCCTTCCCTGGCTCCTGGGCCAGCCTCAGGACGTCTACGAGAGCACCGAGGCTGGCGGGACAATAGTGTGTGCCTGCTGCATGCATTGCTCTGAGGGGACAGTCCTTAGCCTTTCTCTGGTTCACAGAGTGGGCCAGAAGTCGAGACCCCTGCATAAATCCCTGCACCCAAGGCCCTCAGCACACTGCCCACTTGGCGCTGAGCATCTTTCCCGGGCTCCCCGCTCCAGCCCCGCATCGTGCTCTGAGTTGTGGTGGCCTGTCTCCCACACCCTTTGAGGAGAGGGACTCGCACAGGTACATCCTGTTCACCGTGCCGGACCCAGGGCTCATTCTCTAAATAGAGTCTTAAGAGTGTCCCTTCGCTGCCCCCCACACTGCCCTCCTTCTCAGCCTCCTTTGCCGCCGCTTCCCTTTGCCCCCGCTTGGAGCACCGGTGCTCCCCAGGGTCCTGCTTCGTTCCCTGCCCGCCTCCCACCACCCCTCTCCCCAGACCAGCTCCGCAGCTTCCATCGCTTCAGCCTGATTTCAGTGGAGGGGATTCCAGCCACCCTGACACAAAACCCCAAGGTCTGACAATAGAGGTGCCTTTTTCCCCATAAAATCCTACTGGCACTGGGTCCCGCAAAGCCATCAAGGAGCAGCCCCCTCCATCTCTACTACGGGGCTTCCAAGCGGCCTTGGGCACCCGCATGCAGCAGCTCGGAGAGCACACGGAGAGGGACGAGGGAGGTTTTATGGGTCTTTATGAGACATATGTCACTCCCACCACCTCCATCCAGCCAGAACGCCGCCTGTCTTAGTCTGTTTGGGCTGCTACAAAATACCAAAGGCTGGGTGGCTTATAAACAACAGACATTTATTCTCACAGATCTGGAAACTGGCAAGGCCAAGATCAAGAGCCCCCTGGGGTCTCTCTCTAAGGGCACTAACCCCATTCACGAGGGCTCCACCCTCACGACCCAGTCACCTCCCAAACGCCCCAGCTCCTGAGCCCATCACATCAGGGGTTAGGACCTCAACACATGAATCTGGGGCAGGGGAGGACACAAACATTCAGCCCACAGCTGATGGCCACATCTGACTACAGGGAAGCTAGGGGACGCAGTCGTGGGCTACAGCTGACAGCAGAGGGCTTAGGTTGGGTGAGTGGCTAGCTGCTTCCCACCCCAGGCTCCCCATCTGGTCACTGATGAGCCATCCCCCTCTCCTTCTCCTTCACAGAGCACACCCATCACTCCCCAGAGAGGCAGCCGAGTCCCCTGCCCTCACTGTCTGCTGGGACCTGCGCCCCAGGCCGGGACCCCCAGGAGGGGCGTGGTTCTCCCTCTGGGTCCTGTGTGGGTCCTTGGGATCTGGAAACTAAAAAAGGACGAGTTATGCACATCCTGCCTTCCTCCCAAGGCCCCCAACACACACAGTACTGGGCCGTCGGGTTCGGACAGAGTAGCCACGATACAACGTCCCAAGGGGAATGGGGTGAGCGGAGGAAGATGTGCGCAGGTGCTGGGGGGGGCACGGGGGGAAGCCCCAAACAGGAGGTTCTTTTTTTTTTTTTAAGATCTTATTTATTTATTTGAGAGAGAGAATGAGAGACAGAGAGCATGAGAGGGAAGAGGGTGAGAGGGAGAGGCAGACTCCCCGCCGAGCAGGGAGCCCGACGCGGGACTCGATCCCGGGACTCCGGGATCATGACCTGAGCCGAAGGCCGTCGCTTAACCGACTGAGCCACCCAGGAGCCCCCCAAACAGGAGGTTCTGCTCTCTGGGACCCCTGGCTCCACCTTCCAGAGCTTGCCATTTTGCTCCAAGGGCCCATTTGAAGTAGGTGTGTCGGGGATGTGCCCTCCTTGGGGGCGGCTCATCTTTTGCAGGCTCCGGTGCCAGTTGGTAAAGGTTGTGAGGCCTCAGTAACCCGAGTAACCTGGTTGAAGGCGCAAAGGGTTAAAGGCTCGTCTTTGGCTCCGGTCTCTGGCGAATGTGACAATACAGTTCCCTCAGAAGCTGAAAAGGCTTCTTATCCTGTCGTTTCCTGTCAGCGTCAGGTACCAGGGACCACGCCCAAATTCATTTCGAGACACAGTTCTCCAGGCTGATTTTTTTTTTTTAATTGTTTTGCTCCCTGGCCTCGGGCTCTTCTCTCTCAATGTACTAATAGTGATCCTGAGACTCGGGCCGGGAAGGAGGACGCTGCCTCACCCTGACCTCGCACAAGGCGGAGGCTTAAGGGGCTTTCGCAGCTCAAAGCCTTGTTCAATATGATTTCCTTCTGTTTGGCATCTAGAAGCGGTCAACTTTCCCAACCAAGGCCCCACATTTTTGGAATCGTTCTATTTCATTTTAGTTGTGCTTGCAAATCAGCCAGTTCCGGCCGGGGTTCCTCTTAGCCTTCTCAGCCCTTCTAAATGCTGCCTGTAACAACCAAGCCTCGCTGTGACAATCTGTGTCACAGCCTCTTCCCTGGGAAAGACAGGCTCCTTGGCAGCGGTCCTGCTTACCTCAGGCCACTGCCTACGCTAGGTCTCCTCCCTTCCAGACCCCGACTCCAAACCAATACCATACATTTTAGATTTTCATTATGGCAACATCCGGCTCCTGGTACCAATTGCTGTCTTAGTTAAAGTAACGCTAACTTCTATAGAGAGAAACCCCCAAATTTCATTTGCTAAACACACTCTAGGTTTTTTTTTTTTTTACTCACATAAAAGGCAGAATGGGGGCGGGGGGAAGGATTAGGGCCCTCTGCTCCTTACAGTCCTTTGGTGACTCAGACAAATTGAGCCTGTGCCATTTTCAGTACACGGCTTCTAAGGGATACCTGAACCTCAGGTTCCAGGGACAAAGAGACAAGAGCAGAGCAGGTGTGAGACTGATTCTGGAGCAGAACCAGACCCATCCGTGTACATATGACTTATGGCTACTTTCATGCTACAGGGGCAGAGCTGGTCGGGTGCGGGGGAGATGGTATGGCTCACAGAGCCTCAAGTAGTTCCTTATCCAGCCTTTTGAAGGAAACATCTGCCAAGCCCTGCGGGGGTGGGGTGGGGGGGAGACTGGTGCTCTGAGGGGCCAGGGGCCAGGCCTGGAAGTGCCGTTATGATTTCACTCTTGTTCCATTGGTCAGAACTCAGCCACGTGGCCCCTCAGCCATCAGGGAGGCTGGCAAGTGTGTTCTCAACGTGCCCCCGGAAGGCAGGGGAACGAGGCAGAGTCATCACCTGGCCAGTCCCCGCCAGGGACACCCTGCAGGCCGTGTGGCTTCTGACTCAGCATGCTTTCCCACACTGCAGATCCATATTCCTAGCCAGGTGCCCGACACCGCACGCTCCACATCCTCCAACAGACCTTGATCCTTCCTCCTCCAAATCTGTTTCCCCTTCTGCAGTTCAGAAATCATTCACCGAAGGGCCCAAACCAGAAGCCTCAGGATTGCCTGTGACCTTCGCATTCCCTCGGCCCCATCGCCACGCTCTCCACGTGCATTTGAACTTACATCTCCCCAGTCTGCCCCCCTCTTCTCTGTAGACTGCTGTGCCACTTGCATTATAGCCTTCTGACCTGTGGCAAGGACCCCAACTACCCCAAAGCCGGCACACAATGCTCCGAGTTGGCTTCTTCAAAATCTGGTGTGCCTAAACCACTCCCCTGTATGAACTCCGTGCTGTCCCCAAAGGACACAGACATGCCACCCATCTATGCAATGGCAGAACTGAGGTGGGAACTTTGGTTTATGAATCTTCAAAGACCCGTTGCTCCACTCCCCCATTCTTTGCAGGATAAACCTCCGGGAAGCACAAAGAAAATTCTTTGCATAGCAGAAACTCTCAAACCAGCACAAGGGGAGCGGCCCCCTTTGCACACTCAGAGAAGAATTTTACCATGGTCTGAGCTGTGTTGCTCTGCAGGGATGCAGCCCTGTACCTCTTATGGGTTCTGTCCCCTTGCCTCTCACTTCCACCTGTTCTGTCTGTCAGGGATTCCTAGTTCGCATAGCCTGATACCCAGGACATGTTCACAGAGGGAAGCTGCCCCAAGAGAGGCTTCCTCGAGGGCAAAGCCCTTCCCAAAGACCCCTGAGGGTCACCGCAAGTCCACTCCTTCCTCTGCCCCTGCTCATGACCCTTTGAGGGACAAAAAGAAACCAAAGTGGGCCAGGGTCCTCCTGGAGAATCTGGGTTTGGTCCTCAGTGTGGCCTGGATGACCATTTTGTCTAATTGTGACTCCCCTGGTCACTCTCTGCCACTCTCCAGGGGTTCCCTGTGGCACCCTCCTCTGAAATGATCTTATCTTAAACATATGTGGGCTTATTCATCACCTGTCTCCCCACCAGAAAACAAGATACCAAACCAGAGTGATAACATTGTCCCTCTTTTCCGCTGCTTCCCCAGCATCCAGGAAAGTGTCTGGTTTCTCCTTGGTGCTCAATAAATTTTTGCTGATGAGTGAGTGAGTGAGTGAGTGAGGGAGTGAGTGAGTGAGTGACTGGATGGATGGATGGATGGATGGATGGTTGGATGGATGGATGGATGGTTGGATGGTTGGATGGATGGATGGTTGGATGGATGGATGGATGGTTGGATGGTTGGATGGATGGATGGATGGTTGGATGGATGGATGGATGGATGGTTGGATGGATGGATGGATGGATGGATGGATGGATGGTTGGATGGTTGGATGGTTGGATGGTTGGATGGATGGATGGATGGATGGATGGATGGATGGATGGGTATAGTTGGATGGTTGGATGGTTGGATGGATGGATGGATGGTTGGATGGATGGATGGATGGATGGTTGGATGGATGGATGGATGGGTGGATGGATGGATGAATGGATGGGTATAGTGGCTAGTGACACTCTGATGGCCTCTTGCTTCCCCCATGGAAGGTGGGGTTCCCCCAGCCTCCACACCTCCCCCTCTCTGTCACTCCGCATTTCCAAAGACCCTTTGCTCCTAGGGAATTTTCATATCCAAGACTGAGCCCCTCTCCTGGCTCCCATCCAAGCAACAGCGACCCCATTTACCCACCTGTTTAGCAAAATGTCCGTCCTTTTTTACTCTTGCCTCCCTTTCTGCCAACGCGATCCCGTTGGGTCTGTCTTCCAGGTATATCCTGACACCGACCACCCCCCATGGCGCCCATCACCACCACCAACTCCCCTTGACAACCGCAACAACCTCCCACAGGGCTCCCCGCTTCCCTGATGGAGTGGCCTTCAGGGAGGGTAATTTCGATGGCCTCACCCCCTGCTGGCCACCCTCTGCCAGCCCCCTTCACACCTGGAAGGTGTGTGCTGGCCAGACCCACAAAGCCCCCGGGGCCGGCCCTAGTTGACTCCATAATCTTCCTTCCTCCCTCTCTGCTTCATAGGCTCTGCTCAACTGCCTGGGCTTCTGGCTGCTCCACAAGCACGCCAAGCGCATCACGCACATTCAGCCCCTGCGCCTTTGCACCTGCTATTGCCCCGGCTTGGAACCCTCTGCCCCATATATCCCTGCAGCTCACCCTCTCACTTCGTTAAGTCCCAGCCCAAACATCTCATTAGCAAGGGCTTCTCTGGATGCTCTGTCTACAATAGCGCCCAACCCTGCTTCCTGGTTCTTCATAGCACCTCCCGGACTTTGTTTCTCCATTTACTGTGTGTCATAACCTCTAAAGCCTAATCTCCCCAAACGCAGGAACTTTGTGTGTTGCTGTGTCCCCAGCTGCAAATGCCAAATAGACAGTTGTTAGGTGGGAACAAAACAGTGACTGAAGGAGAGATCCTTGAACTCCCTTTGCACCAGAGGGAGGAGTGGGATTCGGAGTTCGGGTCAAGTGCACAACAGCCCGCACCCGCACCTGTCTTCCCTCCTTGTCTCCTCACTGTGGGCCATCTGTGCTCCCAGTGCCCGCCCCCCTCGGACTCAGTCTCAGCCAGCCGACAAGACAGGAGCAGAGAGCCCCACATTTCCTTCTGCTTGTGCCCCCTGCTGAGCTGGGAGAGCACACCTGGGCAAGCCTGCAGGATATGAGAGGCCCATGGGTGTGTGGAGTAGAACATTCTGGGCCGAGGGAAGAGCCAGTACAAAGGTCCCCAAGATAGGATCTCTCCCGGGCTGTCTGAGAGAGTGAAGGGCCGGCATGGCTGCAGCCCAGTGAGGAGGGGGACAGCTGCAGGGAGGTCACAGGGGCCAGACCACGGAGGGCTTTGTAAGGGACTTTTGGAAGGCACAGACTATTCCTCTGGGTGAATTGAGAAACCGAGGTGCTGTGATCTGACTTATGGATCTGACCGGATTGCTTTAGTGCTGCCGGGAGGCAGATTCAAGGTGATGCAGAGCAGGGAAACCAGGGGGCCGGGGATGTCACACTGAGACCAGGGTGGCCACTGTGGAGGTGGGGAGAAGAGGCTGGATTCCAGCTATGCTGGAAGCTTTGAGCTTGCAGGGTTTGCAGAGGGACTGAAGGTGGGGGTGAGTCCATGAGATGCGGCAGGAGTTCTGAGCTGAAGACAGCCCAGAGACCCTGCCTGAACAGCCTTGAGGTCCTGCCCAGAGGTTCTCCACTCTCTCCCTTCCACTGCACTGGCCTTTTTTTCCTTCTTCAAACACATTCAGTTCTCCCCTGCTTCAGGACCTTGGCACTTACTGTTGCATCTTTCCCCTTGGTCTTTGCCTGGCTAAATCGCATCAGGGGTCATGGCTTAAAAGCACTTCATTGCTTCTTGGGAGACTTTCTTGGGACCTCATTCACCCCTCTTTAGAGATTGTCTACCCTGTTACTCTTCTTCCTTCCTCCCTGCTCTTTCCCTTTCCGGTACTCGTTGTAATAACACACATAACCCTGTGCTTACTGGTTTGATGTCTGTCTCCACTGGACCACAGAGAGCAGGGCCCCTTCCTAGCCAAGCTCCAGAGACAGGCTGCCTGGATTCAAGTCTCTGCTCTTTCCATTTAAACCGGTGTGAATTTGGAAAAGCTACTGAACCATTCAGCCTCAGTTTCCTCCTTGAAAACATGGCAGCAAGTTTAAGGGCAAGACCCAGTGAGATCATTGACATAGAGCACTGAGGTTGGTGCTTGGGCCTTTGTTCAATAAACATTAGTTATTCTGCTAGCCCTAGAAAGAAGCCTGGTGTAAGAATTATCTAGAAGCACATAGTCTGTTTATATGATTTAACTATATTTGGCAAGCTCTCTGAGTGGCATAAACAAGCAGCAGTCCAGGTATCAGACTGCCTAGATGAGGCAGGTTTGAAACTGCCTCTTGGCAAATGCACATTTGGGGAAATAAGAGAGATGTATGACATTTGTTGTTTTGGTTGCTTAGCATCCAAATACCCATGGGAGGGGCATGAATCCCTAGAAGGGCGGGAGGCGGGGTTCCCCTACAGAAGCCCAGTGGGGCCAGACTCCCTCTCCCAGATCACTGCAGAGAGAGCATGGGCACTCAACCTGGGCTCATCCCACCCAGGACTTTGTCACCAATTGAGGGTCACGGAGAAGCTGGGACCATTGAGATGTCACTCCTCTGTTGTCAGGGCACCAAGGGGCAGGGGGTGGCTGTCATTCTCATTAGTCCTTCCTGTGCTTCTGCTTCCCAGCCTTCTGCGTCCCTGCCCAAATGATGAGCCAGGCTCTCCAGCCTATCCTGTGATTCTATGGGCCACCCATCATCCTTCCAGAAAATTCCTTTCAGGCTGTCATTAAGTCGAGTTGTTTTCTGTTGTTGCAAGCAGGAACTCTGACTCGTCCACCCTCCCAAAATGGGCTGAGCACCAACCCTCAGAAAACCTCCACCATCACCCTCGACTCCACCCTACCCATTGCCAGGAGCACAAGACTCCCCTGGAGGGCTCCAGGCCGTGAGTCAGTCTGTATAGTACTCAGAGTACCAGAACGCAAGGGCAGAGGTGTGGCAGGCTGATATTTGGAAATATCAATCAGACCTCTTTCCTGGTACATCATCCCACCCTGCCCTGCTGCCAACGGTAGGAAGGATGTCTCCAGGGCAGGGCTGTTCCAGGAGATGGGAGAGAAGCGAAAGCAGCTAGGTCTTGAACCTTGAGCTTCCAAGCGAGGTCCTTGCCTCAGGACATTAGTAACCCTGCAAGAGTGTTTTCACTCCACCCCCACTCCATCCCACTCTCTAGGCCGGAGTGGGGGGCAGGCAGAGTTCAGGCAGGAGAGGGGCCCGCTGCCTGGGTGAGGGCGTGGAGGTGCCACCCTCTCCGAATGCCCAACATGTATCTACAAGTAAAGCAGACGTGGTAGCGTGGCTTGCCTGGGCAGAGAGGGCCTGAGGCGGCCCCCTCCCCTGTTTCCCACAGAAGTGGCTGAGAGAAGGTTCTGGGGCCAGAAGAGGCCAGGAGTCTACAGGATACAATGACAAAGGAGGTGGGATGGAGCACAGGCCCTGGTGAATGCTGGCAGGTGTGGGCACCAACAGGGCTGGACACCAGCACGGACAGAGAGCAGCTAATACCAGCCAACGGGGCCGAAGCCCATCGTGACAGAGGCCTCGGAGTGACCTCTCTTACTGACAGCACAAGTTGGAACCCTGGGGAGGAAGGGAAACTTGAGGAAATCCAGAATTCTTTAAGAAAATGTTTCCACGGGGGGCGCCTGGGGGGCGCAGTCAGTTAAACCACCCACTCTTGGCTCAGGTCGTGATCTCAGGGTCCTGGGATCGAGCCTGGCGCGGGGCTCCACCCGGAGTGGGGCGTCTGCTGGAGATTCTCTCCCTTCCTCTGACCCTCGCCCTGCTCATGCGTGTTCTCTCTCTTTCTCTCAGATAAATAAATAAAATCTTTTTTTTTTTAAAGTCAGTTATGGAAAATAAAAATGTCCACACATCTGACTGCAAAGTTCCCCCCCACACCCGAGGAACCCCACCACAGTCACTGCCCAAGAGAACAAAGGGTGGATAGATCTTCCCGTGGTCTATTCAAGGAGAGCTGTGGAGACATTCGATGAGCTTTGAAGTGTTGATATAAAGCCTTGCTTTTATTAAGCCCTTACTGTGTGCCAGGCACCATGCTAAGCACTGTCCATGTTATTTCTGAGCGAGGTGGGAAAGCATTCCCATTCTACAGGTGAGAAAACTGTTGGCACACGGGTCTTGAATGAAAGCCAGGATGCGTCGGGCTGATCTCCCACAGGACGGTTTTCGGCGTGGCAGCTGTGAAAGTGGGCTCCTCGGGGAACCTGGAAAACTGCTCTGGGGCTTTAAAGCCGGAGGTGTTGCTGGGAGATGGGAGGCCTGGGAGGAACGAGGTAAAGTGCAAGTTCTTGGAAGGAACTCAGGCAGGAGCGGGGCGGCCCCTGGTGGACGTAACGGGAACAGCAGCCCGGTGGCTCCGACCGCGCCCGGGGCCCGTGCGGGAGTAGAGGGAGGCTGAGAGGAGTCGCCGAGACAGGCCACATGTTGGTTGCTGTGTGGGGTCTGGACATAGTGGCTACTCCAGGGGGGCCCGGTCTGGGGAGGGGCGTTCTCTGACGACAGACAGGAGGAAGGAAAGCCACCTTTACTGAGCGCTGACCATATGCTTAGATACACACGCACGGGCGAACCGAAAGAAAACCAAGATCATGACCTGAAAATCAAAGTTGAATTCAACTCAGAAAGAATTACAAGGGATAATGCTGAGGGGGACAAGACCCCAGAGGACGCACTGTGCACCAAATAACATAACATAAAAACGTATGTCCATCAAGATAGTGAAAGGCAACCCACAGGATGGGAGAAAATATATGCAAATCATATACCTGATAAGGGACTTGTATTCATGATGCGTACAAAAATCTCTTACGACTCAACCATGAAAGGACAACCCAATTTAAAAATGGGCAAAGGATTTGAATAGCCATGTCTCCAAAGAAGATATACAATGGCCAAGAACAACCGATGCTCAAGGTCATTAGTCATCAGGGAAAAGCAAAATCACAAAGAAGACGACCACTTCACACCCACTAGGATGGCTCCGATCAAAAAGACAGGTATGAACAGGTATGAGCGAGGACGTGGATAAATCGGAAGCCTTTTACTTTGTTAGGAGCACCGTAAGATGGAGTGGCTGCATGGAGAACAAGCTGGCAGTTCCTCAAAATGTTAAACATATAGCGATCTTATGACCGGGCAATTCCACTGCTGTGTATACACTCAAGAGAGATTTAAAGAATATATATATTTTTAAGGGCGCCTGGGTGGCTCAGTCGTTAAGCGTCTGCCTTCGGCTCAGGTCATGATCCCAGGGTCCTGGGATGGAGCCCCACATCGGACTCCCTGCTCCGCAGGAAGCCTGCTTCTCCCTCTCCCACTCCCCCTGCTTGTGTTCCTTCTCTCACTATCTCTCTCTCTGTCAAATAAATAAATAAAATCTTTTTTAAAAATAAAAATAAAGAATATATATATATTTTTCTGAGACAGAGCGCCCGCACGTGAATGCACAGACGAAAGAGAGGGACAGGGAGAGAGAGAATCCCAAGCGGGCTCCACGCCCAGCGCGGGGCTCTGTCTCACGACCCTGATCCCCTCTCCCAGCCCTGTTTGCGCACGCACGCACGCACTCTCTAAATAAATGAATAAATAAAACCTTTCTTGAAAATTAAAATAAAATAAACGTGTCCACACAAAAACCTGCACAGGAATATTCACAGCCGCACTATCCATAATAGCTGAGACCTAACAGGCGCTGGTGGTATAGTCGTGAGCATGGCTGCCTTCCAAAATAGCCAGAAAGTGGAAACAACCCAAACGTCCACCAACTGATGAATAAAATGTGTCATCTCCGCCCAGTGCAAAATTATTCAGCAATAAAAAGGAATGAGGTGCTGATACCTTCTATAATATGGATGAACTCTGAAAATATTACACTAAGGGAAAGAAGCCAGCCACAAAAGGCCACATAGCACATGACTTCACTTAAAAGAAATGTCCAGAATAGGGGCAACCACAGAGATAAAAAGTAGATTAGTGGTCGCCAGGGACTGGGAGAGCGAGAAGCAACTGCTAAGGAGTCCCGGGTCTCTTTTTGTAGGATGAAAATGTTCTGAAATAAGACTATGGTGATGCTTGCACAACCTTGGGAATATACAAAAACAAAAACAAAAACAAAAACCTGAATCGTACACTTTTAAGTGGGTAAATTTTACAGTATGTGAATTATATTTTAATAAAGCTGTTACTAAAAAACATATACAAAGAACTATAGAAAATGTATGGAAAATCGACAAGTGGAAACACTTCTCAACCCTTAACAGATCACATATTTGAAAAACAAAGAAAAGAACATGCCTCTCAGAAATTATATGTTGTAAATATGTTGCAAACAATGAATACCTTTACAAGGACCACCCATCCACTCCTTTTTTTTAACTTTATTTATTTATTTTTTAGTCATCTCTACACCCAACGTGGGGCTCGAACTCACAACTCCGAGATCAAGAGTTGCCCACTCTTCCGACTGAGTCAGCCCCCCTCATCCAGTCCTTTATTCAACAAATTTATATTGAGCATCGATCATGTGCCAGGTATCAGTCAAAGCCCTGGGCAGTGCGGGAGCAGGGGTGGGGGGCGGGGGGGTGGGACGGTGGTCCCTGCTCTGGCGCCGCTTAGGTTCCAGAGGTAATGTAATATTTATAAACATTTACAAAAATTGACTTGAGCTGCAAAGGAAATCTCAATCGATTCCAAAAGAAATAGTACAGACAAGCTGCATTGTTTATCACCACAATTGAATACATGAGGAATAAATAATCAGAGTAGAAATAAAATCCTCCAACTGCTTAGAAACGTTAATGCTCTCTCATAAACAACCTTATGTTTGAAGAGAACATTAAGACCCCATTGCAGAGCGCTTGAGAAATGAGTTTATACATAAAACATGCACATACATATCTGCGGGATAACAGTTTTTCCAAGGACACTGCTAACGTCAGAGCCAAAAGGGGGCTCCTCGTGATCACTGCTGTTACTTAACATTTTCCTGGAAGGAACGATCAATATGATTCTACAAGAGAACGAAACCATAAACAGCATCAGACTGGCGAAGACTGGAAAGCTGAACTCTCACTGCTGCCGAGCACGGAGTGAAGCCTTCTCCACCTCTGGTGCCTTATCTGGCAAGGGCACAGTTTAGTGCAGGCGTGCCCTGGCTTCAGTTCAGCAATCCCACTTCTGAAAAGTTTCCTGCAGAAACACACAAGTGTTCAGGTGGGCCTCTTGCAAGGGACTGACAACAACTCAGCACTGTTGACAAATGAGCTAAAAAATTGCACAACCACACTCTGGAATACTCTGAGACACAGCCAAGAAAAGAAGTAGGTCTCTACATCTGTTGTTCTCCAGTGGAGGCAATTTTGCCCCCCAGGGGACATGTGATAACACCTGGAAGCCTTTATTATTATGGTATGGTAGAAGGTGTTGTACCTGCGTCTGGTGGGCGGAAACCAGGGATGCTCCTCGTCCTGCGGAGCACGGGACTGCTTCCAACAAGGACTGATCTGACTCTGAATATCCATAGTGCCAAAGCTGAGAAGGCCTGGTATAAAGTAACAGAGAGAAATACCCACAAGGAATTGTGTTCAATTTTTTTTATTTTTATTTTTTTTTAAAGATTTTATTTATTTATTTGAGAGAGAGAGAATGAGAGATAGAGAGCACGAGAGGGAAGAGGGTCAGAGGGAGGAGCAGACTCCCTGCCGAGCAGGGAGCCCGATGTGGGACTCGATCCCGGGACTCCGGGATCATGACCTGAGCCGAAGGCAGTCGCTTAACCAACTGAGCCACCCAGGCGCCCGTGTTCAATTTTTTTTAAAGTTCAGAACCACACTTATATCATGATCCCATGTTTTTTCTAAGTATATTTATGCAAGTATGCACATAGAAAAAATATTGGAAAATTCATCCCAAACTGCTCATTCATTCATAATTCTGTCATTCACTCAGCAAAGATTGGGCACCGGGGGGTTCCAGGCACCGGTCTGTCCTATGGCCTGGGCACGCATCAGGGAATAAGGCGGGGGAAATGTCTGTGCGAGCCCCGGGGTTCCTGGGAAGTGCCTGGGAGGACTGAATTTTCTACTCTCCAGGCTTTCGAGGTTTTGGCTTTTTTTTTTTTTTTTTTTAAACCAGGAGCGTTATATACTTTGTCAAAAAAACCAACAAATACCATAGCAACCAGCACACACACAGATGCCGAGGGAGGACAGGACTCGGGCAGGGAGAGTCCCACAATTCAGAGCAGCAGGTGGGCTGGGCAGGTGTGGGGACGCTCACCCCCAGCTTTTCCGGCTGCCTATCCAAACCTCCTGGGGTGAGGGAGACACCCACCACCCAAGAGAAATGCAACATGTGCCACAGCATGGGGAGAAGCCTGCAGAGGGCCTAGAGTTCTCTTCTGACCCGCTTAAATGTTGTCCTGTGATGGCTTTGTGATGGACAATCCTGCCTCCCCAACGAGCTAAGCTCTTGGACAGGTTCTTGTTCACTGCATCCTAAATTCAAATCCCCATGTCCTGCAACCACTCTGGGGCCTCTGCTCTTCCACCCACCCTCGGGGTTCAAGCACCACAAGGTAGCTAAACAGCCCGCATGTCTGTCCCATACAAAGTCAGCATCTTTTGAGCCTTCTTGCTGATTCTAAGACCAAAGGAAAAACCTGTATCGCCACAATCATGCCCCTTCTCCTCAAGAAGAAGACAAAACAAAACAGCTGAGGGGGAGGTGGGGCCTGCAGGTAAAAGGTCTTTGGAAACAAACCGGTCCCCGGACAAATGAAGGGCCCTGTGCCCTCCTGCCCCCTGGCAGGTACCCAAGGCCTTCATTGGAATTGGCTTAGGGCCACTAGGACGCCAGCCAGCGGTAACAATAGCCAACAACAGATATGGAAGGTATTTGTGCATATTCTATCCTTGAATTGTCCCTACAACAGCGGGAATCATGATTAACGCCCATTGTATAAATGAAGAAACTGAGGCTCAGGGAGAAGTTAATCATCTATGCCCCCCCCCCACAACTAACAATGACCCCTCCTCCCACCCCCTCCTCGGCCCTCCCTTCCCAGGGCCCACACCCTTTTTAGAGAGCCAAAATGAATTTTTAGCTGGGTCTCCAATCCTAGAAGCCAGCATGGATTTTTCCTCATTGATTTGACAGATACTTACGAGGGCCTACTAAGGGCCAAGTACTACTTAGTGGGGGCCACAGTCTTGTCCCCCAGGAGCAGGCGTGTCCTGCAGTGAGCAGCCGACCTCCAGCCCTGGATTAGTGGGCTTGGTTTCAGCCTCCCGCTCCCTGGCAGCCTCAGGTCTGTTCAGCTCCAGTGGAGGCACAACAGCCCTGGGTCTTCTGGGGTTCCCGGGAGCCCCCCACTGTCTTTTCTCCATGGCACACAGGTGTGGCGGTGGGGGGGAGAAGCTCCATGAGGAGCTTCTACTTTGATACCTTCCTCTGCCATTAAAAGTGTTTCTTCTTTTTTTTCAAAGTAATATACACAAATAATTAAAATAATAATAATAATAATAATAATAATAAAACAGCTTGCAAAGGAGGATCCCCAACCTCAGGGAACCAGAATCTTTTAGAGTGGTCAGCAGGCCGGCCTGACCTTTGTCCCCAAGGAGTCATTATCTTTATTATACGGGGCAGCAAACCCGCCCTTTGCTTTGGAGAGAGACACTATCTCTACCTTCCAAGATCGGTCCCTCTACAAACGTCCTTGAAAAGGTCCCGACAAAGACAGCCAACGCCCATGCTCTATCCACCGCAAGCAAGAGACCTGTGAAGACTTCCCCAACGCTGAGAAAAGCCTAGTGAATGATAAAGCCCAGACAATCGAAGAATGCAGACCTGGCAGGGTATCAAGCTCCCACACTCGGGGTCCCTCTCCACCTGCCCTAATCAACCCCAGGCTGGGGAGCAGACAATTAGGCCACCCCTCCCTCCACCCCGGAGCCCAGGGAAATGTGCAGTCCTTCACCTGCTTAGCCAGGCTTGCCATGAAACAAAGGCTCCGTCTCTGCCTCCTGACCCTGGTGCTTCTCCGTGCCGGTCCCGTGCAGCACGCCTTGCTACTCGCCTTCCTCTTGGGAGCTCTCAGTAACTCTGTCTCCTCATCTCTGGGCCTCACCTCAATAATCATAAAACCTACATTCCAGCATTCATCTCTTCCTGTCTGATTGGCAGAAATAGCAAAGCTTGACAGCCCTCTGTTTGGGAGGCCACGGGGAAGCAAGTGCTTATACAGGTGGCTGGTGGGAATGCGAAAGGATTACGTGTTCATGGAGGAAAATGCGGTCGTGTCTAACAAAACTCCGTACGCATTTACTTTTTGACCCACCAACCCTACTTCTAGGGATCTACCCAGAATATACATCTTCGCCAATAAAACATACATAGGCAGATTACTAATTACGGCATTGGTGGTAATTACAAAATATTGGAAATATGCTGAATCCCTGTATGAAGGCAGTTCGTGGACTAGGACTATCGAATGCCCACCTGGGGAGAGGGGGATCTCTACGAACTGATATAAAATGATTTCCAGGGGCGCCAGCCCAGCTCAGTCGGAAGAGCACGTGACGCCTGATTTTGGGGTCATGAGTTCGAGCCCCATGCTCGGTATAGAGACTACTTGAGAATGAAATCTTTTAAAAATAAACAGATAAATAAAATAATTTCCAGATGGATTGTTTAGTGAATAAAAAGCAAAGTAGAAAAGAATATATGTGCTACCTTTTCTGTAAGAAAAAGAAAGAGTGGGCGCCTGGGTGGCTCAGTCAGTTGAGCGTCTGCCTTCGGTTCAGGGCATGGTCCCAGGGTCCTGGGATCGAGCCCCGCATCGGGCTCCCTGCTCAGCAGGAAGCCTGCCTCTTCCTCTCCCACTCCCCCTGCTTGTGTTCCCTCTCTGTCTGTGTCTCTCTCTGTCAAATAAGTAAATGAAATCTTAAAAAAAAAATTAAAAAGAAAAAGAAATAGAAATAGTAAGAAAATAGACATCTATCTGGTTAATTCTGCAAAAAGAAACCTAGAAAGGATAGCTCAGAAACCAAGGAGATTAGTTTCCTACAGGAAATAGATGAGAGCAAAATGGAAGGGGCAGAAATGTTGGATGACACTTCTATGAATATAAACTTCTGCATAATTCTAACTTAGAACCATGTCCGTGTTGTTTTTTTTTTTAGGATTTTATTTATTTTATTTTAAAGAGAGAGAGAGAGTAGGGAGTAGGGGCAGAGGGAGAGGGAGACTCTCAAGCAAACTCCCCACTAAGCACAGAGCCCAACATGGGGCTTGATCTCACGACCCCGAGATCACAACCTGAGCCGAAACCAAGAGTCAGATGCTTAACCGACTGAGCCACCCAGGTGCCCCACCCAGAAATGCTTGTATCTTGATATGGAAGAGAATATTCTTGATACTAGAAAATACAGCCTGAAGTCCTTAGGGATAAAGGAACATGATGCCTACAACTTACTCTCAAATGGTTGAGGGGAAAAATGTGTATGTGTATATTATATATGCACATATATATGTCTGTACTATTTAGAATATTAAAGCAAATGTGGCAAAATGTGAACCATTGGTAAAGCATATAAATTCTTTCTCGCAACTTTTATGTCAGTTTGAAAGCGTGTAAAACTAAAAAGCTACCCCTCCACACAAAAAAGCTAATACATAAATAAAAGGGCCCACTAGGTGCCCAGCGTGATGAATGAAAAAGACCCCCACCAAGGCCTGTGTGGCTGCCTCCCCAACAAGCATGTTGCCTTCTTCCTAGCTAACAGGCCCTGATTTTGAGCACCATTAGACAGTTTAAACTGGAGCATGTAGGGGCGCCTGGGTGGCTCAGTCGTTAAGCGTCTGCCTTTGGCTCAGGTCATGATCCCAGGGTCCTGGGATTGAGCCCCACATCAGGCTCCTTGCTCGGCAGGGAGTCTTGCTTCTCCCTCTGCCCCTCCCGCTGCTTGTGGTCTCTCTGTCTCTCTCTCTCTATTTGACAAATAAATAAAATCAACGAGAGCATGTAGTACTTTGCTTGAAAAAAGTTAAAAAATAAGAGGAGGGCGCTGGCTGGCTCAGTCAGTAGATCATGGGACTCTCAGTTTCGAGGTTGTAGATTTGAGTCCCACATTGGATGCAGAGATAACTTAAAAAATTAAAATCTTTAAAAATGAATTAATTAAAAGGAAAAAAAAGAGGGAAAGAGACCACCAAATGAGAAGAAAACTTGAGTATCGTTGAGGGACTCCACAAATGAATGAACCCGTGAATGGGGAGTGAGTGAATGAATGGGCAGAGCAGTGAGTGAGTGGAAACAGCCAGAGCCCTCTGTCCATGCCTTTTCATCTCAGCCCGATGCATCTCTAGGCCCCACGCTTTCAGGTGAGGAGGTGCCAGCCTGGCTCTTTTTATGTCTGACCACACCCTGGGGGCCCCACTGGCCAAAGGGCATTTCCTTCTCAGGAGCTGAGGCCAGGCAGGTCCGACTGCTTCCTCCTCCGCTGGAGGCCTACCTTCCTCCATTCCTGGCAGGAAGGGCACCGCCGCACGCCGGGGAGGCAGCGTCAGGCTGGCGACCAGGGGGCCCGGAGCCAGCCCCAGGCCTGCGGCTGGCCACTCAGGTGCCCATCAGTGAGCATTTGCCTTCCTTGGGTCTCTGCTCTGTTCCCCGCTCTGCCCCTGATGCAGTTTGATCAAATCAGTGGTTCTCAACTTGGGTCACACATTCAGATTAGCTGGGGACCTTTCAAAAATTCCAGGGCCCAGATGGCGCCCCAAACCAAGTATGTGGGACCCAGGCACCCACGGTTTTTAGGGTTTTCCGGGTGATTCCAATGCACAGTTAAGTTTGAGAACCTGTGAGCTGTGACCTCCTTGGCCCCCTCCAGCTTTCTGATGTCCTGTCTGTCCTGTGTTCTGTCACTGGAGGGTTAAATGAAATGTGAGAGCCATCCCCGGACCTGTGGGCTCCTATCCTCAGCACCCCCTGCGCACTCTTCACCAAACCTCCTGTTCCAGCCCCCGCCCGCCGTCTCCATTCTTAGGTTTGAAATCAAGGGATGTGGGATCATGGCCAAGGCAGAGTCTCCCAGGTATGGGTTGGGGTCTTCCTGCCTCCTTGGCGCTCGCAGCTGCTGAAGAAGGGGTTGGGAGAAAAAGGAGGTAGAACTGGGGAGGACAGAGAGCCTGTTTAATCCAAGAACCTAAGTGTTTGGCTTTTCCTCTCCCTGTTGTAGGAGCTGCTAACCTTTTCCAAGGAAAGGTCTAGCTGGGTGCCAGCGGCTGAGCCTCCTGGGGGCGCGTTCCCTTGGGTAAGCCCTCTTAGCGGCCCGTGTCACCTGCTGGACACAGCCTGAGACGGGAGGAAGGAGCCTTGGGCGAACTTCCCTTGCATCATTTGCTGAACACCCTGCGGCACCCCCGGGAGTCTTACTCTGCCCATCTGCACAATAGGCACCCCCTGGCCTCATCTCACCGGGCCAGTGACAGTCCGACCACATTGCTGTTCCACGGCACCCAGATGCACTGAGCTTTTGGAGGTGTTTCCTATGTAGTTGGGAGCTTGTGCATCCATGCAAGAGGGGTACCGATCTGACGAACAACAGAGCTGACCCATGGCCGAACCCCAACAGGACATGAGGGAGAAGCCGGCAGGTGAGTCTGGAAGACCTGTTTCCCATGTGGTCTTCAAGGATTTGGGTGGGGCCTGAGGAAGGTATGGGGAGGGGGGGGATGCTGCCGCCGGTAGGGCCAGGGGCCCTCCCCAGCTCGGCCACTGGTGGTCAGGAACAGAGCGAGCACCGAGTGTCCCGTAGGGGAGAAAGTATCCGCAGCTGTGATCAACAGGAGCAGCCCACGATTCCGGGCGCTCACTTCTTTGCTTCTTATAAACTTGCGAGGTAGAGATTATTAATCTCATTTCCCAGATCAGAAAACGGAAGCACAGAGAGGTTAAGTAACTTGTCTGAGGAGTCACTGCTACAGCGGTAGAGGAAAACCTCAAACCCAAATCTGCCTGACTTCAAAGGGCATGCTTTCTGACCTCTAACGAGACCCGGTCTGCACACAGGGGATCTTAATCCGACAGGTTCAGCAGAGGAAAGTGCTATTATCTGCGGTGGGCAGCAGGCCAAGCTGCGGAGGGTCCTGTGCTCTGTCTGCCTGCGGTGAGTGGTGGAGGGGTGCAGAAGGCATCATTTCAGGTTGGGTACCGGAGGCTCTGAGGGGCTTCCGGGGACAGGGGCTCGCTCCGTGGCCCAGAGCGCAGGGCAAAGACGGGACTGCAAGTCCTGCTGCCTTGGGAGGGGCTGGGGAGGGACTGGGCAGTGTGGCGAGAGTACTTTCTGAGCCAGAAGCAAGGCTGGCTTCTTGGGCCTGTGATCACAGCAGCTGTGCAGAGCCCCTCATTCAGAAAGGGTCCCACACTTGGGATTAAATGCTCTGTGGTCGCTGGCTTCACATTTTAAATAATTTTTTTTAAAGATTTTATTTATGGGGTGCCTGGGTGGCTCAGTCATTAAGCGTCTGTCTTCGGCTCAGGTCATGGTCCCAGGGTCCTGGGATCGGAGCTCCCTGCTCAGCAGGAAGCCTGCTTCTCGTCTCCCACTCCCCCTGCTTGTGTTCCCTCTCTCGTTGTGTCTCTCTCTGTCAAATAAATAAACAAAATATTAAAAAAATAATAAAATATTTTATTTATGAGAGAGAGGGCACGAGCAGGGGAGAGGAGTAAGGGGAGAGGGAGAAGCTGACTCCCTGCTGAGCAGGGAGCACAATGTGGGACTTGATCCCCAGGACCCTGGGCTCATGACCTGAGCTGAAGGCAGATGCTTAACCCACTGAGCCACCCAGGCGCCCCATTTTAAATAATTTTATCTTGAAGTCTATTTTGTAAGTGAAGTCAGCCGGGCCAATGGAGCGTGTGCTGGGGGGTTGGGAGCTGGGAGCCTTGACCCTGTGTGCGCGAGGCCCCGCTCCCAGCCCACTGCCCCTTCCCCACCAGAGTTCCTCTGTCCCCTTCTGCCCCTGGCAGGGACTCAAGCAAGAGTTGGAGTTGAGGCAGGCAAGGCAGGGCATGTTCCGAGGGTGGTAGGCAGGGAAGAGGCAGGAAGCTCTCCCCCACCCCAATCCAGGTACAGATGGGTGCAGCTGGGAGGCTGTGGTACCTGGGGGGTCGCCCTTCTGCCCTGGGTTAGGAGTGCAGCTTTGGGGAAGCTGTTTTGCACACCTTCCTTTTGCTCCAGGCTCCACTGATGTAGCTGGCTCTGGTCACATCCCGGTCCTGCCATTTACTCATGGAGCAAGCTCAAGCAAGTTACTTCACCTTTCAGCCTCAATTTTCTTGTCTGAAAATGGGAATGTCAACACCCTATAGGATTTTTTTTTTTTTTTTTTGAGGATAGTGAGGTTTTGTTTTGTTTTTTTCCGAAATGCAAGTCTGATTATGACAGCCTTGGGCTGAGAACAGTCTAATGGCTTGGTGTTGTTCTAGAATAAAAACCAAAAGCCACCCAGACAATCTTCACCTGTCTTTTTTAAATGTGGCTACAAGGAAATTTTTAAATATGTGGTTTACAGGGGCGCCTGGGTGGCTCAGTCGTTAAGCGTCTGCCTTCGGCTCGGGTCACGATCCCAGGGTCCTGGGATCGAGCCCCGCATCGGGCTCCCTGCTCGGCGGGAAGCCTGCTTCTCCCTCTCCCACTCCCCCGGCTTGTGTTCCCTCTCTCGCTGCGTCTCTCTCTGTCAAATAAATAAATAAAATCTTTAAAAAAAGAAAAAGACAGGTGAAAATAATTTTAATATATTTACTTCACTCAATATATCAAGATTATCATTTCAACATACAACCAATATTTAAAAAGGAAATATTTTACATTTTTTCCTGTCTTAGAAATTGTATTTTATGTATTTTTATGAAATGAGTGTATCTCATTTAAAGAACTACAATTAAGGCCCTCCATGCTCGCGGCCCTGCAGCCATGTTGGATTGCCTCTCCTTCCTCCAAATCTCCACTCCATCCACACACAGTTTCCTTTTGCTGTTTCTAGCCCTGGGAAGCTCATCTGCCTCTTTTCCCTCTGGATCTAGTTAAGCCTACTCATCCTTCAGATGTCAGCTCAAATGCCCAGCCTTCAGGGCGCCCTTCCAACCCTTTCCATGCTTCCATGCTATTGCGTCTCCGGCCCTCGCCAGCCCCACGATTTAACTTCACATTTACTTGAGGCCACTTGATCAGGATCTCTCTCCTCTAGTTCGCCAGCTCTAGGACAGAGACCACTCTGGGTTTTTGCGGTGGCGGCTTGAATCCTGCCCCCAGGGCTTAGCCTGGTGCAGAGCGGGGTCTCAGGGAGCAAGGCAGATCCTGTGAGACTGGGAAAGGCCTGGCCCCTGGAAAGCACTCTAATGCTTACTCTCCTCTCACTTCCCTCTGGTGGAGAAAATGCCTTTATAAAGGGACTCTGCTAGAGAACTGGGGACACGAAGCACAGTGCCCAAAATATTTAAGTAGAAACTTGAGTTAAGCACACAGATTATAAATATTTCTTCCCCAGATTACAGACCACTTAAAAATAGCGTCTCGGCTCCTTTTCATGATTTGGGCCGTGATGACGGAAAATGACTCTTCGAGTCTGAACATAATTACTGCCCTTTTCGTGACTTGGCTTTTCCCTTGAGGAGGAGGCGGAACTGGGGAGCAGGAAGTGAAGAGGGGGCATCATTTTCCTTGTTTAACTGGCAGATCTGGCAGAGAGGCAGACGCCGAAGGGCTGCCTGCCATTTCTCAATGCTTTTTCTTTTAAGATTTGAGAGAGAGAAAGAGAGAGAGAGCACGCGCAAGAGAGCACAACCGGTGGGGCGGGGGCAGAGGGAGAGGGAGAAGCACACTCCCAGCTGAGCAGGGAGGCCCGATTTGGGACTTGATCCCAGGACCCTGGGGTCATGACCTGAGCCGAAGGCAGATGCTTAACCGACTGAGCCACCCAGGGGCCCCTACACTTTCTTGTTCTAATTCTTCACCAGGTGAATATAAACAAGGCTCCAATCCACAGCTGCCAGCTGACCCAGGGGATGCCAAACCTGAGGACACCTGTGTCGGTGAGGACTCAGTCCCGAGGCCGTGTGGGGTAAAGCCAAACACACCGCTCAGGTTCTTCTACCTTCAGTCCCTAACCCTCCTCCTTAGGACAGTGAGTGGGAAGAACTCATTTGATACCACTGTCCCCCCCGGCAAAAGATGGTACAATTATGCTGTTTCTCGGGGCCTACCTGTCACCTTGAAGTCCCAGGGAGCGGTGCAATAGGAATCACACAGAATCACCTGCACGTCTACACAACAGCTTCTCAAGGATACAGAGCCCCAGGGCTCAACATTTCCTTGAAGCTTTTCAAATAAACAAGTTCAAACACCATTTACTGCTCAAGGGTGATACATTTAAATATTAATTTTTTCAATCCTAGCCCGGCTTCTAACTGCAAGCTTTTTGGTGAGTATAATGGGGCATACATCCCAGAGCACCCCAAGAAAAGCCCATACACCAATAAAAGCCACATGTCTACCTATTATGCAGTTCTTGAGATGCCCTGTGCTGTGAGAATGGATGATGTCAATTGAAAGGCTTTAAATCCAGTATTTTTTTTTACAATTGAATTTGCAGGTGATCTAGAGCTGGTGCTTAAAGTCAGAATTCAGAGTCCCAGAGAAAATGACTTCATTGAAGTTGAACTGAACAGAGGAGAGCTGAGTTATCAGAATCTACTAAAAGTCAGTTGCTGTGAACTGGGGATTGAACCAGAGCAAGTGAAGACGATCAGAAAGCTACCAAACACACTGCTCAGAAAGGTAGGGTTTGCAAAGTGTCTAAAAGCAGATGGGGTTCTAAGTGGGCAAAACTGATGTTCTGTGAAGCTGATCACTTAGCTTTTGCATTTCTAATGTGAAAACAAATTTAAGACACTAGGAAATTCCGGCTGCAGGACAGCATGGTAGCTAGGTAATTTTCAATCTGGTGCTTTTACCGATTTGCACACCTAAATTCATAAACCCTTTAAAATGGTCTGAATTACATTAATGCCCAAATGGAAGACTCAGTTCAATGCATATGGCCCCTTCCACCTCTGCAAACCTGGGTTAACAATAGGCAGCATGGTCCCCGGGAAGGAAAAGACTAACCCTTTGTTTGCTTACAACAGTTCAGCGTTTGTAATTTCATGAAACAAAATTGTTTTGCATTTTTATAGATTTTCCAGATTCAAAATACAGTTCTCTAATTTCAGAAGAAAAATCTCATTTCTTTGGGCATATTATTATTTTTTAAAAGCTTTCAAAATGCCTTAACAATTCTCATTGGTGCCATGGCTAATAATAGTATATTCTTTGTAAAGGACTGGCAGGATGATCGTATTTTCTAGATTATTTTTTTTTAAGATTTTATTTATTTATTTGACAGAGAGAGACATAGCGAGAGAGGGAACACAAGCAGGGGGAGTAGGAGAGGGAGAAGCAGGCTTCCCCGAGGAGCAGGGAGCCCGATGTGGGACTCGATCCCAGGACCTTGGGATCACGACCCAAGCCGAAGGCAGACACTTAACAACTGAGCCACCCAAGACGCCCCGAATTTTCTAGATTTTTTTTAATGCCCTTTTCTGGATTTGAAATAATGTACATACAATTACTGGTACATGATAATTTCTTAATAAATAAGCGCTATAATTATTACTTGAAAAAAAAAGAGCCCTTTCTTCAGCAGTATCAGTTTGGGACTATAGTCGTCCCCTTAGGGACCTACAAGAGACCAAAAAAAGAAAAAAACTTCTCAACTGCTACCTTAGTTTACCAGGACAGAGAAACCAATAGAGAAATATCCTGAGTTTAGGCAAGAACCCAAGATGCTGGTCATTAAGAGTTTTTAATCTTAATAATTTCACAGGCTATCTATAAACCACTCTGTGATTTCTTTTACATATTAAGGACAAAGACATTCTAAGACTACGGGACTTTCAGGAAATAGAACTCATCCTAATGAAAAACAGAAGCTCTGAATTGGTAGAATACACACCATCCCTGACAGAGAAGCCCTGCTCCAACAGCAATGCTGCGAAACTGACCTATTAGAAAATCCCAGAAATGAAATACCGGAATCATTGTTTTGTAAATAACCAAGTCGGAATGCATGTACCGGTTTGCTAACTTCATGTGTGTACTTTGGAAAATTGTTCCCTCATCTCAAACTTCTCTGGGCAGGGAGAAATTTCAAAGTGCTTTGACAAAGAGCTATTTTTTAAAAATTGTACAGGGGCACCTGGGTGGCCTGGTCAGTGAAGTGTCTGCCTTCGGCTCAGGCATGGTCACAGGGTCCTGGGATCGAGCCCCGCATCGGGCTCCCTGCTCGGCGGAGAGCCTGCTTCTCCCTCTCCCTCTGCCCCTTCCCACCACTCGTGCTCTCTCGCTTGCTCTCTCAAGTAAATAAAATCTTTTTAAAAAAATTGTACAGGATACTTACCATGGCAAGTTTATTTTGCAGCACTGTACCTCAATCCTGATTAGGCATAGGTACGCACTGAGGTTCAGTCAGGATGAATAGCTGAGGTCTGTTCATGTAACTTCCAAAAAGGGCAGGGTAAGCTGAGCGAACTGGGAAAGCGAGGACCCCCTTGGCACACTGGTTCAAGCAGTGCTCCATTTGATTTTTAAGATTTTAAGTAATCTCTACACCCAATGTGGGACTCAAACTCACAACCCCGAAATCAAGAGTCACACGATCCACTGCCCGAGCCAGCCAGGTGCCCCAACCCCAGGGCTCCATTTTAAGGTAAAAGTATGTCACACCATAAGAGCACCTGGGTGGTGCAGTCGGTTAAGCATCTTGGTTTCAGCTCAGGTCATGACGTTAGGGTCCTGGGATTGAGCCCTGCATCAGGCTCCCTGCTTAGCGTGGAGTCTGCTTAACATTCTCTTCTCCCGGGGCGCCTGGGTGGCTCAGTTGGTTGGGCGACTGCCTTCGGCTCAGGTCATGATCCTGGCGTCCCAGGACCGAGTCCCACATCGGGCTCCCTGCTCGGCGGGGAGTCTCCTTCTCCCTCTGACCCTGTTCCCTCTCGTGCTCTCTCTCTCTCATTCTCTCTCTCTCAAATAAATAAAATCTTAAAAAAAAAAAAAGATTCTCTTCTCCCAGGGCACCTGCGTGGCTCAGTCGTTAAGCGCCTACCTTCGGCTCAGGTCATGATCCCAGGGTCCTGGGATCGAGCCCCCTGCTTCTCTTCTCCCTCTCTTGCTCCCCCTGCTTGGATTCCCTCTCTCGCTGTCTCTGTCAAATAAAATCTTTAAAAAAATAATAAAATCTTCAAAAAAATAAAAGCACGTCACACCATCATTTCCTATTTACACTTTTAAACTTGCCTATAAACTGGCATGCCTTAATATGACTTGAGTTACCTTTGAGGTAACTTTTTTTTTTTTTTTTTTTTTTGACGGAGAGAGACACAGCGAGAGAGGGAACACAAGCAGGGGGAGTGGAAGAGGGAGAAGCAGCCCTCCCATGGTGCAGGGAGCCCAGTGTGGGGCTTGATCCCAGGACCCTGGGATCATGACCTGAGCCGAAGGCAGGCACTTAACGACTGAGCCACCCAGGCGCCCCTGCCTTTGAGGCCATTTATAACACTACTTGTAAAACAGCAAAGGCACAGCCCACAGCACTCAACTCTGCTAATCAGATGAAAAAAACGAAGTCAGGGGCGCCTGGGTGGCTCAGGTCATGATCCTGGAGTCTCAGGATCGAGTCCCGCATCGGGCTCCCGGCTCGGTAGGGAGTCTGCTTCTCCCTCGGACCCTCCCCCCTCTCATGCTATCATTCTCTCTCAATAAATAAATAAAAATAAAAAAAAAAGTAGGCACCCTTCCCAACAACTAGCTCAAAGCTAGCCTCCTCCTATCACACTACCTAGAATCCTTCTGGGTCAACTCACCCAAACTTAGTTAAGAACTACTCGTACTTTGGAAGCACTCGGTAGGTTGACCTCATTTACCCACCTAACCCCACACACTGTCACTTTTCCCAGCCATTACTCCTGGACTCAAATTCATGGAACTGAGCTGTAGAACACCAGAGCTCCTTCCGCCAAGCAGTGTCTTGTCTCCCCCAGCACATTAATAGGCCACCATGACGCCTCTGAAAATTCTATCCCGGCTTTGATGAAGGGTGGGGGACAAACACTACACTACACTACATTTCACTCATAAAAATGTGAAGGGCGCCTGGGTGGCTCAGGCGATTGAGCATCCAACTCTTTGTTTCGGCTCAGGTCATCTCAGGGTCAAGATCAAGGCCTGCGTCTGCTAGTCCCTCTCCCTCCGCTCCCTGCCCGCCCCCCACCGGCCGCTGGCGAGCGCTCTCAAATATATAATCTTTAAATTTAAAAAAAAATGTGATGAGTACATGAGACTTGAACCTGCAATTTGCTTAGTAGCCATGGACCTCTTTGGGTGGGAGCATGTCTGCTCGAAATTGTAAGCTCAGCATCCACATCACAGGTCTTTAAGAGCCAGCACAGCCCCTATCACAAGCCAATTCCATGCAGCACCGTTCCAGTGCCACAGGACTGGGGAGATGACAGGGGATCAATCCCCAAGGGCCAGTTCCCCTGAGGTAGTCTCAATTTTGTTTTGAATAAGGAAAATTTGGGCAGGAGCTCAGGATTGGCTGTTAATGGCCCCAAATCACCCTTTGTGGGGAAGTGAGGTTTTAGGTGGTATTTTTTGGTGCATATGGTAGAATAAATTTGGAAAAAAATGTTGGGAGGAAAGCTTACACTATGATAACAGAACCTACAGTATGGCCTCATGATTAATTACAGTAATTCAACAAGGGCAGCAATTTATCATGAGACTGTTGAGCAAATTCAATATCCATTCCAATAGTTTGCATGAAAAAATTGTAAAAACTTAATTTCCTATAACATGAATAGTCTTAAGGACGAAGATTAATAAAAACTGAAGCCTCAAGAGTAATTTTCATTGTAATTTATACTTCATGCAGAGATTGTGGAAACTAATTTCTGAGGAAGGTACAATTCCACTGACTTTTATGCCAACTTAACGTCATCTTAAGATTTTTAAGTGGTTGAAACAAATCAGGTACCAGGATGCCTATCCTGAAATGTTCCAGAACACATGTAGTAGGTTAAAACAAAAAGATGGAATGATCTAGAGAATTCTTAGTCGTTCACAACCTAACGTTCATTTATAATGAGGTGACTGGTCACATAGCAGCGCCCCCTTCCATCCCTCAGAGCAGAAATTCTTCCTGTACAGCTCACAGGCCTGACAAACTCCACTAGAAGGTGCTGTTCCTACTTTGCTCACTGATCTATCCGAAGTTATCACAACAGCACCTGGCACACCAGCACTGTGGATACAGGTGAATTTTATGCAACCGCAGGTATATTTCTACTTTCAGTCATTTCCCTTTTAAAGAGTGAAAATCTAACGCTTCATGGTGCCCCTCATAAAAGTATTACAGGCCAAAATGGAACAGTCCCTCTGATTTGACAATCTAGTTTGAACAGGGGAAGCATGTGCTGACCACCAGCCAGCATTGCTCTTCTCACCCAGCAGTTCCCTTTCTGGAAGGGCGTGAATTTGCAAGAAATGTACAGCAGAACAGCAGCAGCAGCTCCCTGGCTGACACCCAAATCCCAAATGAAAAGTATGTAAAGATAAAAGTAAGCGATCACAAAGAAAACATCCACTTAGGCACTGCTTCTAAAGAGCTACAATTAAGGCCCTAAATTTGGCACTCAAGAAACCATACCTTTTATACCTGTCACTACAAGAAGGTAAATTTCATTAAATAACGGTATACTTATGTATCTATTAGTCACTACCTACACCAAGACCTTTTCCCATTTTTTAAATTTAAATTTTATTAAGAAATACCATACATACAAAAGCACATAAACATACAGTTTAAAAAAGAAACCGCCCACCCAGCTTTAGCAACAAAGCATTGTCAGCAGTTCCTCCGAAGGCTGTTCCTTGCCCTCCATGGTCTCCTCTCCCTCCGTCCGTCCATCCCTCTGATGCAAGAGGTAACACTGAATTTCATGTTAATCATTTCCTTGCTTTTCTTTCATTTACCATAGATTTAACAGCTTGATTTTGACCTTCACAGAAATGGAACCATAGTGGATGTATTCTTCTGCAACTTGCTTTTCCAACCACCAAGATCCATCTGTGTTCACACGTGTAGCTGTAGCTCAGTCTAACTTCTGTGCAATTCCACTGTAGGAACAGGCCACGGAATCTATCCAGTGGACTGCTGAAGGACAGGCGGGGTCTTTCCAGTTTTTTGTTTTCCTTTTCTTCCTATTACAAACAACGCTGTTATGACATTTTCACATCCGCGTCCTGACACACATGTATAAGAGTTTCTCTAGGGTATGTATCTAGGAGTGCAATAGCCACATGAGAAGTTAGGGCACGGCCATTTATGCCAAACTACTTCCCAAAGCCGCTGCTTCTAAACATTCTTAAATCTGCTGACAACTGAGCTACTTGGGAGGGCTGAGAAGAAACAGATCAACTATGACTCTCAAACTGCATTTTCAAAGTAGGAAATTTAAAAATCTGATACAACAATGAAAAACACATTGACTTCTCTGCTTTGGTTTACTTGAAACGTATTTTTAAAAAACTACATGTTAAAACTTAAAAGGGCAGTCTCCTAGATCTCAAATGTTTCTAAATATACGGAGTGAAAACAGCAAGATTCAAAACATATGGTGTACTTCATATATAAAAAAACGTCTATACATATATGCTTACATCCCCCACCACCCACCTCCCTCCAGAAAGAATAACTGTTAACAGTAGCTCCTGGAGAGGAAGAACAGAGGGACAGGAAAAGGGAGAGAGAGATCACTTAACACTTCTGTTGTTTTTTGAACCATGTACAAGCATTACAATTATAACATAAAATTCTTTAAAAGTAGTCACCTGTGGTTCTTTCATAAACAACTAAAAATCAGTCTGAACTCACACGTGAAAATAGGCCCTGAACGAAGTCCCATCCCACAGAAAATATACACAATTCTCAAGTGTTTTCCTTTTGTTTCATGCACTTTAGAATAATGCTTAAAAATATTCACACAGCCCATCTAAAAGGTATTTTTAAAAGCACAGAATGGATGCAAGCTCAAAACTCCCACCCTACACTGTTCCGTTGTAACATCTCTAGAAACTAATCAGAAGGTGGCTAACAACCTGTATGTAGTCAGTTTTCTCAGGCCTTGGAAATAGGGTGGTTTGTCCTCTGTGACACTAACTATATACTGAAGAAACCAGACAGATTGCCTGCAGGTGTAATGTATAAGGAGAGAAGATAAATATCGAAGCTGAAATATGACTAGTTTATTATAACCTAAAGAAGGCAAGAAATGGGTTTTAATCCAAACTGAAAAATACAGCTGACTCTTGAACATGAATTTGAACTGCATGGGCCCACTTATACAGGGATTTTCTACAGCCAAGTACTATAAATGTATTCTCTCTTAGGATTTTAACTTTTTCTCTAGCTTACTCTATTGTAAGCAAGCATGCAGTATGTAATACATATGCAAAATACGTATTAATTGACTATGTTATAGGTAAGGCTTCTGGTCAACAGTAGGCTTATTAGTTTTGGGGAAGTCAAATATAGGTGGATTTGGCTCAATAGGGGTTGGTGGGGGGAGGCTGGCACCCCTAACCGCCCTGTTTCAGGGTCAACTGTAAATATACTGTGATCTGTCTGAAGGAAAAATGTGTTAACAAAACAGGAGGTGATGCTACGCAGAAGAGAGGATGCCAGAGCAGCAGACTCATTACCTGGTCCCCTTGAGACATACAATGGAAAGTAAGCTACCAGACCAATACTACAGTTGAGGACTCCAGCCAATTAAAAGTTCATCCCATTTATTTTCATTAATGAACTTGCTTAATTTTTTTACTTTTAGAAATACATGCTGAAATATTTACAGATTAAACAGTATGTCTGAGACTTGCTTGAAAATGATAGGCAGGGGATACATACACACATGCACATACACAAATAAGACTGGCCATTGAATCTTACTAGTGGTGAGTTTATTTAATAGAGGCTAATTATACTGTTGTTCTGCATTTATGTAGGTCTTAAGTTTTCCAAAATAAAAAGTTAAAAAAAACCTGATTGCTCTGATCCCATTCCAATCTTACCAAGTAATCTTCTGAGTAATAAAATCTTATGCCCCTCAAAGGCTTTTCACAGAGAAAATACACCTGACCCTCTGACAACTGTTTGTTTGGCCCTCAAGGCAGAAACGTGTATCTCTCATAGTAAATTCAATTAGCACACAGCCTCTATATTGGGTTCTTATGAGCTCGGTAAGAATCATTTCCTCTTGAACCTGGTTAAATTTGGGGTGTTGAGGGCAACCCAACTTGGATCTCCAACTAAAACCAGACCTTAGTCATGGCGACCCTAAGATGCCAGGCCTCTCCCTCAAATCCTACAGAACTTCAATCATGATCAACCCACCGAGGTGTCTGCACAATCATGAAGATGACAACTTTTCCTGAACTTATGTACTGTACCTCACTGACATAAGTTAGCTACTGACTCTAGATGAGGCAGAACAAATCTGGCATTTTAATTCCTTAACAATTCAGTGCCTTAATACTTCAGCAAATTGTTTTCTGTTCTTCTTGATACTGAATAATAGAATATGGTAAACTAGCACTTTAAGTCCTTTTACTCTTACAACCACAATCTTGTCAAACTACACAAAGCCATGCTAGGCTGACCTTGTGTTGGATTGTTTCACATCTCAACTTAATCCTGACAAAGTCAGAGATAACCCATTCACCTCCTGCTGCAATCTCCAGGATCAACTGGTAAGCCAGGAGTGCTCTATGCTACCTCTGAGGTGGTAGTTTTCATTACTTTCCAAAGCTTGGTGGAGGGTATTTTAGTAAATTCTGTGACAGTTCATCATGTCCATTAGAATGAATACAGTGGCATAATAGTGAGGCACTGGACCAAGAGGCAGAGACCCAGGTTCCACGGCCTAGCTCTCTTATCAACATGGAGCATTGTGACCTTGTATAAGTCATTTAACCCAATTACCTGGTTTCACTACCTATAAATGGACAGCAAGATTTGAAAACTATAATTCACAAAGAATTGCTATGATACATGTAACTGGAGATACTTTTATACAGCCGCTAAAGCTGACTATAGATAGAAACATGCTGCCAAATTAGCTGTGTGTGGAAAAAAAAATTACCTGCTTAAGCATTAGTTTTTAAGATAAATCCTTATTATGTGTATTACACACCCCACACACAGAAATGAATACATCTGTAATCTGACAAGACCAGGTTAAAAGAAATCTTGATACAGGATTTAAAACAAAGACCAAAAGCTAGTTAAAAATTCCTGAATGCTCTTCTACATCATTATTTCACTGCTAGAGGATAGTGTTCATCAGAAGGATATTTTGAATTTTCTACTACTAAAGGAATCTCTCAGGGATGTAAAAATATATTCTAGTTCACTGTACACCTTTGCTATTAAAAGCAGAATTCAAATTTATTCATAACCACCCAAAATTGAAGCACCATTATTTAAAACATTTAAACTGCGAAAATTCTATAAAAGTTAGTCTTAAACAGAACAATCAGATAAAACTGTACACCAACACCTCTAGTAACAGTGCACCTCATATTTAAAACAAGGGACTAGTTCAGAGTCAATAACTTTATTAGAAAAAGATTAATACTAAAACTTTTCAATGACAGAGACAATCAAATTTGTAACAGAAAGTCAGAGATACTTTATTTTCACTTCTAAATCCAAAGGCTAGGTATAGCAGAGTTGTAAAAATGGAATCCCACTTAGTCTGATTCACACAAATACTAACGTTTAATCCTGTTTTCAAAGTCCAAGAATGAAAACTTGCAATTAAACACTGAGCAAGCCACATGTTTAGGTGATATTTCTTAAAAAGTCTTAAAGGAAAAAAAATATGATACAGGACCTAAGTATTCAGTGGCATATATATACTATCAACACATGTTCTGAAATCTGGTAAGGTCACATCAGTCCTGAATTAATTTTTAATAAAAAAAAACAAAAAACAAAAAACAAAAAACAACTAACTGAGCATTATACTTTTTCTATGCCACTATAGTTTTCTTTCACCTCATTTTAATGTCGATCTTCACTTTATGCCGTTTTTCAGTTTTCTTCCAAAAATCTTCGAACAGTAGTCCTACAATGCAAAATTTGGGGAAAAATGATAATTAGACAACATGTAAAAGGCAAATTTTTATGACTAAGTGTTGGCCCAGTCACTAACTGCTAATTAATATATGTATATGGAATGTTTGTATTCTTCTTAATTCTCAAGGCATCAGTGTGGACTTAAAGCCTTGTGCCTGTGTATGCTTGCCTATGTGTGAATGGCTCACACACGGAACACTATATTGCTGTCCTAGGAGAAGAAAGACATTGACAAACCAACTAATTGGTACTCCCTTTCATTTATTTATTTTATCCCAAGCCACTAGCCCAAAGAATGAATAGTTTATAGGTTTTAAGAACTCTTATAAAACCTAACTTTTAATAGTTCTTTAAAAACCCAAATTCATTCTATCCGATTCATCAGTTCTTGGTGTTTCAGAGATTGAAGGTATCTGTCCCTGCTACTCACTGCTGCTTTAAACGTTATCAGCCAGTGACTATGCCTACGTACCTATGGCTGACTGCAAATGCTCCTACACCGTAGGAAATATTAAACACATACCTCTTAAAGACTTGAGAATTGCATTGAATGTAACAAGGCGAATAATATGAAGTGTTTATTGTATTTAAAATTCTTTAAAGATATCTAATTCTGGGCACCACTGCATCCCTACATACAGTTGAAAAAAAATTCCATTCTGTTAACATATGATTTATTAAGTTTTCACGCAATACACAAAAAACCCCTCTGTGCTTCTTGTAAAGAACAAAAAAGATACACAACAGTTAAGCGTAAAGATCACAGGCAATAGCATTCAAACATGGATGTGGGTAGAGAAAGGAGTACCTGGCATGAGTACCTGCTTAGTTTGACTGAATCCTTGATTTTTAATTTGGCTTTTCATGGGCCGCTCACAACACCAACGCTGTGTGAGGTATGGTAGTCAGCTGCAATAATTCATAAACCCTACACTTCCATCAATCCAATGCTACTGGCTCTCGAGTTACAGAACAAACTGCATTAGAATGCAAGGCAATAAAGCAAAAAACTAGAAACATCCTTGACAAATAAATACTAGCAGTTTAATTAAAACAAAGTAGTCCAACATGTGCCTCAGAAATATTTAAGTTTTTAAAGCATATGTCTCTGCCAATGTACCAACACAAGATGGACTTAATACCAAAAAGAAAAAAAAAAAACAGTTCAACCTTTTTATTAAAAAAAAGAAAAAAAAAGAAATGACAGCAAAATCCCTAAAAAAAAGGATAATTAACTTTCAATGGCGACTATATTACAAACGTGGGCAATAATTTCCAAAGAGGCACACTAATGGGGGCACGAGTCTGCTACAAAATAGCTGAGACAAAACAATGTACCTCAAAATGTTTTGCAGGACTACACTGTCTTTTCCTTCAGAAGATGCTTTTGTATGTCTTCTTACTCGGCTTAGCTCCATCTTCATCTGTGCATACTTACGCTGCACTGTCAAACAGTAACAAAAAGCCCTAATCAAAGTGAGAAACAATACACTTACCTCTGTCTGATCTGAGGTCTTATCAGATCAGTTTTAATTGGACTGAGTGTCACCTTCAGATTTAATGTCTTCACTGGTCCCATTGACCTCATTCTTAGTATCACTTTCCTTTGATTCAGTGTTTGTGTCTTCACTCTGTTTTTCTCGACTACTGGACTTCACACTACTTTTTTTATCATCAGATCCCCTCTTTTCTGCCATAAAAGAAGACATTGATCGTGGATTTTAAAGTAAAATACAATACATACATGACATTTTGAAAAGTGAAACAACTGAGAGATGAAAAGACAATTATTTCCCACAGACTGCAAGTAACACAGTTTGATGAGTTAGAGGGATAAAATTTATAATTTATGAAGGAGGGAGAGGACCGTACAAGGAATTACGAGAAAGCAAGAGGGGAAAACAGTAGGCATATTCTCTCCAACTAGTGAGAAGCTACTAAGTACGGGCCACTCCAAATCACCACAGGATCTAAGATTTAAGTAAGTTTCATTCTGGGTAAGGAACATCAAAAAGCAACGGGAAAGGTACGAAGATAGTACACAAAAACTGTGTTCACATGAAGTAAATTATGAAGATAAAAAGTAAAAACAGTAACTGCAAAGGGTGAAAAAAGCTGAACACTTAATAGGCATGTTTCTCCAACTACAGATTTTTTTAATGCAAAAGATTACTTACATATGTACATATTTGAATACCTAAGAGGAACAAGCCCAATGAAAGAAAGTAGATCTCAGATCTCAATCCAAGTACTGAACTTTGGTGCTTTGCTAAGAAAAGTAATATATATGCCATCTCAGAGTTGTTTTTCCAAAAGGAGAAAATTAAAATTCAACTCAACTGCGAATTAAGAATGGAAAAAGTAAATCTCAACTTTTTCTCCTGTTTTCCTTGGAAGGGTAAACCTCAGACTAGGGGCAAAAGTGGTACATGGGTCAAGTATATTCCAGCTTTTTTAATTCCAAGTATTGCCTAACAAAAGATTTCTACAGAAAATGTTAATGCAAACTACAAGCTTTGTGGAAAAATTATTTTTCCCCGTAAAACTATGTTAAGAATAGCTGGTCTAGCAGAGTAGTTCATAAGACAGAAAAACATTTTAAGAGAAGCACAACCCTCTACAGATTCTGGACAAAGTTAAGACACAACAGCAAGTAACTGGGAGAGGGATGGTAATGAAAACAAAATATGGCAGTGACAGGGGCACTCATTCAAAGAATGGAACAACTGAAGATCGATCATATGTGAGCATATTCAGTCCATAAGACTTGCAAAATGCACACGAAGCAACGTCCGAGTAGCTGACTGCAGGACTTGCGCCATGTCTGTCCGTCGACTTATGAGAACTGTGCCAGTACAGTGTGCTCTAACTGACCTTGCGGGAAAGTCCTCCCTTTGTGCCTTATGGGCTTCTCCGGTGCACAGGTAGCTTCAATGAAGAAGAGTCGTCTTGTTGCCCCGTAGAGGACTAGTAGTCAGTCCAATAATCTTATCTTCTGCCCTATGTAGATATGGTAGATCTTAATAGTCCTAAGGACATCCACAAAGTGTGGTGGATTTCAGGGCTACGGATTAAAAAAGGAAACTCTCTTGACAAAGAGAGAACCCTAAATCGGTTGTGTTAAGAACTATAGGTCTGTGGAAGAAACCACTTTCCACCGTGGAACTGAAGTGTTTCCACTGCAGCACGCTGAGTAGTGAACTCTGCTTACTCGTGCCATTAAATGCTGTTCCTACTCACAGTTCAGGCCTTCAGTCATCTATATACCTAGGAGTGCCTGAATGGCTACATGGCATTTTCAAAAGCCAATAAATCGTATCACTTCTAGAAGAGATCCCCAAGTTTAAAACAAATCTGTAATGCATCCCCAATCTTTCAAGGTGGACCTGATGCAGAGCTTTCTCTGAATCAAATCTTCTCTCCTTCCTCCATACCTCACCAGGAAAATCCTGTTTGTCCATAATCCAAATACAATGCAGCTTATTTACTTAAGCAAAGTTTTATTAAATTCTCTGATGTCATTATCACAATTAGGATTTTTTATATAGCTAAACAATTCAGGACATCTTTTTGCTCTACCCAGAAATTACACAAACATGTCCTGTTTTTAGTCAGACCATTGCTCATTGTTGATCCCAGACAGTTATGAAGGCTAGCTAGCTTTTGTCCCAAGAACCAATCCAACTATTTTAAGTGACACGAAGTATGATACAGCAAAGAGCTTTAATTCTCAAAGAGAAGTGACTAATTTGATCTCTGACATCCATTATCTGGCTCTCGAGATTGGACTTGTCCCCCCAAAGAGACACTACACAAAAAAAGTCTTGCAAAAAAGGTTGGGTGAAATTTTAAAACTAATATAAAATCAGGCAACGATCCTTTGTAACAACTGCCAGTTGAATCACAGAAGTAATTTCTGAACTTAAAGCTCATGACAGATTTAAAAAATTGTCCTTGTTTCCTACTTTTTAACATTTGCTCCATGTTGTAGGAAAAAACCCAATATATGTAAATATTTTTTAAAAGGTACACCTTTTAAAATGAAAAATGAAAGCCTAAGACCAGAAAATATGTCCATTGTTTGCAGTGCTAGTTCTCTAACTCAGTCTAACAAAACCTGAGTCTGGCCCCCAAAAAACCCACAAAAAACAAACACTACAAAATAGTTCCAAAAAAGAAAAGAAATGAGTGTCAGATAAAAGTCCAGTTTAATAAACTCAAAACACAGCAGCACATATGTTGGGTGATCAAACATGGACACAGACAGGCAGAACAGGATGGAACAAGCAGAGCCAAGAAAATTAGAAATTGGCCCTTGCTCTCATTCCTAAACACCATGCAAAGCAGAACAGCCCAGTCAATACAAAATGAGAGATGCTTGAAGAATCTAAAGAAAATACAGAAAGGAGACCCTGATGATTTAAAAGAATTATCTTTCACTAAAGAATAAGCTAAAAGATGAGAATATCCAGGTGAAAACATGCCAAAGACAAAATGAAAAAGTCCATTAACAGTGCAGTGAATAGTGCATTTCAGCCACTGGAATGCCGCTGAAAACCAACGGGAGAAGTACAGAGGAAAAGAGCATATTGTTTCAATAGAAAACATGGTTAAGACATAGGTAAGGTATTCAACTTCTGTAAACTTAGAAGTTAATTACGCAGGTAAATGAAGGCTGCACATGAGGACCAATGCAACACAGCACACTTACTCTGCAAGACATACTATGGAACACGCAGCAGATAAAAAAAAGTATTGCCAATAAACAAGCTAATAAATTCTACAGCCTAATAACCCTGAGAGGTAATGCAATACTTGGAAGAATCGAGACGATAAACCTTTAGGTGAATAACTGAAGGATGTGGTTTTAACATGTTCTAAGAAAACACCAGGTCAACTGTCATTCTCACAAATCAGAGGAAGAAAGGGGAAAATACTGCTGGTCTACTGAATGGTATTCGCAGTAAGTAAAAAAGAATAGAAACTGAAATGGAACTCTGCCTATGTCCAAAGAAATGTGAGTGGGGAGAAAAGAGTGTGAAAATACTCTCCTATTAATGAATTAAATTCTCACATAAACTAACCTTTCTCCTTGGATTTTCTATCTTGTTCTCTGTCCCGACTTTTGCTCCTGTGCTTATAGGACTTTCGATCCCGGCTTTTTGATCTTCTTCGATCCCGGCTACGAGATCTATGCTTTCTTTCTGATCTATCATGGCTTCGGCTTCTTCGTCGATCTCTACTTCTTCACAATTGAAAACAAAAGGAAAGTAACTTCAGCTGACATTACAATGAGAAAAAAACTTGAAAAATTATACACTGTTCGGGGCGCCTGAGTGGCTCAGTCGTTAAGCCATCTGCCTCTGGCTCAGGTCATGATCCCAGGATCCTGGGATCGAGCCCCGCATCGGGCTCCCTGCTCTGTGGGAAGCCTGCTTCTCCCTCTCCCACTCGCCCTGCTTGTGTTCCCTCTCTTGCTGTGTCTGTCAAATAAATAAATAAAATCTTTAAAAAAAAAAATTATACACTGTTCAACAATTAACAAGATACAAAAGGCAAATGAGTAGAATCCACTAATATCTACAGTAGAAATCTTAAGAACTGGAAATTATTGAAAATCTAACTTCCATTTTTCAAATAGTGCTAAGACAATCAACATGCTTTTTTTTTTTTTTTTTTTTTTGAGAGAGAGAGAGAGGATGAGCGAGCACACACGGGATGGGGGGTGGGGGTGTTTAAGCAGGCTCCATGCCCAGCACAGAACCCAATGCGGGGCTCTATCTCATGACCCTGAGATCATGACCTGAGCTGAAATCAAGATTCGGACACTTAACCAACTGAGCCAACCAGGTGCCCCTATCATCATGCTCTTTAAGACTCCTCTTCGGGGCACCTGGGTGGCTCAGTCATTAGGCGTCCGCCTTCGGCTCAGGTCCTGATCCCAGGGTCCTGGGATCGAGCCCCATATCAGGCTCCCTGCTCAGCGGGCAGCCTGCTTCTCTCTCCCACTCCCCCTGCTTGTGTCCCTCTCTCGCTGTGTCTCTATCAAAATAAAAAAATAAAATATTAAAAAAAAAAGACTCCTCTTAAACAGAAAAACTGTTATCTTTTTTGGTATTTTTAAAGAATTAGTTATGAAACACTTTATATTCTGCATGTCATCCAAAGCAAAAGTAAGTAATTCTACCAAAATAACTTATAATTTAAATGTCTTCTTAAAATCAATGAGAAGAGATGCACTAAAGAGACCATGTAATAACACGGACTTCCTAGGAAGAGTGCCTCAAACCTCCTTAGACTGGTGGGAAATAGCAAAGAAGTTGCCTTTAAGATGGACTGGCTCACTGATTCCACTCTCATAATTCATCTTAGTGCTTGATGATACTTAAGAGCTTCCCAAGGACCAAGGAAATAACACTAGCAATTGCTACTGCATACTGCACGCTGCCTCATGCTATATACCTGCTTCGCCTCCTTTCTCTACTTCGTGATCTTTTGTGGTCCCGAGACCTGCTGCATCTTCGGTCTGAGGTTCGGCTTGAATGCCGACTTCGAGAACGACTTCTCTTTCTTCTTTCTCTGTCTCTAGCCCTTTCTTTCTCTCTTTCTTCCTCTTCTCTCCGTCTTTTCCTTTCTCTTTCTTCTCTTTCTCTCTCCCGTTCTTTTTCTCTTTCTTCCCGTTCTTGCTTCTCCTTTTTTAAACGCTCATCACGATCAGGTTCTTCGGTTCTTTTTCTTAACTTTTCCTAAAAGAAATCAAGTATGATTTTTATAGAACTATACCCTTAAAGACACTATCAAACAAACCTAATATAAAGCATGTGTAGATCAACATATGGAATTTGATGCCCTAAAGGAAAAATGTAGAAATTCCAACACCATGTCTGTATGCAAGGTAGTTACTTGACTAAGTCCTCAGGGATAGTCTTTCTCCCAAATTCCTGGCACAGAAGAGTGAAGAAAATAAAGCCCTTTGACAATTGATGAATAGAAAAATTTTATAGGGATTGTTATAGTTTCAAATAACAAACTATCAAGAAGCTAAATGTGATCAATTTTTACCCATACTAAAATAGAGTATTAGCTGTGGCTAAAGTGCATGCTTGAAAGAAGCTTACTTTTAACTCCTCTACAGTAGCTTTAATTTTGGCATAGCCCATGTGCTGCTTTCCCATCAAATGGTCATCTACCCGGGACTGGGCATCTCCTACTATCAAAAAGGCTCCACACACTTCACAAACTTCCATTTGTTTTTCTTGGGCAGCAAAACTTTCAATTGTCTGAAATGATAAATCAGTTATTATAAGAGTATTTGAGGAAGAGAGAAGAAACAAAATCCAAAAAAAAGTACTTACAATCTAGAATAGTTTTCGAATTTTGTGAATTTCTCCAAAGCCCTAATACTGAACAGCAACTGGTCAACTTTTAGAGTAGGGAAGCAAGGCAACAGCAACCAACTTTCCATATCACAAGGAAGTGACGAGACCCCATCACTCAACTATAACCAAAGAATTGTCCACATTACCTTGAAAAATGTTAACTACCTTCAGAAAGCTACCTATTCTAGTCTGAAATCATTTCTTAGTTTCAACAGGCTAAAGTGTGGCCTCCATATTAAAAATATTTTTCAAGGGGCGTCTGCCTTCGGCTTAGGTCATGATCCCAGGGCCCTGGGATCAAGCCCTGCATTGGGCTCCCTGCTCTGTGGGAGGCCTACTTCTCCCTCTCCCACTCCCCCTGCTTGTGTTCCCTCTCTCACTGTGTCTCTGTCAAATAAATAAAATCTTAAAAAAATATATATGTATGTTTTTTTTTTTCCCCCAAGAGGTGCCTGGCTAGCAAAGTCAGTAGAGCATGTGACTCTTGATCTCAGGTTGAGTTCAAGTCTACAATGGGCATAGAGCATATTTAAAAAAAAAAAAAAATTTTTAACCCTAAAATGCTTAGGGAACTATCTTACTGAGTATAATCTGTACATATCTTATTCAGTATTTGGGAACCAAAGGCCAATTATATTCTACCACCAATATCTAAAACATGGGGGCGCCTGGGTGGCTCAGTTGGTTAAGCAACTGCCTTCAGCTCAGGTCATGATCCTGGAGTCCCAGGATCGAGTCCCACATCAGGTTCCCCACTCAGTGGGGAGTCTGCTTCTCCCTCTGACCCTCTCCCCTCTCATGCTCTCTCTTACTCTTTCTCTCAAATAAATAAAATAAAATCTTAAGAAAAAAAAATCCAAAACATGTATGTCACATTCTCTAATTAATACAAAAAAGTAAAGAGTATACCAATTTTGAGCTAAGGTAAGTATATATGGGGTACTTTATCATAACAAGAAAGTTAAGGGGTGCCTGGGTGGCTCAGTCAGTCATGTCCCAACTTTTGATTTATATGATCTCAGGGTCACAGGATTAAGCCCTACATCGGGCTACCCACTCACTGGGGAATCTGCTTCTTTCCCTCTTTCCCCACTTGCACGCATGTTCTCTTTCTAAAAATAAAAAAATCTATGGGCACCTGGGTGGCTCAGTTAAGCGTCTGCCTTCGGCTCAGGTCATGATCCCAGGGTCCTGGAACTGAGCCCCACTTTGAGCTCCCTGCTCAACAGGAGTCTGCTTCTCCCTCTCCCTCTGCTCCCTCCCTGTCTCAAATAAACAAATAAAATTTAAAAAAAAAATAAATAGTAAGTAAATCTTAAAAAAAAAGGGGGGGGGTAAGTAAAACCCAGGCCCCAATGAATAATCATGATCTAAGGCATGGGCTGACATGCAGAAGCCAGAAGCTTGTTTTTGTAAATAAAGTTTTATTGGAACACAGCCACATCCATTTGTTTATGCATTATCCAAAGCTGCTTTCATAATATAAAGAGAGCTTGGTAGCTGCCAGGGACCTTGTGGCCTGCAAACCTTAAGTATTTACTGTGTACCCTTTAAGATACAGTTTGCAGACTCTTGATTTAGGACATTAGGAAACTGTTTATTAAGATTCTCAAATAGGAATAGGTCCTAGTAATTCACAGTGAACAGCCTGGATAAGTCAAAACGAGGTTGCTACTCACCGAGGTTGTGGACCTAAGCAATTCTCTCTCTTCTTTTAACTGTTCAACTAATTTCATCATCCCCTGGGCTTCTTCTACTTTTCCTTCAGATCCTAATTCTTCAATCTAAGGGGGATTTAAAACAAACAAACAAACAAACAAACAAACTGCCAAGCAGTCAAGATTCCTTTCTAACCAAACTATCCAAGTATTCTTCTGTTCTTCCCTAAGCTTCATTATCATTTCATGGTTGTTTTGGGTCTTTTGTTTGGTTTCATTTACTGAAGCCTCTTTGGGTTAAATTTACCCTATCAATTTTTTTTACAGCATTAATAAAGTATATTTTATTGCATATTTTTAAGGTGCACAATCTGAAAGTTTTGACAACCATGAAACTAACACCTTCACCTAGATAACGAACACATCCATCACCCCAAATTTCCTTTGTAGTACCTCCTCCCCGAACAACCACTGATCTGCTGTCACTATAGATCAGTTTAAATTTTCTAGAATTGTATATAAATGGACTTATGTACTTTTTCTTTTTTTAATCTGGCTTCTTTCACTCAGCCTAATTATCTTAAGATTCACCTACAGTGTTAAATGCAGTTGATTTGTTTTATTACTGAGCAGTACTCTACTGCATGGATACATCACAGCATTTATCCGTTCACCTACTGACAGACGTCTAAGCTAGTTCCAGTTTAGGGATTTTGCCAATTACAAACAAAGCTGCTATGAACACTGGTAATACAACTCTGTAAACATATGCTTTTGTTTCTCTTGGGTCAATATCTAGGACTGGAATGACTCACAGTGGATCTTTAACTTTTTAAGAAACCTACGATTTTCCAAAGTGGTTATAATTTTACATCCCACCAGCAGTGTAGGATAGTTCCAGTTTTCCCACATCTTCATTAATACTTGGTATGGTCTTTTTAATTTTAGCCATTCTGACAGATGTACAATAAATATCTCATTGTGGTTTTAATTTATAGTTCCCTAATGATTAACAACTTTGAGCACCTTTACATATATGTATTTGCCACCCTTTTATCTTCTTTGGTTAAGTGTCTACTCCAAGTATTTCGTTATTAATGTACACAATTCTTACCTGCTGTAGGAGTACATCAATTTTATCTGTTAGAACCTGAATTTTTTCTTCATTTTTGCCTGTTGGGCCAGCTGCCTATTGAAGAGATAATAAAATGTATTATCAGTAAGTAAAAAACAAATATTCAAGCACTCACATACATAATATTTGTATTTAACAGTTAAATGTTGAGTTACAAGGATAGTAACTCAATTACCTTCAATTCTTGCTACCTAATTACATATTTGGTCAGTTACTGACAACTAGGAGAAAAATCTTAATGAGGAGCAAAATGAGTATTACTGATAAAGACTGAAAAAAATTAATGCCTTTTAAGTTTATGTCATTCTAAGAGAACACAATGAACTTGACCACAAATTTTCATACTAGGGAGATCTCTGGGTCTCCAGAGAACAAGGACACACTTTACAAAGACTACAAATTAATTTCATACTCACCCCAGAGGACTGCTGGTTTTGAGATAATGCCAAACGAGCATGGCCTCGTCTAATTCTACGTTCTACTTCTGCAAGTAAGCTCTGTAGGTATCGCAGAAAATCTCTCTCATAGCCAACCTTCATAAAACGAGAACTCTTTTCATACCTGGTTAAGAATAAAAATTAATAAGCATTACTTTCTTTCCAAATCTTTATCCATTACAACTCACATATTCTATCTTAACTAATCTTATAGATTGTTGCATTTACTCTGAAGAGTAAACTGGGTATGTAAGAAGTCAATTTCTAGTCTCTCATCCGGGTAAAGGGAAGACAAGTACTTAACATTATGTTTGCTTAAGAGAACCACCCAGGCGCCCAAAAGCATGGACTTTACAATAGGGCAAAGCTAGGTGCTTGAACGCCGGCTCTACCACAATATTGGATCTGTGACCCTGGCCCCAGGACAAGTCTCATTTATAAAACCAGGACTGTTAAAAAACAAACGATACAGAAAAAAAGCTAAGGATTCAATAGTATTTACGCATAGAATACACACTCCTATATGGTGGCTGATCGTATCATTTTTGTGGCTATGACTTTCTACCATCCCACCTAATGAATAGAACCCCAACAAGACATTCATTTTATACTAATTCTAATTTTCTTCAATCTTTGTCCCCTTTAAACCAAAGAATGACCGAGCAGGTAGAAATGACTGATAAAGGTAACTTACTGTTTTCGAAGGTTTTCATCATGAATTTTTTCACATGGACCTGAAAAAAAAAAAGAGAAATATGTATAAATTGATAACCACCTTTTCTCTTGCCAAATCTAAAAGTAGCTCTTAAAAAAAAAAGGGAAAACAAAACCCATTTTATCACAGAATAGTCTGTACACACCTAAATTGAGCCTAATGAATTACAAAGTAATGTGCCCAAGTAAACACATGAAAATTGTTCTCCTTAATCTTCAAGATCAGTATAATGGAGAGCAACTACATGCTAAGAAAAGAGAAGAAAAAAGAAGAGTTGGAGGAAAGAGAAACTGTACCCAGTGCCACCCAAGAAAACCATAATGAAGGCGAACCACTGGTCTACCCCTCATCTTTTACTAATTTGGGGGACCTGCAGATGAAGCCAGAATGTAAGAACGCTCAAGTCCTACTCCTTCCTACCTCCAGAAGGCAGCTGATTCAACCGTGTCACCTATGCCTTCTGGAATTTATTTCCGTATTTCTAAACTATTTTGCTTTTTCTTAGTTTACCTTAGACATCAAAATTTTAGATCAAAAGAATTTTAAGTTAAATAAACACTTTATATTTTGACTATGCAAGTACTGTTACCTGCTGAGCCTAACAAAAGGGGCATTATGACGACTTAGGATATACTTCACATTTCTGTTGGAATTCTTTTCATTTGTTTAGATTTCTGTATTTCTGAACTCTTCTCAAACACTTTAAGTCAGCTACAGAAATTCTTTCAAGATTCCAAATCTATCAGATAATCAGCTTCAGTTTTGCCCCCGAGCTTTCTGTTCTGCTTCAATCTGGGCTGCTTATTTTCTAAGCTCACTAATAAAGAGTTGTCATCCTGAGAGGTTCCTTTTCTGGTCTGGATCGGATGCAGTTTACTGGATCTCTTGTTTTTCACCTTGATTTTATACCCATGTGTTGGTGGAGTTTCCAAAGAATCGTGGAGATCAATTTGTTGAGATCTTGCATGTCTGAAAATGTCTTTTTTTCACTCTCATACTTTGAAGTTTGGCTATATAGCTAACCTAGGAAAAATATTTTTTCACTCAGAATCCTGAGGGTGTTTCTCCAGAGTCTTCAAGCTTCTGGTGTTGTTACTGACAAATCTGGGGCCATTCTGATTCATGATCCTGTGTGCCCCTGCCCCACTCCCACCATTCTGAAATTTCAGTGGTGTGCCTCTGAACGGATCTTTTCTCATCCAGTGTGCTGAGCATTTGAAGGATGCACTCAATCTGTAAGACGACCGCCCTTCAGTAGTGCAAAAATCTTTGATTTCCGCCCTTCTGCTTTCTCTAGAACTCCTTAGTACTGTATTGATACCATTTTTTCAAATTTTATTAATCTTTTCTGTCCAATCACCCAACATTCCAGCAAATTTCCTTGGTTTTATTCTCAAACCTTAACCCTGATTTTATTTCAGATTTCTTCAGTCCCAATTTCCAAGAGCTCTTTTTTGGTTTTTCAAAAGTCCCCTTTTTATATAGTACCCTATCCCTGATATCCTCTCTCATTTCTCTGAGGATACTAAATTTAGTTAAGACTTTTAGTATTTTAGGGCACCTGGATGATTCAGTGGATAGAACATGCAACTCCTGATCTCAGGGTTGGGAGTTCCCCCATTGGGTATAGAGCTTCCTACTTCAAACAACAACAACAAAGTATCTTTTCTTCTGCTTTCGCCATTATCTCTAATTCCACTAAACTCCCCCCCACCCCCCGCCCTGCTGGTTTTGGTTAATCTATCATGTTGAAGGTTCTCCTCACGTGTCTAACTGGTATTCCTTGGCTGGCAAAACACTTCCAAAATCTAACTGGAAGTTGGTATGCACAGGCAGGGTTTGTCAACGAATGGGCTTTACCACAGGAAAACCAGGCAGCAAAATTCTTTTAGGAGATTCCCCAAGGGTCAGTACCTGTAGATCACTTCTCTGGAACTGTTCACTTTCTCTAAAGAATCCTCTTCTCTTCTGCCTGGGGAAAAACATCTGGCTGTATCCTTCTAGGAACAGGGCAGAGGAAGGGAATGGGAAAACCCCACTATTAAGAATATAGACTTAACTCTCTTAATAAGTCTCATTTTTACTCATTACTGCCCTGTGCTGTGTCTGGAATCCCAGTATCTAGATTCGTTCAGCCCTAATGTGCTTCTAAAGCTCTAGGGCAAGCATCATGCTTAAATAATTAACTTCTCTTTTATGTTTCTAGAATGATACTAATTATGTACCATCCTGAAGAAAAGTCACTTTTTTTTTTTTTTTTTTGGCATTATGTGGTTCAGATGGAACTACAGTCTCGTAGGTCCAATTTCTCCAGAAAAGAACCCCCTACTGTCTCCTGGGATACAGGGGTGGGAGACAGAGAATCACCAGATGCACAGGTTTTAAGAGTCCCTCCAGGGACATTTGGCAATGCCTTTTTAGTTGGAGATGTTTCTGGTTTTCACAGTTGAGGGGTGCTACTGGCATCCAGTGGGTAGAGGCCAGGAATGCTACTAAACATCCTACAGTGCACAGGATAGCCCCCAAAAACAAAATTATCCAGCTTAAAATATCAAATGTCACAGTTGAGAGACCCTTAACTAATCTTTCATTTTCAGCCCCATGACTCAACTCTGCCTTCTATGGTACCTGGTGCCTCCAAATGCTCAGCCTGTCCAGGGTTCTGCTGATCAAAACTTCCTTTTAATATCCCCTTCTGCAGGCTTTTAGGGTACAGGTTTCTCTGCCCTGTTGAGTTTGCTGCTACTCTTCCATCCACTTGTCATCTTCCAAAAATTTGTTGGTATCTATAACTGTTATCTCCTCTTCTGTTTATACCTTTTTTTGTTTTTAAATTTTCATTTTAGTGGAGGGTTTTGGGAGGGAGTGGAAATAGACATGTATGTTTACTTAAGCCACCATGTTTTAACTAGACTGGCATTTATTAATATGCTAAAAAATCTAAGCCAGGAAAGAAATTACCTTATCAACAAACTTTAAGAGAAAACTTCTTGGAATTTATGAAGTACCAGTTTTTATTTTAAATCATAATTTGATAAAAGCTACATAGAAAATTCACTTACCAAGATCAGAACGAGTATTGGTGAACAATTCCGCAGGACAAAAACCACAGAGATAATATTTACAAACCTAGTGAAGAAAAACAAAGGTACTTTAAAAAATTGTTCAGCTTTAAAACTATACTGGAAAAGAGTGCCAAATTACTATTTTTCTCATTTCTTAACCTTCATCTTTCAACCAAATGAGAACAATTTTATTTGTTAAACCCACATCAGTTACAGTAGTGACTTTCCAACTCCCAAATTTCAGTAAAAAACGTGCAGGAGAGAGTTACCAGTACTTCCTACTATCTACTTTTAATCACCGCTCTCCCCACATAGCAACAATATGGGAAAGATTTCTAGAAGAACAAATTTTAATTTTATTAAAAAAAAAACAAAAAACTTAAAACTGTTATTATCATTCTAACTTTGTTAAAAAGACCAGAACCAATTTACAGATTAGGATTTGGGAATCACTGTCTAAATTACAAATAACATTCATTTAAAGCGATCTGGATCGGTAGCTTCCCTTAAGAAATCCTTTAACTCTAAATGTACTGGATATTTTCACATACACCAGCACTTTACTGAGCAACTGCTGATGGGCTCCTATGGTATGAACAAAGACTATTACAGGAAACACTTTTAATTCTCTCCATCAGTACTTTAGTAACTCCTTCAGATATATTTCAAGACTGCTCTAGCTGATACTTATTCTATACACTGCAAACCAAAACCTGTTGAGCAATATTCCAAAGTGTCTTTCTTACTTCATTGTTATTGCATAATCAATGTAAAACTAAGACATATGAGAAGAAAACATGTTAAATTTAAGATTGAATGAGAGTTCTTTGTAGATACTTAGGACTGGATGTTAAATCTGCAATCAATTATTTTCTTCCTTAAAAGTCTTTTTTTTTTCCTTTTTTCTTTTTTAAGATTTTATTTATTTATTTGTCAGAGAGTGAGAGACAGCACAGGTAGGGGAATCAGCAGGCAGAGCAGGCAGAGAGATAAGCAGGCTCCCCGCTGAGCAAGGAGGCCGGGCGGGACTCTGGGGTTGATCCCAGGATCCTGGGATCATGACGTGAGCCAAAAGCAGACACTAAACCAACTAAGCCCCCCAGACGTCCCTCAACTTTTAAAAAGCAGTACCTATGAGGCACCTGGCTGGCTTGGTAGAGCATGCAACTCTTAATCTTGAGGTTTTGAGTCTGAGCCCCACGTTGGGAGTAAAGGTTACAAATAATCTGTACACCCATTGTGGAGCTCAAACTCACAACCCTGAGATCAAGAGTCACATGCTCTTACCGAATGAGCCAGCCAGGTACCCCAAAGATCAGCTGTTTCACACTTGAAGTAATATAGTTCCATAAACATTGTCCAGAAGAATTAAGGTCATAAAGAACAATTAAGATTAAAAAATCATAAAGATTTAGTTTTATATCAATATTAACCTGTTATACATAGAGTATCTCTGTATAATTTTCTTTAGAAGTACTGCTAAATACTGGATTTTTAAAATTATTCTTTGCAATTTAAACATTCTTACAAATAAAGTATTAAGAAAACTCCTATATGCTCACAGTTAGTGTTTTTTCAAATTATTTCCAAATTCTCAGTGCTCATGTGATATTTTAAAATGCTATATACTTTTCTAATTATCAAAAAGTCTGATTTGTTTCACTTGGCATCCACAGTAAGTGTATCACAATAAAATACCAATGCCAACACTCAATCTTAAAAATAACTAGGAATCTTTTATTTGAGGGAAGGAGAAGAGAGACAAAGTATGCCATTTATCTTTCAGACCATTAACCCTGGTTCCCAAGGCTCAAAATTTATTTAACAAATTTCCAATAACTGTAATAATTACATAATAGCTTAGTAAGTTATTGGCAGCATTTACATCTAAAAATTGTACAGTTATATAATTTAAAAATAAATTTAGTACGTGGCGCTCATAGATATGAAACTTTACCATTGTGCATCTTACTTTGATTTTATTATTTTTAATATAATTTCTATTTATCATCTTAACTAATAAAACATAAGACTGGGGTGTCTGGGTGGCTCAGTCGTTAAGTGTCTGCCTTCAGCTCAGGTCATGATCCCAGAGTCCTGGGATGGAGCCCCGCCATCGGGCTCCCTGCTTGGCAGGAAGCCTGCTTCTCCGTCTCCCACTCCCCATGCTGTGTTCCCTCTCTCGCTGTGTCTCTCTCTGTCAAATAAATAAATAAAATCTTAAAAAAATAAAACAAAAAACCCCATAACACTACTGTTCCTTTGTTTAAACTGGGTCAATCTCTATGATCCTCAAAAAAGGCTCATCATTAAAACAAAATAGGGGTGGCTGGCTGGCTCTGCCAGTAGAACATGTGACTCCTGATCTCGGTTGTGAGTTTGAGTCCCACATTGGCTGTAGAGGTTACTTAAAAAAAAAAAAAAAAAAAAAAAAAAAAATTCTTTAAAAGAACAAAAGGAATAAACATTTCCATGGTCCCTCTCCTGACTCTAAAACATAAGCCAATACAAACTTTCTCTAAGAAGGAAATCATATAATTCTTTTTGGTAATGAAATATCAATATAGTACTTATTGAATCTTAGTTTTAATAGTATTTTTCACTGAAATCAAACTCACCCAGATCTGAGTTTGGGCTTTACCATATATCGCACGGCTTTCTGTAAGACTGGTGATTACTACTAGCTTCAAGGTTTGTCATAAACTGTTTTATTTTATTTTAAAACTAAAATACTTGTGATTTTCCACAGCTATGTAGTTTTACTCTAAAACCTAAGCCTTATTCATATAAATTAGACTTTCTAAAAAACAGATTCTTGGGGCACCTGGCTGACTCGGTGGAGCACGGGACTCTATATCTCAGGACCATGAGGAGTTCAAGTCCCACGTTAAAAATAAATAAATAAATAGACAAACATAGATTTTAAGTGGTCAAAATTTTAAATGTACTATGTCAGTTTTTAAATAAAATACAATTTCAAAACAGTATTTTCAATTAAAAATAAAATGAACACACTCTCAAATCTAGTATGTACTGCATGGGATTTTAATATAAACTGGCACTTAGGGGGTGCCTGGGTGGCTCACTCGGTTAAGCATCTGCCTTAGGCTCACCTCATGATCTCAGGGTCCTGGGATGGAGCCCAGCATCGGGTCCCCTACTGAACAGTGAGTCTGCTTCTCCCTCTCCCTCTGCCTCCCACCCCCGCTCATTATCTCTCTCAAATAAAAAATATTTTAAATAAATCAATCAATCAAAAAAATAGAGTGGCACTTAGGGGCACCTGGCTGGCTCAGTCAGTGGAGTCTGCAACTCCTTCTTGCCCTTGGGGTGGTGAATTTAAGCCCCACGCTGGGTGTAGATTACTTAAATGAGTTTTTAAAAGAACCTTAAAAATTAAAGTGGCATTTAATTTTAAGTGACATTTTAATTTTAAAAGGTAGAAAATGGCACTTCAACAATCACTTAACACTTAACATGTGCTAAAACAGTGCAGGAAATCCAAGAATGAGTAAGACCCACTCCTCAAGAAGATCACAGTCTAACAGAAGACAGTCAAAAGCAAAAAACAGAGTGTACTAGAATATACATGCAACACTAGATACAGAAGTGATTTTAGTCAGGAATGTCAGGTCATCACAGGTGATGAAGCTTGAACTGGTTCTTAAATTCAGAAGTAGAAAGCCTGCAAGACGTTCTAGGCATAAGGAAAACAACATGTGAAAAAGACCTAACAATATGAAATGGGCTAGTGTAAACAGGTATGCTTGGAGAGAGAATACAGTGCAGTCTGAATCTTGGCTGACACCCACTGTGAACTACAGACTTTAACTCTGCCTTGGTTTCCGCATATAAAAAAAGGAGACACTATTTCACAGTGAGATTTTTTTTTTTTAAGATTTTCTTTCTTTATTTGACAGAGACACAGCGAGAGAGGGAACACAAGCAGGGGGAGTTGGAAGGGGAGGGGGAGAAGCAGGCTTCCCGCCAAGCAGGGAGCCGGATATGGGGCTCAATCCCAGGACCCTGGGACCATGACCTGGGCCAAAGGTAGAAGGTAGACCCGCAGTGACTGAGCCACCCAGGCGCACCCACAGTGAGATTTTAACACTTAAATTATATGTTTGTTACATTGGGTGAGAGGGGCGAATTTGTCTGACTTTTACAATACTAGTTATTTTTTTTTTAAATGGTTTTAGGCACTATGTATGCCAAGTAAGACATGCCTGCCAGTGGGCTAACCAGGTGCTTCTTACAATTCAGTCCAATCATCCCATGTAAGACAAGGGAGAGCAACCACATGACCTGCCCTAAAGGTATCTAGTTATTTACAGAATCCAGATTAGAACCCCCTTTCTTAATCTGGTTCTGTATGTTCTTTCCACTCTTCAACTCTCCTTAAGATACACTGTAACACAATGGCACATCAAAATGTTACTCTACCCATTAATCCCCAGGGACTAAGGATCTTTAAAAATACTATCAGTCTGATAACCAAAGGTGGGAGGGGTAGGTACCAAGACAGTAGGGTGGCCAGAATTATTGTGATTTATCCTCTTGATAAAACTAAGGCAACACGACTGGCCAGAAGAGTTCAATCTCAATATCATCCTTTATTGAAGTCACCACCAGTGAAGAGAAAGCAGAAATACAATCTTGGAAATCTGACTCAAATATTTTAATTGCAAGTTTCTATCATATTAAACAAAGTCAAATTGTCAAAAATTAAAACAATTATCTGACCTGTGATATAGTGCTGGGAAAATGACACTCCAAACAATCCTAGAGGGCTGTGAGACAATTTGGCAGCATCATCAAAATGTAAAACGTGCATTCACCTTAGCCATTATCCTTCTAGGAACCCATCCTACAAGTGACCCAGCTTTGTGTACTAGAATGTTCACTGCAGCTTGGCTGGTAATGGGAAAAGAATTAGATATAATCTATATACCCACTACAGAACAAAAAGTTAAAAAAAATTAAGGTAGATTTATTTTTATTTTTTATTTTATTTTTTTAAAAAGATTTTATTTATTTATTTGAGAGAATGAGAGCGAGCGAGCACATGAGAGGGGGGAAGGTCAGAGGGAGAAGCAGACTCCCCGCTGAGCAGGGAGCCCAATGCGGGACTCGATCCTGGGACTCCAGGATCATGACCTGAGCCGAAGGCAGTCGCTTAACCAACTGAGCCACCCAGGCGCCCCTATCTTTTATTTTTTAAAAGATTTATTTGAGAGAATGTGGGGGCACAAGTGGGGGGTGGGGGCAAAGGAGGAGAGAGAAGCAGGCTCCCTGCTGATCAGGGAGCTCGACGTGGAGCAGGACCCTGGGATCATGACCCACACTGAAGGCAGATGCTTAACTGTCTGAGCCACCCAAACGCCCCTTTATTTTTTTTTTAAGATTTTTTATTTAAAAAAAATTTTTTTAAGATTTTATTTGAGAAAGCCAGCACGTGAGAGAGCACAAGGAGGGAGAGGGGCAGAGGGAGCAGCAGACTCCCCACTGAGCAGGGAGCCTGATGTGGGGCTTCATTCCAGGACCCTGGGATTATGACCTGAGTTGAAGGCAGATGCTTAACTGGCTGAGCGATCCAGGCACCCTTACATTTTTTTTTTTTTATTTTAAAGTAATCTCTATACCCAACGTGGGGCTCGAACTCACAACCCGAGATCAAGAGTCACATGCTCTACCAAATGAGCCAGCCAGGCACCCCAACTAAGGTAGATTTACATGTATCCAAGGAAAGATGCCACAACAGAAATGAAAGTTGTTAAATATGTATTTACACATTATGTAATATTACATTAAGCTATCTATAACTTTCACTTGTGTATGTGTATATGTCTGTAAGATATTAGGAAAAAGGCTCAGAAACATACCAATTTTTAAATTTTCTAGAGGGATTTGGCAATGGGGAGGGGAGGCAAGCACAGACTTTCATTATTTCTAAGTTAAATTTTAATTTTTTATAGGAAGCATGTCTCTTTTGGTAAAAAAAAAAATAATTTTAATGGTGCTAAACTCAGAGGGAAAACATAAAATAGTAAAATCAATCCCAATATATTAATGGAATCAATCTTTAAGGGAAAGAAATATTTAATGCAAAGAAGACAACACACACTGGGAGACTTTAGCAAGCATGTAACTCAAAATATGCTGAGACTTCCACCTTAACAAAAACAGTCCTTTTTTTTTTTTTTTTTTTTTTTTTTTTTTTTTTTTTTTAGCATTCAGTATTCGCTCCTTCAAGGCACAGTCAATTCTGGTCATTGATTTAGATCATTTCTGATCACAAAAGTACATTAAGAATACCTTACTGATTTTTGTCTTTCTACACCCACTCGAATCAGTTAAGAGAATTCCCCCTTGAGCTAATCAAATATTTTCAAAGCCATCTGCATTATTTGTTAAACTGCTTTCCCTAAGTCAGTGTATTCCTAGTTGTTTCTCACCCCAACAGTCAGGCCAGCTAGTTATTATTTACAGATAGTAAAGCCCTCAAATCATTAAAGGACATATAAACGTCTTTACAGACAACTATGAGTTTTTTTGGTTTTCTAAGTTACTAACAACCTTGGATACATTTTTGGTTCCATGAGGTAACATGTTCCATTTTATAAACAAATCATAAAAAGAATGTATTTATTCAATTTCTATTTCTGGTCATCTAAATACTCGCATTTAAAATTCATCATGTTGGCAACAATCTGATATTCGATCTGCTTAGAATTGTTTCCCAATGTAATTTTAGTCCCAACTTTTCTTTCTTTTTTTAAGATTTTGTTTGTCAGACCGAGAGAGCGAGAAAGCACAAGCAGAGGGAGTGGCAGGCAAGGGGGAGAAGCAGGCCTCCCCGCTGAGCAAGGCGCCCGACCTGGGACTTGATCCCAGGACTCTGGGATCATGACCTGAGCCAAAGGCAGGTGCTTAATGGACTGAGCCACCCAGGCATCCCTAGTCCCAACTTTTAACAAGGTTTATAAAAACCATTCAAAACCAGATTCCTGCCCACCTATCCACATGTCCCCTTCCCCAACAAAAACAAACAAGGGCTCCAGCTCTAAGATTATTCACAATTTTTCAGGCCTAAGATTTTCTCCAACCCCTAGTAACATGTCTTCTCTCCCATTCCCTCAGGCCAATTCCTACTAATCCTTCAGGTCCCAGTATTTAAGGGCCACTTTAAGAGGCCTTTCCCAAGTACCCCAGTCTAGGTTATTAGATGCTCCTCTCACGTGTGCTTTTCTAGACCCTATACATTTCCTACTGTGGCACGTACCAAATTGTGTTACAAAAGCACGTTTACTCCTTTACATCTGCCACCAGACTGATGGTTCTCTCAGGCCACGTGCCATATCCACACTATTACGGTGCTACATTTTTGTTGAATAAATGAATACAGGAAATTTCCCCAAGTTACAACTAAGAAATGATGAGAAAATTGGGGCACCTGGATGGTGTAGTCCGTTAAGCAGCCGACTCTTGGCTCCCACTCAGGTGGTGATCTCAGGGTCGTGAGATGGAGCCCCGCGACAGGCTCAGCACGGAGTCTGATTAAGACTCTCTCTCCCTCCCCCCAAAATAAATAAATAAATCTTAAAAAAAAAGAGAGAAATGATGAGAAAATTAAGCATATTTCATAAAACAATGAAGCACTATTACTAAAAGTTTCTCCCTCTGTGAAGAAATCAACTCTAATGATACACATTTTTCCCAAAGCAAACAAATACTAAAGAAATACCTTAGTATTTTCAATGTGATGGTAATATTGTGGTTATGCCTTCTTGAAGTCCTTATATTTTAAAGATATATAATGATGTATTTAAAGCTTAAATGATAGAATTACTTCAAAATAAAAGAAAGGATAGGAAACATAGAAGCAGTAATACTGGCAACGTGTTGGTAATGTTGCATTACCTCTTATGTAGAGAATTCACTCTATTTCTGTATATGTTTTGGGAAGAAGCAAACAGCAGTTATGTGCACATACAACACACAGACTGCTGCCAATTTGGAGAAGCCCAACATTTAGCACGTACTACAGAGTAGGACCGGAAATGCCTACATTTCTGACAGAAAAAACATTTTGGTGACACTGAACTAAAACTATCCAGTAAAATACTTAGATATCATGCACTATAAGTACTAATTTTTGTTTCCAAAGTTCACAAATAAAAATGTGATTTTAACTTTTCTTTTCCAAACAGCTTTCAGTGTCAATGAAAATATTTGTTAACATTCTGAAGATTTTAGAAAAGAGCATTTAGTTCAATTCCCTCCATAAATTATTAAACATTCACTGAACAGGGGGCATACCTGAACTTGATAAATGATCAAAGAAATCCCATTTTGGGTATTATTAGAATCAGAGTTAGGCCAACAGTTAAGTAATTTCACTTCTGGGTTCAGATCTACAACGTAAAAATCTCAATTTGGAAATATAAAGTTCCTGTTATAGTATACAAAAGATAATGAAAACTCTAGACCAAAGCTTAAAATCCCCTACAAAAAAAATTTAAAAAATAGGGGGCGGCTGGGTGGCTCAGTCGGTTAAGGGTCCGACTCTTGATTTTAGCTCAGGCCATGATCTTAGGGTTCTGAGATGGAGCTCTGTGCTGTGCTCCATGCTGGGAGTTCTAGAACCTGCTTAAGATTTTCTTCTCTCCCCCTCTGCCCCTCCCCCTTCTCTTAAATAATTAATCAATGGGGAGGGGAGATCCCCTACAATCTTTTCAGATAATTAGAAAGCTATTCATGCCATCTCTAGCAAAGACTGAAATCTCCCCATGTGCACACTAAATGAAAGGTGCTCATGCTAGGCAGTCGCAAATCATATGCTTTCCTCGTCTCTGGTAGTTGTTTAGAATTAACAGAGCAGAGCAAACAAACTGCTTAATGCAAAAATACTAACCTCAAGGAAATGTAAAATATTAATAAACGAGGCAGTAGGATATATGAATGAATGCTTGGAATGGTATTAAAACTAATTTGACTTTAGCTGAAAACTACTTTCTCTCAGATTGAGATAGCAATCTACAAAGAAGTTGGAAATGCTGTAAAACCTCAGTAAGGCACTTTCCAAGATTCAACCGGGATAGTGGTTACACATACACCACTAAAAACAAAGGAAAGGTCGATAATTTACATCACCAATGCATCCTTCACTTAAAAAGGAGCTTCAAGTGCTACTGGTTCACAATTAAAAACCCGACTAATCAGGTGGGTCAAGAAGCTATAGTTCACAAGCTTTACAATTTGTAAGAGGCCATTTAAAGAAAACCCAGATTTCTGGGGCTTTCCCTCAGACCTACAGATCAGAATCTCTTCGGGGGAAGTACAGAAATCTGCATTTAAAACAAATTCCACAGGTCTGTCAGATACAGACATCCAAAAACTACCTTTACCATTAAGGTAAAGTTTCCATTTCAATTGTTAAACAAAAGAACCCCACCCGGCTGAAATAGCTTTTCCCATCTAGTGCAAAGGTAGCAAAGAAAATTTTCCAGATAGAATGGGAATGTAAAAATATTTTGAAATATCAGGTTGCAGTGATCCTGGAACCCTCAGAGTACATGCTGGGGCTGTCCATTTTTTCCAGGATTTTACCACTAACAACCAACAGCATAAGAATATGCAAATAACCCGGAAGTGATGCCGTGAGCTTCCACAGCTTTATTTTACCCCAGAGTAATTCACTCTTATTTAGTAGAAGAGGCCATGTGCTTTGTTCCAGGTCAACACCAACCTTCCCCCCCCCCCCATATGAATCTGAAATACCAGTAACTGACTTTTTCAAATCCCTGGATTCCGAATGAAGTGCAATCTGTCATTAAAGGCATAAAGAATCCTGGTGACAAGCACCGAGAGTTTAAATCAATGAGAAACACTGTAAGTGAAAGATTATAGCTGAGATGACATAAAACCTAAGTTGCAATTCCCAGAGCCCCATTGCTAACTATAAGCCCATGGTATAGAAAGCAATGTGGCAATATACCAGCACCAGGAAAACAAAGTTTCTTCACAACACGTGTTCAAAAACAAGGAGGCAGTAGACTGCTCCAGTTGATAAGCAGGCAATGAAAAGCAATTTTCTCTTTAATCCAAAATACATTATGTCCAAAATGTCCTATTTGCACATCAACTAAATCGTAATGTTTTTTGTGTTTTTTTTGCAAGGCAAGACGGAAAGATTCTTAAGTAGTTTAAGAAAAACTGACTTCACTATGACAAATGCCTAGAAAGAAAGAGGGTCAAAACAAGCGACCAAGTTACTCAGCTTCCTATTTAACAAGCAGGGGAAAAACCGCAATGTCTAGAAGAGAAGAGAAAGAAGAGACAAGGCTTTCAAAAAGCTTCCCCTCTCTTGAGGTCAATGACAAATGTGTGAATCTGACCCCACACAATAAATTCTACCATAACCCTTCATACTACTTTGGAATAAAGCAACACCCCAATACAGCTTTCCACTTACTTGTTAAGATACCGAAAGGACTCATCTAGAACATGCTTATTTTCCTGCATTGCAAAAGAGAAATTTTACTCTGACCAAAGCCTACCTTAAAAAAAAAAAGCGCAACTAACTTTTTTAGAAAGCGTTATTTGTTCAACTATACCTATTTTGATTAGTAACTGCCTTTAAATTATCATGTTGTTTGGTTATAACTGCAAGCTAAGTAAAATTAAAATCTACATCTGTTCTTCAGGTTAAGACCTAACATAACACTGCATGTTCAAAACACTTGAAATAACACTAGTATCTGCAGAGTCAGTTTGATAGGATTGTGGAAAGTGACCAGGACTACAAAGATTAGGTTTAGTTTCGCCACTTAACTTGCCAAGAGACCTTGGGTAGCCTCTCAAGTCTCATCTGTGAAACTGGGGTTGTATTTACCCTTACGCATAAGGTAAAAAGGACCAAATGAGTTTTGTTTTATTCAGGTATAATCAACAGTGTTTTATTAGTTTCAGGTGTACAATATGATTCAACAATTCTATACGTTTCTCAGTGCTCATCAAGATACCTGTACTCTTATCAAAGTCTTTTGTGAAAGAAAAAAACCCTGACAACCATCTACATGAAGGGCTTACTAAAACGTACTGCTATCAAACATATCTGTAAATCATCACGGGAAATCCTACCAAGTTATGACCTCTTAAAATTTTATTTCCTCATATAAGCGTCGAAATTGAACCATTCTTGAAGTAATACAGTGCCACGATTTTTACCACTAACCCTGGCCAGAAATTTCAGTCTAAATACGACGCTCAACCCAAATAACGGAAAAATTTGCCTTTTTCCCTATCTCATAATGAGGTGAAAACTCCAAAGCCTCTAGATGTAATAAAATCCTTTCCCGCGTTTCCCTGCCTTATTAAGGTGCTTTTCAATTCGGCCAAGGGCCCTCTCAGACTTACTCGATACTACAACAACAAAAACAAATCCCTCATCCCCGGACCCGGGCGGGCTCCTCCCTCCCGCCACAGAATCAGACACTCGACCCTGACGCGGCCCGCGCCCCAAATCGCGCCGCGGGCCGGATGGGGCCCAGCCCGCGCCGCTCCCCTCCCCCACGGCACCCGGGCACAGACCCAAGGCCCGCGGGACTTACGCTCTCGTGGTCCCACCGCACGTTGCTGCGCTTCTCGTCCGGGGCGAGGTTTCGGTCCCGGCCCATTAACTCATCCAACAATTGCGCGGCCGAAATCATGGTGCTTTTCTCGGGCTGCTGCTGCCACCAGCCCTGGCACCCGCCAAAGAAAACGCCGGCGACACAGTCGCCAACCCCTTCGGCCCACTCGCAGGCCGAAAAGCCTCCTCTAAAGAGGAGCCGACAAGACAAAATGGCCGCCGCGCGGGCGCCTTCCCATCATGCCGTGCGCGCGCGTGCGCCCGGGGAGACACGCCCAGGTCTGGGAGGTGAGGAAGAGCCGGCTTCCGCCGGCCCGGGGGCGGAGCCTGCCGAGGCTGGGCTCGGATCCAGCCAGCGTCGGGCGGCCCCGCCCTACTCTGAGCTTGACGGAACCGATGGGCACGCGGGTCGGTAACGCTGCACGCTTTCCTGCCCAGGCACCGGTCTTTCCCGAGCTCTTTCACTGGGAGCCTTCGTGTTGAAGCTTGGACTCCTCTCCGAAATGAAGAAGGGGGTAGCGTAACTCCGCACCACGCGGTGCAGTCGGTACCATCTTCCAGTGGAGGAAGCTGAAGATCTGCACTCCCAATTTTGTGTTCCGACCCCCTCCCTGTTCCTAGTCATTTGCGCTCGCCTCCTTTTCTACCCGCCGGTCCTCCCACCCCAATTCCCCTGATTCACTGGGTGGGAAGTCAAGCAGGGAGAGAGAGAACATGGTTTCTACAAGGTCAGGCAGAGTGAGGAGATTTTTTTTTTTAATTATTCGAATTAGTCGAATTTTTTAAAAATTATTCATCTATTCAACAACTGAGTATTTACCGTGTGCCTGGTAAGCCCTTGAAGTTTGAAGCTAAGTCTTTGCTCCCCGAGACCCTGAGGATTATTGAGGGAGACAGTCACTAAAGAAATGAAATGTATCAATATAAATTGTGGTAAAGTTCTCCATCACAATTAAGGGTATGGACTCTAAAGCCAGATCAACCTGGTTTGGTAATCCCCGGCTCTGCCGCTCGGTGCCTTCTTTTTTTTTTTTTTTTAAGATTTTATTTATTTATTTGAGAGAGAGAATGAGAGAGAGAGAGAGAGAGCATGAGAGGGGAGAAGGTCAGAGGGAGAAGCAGACTCCCTGCCGAGCAGGGAGCCCGATGCGGGACTCGATCCTGGGACTCCAGGATCATGACCTGAGCCGGAGGCAGTCGCTTAACCAACTGAGCCACCCAGGCGCCCCAACTCGGTGCCTTCTTTACCCCATCCGAAAAATGGGATTCATGATAACGGTCCTGTTAAAAAGAAATAATAGGCCCCACATTGGAGTCACTGTTGATAAATTAACCTAAGACTTAATATGTAACCTAATTGCAGTTTTAGCCTATCTCAGGAGTAGAATTTAAACCAATAAATCTGGAATTTCCTGATCAGCTCTAGTGAGCTGCATGGTAAGACCCCTGTCTTACCCTGTGGGAAGGTAACCTTGCTTGAAACAGTGCACGCTTACCTTCCTTGTCCCAAGGGCCTTCTACCTATAAAATCCTTCCATTTTGTACAGCTCCTCAGAGCTCCTGTCTACTTGCTGGATGGGATGCTGCCCCATTCATGAATTCTTGTCATACAGCCAATTAGATCTTTAAATTTACTAGTTGAATTTTTTTTTCACGGTCCCCTACCCACAGGATGTTATTGTGAAGGTTAAATGGATTGGTACAATGCAAGACATGTAGAACAGACCCAACACATTTTAAGTTCCATTAATCATTAGCTATTATCATGATACGGGGGAAAAGGAGGTATGGGTTAAGGGAGGCTTTTTTAAAATGGGAAATTAGGATATGTTTAACGTCCGAGGAAGAGGTGGAAGATAAAAGTTGTAAGTTCTTTTTTTTTTTAAGTTTTATTTTTATTTAAATAATCTCTACACCCGGTGTGGGGCTTGAACTCGCAACCCTGAGATCGAGAGTCACATGCTTTGCCAACTGAGGCAGCCAGGGGCCCCAAAAGTTGTAAGTTCTTAAGAAGGTGGTAGTAGATGGGGCTCCTGGGTGGCTCAATCATTAAGTGTCTGCCTTCGGCTCAGGTCATGATCTCAGGGTCCTGGGATCGAGCCCTACATCAGGCTCCCTGCTCGTCGGGAAGCCTGCTTCTCCCTCTCCCACTGCCCCCTGCTTGTGTTCTCTCTCTGTCAAATAAATAAATAAAATCGTTAAAAAAATAAAAAGGTGGTAGTAGATCCTCTCTGTCTGCTAGATGGGATGCTGCCCAATTCACGAATCATTTAATAAAGCTGATGAGATCTTCAAATTTAAAAAAGAAGAAGGATGTGAGGGTGCTCTGTCTGTGACATCTGTCACCGCATTGATCGCCAGGGTTGATTTAGTTGATCTGGCTGGCTAGGCGAGTGTCCCCTACCCCCCTCACCCTCACCACTCCATGTGCATCCCTCTCCCCACCCCCCAAGTTATGCACTTGGTCAAAGAGGACGACCTTCCCTGATAGAGGAGGACCTTGCTTCGGTCAAGGTTATACGAGTAGCTGTGTTCTCCCGCTAGAACCTCCAAACAAGCTCTCAAGGTCCGTTTGTAGGAGAATGTAGGGTAGGTAGTCAAACTTTATTATTATTATTATTTAAGATTTATTTGAGAGAGAGAGTAAGAGCAGGCGATCAGGGGAAGGGGCAGAGGGAGAAGGAGAAGCAGATTCCTGGCAGAGCAGGGAACCCGACTTGGGGCTCGATCCCAGGACCCCGAGATCATGAGCTGAGCCGAAGGCAGACACTTAACCGACTGAGCCATCCAGGTGCCCCAAGCTTTATTACTTTTTTATTTTATTTATTTTTTTAATTACTTTTTTAAAAAGAAAAAGGAGAAGATGGTAATGGTGGTATAGGCTTCAGGGCATATTTGTAGCTATTGGCCTTTGCTACAAGAAAGGACCTTTCTCTACTGAAACAAGAAAGAAAAAAAGACATCAGTTTGTAGATGTAGCAGTGAGATGAAAGAGTTCTCAGCTGATGACTACTCTGCTCAATGAAGCACTTTTTGAAGGTTCACCAGTGCCACTATCACCAAAAAGAGAGAAAACTTACACATCTTGAACTGCAAAGAGTTCTTATAAAACCTGAATGCAAAGTTACAGCTTCTACTCGCTAAAACTTTTAAATCTAATTCCCTCATTCATTCCACAAACGGGTATATGTGCTCCATTCCAGGATCTGTGCTCTGTGCCAAGAACTGGATTAGTGGCTGGGAATGCTAAGACAGTTGTAGAAGACCCTTTTCCCAGGGAACTCCTGATCAATAGAAGACCAAAAAAAAAAAAAAAGGAACAATAACATGAAATGAAAATACTAAATGCCTTTGGATCTTACCCAGTCACACCCTCAGTAAGTCTTATGCTACAACTCTCCTTTCCCTAGACTCTAAGGGCAGACAAAATTCCATGTGCATTACAAGTACAGATAATGGATTCATTCATCTCTCCTACATTAATTCAACAAGCACCAGTATCATCTGCTTCAGACTCTGCTGGACGTCAGAGACTCAGAAATAAAAGTAGTCTTTATTAACATCACAATGTCCAGTTTACCGTTACCTTCTACAGATTATATGAATTGGTTGTTTCCTAATGATGAGAAGAGAAGCGACTTAATCTTAGCAGCCAGCAGTCTCCAGACCCTGTTCCATACATGTCACTAATGGAAAGTATTAATGGACTGAATTGTGTCCCCTCCCCTGTCAAATTCATATGTTGAAATTCTAATCCCCAGTATCTCAGAATGTGCCTATATTTGGAGATAGGGCCTTTAAAGAGGTGATTAATTACCTGGGTGGCTCAGTTGGTTAAGCATCCAACTCTTTGATCTCAGCTCAGATCTTGATCTCTCAAGTCTTAAACTGGGTGTAGAGCCTACTTGAAAAAAAAAGTGATGATTAAGTTGGAATGAGGCTGTTGGGGGATGGAGGGGTGGGCAATCTGATATAACTGGTGTCCTTATAAAGAAAAGGAGATTTGGACACACAGACAGTAGGGAGGCACACACACACAGGGAAGACAGCCATCTGCAAGCCAAAGAGAGAGGCCTCAGGAGAAGCCAAACCTGCTGATACCTTGATCTTGGACTTTTCACTTCCAGAACTATAAGAAAATAAATTTCTGTTGTTTAAACCACCTAATCTGTGGTATTTCGTTATGGCAGCTCTACCGAGCTAATATAGAAAAGAAACCATAGTTATTATGGATCTCCTAACTGCTTCCCAGTTTCCAGCGTGGTCCCCATGACTCCGTCCTCCATCTGCATGCTGCCTCAGTCATCTTGATAAATGTAAATACGGTCGTGTCTCTTTCCTGTTTGAAATCCTTCAATGGCTCCCCATCACCCCCACCCTAAAATTCAAAAGCCACAAGGTCACCCATGATCTGACCTGCCTAACTTTGTCTGCTACTGGTCCCCCACACCCTCTAAGCCCGTTTCCCACCACATTACACTATGTTCCACTACTCCAGGCTTGGGATGCTCTTCAGCAACGACCAGCAACTACCACCCCCATCTTTCTCAGCTCACGGCCCAAGCATCATCAGCTCTATGAAGCCAGCCTGGACCCTCACCGTCCACCTGCCACACACAACTGATCACCCTCTTTCTGTGCCACGATTTTACCTTAAACAAACTTGCATATTTTGGGAGTGGTCACACAATATTGCAAATATGAATCTTTACCTTTAAAATGAAAGTTCTTGGGGCGCCTGGGTGGCTCACTTGATTGAGCATCTGCCTTCGGCTCAGGTCATGATCCCTGGGTCCTGGGATCAAGCCCTGTGTCCGGCTCCTTGCTCAGCGGAGAGTCTGCTTCTCCCTTTCCCTCTGCAACACCCCCCCCCCCCGCAACCGCTCTTGTTCTCTCTCTTGCGCTTTCTTTCTCACGTGTGCTCTCTCTCAATAAATACAATCTTTAAAAATAAATAAATAAATAAATAAATAAATAAATAAAATGAAAGTTCTTTTCGGTCATATGCCATCTCTTATTCATCCCTGTATTCCCAGATTCCCACACAGTATATAATATGTAGGAGGTAGTTTCTCTTCACTCCTAACCCCATGACAGCCTGGCTACCATCCCTATGGGTCCACTGCCACTTCCTTCTCCAAGGTCACCAGCACCACCACCTGTGGCTAAATCCATTCCACACTTTTCAGTCCTTTCTTGCCCTTTCTACAGCATTTGACCCTGTGGGTCATGCTCTTTTCTCCAAATTTTCCCATTCCTTGCTTTTCCTTCTACTGTTCCAGCTGCTTCTCTTCAGTCTCATTTGTGGATTTCTCTTCTGTCCATCGTTAAAACGTTGGGTGTTCTTTAGGGTTCTGTATCTGACTGGCTTCTCTCAGCACTCAACACTCTGTTGGGGCTTTCCCTGCTATTCCCATGACTGCAGCTAGCACCTCTTACTGACGACTACCAAATCCCAATCACCAGCCCAGAACTCCTTTCTAAATGCCACACCCATTGACACAACTCTTTATGGGCATCTCTACTTACACGAAAATCAGAAAAGAAAGCACAGGCTCTGTAGTAAAACTGCTCTAGTTCAAAGCCTTGCTCTATCACTAATTAAGCTGTATGGTGTTGGGCAAGTTACCTCTCTGTGCCTCAGATAGTAATGATGGTTCTACCTTATGGGGTTGTCGTGAGAATTAAATGAGATAATCCGGGTATGGCCCTTAGGGTAGTGCCTGGCAGTGAATAAATGTTGGTAGAAACAGTAATTAAAGATCTTCAGAAGGCTCAACTCAGCAGATTCAAAAGTCAATTCATCGCCATACCTGCAATCTTTTCTTCCTTCTTTGACTTAAATCCCAGTAAATGGCACCATTATCTCCCCAGCCAGAAACCTGGGTGTTTTCCTTTCCTGACCACCGCTGCCTTCCCATTCTATCAGGGGCTCTTCCTTTTTTTTTTTTTTTTTAAAGATTTTATTTATTTATTTGAGAGCGAGAGGAAGAGCAAGCGTGAGAGAGCGGGAGGGTCAGAGGGAGAAGCAAACGCCCTGCTGAGCAGGGAGCCCGCTGCGATGCAGCACTTGATCCTTGGACTCCAGGATCATGACCTGAGCCGAAAGCAGTCGCTTAACCAACTGAGCCACCCAGGTGCCCTCAGGGGCTCTTTCTTGACTCGACTTTGCCATCACATACCTAGGATCTCCTGAGCCTTTCCAATGTCCAGACTTTACACATTCATCCAATCGGTAGAACAATCCTGCAGAGTAGGTGCTATTATTATCACCTCCATTTTGCGGATGCAGAATTTGAGAATTTGAGGCACAGAAAGGTTAAGTAACTCATCTAAGATTATATGAGTGGCAAAAGCTGGGATGCAAATCCATGCAGTCTGCTTTTAATCTTCATGCTCACAAACACTGTGCCATGTGCCCTACTGCTTCTATTGTAATACTTAGCACATTCTATTGTTTGTCTCCTCTCCCCTGCCAGACTGTGTTCTTTGAAATCGGGGACTCTTGATTTGTTTGCAGCAATACCTTCAGTGACTAGAATAGTGCCTGGCAAACAATGCACGCTTAATACACTCAGTGAGTTAGAGACAAAACAAAGTATAAACAAAGAGAGGTAAAAGAATAGCCATCAGATCGCATTCAGTTATGGCCAGGGTTAGAGGTTTTGTTTGTGGAGAAAGTTTTTTCTTTTTTCTTTTCTTTTCTCTTTCTTTCTTTCCTTCTTTTTAATGTGAGGATAACAAGAAGATTGGAGTCAAAGATGAGCAGAGGTTGAGTTTAAGAAGATAATAAGATCCACTGATTTAAGAGTTATTGCAGGGCACATGCTATAATCCTTTTAAGGAAGGATTCACAGACACTACCAATTGTTTTAAAAATGCTTTTTTATTTATTTTTATTTTTTAAAAAAGATTTTATTTACTTATTTGAGCGAGAGAGTGAGAGAGAGAATGAGCAGGAAGAGTGGCAGAGGGAGGAGAAGCAGACTCCCCACTGAGCAGGGAGCCTGATACGGGGCTGATCCCAGGACACTGGGATCATGACCCGAGCAGAAGGCAGATGCTTAACCAACTGGGCCACCCAGGCGCCCCTAGAACTGCTTTTTAAAAAAAGAGGCCACTACCTACTCCCATGTCACTCAAAGTATGTTAAAGGACCCAATTCCAGTGCTGTGCAAGTCAGCTTCGGATGGAGTATCATGCTGGATCTGAGAATTAAAATTTAAATCGGGGACACATAAAAATGTAAGCTCAAGCTGAGTTCCAATTTGCCTTGGGGTCAATTGAAGTGAGCAGTTTATATTCAGCACCACCCGGTGTGCACTGAGTACTGTGTGAATTACTGCGTCATAATAAACAAACAGACATGGGTATTTCTTAAACAGTAGCAAGAAAAATGCTTGCTGTGCAGACCCTGGGCAAGCCCCCAGAGAGGGAAGTGAAAACCCCATGCCTACATTTGTCCCTTCCTATTTCATCTCCTCTCTTTGTTCAGGCCTTCCTCCTTTCCACCCCAGGGTTATTTCCTTAATCCTCCTGACCCCATCTGCAAGGTTCCATCCTGTGCCACTTTGGAAGATCTCTCGGAGACACCTGGGCTCAGCAAAACAGTATTCTGTTTTTCTCCCCCTGGGTAGTAAACCAGTGCCAACCCAGGCTCTGAGCCTGGTTAGGTTGATCAGGCAGGAGTCAGGCAAAATGCTGTGCACATACACACCATAGCTCTCCCCAGAGATCCTAGCATCAGGGCCAAGATAGCGCCACAGCCTCTGTGGTGTTCTTCCTTGCTCTCTTTTATCCTTGCATGGCCTTCATGAAGAGTAATCATGATTTATAAGCAGTAATAAATTACAGTTTAGAGACTCCAGGCACAATATAAATATTTTCCCTGAAAGCCAAGAAATCTCTAAAATGAGATGTAAAACAACAGCGATTGAAATAAATATGCGAACCGGATGGTCCCAAGCACTGTCGAAAGAAGAAAGAACAGCGCAATCTACCTCTGCAATTATGGGCATATAATAGTAGGATCGTTTTCAGCCCGTCTCCCCCACCCTGCTGGGCAAGCGTTGGCTCAGATAAGGAAAAAGAGCCAAACAGACTTGGGTGGTGGTGGTGAAGAAACACCAATTATTTTTGAGGCCTGGTAAACAGCCTGCGCCAGAGGATAAGGCTTTTCTGGCTCTCAGCTATGCTTTCTTCTCTTTGCATGTGTCTGCCCTCCTCCCCTGAAGCCGCCGGGCGGGGAGGTCTAAAAATAGTCCGTGAATCACCGCGGATCACGTCGTGCGGCAGTTACATAAACAGCCAGCCGGGCGCCCGGGCCGAGGGTAGGAACGGAAAATATCTGGGTCAGGGTTGTCACTCCGAATAGGGTCCCCCGGAGTCGGCCCGCGGGAGGCGCGGCCGGGGCGGAGGCTGGGGCCTGCGGCCGGGCGCAGCCGGGGAGCGGCGGGCGGCGGCGGGCGGAAGCAGCAGCCCCGGGCCGGGCGCGAGCAGGCCGGGCGAGCCCCGCGCTCTCCCCATGGCGGGGAGCGGGCCGCGGCGGCGGCGGCGCTGACGGGCCCGGGGCGGGGCGGGCGGGGCAGGCCGGGCGGGGGCCTGGGCCCGAGGGGAAGATGAGCGCTCTCCTAGAGCAGAAGGAGCAGCAGGAGAGGCTGCGGGAGGCCGCGGCCTTGGGGGACATTCGGGAGGTGCAGAAACTGGTGGAGAGCGGGGTGGATGTGAACTCCCAAAATGAGGTCAACGGCTGGTAAGTGGGGAGCGGGGGAGGCCTCGGTCAGAGCAGCCGGCCGGGGCCCGGGGCGCGGGGCGGGCGCCCGCGACCGAGGCCCGGCGCTGCCCGCGGACGCCCGCCAAGGCGTGGCCCGGCGCCGGGGCCTCGGAGGCCTAGCGCTCGCCAGGCCAGCCCGGGCCCCCCCCACCCCCCTCTGCGCCGTGCAGTCGGGAGCGCGGCCTGCCCCAATCCCCGCCCACGTGGGCCTCCCGGGGCAGCGCCCACCCGAGCCCTGGCCCCCCTCCCGCCCCGCCGAGCCCCGCACCCCCTACCCTGGCTCCGCTGGGGCCGGAACCCTGGCGGCTACGAATTGATCACGCAAGCTCGTATGGAGCTCACCCCAGTTAGAGTGTTGAATTATTTTGCCCTAGGAGCTTTTGGAGAACACACCTGTGCAGAGCAAAAAGCATAAGCAACCGAGCAAATACGAATCTTATAAATTAGCAATTTCCCAAGACCGGGGGAAAAAAAATCACTCGCATCACTATTCTGTCTGTTGTCTCACTGCCCCAGTGATTTGCTGCTGCCTACGGCTGCCTGTTGAGGGAAGACTTACTCGTTTATCCCATGGAGTGTTTTTGCTTTATTCATTTACTTTTTTTAAAAGATTTTATTTATTTATTTGACAGAGAGACACAGCGAGAGAGGGAACACAAGCAGGGGGAGTGGGAGAGGGAGAAGCAGGCTTCCTGCCAAGCGGGGCTCGATCCCAGGACCCTGGGATCATGACCGGAGCCAAAGGCAGACGCTTGACGACTGAGCCACCCAGGCGCCCCATGTTTTTTTATTACAATCTTAAATATAGAATTTGAATCAAGACTCTAGATGTCTGCCAGCAGACTGAGCCCTTCCCAATTAAATAGGGAGTCTCATTTTAGCATGTGCTGGTCAAATCTTTAGTGTCAAGTTCCCGAATGTGGTGTTATTCTGTCCTCTTCACACTTACATTTAAATTTTTATTTGATCCAAGGAATGCTTAACCCGCCTGTTTTGCTAGCTTAGACTTAAAGTGAGCTTGGAAAGATTTTATTTTTTAAAATGGAATCATACATTTTGGAACTGAGAGGGACATTGGAGATGGATGGGTCCAACCACAGACTAACCCTAGGTCACACAGCTATTAATATGATAGCTGGGACCACAACCCCAGTGGTTTTCTGACTCCCCCGCAAAGTTATCTGTCTCCTAAAGGAAACAGCCTGGATAGCTGTCCAGAAGGCCAGGAAACAGTAGCTACTGCCTTTCTGTTTTGTTTTTCCTTTAAAAGTGTTTGCAAACAAGCTTCCTGTTCTGTGTGTACCTTCTCTGTGGTTCCACAAGCTGGGACTCACTGTTTTGGCAGTGGGAGGCAGTGTTGTGTAGAAGAAGGAGCCTGGCCTTTCCCGCAGGTTCTTCTCCCTTCCTGCTTTAGCTAATACCACCTTGCCTGAGTCACTTCATTTTCCAGTTGTTTAAAAAGAGTGTTGTGACCACTGAAGGATATGAAGCATAGTATGAATCGCTAACATTTACTGAGTTCGTGACATAAACAAGGCTCTAAGAGCTTTGCCTCATTATCTCCTTCACAACTACTCCAGAACGTCGATGTTCCTCTCTCTGTTTTACAGATGAGGAAACTGAGGCCCAGCCAGATTAAGTAATTTTCCCCAAGGTCATAGAATTTACTAGAAAGGAAGCCAGCATCTGACTCCAGACCCTACTTTCCTAACTATGATGCCTGCCCCAAAGTAGGCTCGGTCTATAGTAGTTGAATCTGAAGCAACATGAAGAGGCTGCTCATCAATCAGGGAGGCTGTCTATTAGGCACCTCATGTTGGAGGTTCAAGGTTGCATTCCTGATCTCCCCTCATCCCCCAGGCCTGCTCCTCTGAGTCCTACTCAGCTTGGCGTCTGAGGTGCTCAGGCCAGAACTCTTGGTGCCCTCCTTGCCTCCTGTCTTTCCCTCATATTCCACATCCGGCCAGTCGGCTAATTCTGCCGACTTTACCTACAGCTGTGGTCAGAATCGGACCACTTCTCAGTAGCTCTACCTCTACACCTCTGGTACCCAGCCACCATCATCCTGTTGCCCGGATTCTCGCTGCAGCCCCCCAGCTCGTCTCCTTGCTTCCATCCTTAATACCCTGCAGTCTTTTCTCGGCGCAGCAGCCAAAGGGATCCTGTTGTAAAAAGTAAGTCGTAAGTCGGATCGTTTCACTCTGCTCAGAACACTCTGATGGCCACCATCCCACTCTGAGTAAAAGCCTGTGGTCCTAGAGTTTCTACTTCCTGTCTGCACCGTCCTCTCTCCTTACCTCTATGCCTCATCTCTGGATTTGCCCCCTTGCTCCCCTGGCCTGCTGGCTTTTCCTGAAACACCAGGCACGGCCCTGATGCAAGGCCTTTGTGTTTTTTCTTCCAAGTCTACTCCAGAACATCGATGTTCTTCTCTCCATTTTACAGATGAGGAAACTGAGGCCCAGTAAGATTAAGTAATTTGTGCTTTTGCTCCCTCGCCTCCTTCAGGTATTAGCGTAGATGCCACCTCGGTGACCCTCTCCTGGGCCCTCGATTTAAAATGGCACCTTGCCCCTCCCCTGCCTCTGGCACTCCCTAGTCCCTTCCCTTGTTTTATCATCCCTGTAACGCTTCACCACCACCTAGGGTACTGTTTGGCTCATTTATTTGCTGACTGCCTCTATTTCCTTTTCTGGAAAATGGGGGGAATGTTGATAACAGCACTTAACTCATGGGTTGTTCAGAGATCGAATGAGTTAATACACGAGAAGACTTTAGAACAGTGTCCCCCCATGTAAAAAGCATTATATCTGTGTTAACTATTGTTTTCTTCTTATTAAGCAGTGTGCTGGGTAATGGATATAAATCTTACCCTCAAGAAACGTAGTCTCTAGCATAGAAAAGCAGAATGATTACTGCTTTCAATTTGTAGTTGCTCAATAACTACAATTTCAGCACGGATGAATGATGGCCAGTGCTTCTGGTCTGAAATACTTCCCCGGACTAACCAGATATTCTCACTGCAAATTTAAAGCCTAAAGAGTTGAAGTTCAGAGATAGAGTTCCCACATCAATTGTAATTCAAGCATGTGCATACCCCTTGGCTTTAAGGAACAAGTATAATGGCTTGTGAAGAAGTTGAAAATACTCCCTGGCTGAGTTATGGCTGTCCAGAGCCACACAGGTCTGGGCTGTAAATGATTATCACTCAGGGCACGGGGTTGTGGGGACCATGCCATGTTGACTTAACCCCACATTACATGGTGATGCTTTAGCTAGTTGGTTTTCCCGGAGTGTCTCAGACCCACTGGCAGTAAATTAGCTTCTTCAGTCTCAAGCTTGTCATGAACAAGTGATTTACTACCAGCAAGTGAGTACTTTATTTCCAAAAGGGAACATATTTTTCTCATCATGCTCCATTCATTTTTGAATGCTTGCTTATCATTATAATTATTCACTTTTCAAGCCTGTGCCATAGATACACACACACACACACACACACACACACACACTCAGCTGCAATTTGCCCACAATCAAGGATGTGTTGGATCCTTCCACTCTGAGCAATGTTCACCTTGTTCTTGGTTCATTTGTTTGGTGATTAAGTACCTGTATGTCCAAGCAGACACTTCCTTATCTTCATGAGCTTATGTTTCAGGAGCCGAGATCGAGCCTCTTCCTTATTTCTCCCAAATTGACAATCTTTTCTTCATAGAGAGTATCTTAAAAGTACCCAGATAATCTAATTCTAATGAATAATAGTGCAGGATATCACTCTGAAATATCAGTGGAGTGGCTCCCAGCCAGCCAGACAAGCTCGCTTTCTGTAAGTCAGAAATATTTAGGAGGCCAGGGCAAAGCAACGTCTCCCTTGAACCAAAGGAACTTTCTGGATAGTTACACTTCCAGGTTAGTGACCTACCCCTCAGTACTGAACATATTGTTCTGTTCTTTACCATATTGTATTTGGCTATAAGCTCTGAAGATATTTACCTCTGTTCCATTAGAGAATTGGTGATTGAGGACATTTCAGAACGGAGAGGAAAAAATATTTTCCTTCTTTAATATCAGTCAGCTTTGGCAACTGGGGATGAATTTAGTTACTCTGAATCCTTTCATTTCTGTTAAGATGGAGTTTTTAACCAGCATGCTAATTATATTTCTATGCAGTGTTAAAATAATAACCCTTCAGAGTATGCATAATCCTCTTCTATATGTACAATGGTAAATAATCAGTTTTACTTAAATGAGTCTAATATGTTAGAAGAGTTTGTTCTTGAAAATTTTGGTCGTTGGTGTACATTTTTAAAGTGCCTTAGGAATTAAAGTGTGCAGCGCTGTACGTTTAAGCAGATGAGCCTTATGGAGAGAACTAGAGAAGCCAACTTTTTAAGAAATGGAAATTCAAAACCGTGTGTGTGTGTGTGTGTGTGTGTGTGTGTGTGTGTGTGTGTGTGTGTGAGAAGGAAGGAAAAGGAAAAGAGGGAGCAGCTGAGATTCAGCTGGGAATATCTATAGCAATAATAATTTTAGCAGCAGAGCTGTAGATGATTATTAGCCTGATAATATTTAATCTTCATGTGTCATTTAGTGCATATGAAGCAAGTTGCCATTACCCCTGAAAAGGAATGTGGCACTATAAAAACATTTTAAAGAGACTGGGACAATCTAATGAGCATTACTGATGGAAGACCACTCAGCAGTACCATTAGAGTTAGCCAGCCAGCCAGCTTCGTGGAAGACATTGAAATGAAAGCCCCTAGAATAAATTGGTTTTTCCCAAGGGCCCATAATGAAATTTAGAAATAAATTTCAAGCATACTAAACATTTTGATCACCTGCTTTCTGAAAAGGAAAGTTGAGGTTGCCAGCCTGGCTTCCTTGTTCTAGGCTGAACTTTTTTTTTTTTTTTTTAAGATTTTATTTATTTATTTGACAGAGACACAGAGAAAGAGGGAACACAAGCAGGGGGAGTGGGAGAGGGAGAAGCAGGCTTCTCGCTGAGCAGGGAGCCCGATGCAGGCTCGGTCCCAGGACCCTGGGATCATGACCTGAGCCGAAGTCAGACGCTTAACGACTGAGCCACCCAGGTGCCCCATCTAGCTGAACTCTTAATGGGCTTGCATATATTTCTTGATTAGCATGTGGAATTTGAAATCCCAAACTACCTCTCCTCTTTTAACTCACTCTTTTTTCCTTTTCTTGGGACAGGACCTGTTTACACTGGGCATGTAAGCGCAATCATGGTCAGGTGGTCTCTTACTTATTACAATCAGGAGCTGACAAAGAAATTCTTACGACAAAAGGAGAAATGCCAGTGCAATTGACATCAAGGAGGGAAATCAGGAAGATCATGGGAGGTGAGTCTGTGTTTGGGGGCAACCTTTGATTTTGTCAAACTAAATTGAGACTTGTGGGGTTATTGGCCACATTCTTGATGTCAGTCAAACCACAAATCTGTTTTTAAAAGCAAAGGTAATATTACTGTGCCAAGATAGTAATTCCACGTGGTTTCCAGACAAGTCGGCATTATCAGGTTTTATTTTTTAAAATTTATTATTTATTTATTTTTATTTTTTTTTTAAGATTTTATTTATTCATTTGAGACAAAGAGATAGAGAGAGCATGAGCAGGAGAGAGGCAGAGGGAGAGGGAGAAGCAGGCTCTCCGCTGAGCCAGGAGCCAGACATGGGGCTCCATCCCAGGACCCTGGGATCATGACCTGAGCTGAAGGCAGACTCTTAACCACCTGAGCCACCCAGGCGCCCCCAGGTTTTATTTTTTTAATCTGTAAAATTTAAGGTGATAAAAATGGTGATCATAAACCTAATGAAACGCTCTTTGCTCTTCTGATTGGAAGAGGCAGTGAACACTGAACAAAATATGTCACATACCAAAGGACACTAGCTTTCACAAGACACTCTCTTCCTGGTGATTTTTAAAGGGCTGTGTAAATGTTATTCGTTTTCTTCTTTGTAAGTGGAAGAAGATGATGGTGCCGACAGCCTCCCCCAGCTGAAGAAGGAGTCAGAACTGCCCTTTGTTCCCAACTATTTGGCCAACCCAGCCTTCCCTTTCATCTACACCCCTGCGGCAGAGGATCCAGGCCAGCTACAGAACGGGGGCCCCTCCACACCTCCGGCATCGCCCCCTGCGGATGGCTCTCCTCCCTTGCTCCCTACGGAGGAGCCTCCCCTGGCTGGGGCCTTTCCACGGGACCACACCTCTTTGGCATTGGTTCAGAACCGGGACGTGTCTGCCCCCTCTGCCATTCTCCGAACACCAGAAAGCACAAAACCAGGTCCTGTCTGTCAGCCGCCAGTGAGTCAGAGCCGCTCACTGCTCTCTTCTGTCCCGCCCAAGCCACCAGTGTCTCTGGAGCCTCAAAATGGGACATATGCAGGACCAACGCCAGCATTCCAGCCGTTCTTCTTCACGGGGGCATTTCCATTTAATATGCAAGGTAAGCCTGCAGTGGGAAGCAGCTGCCACTGCAGGGCAACCTGTGTCCAGGGGTCAAGTGATGCCCTTCCTGGTTGTGGGGGCGTGGAGGGGTGCGATGGGGGGTGCGGAGAGGGGTAGGGTGGGCGCGCAGGCTTTATGTGTGTATTGAGACTCTAATCACAGACTTAGGGAAATTTTGCCAGACTAGTATAAGGAGCTGTCTTTACTCAGATTCACGAATTTTTACCTTCTGCCCTTTTGAAATAGTTAAGTGTGTATTTTCCAAGAACAAGGATGGTCTCTTACATAACCACAGTCCAGTGATCACGTTTAGGAAATGGAACCTTACTATAATACCATTTTCTAATCCGGGCCATATTTAGATGTTGTCAGTTATCTCCCTGGTACCCTCTGCAGCTCTGTGCGCTCCTTCTACCCTGCTCCCATGCCCCCCCGCCCCCCCGCCCGGGGTCACCCGTCGCGTTTGGTTATCCTATGTTTCCGTTTTCCTTTCACCCGGAAGGTTCCTCAGCCTTTCTCTTATCATTTTGGACCTCAATAGTTTTGAAGAGTCCAGGCCAGGTATCGTGTAGAATGTGATCCCCCACCTTTCTCTACATACTAGTTGCTATTCTGCTGTAAAGAAGGACCTTCCCTTCTCCTCCATACTTTATATCAGTATGAATTCGTAGATTCTTTACATTAGGTTATAATTCATTACTGTCATCATCTTGATGTTCAAATTACACCAGTCCAGAGGAGCCCCTTCAAGCCAGTTCTCGTGTCACTTGGACATGTCCCATCATTCTTGGAGCGTGTCCTTACTTTCTGGGGCTGCAAGAAGGTCCAGGCTCCCAGTGTAATGTTCCCGGCCCCAGCCCCGGAGGCAGCCGTTTCTCCAAGTTCTCCTGGTTCTTTCTGGCGGAGAGTGGTGGTCAGACACAGGGCTGTGGACACTGCGTACACTTAAGACTCCAGCTGTGTCATACCTTCTAGGTCTGCATGGAGGACAGAGCCAGGAAAAATATATTTAGGTGCTGATAACCTTGGCCTTGGAGTGCCATGAAGGATTCATATGTAAGGAGCAAAGCAGAACCCCCAAACCCACATCGGTGCTTGGCGTGGGCCATCTTGGCAGCCAGGCTCAGAATTTAGGGGCAGACGGCTCAGATCCCAGACCCTTGAATAATAGCGGTTATTTACGCCCAAAGCCCAGACTCCTCCCGTGCTGAGGTATACTGCGTTCAGATCACAGTTAGACTGTCTTTTTTTCTTAGTAGCTTATCTTTCTGCTGTCGCACTGTGTTTATTACAAGGAATTTCATCATTCACAGATACCTTTCGATTCATAGATTCACAGTTATTAAGTCCTTTTGGAGTCACACCCATCCCATACCTTGCCTGTGCCTTCCTTTCATCTCTCTTCCCCTGCCCTGCTCGTGTGTGGTTTGATACCCAAACCCGCTCATATACCTTGACCTCCTCAGCTCCAGCAGCAGAAGTAAATCGTCCTTCTGCACACTGGATGGTTGTCTCTCCCGACACACCTCCCTTTTACTTTGTGAACCCCCGTCTTCGATGTAGGGAAGACAGTGCAGGAAAGTGTCAGCAGGGCCAGCAGTGGGGCTGAGCTAACGCTGCTGACAGGGCGGGTTTTCTTGGGGGCGGGGAGGACCGTGCAGGCCTTTGGCACAGGGCATGATTATGTAGACCGGTCTTCTGGAAAAGATCTTAAATTACATCGGCTGCCGGTGCAGGCCCCATCCATTAACGTTTCTCCCTCTTTATTTCTAGAGCTGGTACTCAAGGTGAGGATTCAGAACCCATCTCTTCGAGAAAATGATTTCATCGAGATTGAACTGGACCGACAGGAGCTCACCTATCAAGAATTGCTCAGAGTGAGTTGCTGTGAGCTGGGTGTGGATCCAGATCAAGTGGAGAAGATCAGAAAGTTACCCAATACTCTGGTGAGAAAGGTAAGAAAGGTCGGCTAAGCATGAGTGGTTGGCGGCTTTTTGCATTTGGAAAATACGCAGCTTTCTCCTTGGCTGTATGAGTCATAGTAGAGAACCGAAAAGAGACTAGAAAAAGGAGCAAAGGGTGGTTTTCCAGACATTGTCATTGAGCTTTCTTCCCTCTACTGCGTCTACAGGGACATGACATTTTTGAAATTTGTAGGATACCAGAGAGAATGTTCTGAATTACCAGTCACATGTACCTATTTTTGGTTGTTTGTGTAGTGATATGTAAGGATCACGTCAGTGTAGTATCAGATACGGCCTGTGTTAAGAACCAGGTTAAATGATAGGGCAAATCCGCATGGATACGTGTGTGGTCCTCCCAGCATCCGTGGCTTCTCAGGGCACCTGGGGAGAATGGATCTGAGTAGCCTCTCGCTTCAGGGGGTGCTCATCCTGGAGCAGCTGCTGTTAAGGGCTTCCTTCCGCCTCTGTGCCAACCCCGCTCACGCCCCGGGGGACTGCCCTGCACTGTCACTCCGACAGCCTGCCACCGGGGTCTTCCTCCTCTCTTCCTCCTCCTCCTGCTTCTCCTCCTCCTTTTTCTTCCTTGCCTTAAAATGAGCTGAGATACTGGTATGGACACAACACACCAAACATATAGAGACAAGTTACTTCCCTTAATGCATTCGATCTGTTTTGTTTTAGGACAAAGACGTTGCTCGACTCCAAGACTTCCAGGAGCTGGAACTGGTTCTAATGATAAGTGAGAACAATTTTCTGTTCAGAAATGCTGCATCCACACTGACTGAAAGACCTTGCTACAACAGGAGAGCTTCCAAACTGACTTACTAATGCAGCAGGGACTTTTATTGCTGAGTGTTGTGACAGTGCGCATCCCCTCTGGGCCAAGGACAAGCCATGGATCGAAATGCCTTGGGCGCCACCGTGTAGTATACACTAACATCGTTCTGCCAAGGTAGGAAGCCCCTGACCCCCCCCCCCCCCCCCAGCAGCGGTGCCACTCTTCCAAGCCTCTTGGTGCACAATAAACCTATTGCTTGAAGCTGTGAACAGCTGAGAAGTGGTCTGGAGAGGCAGAAGCCGGCCGTTCTGTGTTCGTGTGCCCCATGTCAGTGAGCTGTCCAAGCAGACGCGGAGAGTGCGGAGCCTGTTTGCAGCCACTCCTGCGGGTGGTGCACCTGCAGGGCGGACATGCTCTCTTGGTGTCGCCTGCTCCCGCCCCCCCCCCCCACCTCTCCTGAAGCAGGAGCTGGTGACAGAGGAAATTGGGGAAAGCACAGGTACTGGGCAAAAGAATTTTAGTGTGACTAGTGGCTGTGAGGTTTCACATACCATATTTATAAATGTTACTCAGGTTCAAAGTATTTAAGAATACAGTTACCTAGTTGTAAGTATGCTGTTAACCAAAAGAGCTGCCCCTCCTCCCCCCTTTCTCTTTTGTGAGCCCCCAAGCCTGCTTCTGTCTCTAGTCCGCCATTGCCTGGACAGTCATTGCTGCATTAACTCTGTGGCCACTAGAGGGCTCTCTGATGCCTTCCAAAAGAGCAACGCTTTTTTTTTGTTTTCTTGCTTTTTTTTTTTTCCACACTTTTTAAATCTCCGAAGCGATTCCTGTCCTCTCCATGTTTAATTGCACCGTCTGAGAAGAGCACAAACATTGCCGGCCCGTGTTCTCCACTTTCATTTCCCACTAGAAATGAAAAGCAATTTTTGAAACCGAATCTGTTGCTATTTTAAAGGTTATCGTGGGAAACTGAGCTAAAGGAGTTAGCATCTTTATTTTTGTATCAAAGATAAGGGTTATTTTGAAATTATTAGGATTTTTACACAACTCTGAAATCTGTTGCTTTTTGTATAAACAAATTGTTTGATCCTAGGGCTCCCCGACTACCACCACCAGTCCACTTAACAAAGCCAGTTGTGAGTTTCCCAGGCTTTGTTCTGGAAGACACTGATTAAACTCTTGAGCATGGCATACAAATGTTTTTAAAGAGCGCATTCAAGAATTCTTTTCCTTTCCTTCCGTGTCATTAATGTTCAAAGAGCCACTGTCTTGTTGAGACAAACAGCGTAACTTTAGAAATAAGAACGAGCACACTTAGACAAACAGGAGGGCAGGGGTTTGAAGCTGGCTGTTGAAGAGCGTCCCTGCTGTCTTAAGAAGCTTTTTCCCCATAGTGCCTATAGTTTCCAAAGAAACTGAACTTCCTAACTGTGTTAATTTTATTGGAACACTGCGACGACTGAGCGAGAACATGCAGAAGCTGTCAGTGGAAGAGAGTGTTGTGCTGAGCTAATGGTCTCCTGCTGCTGCTTGGTGCTGAGCTGAGGTTGAGGTGTTTTCAAGGCCAGCTTCATGGGGTCACTCCGTTTGGTGACTTAACCGTCTCCCACCAGTTATTGATGGTGACTTACTCATCCTTGTACAGTGTTTGCATCACTGAGTAAAGGTTACTTATTATCCCTTCTCTGAAGTGCTTGAAAGGAAACCTCCCTATGTTTCAACCAATCAGAAGCTAGTTTACCTAGACCTACTAACCTTTTTTCCTTCCCTTTGGGAAAAGTTACAATTTACTGATAACACGAAGGCTAGTTGTATCCCGGAGGAAGTAAGTCCAGTATTAATTTTTGTCTAAATCACTGGGGTAAAAACTCTTCTAGCCATCTAGATCAATTAGAGACTCAGAGGCAGTGGAGGTCCCCAGCCCGGAGGTGGCCTATGGAGGAGTCGCTCCAGGGCATTCCCCTGCCCCCGCCCCCGGCTTAGAGACGGAAGTTATAGGTGGAGGTTGGAGCGGACGCTCGGGCGAGGGAGGGGCTGGGCATCTCAGGGGAGGGCTGAGCCCTCCATGGGCCTCTCTTCTCCTTTCTCAAGTCTTCTGTAGTCAACTGACTCCTGCATCTGGCGGTGGGATGAGCCCGCACAGTTGATGGTAGGTGAGTTTAAAGTCTTAATCTATGCATTCAGAGAAATATTTTTATATGCTTTGTGTAATTTATAACAAGGACTTTTTTTTTTAGCTTTGTTAACTGTGAATTCACCCCTCCTCCACTGCATATTTAAAGCATGTGTTCACACGGTGTGTAAACATTCACTGAAGACTTTTTTCTTTGTGCATTGCCGACTGTTCAGACATAACGAGTATTATTAAAATCAAATATTAACGGACTGAGCCCATCTTCTTTCGTTTTGGCCTCCTAAGCAGCACGGCACTTCTAATCCCAGGGGGTTCAAGTTCCTGGACGGTCCTAGGGACACAATGCTCCGGAGGAAAAATAGCAGGGAATGTCCTCCCGACCTGAGCCGCCTCCCTCCTGCAGCTGCTGCCCATGGCCTGTCAGTGGCACCTGGAGACATATTTTGTGCAGTGCCTTTCCTCCCGGTTCACAGCAGTGAGCTTCATCTCCTTGGAGTTGCTGAGCCAGCTAGATGGAGGTCATCCTCTATTAACCGCAGCTTTTGATTATCCTATTTACTTTATACAACTGAGCCTCTCCTTTGGGCTGTCAGCACCTGTCAGGGCCTCAGTGAGCTCAGAAAGCAAACTCCCAAGGCAGGAGAGGAAATACAGCCTCACACCGTCAGATCTTTAGCTGAGCACGCTGCTGAGTGAATCTGCGTTTCTGTTAGTTTAGGGTGGCTGCAGCCTCACAGAGCAGACGTCATGCCAAATTGGCCTAATAAATCAGGGAGCACAGTAGAGACCTTTTCTTAGCACCAAGGAGAGGCAGAATAATTTGGGCATTTGTGCCTTCATACTCGCTTTATCACAAGAATGGAAGTCGTCTTCCATACACTCATAAACATCCTGGGCAGAAACAGGCTGCCAAAAAAAAAATGTGATTAACCTTTAACAAATGGCCCTGCAGCACAGGCCGACCTGATACATAGAGGAGAACCAGATCAAAGGAGCCATCTCCGCACCTACCACAGACCGTTTAGGGAAGAAAGACACACCATCACCTCCAACCAGTCCCATCAGAGTAGAAAGGTCAAGGATGTGAGAGAGTCAGAGACCAAAAAACTCTGTAAGGTAACAAAGAAGAGAGCCATTCCAAATAGAAGGCCTTATGCCAGATGGACTCTGACCTGTAGAAAATGAACGCTCTGTTGGTTTGCTTGGGACCAAATTTAATTTATCACCTCAAGATGTGTTTACCAGCCCAGGACTGGCGGGGGAGGGGGTGCAGACCCCGGGCTGCTCTTTGTTCCCACTTTCAGCTTTGGCCAGACGGAGGAAGAGGAATGGCTCAGAGGCCTCGCTGGTTATGGGGACCTGTCTGGAACATTGTAAAGGAGCAAGGAAATGAAGCACCATGCCTGTCTCAGCCCCTAGGGGAACAGGCTTGGAGGTCTGAGGGATGACATAAACGTGAAGGTGTTCACGGCAGCCTTCCCAGGAGGCATCGGGTCAAATTTCAGGGCCTTTCTCGCCTTTTTACAGTATCTGCACAGCAGAGCAGGAACTCCCCAGTGAATTTTGGCTGTGAAGATGACATTTCTAGCCAAAAGCTCTCAAGTCTGAAGTTTTCAGATAATTCCAGCCATGTGGATATGTATAAAGTCTACCTCCACCCCTCCCCTTGCCTCCCCCAAAGGTCCTAACACCCAAACCTTGTGAACAGGCAGAGAAAGGCTACATTGGGGCATACATATTGTTGACCATGTAGCTTTATTTCATCAGTGCCCCGTTTTTAATGGATTCAGGCCAGCACCCCAGAGTACAGGACTCCGTTCCTGAGGACGGCCTGACCCGGCAGTCAGCTGTTTCAGGAGGAAAAAGCTTTACTTTAAAAAAAAATACTTCACAGTAGAAAATATGAAAAATCTAGAGTAGAGAGGTCATTCCATGAGATGATTGAAAACAGCACAGTGTGGAAATAACACTAGGTTGGGAATCAGGAGACCCGGGCACCAGTCTGGGCTCTGCCTTAAACCAGCTGTGACCTCAGGCACGTCAGTCACCTCTCGGGCCTGCTTCCTCATATAAAGCATTTAGCACAATTATTCCGGGAGGCACCTGACAGGGCATAACGCCCAACAAACGCCCCCGGCATCTGCCATCAAGTCCATCCTGCAGACGTACATGGTGTCTTTTTCTTTCCCAATGAAAACCAGGAAAGGCCAGGAGGAAGTCCCAGGAATCTATTCTAGGCAAGTCCGGCGTCTCTGGCCATCCCGTAGAAGATGCCCCTGGCTGCAATGAGGTTGGCCGGAGAATCAAATTCAGCTACCGTCCCTTTATCCAGGACAAGGACCCTAGCCAAAGAGAAGAAGTGGTCAGGGCTCCATCAGCCTCGACCTGGCCTTTGAGTCCACCCCTCCCCTTCCGGGGACCGCTCTGGTCCTGTGGTGACATGGCAAGCCTCCTGCTTCAGGTGACCCACCCAACACAGCCCTAAGCCACACGTGCGTGCGTGCTTACAAGGCTGCCTATTTTAGCCGTTCCCTTTGCTCTCCTGGCAGATGAGGCAGTTTCTGGGATCAAACACAAGGTTGCTATTCATCTCTGCTAGTCGGGGCCCCGAGAACCTTCCCTAATGAGCCCTTCCCTCGCCAGGGTCGCAGGACCGTGCCCAGGGAGCCATGGGCCTGTGCGCTGGGCCCTGTGCGCTTCCATCTGCTTTGTGCCAACTCACAAAGGCACACGGCAGGAAACCAGGCTGCGCTGAGGCCTGACACTGGAATCTGGGACTTTCGCTGTAAGTCTGGTTGCTGCTGATGGGTGGATCTACACACACACACACGCACGCACGCACGCACGCGCGCCTGGGCTGGGGCGGAGCAGCCTGGCTTCCAGGGGGAGGCAGGAGCGGAAAGGGCTCTCCTGAGCCCTGGGGAGATGCCCTTCGATGGGACCACGTGGCCATACTCTGTTTCCTTACCTACAGGGCTCCTGGAAACGTGTCCTGGGGAGGAGTGTGTCTGTGCACATCTTTGCCTAGCCAGTGCCCGAACTGGAGCCCAGGAGACTGCCCCTTCTCCTTTCAGTGGTTTCTCACTGTTCTTAGGGTAAGGACGGACTGCTTTACCACTGTCCTCGAAGCACAACATAGTGGGGCCTGTCCCTCTCTCCTTCTCATCTTGGTTCTACTGCCCCTTTCACCCTGTGCACTCCAGCCTCTTGTGCCCTCCTACCTCAGGGCCTTTGCATGTGTTGCATCCATTGCCTAAAATGTGTGTCCGTACCCCATCTCCTCACTCACTCCCCAACTCCTACTCATCCTTTAGGGCCTAGCTGATACTTTCTCTTCTTAGGGGAGATAGTGTCCTGGCTGCCCTGTGTGGATTGGCTTCGCCAGTCGACACACATGGACCCCTGCTTCCTCCCTCCAGTCTCTGATTACACGTTCAATACATGATTATCTGATTCATTTCCACTGGTCCCACTAGAATGAATGAACTCCCAACCTCCAAGGCTGGTTTGAGCCTTCTACTCTCAAGGCTGCTGTGAATACCATTTTCAGTTAGGCCTGGGAATAGATCCTCTCAGCCCATCCTGACCCTTGTCTGGACCCCGGGCCTAGCACCTCCTGTCCACCCGCTCTTCTCTCAGTGGGGTGCTGGATGGGAGTGGGGGAGAGATGGAACAGACAGATGGTGGCATCGGGCACTCTCAGCTTGGTTCTCAAGCCCCTGGGGGCCAGGTGGGGTCGCTTCTGAGACAGGGCCAAGGTCTGCCCCATCGTCCCGTCTGTCCGTGGTGTCCTCCCCATGCCCCCCTGATGTGGGTGTTTATGTTGTGAATGAAGGCCTGTTGATGAGCTCCCCCCACACTCCTTCAACAGAGATTGGCTGCAGCTTCCTCCCCCTCATCCCTCTGAGCTTCTACGTCTCTGAGGGGGCCAGTCTGCCAGGCCAGCGCCGGGTCACTTCCATGAGGCTTCTGACCCCCCCAGCCCCTCACCCTGTCCTCCAGCACCTCACCTTAACACTGGACACAATGAGGGAATAGGTCCCAGGTTTTCCTTTTGGCTGAGTGGCTGCCTCCCTAGGGAAGGCGTAAGATCTCGAGGGCAAGGCCCCTTCCCTAATCCTTAGAGGGTTACAGAAAGGGGCTGGGGAGGAAACACTTCCCAGGCTCACCTGCACTTGAAACGCTTCATTTTATAGACTTGTTACAACAACCCCAAGAGAGAGGTTTGGCCCACGGGCCAAGGTCACAGGGCCGCCAGTGGCTGCGGGGGCTGGGACTCAGCCCTCTGCTCTCTCATCACAGAGCATCTGCTCCTCACGGTGCTGTCAGGGCCCGGCCCCCCACGGGAGGGACCCGAGCATCACGCACTTCTCTCAGCGGCTTCCTCGTCTGTACGCCCGGCTCAGACTGCGGGAGCGAGGTACGAAGGGCTGGCCTCTAAACTCCGGGGCCCCGGGACTGAGCATGTTCACGAAGGACCCAGCTCCACCTCCTAGCATTCACAGAAGGCTGGAGGAAGGTGGCCTGGGCACAATTCGCAATGCCTAGGGAGCCCCAGTGTGCCCCTTCCCTGCACGCTGGTAACCTGAAAGTGTCCCCTGTCTCAGAAAACGTCGCTGGGCCCCCCGAATGCAGATGACTCCCTTAACTTGGGAATCCCTTCCCCTCCCCGGGCCCTAGACAATCCCATGAGCTCTCCTGTGTCCAGATCACCTTAATCTGCCTTCCCAGTGGCCTAGGTGACCACACCAGGTTCCCCCTGGCTGGGTTCCGGTGCCCCACCTGGTGTAGTCCATGATGGTGTTGAGCCGGTGGGCGATGGTCAGCACCGTGCAGCTCTCAAACTCAGTGCGGATGATGGCCTGGATGAAGTTGTCAGTCTCCAGGTCGATGGCTGCCGTGGCCTCGTCTAAAACCAGGATTCGGCTCTTGCGGAGCAGGGCTCGGGCCAGGCACACGAGCTGGCGCTGGCCCACGCTGGGAACGGGGAAGGCAGGCATCTTGAGCCCAGCACCCCCACCTGTCCCCACCCCGCCCAGGCCTCGATCCCTGAACTGCTTCTGTCTCTATTCCTTCCCAGTGGCCCAGGACTGGCTTTCTGTCTAACTGCTCCCATTTCTGCCTCAGCCCAGTCCTCCCAGAACATGGAGTCATCGAGATCTGGACCCCACAGGGATGATGAGGGGCCTGGGGTAGAGGCAGTGTTCAACAACATTGTGAAATCCAGTCTGTCTCTGGCACCCTCAGCCTCCTCTTTCTGTGCCTTTTTCCCCTGTCCTCGGCTCCTCAGCTAGTTCCATGATGTTTCTCTGCTTTACTCCATCAGTCATTTACACTCTAGAAAGAACACACTTAAATGGCACTTCCTGGATATAAGCACGCGTTATGCCATCTTGCTGAGTTTAATATCACACAATTCAGACAGGCATCTCCCAGCCCCATGGGAGGAATGCAGGCCAGGGCTCTGCTGTGGGAACAGGAAGGGGCAGGGCAAGGGAGGTCATGGGGACTCCTGTGTCTGGTCACTGGGGAGGTGGAGGAGAGGTTGGGCCGCATACCTTCAACCTCTTGCCTTGGAAGCCAGAGCCAGTGAACAAAGCAAGGCTGTGTTCCCAACTACAGAGGCTGTTGTACCCCCACACCCAAGGACAAATACCTCAGCCTTTCCCAAAGGGGTGAGTCACCACAGCCCAAGTGAAGGCCAGGCTCTCTCCCTGGCCCATTCCCGCAGCTAATGAAGGTTTTGGCAGCAGAGTGAGCTTCCAGCCAGAACTCAGGGCTGATTTATGGTAGGACTGGCACAGGATGCAGTTTATGCTTATTAAAGTGGCTACAAGCTCAGTGAAGGAGGAGGGGAACCGACCCGGATCAGAGCCTGGCATATATGGAGATAGAGGAAATGCTCTAGAAGAGGTGCAGATAGCAAGCAGGGGTAGGAAAATGGAGAAAAATCAGCTATGGAGTGTAGGGTCTGGAAGCTTGTGCTTGTCCACCAGCCACCCCAACATGGCTGTGTAAGTGAAATCCAGCTGAAGGGCATACTCAGTCTCCCAGGACTGCCTGGCAGTTGGGGCGGGTGTGTGGCGGCGTCCCACCCAAGGTTGTGATACAGTGAGGAAGGGTTTGGGGCAAAACCCCCTGCTCCCCTGAGCCCTTGCCCCTCCCTTTGCTAGCTGAGTGGCTTTGGACAATAATTTTATACTTTGGAGCTTCGTTTCTGGCCCACAGGACCACAGCAAAGATTAAACAAGATAGTGGATGCCAAAGTGCTTTGAACACTATTAAGTGCTGAGCAAATGTAAAGGTTTTGTTTTTGTTTCTGAGGTCTGGAGAGAGTCCATGGGTGTGGACTGAGCAGAATAATACAAATACGAATAAGAATAAGAATAGCTAAATATCACAGGAGTGTGTTCAGGCTAAGTGCTTTCTATTTCATCACAATGACCTAAAGACTGTTCTGTCCAAACGACAACCACTGGCCATATGTGGCTATTGAACACTTGAAATACAGCTAGTCTAAATTGGGAGGTACCGTAAATGTGAAAATACACATGGGAGCTCAAGCTTAGTATGAAAAAAAACGCAAAATATCCCTAATAATTTTTATATCAATTACTTGTAGAAATGATAATATTTTAGATATATTGGGATAAATAAAATACACTATTTAAGTTTACTTCACCTGTTTCTTTTTCTTTTTTTAATGTGGCTACTGGAAAAAACTTCAATTACATATATGTGGCTCACGTTGTATTTTTAGTGGGCAGCATGGTGCAAAGAGGTATGGGACTGTTATTGTCCCCATTTTAAAGTGAAGAAAGAGGTAGAACAGAGAGATCAAGCAACTTGCCCCAAGTCACACAGCTAACACACGTAGGGGAATCTCAAGCCTTTGGACTTAGTAAGAAGCGACTTCTGGCCCTCCCTGTTGAACAGCCCAGTGGCTGGGGATGTAACACTGGGGCTGTAAGAAAGCAAAGAAGGCCTTGGAGAGCTTACTTTGCTCACTCCTAAGCTACAGATGAGATTGCAGAGCCATTTTGGGAAATATCTCTGATGTCCCTAACGCAGCACAGATTTCCTCTTACCTGATCCACAGGCACAGTACAGACCCCCTACCCCCACCCCAGGCCAAGCACAGCGCTGACAACCTCACAGGATAGGACTAAATAGGGCTTTGGAAGCTCCTGGACCTGACTCAAATCCCAGGCATGCCTTCCCCCAGCTAGATGACTTTGGCTCTGCCTCAGTTTCTTCCTCTGCCAAGTGGGGCCATCACCGCGTCTGGGGCTTGTGTGAGGAGTCAGTGAAATAGTGCACCGCGCCTGGCACACAGCATATGTTCAAAACGAATCGACGCTCCCTAAGCACACCCAGGCTAGGATGGGAGTGGGGAGGGCCAGAGGGGGCTGGCCTGGACTCTGTGCATCTGATGCTAGATCCTCTAGCTCCTCAGGGTGCGGTTCCTGACCCACCGAATCCCAGCGGTTACCTGAGATTCTCCCCTCCCTCAGAGCACTGGAAGTCCAGGCCTGCCGGCTGTGAGCTCACGAAGGTGTGCAGGTGGGATAGCTCCAAGGCCCGCCATATGTCTTCCTCCGAGTAACGCCCAAAGGGGTCCAGGTTCATACGCAGGGACGCAGAGAACAGGATGGGGTCCTGGGGACACGACAAGGCCTCGGAGGAGGGCAGCTCAGGCCCCAAGAGGAGCCATGGGCCCCCCAGGGCCAGGGGAAAAGCAGGGGATTAGGTGGCAGCACTCCCATTCTGTCCCCGGCCCTCCAGGAGGGAGGCCACCGCCAGATACATGCCTGTGGGGAAGTGATAAACCTCAGCTTTGCCAATCACGAAGTCCTCCACCAAAGCAGAAAGCAGAGCGGCTAATCTGACTCCAAAGGGTCCAGTCAGCAGGAAAAAAAAAAAAAAAAAAAACTCCAGAGAAGCCAGAAAGAGTGATAGGTAATTCCGAGCTGTGCAACAGGGAGACCACGGCAGAGCCTCTCAGGGGGTGGGGTGCTTGAAGGGTCCCGAAATCCAGGTCTCAAGTGGTGGCCCTGGAGGTCGGAGCGCAGAGGCTGACTGGGCCAGGACACGTCGGACCCTTTCGGATCCATGACAGATGGCCGCTCTGTGGCTCTGCGCCTGCTGTGGTCAGGGGTTCCAGGCCTGGACCCCAAGCTCCAGAGCAGGGTTGGTCAGCGTGGCCAGCCCACGTCAGGCTCGTACCTGCGGGATGATGGTCAGCTGGGAACGCAGGTCATGGAGGCCGATGTCTGCCACATTGACGCCGTCAATGCGGATTTCACCCTCCGCCGCCTCCAGGATGCGGAACAGGCAGAGGGTCATGGACGATTTGCCGGCCCCCGTGCGGCCCACGATCCCCACCTGGAGGGAGGAAGGAGGGCCGTGAGGGGGTGGGGAGGAGTCGGCGTGGGCAGCGCCAGGGCTTGCACCTGCTCGCCCCCGGCTGCTGGCCACGGTCCACGCGCACCCCCAGCCCACGCACACCTTCTCGCCACCGCGCACGCGCAGACTCAGGTTCCTCAGCACCAGCTCCAGGCCCGGACGGTAGCGCGCGGAGTAATTCCGGAACTCCACCTCGCCCTGCAGGGGCCAGCCCGCCGGAGGGCGGCTGCCCTCCACCACCCAAGGGGCCTGGTCGGGAGGGGAAGATGGGCCTGCGTCAGGGTGGCACCTCTTCCCCAGCCTGGCCCTCTCCCAGCTTTCAGTCTGCCTCTCTCTTGAGGCCCCCTCCATCCTCACCCTCATCATCAGGGTCCCTGGGGGAGAGCCCCTGATGTCCCCTGTGGCCCAACCCTGTGGTTCAGTGAATCCTTTCTGTCTCTGCCTTTATTCCCTACAGAGCTCCGAAACCTTCCCATCCTGCCCTCTCCCACTCTCTCCTCGGAGCTTGAGCTGCCCTTCCCTGCCTGCCCTAGCCCCCTCTTTCACCGTTCATTGACCGGCTACTCTGTGACAGGTACTGGGATCACAGTGGTGAACAAGACAAGGTCTTTGCCTCCCTGTGAGGCTTACATTTAGTATGGCGGGGGTGGGGGTGCATACCATCAACAAATAAGCAAATCTATGTAATACAAGAAAGTGATGAGTGCTGAGAAATGCTTGGTGTTGTAGAAGTACAGGGTGGTCAGGGAAAGCTTCCTGGAGGAGGCGATATTTAAAGAAAGACCCTTAGGAGGTGAGGCAACAAGCCAAGTAAATATCTGGGGAATGGGCATGCCAGGCGGAGGGAACAGAAACTGGAAATGCCTGCCCAGATGTGTTTGGAGCACGATGACAAAGGGGAGAAGTAGGAGACAGATAATGGGTAGCCCCATCATGAAGGGCTTTGCCGGCCATTTTAAGGACTACGGGTTTTTTACTCTAAGATGCAGAGCCATCAGAGCAATGACGTGATTTGATGTGTTTTTAAAGGGTCCCTCTGGCTGCTATGAGGGAGAAGGGAGCGGGGGTGATGGAAAACAGGGAAGCTAGTGAGGAGGTTCTTAAAATAAGGGCATAAGATGATGGTGGCTTTGAGACAGGACCAGCCACCATTTGGGAGGCCCGGTGCAAAATGGAAATGTGGGGTCTCTTGTTCAATAATTATGAAGAAGGTCCAAGTGGTGACAGCAGAACATTAAACCAAATGTAAGGCCCTTCTAAGTGTGGGGACCTATGTGACCATGCGGATTGTGTGAAGCCGGCCCTGCTTTGAGACAGGGGAAGCCAGACTGCCACCAGTCAAAAAGCAAAGCAGCCAGTATAGACCATTCTCTCGAGGAGGTGTCACACGACGGGCAGCAGGATTGGGGGCAGAACTTCTCAGGCTATGGCGACAGGATCTGGTGTCTGGATGGGGGAAATGGGAATGCTAGATGCGAAGAGGGCGAATTTGAAGATCCAGACAGTGGGGGTGAGGGGGGTGATAGGAGATGCCCAGAGAAGGCAGGGGGAGGTAAAGGGGGGGGCCAGACTGGGAGGAACAGGGAGGCCAGGGACTCAATGTAGACTGACAGAGGGAGAGCCCAGGTCACAGAAGCCAGGAGGGAGGGCCTTCCAAGAAGAAGGCAGGGGTCATTCTGTCTGAATGTCGCTGAGAGGCTGAATTAGATGAGAACAGAAATGTGTCCCCTGGGTTTGGAACTGGGCAGGTCATCGGAGGAGTGACAGGGCCAGAAACCAGACCGTGGGAGGCAGATGTGATAAAGGGTGATAGGGAAGTGGGGAGAGCATGTGGGTTTTAAAACAGGCTTCATGACAAAGAAGAGCAGAGAAATGTAGGGGGAAGAGCGGTTGGTTTGTGTGTCTAGAATGGAAGCTACGAGAGCTTATGTTTGCCGGTGGATGGGAATCATCCAACACAGGGAGCAGGCTGTAGGAGTGGGAGGGTGTAATTAGGGAGGAGAAGTCTGAAGAGGTGGATTTTGATTGGAGGAGAGACACTTCCTGCTAAAAGAGGAAGGAAGAAGGTGAACGGGCCACAAGCACGATGGAAAGTCTGGAGGCAGGAAGGTTGAGGGAGTTTATATCTCATACCCTGTTTTCTCACTGGCAAGTCATGCAAGGTCCATGGCTGAGCCAAGGGGAGGAGATGGGGGGGGTCGGAGGAAAGACGGTTCAAAACAGATCTTTCTGGAAGTGGGAACACATGATTCTTGGGGAAGCAAAATGGGAATACGCAGCAGTGGTGTGTGGTCATAAACGTGAAGTAAAATTAGTGATTCTTCTCCAGCAGTGTCTTAGCTGCTGAATGCTAGCATGTAGAAGGCAGACAGAGGGGCTCGACTGGGGAGGGGTTTTGTAGGTGAGGACCGCTGAGAGAAGGCAGGGCAAGGGAGGCGGGAGCACTGGCACCAGTGGGGCACGGAATCCAGGCTAGGTGAGCTAGTGGGCAGAGGGGCAAAGGTAGGTCACGGGACTGGGGGTCCCAACGAGGACAAAGTTCTGGAAGACAGAGGGTTTGGGGCATGTGAGCTGGGAGGGCTGGGAAGGGTGGTCTAAAAGCTTGGCTTGAGATCTCAGAGATGGTGCAGTTTCTGGGCTTGAAGAGGTCTGGGCTGTGACTAGGAGAAGAAGTAAGTGGACAAAAGTCTGCACCCCCCTCCCCGTAGGGAACACTCCCTTTCCCCAACAAAGGGCACACTACCCCACTGCTGTTCCTTCAACCAGGCTGATCTCTGGCTGGAATTCTCACCCTCCAGCTGATCACCCCAGCTGAATGACTCTCCCCTGTCTGCCTTGTCTGGGGCGTCACCCCAGAGTTCTTGTCTTGTAGTGCAGAGCACTCGTCTTACCTCACCCACCACATCAGAGTCTGCGTGAGGATAGACCCTGCCTTGCTCAACTCTGGACCCTCTATACCTGCTGGCACAGACCTCTGGCTGACGCTCAATAAGGCCATGAGTGGATGAATGAATGAATGAATGAAGAGCCCCCCAAGTGAAGAGCTGGCCTTGGAATGTAGGGATGATGGGTCACCAAGCACCCTTCCCCAGCTCTTCCAGAATCACCCTGCCCCAGGCTCATCCCAGTACCCACCTCGGTCTCTGTCTTGGAGTACTCCTTGACTCTCTCCACGGCCACAATGTTAGACTCCAAGTCTGACATCATTCGGACCATCCAATTCAGAGTCAATGTTATCTGGCCAAAGGGACTAGGTCATGGATACGGTGATCTCCGCTCCCCCCACAATAGCTGTGGGAGGAGTTCTGATTCCCTGATGAGACTCCTTGCCTCTACAAAGCAGGAGGACCCCGCCAAACCCATAGGTGTGCCACTTGGGGCTCTAATCACAACTGTATCTCAAGCAGTGACCTTGCAGACTTGACCCCGGGCCACCTGGCCCCCATATCTCTCAAATTTTACTATATTATGAAAGACTTCTTAGGGAATCTTGTTAAAATGTGGTTTCTGATTTAGTAGGTCTGTGGTGGGACTTGAGATTCTGCATTTTTTTTTTTAAGATTTTATTTGTCAGAGAGCGAGAGACCGCGAGCCTAAGCAGGGGGAGTGGAAGGCAGAGGGAGAAGCAGGCTCCCTGCTGAGCAAGGAGCCTCAGATGCTTAATCGACTGAGCCACTCAGGCGTCCCTGAGATTCTGCGTTTTTATTTTATTTTTTTTTTTAAGATTTTATTTATTTATTTGACAGAGAGATACACAGAGTCAGAGAGCACATGCAGGGGGAGCGGCAGAGGGAGAGGGAGAAGCAGGCTCTGCACCAAGCAGGGAGCCGACGCAGGGCTCGATCCCAGGATCCTGGGACCATGACTGGAGCCAAAGGCAGACGCTCAACCATCTGAGCCACCCAGGCACCTGAGATTCTGCATTTTTAACAAGCTTCTAGGTGATGCTGATGCAACCCATCCCTGGACCACACTGTGTACCAAGGGGTCCTGATAGACATGCAGAACGCTGAGCCCCATCCTAGCCCTGCTGTATCAGAAACCACATTTTCACAAGATCTCCAGTTGATTCAGTAACAGGAAAGTTTGAGAAGACTCCTTTGTCTAGATTGTCCTTTGTTTACCAAAGCATTCAAGGCTTGAGCCCTCTGTGGCATTGAAAATGCGATCTGAGTCACAAAAACGCCATGTGTAGTTATTTAAGCCTTTGACAATACAGGCTGATATCGGGGTGACCGGCCTGCCCTCCAGCCCAGGCTCCAATCACCTTCTCTGTGTACTTTCTCTGCTGGCCTGTGAAATGAGGTGTATTCCAGCCCTACACTTCCCTGTCCCAGGACCACTGTCAGAGTTGACCTTCTATATCCTGCACACAGGCAGGACGAGTTCTGTTTATCTTTTGGGGCCAAGCGCCAAGATAATTTCTCCAACACCAAAACCCAAGGTAGAGACTCTCCTCTGGATTCTTACCACATTTTGGTCCTTCCTCCACAAAGACCTGTTCACCCTGCATTATAATCCCGTTGGTGGGACTGTCTTCTCTGTGCTCGACTGTGAGCTCACAGTCCTGGTAAGCAGAACCTGTGGCTGGTCCCCAACTGGGCAGAGCAAACGCTCAGGAGAGGCTTGTGACACCTGTGTGTCTCTGCCCCAGTTGCGGCCCTGTCCTGGGGGCCCAGACCCCTGTGTACCTGTAGGGCGTAGGACACAGAAAGGCCCACCAGCCCCGGACTCAGGCTGTTTCTGCCAATCACAGCAAAGAGTGCAGCAAAGAACACAACACAGTTGCCCACGAAATCCACTTGGACCCCCAGCCACCTGTGGAGACAAGACAAGGAGGAGGTGGGGCAGGTGCAGGAAGGAGGCAATTCCCTATATAGGGGGAGAGAGGAAGTGGGACCCCGAACTTCAGGGTCTCTCCTGCAGAGATCCTGGTAGGAACTCCCGGAGGGGCAGGGGGTGAAGAAGGAGGCTTCTGACCTGTTGGAGGCAATGTAGGCGTAACAGCTCCTCTGGTTGGTGTCCACCTTAGCATCACTGATGGCCTTGAAGTCCTGGCTGCGGCCGTAGGCCCGAATGACGCTGGAGCCAGTCACCATCTCCGAAAAGTGGGAGTAAATGGGCGAGCGGCTGATGGATTCTAGCCTCTTCAGTTGCCGTGATGTCGCCACATAGAAGCGCTGGCAGAGGATGGAGAAAGAGCTTGAGGTCAGCACCGTGGGACCCCTAACTCAGTCCTGCATTCCCTTTGAACCTATCCGGGCCTCCTCCCAGCCAGCCCCACTCCACCATAAGACTCTGCTTCCTTTCTCTACCTGATGTGGCTCCATGAACTCATCCCACCCTTTCCCCCTGGTCAGCTCTGCTGGGTCTTCCAGGCCACTTCCTCCATGAAGCCTTTCCTGATTCCCTCTCAGCTCCTGATCCCCTCACCCCCTGGAGGGGCCTGGATTACAGTACTCACTTTGCTAGGCCTCCTAAATCAGTGACTATGCCTTTCTCCTCTGAGGTGCCCCAGCAATGTTCTTATACAGTCAGAATACCACAAAATTTGCAAAAATAAGATAATTTTGCATTCTTGTTCTTAAAGAGCCTCTCCCCCACCTCACCCCCAGTTTTCTAAACTTCAGCGCCACAAAAACACAGTCCTGCCTCCAGCTTCCATCCTCTAGCCCATGGGCCCCAAGAGGGCCGGGGCCGTACCAGATGGGTATCTGAGAGTCCCCTGTCCCTGCACAGAGCACAGCCCAGATCACCTGAGCTCTCAGCCACTTTGTGGATTACCTTCCGCAACTGATTAAACTCCTGGCCGGACAGGGGCTCAGCAACACAAGTACCCTTTACCATTAGCTGTATCTGAATGTTACCAAGTCATCTATGTTAAAAACATGTATGCACATGTATGTTTAGATATGTGTAAAGGAAGGGAAGGATAATGTCTCGCACTGTTAACAATATTTTATTTAAAAGTAGGCAGCAAGGGGTGCCTGGGTGGCTCAGTCGATTAAGCATCTGCCTTCAGCTCAGGTCATGATCCCAGGGTCCTGGGATCCAGCCCTGCATCAGGCTCCCTGCTCAGTGGGGAGCCTGCTTCTCCCTCTCCCTCTGCCACTCCCCCTGCTTGTGCTCTCTGGCTCTCTCTCTCTCTCTCTGTCAAATAAATAAATTAATTAAATTTAAAAAAATAGGCGGCAAGAAGGAGTTCCAAGGTCAGCCACAATTTACAAGGATTTCATTTTATCCTAGCAACAACCCACCAAGTAGATTCAATGATTATATTTTACAGGTGGGGAAAATGAGTTTCAAAGACGTGAAGTAACTGACTACTGTCCCTAACCAAATCCAGCGGCGAACTGCGGTCTGACCTCCCTAGGTCCCAACCCAGGTCGACTGTTCACGGGAGAGCCCCGCCCACAGGGAGCCCCGCCCACACAAGCCCCTCGCCTACAGCGAGCCACGCCCACGCCAGCCCCCCGCCCACACGAGAGCCACGCCCACACCAGGGCCTCACCTACAGAGAGCGCCGCCCACACCAGACCCCGCCCACACCACTGCCGGCCGACCTGCATCAAGACATAGAAGACCGCCAGGGGCAGGGCGACCACAGTGAAGAGCGGCGTGCTGGCCACGATGACCACGAGGGTGGCGAGGGAGCTGTAGAAGGAATTCATCAGCATGAGGATAGTGGGGGCCAGAACCTCATCGATGACGTAGACGTCTTTGGAGAAGCGGTTGAGGATACGGCCTGAGGGCGTCGTGTCGAAGAAGGACTGTGGCGAGTGCATCTTGTTGTGCAGCAGCGCCTGGTGAAGCAAGCGTGCAGCATGGACACTGCCCACCGCCTGCGTGATGGCTGCCAGCATCACCAGGAAACCTGTTGGAGGAGGCAGAAGGGTGTTCATTCACGGCGGGGTGGGGGCATGCAGGGCTCAGGGCGGACAGGTTAGGAGATAGGGGATGGCCGCGGTGGCTAGGAGGTTCAGAGACAGAGCGCCGCTGGGATGAGCTCAAGATGCCCAGAGGCAGGTGGACTCCTAGGGTGGCTTCGGGAGGCACTGGGGCAGGGCAATGGCTGTGATGATGGAGGAAAACTCAGAGGCAAGGGCATGGTTTCGGGGATCCAGCGGCCCAGATGTGAGGAAAATACCTTCCAGCGATCTCTGCCGCTCACCTTGCAGAATTCCCAAGGCAGCGTAGACACCCAGCCTCATGGAGGTGTTATTCTGCCGGCTGTCCACCATAGCCTCATTGGTCCAGGCACTGAGCCACACGTTGGCCCCAGTGGCAGCCGCGGTTTGACTCGGGTATAGGACACAGATGGCTACTGTGGTATAGAGCCCCATGGCCTTGGCATAATCCCAGAACACACTCAGCTTCACCTGCATGCCACGGCGGTCAAGGACAGAGGACTCTCGTGAGCCCTGGGAATGCTGGGGGGCCTGCCCACCCTCTCCAGCCTTCCTTGTCCATCCTACTCACAGTGCCCATCTCCGCCTTCTCCTCCTGGATCAGCGCCCCCCTTGCCTTCGCCTCTGCCGCCTGCACTACCTTCTCTGCTGAGCCCAGGTGTCTCCGGGACACAGGCCGGCCCTGGCCCTCGCCTTCCGAGGACATGACGCTGAGCTGTCTGTGGAGGCAGCTGGTCAGGCCCAGCGAGGTAGTCTCCAACAAACCCACAGGACAGAGCCCCAGGGGGTTCAGGCTGTAGCTGGAGGCCCAGGCTGTGAACGGCAGGGAGATTGCCCACCCATGCCCCCACCTGGCAGGGCTTAGGGAGGCGCCGAGAGCTCTCAGAAGCTCACCTCATAAACTGCTTCTGGACCTCATACATGACTGGCTCGTTATCCGTCAGGTCTGTGTGATTGCTCAGTGTGTCTTCAGTCAGCAGCACCTCATCCTCTGTGTCCTCCAAGGCTGCAGCAGGGTGGGAGAAAGGAGAAAGGGTAGGCTAGCTCGCCCTGCAAGCCGCTGGTGTTCCCCAGTCCCCACACCCGGGAAGACGCCCCAGTGGACACGCAGGAGAGAACATGAGAGGCATGAAAGAACAGCAAGAACAAGAACAAAAATAAATGACCAGTTTTTTGCTGGGGGAAAAAAAGGGGGCAGCAAGAAAGACTTAGGTTAGACAAGGAGAAAAACTTCCCATCAGGGACTATGGAGAAGGTCTCAAATATAAGGGTCAGGAGCTTGGGCTCTGGAGGCACACTGGCTGAGCTCAAATGCCACTTCCTCACTGCATGACTTTAGGCGGGCATGTAAAATGGGGATAATAATAGTACCCACTTCATGGTGTCATTGTCATTGCGAGGATTAAAGGAAAGAATATGTGTCAAGTGCTTAGCAAGGGGCGCAGCACTTGGTACATATTCAACACACGACAGCCGTATATGCAACAGTGGGCCAGAGAACTCAGAAAAAGGTCTGTGAGCCAGAGTTTGGGGTTGGGGAGCCAGGACTGGACAACAAGGGGGATCTTAGGGGCCCAGAGACTTCAAAACACTCCCTGAGGACATGGAATTTTCCACTTGTTCACTGCCATCTCTCAGTGCCGAGAGCAGTGCTACGACATAGTAATTACTCAATCTTTGCTGATGACTAAATGACCTTTCCAAGCACTGGCATATTTACCAAATGACTTATCTGTGAAACAGTCTTGCCGTACAGACTGGGCCTGGGCCCTTACGCCCTTTGGATACACGGGAAGAGTGGGGCTCTGAGGCCTGAGCTGCCGATAAGTTCCCACATTTAGGGAAGAGGAGGGAGCAGCACTTGATGACGAGTTCCTCGGAACCTCCCTTATATGACCCTGGGCCCATCCAGAGACACTCAGAGACCCCCAAGACAGGGGAGATTCTGGGAGGGCATGGGGATGTGGAGGGTCAGCGACGGTGGATACCGGTCCTGTTGTCCTCCTTCAGGCTCTCCTTGTCCTCATCGCGACCACAGTTGCAGAGGAAGTTGGCAAAGGAGTCACTGTGCTGCAGCAGGGCTGGGTAGGAGCCCACCTCAGACACCTGCCCATCAGCCAGCACTATGATGAAGTCCACCTGGGGCAGGAAGCTGATGCTGTGTGTCACCAACACCCGTGTCTGGGGAGAAGACAGCCGGCTACCATTTCCACCATCCTTGGCACATACCCCTGGCACGGGTACAGGGCCATGGAGTGAGTGTGAGGTGCCCATATCCATGGAGCGTGGACAAACACGTCAGTGACTCACCCCATGCTCACCGCCACTGGCTCAGTGTCTCTGGGGTGGGTCCCCCCTGCCACCCAACCGATATTCCTTCTTCTCAGGCCTCCTACTCCTCCAGGTCTCCTCCGAACCCCTTGGCCTCCCACCAGCTCTCTCCTAGGGTCCTAGGTCTCACCTTAGCCCCCTCCCCCAACCTCCTGGAGGCCTCACCTTGCCTGCCAGCACACCTTCTGGCCCGATGACTCGATCAAAGATATGCTTGGCCACATGAGAGTCCACGGCTGACAGTGGGTCATCCAGCAAAAAGAGGTCAGCTTCACTGTAAACAGCGCGGGCCAGACTGACCCGCTGCCGTTGGCCCCCAGACAGGTTAATGCCCTGGATGGAGGAGAGAGGTGGGAGGTGCATATTGGGTAGAAGGGAGTCAGACCGGCACCAGGGGACAAGGGCCCTGTCACCGTCATTCAACAAAGCAGACCTCAAAATTCTCCCTTGATATGCCTGGGCTTGTCCCTGTGAAGCGCTGAGGCCACAGAGCAAGAGGTGGTGGCTCTCAAGAGTCCACGTGGGGCAGGTGAGGACATCCTGCCCCCTTTGCTCCACTACCCTTCCCAACTGGTTTCCCTGCCTGCTGCCTTTATGCTCTGAAAGCCTGGAAATCCCCAGGGAATCCTTAATAGACCTTTTTTTTTAATTTTTTTATTGTTATGTTAATCACCATATATTACATCATTAGTTTTTGGTGCAGTGTTCCATGATTCATTGTTTGTTCATAACACCCAGTGCTCCATGCAGAACGTGCCCTCCTCAATACCCATCACCAGGCTAACCCATCCCCCTACCCTCCTCCCCTCTAGAACCCTCAGTTTGTTTTTCAGAGTCCATCATCTCTCATGGTTCGTCTCCCCCTCTGACATACTCCCCTTTTCTTCCTCTCCTGTTATCTTCTTCTTTTTCTTTTTTCTTAAAATATGTTGCGTTATTTGTTTCAGAAGTACAGATCTGTGATTCAACAGTCTTGCACAATTCACAGCGCTCACCGTAGCACATACCCTCCCCAATGTCTATCACCCAGCCACCCCATCCCTCCCACCTTAATAGACCTTTTAATCTCCCACCGCCCATCCAGTTTGCAGATGACTTTCATAACACTGGTCCCATTTGATCCTCATAACACTGGTACCATGGGATTTAGCAATTCCATATCTGGGTATATGCTCAAAAGAAATGAAAGTAGAGTCCCTTCAGGGAGGTATCATCGGCCCCACTTTCTAGGTGAAGACATTAAAGCCCAAGTTGTTAGTGGCTTTGTCCAAGGTCCTGAACTATTCAGGGCAGAAGCAAGAATGGAAACCCAGCACCAATTCCCAAAATCGACTCTGAGATTGTTCAGGAGCCAGAAGAGAGGTAAGATCTCTCCCTAAACCCATCATGGGGAAACTAAGGCACCTAGCAGCAGGGCTGGGTCTAGAAAGCAGACCCCAGAGTTGTACCCTGCTTTCCTACCTGCAGCTTTCCTCATTCCCTCTGGAACAGGGCCCAGCTTTTTCAGGTACCCCGAGCAACTGAGCCTGGGGTGGGGTGGGGTGGGGTAGCAAGTGTGGGATGGGAGTGGAGCTGCTGGGAAAAACCAGGGGGTGGATGTGCAGCTGTAGTGACCGAGGCACATGAGCATGTCTGCATTCAACCAAACAGTCCTGAGTGCCCACTATGTGCTCAGCATAGTACTGTGTTCATATCGAGACACATTCTACAAAATAGCTGGCCTGTACTCTTCAAAAGTGTCAAGGTCCTGATAGACAAAGCCTAAAGAATTATCCAGATTGACAGAGAATAAAGAAATGTGACAAGTAACTCCAACTCAGAATCCTGGATTGGATCCTCGCCCAGAAAAGAAAAGAGTGAAAAAAGACATTTACTGGAACAAACGATGACATGTGAATACAAACAGCGAATTAAATAATAATAGTGTATCGATGTTAAGTTTCCTGATTTTGATTATTTGACTATAGTTACATTAGAGAATGCCTGTTTTGAGGGACTATGCCCCAAAGTCATTAGTATAAAAAAAAAAACCCAAAGACTTAAAACTATAAAACTCTTAGAAGAAAACACATGGGAAAAGTTTTCATTGGATTTGGCAATGATTTTTTTCGATATGACATTAAATGGACAGGCAACAAAAGTAAAAAATGATATACCGGATCACGTCACAATTGAAAGCTTTCTTTTTAAAAGATTTTATTTTTAGGTAATCTCTACACCCAATGTGGGGCTCGAACTCACAACCCTGAGATCAAGAGTCACGTGCTCTTCCGACTGAGCCAGCCAGGTGCCCCAAATTTGAAAACTTTTGTGCGTCAGAGGACACTATCAACAGAGTGAAAAGGCAACCTTCAGAATAGGAGAAAATATTTGCAACTCGTATACTTGAATAAGGGGTTAATATCCAGTATATATAAGGAACTCCTACAAGTCAACAACAAAAAACAAAAACAGCTGGATTAAAAATGAGCAAAGGGCTTGAATAGATATTTCTCCAAAGAAAATACACAAATAGCCAACAAACCCAAGAAAAGACGCTCAGCATCATTCCTAGTTAGGGAAATGCAGACCAAACCCTCAATGAAATATCACCTCACACACATTAGAATGGTTGCTATCAAAATCCAAAACCAACCCCCTGCCCCGAGAAAAGAACTGTGTTGGCGAGGATGTGTAGACGGTGGAAGCCTTGTGCACTGTCGGTGGGAATTTAAAATGGTGCAGCCATTATGGAAAACAGCATGGCATCGCCTCAAAAAAAAAAATAGAATTACCATGGGATTTAGTAATTCCATTTCTGGGTATATGCTCAAGAGGAATGAAAGTAGAGTCTCCAAGAGATATTTGCACACCCATGTTCATAGCAGTATTATCCACAATAGCTAACATGTTGGAAGCAACCTAAGTGTCCACTGACAGGTGAGTGGATAAACAAAATGTGATCTATACACATAATAAAATATTATTCAACTTTAAAAAGGAAAGAAATTCTGACACATGCTGGAACATGGATGAACCTTGAAGATATGATACTAAGTGAAATAAACCAGTCACAAAACAACCCAGATACTGTCTGATGCCATTTATATGAAGTACCTGGAGTAGGTCAACTTCCTAGGGAAAAGAAGGAGAATGGCAGTTGCCAGGGCCCTTAGGGGGAGCAGGGGGGTAATGGGGAGTTGTTTAATGGGTACAAGGTTTCAGTTTTGCAAGATGAAAAGAGTTCTGGAGATTGATTACACAACAGTGTGAATACACTTAACACTACTGACCTGTACAATTACAAATGGTTAAGATGGTAAATTTTATGGCATCTGTGTTTGGCAACAATTACAAATAAATTAATTTAAAAACAAAAACTTTCACTGATGCCCCATGGTTCTCAGGGCAAAGGCAAAACCTTAACCAAGGTCTTTAAGGCTCTGCCTTGTCCTGTACCCACCTCTTCCTAACCTCCAGTTACACCAAATTGCACCAGAATGCCCGTCCACTCACTGTTCCTTGGCTCACGCCTTCCAAGCCTTTCCATCGCTGTTGGTAAAAGCCTGTAAGGCCCTACATGACCAGGCTGCCTAAACACCTCACTGGCCTCATTGACTCCTCCTCACCCCTGCTCACTCCACTCTGGCCGCACTGGCCTCCTTGCTGGTCCTGACTGCTTCAACACATTCCTGTCTCAGGGCCTTTGCACTTACTGCTCGCTCTGCCTCAAATGTCCCCAGATAGGGACCACTTCCTCACTTTGTTCAGGTCTCCGATTCTCAGTGAGGCTTTCCCAAGGCACCTTAACAATACAGCCTTGCACATATTCCTCTACTTCCCTGTTTCATTCTTTCCCCTTAACATTTATCTAATCTACTATATATGTCACATATTTATCTTGTTTATCATCTCTTTCCCCCACTAGAATGTAAGTGATATGAAGGCAGAGAGTTTAGTCTGGTGTATTTGCTGCTGTTTATAAGATTGTCTGGCATATAGTAGGCATGTAATAAAATCTGATAATGAATGAATGAATGATGAGCTCTCTTTCCTCAGCAGTTAAGATTCAGCTGAAAAGTGATGCCTTTCCTTATGCAGCCCTGCCTTCATCGCCCTCCTTGCCCCCTTGTCCCGGCTTCCAGCTGGCCCCAGGGCATTCTACACCCCCTACCTGTTCATAAGTCGGCCTCCCCCAGTCATAGATCTATTTGACCAGTGCCGAGCGCAGAGCTGAGTGATTCACATGAATGTGGGAAGGGAGGGAAGGAGGGAGGGAGGGAGGGAGGGGGGAGGGAGGAGGGAGGAAGGAAGGAAGAAGGAAGGAAGGAAGGAATAAGAAAGAAAGGGGCGCATCTATAGACCTCGGCTGGGCCGAGGTGGGCAGCTGTATGTGCTGACCCCCTAGAGGATGGGAGGGGGCCCTGTACCTTCTCTCCAATCTCTGTCTGGTCCCCGCCAGGGAGCATCTCCAGGTCGGCTAGCATGGCACAGGCTTCCAGAGCCCGTTGGTACCGCGTGGGGTCCAGGGCTCGGCCAAACAGTACGTTTTCCTGAAGTGTGCAGTTCTGGATCCATGCCTGCTGGGGCACATAGGCCACGGAGCCCTGGCCAGAGGAGAAGTTACCTCGGGGTCCACCCAGGGCCTGGCCGAACAGCCCTTCCCTGGAGTTCTGCCCTCTCTCACCTTCACACACACCGTGCCTTCCAGTTTCTCCATCTCTCCCAGCAGGGCAGACACCAGCGAGGACTTCCCACAGCCCACGGGCCCCACCACGGCCACCAGTGCCCCTTTTGGCACCTGGATGTCTAGGCTGAGGGCAAGGAGGCCAGGAGCCCAGTCAGAGGTGGGGATTGGGATTTTGGTCCCCCAATCTTCCACCTAGAGAGCCAAGCCCTCCTCCCTTTCAGACACTACCCGGACAAGCGGAGGCTCTCCCTGCTTTCCAGGCCAAAGATGGGGGCTGCGGGTGTGGGGGGGTGATAGGGTTCTGCTACCGATCCGAACTTTGGCCCACTTCAGGCAGCTGAGAAGGGACAGGAGAAACTGGTACCTGTGCAGGGTCGGGGGCAGGTTCTGGGCCCAGGTGAAGGTGCCATTGTGTATGGTGACAGCGTAGCCTGGGAGGACCAAGGTGTACAGGGTCAGGGTCAGGGGGTGCAGGGCAAGGTGGGGAGGATTCCTGGGGGGAGGGGCCCAAGGGAGAAGGCAGGGAAGCTTGGGGTGGGGGAGGGGCGGGGAGCCCTGGGGCAGAGGCAGGGAGCCCTAGGAAAGGAAGAAAGCGGGGGAGGCTTGGGGGAGGGAGGAAGTAGACTGCAGGAAAAGCCCGGAAGAGGGAGAAGGTGGCACTGGCGGGAAAAGAGGAAAAAGAAAAGGCAGTCACAAGAGACGAGTCAGAAGCTTAGAACAGAAGATTTTCTAGAGCAGGGGCCGGGGCAAGGGCGGCCCAGGTAGAGGGTGTCTGGACCTGGGGTGATGGTCTTTCTTTCCACACACTGGGGGTCAAGTTCATCTTGGTTCAGGAAATGCTGGATCCGTTTCAGAGACACACTGGTCTGCAGGAAAGTGAGTCAGCCCTGAAAGCTGTGCTCCTCCCCTCCTCTCCCCACTTCCTACAGCCTCCCCCACTCCTCCCTGACTTCCTGGGAGAGGCAGGGCATCCTAAGGGCCCAGATGGGGTGCTGGGGCCCCTCCCATGACTGAGTCTTCTCTGGTTCCCACGGCCAAAGTTAGGGTCTAGGTTGGTAGGAGGAGGTTGTCTTCAGAGCTCAGGTTTCTGGGGACCTCACCTGTCCCCCTCTGACTCCAAATGACCTCTGATTCTAATGGCCTCGTGCCAAATACCTACCCCCTCAATTCCAGGCACCCTCTTTGATTATCCCCTGACCCCAACAACCTGCCAGAACTCCAGCAGAACGCCCAGTTCTACCCAAGCTTACCTGGATCAGGTTGCTGATTAACTGGGGCAGCATGTTGAGGGGAATCTTTAAAATATTGAACAGGGACACGGACACAAAGGCCTTCTCAGCATCTAGCACGTTGTTTTGGTCCACAGACACATACACCCCAAGGGTGGTCAGGGTCACCTGGGGAGGGGGTGGAGGGTGGGTGTCAGAATGGAGTCTGTTGGGCCCAGAGGGCTGGGCTTGGCCAGGCGGGAGGCAGAAGACCAGCCCTGAGGTGGAGAGCCTCACCAGGAAGGGGGTGCAGACCCAGGTGAAGGTGGAGATGGCTTGGAGGTAGGCAGACTTGCGCAGCAGCTGGAGCTCGTCCTCCCGGATGCCCTCCACCTTCTCCGAGAAACTGGGCTCCCAGGCATACAGCTTTAGCACCTTGATGCCAGCCAGGATCTCGCTCATCAGCTTGATGCGTGAGTCCTTGAACTTCATTTGCTCTACCTGTGGAAAGAGTGGCAGTGGGGTGCCCTGCTCCCCTTCCCAGACCTCTACCCACAGGGGCTCCCCCCTTCCATACACTCACAATGCACTGCAGCAACTCAGAAGGCTCCCGTGCCTCCTCCCGCCTCCTCCCACCTCCTGCAGGGCCGGTGCTGCCCCTCAGCCCCGGGTGCCCCTTCTCCTCTGCGCACGGAGTCCAGCTCCAACCTCCGTGCCTCCATCACCGACCCTCCCAGGCTGCATCCTCTGTCACCTTTCCTGGGTTTCTAAGCCATGTTGTTCTTTCCTATCATTCCCGTGGAGATCCCCGTGCATGCCTGACTCCACCATGAGACCGGGAGCCTGCTGAGGGTGCAGATCCCTTACTTGTCTCTGTTTCCCCAGACCCTCACCCAGGGCACAGCACACCAAATTGATGATCCATTCAACCCGATTTAGTGAATGCCTACCATGTGCCCGGCCACTATTAGACAGGCAGCACATAATGATGAAGAACTCAAGCAAGGCCCCAGCCATCATGAAGCTGACAGTCTGAGGGGGGAGGCAGATAGGAAGCAGTTATCTGAATAAATGCTTAGTAAATCCATGTGTGTATTCTTTTTTTTTTTTTAAGATTTATTTATTTGAGAGAGAGAGAGCTCGGGGGGGCGGTGGGGAAGGACAGAGGGAGAGGGAGAGAGAGAATCTTTAGCAGACTCCCTGCTGAGTGAGCAAAGAGCCCGATGATGCAGGGCTCCATCCCATGACCCGGAGACCATGACCTGAGCCGAAATCAAGAGTCAGATGCTTAACCAAGTGAGCCACGCATATTCTGAAGGGAAACAACAGGATTCTGTGAGAGAGTAATGGGGTGGGGACTGGGAAATCAGAGATTATGCTGGGGAAGGAAGGGGAGGAGTGAGCAAGCAAGGAAGGGCTGAGGTGCGTTCCAGGGAACAGTGTGTGGGGTGGCCCAGAGATACACATAGCTTGGCGTTTTGGAGAGAAGAAAGAAGGCCAGAGTGGCTGCCACTTGGCCATACTCCAGGGGTTGAGGGCTGGCGGGGGAGCAGGGGCCTGGTGGATGGTCACAGGGAGTTTGTCATTTATTCTACACACAGTGGGAAGCTACTGAAGACTCCGATAAATATTTGCAAATAAAGGTCTGGATGACTGGCTCTTCACACTGGGCACAGTGTGGTGGGAGGAGGCTCTCATGAGACCAGAAGCCCCAGGTTTGAGTCCCCACTGGGCCTGACTCTGGACTGTCTTCATCTCTTTGGGCTTTGGTTGCTCAGCTGCAAAGTGAGAATGTTGCTAAAACCCTCTCAGGGATGTTGTGAGGATAGAGTGAGCTAAGGCTTGTGGAAGCGGCTTACAGCCATCCTTACTCAGTAAGCAAGGCAACTGAAGGGCCCAAGGTTAATGAACGGCCTTCCCCCGCCCCCCGCCCCGCCCTCCAGGCAGGCGACCAGGTGCTCCAGGCAGGATCAGCAAACCCATGAGAGCCCTTACCTGGAAAGCACGCATCTTCATGGCCACAGCTCCATTGAGTGGGATCAGCAAGACCATGAGAGCCACCCCAGCCAAGATGGAGGGACCCAGGTTCTGAGGAGGCATGGGTGGGTTGATAAGACAGGTAACTAAAATATGTGCACAGAATCCCACAGACAGACAGAAGCCTATTGCTCAGAAACACGGAGTTGGGAAGGAAGCAAAAGATGGTAGTCAGCCAAACGGATAGCGAAAAGCAGGCATACAGAGAAAGCCCAAATGCTGAGAACACGGCCAGAAGCTGCCAGCCAACAGATAATGACAACAGACAGGGACAAACGGGCAAACATAGAAGGGTGTCCAGACACACAGGAAGGCCAATACAGACCGACTGACAATGACAGCCAGACTCGCACCCACCCTGCCTCCAAGTCCCTCTTTCCTCCCCTGGCATCTGAGAAGGCTAACCACAGAGGCTGGAAAGACTCAGTTGCAGACACCAGCATCCTCGCAGTCCTGTCCTTGACCCAAATATCTAGGGAAGCTCTTGTGTCCATTATGCAGCCCTCTGTTGACCCCAGATTTGCCCTCTCTTGTCCTTTCTCAGCAGGGTCAAAGTCAGAGGAAGGGGGCAGAGGCCAGAGCTCAAGAGTCACCTGCCAGAGGAAGTAGATGGCCAGGATGATCTGCAGGGGTGCGGACCACAGCAGGTGGAGGAAGGGAGCAAGGTCCATGAAGCGCTGGGCGTCCACAGACATGAGGTTGATAATTTCTCCCACAGACGACTCCCGCTTGGCTGAATTGGTGATAACCAGAGCCTGCAGGTGGACAGCAGGGTGATGCACTGGACCCGCGAGCCTCTCCAACGCTCCCCCCGAGCTGGCCTCTAGAGCCCCCCGCTGCCCTGTTCCAGCTGACCTTCCTATAGATGACACCTATGATCGCCATCCGAAGTTTCACCCCCATCACAAAGATGAGGTGGAAATACTGCTGTAAGATCACAGTCTGCATCATGGAGCACACGAACATCAGCCCGGCCACCAGGAAGCCCCACCAGGTGGGGGCCATGGGGTTGGAGATAAACCTGATCAGGATGCTGCAAGGAAGGGAGAGAGGCATGAGGGTGGGGAGGCTCCCCCAGGCTGCTCCCTCTACGACCGCTCTCCCCTTCCGCCTTCAGCCTCCACTCTGAGCTGCCTCCGAAACCTTCCAGGCGGGGGCTGCTGGCCCCCCACACCCCCACCCAGACCCCACCCCCCACAGCCAGACTCAGCCCAGTGCTGCCTCAAGACCACGACCCTCCAACTTTCCTCCCTTCTGTCCTGCCCTCTTTCCCTACCCTCCATGGCCCCACTGCCCGCCCCCATTGCTCTCACTGCCAGCCTACCTGCCTGCCTTTCTTGCCTCTTGGACCACACGGTGGGAAGAAATGCCACATGTCCACAGATTAGACTTTCCTGCATCTTCTCCTTGGCTGCTGAGGGCCCTAGAGCCTACCACGTGACCCCACAGACTCTCCCCGCCTCAAATCCAAAATCCACCCTCTCCAACATCAGTGGCCCCCAGGGCCGCCTGGTGACCTTCCCCAGGGTCCTAACCCACCTCTTGTGCCCCAGCTCCCTTCACCTCTGTTCTCGTGCCTTCCTACTGCCCCCACTCCCCACCCTGCTCGGTAGCTGCCCACTTATGTCTTGCCACTGAGCCACCCACTGAGAACTCCCTGCCAACCACAGCCTTCCCTCCAAGCCCTTGCTCTCTTTCTCCTCTGCCTCAGGAGAGCAGGTGTCCCTCTGGCTTTCCAAGCCCGGTCTGTCCTGCTGAGCCTTGACCCCCATCCACCTGCTCAGGAACATGCTCCATCATTGCCCCCCTTTCTCCTGATCATCGATTTAGCCATCTCTGCTGGCAGCTCTGTACCTTCACCCATTGGCATGACCAAGTCTCTTCCGTGTTGGGACAAACCTCCCCTTGACCCCATGGAGCTACCCCCATAGTTGTAGCCAGGCCTCTCCTCCTGCTGTGTGTTGACTGCATCTCCCCAAAAAATGTTCAAGTGCTAACGTCTGGCACCTGTGAATGTGACCTTATTCGAAGACAGGGTCTTTGCAGATGCAATCAAGTTAAAATGAGGTCATACGGGAGTAGGGTGAGCTTTAAGCCAGTAACTGGTGTCTTTATGAGAGAAGAAAGGGATTTGCACACAGAGATACAGATGTAAGTGCATACACACACACACACACACACACACACACACACACACACACACACACACACACACACACACACACCGGGGAGAATGCTGGAGGCAGAGATTGGAGTGATATGTCTACAAGCCTAGGAATGCCAAGGTTTGCCAGCAACCACTAGGAACTAGGAGGCCTGGTACAGATTCTCATTCAGAACCTCTAGAAGGAGCCAATCCGCCAACAACTTGATTTCAGACTTCTGGCCTCCAGAACTGTGAGAGAATAAATTTCTGTGGTTTTAAGCCCCCCAGTTTGTGTCAATTTGTTACGGCAGCCACAGAAAATGAATACATTTCCGCTACAGGAAGTTTCTAGATCTCCATGGCCCCTGCTCTCCAAGGCAGACCCTCTGCTCTAGGCCCTTCCCCTCTGTCTCAGCCTCCAGTCTTGGCGCTCACTAACAAACTCCATGTTGCCTTCCTCAGGCTCTGTTTTACTGGTCAGCTTGCTGCACTGGAGGCCTGCCTCATCCCAGAAGCATTCTCTGTGCTTGCTCCACGATCCGTTCTTTCCCCAGCTCTGGCCCTTCCAAGCCAGCCTTCTGCTCACCCCTTGCCTGTCACAGTTCCCTAGGGCTCTGGCCGGGGCCCCTACATGAGCCCTCTGGGAGAGCCCAGCCACAGATACGGGACTCTGGGCTTCTACCTGATGGCTCTGAAAACGCGGTCTCCAGCTAGCTGGAAATGTCCCCTTGGGGGCTTCCGGCACCTCGGCCCCAACAGTAGCCAAGTCTCAACTCACCACCTTGCCCGGTGCCCAGCCCCTTCTTTCCACTGCATTCATAATCTCAGTGAAAGAGATCCGTCGCCCTCCAGTTATCCAAGTCAGAACCCAGGTGGCGCCCGACCCCTCCCTCACCCTGCCACACACCCATTCCCCAGCAGTGCCCGAGTCCTATGTCATTCCTGGCCTGGACCCTCCTCTGACTTGATCAGCCCCTTTCCATCCATCAAGCCCCTCCTCACCCCCCCACCCCCGCAGGACTGGCAGGGAGATCCTTCTGAAATGCCAACCAGATGCCCCTGCCTGGCTTCAAATCTTTCAAGGATTTCCTTAGCTCTCCCTCTCTCCCCCTCCCTCTGGTAACCCTTTCCTCCAGAATTCAGAAATACCTGGACCTCTTGAGTCATGTCGGTTGAAGTCTTGGTGATTTTGCATGGGCTGCACTCTCCCCTCCTTCCTCACCTAGTCAACTAACACCTACCTGTCCTTCCAAACTTGATGACCTCCCCAGCTAGCAGGGACGTCCCTGCTCCTGCTCCTTCCCAGGCTGGCTTCCCTGCCCCTCCTGGGGATTGCAGGACACCTGACTACACCTCGGCCTGCACGCCACTCTGATGGGTTTACATGTCCGTTTCTCCTGCAAGACTGTAAGACCCTATCTTATTTATCTCCGGATGCCTCGTGTCTGGCTCCGTTCCGGTTCACTGGGGGCTCAGTAAGTATTTTTTGAGTGAGAATGCAGACACGCACGAATGGAGGGGCAAGACATTGGGGGGCTCAGCTGCTAGGCAGCTCTCCTTCTTACCCCCTCACTTGAGAGCTCCTCCCAGTCCAAGCCACCCACACAACAGATCACAGAGCCTATCAACGGGAAAGCACCACAGCTGGAGTTCAGAGCCCTGGACTCCAATCCATCCCAACCAGCTGTGTGCCCTGGGACCAGCTCGCCTCTCTGAGTTTCTGCTTCCTTGTGTGTTTGTTTTGCTTTGAGGCTTCCTGCTTCCTGCTTCCTCTCTTGTAAGATGGGAAGACGGTCACCTCTCTGTAGGATCGTTGGGGGGATTTAAAGACAGCTTTTTTTTTTTTTAATGTGAATCGGGAAACTGAGGTGCAGGGACATTGTCACTTGCCAAAGGTCACACGGCGAGCAGGGACAGGCCCCTCGGTCCTGGTCTAGGATTGATTTCACTACGTGTTGTCCCTCTGGGCTCAGTCCTCGGGGACATCCAGCCGCCCCCCCCCCCCCACTACCCAGGGGAGCGTGGCAGCCAGAGCGCGTGTGGTCAGACCTGAGCAGCTGTGGATTGACGAAGGAGAGCAGGTCCTGGATCACCTTGAGGCACATGCTGATGAGGATGCTGGAACAGAAGGTGGCCAGCAGGGCCCACAGGAAGGAGGGCTGCTGGGGCCTGGGCTGGCCCCCCAGCAGCACCTCATCCTCACCGGACACTCTCTTCCCGGATGCCGCCGCAGCCTTGCGTCTGGTTCAGGGAGGAAGGAGCCGTGGGTAGAAACAGCACGTATGCCCCAGGAGCCGAGCCCCAGCTGGGGCTGGCGAGGAGCGGGGGCGGGGGGCGGCTTTCTGGGCTCTCAGGACTGGGAGAGGGATGAATTCCCACGAGAGACTCTATCTTCAGGTGCCCGGGCTGCCCTAACTGCTAGCCCAAGGGTTCTAACTCCAGCAATTCCCAGCCCTCTCCCTACCTCTGCAGGGTGGCTCCAGGGACGCTGACAGAGAAGGGAGACAGGGGCGGGGATGGAGAGTGATCTAGTCAGTGGGGAGCCGAGCAGCGAGGGGGGAAACCTGGCGTGGAGAGGAAGCGAGGGGGTGCAGCCTACAGACGGGGTCTCTATGTCTTCTCCGAGGCTCCAAGCCAGGGAAGCCGAGGCACTGAGGACCAAGCCCAGGACCCCGGCTCCTCCACCAGCCAGGCGCCAACTAGGGGCTCTGGGCTGAGCAAGCACTGAAGTCCTGGGCCCCCCGGTTATGGGTGGGAGGGGAGGGGGTTCAGTCCTGGGGTCAGAAATGGGGAGGGAAGGAGGACCCTGAGCTCCAGCTCTCGGGTTGAGCAGTTGGCCAGACAGGTTCCTTGTCCTCAGTGCAAAGCTGCCAGGGGGGAGACCCTTCAGCAAGAGGGTCATCTCCTTCAGCCCCTGCTCCAAACAGGAAGAGGCAGGATTGAGAGGAGAGACTGGCCTCAACCTTCTTCCCCTGGCCCCTTTCCTTTCTGCGGGAAGTCCCTGGGAACCACCTTTCAGGCTGGGCAGGGTAGTGCAGCGGGACGAGCCAGGGGCCCAGACACCTGGGTGTGATGGCAGCTCTGCCACCAGCCACTAGGGGACGGTGGGTGCATTGTGCAACCTTCATTCCTCCGTGTCCGCATCTGTAACCTGGAGAAAACTGAGCCTCCCCTGCAGGGCTGTTAGAGATTGACTTCATCTACACATTTAGGGCCATGCCTGGGACAGACTAAGGGCCACAAAAGTGTCAGCCACTCTCTGGAGTCAGTAGAGCTGGGGAGAGCTGGCCCCATTCCGGCCTGAGTGTTCCACCTCGGGACCCCCTGCACCTGCTCTTCTCCCCACCCCCACCCCTGTGATCACCTCAGGGCTAGCAGCCTTCCCTGCAGGAGACGTGGGGTGTGTGTAGTGGGGTGGGGAGGGGATTGGGGACCCCTGGGAGGGTCTCACCCCGCGTCCTGCTTCTGAAGCTTCTTCCAGGCCTCCAGCAGCCTGCGCACCACCTTCTGCGAACAGTCCTCCTCCTTCAGGGACCAGAGGTCCTGCTCCTCCAGGGGTCTCCGGTAGCCAAGGATGGCCATCCTGGGGCAGGCAGCAGCCCCACACAGGGGCAGAGCTTAGCAGCCTCGAGCTGGGGACCAGGGTCTCCAGAGCCTCAAGGTCTCCAGAGGAGGGTCTCCCTAAGGTGCTCTGGCCAAGGGCTGTGTGTGTCCTTTATTCCCCTAGGCAATAGGCGGGAGGTCACTGCCTCCCATGTCAAGTTCTTACCTAGGGCCCTTCTCCCCCTCCTCCCCAGGTGCCCCATTGACCCTCGGGGCCTGGTGATGAAATTCACACTGACTGGGGCCCCGGGAGAAGACAAGACCCGGTGGATGGAGTCTCAGACCCAGGTGCCTCCTCAGTGCGGTGTGGCTAATGAGCTGTCACCCAGATCACAGACACAATTATCCTGCCCAAGCCACTCGGAGGGGCAGCCAAGAAAATGACAAGCTGCTAGCTCATCCCAGACCAAAGAGTTGGGTACTCATTCCAGCTCCCCTCTAGCCCCCTGGGCCTGTTCCTGTGATGTGACAGATGCAGGGCTGGCCTACAGCCTGGGATGGGAGCCGGGCCAACCCAGCCTCTGCACTCAGCCCCCAGCCCAAACAGACAGGTGTGCCCAACCTCGCCTGCCCGCAGGGCCCTATGGGGCCAGGGTTTGGGGGAGGGGGAAAAAGCCAGGCTCAACTTCTGGCCTGCTCCCCCTTCCTCCCTACCTCCCATGTCCTCCTCCCTCAGGCCCAGGCTGGAGGAAGAGCCAACTCACTTTGTGAACCACCAGAAAGACAGGCGGGAGAGGAAGCCAGCGCTGAGTTCTGGACAGGGATTCTAGAAGATGAGAGGGTAGGACAGAAAAAATCCTCTCCAAGCAGAGCAGAGGGAGGAGGAACCCTTGTTCCTTCCTGCCCCAAGCCCCAGCTGTGCGGATGACATGGGGGTGGAAGGAACTAGAAGGGATGGGGGCTGCTGGTAAGGGCTGGGCTGAGGCGTGGGCTGTGGAACCCCCCTACCACCCAGCCTCCATGGAAAACTCACAGGGTTGACATTCTTTGGGGAGAAAAATGGTGGCTTCTCCCTGAAGCAGGACAGGATGAGAGCAAAGAGCACCAGGGCGAAGTAGATGTAGAAGGTGGTGAAGCGGAAGGAGTCTGAGATCTTGCCCTGGGGGGAGAGTGGGGAGGGACATCAGAGGCGTGGGGAGCTCTGGGCCTGCAGTTCTGCCCCGAGGGGTCCTCTGGGGCATCAGAAGTCTCTGGGGTAGGAGGCAGCAGCACCCAGGCGGCACCTGGGTCTCCCACCCAGAGGGTTCTGAGAGATGGGGAAAGGTCACAAGGGGGCCACTGTTCAGTGAGGACTTGCTAAGCACCCCACCTCCATCACCTTGTCCAACCCTCCCTATGAGGTAGGAAATCTTAGGATACCCTGTTTACAAGAGAGGAAATGAGCCTCCCAAAGGCTAAGCACCTTGCCCAGGATCACAGAGACAGTAAGCGGAGCATCCGGAGCCTGCCCTTTTGACTTTCATATTTGACTGTCTCCCCTTGACATGGAGAAATACCCCACCCCATCACCGCAGCGAAGGTCAAGACGAAGCCCAGACAATTGAGGGGGAAGGGAAGAAAGGGGAGAGCGGGATAATGGGACTTTCAGGTAGGACGCAACTCTTCATGCGTGTCTGCACCCATGTGTTCCTTACCCAGACGCTGGCCGACACCCCGTCAGACGCCGCACTCGGTGGTGGCAGCTGGGGCTGAGAACGGCCCCTTGCAGGCCCGTGAACATCCCACAGGGGCTGTGTCTGGCCCCATTTCCCCCTATTACACGGGCCCTCACTGCCAGGTTCCCAGCCTGCTTCCCAGCAGAGATGCAGCAAGTAGGGGACGACGCAGAAAGAACGGAACAGAAGGGGAGGTCCTGGGAGCAGGGGAGGGGCAGACCGGGACCCAGCAGTGACCTTGAGCCCGGAGGCCATCCTCCAGACAGCGTTGCCCCCGCGCAGGTTCCCCTCCCTCCCCTTACCTTTGCCATGGCCGAAAGGATCTTGGAGCGGAAGGGGACGATGGCACAGACCACACATAGAAACCAGAAGATGATGAGGACCCACGAGGACTGTACCCCCCGTAGCCGGTCATACTGGATTAGCAGGGTGGCCAGCAGCTGTGTAGGGAAGGCAAGGAAGGCTGGGCCAGAGCACCCACATCTGGACCTGCCTCTGTCTTCCCCACCCCCACGGCCAGATGTTTTTGCAGTCACCCCATCCGCTTCTCACTGCTACGGTGTCCAGCCCTCCCCCATCACAGTCCCACAGCCCACTGGAGACCCTCCCACATCCGCTTCCTGGGCCCCACACTGACCATGGTGATCCCCACCACCAAGGGGGTGACAAAGAAGATGGGGGCAGGGGCCCAGCCGTGGGCCAGGCCGTGGAAGGAGTAGAAGAGGTCAGCCCAGGAGACGCACCACAGCAGGACGCCCAAGGCCTACAAACAGGGCACGTATTGGAGACTCCATCTCCAAAAGCAGGGACAGTTCCCACCAGAGAAGGGCCTTTTATTCTGAAACCACCAGGCCTGCCCTGGGTCTGGCCCCGGAAGCTAGGCTGGGCACCGGCCAGAAGCTTCCCAAGGGTGGGGAGAATGTTGCCGGAGAACTCTCTTGAACTTCCACAAGCAGAGACTGTCTCATTTGACCGTAGACCCAGTTGGCAGGGTGCCACGGCCCTGAGCTGCAGGGCAGGTGTAGCTAGGAAATCCTGTCCAGCCACTGACGGTGGTTTTGGCGGTGGGGGTGGGGGGGTGAGGGGGGAGGGTATGTGAAAAGGAGAACCTTCCAGGTCAGTCCCGCCCGCAGAAGATCCCTGAGCCCCTGACCGTCTTGAGCCTGGAGAGTTGGGAGAGGACGATGTAGCCTCGGTCATGGTGCTGAAGGTAGAGCAGGTAGCAGGGCAGGGCGGCCCACAGGTAGATGCAGGGCGCCCAGGCCAGCAGAGAGTTCTGGAAGCAGAGAGTGAGGTCCGGGTTGTTGGTGTGCACAGACAGATTGGAGTCCTGGGAACAGAGAGGACAGTTCAGTGGTGTGGCAGTCGGCTGCAGAATGGAGCCCCTCCCTCCAGGAAGGTGGCGGGGCCGAGAGGTGCTCCCCGAGCTCTGGGGGTCAGAAGGAGTGAGGATGACGAACTGTCAGCGAGCAAATGAGCAGGTGCTGGTGGAGTGCACACTCGCCTACGGGGCCCTGGTCGTCCCTGTTTCCGCATTTTCCTCCCTCTCTGATGGAGGCATAATTTAAGTACAGTAAACTGCACCCGTGTAAAGTGCACGATCCGAGGGGTTTGGTGCTTGTAGGCACTGGCAAAGCCTCTGCTACAGGACAGATACAGAATATTTCCCCCAACCCACGAGGTCCCTTGTGCCCCTTTGCAGCCCGTCCCTCCCAGGCAACCACTGCTCTGCTTTCTGTCATTCCAGATTTCCACTCTTTTTTTTTAACCGGTGTTTTATTTTCTCCAGATAATCAACTGATGCATATGGTGGGAGAGCCCACTTCTCTAAGCCTCTCCCAGGGAAGGGCTAGGGAGCCTCTCTGAGCTTTCTTTGCTTCTCCTTTAAATTCAGGAAGGCCGTCTATCACCCCACCTCACCGAGCAAAAGGAGCTCAAAGGAACAAAGGGATAGAGGGCGAGCTTTGTAAATCACAAAGCCTCAGGTGACCGACCAACCATCCCCGGTCGGCACTGTCCTGGTTTGAGTGCTGAATATCGTCTCCTGTCTTGGGGAACCACTGGTCTGGACAAGACCCCCTCCCATCTTTGAACATAACTCCACCTACCAAGCCTCTCAGAAGGAGATGGGGGAATACATTCAAACACGCATTTTAGTGAGATTCTGTCTTCCACGGCCCCAAACGAACGGATCTTTTTTTTTTCTTTTAAGATTTTTATTTATTTATTTGACAGAGAGAGACACAGCGAGAGAGGGAACACAAGCAGGGGGAGTGGGAGAGGGAGAAGCAGGCTTCCCGCAGAGCAGGGAGCCCGACACGCGGCTTGATCCCAGGACCCAGGGATCACGACCTGAGCCGAAGGCAGACGCTTAACGACTGAGCCACCCAGGCGCCCCCAAACTGATCTTTTATTCCCTTCTCACAAAGCATTAGCTGTCCTTCCCAGAAAACTCAGAAAATATAAGCAAGTAACAACAACAACCGAAAAAACCACCCACAATCTCACCCACGCGGGACAACGGTTAACTCAGGAGAGTATAAAACTCCCTACTTCCTAACTGCCCGTTTAAATCATCGCCATTTTCTATTTTTGTCCACGTTATACCTTCAAAACTTAAAAGTCAAACCACAGAAAAGAAAACGGTACCCCGCCTCATCACTCCCTACCCCAAGTTCAATTTCCAAGGGTAAATATGTCCACATTTGTTAACTCTGTCCCGGCATCTGTTTCCAAAGTTTAAAGCAATTTGTTCTTACTATTTTTGTTTGATTTATTGTTTGATAATGAGGCCGCACCCGTCCTTTCCTCCCCATTTGAGTGTCTTCATCTTCCCGGGGTAGAAACACCACAGGCTTTTGTTAAACAAATATTCAGAGTTGACACTTTTTTTACTCTGTCCATGTTTTGTGTGACATCGGGCAACATGCTTAACCTCTGCCTCTCTGGGCCTTGGTTTCTTTGAGGGCAGCGTTGGGATGATACCATCTCCCTCTGGTCCCTCCCATCCTGGCCCTGCAACCGTCGTTCTAGCCCAGGCCCTCACCTCTTCCTGAGCAATTTCCTTGGGTTCTGGTCCCTTCCCTTCTGCATCCTAGGAGCCCAGAGCCCTGCCCACACAAGGAGTCTTTCCCTTCTTCCTGGCTGATTCCCCCTCTTGGCATGGGAGTACCCCAGGGCTGTTCCTCCCTCTTCTGCATCTGCCCCCCCGCCCCCCCTTCTGCCTCCCTGTCCCAGCCACCCATCCAGTCCCTCCTACACGTCAGTGACTCTCCTTACCTTCTCCGCTTTTCTCGATAGCACCTGTCACCTCTAACATGTGATATGAGTTACTGGCCTATGATGTTTTCTCTCATCCTTTCCTGCTGACATGTAATCTTTACTTCATTTATTGATGTGTCCTAAGTACTTAGAACAATGCCAAGCACATTGCAGGTGCTCAGAACAAAACGTGGTTAAATGAGTTAAATGAAATATTTGTTGAATAAATGAATGAACAAAAGGATGATCTTGTATCTTCCTCTTAAACCTTCAGTGGTGCCCTAAAGCCTAGAAGACAAAGTACAACCATGTTACTAAGGTCCTCGAGGCCCCCAGCTGGCCTTGAATCATCTGTCCATGCGAACTACTGAACTATCTAGGTGCTTCAGTTCTCCCATCTTCAGAAAATATTCACGGAGCGGTCTGCACACCCTGCCTCCCCTACCTCAGCTCCCCTTCCACTCTTTTTCTTTTTTTAAAAAAGATTTTATTCATTTATTTGAGAGATAGAGAGGTAGAGAGCACAGAGGGAGAGGGAGAGGGAGAAGCAGACTCCCCTTCTACTCTTTTTATTATTTTTTAAAGATTTTATTTATTTATTTGACAGAGAGAGACACAGCGAGAGAGGGAACACAAGCAGGGGCAGTGGGAGAGGGAGAAGCAGGCTTCCCGCTGAGCAGGGAGCCCGATGCAGGGCTCGATCCCAGGACCCTGGGATCATGACCTGAGCCGAAGGCAGACGCTTAACGACTGAGCCACCGAGATGCCCCTCCCCTTCTACTCCTGAATTCCATCTGGGTCAGCCCTCTGCCCCATGATGTCCCTGGCCATAGCCGAGAGAGGACTCTTCCTGAAAGGCAGCTTTGTGTCTCTTGCTTCATGCCCACGAACCTGCAGTGCTTCGGACTGCTCATGGAGCCAAGTCCAAGCACCCCACGGGCTTTTCTTCCCACTGCCCCTTTCCCCTGCTGCCAACTCACCTCACTCTAAATCTGCTCCGAGGGTCCCACTCCTACACCTTTGCTCAACCTGCTTTCTCTCTCTCCCACCTGTCAAAATCCCAATAACTACAGGGAAGGGGTTGGGGGGGGCGGTCAGGCTTAGGAGCCATGTCTCCCATCTGGTACGCCCTTCTTCTGAAGTCAGCCCCTAATGCAGGACCCACCTTTCTGGAGCATCGGTTTTCCACTCAATGAGGCTTTGTTGAGAGTATGCTATGAGTCAGACACGGGGCTAGGTGCACCCATGGCAGACCGGTCCCTGCCTTTGGAGAGCATGAGGTGCAGGGACATGCTGCCTGGGGGTATTATATTCAAGCCGCTGTAGGCAAAGTTCATCTCACATACATCTTGTACTCTAGAGCCCAACATTCCATAGTCCCTCGAGCAATGTGAGCTAAGGACCCATGAACTCTTGCTGAGCAGCGGGCGTGCTGGCCCAGGGCTGGGTACTGGGTCACAGAGCTGGGCCCCCCGTTGGCCTGGTCAGTCACCCCAGGGGGAAGGGAAGCAGACACATCTAATCTAGCCCTTTTCTCTTTTAAAAACACTTCTTGGGGCGCCTGGGTGGCTCAGGTGGTTCTGGGTCTGACTCTTGCTTTTGGCTCAGGTCATGATCTCAGGGTCGAGAGATCGAGCCCCGCATTCGGGCTCCGTGCGCAGCAAGGAGTCTGCTTCTCTCCCCGCCTCTCTCCCTCTCCCCCTGCCCCTCCCCAAGCTCGCATGTGCACTCTCTCTCTCTCAAATAAATAAATCTTTAAAACACTTATTCAGGGCGCCTGGGTGACTCAGATGGTTAAGCGTCTGCCTTCGGCTCAGGTCATGATCCCAGGGTCCTGGGATCGAGTCCCGCATCGGGCTCCCTGCTCCTTGGGAGCCTGCTTCTCCCTCTGCTTCTCTCTCTCTCTCTCTCTCTCTCTCCCCACCTCTGTCGCTCATGAATAAATAAATAAAATCATTAAAAAAAAAAGACTGCAACATCCTTTAAAAAAAAAATAAAAAATAAAACACTTATTCAACTTACAGAACACTCATTATAAAATTACAGAAAAGTGCACACATTTTAAATATATACTTCGATGGATTTTCACACACTGAACACACCTGTACAAGCAGCACCCAAATCAAGAAACAAGACATTGCTGGCACCTAGCTGCCCCCTCCTCGGGCCCCCTCCCAGCTGCTGCTCCCCGCAGGGGAATGCTGTCCTGGCTTCTAACACATGGACTACTTTTGCCCATTTGGGGTCTTCCGATAAAGGAAATGATACAGTTTGGATCTTTCATGGCTTGCTTCTTTGTGGGTGTCATCCTCAGGGTGGAGTGTGAGTGGGGATTCTCCCTCCTCATCTCTGCATGGTGGCCCGTTCGGACAATGGATGTATCCATTCTGTGGCCCATGGGCAGCCCCCACCCTGTTTTAAACTTAGTAAGTCCATTAAACCCATCCACTCAGTCACTATCCAGATAGCCTGCCCCATGCCCCCCCTAACTCAGGCAGTCAGGTGTCCGGACGTGGAGTGCGTTTCCCACCTCGCTGGGTCCAGCCTGAGCTTCCCTTCCTACAGGAAGCCTTTCTGGGGCACCCCTGCCTCTGACAGGACTTTCCCTTGCTTTATTCTGCATGACCTTTGCAGCCAGGTAAGTGACTGTTACCTGAGAGTGATTAAGGCACCTTATGTCCCAGCGGCCTTTTATTACCGCACTTACGTGGTCATTATCTGATCGTTGTTTCAGAACAACTTCCAGAAGCAGAGAGGGGGAACAGTCTCGGGCCTGGCTCATGAAACAGGAAGCAGGCTTCACCTGCTCTGGCGACAGGTCCAAGGACCTGGCCATGGAGAGCTGGGACAGACACCCAGGCCTCGTGACACCCAGCCTGGGTTTCTCCCTACCTCCGCCACCTGCACCTGTGAACACATCCCACCCTCTGTTCTTTTCCTTGCTGGTCCCAGCCCCTTCGGCCCCCATACCCAGCACAAGGCTGGGTACACAGGAGCTGCCCGGATATGGGCTGGGTGGGGACTGACAAGGGAGTGTGTATGTAGCCAGGATGGAGCCCGAGTTCGAGGCCCCGACAGGGAATCGCTGTATGAGTGGGCAAGTGGGTGGCATGACTTTCTGAGGCAGGTGGGGGTATGCTTCATGCCCTCAACCCCTGTGAGTGCTCCTTCTCATGGAGGTCCGCCCTGACCTTCCTAATGAAGATTGAACTCACCCCCGCCCCCACACTGTTCCTGCACCCCATCCCTCTTAGCCTGTCCCATTTCCCCCGTAGCCCTGATTCCCTTGCGGCATCCTATAGAATCGAGTGATGTATTGTGTCTATTGCTTTCCTGTCTGCTCCCCCTGGAACATGTACTCTGTGAGGACCAGGGTATTCCCCACAGCCCGGAACAGTGCTTGGCACAGAGAAGGTGACTGTCAGACGCCTTCGGTAAACACAAGAATGAGTGAGAGGACAAAGAAGGAAGGGCGCCCTCTGAAGCTCAGTTTCTGCCGCTGGGTGCCCGGGAGTACAGTATGCTCTCTCCCTGACACCAAGGCCCACAGCTCTTGGCACCCAAACAAAGTCAAGTGCGAAGGACAGGGTTGGGGGAGGTCATTCCTGGACTCCATGATGCTCCCTGCGGTCCTGCTGGGCGGGATGCACGACCCCCTCTCCAACTACTACCACTCAGCCATTCCCGTGGGGAAGACGAGCGCCGGCTGGGCTGGGCTGGGCTGGGAGCGCGGCCCCACAGCCCCTCCCTCGCTGTGACCACACAGTTTCCACGGTGACAGCAGCTTCCTTAATAATGCGATTCAACAGCTGGACGGGGCTGATAATTCTGACACCCAGAATGGACCGCACAGAGGAAGGCCCTCTGTGGGCATGGAGGCTGAAATCCCTGGGGACCCAAGCAGGGGACAGGTGGGTGGGAGGATGGCCCCAGCTAGGTCGCAGCCCTGTCAGGGACTTTCCAGCACTCCCCCAACTCCCCCCCACCCCTCCCTCTCGGGGCCCCAGGCTTGTTGACAGCCTCTGTGGTGGGAAGAGTAATTACTTCCTTAATCCTGTGCAGGAGGGAGAGGCGGGGAGGAAGGGATCAACGGACAAGTTCATTCATCTCCGCAGAAATGGAGGTGCAGAAGGGGCAAGGGCCTGCTCCGACCCCAGTTCTCGCTCACTGCCCTACTGTGGCTGCAAGAGCAAGCTTTGCAAGGGCCTCGGGGTGGGAGAGAAGCCCGCCGCGGGGCGGTGGGGGGAGGCCGTGGCCCCCCTGTGCCGGAGGATTATCACCTCATGTTCACAACAGCTGAGGCCCAAGGCTGGCTGGGGAGTGACTGCCCCGGTTCCCATGGGCTGGCCGCCGGGCTTGGACTCCGGCAGCCTGGCTTCCGAGTCCCCATCCCAGCTCTAGGGCACTTCCTCTACACCCTGTAGGGCTCTGACATGACATCCCACAGGCATCCAGATCCGCTGAACGTTAAAAAATCTCCTTTCCACTAGTGCAGCCCACCCCCCAAATCACTCCCTTGCTGCAGTTTCTTCTCACTGAGCTGAGGGGGCGGGGCTGCCATCACAGGGTCTCAGACCGACGGCGGTTCTGGGAGCCACTGGCCTGGCAAGCTGAACGCCCAGTGAGAAGGAGAGAGATCCAATCCAAGGGTTAGGCCCTTCTTAGCACCCCCCAATGCTACCTCCTGGCCCTGGCCCTGGAAACAGGAACAGCTCCAGGCGGAGCAAGGGAGAGGCCCAGCCAGCCAGCAGGGGCACCTAAGTGTCACCCCCCCCTCAGGGATCCTGCTCCACCTGTTGCCCCCGGGACAGCCCCACCAGGGAGACAAGCCCCAGGCACTCTGATCCTGTTTCCTGTATGGGTCCACTGGCAGGCCCTGCGGGGCCCTCTCTCCCTAGGGAGGCCAGCCCTGGGCTCTAAGGCCATTTCTCAGTCTGGGGGCCAGCAGACAGTGTGGCAAAGTTCCCTCCCAAATGCTACTTCTGACTCACTTCCTTCCCTAAATCTCTGGCCCTCAAGACCCAGGTCCAGGGGCTGTCAGGGACTAGCAGGGCTGGGGAGAAGGCAGCCTATGATCAGAAAGGACCGCAGATCCTCCCACAGGAGCCAGGAGCTCAGGGGCTCAAAGTGGCCCAGCCCCAGCTTTGCTGTCCCACAGCTGAGATGGAGGGAGGGGATTCTAGAGGCCCTCACCTGGCAGGGAGGACTGGGTTCTTAAGGGGAAATGCTGGTGCTCAGTAGGCTGAGGGGTACCCACCTCCCACCCACCTGCCTACCTCACAGCTTTGCAAGTCACTACCATCATTTGAGAGTCAAAGTACATTGAAATCAGAGTCCATTACTCCTGTGCTCTGGTAATCGCCTACTCGGTTGGGCAAAGACCCAAGAAGAAGCCTGAGACTCTAATACCCTAATGGGCTATTTGGAAGGCTCTAATCATGGCCAAGGCCCTGAGCCTAAGGATCAGCCTCCCAGAACCAGCATTGTGAAACTGGACGTGAAGGGGGCCCCGGAGCCTGCGTGAGCTCAGCTGGAGCCCAGAGAGGGTGAGCGATTTGCCAAAAGTCACAGAGCTAGTGAGTGACAGGATGGAACTAGATGGACCAGAGCAGGAGACACAGGATGAGGGCTTTGCCTCTCCCTTGGGTGGGAGACAGCCAAGGGAACAGTGCAGGTGCCGGTGCCTGACCAGTGGCAGACTCATAGGTCTCTACCAAGAGCTGCTGCTGGGCAAACTCCATGTCTGAAGTAGAGAGAGAGCCAGGAAATCTCAGAGAAGGAACCTGTGAATCTTCCCTTGGCCACATCTTCCCTCGTCCTAGTCGGTCACAGAATTTCAGAGTGGGACACCAACTCCTTCCTTGGCTTGAATCTTCTCTCCAGCATCCCTACAAAGGGGTCACTCACCATATGCTTGCATACCCTCAGTGTTGGGGAGCTCACTCCTTTCTGGCACTCAGTGCCATTTTTGGGCCGTTCTCATGGTCAGGACCTTCAGATTTCTGAGTCCACATCAGCTTCCCCAGCACTTCCTGGGACATCAGATCAAGACTAATTCTGTAAACAGGTCGAGACCTCCTGAGGCACTTGTACTCTGCTTTACCACTTGAGTGCGCTCTTGTTTCCACTGCTCATCACAGAAGGTAATTCTCCAGTAGGAGGCAATGGGCCAGCAAAGAAAGGGACACTACCACCTCTATTCTAGAAGCATCTTTGCTTTGACCTCATTAGCCCTGGGCCCTTTGGTTACAGTTCATTCATTTGGAATTTATTTCCTCAAAAACTCCCAAGGCACACTCGGAGATGCTGGAGATCTACCCCAACGTGGCAGACGTGAGAGAGTGATAGAGAGGGATTGTTCACCCAGTGAATTGTGTGTGTGAGCGCCCAGGCATGTGTGCACAAGTCCAGGGGCTCATGGACCTCCTGGACTCTCCTGCCTTCTGACTTAGCTGGGGCTGAGGCCGATGGATTTAGCCACAAAATCCCAGCAAAGAGCTAAAATAGGAGCCCCTGGCCCCTCTCTTCTAGGCCTTCCCAGACCGAACTCCCGCTTCGAACCTCATTTCTCTTTTGCTCCCCTCATTTCCAGGAATATCAGGACCTGTCAGTCACCCACGGAAAGTTTTGTAGTTCTCAAAATTGTTTTCCCTTCCCTACTCATGTGACCTCCTCAGCAATCTTGGGAGGTGCTTAGGAGATGGGTTATTCTCCCATTTCACAGGTAGAGTAACTGAGGCTGTGTGGGTAAGCTAAAAAAGGCTTGGAAAACAAGCGGCCCGACAGGCCTGAACCATGCCAAGTCCCTCCACCCTCACCTCTTCACTTCCGGCTCAGGGACTGCCCTGAACCACTTCCCACAAGGTGGGTCACCCGCAGGCCCCTGAGATAAAAGATTCGGGGACAAGTCTACCTGAATAAGATACAGTCCAAATGAGATGCAAACTAGCCCACCATGAATGGAGGCACTCAGCGCTCTGGGGCCTCAGGCCCTCCCTGCCTCCTCCCCACCCCACCTCCTGACTCCAACCACGCTGGGTTGGGTGCAGCCCGACACGACTTTCAGGAGCCAGAAGGTCATGTGGAAGACGGAAGGTGTTTAGACTGGGAGGAGGAAGAGGAGTGATTTCCCTGTCCTTTGAGGTATCAAAGCAGAAACCACAACAACGGGTTCATCCCTTGATCCTAAAATAGATAAACGGACTCCCATGGACCCCGAGGTCCCCAGAGGAAGTACATAAAGCTCATGAGCAGCAAGGAATCTCTGGGACAAGGGGCCTACTAGAAGGCCAAGAACACACAGTCAGACAATGGCCAAGTTGGAACCATATCTCAGGGGTCCTGCTTCCCAGTCCAGCACTCAGCCACTTACTGTTACGTGACCTTGATGAGTCCAATCCCTGCCTGGCTCTCAGCTTCCCAAGCTCTGCAGGAAGGGGCTGGGCTAGCTGCTTCAAGCCCACAAGTTCTGTGGAATCTCTTAGATTCTGCAATATCATGTAAAGGTAGAGCCAAAGGATCTCTAAGCGTGGAACAAGAAGGCGGTCAGGAGTTCCTCACCTCCACTTCCTCAAAGCCTGTCTCTGGGCAGTCCTAGGCTCTTGGGATTAGCTGTCCATCCAGGCACAGGGCGCCTTTGGCACTTGCGGCTTGGGCCTATTTGCCCCTTTGATTTGCATGTCCTCTGCCTGGCTATCTGAGACATTGTGACCTTGCTATGGCCATGCCAGCTAGGCTCCAGTGAGCTATGAAACAAGTAGACTCATGAGCCAGAGGCACAACCTCTGGACTTGGCCATCAGTCATCAGTCCAAGCTAGATGACGGATGTGGGTTTCTGTGCGAATGGGCAAGACGGTTGCACCATCTTTGATTAGTGACCCAGGGGGAAAAAGAGATCCTCAAAGATACTGTTTTATAAGTACTCCATTTTATAGGTCCCAAGTTTCAAACAGCCTGAGAACACTATGTACACACACATGCATGCATACCCACACAGAACACACCCACAGGTTACACACACTGGGCCCACAAACATCGGGCATATAGGTACAGATACTTAAAATGAGAAAAAGATTTAGATATTGAAAAATCATAGGCCCTCGGGGAGCCTGGGTGGCTTAGTCGGTTAAGCCTCTGCCTTCAGCTCAGGTCATGATTCCAGGGTCCTGGGATCGAACCCTGCATCAGTCTCCTTGCTCAGCGGGGAGCCTGCTTCTCTCTCTCCCTCTGCCTCTTCACCCCCCCACCCCGCTTGTGTTCTTTCTCTCTGTCTCTCAAATAAATAAACAAAATCTTTTTTATTTATTTATTTGACAGAGAGAGAGAGACAGCGAGAGAGGGAACACAAGCAGGGGGAGTGGGAGAGGGAGAAGCAGGCTTCCCGCAGAGCAGGGAGCCCGACACGCGGCTTGATCCCAGGACCCAGGGATCACGACCTGAGCCGAAGGCAGACGCTTAACGACTGAGCCACCCAGGCGCCCTAAATAAACAACGTCTTAAAAAAACAATCAGAGGCCCTGGATTTGAGGCCAGCCTATGCTGGGCATCTTTGCATGACCATGGACAAGCCCCTTGAATCTGAGACTGTTTTCTGAGCTCTGTTTTCTTCTAACTGGGTGACTTCGAGCAAGTCCCTTCCTCTCTCTGGGCCTCCCTTTCCCCATCCATGAAAGAAGAGGGTTGGGACACCCAGGTGGCTCAGTCGGTTAGGCATCTGCTTTCGGCTCAGGTCATCCTCCCAGGGTCCTGGGATCGAGCCCTGCATGGGCCTCCCTGCACAGCAGGGAGTCTGCTTCTCCTGCCCCTCACTCTCTTGCTCTCTCTCCCTCTCTCTCTCTCAAATAAATAAATAACATAAAAAAAAAAAAAAAAGGAGAGGGTTGGAGAGGGACTCCCTGCTTCCTAGCAGCTCTTAACACCAGAGGAAAGAAGGTGGCAGGATTGCTTTCCAAGAAGAGCAGAGCCAGCTTCCCGAACTACCTGCGTGCTTGAACGGGCAGGTACTCTGGATGCGGAAGAGAGGGAGGGGGCAGGTGTAAAAGTGGACAAGGGAGCCCTAGTCCATGTGGGAGCATCTTCTGATTCGTGCCTCGTTTTCCCAAACTCTTTCTGCGTCGGGGAGGGCAGGACAGGTCCCGGAGGACCCCAGGATCCTGGCTCAGGGCGGCTATGGCCAGACCTCCTCCCGCCGTCGCATCGCCCCGCCCCCAGGGCCCTCGCAGGAGCTCGCCGGTGTGCGCCCTCGGTCCCGGGACACCTCCTTACCCAGAACTTGGAGCCGCACAGGGCGTCCATGGGGTCGAGGCGCCGCGGCCAGGAAGGCGAGTGAGGCGGCCTGCCCAGGTGGGACCCAGCTGCGCCCCAGCCGCCTCCGCCCCCTCGAGCCCCCACCCCCCCGCGCTCCGCCCCGCCCGCCCGCCCCGCCAGGCCCCGCCTTTGTCTCTTTGGGTGGATTCTCTTGTCCTGGCGAATTACGACAGAGCTGCCCCGAGGCTGCGGCTCCGGGAGGGACTTTGGGTTGGGGCGGGGGCGGAGTGGGGGCCATTGATACAGTGACAACTCCTTCGAGTGGCCAGTGGGCGGCGCCGGAGAGATGCCCCTCCAGACACCGAGGCTGGTGGGACTGGAGCAGGGTCTGTGTCCAAGGGGCATAACTCGGCCGGGCCAATAAGTCATAGAGACGTGGAAAGTAACATAGCAAGACGTCCTCCGTGAGTATATCCCCGATGAGGTCCAGGTCATCTCTGGACCTCAGTCTTCTCATCCGTGAAATGGGAATGCTTACAGGCCCAGCCCATCAGGAAGTCTACCTCTGCCCCACCAGTTACCTGAGAAAGAGCAGAAATCAGCACATGAGGAGCTGGTTGTGCGGTGTGCCTAAGTACAGGGGGTGGGAGGGGGGCCTAGCATCATACAGATGGTGGCTTCCCATAGTTCTCTTAAATTGCGGCCTTCCTGAGCATCTGTGGCTCCCTGATCTTGTGCCTGTTGCTGCAGCACCACTCCAGGCCTCTGCTTCTGCTTCTGAAAAACAGGGATAATCCGAGTTCCTAGGCTTACTACTCTGAGGAGTAACCGGCATCAGGCCTGTTGCCTGGCACACTTCGTAGGCGCCCCACACGGGTTAATTTCCCCCACCCTGGCCCCGTCGGGGTGAGGGATGGGCAGGCAAGGCCCCAGAAAGAGCTCCACATTAGCACACTGCTAAGGCTGAGTCTTCACATTCTCCATCTGTAAAACGGATTTGGCGTCAGTGGGCTTCTCCTGCTTGCCCCAGCTTGGCCATGTTGTGTCCCTCCATCCTTCTATCTCTCACTCCCCCAACAGGATCACAGGCCCAATTCACCGCCCCTTCTTGGGGCTGAGAAGGAATTCCCCCCACCACCACCCCCCACCCCGCCCTGACCCCACCTCCCCCACCCCTGCCCCATCTCTCTCCTGCCCTCCACATCCCCAACCCTGTGGGCTTGGCTCTGTCTTCTGGGTCTGCCAGGTTCACCCCGGCCATCCCTTCCCTGGCACCTGTTCTCAGGAGGTGTTTTCTTCCTTGGCTGCTTAGCAGCAGGCGTGGGTGGGCCAGCAAGATAACGCAGATGCAGCCAGCCATGGCCTGTCCCTCTGGGCTGGGAGGAAGTGACTAGAAGGAAGTCTATGTCACAAGCTATGGGAACAGAGATCTGTGCTGCACTGGACAGAACAGGGTGGACAAGGCTCCCCCTTCCCAGGCAGAGGGATGGGGGTGGGGGTCCACTTCCCCTCCACTGGGCAAGCCCTCTCTGCCTTTTGTCTGCCCCCCTCCCCTTTACTGACATAGTCACCCTGCACTCCGGCCCCCATCTCTGAGCCCAAGACTTTCCAGAGCTTTCACATCTTGTCACAGAGTGCCTTGGGTTATATTTAGTTATGAAGAGTCTGTCTTCCCTGCCGGTCTGAGAGGTCCCCAAGGGCAGGGATCGACTAAGTCACCTCCAACCCCCCCTTCCCGCCTTGGGCAGTAACTTTGTATACCGCAAGGCCCTTGCGGTCTCTGGGACATGGTTTCTTGAACAACTTGGACAAAATGCCATCTAAGGTCTCTTCCAGCGCTGGTGATCCAGGCTTCTATGGTGAACGACTGGGGCTCCTCCTCCAGCCCTTCCTCTAGTTCGGGGCCAGGACCCTTGGGACTGAAGCACTCTCCCTTTGGCACCATCCCATCCTGCCATTGGGGAGCCCTTCCCGGGCTCACGGCATTGGGTGGGAGCCTCCGGGATCATGGGAGGGGACCGTAGCAAACCTCAGCCTCTCCCATCTCTCTTGAGGTATTCACTGGGGTTTTGCTGTTTTTGGTCCCTCTTGGAATGTGAACCTTTCCCGCACAGCCCTTGAATAATAACCATAAAACTCCTAGGACATGATTGTTTTTGCTCCACCAGAGCAAGAAAACTGAGGCCCTGAGTTGTCTTATCCTGGCAGGGGTGGGAGGAGCTCCCCGTCGTCTGAGTGCGGGACTGTTTCCATGCAGCTCCTTTGGGCAGGATGCATTTCCGGTGTCCAGAGCTGTTGCATTCATGTCCCCCGGCCCACCCTCCAGATTGCTCAGCATAATCCCCTCCCTACACCTCACCTCCCTTTCTGCACCTGGCAAACTCTACCCGTCCTTGAAGATTTCGCTCAAGCCCCACAGCCCCCCCAAAGCCCTCCATAAAACTCCCTTGCCCCCATCCTGGGCTAAGCACCCTTCCTCTGCACTGTCTCCCCGCCCCTATTGTACTCACTGATTGTCTTGCTCACCTCCCCCAGGAGACTGTGTACTCCTGCAGAAGAGGGACTGAGCACACTTGTTTATTATCCTCAGCACCTGGGACAGTGCCTGGCAAAGTAGAGCCTCGGGAAATATTTGTTGACTGACTAAACAAGTATCTCATGTCCTTAGAAGAGGTTGTAAGTAGTGACGCTACTGTGCTCTCAACCACAGTCCCAGCAGTAGGCACTGTCCACTCTGCTTTCACCTTTCCAGAACCAAGATGTTTCCAGCTGGAGGCTCCTGAGACCTGCTGGGCTGCAGCAGAGACAGGGGCTGCACCCGCCCCCCAGCTTTGGGGCCCCAGCCCCATCCTCCCCTCCAGCTGGGGATGGACAGCTCCAGGAGGGACAGACAGAGTGTGTGCTCTGCCTCCCCCACCGGTGAGCATCCCAGGGGAACTCAGCGGAGATTTTCTGGCAGGGAGATGGAAAGATAAGATAATTGCAAGGTACAGCTCTGAGCGGGAATGACAGCGGAGAGAAGAAAGGAGAGCAAGGCAGGGGCAGGGAGACCCAGGGACAGGAAATGCTTCGAATCAGGAGAGTCAGGTCGGAACCAGGGCAGGGAGGGGTGTGGAGTAGCAAAGGCTACTCTAGTTCTCCCCTTCACTCATTGCCGGAGTCTTTTGAGCCCCTTGTGGTTCCTTGAAGCCCTGGAGCACCCCCAAACCAGATCCAGCCCAAACTCCAGCCTCCCCACTCTGTCCTCCCAAGTGGTGGGGCGGAACTTGTTTTGTCCAGATTCCAGACTGGTGAGGGCCGCACAGAGCCCCCTCGTGGCCTCCGAAACCTGCACTTGATCTGATTTGGCATGCATGTGACCCCTGGCTGCCTCGCCCCGTTCAGTTCTCAGAGCAAGAAGAATTAACTGGCTCCGTGCGCCGCAGGCAGCAGCTCCCACACCTGGACTGGGGCTCAGACAGAGTCCTGACGTTCTTAGCAGATTTCCCTCCTGGGTGTTTACCGGAGCTGCCACTCCTTGGCCTGCCTTGCTGTGTCCTCAGAGTAGGGAGCCAGCCTACAACTAAACTGCTCCTGGCAGTCGCTGTCTTGGATTAGTCCTGGGTCCCCTGGCCTTAGGCAGGGATCACTGGGTACTGTGGGCTCTGCACTCCCATGCCTGGAATTCTCTGTGCACAAATGAGTCCTTCATTGGGCCTGTGAGCGTGTTTCCTCCTTTGGAGGGCTATGCAGAGCATCCATCTGTGGAAGGTGTCCATCAGTGTGGTGTCCTCTCCCTGGCTAGGTCCCCCTACAGAAGGGTCATCGTGGGTGGGGGGCACGGCGAGCAGGTGAAGGCGCTTTGTGCTGCCACCTGGTGTCTGATGTCCTCGCTGCACTATGGTGCCCAGCCCCCCAGGTCCGAGCTGGCCCAAGCAAAGGGAGGAGAGGAGGCCCTGGGGCACCAGAGTGTGATGGGTGGGGACTAAGGGTGCCGATGGATGTGAAAGCTGTTTGGAAAGTGGGAGAGGCCTGGGTGGGGCACGGGGAGAGGACAGGAAGGACAAGCGGGTGGGAGGAGGGGGACGGTGCTCTGTGGTTCAAGGGCAGCATTATGCCAGGGAAAGGTGATGCCTGGGAAACTGGGTGATCACAGAGCCAGCCTTGGCCAGCTCTTGGATGAGCATCTGGAGCTGAGGGATGCCTTGTGATTAAACATCTCTCTCTCCTCCACACAAGGTGAAGGGCTGTGGGTTCCTTCAAGCTTCTGAGTATGCCCAGCGGGGAGCCCATTTCTATGAACACAAATGTGACTGCCTTGGAAAAGGCCTCCCCAGTAAGTCATTTCATGAGCAGGATTCCTTGCACCATGCCCCATTTTCTCCACAAGGAGAAGAGGCTGGGCTGTATGAAGCCAGTGGGCTAGAGGTTGGCCAGACCGAGAATGAAATCCCAACTCTGCCATTTCCTGCCTGTGTGGTCTTGGGCAGGTCACTAAACCTCTCTGAACCCACTGCCTCGTGAAAAAATGAAAGCCATGCTATCCTCCTTGTTAGGGTGCTGTGAAGAGTAAGTGAGATTGCAGAAGAGCCTCAGATTTGTTTTTAGCACCAGCTCAGCTCTCTCTTCTTCCTAGTCCCCACCCCCCACCCCCAGGCAGACCTTTTCCTGGAGTCTTGGGGGGGAGGAAGCAGAAGCAGACAAGCCCGAGGTGGGGGACCCGTCGCTGTTGACACAATTTCCTTTGAAGCCCCCCGAGGAGAAGGCTGAGAGCAGAAGTGCCAGGGTAGATGTTCTTATCTCTAAAGGCCCCCACTCCCCTGAAGCTCTTGGCCAGTTCCAACCCTGCCCCCCTCCCCAGGGGGCCTTAATCCAAGGCCTACTTTGCAGCCACCAGCCCCTCCCCATTCCAGCCTCCTTCAGGCTCCTCCACTTCCCTATGTACCCTAGAGCAGATAACAGCCATCCAGAGAAACATCGTGAGGTTTGCAGCATCTTATCATTACTGTTAATAAGAATCAGCAGTGTTGGGGCGTCTGGGTGGACCAGTTGGTTAAGCATCTGCCTTCTTTGGCTCAGGTCATGGTCCCAGGGTCCTGGGATTGAGCCCTGCATCGGGCTCCCTGCTCCGCGGGAAGCCTGCTTCTCCCTCTCCCACTCCTCCTGCTTGTGTTCCCTCTCTCACTGTGTCTCTTTCTGTCAAATAAATAAAATAAAATCTTTTTAAAAAAAATTTTAAAAAAGAATCAACAGTGTTATTATTTCCACTTTTTTATTTTTTAAGATTTATTTATTTGGGAGGGTAGAGAGAGAGAGAGAGAGACTTTGTGTGAGTGGAGGGGAGGGGCGGAGGGAGAGGGAGAATCTCCAGCAGACTCCCTGCTGAGCACAGAGCCGACCTGGTGCTTGATCCCATGACCCTGAGATCATGACCTGAGCAGAAACCAAGAGTCAGATGCTTAACCAACTGAGCCACCCAGGCACCCCTATTTCCACCTTTAATGAGATACAACAGTTTCCATCACCGATAAAGATTTTACATTGTTGGGGCATGATTGTTGGGGGAAGATAGTTAGGGGAGAGGCCACAATTCTGTTCACGAAAATATCTACTTTGACTCTAGGGGTTCCTGGGGGCAGGGGTAGGGGGGAGCCTGGATTTGAGGAGAAGGGGTTATAGCCAAGCTTCCTGGCTTCATCTTCACCCAGAATTGTCCAACCATTAGAAGAAAAAAGACCCCAGAGCCCCCTCCCCAACTGTCACACCCTCATTAGGGAATAGACAGCTATAGAATTCTACAAAAATATAAAAGCTTAATCTGCAGACCCAGGTGGACAAAACTCTTGGAATTTTGTTCAGTTTTGCTTTTTTTTTTTTTTTAAGGCAGCTCCTACAAGCGCACCCAAGGAGGTCCGAGGAAAGAGTTCCACACTATTGCACACCCCAAGAGGATAAAGCCAGGTGTTTTCTTCAAGAAGAAGTATATTTCTGTCCAGAAGAGCAATTAGAAAAACTTTCACCAGCTTAGAAAACGGGATGGAACCAAGCCTCCGGGTCCATCTGCCCTGCAGCCTGGCACCCCCCCATCCCAGGCTCATCGCAAGTTCAGAGAGAGGCTGATGAGGGGCTGGCCAGCCCACTGGAGCTGCCTTTGAGGTTTCAAGGGTCCTGGGGTTTGAAGGTGCTGGAGATGAGGGGGTAGGGATGTTCAAAGGAGTGGGGTTGGGGTGGATGTTTGGGGTGGCTGGCAGGAGAGAGGCTGACTGAGCATGTGGTTGGTGCCTGTGGCACTGCCTCTTGGCACCGGGGTTTCAGACAAGAGAGTGTTGCCAAGGTAGCACCAGAAAGGAGGTTCTGGGCCACCCCAACGGCCCCTCCTCTTCTCCCGCGCCTCCCCCTCCCCCTCCCCCTCCTCCTCCTCGCTGCCCTCCAGCCCTCCCTCGCCGCCTTCACTCCCGTCCGCCTCCGCCGGCTCCCACTGGGCGGGCAGCAGCAGACCATGTAAACACCTTGATGGAGTTCATTCATCTCCCCCCCCGGGGGCCGGCTCCACACTGCGCAGCCCGCTGCCCAGCCAGACCTGCTCCACTGGGAGGTCGCCTTTGGACTTGGGGGTGGGGGGCCTCGGTCTCAGGAGCGAGCAGCCCGCTCTGTTTGTGCAGCTTAATCCCATGGCCAGCTTGACGGAACAGTGCCCACAGCGCCGGCCAGCAGGACCCCCAAGGCGGGAGGCCAAAGCCCAGCCGTCCCAGGTCACAGGGGCTGAAGGCTGGGGAAGGAAAACCCAGAAGCGCTGCCCCCACCCCCAGCAGCCCGCAGATCCCGTCGGCAGCAGCTGAGGCTGCCTCCCCCAGTCTCCATCAGCCCCATTAACCAAAACAGCTTCATCATGCCAATTTCCAGCTTTCAATGTGCGGCTGATAGCTGTCAGCAGAAATAAGAGTTAATCTGGAATTACTCACATTCACAGAGCTGCCTGGCGTGGAGGAAGCGAGAAAGCTTTGGTAGAAGCAGTAGACCCTGCTGGCCTAGACTTCCAACTCCGCCCTCCCCCCCCCCCCCCCCCCGCCAGGTGAGGCTGTAAGGTGGCAGCCCTCCCAGGAGAGGGTTACGTTCTCTCCCCCCCAGACAGACAGACAGACACGCACGCGCGCACACACTCATGCACAGAGAGGCAGCTCCGACCCACTCCCTGCCCGCTGCCCACTCCCCAGCTCCAGGGACGGTCTTTCTCCAGTGCCCCCTGGAAATGCCTAACTCTGTCCCTTTTGCTTTTACTCTGGATCGGGATTAACTTTTATTTTGGAAAATTACTTTATTATAGATATAGATATAGATATGTATGTATGTATATATATAAAAAGGTTCCATTTCATTTGTAAAATCTTATTTTTCTCTTTTTCTCTTTTTTTTTCCTACAGAAAATGATGGCGAGGTTAAAGGAGAAAATAAGTTACATTACAGTTTCCAAAGTGGTTCTCACTCTCCGCTGAAGATGGGCCACCGGCAGGGCTGAAATGCACTCTCGGTCCCAGCTTGTGCTTTGCAAGAAGAGGGAATATAACTAGACTGGTTATTTTAGGTTAAAATAGCCAAGAGACAGACGCCTTCGCCTCAAAAATATTCTGAGACACATACAAGTAGAAGGAAACAAGTCTCTTCAGTCACAAAATGTCGTACATCCCGCATATACTAGATTCAATTAATTTAATAAAATAGAATATACATAGAGATTCTGCACAAACGTATTGCTTTCTCCCAGTAGCTCCTGGTGTTGGGAACCTCAGCTGCACTGGGCCTCTCTCTCTCTGCCTGGGCCCAGGGTGGCCAGGGCCGCTGCTCTGAGCGTTCTGGAAATTCTGCTTGTCGGTTCCCAGCGCCACTGAGGCGGGGAGGAGCGCCTCCTTGGAGTCCATATGGAACATTTTTCAGGAGCATAGCCCAGGAGGAGGAGCTAGGATTTGGCACCCAGTGGAGAAAGGTGAGTGGGGGAGTGGGGCAGGACTCAGGGCTCCAGGTCGGCTGGGTCAGAGGCTAAACCGGAGAGACTCAGCACGTCTTTCTTTGGGGGGGGCGAGGCAGCCATGCTGTCAGGGGGGCCGGAGGCCGAGGGATCCTTGGAGTCGCTGGACGGAGCCCTCCGCCGGAGGCAGACGCCGGGGCTGGGCGGGGGCCGAGGGCCCTGACTCTCTGGGGGGTCTATGGAGATACTAGGTGGGCTGAGTTTTTTCTTGGGCCGGCTTCCAGGCCCCCCAAGAGGCTGGCCCCCAAGGCTAGAGGGGTCAGGGCCCAGGCCGGGTTGGGAGGCGCTGTCCAGGCAGCTGACCGCAATGGAGTGCCTTCTCTGCTCATCCAGCCAGGACGCAGGCCTGCGCTGGCAGCTCCGGGCCTCCACGCTGTAACACTTCTTCAAGTCCCGTGCGCACGGGGGCACCTCCTGGCTGCCCACGGTCAGGAGGTCTCCTGAAATCCAGCTCAGCTCCGTGTCCAGCTCTAAGCTGCTTCTGGTCTCTGGGGGGCCTTTGCTCCAAGTGGGTTCTGAGCCTGGGCAGGGGGCCGGCGGGGGCCTGTGCTTCGAGATCGTGCTCTGACGGCGGGGATGCTGCTGCACCTGGGTGCCCAGGTGGCCCCAGAAGGAGGAGGCGCGGACCAGAGGCGGGGAGGGCCCACTCACCTCGGACAGCAGGTCTTCCCGGCTGCCCAGGCCCTGCACGTCCAGGGAATCAGTCCTTATTGCTGCCTGTGTGAGGTAGGAGGAGCGCTCAGCCCAGGGGCTTCCATGCCCCCGCCCTCCCTCCGTGTCCCCCGCCCCCCATCCCTGTCAAGCCAGATAACCCCGTCCTCCCCCTGCAGGCCCACCCTAGGCAGGAGGGTCAGTGTTTGGTCTTGTTGGGAGACGGGGGCCACGTGCACCCTGTTCCCCCTGCCCGCCCCGTCCTTCCCCAACGCCGGAAGCAATGGCTGTCTGGAGCTCCCAGCCCCTGGGGCACAAGAAAGCACTGGGCCAGCTCTGCTCCCAGCCCTTTGCACAGGCTATTTCTTTGGCCTTGAAAACCCTTCTCGAATGACAAGCACCCCTCAACTTTATGGGCTCGGGTTCTCTGTGACACAGTGCCTGACAACTTTTACCCCCACGTGAGAACGAACCCCTTCCTCCTCTTTGCTCCCCACTGCACCACACACACGCACATCCCAGCAGCTGCGTCCTACTGCCGCAGGGGTCTGATGGCATTTATGTCTCTGGTTGGCCTGTGAGCTCCACGGGGCAGGGGCTGCCTCCCCCGGGCCCGGCACACAGAAGCTGCTCTGTGAATCTTTGGGAAATGGACGAGGACCGGGCCTGCGTCCTCAAGTGTGCGGCGTTGAGCAGATTCTCATGTGGCCATGATCACATGTAAAGGCACACGCGGCGCGGGCTGTGGCCTTGTCACTCTGGGGACAGGTAAGCCTCCCCTGGCTGCCTGAGCCTCAGCTCTGTGCCCCTGGAAGGTGGGCCCTGGGCTTGGCCAAAGGCGGAGGTCCTTAAAAACGTGCCTTATGTCCCTTAGCTTAGTTTAGAAGTACAGAGAATAACTGGGAGGCGCCTCTGGGCCAGGGAAAGGGAGTCCAGAGACGTGGGTTCTGCTGCCAAGTTGACCTGCGTCCCTAAGCCACCTGGTCTCCAGGCCTCCTCAGGGAAAGAAGGGAGAGGAATATAAACACCGGAAGGGCCCAGACCACTTCCGCTCCATCCGGGACTGTGTCCCGGTACCTAGAACTGCCTCTGGCACATGGTCAGCACGCAATGCCCGTTTGCTGGAAGCATGGACGTGGCAACCTGGTCATCACCAACAGCCTAGGGGTCCCAGCAGAGGAGCCAGGCATGCCAGGCCCCGGGCCACCTCCCCATACCTGCTCACCTGGCGCCTGAGGGGTCTCTGAGCCAAAGGGGAGCGGCCTGGTGGGGGCAGTTTGGGGATGGTGCCCCAGGGGGGCGCACCGTGGGGCCGGAGCAGGTGGGGTGTGTCTTTGGGAAGCTGCAGGATGTAGCTGGTGTCTGCTGGCTGGGAGTGGACGGACAAGACAGAGCCTGTGGGCAGAGGGGCGAGGAGGAGAGAGAAGAGCTGGAAGGTCAGTGGCCTGGCTCTCACCTATCCCCTCCCCTCCCCTCTCCTCCCCCCCCGCCCCCCCGCCTCTACCCGCCCCAGACCTCTCATCCTGGATTGAAAGCCACTCTTCGTGGGCTGGGGGTCCCTTGGAGGTCAGAGAGACCTCTCTTGCTGCCTCAGTGTCCCCCCACCCCCAGGTCAGGACTGGGCTGAGGCAAAGATGGGGTCTCCCTGTGTGAGCCAAGGCGGCCTGCCTGAGCCCTGCTACCTGACTTAGCTTTGGGGAGCCCCCAGCTTCTGCAACCTAGGGACCCCTCAGCGCTGCTTCCATCCCGGCACATGTAGCTGTCATTGGGTAGGGAGTGCGTCCGGCTGACCCCAGACTTCCGTACTGTCAGCAGGTCTGGTCCCAATGCCAGGGGCATCTCCTCGGGGTGGGGCTCCATCTGCAAAAGGAACAGGGGAGGGAGGGAGGAAAAAGAGGGGGCATCCGGATTGGCTAACTGAGGCAGAGCTGGACAACAGAAACCAGAAGCCACCCCCCACCCCCCACTTGGGCCCCATCCCCTCCCCCGACAAGGCGGTAATGGGATGAGTTAGTTGGTGGGAGAAAAAGGGGGCAGACACATGGATGAGCCCTCCAGCACAGCAAGGAAGCAGGTGGGGGGAGTCCCTGCCCCAGAAAGCTATCCAATACTGCCATACTGCATCACCTCCCCGGAGCCTCCTGGTGGGGATGGCGGAGGAGTGAGAAGGTGTCCAAAAAAGGGAGAGCAGCTCCCAGGCCCAGCCTGGCAGGTGGTTCAAGAGGTGGTTCCCGGGGCCCCATTAAGAGGCTCTGAAGCTGCACAGCGGAGGATGGAGGACAAAAAGCTAAAAGCACCCCCCTATCCCTGTGCTGGGGCTATGGGGGTGGGGTGGGGAATGGGGGGACCCACCCAGTGAGCAGGGCCTGCTTACAGAGCAGAGACTGCCTCACTGCCCAGGGCTTTAAGACAGCGCCGGGGGCCCAGCACTGGGCGTGAGCTGAGTTAATGTGGGTTCGGTGACAGGTGACCACTGGGGAATGTCAGCTGGCTCCCCTACCTGGCTCCCCCCTCCTTTTGATTACTCAATGACCCTGGCAGGTGGCAAATGGGAGATGGGGGGGGCAAGGTCTGAATACCTTGAAAACCATGGACTCAGGGCCTCCCTTACTGGGCAGATTGGGGTTGGGAGTGAGTTTTTTTAATTTGTTTCAAAGAAAAGCAGTAATCAGCCTTTGACCCCAGCTGGAGGGAGCCAAGGTTTGTTCCCAAAAGATTTCTCCATCTCCCCGTGATCCCCTTCCTCCTTGGGGGTCCCCTGTACCCTTCATTCCTAGTTCTCAGAGAGGCTGGAAGGGCCATGTCCCGACACAGGCCCAGCAGGTTAAGGAGCCCCAGTAGGGGCTGTTGGTAGAGTCTGGAGTCTTTGCTCCCCCCTCTCAGCCCCAGGCTCCACTTCTGCCAGTCACCCCAAGACCCCTAGGGACCCCCAGCCTGTGGTCAAAGCCGGACCCCAGCTGAGTCCTGCTGTGAGGAAGGGGCCCCTGTCTCTTAAGTCAGCAGAGGAGGGGGCAGGCAGGGCGGAGGGAGCTGCTAGCAGTTGGAAGGGGAAGGGGAGCTGGGCAGGGGTGAAGAAGCTGTCCCAAACACAAAGACCGCCCCCCCAGGACATGGGGACACACAGGGACAGCGACAGAGGAGACAGGGACAGCTCCCCAGGCAGAAGGGCTGGTTGGTAGCAGCAGAGATGGAGGTTTCACCCACTAGGAGGAGGGGGGAATGGCTCATGTGGCGAGGAGGGGGGAGGGAGGGGAGCGGGGAGGGGAAGGGCTGGCTTGCACAGGCTCCAAATACAGAGAGTGACTCCGCATCCAGGCAGGCCCCTTGGTTAGCTGCCTGATGCCACCTCTGTTTTGGGCTGTGTTACTCCTGGATGTCTGGGTTAACTCTTTCACAACTGTGCCCCTGGGCCCTTGAGACCCCAATTTAATCTCGTCTAATTTCTTTGTCCACAGTGGGGAACTGGAAAGACCTAGGGATGCCAGGGGCACGGAGCACGCCTGCTGGGGAATGCCTCTGGGTGGGGCTTGGTGGCAGAGAGAGGGAGAGAGAGGAGGGGAGGGACCTGGAGCCCTGCAGCCAGCCCAGCCCCTGGGGAGGCTGGGGGAGCAGTAAGGGGCCGTGTGTAAGTACATTGCTCTCCAGGGCACTAAGTAAGAGTGTGTGAGTGTCATCAGGCAAAGAGTCATCCGTCAGAGCTAGAGAGCAGGATGGTTCAGACACAATCTCTGACGTCAGAGACAGAGCCTCCATCTCAGCTAGAGGGATCTAGACAGGGAGAGAGATGATCAGGCATAAGAAACCAGGACAGCGCACACGCTTGTGCGTGCACGCACGCGCGCGCGCGCGCACACACACACACACACACACACACACACACAGCTCCCCCACCCCCGTTCCCCCTTACCAGGAAGCACGGGGGGAAAAAGCCTCTCTTCTCTCTCCCCACCCCTCTCCCAAGTCAACTGACAGCACCTCCCCCCCTTTCAAGCCCCTCCTCTGATCTGAGACCCTGCGGCAGGCACCAAAGAGCGAACCCCAAACCCCGACAAAGCAGAAGCAGAAACTTATTCTAAAGATACCCCAAGAACCTGAACGGCCCCCTCCCACACTACCACCACCCAGGGAGGAAGCGGGGAGCAGGGAGCACTTTCAACTCTCAGAAAGATGAGACCAGAAAGAAAAAAAATGAAGAAAGGCCAGCAGAGCACCTCTCTACTCTCCGCACAGACAGAGCAGCGTGGGGGGCGCTGGGGACAAAGCCGCCAATCTGATGACTGTTTTCTGCCTATTCTGTCTGCTTCCAAAAGCCTGGCAGGACTTGGCCTGCCCCCAGATTCTGGCTTCTCCCCTCCTGGGCCCTCCTCCGCCTGCCGGCAGCTTGCCCGCCCTCTTTAGCTTGGGTTCTGGGAGATGCTCTCCTCCTGCCGCCATTCTGAATTGAGTGCACTGGGGTGGGCCGCCACGCAAACTGGCTGGCTCACCAGGGATCTGCGGGGGGGATTTCAGTGCCTACAGCACCCCGGGGGAGGGGAGGGCCATCCCTCTCAGATGAGCCATCTGCCTGATCAGCCCATCATGTCCTCTTCTCTCCCTGCACCTCCCCCTCTCCCCCCCCGCCCCCCCCCCCCCCCCACCGCCATGAGCCTCCTTCAGGATGGGAGGCATCGGGAAGGGATGTGTTCTCTCACGGATCATTCTAGGTCATTGCCAGGTTGAAGTCCCTACAGCCCATCTGAGACTGAATTCCAAGAGGGGATTCAAGAGGTCAGGAACCCTAGAGGCAGGGTCCCTTCCTATGTGAGGATAACTGTTTATTTCTTTGGAACAGGCTACAGGTGTCCCAGGTACTGGGAAGCTGCCTTTCTTCCCCTCCACCCAACAGGGCCTGTGGAACAGCAGGCTTTTCTATCTCCCACTAACACCTTTTTCTTGCCTCCACTCCAGGCCTACTGGGGGCTTCCCCGCAGCGCCTGACCCAGGAGAGATGGCAGGGCGCTCTGCTAAACAGAGGGGGTCACAAGGGGGGAAGAAGTTGGTAGGAGAACCCCAGGAAGCCAAAGAGCCATGTTTAGATGGGACTGGGAGAGAAAAACACACAGAGCTGTGGAAAGAGACCGGGCTTATGGGGGACACCTGGTCTTATTTCACAGCGAGGTCCCCAGAATCCACTCTCAGCTGAAACCTTCCATTTCCTCCCAGGACCAGGTCAGAAAGCACTGGCTGCTGAGAGCACTCATCATGTCTAGTGGGCTCCATGGCTAAAAACGCCACCGAACAGAGGCTTTGGGGATGGGCGCTGGACAGAGGGAAGAAGCAGATGGTGGCCTAAGACATAGCCCTCCATGGGTCCCCTGGCCACCTGCACTATCCTCAAAAGCCCTTCTCCCCTGGATTTGGCGCCTCACTCCCTCCGCCCACTAAGGTCCCACTGCCAACTTGTCTTCTGCACGCCCCCCCCTTCTTGTCCAGGTTCTTTCTGACAAACGCCCTCTGTAAACCCCTCCTCCATCCGTCCTTCCTCCCTGGAAGTGCAATCTCAGTGTCCCCACCACCTTCCAAGTATGTGTTCCAAGGGTTGATCTCCGCTTGTAAGAATCCCCGGCGGCCTCCTGCCAAGCCCAAAGCTCAACTGAGGCCCTGAGGCTGTTCTTTCTCCAGGTACCCAGTGGGCAGGAGACACCCCCGCCCCCCCGCCTCCCCAGAAGCACGGCGCAGCATGGCACAGCCCGGCACAGCACGGGGCACAGTAACCTGTGGGTCGGAGCCGCCCAGGCTGCGGGCGGGAGGGAAGGCAGAGGGCTGGCCCCCGGGGCCTGCCAGCTCGTCCATCAGCTTCAGCTCCCCTTCCAGGGAGCTCTGGATCAGCAGGGATATGGTGTCAAACAGCTGTCTGTCCTGGGGAGGACCAGCCCAGGAGGGGAGCCGGAGAGTCAGGGGAGCGGGGTTCAGAGGGGCAACGGCGGGAAGTGTCGTGGTGGCAGGGGATTGACAAAGAGACACAGAGGGAGAAAGAGGAGGAGGTCACACGCGCACGCGCGCACACACACACACACACACACACGCACACACACGCACACCAGCAACAAAGACACAAGAGAAGGAGGAGGAGAGAGGACAGAGGAGAGAGAGGTGTGGGAGGGAGGAGAACAGGAGCCGGAGATGAGAAGAGCTCACAGGGAGGGAGGGAGAGGGAAAATGAAGGTAAGGAAAGGATTGAGAGATGGAATCAGGCAGGTTGAAGGGCGGGAAGGAAAGAGGTTTGGTAACCGGGCAAGGGTAAGAAAGAAACAGGAAGGAAACAGAAAACTTAGCCTTGAACCTAAGAGCCAAGAAGGGGAGGCCGGCCGACTGGGCTGGAGGCGCAGGGCGTGGATGAGCCAGCGCACGTGCCCGTGGCTTGCTGGGGTGGCCCCTGTGCTTCGAGGGCAGGGAGCCATCTCTGGGGACGGGCAGGGGACTGCTCACCCCTCAGCATCCAGGCAAGAGGGGCAGAAGGATCCAGGCGGGGCCCTGGGGTCTGCCACGCTGCCTGCTCCCTGTACACCACCCACCCAGCCACTGGCCACAGGTCCCACGCCCCTTTCGGCAGGGGTGGCCCTCTGCTCACCGTGGGGTGCTCCAGGGAGAAGCGTGAGGCCGCTCCAGCATGGGCCGCAGTGTGCGGGACCCCAGGCTTGGGGCTGTCAGGGCTGTCGGGGCCCTCGACCCCCGGCCAGAGGAAGGGGCTGCCCAGCGGCGAGTGGGGCTGTGGGCTGAGCGTCTTCATCTCCAGCTCCAGCTCAGCCTCCAGCTCAGCCTCCTCTTTGGCCTCCTTGTTGCTTTCCTCCAAATGCTTCATCAGCACGGCGATCACCACGTTGACCAGCACAAACTGGGCCGTCAGCACGAAGGACACGAAGTAGATGGGGGAGATGACCGTATTGTAGCAGGTGGATTCCTGGTCACAGTCCCGGAGGGTGTCCTGCGGGCAGCAAAAGCATTACACGCTGTCCCGGGGAGCGGGAGTTCTGGAGTGTTCCTGCATAGGGGAATCCCCTGCTTTTATTCACAGCCCCTCATCTTGCCCAGGAATCTGGGCTCAAGGAGTGGGACTGCCTCCCCGGGGCCAGGGCCGGCCCTGGCAGGGCCCCCGCGGCTGTGGGCGCTCACCTTCATGATGCCGTTCCAGTTGTCACCCGTGGAGACTCGGAAGAGGGTCAGGAAGGCCATGCCAAAGTTCCGAAAGGTGGCATGCCGGCCCAGGCCCTCGCAGGGGTGCGTCTCGTCACACTCTAGGGAGGAGGGCAGGAGAGAGAGGCCCGAGTTAGTGCGGGAGCCCCTGGGCCTCAAGCCCTGGCTCCTCTACCCTCCCCACCCCGACTCACCCAGGTCTCCAAAGAGTTCCACACCCAGAGCTGCAAAGATGAAAAACAACAACATGAAGAGAAGTCCCAGGTTCCCCACCTGGAAGAGAGGAAAAGAAATGGGAAAGGTGCCACTGGGTCTCCCAGCCAGCTTCCCTGAGTTCCCTACTGCCCGTCCCTCCGGAAAGCACCCCCTCCCCCCAAGAGGGCCCCTCCCCCCCACGCCCCCTCCAGCTACCTGGGGCAGGGCCTGCATGACCGTGTCCAGCAGCGCCCGCATGCCCACAGCCATCTTCAGTAGCTTTAGCACTGCAGAACAGGACAGAGCGGTGAGCCCCTCCCGCTCTCCGCCGGCTCCACCCCTGCCCTCGGCTCCACCCCTGCCCTCGGCCCAGCCCCCAGCCCTCCCCTTTGGCAGAGGCTGGGGCCGGGAGAGAGACCCGTGGGAACACACGTGCGTGAAGTCCCTGGCCAGCCACAGAGCCACCCCCGGCCGTTTCCCCCCTGGGCCAGTCACCGAGGGCAGGTGGGTGGTGGGCGAGTAGCCAGGCACTGACCTCGGGCAATGCGCAGCACCCTCATGATGCGGATGATGGTGGGGTTGATGGGCAGCGAGGCATTGACCTCGATCTCCTCCAGTGTGATGCCCATGATGGACAGCAGCACGATGGCCAAGTCCAGCTGGTTCCACCTGGAAAGAGGACACAGCTCCCTGAGGGGGGGAGCACGGCAGAGGAGGGGGCAGGCGTGGCTACCCAAGTGACTACAGAAAGGAGGGTGGAGGTCAGCCAGTCCCGCCTCTCCATCCTGTGGAGAAGGCATGGCTTGACTCGGGTCACAAAGGCACAGGTCGGACTAAGACTTGAGCTCAAGGACCTCTGCTTTTCATTTGGTGTATTCATCCTTTTTTTTTTTTAATTTGGCACTTAATATGCTGTTTCTAGAGGCCAAGCACTGTTTTAAAGGCTTTACAAATAGGAACTCATAATCTTCACAGTATTGTTTCTCCTTTTATAGATAAGGAAACCAACATACAGAGAAGTTTAGTAACTTACCCTAGGTCACCAGCTTCTAAGCGGTGGCGCCAGGATCTGAATCTGGTCCGGGCAGTCTGGCTCCAGGCTCTGTGCTCTTAAGCCCCAGTCTGGGCCACATCGATTTCCAGCTGCCTGTTGTTCCCCCAGGCCCTGGATGCCCCTCCACTCCCCCTTGCTATTAGCCCTTGGTGGGTCCGAGAGTGGAGGCTGAACCTCAGGAGTCCAGAAAGGTTTTTCAGGCATTTCCCTGGGAGACATGTCCTTTCCCCCACTCTCCTACACCCCACCGCTCTGTTACCTGTCCTGGAAGAACCGACGGAAGCCAAAGGCCACGAGTTTAAAAACTGACTCCAAGACAAAGATGACGGTGAAGATGTAGTTGCAGATCTTCAAGGCCTCATCCAGGATCTGGCAGGGATGGGGGGCAGTCTATGCAGGGTCTCCTAAGGCCCAGGGGGGATGCCTGCCCCTCCCCCTCCATCAAAATCCCGGATCTGGAGACAGGGGAGTCTAAGGGGACCTTTCTTTTCTGTCCCTGCCATGATGGTCGACCATTGGTCACCACACCAGGATAGAAGAGTGTCCTTAGGCATGATCCGAACTTTGTGCTAAAGGATCTCTCTCCTTGACGGATGGGGACGAGACCCCATGAGAATGTGCTGGAAGGCACAGAAGGCTACAGCCTGGAAAGGGCCTTGTGCATTACTAATTTGACACCCCCATTTTACAGATGGGGAGCCTGAGGCCTGGAGGACAGTGACGGTGGCTGATCTGAGGAGCGGCAAGATCGTTGGTGAGTTTGGAGATGGACATTCACTAGAGTCAAAACCCTGAAAGGGCAGACACTGGTCTTCACTGGTCTGCCTTCTTTACCCTCAAAGGGTAAAGAAGCCCATGGCAGGCACTCAATAAATATTTGCTGGGTGAAGAAGTCAGGTCCTCCATTTCCTAGCTATATGACCTTGGTCTAGTCATGGAACCGCTCTGAGCCTCAGCGTCCTCATCCGTAAAGCTAAGATGATACCCACTTCCAAGAGTCGCCGCAAAGTGTACGCAAGGAACTCCCGTAGAGTGCCCAGGAGTTGCCCAACGTACCCCAGCACAGGTGGGGTTAGCTTCACCCTGCAGTCCCACGGCTGGACACAGGGCCTGGAGGGCCGGTCGATCGCTCCTACCTGGGGCTGCTGGTAGTGCTCCATGGCCATGGTGACCACATTCAGCCCAATGACACCCGTGATGAAGAGGTCCAGATAATGGCTGGTACACAAGTGGTGGACGAGGAGCCGGAAGCGGGAGTAGTCTGAGTAGTAGGGCTTGCACTGGGCCTCTGGTGGGGCAGGGGGGAGAGCAGAGCAGCCGTCGGGCCCCTGCCCACGGCGCCCCCGCCACCCGAGTCCCTCACAGCCGCCAGCCTCTAATGCCAGAGCCGCAACATTCCAGTATCCTCTTGCATCCTCACCCTCCACACACTGCCTTTCTTGGGGGGGGGGGGCCGGGGGGCTCCCTCGGCGTCTGCCCTCCAAGCATCTGTTCTACTGGCTACAGTTGGGTGCAGAAGGGGTCAGGACATGCAGAGCTCCCTACCCACATTAGACACCAGGTGAGCCCCGTCCCCAAGGCAGCCTCCAAAATCCACCAGCCCCTCATAATGCCCTTGACTTGGTGTCCCTCAGTAAGTCCAGATCAATAAGATGGAAAACAGCCGGTCTTATCAGGCTCAGAGGAAGCTCCGCCAACAGAGAGGCAAAGGTCCTTGCTCCGTTACCACACTCAGCCGCTCGCGGGGAGCAGAGCAGATTACCCAGAGCTGGGATTTGGGGATAACACCGGAGATTGTGGACATCTTCTTGGCTGGCCGCACTGACCCCCCCTGAGGGCCTCCGGAGGGCCCTCATGGGGTGGGGAGGGCGGGGTGCAGAGGGGAGGCCACAGGGCTCTGCACTTCCCAGACTCATCTGGGGGGGGGCTCCACCTGAAGGACTCACCCAGTTTCTAATGAGGCCATGCCCCGCCTGCTCCTGGGTGTCAGGGCAGCGTCAAACTACAGGCTAGGCTGGAAGCACTGTCTGAGATCTGTCAGAGGCATATTTCTCTTGTAATTAGTGAACCACTTAGTTATAAAATCATGGGGCCAGAAGGTTGGGCTGCTAAGCAGGCAGAATGAATCTGGGGGCAGGAGATGGCAGGGGGCCCCTCCTCCGGGTGCTGAGGAAAGGCCAGGCCAAGTTGGGGATGGATGTCAACTGGAGGCGGTTGACAGATTGCCACAAAGAAAGAAGAGGCTCCCCACGGGGAGGCTTGGGGCAGCCTCAGGTCCCAGACAGCCCTTCTCCCTCGGAAAGTCTAGGGCAGAAGCCAGCCAGCAAGGGCTGCCGCCTCTGAGGCCCGTGCCAGGGGTGGCTGGCTCAGGGGCAGCAGGAAGCTTCGGGTCCAGGCCAGCTCAGATATAAGTGTCCTTCCCCATGCAGAGGACTATGGAACAGAGAGGTAAACCGAGGCAGGGAGTGGCCTGGGGTGGGCCCCCACCGAAGGCCGAAGGAAGAAGAGCGCCCAAGAACTGCATGTGCAGCCTCACCGGATGCCACTCTCCAGCATCGGCCTTGATGTATGGATAACCAAGAGGCAGAAAGTCCCGAATGTTCTGGTGCACCATGGAGTGCGTTAGGCCATCATTTGTTTTCAGAGCTGGGCCAGCCAACTCTGGCTTTGTTAGCTCAGATGGCCCTCTGCTCCCCAGGGCGGGGGCAGGTAGAGAGGCTCGGGAAAGGGGACAACATGAGGCCACAGGTCATCCACACTGCGATTGTGGAGGGTGGACCAGGCGAGCCGGGTCTCTTCCTTCCTTCCTTCAGTACCCACGAGAGCCAGAGGGCGCTAGTCGCCCTGCGTTGCCTTAGCAGCTGAACACTGTCTCTGCATTAATCTCCGTAAGTGCTGAGAGCACCCGATCCCATTATGCTAAAATATGAATGGAGAATTAACTAAAATGCTTGAATACAATTAGGTTAGAAAAAGTGGCTCCTTATTAGCCCCGTTATTAGCTGAGATAATGCAGGGGAGGGGTGGGGAGAGCCCCCCCTTCCCTGTCCCCCTAGTCTGACTGCGTAGGCGGGCCCCAGGCCAAAGGGAGCTGCTGCTACTGCTACCACCTCTGTCTTCTGGCCTCGCTCTAGCTGTCTGAAGGCAGGCGGGCTGGGATTAGCCTGCGACCCTCCTCCAGGCAGCCCGGAGCAAAGGGGGCGACAGGGCAGAGGCAGGGCATGTTGCTCAGAGTGACAGGTGCTGGGCCCCTGAGGTCTGCCCCTCCAGCCCCGGCCCCCACCCCAGACCAGCGGGTGCCGAGGCTGCCAGAAATCCCAAGGGTCCCAGCGCCAGTCTGATCGGCATGCCCTTGGCCAACCCCTTTGTTTTACACAGGGAGGGAACTGAGGCCCCGCACAAGGGACTTGTCGCAACATTGTGAGGCTGTGACGGAGCCAGGACCGGAACTCCCAGCCCGCATCTCCCGCCAGCCACCTGGTGGGTTTAGACACGAGGCCTTGAGGCCTTGCGGCCTCGCCCCAGAGAGGCCCTTCGGAGAATTTGCCCAAAGGCTCTCGCTCTTAGGCTTTGGATGATGCCACCCCCTGTGGCTCCTCAGGCCTGGGTTCTCCAGGCAAGCCCCTGAGCTCAGAGAAGTCGAGACCTCCCGGAGTAGCCTTGGACGGGGCTGCTCCTCCGAGGGCTCCGGCCATAGCCCATCTCCCCGGCACCCACCCGTAGGACCTGCCTTAGGCAGAGCTGGAGAGTCGGGGGAGGGGCACCCCCAGGACTGCCCAGCCCCCAGCCAGGGCAGGAGCCGGGAGAGGAGAGGGGACCGCACAGCTGTGAGTGAGGACAACAGGCGCAGGCAGTTAGTGGAGCCCAAGGCACAGCCAGGGCAGAGGGTTTGCAAAGAAGAGTGGCAAGGAATAGGCGGAAGGCAGGGGTCGCTCCCAGGGACGCAGGCCCCCTTGGCAGAGGCCACACCTTCAGCTGCCGTGGCCAGGCCTGATCACGGGGTCCGGGTGGAATGAGAGAGGGTGAGGGGACGTAAGCGCCACAGGGGGCCGACAGGGGCGCACCTGATCAGCCAGTGACCCCGGTCCCTCCCTTTGCCTGGAAGCTGGGCTGGACCCAGGTGTCCTGTCAGGCCCATTCCCCTGATAATCAGTGAGTCTTTGCTTCTCTCTTTCCCCGGGGTCTGGCTGGCCCCCTCCACTGGGAGCAGTACCGAGTGGGAGTAGAGCTGGCCGGGAGGTGTGGTGCACGGGGTGGGGGTGGGGGGTTCATTCTAGCTGCCCCAGACTAGGGGGTGCGACTTCATACCCATCACACAGCTGGGTAGACCACGCATCATCATCACCATCCCCTGGCAACGGATTGGAAATGCAGATGTTCAGGTCCTCCCCTAGACACTCCAGGAGAATTTCTAGGGCGGTGCTCAGGAATCTGTGTTTTAATATGTCCTTCAGGTGGTTCTTAGGCACACAGCAGTGTGAAAAGCTCTACTAGAGACCACACAGAGCACCAGGTTTGGGAAAGAGGGTTCTGGGAGTGGTCCAAGCCCCTGCGAGGGGTCTCTGAGTCTTCATCACCAGCTGGAAAGGTAAGACACACTATTGTCATCAGGGGACGTGCCTGTAGGTGCCAATGGGAGCATGGTGGAATGTGCCCAGAATGGGGGTGCAGCGTGAGGATAGCACAGATGTGGGGCATTGAGTGGGTGTCTTGGGAGGAGACCTTGGGGCCAAGAGAAACTGAGTGTGTTAATTCCTGGTGAAGAAGCTTCTGTGGACTAGCCCTACGCTAGGGTAGTATCGGGGTAAATGAGCAAGTGTGGACACTCCAGTCTTCAGATCAGGTGACCCCATAAGGGAAAAGCTGAAGCTACTTCCTCCTCCCCTCCCCGCCCCCCTAACACATCAGGAATTTGCGTACAGCCTGACACAAAGACGTGGGACCCAGGCAAGACAGACACGAACCTGCAGGAACCTCCTGAACCCCCAGACAGATAGATGGTCTCTCAGTGCCAAACACCAGAGCTCGGCACCATGGGGACAGGAGACATCAATCCTCAGGGATGACCTCCCAAATCAAGGCTCAGGGATTCCCCGAGCCCCCACAGATCAGGCAGCCCCACACCTAGAGGGCAGCGTCCGCCAGAGTCTGGCTTCTGGGGGAGCGCAGAATAGTGGGGAAAGGTGCAGCCCAGTGGTTCCCAGCCTGAAGTCCCAAGTGCTCCGCAGCCCAAGAAGGGCAGCCACATGGGGGTCCTTATGTCCTTTTCAATACTTCTAAAAGCTTAAAAGAACTCATACCTAGACCTACGTTAAGACCCCACAGACCAGCTTAATGGCAAAAGGGTCTTTCTTTGCTATTGTTCCGTGTGAAACCTTCCACAGCTCAGAAGCTCTGGTGAGCAATTAGATGTGCCTTTGATTAGCAAAAGCAGTGAAACAAAGTCATTACTGAGGTGCACCTAACTGCAAAGGCAGGCTCTTAGAACATGGGGTCTGCTGGAGGAGATGCTAAGGGGTGCCCTTGGGGATGAACAGATTGGGAACCACCGGGCAAAGACATCAGATGGTGGAACGAGGCTCCACAGCCCTGTCCCAGGCACCCCCGAGCCTCTGACCCTCTGCCCGGGGGCTGTGTTGGGGGAGCAGTGGCCTGAGGACCGGGAGAGGGCGAGCAGGACCAGAGCCTTCCCAGGGACACGGCTCTCAAAGACAAGGACCCAACTCACCCCCGAATCTTTGGCTTTCTTGGGGGGAGAAGCTTGTGGCTAACTCAGGCCTTCGATTCCCAATCCTGCTGTTTGTAGCGATGACGTGGCCACCGCGATTACTTGACTATTAATGAGTCTGTTCAATTATTCATTGTTACATTTTTAAAACAAATCCTTTCCCTCTCTGCTCCTCTCATCCCGCTTGTTTGGATCAAAGTCTCCCCTTCAGACAAAAGGAGACGGGTGAGATTTGCAGCTCTAATAATCTAACGGTGTGACACGGGGGAGGAGCAGGAGTGGGAAGGGGCCACAGGGGGCTGGGCAGCTGGGCCCTTGGAAGCCCTGCAGGGAGAAGGTGCGTCCTCCAAGAGGTGTGGGAGGAAGGAACGTGCAAGACCCTCCCCTTCCAGTCCGGCGTAGCACAGGCCTAGAGGATGACGCAGAGCCCGGCGCCCCAGGGACCCTCACTCCCTCACCCCAAGAAGATGGAATCAATGAGCCAAGGAGGGGGGAGCAGAGAGGACATCGCGGCACGCATGAGGCGGGCCTGGGGGCAGGTAGGGCCTGACTGCCCCCGGGCCTCGCCCTGGAACCCACAACCCCAGACGCAGTACCTGGCGCCGCGCTGGATGAGCTGCCGGAAGCAATTACATCGTCCAGCATTAGATCTAAAAGAACGAAACACGACATTGGTCACTGGCTGGACCAGGTGGGCTGGGCAGGGCCCCCTCTAAGCAGCTTGCTCCCCCTCCGTTCCAACCCTCGCTCCGCCTATAAATGGGATGCCCCGAGCACGGGTGGCTGGTCCTGAGTGTCCAGCCCCAAACTCTGGGCCCAGGGCACTTGAGGAAGATGAGCCATTGGGCCAGCTCCTCAGGGTCACAGGGGCAGGGAGACGGAGTCATAGGGAGGGGCAGGCAGCCTGTCATCAGAACAGATGTCCACTCCTACCCGCACCTCGGCCTGGGCAGCACCTGAGATAGCTCCAGACCCCAGAAGGGGAGCCAGCTGGTCAGGCAGGGCCACAAGTGCCTCCTGCCAAAAGAATTCCATCTGGAGAGGCTCCGCCACTGAGAAGGCAGACTGCAAGGAGGGGCGGGGTGGATGGAGCAGGGGTGCTGGCGTGGCTGCTGGGGTGGTGCACCTGCTCAGCTTCAGACATCCATTGGGAGAGCCCGGATGGGGCCCCTACCCCAGAGTCAAGCAGGGGGCGTGGGGCGTGGGCGTTGAGGAGGTGGGACATGGAGAACTGCACCACCCACCACTGCCCAGAGGCTAGTATCTCCTCGCCATCGCCATGGGTCCTGAGGTCCTGCCCCACCTCCCCCGGCACAGGGAGCTCTGGATCTGTCCCCCCCATACCAGCCCCAGCCCCTCCCCACCCCCTCCCCTCGGTCCAGGTGCCCCCCACAGGTAGCAGGAGATAGGGCCAGGGGCAGAGTGGAGGGAGAGGCACTGCACCCCCTAACCCCTTTGTTGGTACTCACATTTCAACAAACCAAAGGGAAAACTCAGAGTACTGCACACATCTTATCGGCGTGAGGAAGACAATTTTTGAAAGGGCAGAGAGAAGGGAACCCCGTGGACCAAACAGACAGACACACAAAGCCTTAGAGAAACCCACGCACGAAGATACTCAGCGAGACGTGGGCCGTGACTGAGGGAGAGTCGCAGAGATTATGGAGTACCAGACAGACGGACAGGGACCCGAAGACGGGGAGACAGGTGCAGACACACCTGGAGAAACAAAGGGGCTCCCGCGCCTGTTCCTTCTCTCGAATTCTTCCTGGAATCTGTGTCTTTTCCCTTAGTCTTGGCCTACCCCTGGCCTAAGAGCATGAGGAGGGATGGGAGGGGGCCTCCCCCAACCAATGCCAAGAGATGTTGGAGATCCCAGGTGAGGGGGCTGAGGGGTCTAAGGCCAGAGAGTCGTGAGCTTAGAGTTCCTATAACCTCATACCTTCCCTGAGAGATTTTTCCCCACCCTGGCTTGGCAAAAAAAAAAAAAAAAAAAAGACAGCCAGGAACCAGAAAGCCAGGGGCTTTTGCTGGAGATAGGGAGAGAGAGTGGGTCTGGGGTTCTCTCACGCATTGTCCATTTGTCGGTTCTGCTGAGGCCTTGCTCAGCAAGTACAGACCCTAGGCAGGCACAGGTTCGAGGTGCTTGCTCCCCAACCCGGGGGCAAGCGAGTCTGGCACGTGGGCCAGTCCCTGGGTCTCTGGACACCGGCAGGCAGCAAAGTAGCAGGATTCTCATCCCATGAGGCTCCTCTGAGAGGCTAGCTGGGAGAGGTCGTGCATCACCTTCCGCCTGGCATCCTCTGAGGAGTATGATGCTGAGACCCGGGGAGCCCCGCAGGGGTGGGGGTCGCTCCCCCTCTCCCATGGGGCTGAACTGGTCTGCTTCATGCGTGCTCTAAAGGCTGACATGCTCTTGAGGGGAAGGAGGTGAGGAGGGGGGTGGGAGCACCTTCTCCCGGCCCCCCGCCCCAGCCCCTGGTCCCCTGCAGTCACAAGGCCAAGGTCAAGCACGACTCAGAGAGATGTGGAAAGACTACCGACCAGCCATCTGCTTCTCCTTACTCCTTCTCTTTTTTTCCAGTCTCCGTAGACGCTTCTCCTCCCGCCGCCGGGCCTCCTCCTCCTCCTGGTGCTGCCGACACTTGTGGAAGTTCTCCACCACCACGCCCACAAACATGTTCAGGACAAAGAAGGCCACAATGAGCAGGAACGAGATGAAGTACAGCAGCATCCAGGGGTTGTGGTTCATGATGGGCTGGTGGGGATCAGGAAGGACAGGGGGAAGCATCAGCCTGAGGATGCGTCAGACCCAGCTGCCTCAGGTGCTGCCCCACAGCCTGGGTTCATTAAGACGCGGTCTGCAGACTTAGCTACAGGGCCCCAGCAGGTGATCTGAATGAGTGATGTGGCTTCGGTGTTAGACAGTAGGGAGGGGTGGGGACTGTGGCAAAGTAGAGGGGTAGGTATTCTATCCAAAAGGGGAAGCTGCTTCCTTGTTCCAGGTAACTCCTGCCCTAAGGAAGGCAAACCCTATCCCATATCCTTAGACTAATCCTGCACAGGCCCAATTCTGCATTTTCGTGTGAAATCCACCAATTTTTAGATGTTTGCTACTATTCAAAAAAGCGTAAGCATGTTGCAATCTAATAAAGCACGCCGGGATTTGGCCCACAGGCTACCAGTCAAAGCCTCTGCTGTAAGGGGTGAGGTCTCTTTGATGGCATTTTGCCAATCAACCTCCCTCTTTCTGTCCAGGGCCTGCACCCCATCATGCCTAGAGCAGCCTGAGCCCAAAGGTGGATCCTGCCCACCCCAGCCCTACCTGTTGGTCCACACCCACAGCATCCAGCCCGTCGTACATGATGTCCACCCAGCCATCCTTGGAGGCCAGCACGAACAGGGACATCAGGGCCTTGGGGGAGGCGAGGAGGAGAAACCATCTGAAAACCTGGGATGTGTGGCCAAACCAACCACCACCTGTCCCCAGAGCACCTCCTGGCTGAGCACCTCAGGGGACCCTCGCCCTTCAGAGGTCAGGCCTGAGGCACACTCTGGGCCCTACGAGAGCTCTCTGTCCCAGGGCTCCGTGGCTGGTGTGAAGCCACAGAAGCCCTGGGAGATGATCAAATCCTCTGACGTGGGCCAGGTGGAGCAAGGGACACCGGAGCCCTGGAAATCCAGAAAGCAACACCAGGCCGGGTCTGGGAAGCAAACCAGCAAAAGTGAATGAGCAATTTCATCTTCTACATGGCTCTGTGTTTTCGAACACCGAAGAAGAGAAGGCGTTGCCTCGACAATGTAAGTGTGCCCCATCCCACGCTAAGCAGACACATACATCATCTCCGTTGCACCCTTCCCGTGGCCCTCCACGGAAACATCAGGATGACCCACACACCCGCTGACGATGCTGAGGCCCCGGCAAGTCAATTGCCCGGTGCGCATCGTGACGCGTGGACTCCTGTCCTCTCCGGATGCCTGCTACCGCGACCGCCACCCCCACCTCGGAGCGTGGAGCTCACCTGGCCGAGGTTGTCAAAGTTGTACTTGTGCCGGACCCACCGGTAACTGGCCTCGGCACAGTCAGACTTGTTGGTGATGTTCCTAGTGTCCTCGCCTTGGCATACGAAGAACTTGCCTTTGAAGAGCTAGACACGCACACGCGGGGAGACGGAGCCGAGTGAGCTGTGGCCACAGGAAGCCCTGAGCTCCCCAGCCCCACCCCTCCCACATAAGCCCTGGGGCCCAAGAGCTCCCAGCACACCCTGCTAGAGGACCCGGTGCACGGTCGAGTCAGGGGAACACCGACAGGAGCCTCCCCTGCAGGTACCCCTTCCTCTGGGCTCCTGGGAGCAGAGACCCGAGAGAAGGAGAAAAGGCCAGTGGGGCAGGTGCTGGGGCAGGACGGGGTGGGGGGGGTAGGGAGGAACAGCCACTGGTTTTCCACAAAGGGTGAAGCCAGTGGTTCTCCGAGTGGGGTCCCTGGACCAGCAGCATCGGCATCATCTGGGAACATGCTAGAAATGCAAACTCTCAGGCCCACCCTAGACCCACTGAATCCGACACTCCGGGGGGGGCGGGCAAGAGACCGGGTTTAATGGTGGGGGCAGCCTAGGTGTTATTGACTCCACTGGACAGGTGAGGAAAACCTAGGCTCAGAGAAGTAAATTCACACTCAGCTAAGGTTGAATACCCCGGAGGTGGCAGAAAAGGGGCTTGCACTCAGGCATTTCTGACTGGAAAGCTCCCTCTCGTCCCCGAGCAGATCAGGCTATGACTACGGGTGGGGAAGGGAAGGGCGGCCAGGAGGCCTGGGCGAGCCACTGAGAATGGACCTAAGTCCACTGGAAGAGCCCAGGATTGGGCTCACAGCGGTTCCCTCTGCTCATCCAGGCCGGCTGGAAGTGAAGGAAGGGAAAGAGGCGCTGGGTGTGCCAAGAGGCACCACACAGCGTTGGCGAATGTACCCCAGCCTGGCCCCTGGGGTTAGAGGATTCTAGGAAACCAGGGACAGCCCTCTCCCTAGGGCAAAGAGAACACCCCGGGAAGCCAAAGGACGGGAACAGGAGGGGCAGTAGCCACCCGGGCGCACCCCCGCCGCCGCCGCCGCCCAGACAGCTGGCTGTCTACCCTGAAGCCGAAACAGCTGGAGCCAGGGGGTTCTGGAAGGCTGGGAGTGGAGGGGCTCCCCAGCTCCTGGGGGCGCCTGCTGACTCCTGCAGGCGGCTCCTGATCTTTTTCTCCTCCGAAGCCGGTTTCCTCCCCGGGCCAGAGGCCCAGTTTCCCCAGCAGCCCCCACTTCCTGCCTCGTCTGGGGTCTGCACCCTCCTGCCTGCCAGCTAGCCGCTAACCTGGCCCAGCTGTCTGGGCCCTGGATCCCCAGGCCTGGCCTGCAGCCCGCTCCGCTCAAGCAGCGGGGGAGGGGTGGGGACCCCGGAGCAGACCGGGGCCAGGGCAGCGTCTGTTCTCCAGAGTGCAGTGTGGGAGGGGGGCAGCAAAAGCAATCTGCAGCTGCCCCAGGTCAGCGGCCTCTCTGAGGCCCTCGTCCCCTTCGGGGACCTCTTCTAGGCTCCTAGTTTTCTGCAAAACGCCCAGGAGGCAAAGGGGCCTGAGGCCTAGGGCCTCGAGGGAAGGGTCCCTGTTTATTCCTTTCTGGAATAAAGGCAGCAGCAGTAGCTCAAGCCTCACATCCAAGGCCACACCTCGGGTTTCCACTGCCCCCCTGGCCCCCAGACCCCCACAAACCTGCACCCCCAGGATGCCAAAAATGATGAAGAAGGCACAACAGATGACCACGATGTTGCCGATGGGTTTCAGCGAGGACATCAGCGTTTCCACTACCAGCTTCAGCCCCTGGGCCCGGCTAATGACCCTGGGGAGGGACAGAGGGGAATTAGGGGGTTCCCTCAGCTCGGAAGCTCCCTTGTCCCTTGCCCTGCTGCCCCCCCTCCACTGGTCTGGGCTCACTGGTCCCCATCCTGGACTCTGGCTTTCTGGGCTCCACGTGCAGAGCACTTCTCTTTGCACAGGATCCCTGCCATGGGGACTCCCACCCTCAATCTTTCCAAATGGGATGCAGACACCCCCACCTCCCCCTGCTCCCCCTCCACTCCCAGATGTCAAAGTATGACCTGATGGGGCTGGGGTGGGGACTCAATTCAAGGGAGGCAGGACCCAGGGACACAGTGTGTCGGGAGGACAGGGAGACCGACTTGCAGGGGGCATGGAGGGTGAAGGCAAGGAGGGGGTGAAGGCGGGTCAGTCAGTATTGTCCCCATCCGTGGAAAGTTCTGACATGGGAGTGGGGGGGTGGCGGAGAGTGATGGTGGGAGGGTCTCCCGAGAGAGCAGATTCCCCGCTAGCAGGGTTAGCTGATGGGTGGTCCCTGAGAGGCGTGTGAAGGCAGGGAAAGGAGTTTGTTACCTCACCCGGGAGGACGGTCACCCCCAACGGTGCCACCCAGGGGAGACCTCCAGCTGAAAGATATGAGGGCCCTGCCTGTGGCCTCTTACATTGGGGCCTGTCCAAGGTCAGGGGCGTGGTAGCCCTGAGCCGTCTGTCCTGTGGGGAGGGTCACGGTGGGGGCGTGCTCAAGGAGGGAAACTGGCTCCCTGTGGGGGTCACAAGCAGGAAGCAGGGGCTCGTGGGGCTCTCGGTCCCCTGCGGGGTTGTTGGCGCTGTCCCTGAGGAGGGCGCTGGTCTGGGGGCACACCTGAGTGGGCGCAGCGTCCGCAGTAGCCGCAGCACCCTCAACATGCCCAGGATCTTGGTGCCGCTGTCGGAGACCATGGACACCAGGATGTCGATGATGGAGATGAGCACCAGCAGCCCGTCGAGAACGTTCCAGCTGCTACGCAGGTACGCCTGCTCCCCGAAGCACCAGCCCAGCGCTACCACCTGGGGACGCCCGCTGCATCACTGTCGCCGCCGCCTCCCTGTGGTCCCCAGCCCCGTCCTCCGATTGTGGTCAATCTCTCCAACCCCTCGCCCTGCCCCCCCGCGCCAGGAACCAGAGAGCCCCAAAGCAACACCGACCCCCCATCACCTTCACGGTCATCTCTGCCAGAAAGACTGCGGTAAAGATGTAATTGGAGAGGGTCAGGAAGATGCGTTCCTGCAAGAGACAGCAAGCAGGTCTCGCCCACTAGGACCCCCCCTTTGTGGGCCAGGGCTGCTCTGCATACAGAAGCCAGGAACTGCCTCCAACATTTGACTCAGGAAAATGGCCCCCACCTTCCCCAACAAGGCAGACAACATCTTCTCCCCAGACCTCTCCCTCTCCCTCTCTCTCTCACGCACGCGCACACACACAGCAAGCCCCAGGCCCCCTGACTCACTTGCAGCTCTGTGGACAGTCTGAACAGCACTGCCTCCCGCCCCCCGAATGGCCTGGAAGGAGAAATGTTCCCCCAACAGTGCTGTCATCTGAGCCCCATATCTCAGAAACCCTCCAAACTGGAGCAGGGTTTACCTTGACCTCTGACCCCACCTCATCCGGCTCTCTGCCCTTCTCCCCGTATCTGCTTTCCCGCCGTGTGGCCCAGAAATGGAGCCACAGGGCAAGCAAGGAGCCTGACTACAGCCTGTGCGTCCCCTGGCACCACATTTATGGGGGCATGGGTGGGGGCGGGGCGGGAAAGCAGGTGACCGGGTCCCCTGATAGCTGTAGGCGGAGTCCATCCCTGGGGTGGCCGGGAGAGGGCTGGGGAGGTCTGGAGAGGCAGTAGGCCGAGTGTGAGTGTCAGAGAGAGAAACGGAGGAAGGAAACGGGAGAGGCGGGCACAAGACAGAGTGAGAGGTGGAGGCGCAGAGGGGAAGAGGGGGGCTGGGATGTGGTGACAGAGGCAGGGGGCCCTGCAGCAAGGCCTTGGGCAGGTGGCAGACACGGGGGCCATGTGACCAGCCGCCCTTGCTGCAGCCCACACAAGCCCCAGGGGTGGGGGTCCCCTCAGCCACCTATTCCCAGCCCGGCCCTCCATTCAAAAGGGTCCCTCTGTTCCCACCCTGGCCCTGCTAGAGCTCATCCCAAAGGAGATTAGGAGCCCAGGAGTGCTGAAATCTGAATGGCAGTGTGGGGGAACAGTGAGGAGGGGTGGGGGACCACTCTGAGCGAGTGGGGCAAGATGCCGTGAGGGGCAAACACTGTCTGGGGGTAGGGGCCTATGATGCCCGGCTGGGGAGAGACAGCTTCCGGAACCAGCTGGGCCCGTCCCGAAGAGCTTGGGCCCCTGGGCGTATGTCCAGATACTCAGGCCTCTGGCCCTTCCTCTCCTTCTGAGGAGGACTAACAGGTTCACAGCCAAGCAGAAGTGACCAGTGTCCCCACTAACGTGCCTCAAAACCTACTTGTGACCTGGCAGGACCAAGGGGATCGAAGGGCATCTCCCTCTCCCCCACTCTACATTGCCCGTGGGGTAGGCTGGGCAGGACGTCTCCCCCCATCAGGGCAGAGGTCATGGGCAAAACCCCGACCTTCTGTAGGGAGGAGGGGAAGAAAGACCACTCAGCCCAGCCGGGGCCTCTCCTGCTGTTCGCATCACCCCAACACTCGCCAACTCCCACCTGGGCCCCACAGGTCTCTGGCTCCCGAGCACGTGCTATCTGCTAATAGCTGGGATGCAGCGGGGCTCCCCGGTAAGGAGCAGGCCCCTCCCGCCCCCCCAGTTAGGCTGCTGTATCACAGAAGGGAAATGGAGGCAGGGGCGGGAGAGACACACGGGGGGCAGCCCCTGGTGCCAGGTGCCAGGGAGGCCTAAAGGAGACTCCTGGTTCCCTCCCTCCGTGTCGCTCTGGGCCTCCCCGCCCGCCTCGCTGGCTCCGTGGGCGCTAACCCAGGAGGCGGCTAGCACCGAGCAGGCACTCAAACAGCCACCGAGCTTAGTCTTTGGTGACTCACAGCACTGTGGGGGTCGATCTTGGGACGCTCCATGGCGATGGTGATGCAGTTGAGGAAGATGATGACAAGGACCACATGGTCGAACATCTTGTGGGTGATGATTCGGTGACATAGGAGGCGGAACCTGCTGGAAGACAGGCAAGTGCTGGGCAGGAGGCGAGCAAGGCAGCCGTGAGAGGCCTTGCTCGGCAGCACCCGCCCCCCTCCTGGGCTCTCCCAGCCCGGGGCCCTTCCCTCACTTGCCCCTAGGCCAGGGGACCCTTCTAGCCTCCCTGGGATGGTGTCACAGGGTCATTCCCTAGGAGGAGAGGTCAGGGACCCCCTGCTCACCTTGACTGAGGAGGGAAGATGTACGCGGACCAGGAGTCTCGCTCGCGGCAACAGGCAGGCAGCCGGGCTCGGACCCACGCTCTCATCCGCTCCCCTCTGCTCTGTAGAAGGATCACAGGACTCGTGTGCAGGCCCGGGCCCCCAAGTCCCCCGAGCCCACCTTGCTCTTTGTCAGCAGTTCCATGGCCCTCACACCCTGTCTAGCTTCTCCCACATGGCTCAGGCCTCTGCCGTGCTTCTCTTCCTTTATTCCTAAGACCCCCCCCCTCCCTGTTAGCCCCTTCTCGTCCCCTGAGCATCGCTCACTTCGCTCATCTCCTCCCTCCTCCCCTGCACCCCCTCTCCCAGGCTCTCTGCCTCCAGCCCAGCCCCACCTGCCCTCCCTGTTTCCCGCCCCACTGGGCTTGGAAGCCGCATCAATTATCAAACATTGTCCCCATCACAGCTGCCTGTTCAAAGACACACCTGGGACCAGGAGACACTGGCCCTTTCTCCTCACGTGCTAACCCTGAGGTCCTGGGTTTCTGTGCCCCATCCCCAGGGTTAAAGGTGGTGGTGAGGGGCCCGGGGGAGGGGTGAATGGGTAAGGGCCAGTATGAAGTCAAGGCTTGTGATGAGGTCCAGATGAGAGAGGGGGATGGGGAGGGCATCAGTTTGGAGAGATGAGTGATGGGTATTTCTGAGTCACAGGGGGAGGGCCATGAAAGATTCATACACATCTGCCCAAGACCATTCATATCCACCAAGGACCGCAGCGCTGCAGCCCCACGGGTGACGAGGATTTGGGGCTCAGCAGGGCGGGCATCGGGAAGAAAGGGGCTGTTTGGAGCTCAGTTTCAGGGCCGGCACCCCTTGAGATCCCTGGGGCGTGATGGGGCGTGATGGTAACTCCCTGAATGCCACAGAATCAGGAGGGTGTTGTCCAGCCTGGCGCCCGCTCGGGCACAGCTCCCTTCGCCTCAAGGTCAGGGGTGAGAGCTCACTGTGCCCACAGGGGCCTCACCAGGTTGCCCTCGTCATCGGCATCGTCCCCATCCAGCGGGGGGTCGTCGGGCCGCAGGGCCCGGGCCAGGCGCCCCGAGGCCGACTTGCCGTTGCAGTCCTGGTGCTCGGAGGCTGAGCTGCGGCCGCTGGCCGTGCGGTGCAGTGCAGGCACCTGCAGCGTGTCTGGCAGGTCGAAGGAGTTCTTGGCCTCCGGCTCCAGGGAGCCCCCGTGGCGCCGGTCGCCGCCCGCCGGGCTGGCCCTCTCCTCTTCAGAGCTCTCCTCCTCGTCCTGGCTCTCTTGGCCCTCGCCCGACAACAGGGACCGCCGCTCCCCACTCGGGCTCCTCCGCTTCAGGCTGGGGGCACGGCCCAGGCTGTTCCGGCTGGAGCGCCTGCTGGCCCAGCTGCTTGCTGCGCTCCAGGGGCTGTGTGGAGAGCTGCGGGCGCTCGGCTGGGGGGTGGGGGAGCCAAGAAGAGGGCGGTCGCCACCAAGACCTCCCAGCCCTGCACCGCCCCCCCCATGCATGCTGTCTCCCGTGAGCACCCCCAGCATCACATCAGGTATAGAGATGTGAGCGGGAGCCCTGGAGCAGACGCCTGGGTTCAGATTTTTTACTCCAACCAGCTGTGTGACCTTGGCAAGTTACTAAACCTCTCTGTGCCTCAGTTCCTTGTCTGTATATGAGATATGACACTAGGACCTATTCTTCATTTAGTTGACTGGCAGTATAGAAAGATGGCAGGAGCATGGGCCCTGACGTCGGCTCCTGGATTAAAGTGCTGGCTCAGTCACCTGCTCACTGCAGAGCTTCCCACAAATCAGTTTGGCAATCTGAGACCCAGATCCCCATCTCTAAAATGGGGGTAATAACGACACCTACGTCAGAGGGTTGCAATGAGGATTCAATGCATTTAGAATATTTATGAGCAGTATCTAGAACAGTGCCTGGTCCAGAATTACTAACTGCATGGGGTTTGCTGTTCTTACGATGAAGTATTAAGAAGGTAAGGACTGCCCCCCTTTCCAAAACGCAACTCAGAGGTTGAGCTTCACACAAGGTCCCCGAGTTAAGGGACCAAAGAATAGGATTAGAACACGGCTCTTCTGTCCCCTGAGGCCAGAGCTCTACGCCTGCCTGCTTTACTAGACCTGCTGACTTCCCTGGGGCTGGTCCAGCCTATGGCTCAGAGGCTGTCCCCTTGGGCCTGTCCACTTCCTTCCTTTTTTCCCTCCTGACATCTGCGCATCTCCCACCGTCCGGCACCCACATGCACCCCATACCGGTGACTTCATCTCATGGGCCGCCCCTGGCTCAGCAGACCCGCTGCTGCTGGTGCGGCGGGAGGCGGGGCCCAGCACCTCGGCCAGGCCGGTGCTGGAACTCTTGGGGAGCGACATGGGTGTGGCGGCCGTGTGGATGATAAGAGGCGGCAGCAGGTTCCTCCGCAGCTCCGGGTGCTCCCCCAGGGACACCACTGCCGGGGGAGAGAGGGAGAGACCCTGAGTCCACTCGAGGCTAGCCCAGGGCCAGGGGCAGCACCCGCAGGACAGATACTCACAGGCCAAGGGCTTCTTCCTGTCCCCATTGCCTTCCAGGCTGGGTGAGAAGAAATCGGGCTCCGATTCGGACTTGGTGGCATCTCCCTAGGATGGGGGAGCAGCAGGCCATTAGGGTCCCAGCCGGGCAGGGGTTAGTGGGATGGACTGAGGTCTCCCTGTCTCCACACGCACACACCACATATAGGCTACGGGAACCAGCAACCACGGCACGAGGCATGCACTGGCGCAGGCCAGATCACGCAGGCGTGGGGCCCAGAGCTCCCCAGGGCCCCCGACACCTCTGCCTCCCACCAGCCACACTTCTGAGAAGGCCACGGCTCACCCCACAGCCCACAGCACAACCAGCCAGGCTGGAACTGGCTCCAGGAGGGGCTGAGAGAAGGGAGAGTGAGCCGGGCAGGGGGGTGGCAGAGGCCAGAGGGAGCTGGGGACCTAAGTGAAAGGGTCACTAGAGCCTAAATTCCAATTTGTGCCCTCTGCTTTCCTTCCAAGGCTGCCCTCCCCTGGGCCTCAGAGCTGAGGACCCCAGGAGGCAATTGAAAGACCCCAGACAGAGCAGCTCAGCCCAAGTAGGTCACCGCGGGCCCGCTGCTTCATGCCCTGGTCTCCCCCCAGACCCCGCCCCTTTCCCTGGCCCCATTTGTACCTCTGTCCCCGTCTCTGGGGCAGTTTTTCCTTCTTAGCAGGTCAGTAGGTTCCCCAGTAATTACACACTTCTCCTTAAGAAGTTATTAAGAAATACTTGATTGCTACTTTTGATAAGGACATAAATATTGTGTAATTGGCATCTCAGGGGATCATTTTCATTAACTCAGTTTACATCCCTAACGAGGCCTTTAATTATCGAGCAGGAACTCCAGGGGGCTGCTCGGGATGCACAGCACGGTAGGGTCCCGCGGGGATCCTGGCTCCGGCCCCCCATTCCAGTGCCAGGGCAGGAAACGGCAGAGCACAGGCTGGGTGTGAGGGCCAGAGGAGGAGCGTGTCCCCGAATACCTGCTGGCCCTCCCAGGCGGCCAGGGGGCCAGAGACGCGGAAGTGGATTTAAAATTCTGGTACCTTCCGGCAAGAAGCACCTCCACCCTCACATCCTCCCAAAGACTTGTCCTGAGCTGAGGCAGCTGGTGGGGTCTCCAATAGGGGCTCGGGGCAAGGGGGAGGGGAGAGAGATGGGGGAACACGGTCTGCGGCCATGGATCCCGAGTCCACAGAGGCCCGACGACTCGGACTCCTTGGGGACCTCAGCGTCGGCACGCACACGCGGTGTCCCCGACACGTGCACACAGAGGATTCTAAGTCCCTTCCTTCTCCCGCCCCTCCACCGGTCCGGCGGGGGACGGGAATGGTGCCCTTTGCAGGTGGATGGGGGCAGAGGCAAGGAGGCTCCTCCTCTCAATGTCCTCGGCGGGGGAGGGAAGGGACTTGAAATCGAAGCAAACCTCACGACACCAATGACCACCACGGCTACTACAGTTGCACAGCAGCTGAGCGTGAACACGAGCACAGAGACGCGGAGGCAGAGTGGAGGGCGCACAGGGCACGGGGAGGGGGGCATGCCGACTCATGATCGCGTACCTACCCCCTGGGAGTCGACAGGCAGCTGAATACAGCTTAACTGTCCACTCGCATCTTCCCGTTTGCTGATTTCCTACAGGGAGACGGGGAGGCAGGGGACGGGCGCTGGTCACAGGCGCTCGGGCTTTCAGACATCAGCAGTGTCGAAAGAGGATGAAGGAAAGGATGGTGCAAACCGGGCAGGGGTCGGAGGGGGGCTGAGACACCCGGGTACGGGAGGAGGAGAGAAGGGACAGAATGGCCTTCCAGAATTTAACCACAGGCCCTCGGGCCAGAGTGAATCTGAAGGGTGAGGGCAGAGGCCACGAAGATGGGGAAAAGGGCAAGGAGGGAGACCGAGCCCTCCCCCCGGTTAATCCTAATAGCGACAGCTACGGTTCACTGGGGTGCCAGCCCTCCCGAAACTGCCTTATGAATACCAGCTCGCCTCTCGCCAGGTGGGAAGGAAGTACCACCAATGTCATCTTAGAGGAGGCACCTGAGGTTTGGAGAGGCTAAGACAACTGCCCCAAGGCACGCAGAGAGTGAGAGGTACATCTGGGCCTCGCACCTGAAACTCCAGCTCACCTTTTACTGGTCCCACACTGGCAGGGGGCTGGGGGAATGGGCAGGGAGGGTGGGAAGGAGGAGGGGATGGAGCCCAAGGCTGGCAGGAGGCTGAAGGCCGGGAGCTGGAACAGGCCTCCCCACTCCCCCAGGCTCAGCCTGCATCCCTCCAAATCAGACCAGGTCCAGCTGCTCCCACTGGGGTGGGATGTGACAAGTAACACTGGGATGACAGCTATGATGTTGTTTAATATCAATTAATGGCCTCACACAGGGCCTGCCGCCTGTTCATTTAATTAAGTGTGTGGATGATAAATATACAGGGATTCAGGGCACTGCCCCCCCGCAAGTCAGGAAATCAACAGCTGAGCCAGCCCAGCCCCCTGGGGCTCCTTCCTCTTACCTCTTGGCAGGGTGGCAAGGCCAGCCAGGGGCTACCCTTGAGCCCTCCTGCTAGAGACGCCCCACAAAATGGGGGCGGCCGCTTCCTCTACTGAGGTGGGTTGCCTCGTTTGTGAGAAAGCCGGCCATCATAATAGCAAAAAGCAGCCTCTCCTGCCAGATCACGGGGCTCCCTCAAAGCGACATGCGCAACCCCCTGAAACTCGTACCCGAGAGGGCAGGTGCTTCTGGAAGCGTCCAGGTCACCGGTCACTGACCCTCCCCTCCCCCACCCAGGTGTTGGCCCACCACAGGTAGGACAGCGGGCAGCTGGTCCAGCCCCTCCCGTGGGCACTCCAGGACCATGCCCTGCCTTCCCCACCCTCACCCCCCAAGGGGGGGTTGACCTGGACCTCCTTTCTCCATCCCACCTCAGACCTGAAGCGCCAAGCCCTGAGTGGGACCTTCCCCTACAGGCACCTGTGCTCTGCGGGTTGAGGAGGCTGTGGCCCCAGGCCCTACCCCGCCCTGCTCAGGCTGGGGCAACCACAGCCCCCAGCAGGGCCAGAGTGGCCTGCCTTATTCCCAGCAGCTCACTTCGCTGCTGCCTAGCAACCAGGCTGGCTCCGCAGCTCTCCATTTAACCAGGTGTTTGCTGAAAGGGGCGGCAGCGGGGAGGGGGCTGTCTGCGTGGGGCACCTCCACGCCAGCTGAGGGGAGGGGGACAGGCTCGGGGTGTTTTCCCCCTCCCTCCATGCAGTAACTCAGGAACTTTTCTGAGGACATCTTAACCGTCGGGAACGGTGGTTGGGAAGGGGCTGCAGGACCCCCATCCCCACTCAGCATCTCTTCCCGGAGGCTGAGAGTGGTGGGTATCCACGGGGACCCTGGCTCTCATGGGAGCACGGTGGCACCCCTTAACTTTCCAGGACCCAGATAAGTGCCTTGTGCCTCCCCGCACGAGAGGCCCTGCCATCCCCAAAGGCAGGGCGCGCCTCCGCCACCAGCTGCCCTCGCGGCCAGCCTGCGGGAGGAAATGCCATCATGGATCACTACAGAATTTGCATGGCTGGCAGCAGGCGAAGGCCGGTGTGGGACGGATGCCCCCGCACCCCACTAGCCCAGCCGGCCTACGGGGAACGGCCCTCCCTCGCAAGGCTGGGAAAAGAGTCGGAAAATAGATTTTTGTTTTTCCACCGTGTGCCGAGTATTTATAGACCAGGCCGCAGCGGGAGTTTCCATCCGGGTCACCCGGAGAGAACTGGACCAAGAGCTTCTCTACGCCCAACCTGGAGCATTTCTAGGTTGGGTCAACCTGCCCGTGAATGATACCCGGAAGCCGGGCCGGCCCGGAGCTCAGGGGAGAGGGGCAGAGCCGAGGGAGAGGAGCGGCATGCCACCCTTCAGGCAGAGGCTGAGCCCTGGCACAGCAAGGGCAGGATCAATGCAAATCAATATTAATTGATGACGCTGCCTGTGACGAAGGTGATGGAGCCTGGGCTGGAAATAGGACGCTCATCTCTGCCATACCGGCAGCTAATTGGGCTCATTTCTCACCCTGGGCAGCTTAGCCCTGCCCGGGTCCTGGTGGCATCTTCATCAGCTCAGCTGGAGCTCAGATGACTTGCACACACGCTTCCCCCACCCCTCGGCTCAGACGGGTCTCCTCCGGATGTCCCCGAGAGCACCTGTGCTCGGGATCCAGCTGCACCTTCTGCCAACTTCTCCAGCTCCCTGGGGAGGGTCTAGCCAACTTCGATGCTGAAGCCCACTTAGCAGCTAACCTTGGCCCCAGGGATCCCCCACAACTACCCTGTCTCCCCAGGGCTGAGGGGCTGCCTGAGACCTGGAGCCTTCTGCCCTAGCCCCCCACCCCCACCCCAACGCCCAGCCTGATGGCATTTTTTGCAAGACCTCCCAGGCCACCACAGCACACTGCTGCAGGCAGGGGGTTACCTCTGCCTGGAAGCCCTCCACCAGAATGGCGACGAGCAGATTAAAGAGCACATAGTTGCCAAAGGTCATGAGGGCAATGAAATAAAGAGCAGCCCAGGATGACGTGGAGGCCATTCCATTGTAGAGCACCTTGTTCCAGTCCTCCTGGGTCAGGATCTGCGGGCAGAGGCTGGGTATCAGTGCCTTCGCCAGGGGGCACCTCCCTCACCCCCGTCCACCCCTGCCTGGTTACCCTGGCACCTGAAAGACGGTGACGATGGCCCAGAGCAGGGAGTCAAAATTCTTCCGGTCCGGCAGCGTGTCCCCGTCCCGCTCTGATGCAAATTTGCAGCCAAAGAGATGCATGCCCAGGATGCTGAAGACACAGGAGCCACAAGATGGTGGTCAGGGCAGCAGCACCCCCTGCCCCTCAAACCCTCCTCCCAGCCGGCACGGATGCCGCACCTGCCCTCACCTGAAGATGAAGATGAAGAGCATGAGCAGCATGCAGAAGGTGGCCACGTTGTCCATGGTCTTCATGAGCACCACGAGCTGCCGCTGCAGTGCCGGCAGGAAGCGCACCAGCTTCAGCACCCGCATCAGGCGGAAGGTCCGCAGCACCGACAGGCCACCCCCCTGCTGGCCCACGATCTCCCACACGCTGCAAGGAGGGCAGGGAGCCTGAGCCCCTGCGTGCTCTCCCTCCCCCTGCCCCTCCCTTCGAGAGGGCCTGGCAGCATCTGAGGGCCTGGACAAGCCGGCACAGCATGAGGAAGTGGGGCACAGGTGGGCCCCTGGGCCTGCAGACAGGAGCCCCTGAAATGGATGTAGGTGACAGCTCCAGCCCTCTCCACCCCTCCAGGGCCGAGATCACACCCTGGCAGCTGAGAACTCTCTCCCGAATTCCAGCCAATGCAACAGCATCCAGTTATGGAATATTTGCTTTGTTCTTGTCTAATGAAATCTAAAGCCAATTCCAGAAAGCAATAAAGCAGCTCTCCTGGCCCCAGGCCTAGGGGGACGGAGCACTTTCCCAGGGTCTTGGAAACCCTAAAGCAAGTTGCGGGTGTCTGAGATGGTTTCCAAGCATTTTGCAAGCAGGGACAGCAGGCTGGGCCTCACATCTCCTTCAACTCCTCAGCAAAGCCAACTCCCCAGTCCTCACTCACCCCGGGCCTGCATGGGGTCAAGGGCAAGAAGTAGAGAGAGGAGAGAGGAGGCTGCACAGGGGTCCGGCCAAAGGAGACGCAAGGCCAAGTTCGGCCTGAGCAAGGTAGGGCCAAGAGAGGCTGGAGAGGATCACCCTCCACTGGGGAGGGCAGGGGGAGCAGCAGGGCCTGGGAGCCGGGGGGGTCTGGCTCCAGACCTCTCCACCCCGGAGGCACAGGTTGCATGGCTTCTCGCCCCAGCCGCCCCACGGGCAATCCGCCAGGTGAGAGGTGGTGGAGGGGCAGTCATACCTGATGACAACAATGACGCCGTCGAAGATGTTGTAGGGGTTCTTGATGTAGCCAAAGGGACCATACACCAGCAGCTTCAGCAGCATCTCCAGGGCAAAGAGGCTGGTGAAGACGATGTTGCTGATTTCCAGAGCGTTGGTCAGCTCCTCGGGCTGGAGGGTGGGGCGGGAGATGAAGCAGCTGAGGCTCATCCCCGAGCCCCTCATCCCTGTCCTCCTTAGCAGAGGGCCACCAGGAGATGAGCAGCAGGACTAGCAAGCTGGGGCTGAGTGGGTGGGCGGGGAGGGGGGGCATGATGGTGAGGGATGCTCAGGCATCGGAGAAGGACCCTCCCCCAAAGGGCCCATGAAGAAATGCACTCAGGGGAAGCCGCCACACCAAATCCCACCTCTGGGTCTCAGATCCCGGGGCCACAGACTGGCAGGAAGCCTGAATGGTAGGTCCTGCCCACCTCCCGCTAGGGCCCCCGAGACCCACCTTGTCCTGTGCTGCCTGCCATGTCAGCTCAGCAGGCCGTGGCCGGCAGCCCAGCGACGCTGACCAATATCAGAGGGTGATTGTCAAGGCCCCACCCGCGTCCCCAGACACACAGCCACGCGCAAAGGCACACGTGCTCTACGATTACTCCGTGGACTTGGCAGCCTTCTCCTGGACAACTGTTGGCTACGGCTGCTTCCTTCCAGACACATGCACACACTGCACACCCCCACACACTGCACACACACACACGTGCGCTCACAAACACACGAACAAGCAGGCACACACACGGGCATGCAAACATGCTGAGGGGCAGAAGGGAGACTCCTAGAAGGGTTGTCATAGACAAGGCGGCACCTGGAGCAGCTACCTGAGACTAGGGCACCTGGGTTAATTCCCAGCCTATTCCCCGTCAACTCACGGTGTGACCTGCAGCAAGATTCTCAGCCTCTCTGGCCAGATGTAAAACACCCTCGGTAATTACTTCTATGCTTCTGCCCAGGGGCTGAGATTAGGACCAAGGACACATCCTAGAGAGGTCATCAGAAATGACAAACTTGGGGCGCCTGGGTGGCTCAGTCGGTTAAGTGTCTGCCTTCAGCTCAGGTCATGATCCCAGGGGTCTGGAATGGAGCCCTGCGCCAGGCTCCTTGCTCAGTGGGGAGTCTGCTTCTCCCTCTGCCCCGCCCCCTGGCTTGTGCTCTCTCTCGCTCGCTCGCTCGCTCACTCTCTCTCTCTCTCTCAAATAAATAAAGTCTTTAAAAAAAAGAAGAAAAGAAATGACAAACTTGTGCTATTCCACCTCACTAGTCACCTCCCCACCTTCCTTCTGTCAATATTAAGTGTCTACTGTATGCCCAGTATGCATCAGATATTAAAGGAGCTACAAAAACATGCCCACTATGCTTTCTGCCTCCCAGGAGCCCAGAGTCTCGCTGGAAACAGGTTGTACACAAAATAGCTGAATAACCACAAGAAGCTTTAGATACTTAGATGCCAAAATAAATTATCCAGACAGTAAATCCAAGAGTCTAGGGGAGAGACTGTGAGGGAGGAACACACTAGGAAAGCCTTAGTCAGGAGGCTGCACTTGAAATGGACTCTGAAGGGTAAGTGGGGTCTCTCCAGGGAGAAGGGCGCAGAAAGCATCACAGGGTAGGTCACAAGGAATGAGCCATGTCTGGGGACAAAGAGAGGGGCAGGGCTGGGCTGGGGGCTGGAGATGCAGGGGGAGACATGGTTGGCTCAGTGGAGCCCACTGCCTACCTAATGGGGTGTCTCCATCCCCCAAAAGCCCAAGCTTCAAAGCAGCTCAAGAAGTTTGAGTTAAAATAAATAAGCAGATGAAGCCCTTAGTCCATCAGCCACCTCCCCCCCTGTTTACCCAGCTGCCTCACCTGGCGGGCGGCCCAGGGAGACCACCCAAGCATGGAGCCGGGCCTGGGCACCACCAAATGTATCCTAATGGTCTTTGTGTGGCCAGCCTGGGTAGGAGATGGGGAGACCTGGAAAAAAGAGCCTTCTGACTGGCAGGTGAGGAGTGTTTGGGGGTCAATAGCTACTCAGAAGGAGAGAAGCTCTCAGCCTGTGCTTGGGTTCTTTCCAAAGGCAGGCCTGGAGGGCAGAACCAGGGTCAGCAGGCAGGGCTGAGAGCCAGCTGTGGGGGCCAGTGTGGCAAGGAGCCCATGGGTCCAGCAGATCTCAAGCAAGTCCTTGCTCCCCAGACTGCAAGTGGGGTTGGAGGGGGCACTACCACCCGACCTAGTGAATGGGGTCACAGAGACATAGGACCTTGGATCCCTCCAGCATTAGCACAATGCAGGTGGCGGGGAAGGGGTCACTGTCAGGGCAGACAAAGCTCAGGGCTCAGACCCCTCCTGACTAAGTGGATCTCCACTCTGTGCTCCCAAGTGCCATCTGCCAGGGAGCCATGGTCAGCGAGCCTGCCTCTCTGTCACCCTGCCACCTGCACTGACTTTGGGTTGGATAAAGGTGATAAGCACAGACCGCACAGGTGCAGCACTTGGTGGGTTCCCAGGCTCACCCTGTGTCTTCCCTCATGCCGTCCACACAGCGGCCCTGGCACCTTCGCTTTACAGATGAGCAGAAAGGTCAAAAGATGGTGAATGACTGGTTCAAAGTCACAGGGCAGGGACAACCAGGGAGTGGGACCCAATCCCAGCTCATTCTGACCCTGATAATACTAGGCAGTCAGGATTCAAACCCACCCCAGGTGACAGCAAGAGGCATGTGAATCCCGACACACGGATGGACTGAATTCATAATGTGCTTTCCAAAGTATATAAAATTATATTTCGCATGAACTTAGGTGTATGAATAAAGAACACACTGACTTGAAAACACAGCCGAGGTGCACTTACAAATGGGTGAATTTTACGGCATGTAAATGATGCCTCAAAAAAAAGGGGCCAAAAATAAAAATTAATAAAACGTTTTTTAAAAAGTAGCTGAAAGCACGGTAGCTTTTGGTATCTCGAATTGACTCCATCAGTGACTCTTAAAAGCACACCCAGCACTGGGCATGCGCGGGGGGCGGGGGGCGGGTATTCCCAGCATTTCCTGATGTCATCCAAGGGGGTCGCAACAGTCTGTTCCTGATTGCCCTTGGCTCCTGGACACCTGCTCACCGACTGGGAGCCTCATCAGAAAGATAGCACAGGGCTCCCCCAAGGTTTGCCTCATCAGTCCTGGTTGAGGGGGTGGCAGCAAAGGCTGGGCCCCCCATCTCACCCCTCCAGGCAGCTTTGGGACTGGAGGAGCAGGGGGAAGGGAGAACCGAGCGCTGTCCCTCAGCCTGCCCTCCGCCTCCCCCCCCCCACACTCTCCCTGCACACACCTAAGGGCAATGCCTATTTCCTCCCAGGGCCCCGGTATCCCCTCATAATCCATGGGAAAAGGCACTCCTCCCGGAGATAGGTCTGCCCAAGTTACTAAATTGGAGGCTGGGAATTTTCTGCATACGCAGGACAAGGGCACAGAGACACAATCTTAGCAACACGGTTGCCCCAGGGACCAGGGCCATGATCACAGCCACTGCAGCAGCAAAGGGGAGGGAGGCAACTTCTGCAAGGCCCCTCCCCGGGTGCGCCACTGGCTGATCCCTCCCTCCCAGCATTTCATTTCCTCCCGGCTTCAGAGACAGCCAGGTAAACTGAGGCTCCGAGAGTTGTGGTAACCTGATGGAGCTGCTTAGGAAGGTACGAGCAAGGCCTGCTCTTTCCCTTGCATCTTCCCACGATGCGCACCGCCCCCTCACCCCAAGAGAGAACCCATGCAGCTGCACACAGACCCTACAGCTGGGCACCAGCCCCCTCCCCGACTTGTTCGGGCTGCCAGCAAGTCCCTTCTCAGGTCTGGACCGTATCCTCCCTTCTGTTCACCGACCCCAAGGCCCCTGAGCTTCTCCCACCCGGGGGACCCAGGCTCTTCTCTGGGAGGATGCTAACTGTAAATGCCCCATCTCCCAACACTCCCCCCTCCCCTCAGCCTGTCACCTTGGAGCAACTGTAGCCCCCCATAAGCTGCTCCAGACTTCTCAGCGCCAGGACTCCCCTGAAACCCATCGCACCTCCAACAACCAACCCTTAACGGGCCCACTGTGCACAGCACACTGGCGATCAAAGCATGGGGTTAAACCAGAGTGTGGGAGGCCTGCCAACTCTGAGACTCTCTACCTGTGTGACCTTGGACAGGTCTCTTAACCTCTCTGATCCCCAGTGGCCTCTTCTGCTAAACAGGGTAGCATCACCTCAGGGCCAGGCTGCTCTGCAGAACACAGCAGTTAAAGACCATGAAAACACCCAGCCCAGAGCCACACTCAGGCAGCCCCGTGGGCACTGACAGCAGAAGCGGACCGCACACGTGGCAGGATGGAACAACTGCAAGGCTGCACCAAGCACCACACGGGGGGCAAACCCCGGGGAGCACCCCAAGAGCTCAAACCCAGCTGAGACCAGTGTCAGTAAGAAGAGCCCCGTGGAGGGCATCCCCAGCAGAGGGCAGCATGAGCAGAGGTGCAGAGGAAGGAATGCACAGGGACCAAGAATCCAGTGGTTCTCCCGGATCAGAGGGTAGGAGGGGTCCATGGGGGACACGGCTGCAAGGTGGTCAGGGCCCAGGCAGGATGGCCTTGACTCTGCTCCACCACCCGGGCTGGACTGGCCTCTGCTCACGATGCCGCTACTGGGGCTTCTAGGGCTCGGGAAGGGATGTGCAGAGCAGTGTATTAAGATTAATCTGGCTGCAGAGGCGGCAGCATCCTGACAGTGTGGGGAGACGGCGAGATGGAGACCGACTGGGGGCAGACTGCAGTGGTCCAGGCAGGAGGCCTGGGAGCCGGCTCCGGCACACAAAGAAGGCGAGAGGGGCGGACGAGCCAGGCGACAGCAGAGCAGAGGCTCGTACGGGCACCCCAGCCCTGCCCGAGCATCCCTGCACCCTCGTCTCCTCAGCTCCCACAGCTCTGCTGACCTGGAAATCTCTGCTCCCCACCTCTGACTCCTTGGCTCACTTCACCTCAGCTTTTGACAGTCCTGCCTGCTGCACCCTCACGCCCCGGAGGGGAGGTCCAGGCCGGGCCACAGCGATGGAGTAAGGGTCACTGGGACCTCTTCCCTCCTTCTCCTCCTCCGAGGGCAGTCAGGAGACACCTGGGGGGCAGGTGGTTTCCAGGAAAGCCCACAGGCTTCCCCATACAGATCATGGCCTCGTTCTTCGGAGCAAGGGAACGCTCCAGTTTGGAACTCTGCCTCTCCGGGCAGATCTCCTTCCAGCCCCTCATGCCCCCTGGGCCCCAGTGCCCCCTAACCAGGGGTGGCTTTAGTCCCGCCCCACAATCTCCTTTCAGCTCCTCAAAGCCGCCCCAAGTAAACACACAGGCGGAGTACACAAGGCACCCCCAGGGCTCACTCAGCGGGGAGACAGCCAGCCTGAAGCCCCTGCGACTTCGACCTCTGGAGCTGGGGCGCCTGCCCCTTCCCTGCCAGAACCACCTCTCGGCCTGGAGCCCACGGTGGGCCACCGCAAGGCTGCCCTCCCGCCCCAGCCCAGGTAAGTCCCCAGTCGCTGGGCCTCTGCCGCAGCTGAGGAATGGTGTTGAGCATTGCTCTGGACAAGGCAAGGCCAGCTGGGGGCCTCAGGGCAGCTCTCCACCTTCCCTCACCACCCTCTGCTGCTGGGGCTCCCCCTCTCCCCAGCGGGAGCTGCTCCAGACCCTCTCCATCTCCCCGCCCCCGGCCTCGTCCCCACTCCCAACCTGGCCCCCGTTGCAGGGGGCTCCACTGCCCTCCCCACAAACAGCTCTGCGACCTGCAGCCTACTCTGCTCCCCTCCTCCACCTGCACCTCCATCTCCCTCCACACACACCCCACTGCCCCAGGCCCCGGGCCCCAGCCCATCCATCACTTATCCCTGTCTCCCTCACTCCTCCAATCTCCTTTCCTGGCCTCAGAGCAGAACCCTCCCTGTGAGTGCAGGCCTAGTCCCCCCCAAATCCGGGGCCCCAGCACCCCAGCTCTCTCCAGGCTTTCTTCCAAGCCCCCCTCTTTGCCGAGGCCAGGGCAGCCCCTGAGCCTGCTGCCCGCCACCCCGCCCCCCGCCAGTGCCCCTGACTTCCCTGACCCATGTGGGCACCAACCCCAGCCTAGCTAGGGTTCCTCTCCCGCTGCCTTCCCCCCTGAGCTCAGAGCCGCTCCCTCCCCTTGCGCCCCAGCTCCCCGACTCCCACCCCACAGCTGTCACTGGGGTGTGGACGACACTAAACACTCTCCCTCCGAGCCTTGGCTCCTCACCCAGAGAGCCAACCTGCCTGATAGCCTTCCCCAGATGGCCCGCGTCCAAGACAAACCGTCTCACCCCCTCTTCCAAACCTGACCCTTCCCCGACGGCCAGCTCCATCACCCTCCAGAATTCTGTCTTGGAACCTGGGCGTTATCTAGGATTCATGTGGGCCCTCATCCCAACGGCAGGTGCCGGGCCCACAGACCCTGCCAATAGAATTGCTGCGCCCACCCCTGTTCTTTCCACCACCACCACACTCGGGGCCCTCACAGCCTCTGATCTGAAGGACAGAAATAGCCTCTGGGCCCCTCCCTCAACCGAGCCCGCACCCACTGGAATCTCAAGCTTCCTTCGACACCGCTGGACTCACATTGCTCCTGCTCAGACACCTCCGGTGGGGGTGGGGGAGGCAAAGACTGCCCTTCAGAGTGTCCCGTGTCCCCCCCATGCCCTTCCAGGCAGGCTGCCTGAATTCCCCTTCATCCTTCCACCGAGACCTCTCGGCCCCTTGCCCCGGCTGCCAACCCACCTATCTTTCAAGGGCCCTCTCAAAAGCCACCTCCTTTGCGAAGCCCTTTCAAGCCCCCACCTGGGTGTGAGCCTCTCTCTTCTGTCCCCAGGAGCCTCCCTTAAGACATTTGGCATAACTGTCCATGAAGCAGAACTTTTCAGCTAGAACCTACGTTTCTCCAGTGCTTCCGGCTCCGTCCCCCGCCCCTGCCATTCTGTTATTCTCTTCTAGCGTGCTGTGCACAGGAGGAGCTGTTGACTGAACAGGAGGAGCCTAGAACCAGAGGACGCCTGCAGGAATGTGAGCACCCCGTTAGCCAGCCAGCTCCAAATCAGCACCCATTTCCCCCCCTACATCTGGAGAGACTTTGGAAATCTGGGGCCAGGGCGGCTTTAGAAGGATCTTCCCCCAATGTCCTGCTTGGCCGCAGCGTCAGTGCCTGAGCCAGGGCTCCTCTGTCTGGAGGCCAAGAACTCCTGGAAGGCCCAAGAGATAGGCTTGGGGTGGGAGGTGTCCATAAACCCTTGTCTTCAAAGGCTGCATGTGGGGTGTCCGTGCCTGTGTGTGTTTTCTGGGGAGAGATCCCCCAGTTTTCAGCAGGATCCCAAGGGAGTCTGCGAGGGTCCTCAAAGGTAAGACCTGCCACATCTGGATTCTCCCCCACCCCCCACCCCACTCCACCCCCAGCTTCCCCCGCCTTGAACAGCTGACCTCACTCACTTATAAATAGAAACCCTCCCTGGAGATGTATCGACAATGACAGGATGGGTCCAGAGTCTGAGCAACGAGCAGAATCATCACCTGCCCTGTCCTCTGCTGGCCTGAGCAGCAGTCCACTTGGGACTCTGCCTCTCTCTCGTCAGCAGCCCAGAAGACCACGGGGCCACATGCCCCTCCTCTACCTCTCTCTGTTGTCCCTCTTCTAGAAGATCAAGTTAGCCTCCGTCCTCAGCGCCCCAGAGCCAGGAAGGGGGTGATTAGGAAGCCCCTGCGTCCCCAGGACCCTTTCCCCGCAATCCCTTTCCTCCTGGAGCCACCTGGCCCCAGGGCAGACCCAGGCAGAGGCAGCCTCTCTTCTGAGCTCCAGCCAGCGGCTAGCCAAGCCCCGGGACGTCCCACGGGTGCCCTGTCTCAAGCCTCCTGCAGCCCCGACCTGCTCAAGGCCCGCTGCTCCCACCCCAAGCAGGAACCTGGTCTCGTCCTTGTTGCTTCCTTCCCTCACACCTCCAACTGGTGTGGAGTCCTGCAGACCCAGCCACCCGTCAGCTCTCCCCGGCCCTCTTCCCTCCACTTCCAGGGACAGAGATGTGGAGACTGTCCGGACCACTGCAGCGGCCCTCCTGTTGGCCTCCCCGCTTCCTGCCTCCCCTCCTTGGCCCTAGAGGACTTTTGATAGAACACAAACCTGCTCGTATCACTGACCTGCTTAAAACCTCTTTGGGGAAACTATCACCTTCAGGAAAAAAAATCCAGACTCCTTCCTGTGCCTTTCAGGACCTGGCCCTGAACTTTTTTCCAAACTGGTCTCTTATTGTCCATCCCAGCCCCCACCCAGGGCCCCACTCATTCGGAACTCCTTACAAATCTCTCAGTTTTGGTGTTCGGTGGTTGGTGCCTTTGACCCTCCCCCATCGTGTGCCCTCCCCCCCACCCTTCACTAGCTACACCTCACTCTTCCTTCAGACTCAACTCCCAGATCACGTCCTGCATGGGGCTCTCCCAGAATCCCTTCCCCACAGGCCGGATCCCGGACTACTCCGCACATCCCTCTCTGAGGGCCTACCGCATCAAGTGAATGTGACCGTCCACTTGTTGGTGACCTCTCTGAAAGGAAGAACACAGTGTCCTAGGCCAGGTGTGTGCACACGTCTCTTCCCAACCCCACATTCAGTGACATCACGTTGTTAGCTTGACGACAGCATTTACACCATGGTAGTTGGCAAACACTATAAACACTGCAAATCAGGATGTTTTCCCCCAACTCTGATGTGCAGGCAATGTGGTGTGTGGGATGAATGGGTGATGGATGGATGGATGGACGGAAGGTGAGAGAGAGGGATGGATAAATCACAGTAAGTTCCTTGCTCCATGTTCTGCTCCCTCACGGATGGGGGGGCACACACGGGCTTGCCCTCCATCAGACCACACCTCTGTCCTCAAGTCACACAACCTCAGGTTTGCTCCCTCCTCCGTCTCCTGTCTTTGTCCTCCTCACTAGTCTTTCTGGGAGGAACAGTTCTCACCAGCCAGTGGGTTAAGGGGTGAGGGAAACAGGAGGGTGTGGGCAGCATGGGACCTACCAGGGGTAGGGCAGGGTATGACAAGACGGGGGTTTCCTCTGCTGGTAGAGAGGGGCGGGAGGGGTGTCATCATCCCCGGCAGGGAAACTGAGGGGTAAGGTAGGTGACAGTGGGAGAGGTCAGGCCTGGGAGGGCAGCAGCAAGGGGCGGGAAAGAGGGCTGGGCTCCTTGCTGGGAAGGACACACAGCACCAGGACTGATGGACACCATCTCCTCGTTCGGGGCGCTGCGGGGACAACTCCTCACCTGTCGGCATGACGGGCCGCTCTCCCTCGGGTCTCCCCTGGCTCTCTTCCTCCCCTGTCTGGGAGGCCCCATCTGAGCCTGTGTCCCCAGCCCTGCCGGGCATGTCCCCATCTGCATCTGGGTCTCATCCTCTGTCTTCAGTTCCCTTTCTGCATCTCTCTGTCTCTGTCACCCCTCTGTCTCTATGCCTCCGTCTGTCTCCATCTCCCCCACCCTATCTCTGTCGCTCCTGTCCCTGCCTCTCGGTCCTCCCGTCTTTATGCCAGCCTCTCTCAAGGTCCTCGCCTCGCCCTCTGGGACCCCATCTCCTGGTCTCCCTCTCCCTCGGCGCCTCCCTCTCCCCTCTGTGTCTCTGTCTCTCAGCGCCCGCATCTCCCATCTCCGCACTCCCCGGCCTGCCCCCCTCAGCCTGCTCAGATTCCAAGGCGCAGATGGCAGGACGTTCACGCCGCAGTGCCTGCGAGCACAGGGCCACGGCTGCTTCTGGGACTTCTTAGCACCCCTGCCCCTGAGGCTGCTGGGCAGCAGTCAGTCACCTGCCGGCCTGCTGGGGACTCCCACTCAGCCCTGCGTGGCCTGCAGCCACCAGGGACTGGGATGAACTACCCCCTGGAGCAGACACTGTAGCACCACGGAGTGGGGACTCCCTGCTGCTGAGGGTTTGGTGGCCGGTGTCCCCTGCTTTCCTCAGGAACTTGGGCCAGGGGACGCTGCAGGCACCCCTGACCGATCCCCTTTACTTCCTCCCCGAGGGGGTGTCCTTCTTGACGTCTAACTGAAAGGCTTCTTGCTGCCGCCTCAGCGGCCCTCAGTCTCTGTGACTCAGCTTCTTCCCATCACAGCCGAAGCCTCCACCAGCAGCCTCCGCCAGGGCAGATTGCGGGGTACAGCCCCCCCCCCGGGGGGAGGGGCATCTGACCTGGGCCAGAACTGGGCCGAGGGAGAGGAGGCTCAGGTTCAGGGTGATGGGAGGTTAGAGCTGCCACCGCCTGGGTCCCCGCAGCGGAACAGGCTGCCCCCACCAGCCTGGCAGAGTGGAGCACCTCTCCCCAGGAGGCTGGCTGGGCGGGCGTGTGCACACACACCCACGCCCCAGGCGCCCAGACACAACACGCTCACCACAGTGCCATAGTCCCCACCTGCGGGCCCTGCAGCTGGTGTCCTGCCCCCTCCCTGCGCCTCACCTCCAAGAAGAGGGAATCGGGCAGAGCCACCTGGTGGGGGGGAGCATTGAGGCGAGAGGAAGGTGTGCCCACATGGGGTGATGGTGATGGAGGAGGGGCTGGGGCTGGGGTGCATCTGGCTGGACAGGGCAGCTGAGTGTGCACGACATGAAAGGCACAGAGGTCAGCGGGGTGGGGGAGGGGGCTCTGATCCGCCTGAAAAGTGAACATCTCACATCAGCTCCGGGCCTGGCTTGGACCTATGCTCCCCAGCCTCGCCCCAGACCCTCCCCCCGCCCCCGCCACGAGGACCACCTTGCCGCTATGGCCAGCCCCTTCCCCCCAGCTCCTCCACATAACTGTCCCACCAGGGGCTGGGGAAGTGCATCACCTCAGCTCTCTACCGGGAGAGGTCGGGTTTTGGCAGCCCAGTCCCCTGCCTGAGCCTCAGGGAGGCAGGAACACCCAGGAAAGAACACAGAACGGTCTGTGGTGGCAGTACCTGCTGACTGCACCCCCCTCCCAGCTTTTCCAAGAATCAGCCAAGAGGGTGACCTAGAAGACCAAACTGGGGCAAGCGGCTACCTTCTGGAAGGAACCCTGTTGGGAGGCCCCATGGGACCTGCTCTCACCCCCCAATCAGTTTGGGGGGTTGGGGGCAGTGGGGTCCCCAGGCCACCCCTCGTGTCCTCAGACAGCTCCGGGAGTGAGAACAGCCTCCTCCCGCTCAGCCCAGATCCCGTTGCTTACAGCCATCGGCCCCACAGAACAAGCCTGCTCCCTCTTCCACATGACAGCCCTTCAAATATTTGAAGACAGCTCGCCTGTCCCCGCTGAGCCTCCTCTTCTCCTGACTAAACATCCCAGTTCTTAGAACGATTCCTCAAACGCGATGGTTTCAAGTCTCTTCACCATGCTGGGCGTTCTCATCCACCCAGCCGCCCCACTCACAGCAAGGCTCCCGGAACGGAGGCTGGGAGCAGATGGCCTCCCTCCCTACCGGACAGGCCTCAGCTCCACCCAGGCGCAGCCACCAACCCTCTCTTCCTCGCCCCCACCCCCCACCTCCAGTCAGGCCCACCTCCAATTACTGAATCAGATGAAGGCTGGGGGGGCCCAGTGCTGGGCTGGGGGGATCCCCCAACACCTTCTCTCCCCTCTGTATCTTCTCCAAAGACCTGAATCTCTTCCAATGACTTGTCCCTCCGGAGAGGCCCTATCCACGTCTGATGCTCACCACTCACTCATCCTTCAAAGCCCACCTCCTCTGAGAAGCCTTCCCAGATAGAACACACCCAGCTCAGATGCTGCGCCTGCCTCGGGCAACCTCCATACCGAGAGACTGCGTGACACTCACCGGTTTTCACCCTCCAGAGTCCCTACACATTGTTGCGTCTCCCTCCTGTCCTCCCTGCCATCAGGCTAGCGGCATGCAGAGGAAACTGGAAATGGGGGTGGGAGGGCAGGAAGGCAGAGGGTCCCCAGCCCCAGGGACCGTGCCCTTGCACACGCCCCTACCTGTTCATGGTACTCGATGCCCATGCTGAGTGTGTTGACCAGGATAGCAATCATGATTCCCCGGCCAAAGTACTTGCTGTCCACAATCTTCCGGAAAGTGTCACAGATCAGCCTCCAGAAGGCCAGCACGGAGCTGGGCTCCACGTCCAGCCCCAGGCTCCGTCGGTGCCGGTTGTGGGGGTCCCGGGGATCACCGTGCTGGGCGTCTTGTGTGAGCTCATACACAGCCTCACTGTCTGAGTCAGGCATCTCATGGCCGGCGAGCTCCCCCTGCCCTACCCCTGCCCGGGCGCAGTAGGGGCAGCTGTCTGGGCCACGGGCTCCACTGTCTGCCTTCAGGCAAGGGCTGGAGATCTTGCAAGAGCTTTGGCAGGCGCCTAGGACAGGAGGGGAGAGGTTAGAGGCTCCAAGGTTTCCTACTTGAGGCGGCCCTTCCCTCAAAGTGTCTATAAAATGAGTAGGGGAGTATGGGGTTCTTTTAATGACAGGGGTGCGAGGCACTTAGCAGGCCAGGGGCACTGAATGCCCTGCAGCGTGGGCAGTCCTGAGCAACAGAATGGCCCCAAATGCCAATAGCATTCCACTGACAGTCACTGCCAGGGGTCCTAGGGTTTGGCAGGTGGCCTTGATGTCCCCTGAGGTCCTGGGCAGCTCCCCTGTCCGAGGAGCCTTTAGCAAGGAGCCTAGACCAGCTCTCCTTCCCAGGAAAGCCAGGCCTGCACCAATGCTGCTGTGAGTAGCATTTCCCAAGGGATCCTTAAGAAACACACGCACAGATCTGTGCTCATGTACATCCACACCCAGGCACGTACACACGTGCAGTGAACACACGCTCACATGCACACATGTACTATGCACATATACGTACCATTTGCAAACCGCTCAGACCTCCACAGCCAAACACGCATGTGCACAGACACGCGCACGTTATATAACGCCCATGTGCCAGGCATGGGCACACGTGGGTGTGCGTACGGACCAGAGCACCACCCCAGCGTGTACACACACGCAACTGCACATATCAGACACATGTGTGCACATACACACATGAACACTAAACATGTGCCTGCACGTGCATCCGGACACACACTGGACACCTTCGTGCACACACCAGGCTGCATGCACTCATGCACACAGTGACCTATCCCAAGATACCATGGCCATTGAAATCTGGCTCGGATCGTAGAGTCTGAGCACTGGAGGGAAGCTCAGAGAGCGCCCGGGAAAGCACGTCGGGTGAGGTGCAGGCATCTTGCTCAGGGTCTGGCCCCCAGGAAGCACCCAACAAGGTTTCCCCTTCTGATTGCACACGGGAGGGCTAGCCAGCAATGACCACAGCCCCAGCCCTGCCTTCCACACAGGGGGGGACTGAAACATGCGTGTACATGACTGGCTTCCAACGCACAGCAGGGTGGCCAGAAAGCGGGCGCGGGAGCCCTCCCCAGGGCGTTCTGTGACGGCGCCTTCCTGTCCCGGCCCACGTTCTCACACGACATCCCACACATGTCCCACTGCCCCCACGTGCCACATCCTTCCTGAAACCCTGGGCTTCGGCTACAGTGAGTCTGCCTTCGGGGGAGGGCTTGCCACCCTTGTCTGACAGGGGGTAGGGAGGACACCCACAGGCAGCGAGTGTCTCACTTCTCCTGTGACACCGGGTGTTCCTCCCACCAGACTAGCAGCCCCCTGAGGACTTGCTGCTCTAGGCCCCCAGTCTCCCTGTGGGGAGCCAATGAAACTTATGTTCACGAGAGTCTCCTTAGTGTGGGGCTCGGGGCTGGCCGTGGTCACACACCATTTCCCCTGGGGGCCTCGGAGCCAGATGGCCCTGAGTTCACACCTAACAAATGGCACAACCTTGAGCTGGCAAGTCAAGCAACCTCTCCAGGCCTCCTTTTCCTCACCAGTACAATAGGGACGGTAAGAAAGCTTATCATCTAAACCGTTGAGAGGATCCAGTGGGATTCCGCCTGCAAAGCACGCGACAGGCACAGAACAGTTGGTCAACAACTGTTAGGTCTTCTTGCAAACAGCGTAGAGCAGAGCATATAGCAGGTGTTCATCCCATGATGGTTATTATTCTCATTACAACACAAGAATTAAGATTCCCACTTGAAGGGATGAGAAACTCAGGGCTCAAAGAAGCGGCGGGACTGATTGAAGGTCCCAAGGCCTCAAGTGGCAGAATGGGAATCAGGGGCCCCCAGTCCTCTCTGGGACACCACCCGGCCCCTAGGCCAGGGCCCCAGCATGCCCCACCCCACCCCCCAGAGTACTCACCTGTGCTCTGTGTCTCCAGCAGCTTGTGCATGGAGCTGTAGGGCCCGGGCGGGATGTTGAGGCTGGTGAGCGTGGGCGGTCCAGAGGTGGGGGCCACCTCCACTAGTGCTTTCTCCTTCAGCATCTCCGGGGGTGGGCTGGTGTGCACAGTGGGGTACACCTTCCCGCTGCCCACAGTCCTGCCCGATGCCTCAGATGGTGACCTGGGAGGCGGTGCCTGGCAGCGGACTGGCTCCAGGTGGCAGTCGGCATGGTAGAAGCTGTGCACAGACTCTGCGCCCCCCGGAGGGCCCCCCGAGAGGGCGGGCGTCGAGGGCGGTGGCAGCATGAGCCGGCGGGACCCACTGGCATCCCGGTCCTGAATTTCCGGGCTGGCCCGGGGGGCCCGCAGCGTCCCATTGCCCAGGTGGTAGTGGTGGTGGTGATGGTGGTGATGATGCACCAGGTGGTGGACGGATGGACGGCGGTGGGAGCGAGAGCAGCTCCCGCCAGGCTGGGGCTCCTGGCCTGCACGGGGCACTGGGCTGCTCAGCAGCCCAGCCCGCACGCCCACCGCCCGGGAGACCTGGGCCAGCCTGCGGGCCGCCTTCCGGAGGATGTACACCAGGTACTTGAGCAGCTCCTCGTAGCAGCTGCCTGGCTCGGAGAAGCTGGCCAGGGTGCTCGCATTGGACAGGAACCGCACGCGCTGCTCCCGCATCAGCTGGCTTTCTCGCTGCTTGGTCTCTGAGAACTGCGTGGCGATCACCACCAGGCACAGGTTGATCATGAAGAAGGAGCCCACCTGTTGGGGTGGGGACAGCAAGAGGAGATGTCCTGAAGAAAAGGGAACCGCAAGGCGAATCGCCGCATCCCAAGCACGTCCTACACGCCAGGCGCTGGGCTCAGTTACCATCCAAGCATGATCTCATTTTATTCTCGTGACAGTCTCAAGAGGTGACACTTTTATAACCTCTGTCTGACAGGTGAGGAAACGGGCTCAGAGAGGTCAAGGCATTTGCCCAAGATCATTCAGCTAACACACACGAAGCTGAGACTTGGACCAAGCTCTATGGAATTCCAAGGCATTGTTATTGATTGCGATGGTATCCTGCAAGGATTTCTCCCAAATTCCCTGCCCCTATCCATGGCCAGCCATGGAGATTCTGAGCACCCCTCCCCAGTTCCTGTTAGGAGCAGAGAAGGCTGTAGAGATAAATGCAATCTTGGGGACATGGGGTTCTCACGTTGGGTTGAGCCTTCGAGGTCTTGGCAAAAACAGTTTCCAAGACCTCTGCATTTAGTCCCACTTCCAGCTGCACGCCCTGGGGTGAGACCCTCAGCCATGGGGCCTCACTATCCTCCTGATCGTTGACCTTCTGTATCTTCCTTCCCTGCGCCTCTCCCCTCCCCAAGCAGGGTGATGGGCTGAACCCCGATCCCTGCAGACTAGCCAAGCTGCCGCCCTGACTTGCCCACACTCCCTCATCCCTGTCCCCGTGCCTCAGTTTCTCCAGAACTCCAGGATGGCCATCGCAGGGACAACAAACCAGAATGAAGGAAATGAATATTTATGGTGACAAAGCGGATTTTTTTTCTAGATTGTGTCCTAGTAATTATGATAATTAACTTCATTAATATGACTCCGGAGAGCTGTTTGGAAGATTTTTCATGGGGTGTGTGGGTGGAAAATAGGCCCCTTACCACCCTGTCTGCTTCCTTCCCCTCCTCCAAGCCCAAGGAGAGAAGCATACTGAAAAGACCATGCTTCCCAGAGATGCTGGCTTTGCCACCCCCCAGGTGATGGTGGGGGACGGGAACAGGTCCCAAACCTGACCCGCTTCCATATGCAGGGGCAGGAGGGGGTGGCCTGGAGGACTGGTTCTTTCCCAGGACCCACCCTCTGCCTCTCGCCAAGAGCGCCCTTTGTCTGTCTCCACCTCTCTCCGGAGTTTGCCCTAGGTCCCGAGTAGATCTTAACCTCTGTCTTAATCTCTCTCTCTCAATATCTGTCCCTCTCTCTGGTTCTGTCACTGGCCTCTTGGTGACCTGGAGAAGGGCTGGACTTGGAGACCATAGCCTGGGGTTGAATTCTCGGCCCCTGCCACTTCCTCAGCCCAGTGACGGGGCCCTCTAAAGCTCAGGGTTCTCGTTTAAGAGATGGGGCCACTTCCCCGCCGGCCCCGCCCCACCGCCCGGGGGACTGTGAGGACTAAGCAGGCAGCAGATGTCACAGCGCACATCGGCAACAACGTCCACCCAGCCAGATCAATCCACGGCACACGCAGAGCCCATGACGGGGTCGGACGAACGAGGAAACGTGGGTTTCCTCTCGGTAAAATGGAGATGATGATGGGATCGTGGTGAGGATTAAAGGCACCAGCACATAAAAAGTGCTGAGAGCAGGACTGGTGCATCGTAAGTGCTCAATAAATATTAGCTGTAAGTAGTAGCAGTTCAGTTATGAGCTAGGAATGGTAGGAATGACAACTATTAAACATTGCTTCTCTTGCCTCTGTCTTCTGTCCTCATGAAGCCTTGGAGCTTCTGAGCTGGAAGGAACAAGAGGTCGTGCAGTGTTTCTCAACACTGAATGCCGGGGAGTCTGGGTGGCATAATTCTGCGTTTGCGGGACTGTCATGTCAGGATGTTTACCTCTCTCCCCTGCTCCCCAACCGAATGCCAGGAGTGGTCCCCTAGACCTCATGAAAAACAGGACCACCCTTTGCTATTTCTAAATGCCCCCTGGGTCGAGAATCACCCATTTTACTGATGAAGAAGCAGAGGCCTGGGGTGAGGCTGGAGGGCTCATGGGGAATGACTTGCCCAAGGTACTAAGTGATAGAACCAAGCCTTGACCTTGGATTTCCACCTGACCCCTCACGACCGGTGCCCTCTCTGCCTGAGTCTCTGTGGGACCTGTCCCTGAGACCAAGCTAGTCCCTCTCTGAGTTCCCCCCACCTGTTTCCCCAGGACTCCCCCGCCCACAGGGGCCCAAGGAATCACTCACGATGATGAGGAGGATGAAGTAGATGAAATTGTAGAAGGAATGAGCATCCATCACAAAGTACATGATGTCGACCCAGCCCTCCAGTGTGATGACCTGGGGAGGGTGCAGAGGGACAGGCTGACTCGGGGGGGCCCCCCTAAAGCCTCCTGTGGTCTCCTCAGAGGCCCCGGCCCCCTCCCAGCCCTGAGGACGACCGCTCTGAGGCCGGACTGCGTCCTGGTGCTTGCGTTCTGGGGAACGTCTCAGTACCCGGGCTGTCCCACCTGGAAGATGGCAATCCAGGCATAGCCGATGTTGTCGAAGTTGATGGCGCCCTTGAAGGGGTTGTGCTCCCCTGCGGAGCAGTTGGTGTAGTACTGGTTCCAGTTGACGCAGGTGGTGTTGCTGGAGCTGTTATACGCCTCATAGTCCAGGCCGCAGGGGGGGCCACCGCCTCCCTCGCCGCGCAGCGTGGGCACACTCCTGCACGAGCGCATGCCATTCTCCCGCGGCTGGGAGCAGATGAAGGGGTTTTCGTCCTCATTCTCCGTCTGGTAATAGCGCTCCAGGTCCACGCTCAGGGGGCTGCAGGGGGAACAGGGAGGAGCTGGGAGCAGGGGTCTCCGGGGAGAGGTCCCAGGAAGGATGAGCTGCATGGGTGCAGTGAGACCTGCAGGGTAGGCAGGGCAGGGACGAGAGTCGGGCACGCATCGGGCAGGGGCGGGATTTGTGGGTGTGGGTTGGAGGGCACCAGGAGTGTGCGGACTGAGTGTGAAATTCCAGAGTGGGGACGAGGAAAGGTTATGTCCCAGGGTGATGGTTTTCTAACGTGGCTGCACATCAGGCTCACGGCAGAGCTTGTAAGGCTCCCCAAGGCCATGCCGAATGCCACGCCGATGAAATCAGAGCCTGTAGGGGACCCAGGCCTCAGGAATTTGTTTTTAATTCCCCAGGTGACTCCAATGTGTAGCCAAGTTTGAGAAACAGACATGTCACCGATGTGAAAACAGCAATGTCAATGGCAACAGGGACTGAGGTGGGTCCCAGCCCCACACCCACTCCCAGGTCACCCCCATCCCGGGCGACACTCACAGGCTGAAATTCTCCGGCAGGAAGCATCGGTTACGAAGCAGCCCTGCCCACAGCTGGACGCCAACGATGCCGAAGATGAAGAAGACGAAGAAGCAGAGCAGCAGGACGTTGCCCAGCATGGGCAGTGTGTCCAGCAGCAGCGTGACGAGGATGCGCATGCCTGTGGGGGCAGAAGCCACGCTGGGGGTGCCAGGCTGGCTGGGCTAGGCTGGCTGCCACAGGCCTGGCAACACTCCCAGAGGGGGCCCATCGGGGTTTCCGGGGCTGAGAGGCCCGGCTCAAGCTGGAGGGGAGACCAACAGACACCTCTAACTTCACAAGCAGGCCGGGCAGCCCCTAGTCCCTGCCCACTATCCCTCTTGGCGTGTCCATATTAATCAGCGCATAATACCGCCAAGGATGAGCCAGAGTGATCAAGTTTTCCAAAGCTCCTGTCTCCTGCACCGCACCCCACCTAACTCCCCACATCATCTCGGTTTACAGATGAGGATCAAAGAGGCTCAGAGGACCGACATGACTTGTCCAGTATCACAGAGCTGCCCAGCATTCTGCTTCTGGATCCCGCCTCCCAACACACACACACACACACACACACACACACACACACACACACACACACACTCGCTTCCTACCTCCTTCTCTCACCTGACACAGTCACCTGACCTTTCTAAGTCATCAGTTATCACCATTGCAGTCACTGGGGAAACTGAGGCAGAGAACTCCAGGAGGAACGTCAGTAAGGAAGGAATCTCACTTTGAGAGCCAGACCCTCAGCAAGGGTCCAGATGCCCTGAGCTTCACTATGGTTCTGAGCCCCCTGCCGAGTTCATTCTCTGTTGATGCAGATCCCCACATCGGGGACGAGGAGACATAAGTCCATCTTCTCAATGAACAAGTCCCTCTGCAGGGAAAGCCACCACAGCTTCCCCACCCCGCCAAGCCCTGTTGGAGATACTGCCCTCCCTCCTCACTCTAGGCCCAGGACCCCATTGCCCCACATGGTCTGAGCCACCCCCAGGCCACCAAGCCCTTGTTAAGCACACAGACCTCTAATGGCTTGTCTTGACCCTTGAAGTGCCACTCATGGCCCCCTGCCCCTCCAGGGCAAAAGTGTCTAAGCAGCAGCTAATTAACCCTCCTGGTGCCTGCAGCCGTCCTGCCTGGCCTTTCCAGCCTGGCCTTCTCACTCAGTCCCTCACGCCCTCCTCCAGCCCCATCCTCCTTCAGCTCCTCTGTGCTCCAAGTGAGATCAATTCCTCGGGGTTTGCATTAAGGGAATTACACCGCTGGTTAGACAGAGGCCTATAAATCTACCAGCCATCACCTGGGGTGGGAGAGGAGGTGACAGCATGCATGCCCCTCGTCTGCAGCTCCTGTTAGCACTAACGCCCCAAAGCCCGGAGGACACATTGAGCAGCTCTGCCCACCCAAAGGCAGCTGCATCTCATACACACGCGCGCACGCACACACACACACACACACACACACACACAGCACAGGGGGCTGCCGCTACGTTAGGCACAGAGCCCCAGAAACATGCCCCGGCCCCCCCAACTCCTGGGATTGCAGTGGAGACCATTTGCTGTCTCTGTAGGTTGGGGACTTGCAAAGGGGGCCTGAGCAAGGGTGGGGGGGCAGGATGTAGGGGGAGCTGGAGCTGCCAAAGCTTGGCTGGCTCGGGAAACCAATGCGGTTTAATTTAGATAATGGTCCCGCAGTCAGTTGCGGCAGCGGGTTGGAAGGGGGTGGGAAGGAGGAAGGGGACACAGGCACAGGGTGAGACACGGAGTGGCCTTGTCTGGAGAGAAGTCATGCTCACTGTGGCTAGTATGGTCTCACCGACGAGAGCCCGACTGCGTGAGAGGCCGTTCTAGGTAGAAAAGGCCATTCCACATTGTACCCAGCCCCCCTGGCCTACCGGCTTCTCTACCCTGTTCCCACTCACCCCTATCCCCCTGCAGGGAACAGTCTTCTAGCTGAAGGGAAGGGGTATTCTGACACATGTCTGAGACTCTGACCCCAAATCAGGCTAAAATAAGGGTGACGGTCTTTCCAGGTGACTCTCATAGGGCCACAGGCAGGTGGGTGGGTGGGGGAGGCTCCACTTAGTTCCAGTGGCCCCGGCTCCCCACTGAGCCCCTCTGTGATGAGGTCTGCCTCGGACTGCCAGGCCCTGATGAAGCCGGTGAGTGGTCAAGAGGTAGGGGTGGGATCTGGGATTTCCATATTTCCTCTGGGGGCTCTCCATCCAGGGGCTGAGGGCCAAGGGGTCACTCACTGGGCACCCGGTTAATGGCCCTGAGCGGTCGCAGCACACGGACTGTCCTGACAGCTGAGAAGCTGACGTTCTGCAGGTCCAGCGAATACTCCAGCATCCTGCAGGGAGGGGCCCAAAGGGAGGCCCTTTGAGTCTGAGGCCGCCGTGGGGGTCAAAAGAGGTCAATGAGGAACCCTGCTGCAGTGGGGCAGCAAACCTCTGACTCCTCCCCCTCCTCCACCAAGGGACCCCGAAGAGCCGGCTCCCTGGGGGCAAGGCCACCCCCAAGCCAAGGACAGATTCCCATCGGGAAATGAACAGAGGATGGTGTGGATGCAGGGACTTGAGCGCTCCAGGCAGGACAGCCTCGGACCCGGAGTGGACAGCCGGGGAGAAAGCATGGCCAAAAGTGGGCTGGGCAGGGGGGCGGGGGGGGCGGCAGTGCTGGGGCCTAGAACCCTGGCCCTGGGGGCGCGCACTGATCTGGTTGTTGCTCTCCCACCTCCAGCCCCTGCGCTCACCCTGCAATGACGATGAAGAAGTCAAGCCGGTTCCAAGTGTCTCCCAGGTAACACTTTTTCCCAAAGATGCCCAAGGCCACCATCTTCACCACCATCTCCACCGCGAAGAAGGCAAAGATGAAGTCATCAAAGGCCTGATGTGGGGACGAGAGGCTTTTGAAACTGGGGGGGGGAGGACACCCCCCACTCCCTCCCCCACCATCGAGGTCAGGGCCTCCCCCAGAGACGGTGTCCGCACTTACTCAGCTCAGGAGCTGCCCTCCCCCCGCACTCCGCCACACACCCACCCACCCACACGCACACACCCCCACACACACCCCCACACGCATGTGCACACATGCGCCCGCGCACACACACCCACGCGCACACATGCACCCCCACACACGCGTACACGCACGCACACACCCACACACGCGCGCACATGCCCCCACACACGCGCACACTCACACCCACACACGCACACACACACACCTGCAGGATCCGGCAGCGCTGGGAGTCACAGGCGATGTCCTCACATGGCCGGAACATGCCCAGGGTCACACAGTTGAGAAGGATGACCAACATGCTGATGCGCTCAAACCAGGTATCCGGGGGGAGGGGTCAAGGAAACTGCTGGCCAGGGCTGAAGCCATGCCCGTGCCCCCCTGCCTCCCCCCCACCAAGCCTCCTGCTTCTTGTCCTTCCCCCACCCCCATCTGAGACGGGGCCAGGTGCAAAGGGTGGGCCCGTGTGTCTGAGCGAGCCCGGCCCAGGCCCAGGCCCACCTTGGCCATCCCTTCTCCGGGCCCAGCCTCCTCAGCTGTAAGGTAGGAAAAGCCACAAATACCCTGACTATTTGCACAAGCCATTTGGGGGATAAAATCAATCGTGCCGGCGGAAATGCCAGACACCAGGAGTGTGCTGCTGAATCTGAATCCTATGCTCCCTACCTCACAGGGAAGATGTGAGAAGCAAATGAGAGAATGTAGTGAATGTGTGACACAAACCTAAAGTCGGATTATGCCTGCCTTACAGTTTACCAAGCACTTTCACGCCATGCCACATCTGATGCTCACAACAGCCCCGCAAGCTCTCCGGGGTAGATCATGTTCTTCCCCGGAACCCAAGCACACTAAGGCCCAGGAGAGCCAAAGTCCTGCGCTGAAGGTCATGGGAGAGGCCGGGAGGAGACTGAGGCGTCCAAGCTCCTGATCTGGGGCAGTTCTTTCTGCAGTCGCTCCGGCGCGCAGGGGAGGGCCATCAGGGCGCCCTGGCACCAGACAGACGGGCAGAAGCGGGCAAGAGGGTCCATGGCGGTAGCTCTCCTTCACCACAGTACAGGAGCCAGACGCTCCCACCACCCACCTGCCCCCCGGCCTCTCAGAGCCCTCAGATGGCCTCCAGACACACTCCCACATTTAAATAACGAGGACCCACTGCCCTGGGCCAGATGTGAGTCCCCAGCCCACGCAGAGTAGACAGTACTCTGCACACACGGACCCCAAGTCTTTCCACGTAGTGGATTTTATTAAGGGGCTCACTTCCAGTCCATCAATAGGAGAATGTACAAAGTGGCCTCTGGACCTTAGAAGGTTCTGGATGCTGGACTCATAGATAAGTGACCCAGCATTCTTTTTTTCCTCAAAGAAAATACGGGGCGGGGAGAACAAAGAGGGTAGAAAAGAGCAGAAAGTGGAGACCGGGCAAAGGAGGGACCTCAGGGATGAAGGTGGGGAGGGTGTCCTGGCAGCCCACGACACGACCCGCCAAGCCAGAGTGTGGGGCGCAGAGGGCCTAGAGCAGGCGGAATCTTCCTGTCATAACCTCACTTCTGCAGTGAGAAGGCTCAGTCCGGGGACCCCAGGCCTTTCCTCCCAGCTGGTCCCAGCCACCCCCCCATCTCTGTCCTGAACCTTAGGCCACCCTGCAGCTCAGCACACCCTCAATCCCCTCCCAGGCCCCTCTGCCACCTAGGCCCTTTGCTCTCACCTCCCTTCCCACCATCAGGCACCCAAACAGGCCAAGATACTGCAATTTCCCATGCCTCCGCCTCTTCCTCACAAGAATAAGAGTAAAAAAAAAAAAACAACAAAAAAAAAAAACAGTTCTAGGTTTTTGGGGTAAGTAGATGGAAGGGGGAAATAAAGAGAGTGCTCTGTTTCCATGGAGCTATTTTCCAGAGTGGAGCCTGAGCCCAATGGATGTCTCCCCAGAAGGGGGGTCAGCCAGGGGTCACCCTGGAAAAAGGAGGATGGGAAGGGAGATCCCTCGGGGTGATTCTCTGGAAAGGGAAGGACACAATTACCCTCAAGACTTGGTCTGCTTTCCCAAGCTAGCCCCCTCCTCTCCTCTGCAGGGAAGGGACCCACGTGAGCAGATATCTCTGCAAGGGGGACTGTGGGTAGTTCTCTTGGGAAGAGGGGCTCCCGGAACACCTGTTTGGACCCCTCGAATGGCAGTGATTCCGTCATGCCATCTGTGTGCACGGGTCTCATCTCCCTTGCTGCGGCAGGGACACTCTGACATGCGTCCACATCCCCTACAAAGCTGACAGTGGGGCCTGGCATGTAGCAGATGATCAATACGTGCGGGAAACGAATGAACAAATGAATTGATCAATCATCAGTCTCCCTGCTTAGAAGCCAGTGTATCTCCCCATTCATGTTTTCCTGCCTTGTTTGCCTCAACAGTGATCAATTGATAACTGGGGGGGGGGGGGCAGAAGTGACACCACAGAGGAGCTGGGACTCCTTCTGTCTTCAGCTTCTACATGCTCACACTGGGGCCTCTTATAGCTAGATTCTGCCTCCACATAACCCCATCTCCAGCTCTTAACCATGGAAACCCCTTCTCAAGGGGCCCCCTTGGCAATTTAGCACACTCCCAGGTACGTTCTATCTGCTCTCTACCTTTCCCCTTTCCCTACCGGTAAAGTTAACGGACAGGGAAGACACTAAGGCACAGGGAAATTTGGGACAATCTGATTTGAGAAATAATTAATGAGGACGGGGGTCTTTCACCCTTCTCAGGGTAGGGCTCGTTTCCTTGGGAACATGGCCTTATGTCACTGTGTGATGTTCCTCTGTTACCATAACAACAGGAGGATGTGTCACCAGGTGGTGTGGATCTGTTGCTATGGCAATTAAAGGGACCCCTCACACATGAACTCCCCTTCACCAGACTGCTGTCTTGTCCTCATGCAGGGAAGGGAAAACAGGAGACCCACAGGTTATCAGGTTGGGGGGAAACCATGTGACAAATCCCCATGGCAACCAAGGGAACGGGGGACACTGGTTGCCATAGAGACTATGAGAGACCTGTGCAGTCACATGTCTACTGTTGCTATGGCAACTGTCCGGGCTGGAGTGGATCCCAAAGGGGGAGGTGGGTAGGAGAGGGGAGGCTCTTTCTTCTCCCCACAACCCACCATCAAAAGCAGAGAAAAAGGAAATGGCAGGGCGAAGAAACCCACTTCCATCCCTCCTCCTCTTCTCCCTCCAGGAGAGAGAACTAGAGCATGTTATATGTACAACCGAGTCCTCTCCGTGGGGCTTTATCTAGAGCCCTTGCCCAGCCTGGCAGCTGTAAGAGAGAGGGAGGTGGGGAGAGGAGGGAGGAGGCCTGGGGCACCTCCAGGGGCACGGGGGCTCAGGCGTGACTGAGAACGGAAGCAGGCCGCCCAGCTGCCCCACTCCCCAACTGGAGCCTGGAAATCTGAGACTAAGGAGCACTGAGGAGGAAATGGGCCTGGACCCAGGAATCCTGGCCTCCTAGTATGAGTTGGGAAGGTGGGATTCTTGTCTCGCCCGCCCCACAGAGAGGCTGGCATCTATGGGGGCATTCAGCATTCCGGGGGTGGGGTGCAATATAGGGGCTCAGCAGTGTGGCCGGCACTGGGGAGGCGGAAAGGGGGATTCCCCCAGCCAAGCCCCCACTCCCACAGCCTGTTTCCCAGTGGTCTCCTCTGCTCCAGCCTGTGGGCGTGTGGGGAGAGAGGTTTCCAGCTGAACTGAAAACTGAAGCCTGAAGAAAGGCAGCCGGCCCCACCCAGAGACAGAGACGTGAGACCCAGAGACACAAGAGAGCCGGCCTGTTGGAATCTTTGGAAGGGGAAATAGGCCAGAAATCTGATTCAAACGTCTGTGACTCTGTGTGTGTGTGAGTGAGTGCGCGCGCGCGCGCACACACACACACACACACACACACACACGTGAGCAGTTGTGTCTGTCGCCACCCTGGCTGAGGCAGGCAGGGTGGGGTGAGGGCTGGGGCGGGAGCGAGGGAGGGGTAAGGGGGGGTTGAGTGGCGGGGGTAATCCCAGGAATGGCTCCAGTTGGCACTATGGGTGATGGGGAGCCCCCCAACAGTTCCGCGGGGTAGAGTGGGTGTGTGACCCAGCAGGAAGGTGGGCCTGGGGCAGAAGGAGTGCCAGAGGGTGCTCTGCTCCCCCAGTCCTGTTCAATTCCCCAGTCCCCCTCCCCAGAACCCCCTCTGGAGAGTCTTGGGTTTTAAAATGAGAGGAGGGAATTGGTGAGGAGACAGGAAGAACACCCCCGTCCCACTTCCTCTGAGGACCAAAATGGAGATTTCTCCCTAGGTAAGAGAAACAGGCAAACTTGGGGCACTGGGACAGTGGCAAGGAAAACTCCAGAAATTCCTGGTGCCCCCTCCCCTCCAGACGCACACACAGTGACGCATTCACACGCTTACACTCACTTCTGGAAGCCATTAGGGCTCCTGCCTTTCGGGCCTCCCCCTTCTCCTCCCCCTACTCCTGGCAGGCTCCCTTCTCCCCCTCTGGCCCCCCTCCCACTCCCCCTCTCGGCATCCCAAATGCCAGCCTGTGATTTCCAAATGAGAAAAAGCTGTGCTGGGCTCTGAGCTTGGAGAAACTCCTACACAAACTTCCAGATGTGACACAACAGCCGGAGAGGGAATGCTCAGGATCTCCTTCCCGGGAGAGGCGAAGCGCTCCCTCACACTTCAAGAAACACATACTGGAAAGTCTAACTCGCTCCCCCTATAACCGGGGAGGAGGGGGGCCCTACTGATGTGAGTACCCCTGGTCTTCCCAGTACCAGCACATGCACTTCTGAGCCTCTCTTCCTTTTGCTGCCCTCCCTTCCCCCATACACACACACACACACACACACACACACACACACACACACACACACACACACATTCACACAGGCACACTACTTCCTACCTGGGTCTAGATCTCCTCTCCAGGAAACCTGGTGTGTTAGCGGCTAAAGGAGGAGGGACTGAGAAAAATGCCATCAAAAATCTAACTAGCTTCAGTTAGTGGGGGAGGTGTCCCTATGTCCCTCAGACTCAGAGGTGCAGAGAACCTTGTGGAGCCAAGCGAAGCTTCACTGATACCAAAAGGAGAGAAAGGGAAAGACTGAAGTCCAAGAGTCAGCTCAGTGCCCCTCTGGCAATGACAATACAGGTTTCCCTTGATGCTCAGGGGTGATGGGATTCGTGGGGCACAGCTTAGGCAGCCCCTTGGCCAAGGAATTGTTCTCAACCCATCCTCAGCCAACCCAGGCTTAGTGACTTGTCTAGATCTAGTGATGCCAATGCCCCACACCCCAGATGTAAGCCTGCTCCTCCATCCTCAAGAGGAGCACTGGGGTCCCACCTCTCTTTCCTCATTCCAGCCCTCTCCACTTGCTTCCTCCCAGAGCCCCTCAAGGAAGGAATCTGCCCCCAGACCGTCTACTAGCACCTAGAGATAGGGCAGGTGGGGAGATGCTGGCTGAGAGGTCTGGTTGTTTTAGAGGGGGAGGGAAAGGGGAGAGAAGGTCTCTCTACCTCCCCTAGACTCCCGAGGAGGAGGGGAGGGGGATGGGGCTTTTCACCATTCATGGAGAGGGCAGGTGGTTAGGGGTAGAGAGGAGGGATGCCCAGAGCCCATCTTCTCAGACATTAGTTCCCCATGTCCATCTCAACCGTGGAGAAAGGGGCCTGGGGGTAGGGTTGCGGAGGTAGGGGAGTCAGAGCCCTCTGAGACCCCCTATCTCTCTCTTTCTGAAGCTCAGAGAGAAAGGAAGAAGGGGTAAGGGATGGAGAGAGGGTGTAATGGGGGGGGAGCTTCCTAAAGACCTGCGGGGTGTAGAGGGGGGACCCAAGTTCACATCCCTGCTTTGCCCACTAGAGGCAGAGAGCTGCGGAGAGTGAGGGCGGCGCCAAGCCCCCCCCCCCCAACCTCCCTCAAAGCAGAGTCCCGGTTGGGCTCTTAGGGTTTACAAGGGAAACCTGAGGTCTCCCACCCCAGTCCAAAAGAGCCTCTGAGCTGAGAGGAAGGAGTCAGGAGAAGCTGTCAAGCCTGGGGATGGCAGCGCACCCCCCCTTTCCTTCCTGCAGTGACGGGACCCACCCGGAGCCTGGGAGCCCTGCATTAGTTAAGCGGCGCTTTGTGCTAGGGGCTGAAGGGGAGAGGCCAGGGGGCTGAGGGGGCTGGGGTCTCCCCTATCACTCCAGACCAGGAGGAGGATAGAGAGCAGTGCCAAATCGATCTCCCCGGAATGTGGGGCTTGCATTCCACAAACCCAGCCGAGGGGGAGACCCTGGGGTGCCGAACCCGAGTCTTCCTTAGCCAACCAGCTCACAGCCTCACTGTTCCCCCAATACTTTCTCCGAGGCTGCGGTCTCCCATACCTGCTCTGCCGACAGGCGGGAGCACTCTGTATTTGTGACAGGGTAATAACTTGGACCGGCTTAATCCCATCCCCCGCTGGCCAAAGCTCTCGCCACAGTCTTTCGCTCCACAAGACAAAAATCTAGCACAAAACTCCCCAACCCCAACACAAAGCACCCGGCGCTGAATGAAGAATTGGGAAGAAGGGAGGCACCGGGCAGTGGGCTCCAGCTGAAAGGGTCTCTACTCCAGCTCTGGGGGCAGACAGCTTCCCCTTCACCACCACATCTTGTTCTCATTCTGCGCCCCTGACATCAGCCGCCGCCGGAATCTCCTTGTTGTGCCTCCAACCCGCGGGTGGGGGTGGGGGAGTTAGGACCTGGTCCCCGCCCCCCAACATCTCCCTCTGGGTCAGTAAAAACCCCAGCCTCAAGGACCAGGTTGAGGGTGGGGATCAGACCCTAGAATCCACCTCAAACTTTGGAGCGGGGGCAGGAGGGAAACCCAGGAGATCGCAGTCCCCCCTCCCCCGTCCCCGCAGCTTCCTCCCCACCCCACCCCCCCAAACTCGGAAACCCAACCCAGCTCGCTAACGGGCGGCGGGCGGAGTAGAGCTCCCAGGCTCCCGAAGCTTCCCACATCTGGAGGATGACGACCCTCCCCTGCCCACATCTGGAGAGCATCCAGCTACAAACCAGCGGGGCACGTCTCCTCTCTTTTCCTGGCCTGGATCCCAGCCCCCCAAGGAGGACTGAGGTGTGTGTACCGAGGTGGGGCTCGTCTGGGGTATCAGCCAAACCTGCTCGCGTCTCCGCTCCCACTCTGAAGCCCCCTCCCTCCCTCAGCAGCCCCCCTCTCATCTGCCCACCTTCGAGGCTCACTTCTCCGACTCACCTGGCTTTCGGTCCCCTCCGGCGGCGCGGCCCGCCCCCCTGCGGACCCCCCAGCCCGGCCGTCGTGCCCTGGAGGATATGGGTTACAGACCGTGCGGAGACACCAGCTCCGCGGGCGGCTGTCCTGGCTCAAGTAGAAGAAAACCACCGGGGCCAGCGCCGGGTACGGCAGCCCCTCCGCCTCGGAGTCCGCGCTGCCCGGGTCCTTTTCCGCCGACCCCGGCCCCGGCCGGCCCCCGGCCCCCGACAGGTCGTTGAGCCGCGTGAAGCTCCGGGGCTGTCCTGACTCCTCGGTGCCCGCTCCATCCTCCTCGTCCATCCTCTGGCCAGCCGGGGCCCCGGGCGGTCTCGAGAGGGGCGAGCGGCGCCCCTCGGAGGAGGTGTCCTCACGCCACCGGGGGGCCCCGGCGGGGGCGCATCTGGGGGGCTCTAGGGCGCAGGCTGAGCCCCCGGGAGGGCCAGTTCAGCCCAGCTCCCCCTGCCCGCAGGGGCATGCTGCCCGCGGGGCGCCGGGTCGCAGGGAAGCCCCGCCCGGCGCGAGTCCCGCTTCCCCAGGGCTCCTGGGGCCCCCGGGCCAGCCGGCCGGCTCCCCCTCACTTTGTTCCGGCTTCTTCGCTTCGCGCCCAGGCTCCGGTCGCCCGATTCGGCGCTACCTTCGGCGAAGCGGCCGGGAGAGGGGGAGAGAGAAGGGGGTCAGAGCGCGGGGGATACGGGGGAGGGGCGCTCCCTCTTCCCGCGGCGCAGCTGGAGCAGGATCTAAGGGGTCAGCATCGCCCCGGCTCCGCGCCAGCGGCGGCGGGGGGAGGGGAGGAGGGATCTCTTTGGGGGTGGGTTTGGAGGGGGTGGGGGGCGGCTCCTTCCTCCGCCCCGCGGCGGGCTCACGGTCCGGGAGGGGCGGGGAGACGGTGGGGGGCCGTCCCGGGCGGGGGTGGAGGCGGAGATGCCGCCGCCGCAGCCGCCGCGGTGGCTGCCGCTGCCGTAGCTGTCGCCGGCGCCACTGCCTCCTCCTCCGGCCGAGACGCGGAGCGAGCAAGCGAAAGCGGCGGCGAGGAGCCCGGCGCACACCACAGCTGGATCCCTCACTCCAACTTCAAGCCTCGGCCCCGCCTCTCCCCAGCCAGCCTCGCGGCCAATCCCCGCGCGCCGCCGGCCCAGAGCCGCGCGCCCATTGGCGGGCCGCCGTGGCAGAGCGGGCGGGGGCGCCGGGGGAGAGAACCACAGCTGGAATCCGGTTCCCACCCCGAAGCCCGGGACCGCCCCTCTCCCCTCCCCTTGCCCCTGGGTCCCCTCCCCTTGCCCCTGGGTCCGCTCCCGAAGGCCAGAGCCAATTAGACGGCTACCCAGACCGAACCCACTTTCCTATTGGCCGCTGGGGTCTCTGGGACTCCCCTGGAGGGAGCCCCGGGGAATCAGAGTATTCGGCGCCGGGTCCTGGGATAGCGCTGCGGGCCCCGGGGCATCCTTTGTCCACGACCCCTAAAAATTGGACCACAGCCGGAGGGTGGGGCTCAGCTCTGGGCGGGCCTGGAGAAGAGAGGTTGGCAGCCGGGCTGTGGGGTGTGACCAGGATCCCAGGGCGAAATCCTGGGTCTCCACCTGATCAGTCGCCCACCCTGGACTCGAACCTGGGAGAAGGACCGAAGAAGGGGAGGAGCGGAGCAGGACGTCCCCGGGGTAGGGCTTCAGGTTGGAGGGCGGGCGGTCTCGGGGGAAATGGGCGGAGCCAAGGGAAGTCCGGGGCGAGCAAGGTCTGGGCGTGCTTTCCAGCAACCTCTTGGCCTTGTAGACCCCTCTCCTAGGTCCGCTGCTGAGACTTTGACCCTGACCTTCTAACCCTGACCCGCCGACCCTGACCTCACGTCAACACTCCCGAGCTTCATCCCCTCTGCCCCTAGAGGTCCTTCGAAGGCTGTGGATCTCCCGCGGGGGGCTTCGCGCTTGAACACGTGGCCTCAGACAGGTCATGCCGGTCCCAGGGCCCAGGGCCCCCAGAGCAGCCGAGGAGCAGAGAGAGGCTCCCGCGAAGGGACCTGCGGGGGCCTCGAGTGTGTGAGAGGGGGTGGAAGCATGGAGCTGGGCTTTCTGAGTCTTGACCTGCAAAGTCTCACCACCACCCCCGCCCACTCCGTGCCTCAGTTTTCCCCTCTGGAGTTCCAGTATGGCTGGGAGGCTGTCCGCACACCTCCGCTCTACCCGGAGCGGGTCCTCCAGGGTCGGCGGCTCTCCGCGAGCGCACACGCACGTGCACGGCCGGGTCTCGCCGCGCCCCACCTCCCCGAGTCCCCGGGCTCAGTCAGCTCCAGCCCTCTCCCACCGGCGCCCCGCAGGCTGCAGGTGCCCGGGAGCAGAGCGCCGCGGGAGTGCTGGGCGCTGGAGTGAAGTGGGGCGCGGAGGGCATCGAGCCTTAGATGTCAGGAAGCGCTTCCCACCTCTGGGAAGGTAGACACGGCGGCGGAACCAAGCAGGTCAGTCAATTCTTTGTGCTGAGACTCGCGGGGCGCTGACGCCACTGCGGAGAGGCGGAGGCAGGGACCGGGTGACCTCCCGCCCCCGCCCCCCCCCCCAACTTCCAAGGCTGAGCCACCCGCGCAGCCCCCGCGCGCCTCGGGCCGCCTGGGGTGGGTGTCTCAGCTCCCTCGAGGGCGCGTTGCAGGGAGTGCAGAGGGGAGGGCCACGCCGCTGCAGCCTCCCGGGTTGCCCTTTCGCCGAATCCGGGCACCGAGTTGTGCAAATGAGGCCGAGCTCATTTGCATTTCATGCTAATGAGCCGATCCCTTAAGTGCCTTTCCCTCCTGGCGGGAGTCTCTGCTCTCATTCCGCGTGTGCCCTGCCAGGCTTGAACTCTCAGCGGTCTTCTGGGAGAGGGGCCTATTTCTGGTTCACTCCACGTGTCTGACACCTTCGTCCCTCCCGCAGGTGGCAGTCTGCCTAGTGGGCCTGCCCTTCCCCAACAGGGTCAAAAAGCCCCAGGGCTGACACCAGGAGGTAGTGACTTTAATCATACCCTCTTTGCAGAGGGGAGGACGAGCTCAGAAAGGCTCGCCCAGCCCAATGGTCAGGTTTCCTGGTGGTCAGCTGGCCCTACACCTCCATCCATCATCCAGGCCACCTCTGTCTCTGAGCTGAACTCTGTTCTAGAACATACCCAGAGAGGGAGCGGAGTATGGGGCAGACACACATTTACTTCCCTGGCCTTGGGACCCGGGGTGACCTGCCACCTAAGGCATCCCGATCCCTGGGCTGGGGCACCGGAGGACTCTGACATCCAGTCAGAGATGCTCTCTTCGCCTGAGGGGGGATGGGGAGGAGGGAGGCAGGACCTACAGAGAAGGCAAAAGGAGGCGTGAAACCATCTTTAACTCCCACCCTCCAAGCCTCGGCTCTGCCATCACCCCCTCAGAGTGCCCCTTTTTCAGCAAGTACTGTGGTGCCTACTATGTGTCAACATGCTGAGGACACCGTCCTGAGCCAGACAAGAATCTGGACCCTCATAGCACTTGATGTTAAGGTGTGTAGTCATGAAATGATTTTCTGCCCCTCTAGGCTCTCTGTTCCCTCAGGACAACGGTTACGTCCCTTTTGCTCACCAGAGCCTAGTCCGGTCCAGCTTGGCACGTAGCCCATACTTCATAAATCTCTTTAGATGAATGAGTAACCTCAGGCAGGGAGGAGAATGAGGCACAGGAAGTTCCTTGGGCCTCAGTTTCCTAACAAAGAAGTCAGGCCTAAGTGTTCTCTAAGATGATTTTGGGGTTTGAGGGAGAGCCTTCATATAGGACCTGCTCTGCCAGCCCCTTCAGCCCCCTCCAACCCTCTCCCCTTTACACCTCCTGCACAGCCTGGCTGGCTCCCTCAGGAACTGAGACGATCTTCCCATCTGTGAGCCTTCTCTGCTCAGCGATGATACATCATCCCATGTCGTCACCTCGCAGCCTTGGGAGTTGTGTGGTGGCTGTCCCATTTTTTAGATAAGATGACTGAGGCTCAGACAGATGAACTTAGTGAAGTGACTTCTCCAACTGTGAGGTCCGATCTCCCCTGGCGCTGGCCCCCAGCTCCTCTGGGACAGCCCTGCCAAGGGAAGAGAGGCAGCAGACGTAAGAGCCCGTATCTGAGCAAGCCAGATATTCAGCCTTGCCCTAGTCAGAAAATGCTAGCTCTCCCGGAAGCCTAACCCATTAAGGCCCTAACTCTAACTCCTTCCTTTGAACTTACAGTGTCCCTTTGTCGAATGCATGCCTGGTACCAGGGGAATGGAAGGAGGACACAGAGCAGAGGGAAGACTGGCTAGAGAGGGGTGGGAGACACCAAATGCACCCCCTTTCACAGCCGCACTATACCTCCTGGGCGGGCGGGGAGAGGAAGGCTCAATACCTCCTTGGGGCAGGGGTGGGGGGAGAGGAAGGCTCAGCGGTTTTTATTGTCCCCTGAAGACCGTGGAAAGAACCAGATGTGCTGAGTGGTCTCGGGCCAGTCTCTGACCCTCTCTGGGCCTTGAGTATCTACCCATAGGTGGCCAGAGGTACCTGCCTTGTCACCTCATTCGTGAGGGTCAGTGAGACGGAGACAGAGGGTTTTGCAAACTGCCTAGACTTTCCAGAGCCAGGGCTGGCGCTGCCAAAAAGGCCACCTGTGCTTCACCATCTCCCCCCTCTCCGCTCACTGCCCCCCAGACCCGGCTCCACTCGCCCAAGCCTCAGACTTCCTGCCCGAGGCTGAGCAGGCTCCAGCCAGAAAAGGGCCACCTGACCTTGTTGGCCGGAGCCCTAATCCCCTCCAGATGGGACGGTGGCTTGCACCGAGGACCCAGCTGCCTAGTCAAAGCTGGGCCTGGTCCCACTGACCGTGTGTGGCTGGGTGTGACCATGTGCAGACCCTGCAGTGACAGTCCAGTCTCCCACTCCTCCCCCCTGCTGTCGTCCTCACAAGCAGTGGCCCCATTCGACTCTCATCTCTAGCAGCCTCTTCTGGCTGTCTGTACTGCTTGGCTCTGGGGCTGTGAGGGTGCCCGGGCCCAGCAGACCCTTGAAGGCTGTGGGGAGGGAGACAGCTCCTTCCCCGTTCCCCACCGGTCAGCCCCAGCCCACTACACCCGCCCTCCCCAAAGCACGCTTCCCAGTGCCTTCCCCGAGGTGGAAGTTTCTAGATGGGGTTTCTGGGGTCCGTGAAGATGCGAATGCCAAGGGCAGGACTTGCGAGCATCCGAAGGGACAGGAGCCGGTCACAGAAAAGTACTAGCTTTCCCTTGCAGCAGGAAGGACTCAGATTTGGAGAAGGACTTCCAACCCAACAGATGTTGCAAATGACAGAGAACCGTCCTTGGACTGGTTTGTGTGAAAGCTGGTGGTCATTATGGGCCCCCTGCCCTGAGTTTCACTTGAGCTGCAATGACCACGGACTGGGGCAGCGTCCCTGGAGAAGGCGGAGGGGTCAGCGAGCGGCGCACCCCTCCCACAAGCAAGGCAGAGGCCCCGAGGTTCCCGCGGGATGCTGTTAGGTTTATTCCAGGGTGAGTGGGTGCCCATGGGGGAAGCGGCAAGGATGGCCAAGGGCACCCGGTGACAGGGTGCCCAGGGATGGCCACAGCGTGCTCAGGGCTCTACCGGGCCTGGGTCTCCGGCCAGCTGGGAAGCTGGGCCTCCTGCCCCTGCCTGAGGTGGCCGAGGCAGTCACGGATGTAACAGTTTCCGTAAGTCGCAGGGCTCCGTGACGGGCATCGAGCAGGCTTGGTCCTCACACACGTAGGCCGTGGCCCGGTCTTCCAGCCGCCGCAGGGTGCTGAGGAAGGGCAGCTGGCGGGACAGGAAGCTGGACGGGTCCCCATTGGCCAGGATCAGCACCTGTGGGAGCAGCAGAGTAGACGGTCACCGGGGGCTGGGGGGTGCTGCGACGCTGGCGGGGCCCACGCGGCTTTCCTCTCCCAGGCCTCCAGAGGAGGGGATGGTGGAGAGGTGCGGGGCGGGTGGGGGGGGGGGCGGCGGCGCTGGGCAGGGGAGTTGGAGGCAGGGGCTGGGCTCGCAGACTCTAACCTTGTTAGGGATGTAGATGGAGTGGACACACTGCAACAGAGCCTTGGTGTCCTTGGCCTGGGGGTCTCCGCAGATCACGATCTGGCCAGAGCAGAAGGGTAACTCCAGGGTCAGGTGCAGGGAGCTGGACCAGACCCCCCAGGGGTTCCCCATCCTCCCTCCACTCTGCACTATAGCCCCAGGAAGGAACACAGACTTGGCTCAGCCTCCTCCAGACCAGCTGCCAGGAGGCTGCCTCAGATGCAAGCTCAGCAAGTGGGGACGTGGACACACATACCCGGGAACACACAAAGTGACGGTGTCCCACACAGTGGCACAGACACGAACACAGGGAGACGTACCCATAGGCGCAGACACCAGCACACAACACACACACATATACACAGAGACATGCAGGCAAACATGCAAATATAACCTGAACACGGGGCATGCACATGCAGGCAGGCAAATGCAGACCGGTGAACGCTCACCGGCACACGCTCAGCAGACCTGCTCACACACAGTCACACACCCCCAGGGCCACACATATCTAGATATGCACATGCAGCAATAACGCAAATAGGGACTGGCACGCAGGTAAGCATATAGCCACACACACACTGGCAGACCCAGCTACACAGACACACAGAGACCTACAGAGAAATGCTTCACCAGCCACAGGGACCCATATCTAATCCCTGCCTCCCACCCTCCCTGCACTGAGAACCCCAGCAACAGGTGCTCATACAGCCACTTGCCCATGCCAGAGGCCTGGCCCCTCAGATGCGCACTCACTCAGGTACCTCTGCTGAGTAGAGCAGCTCAGACGGACATCCCCATGAAGACACCTGCACACATACTCCTAGACGGCCACACACTCACAGACCTGAGCTCTGGGGGACGGCTCCAGGAGTACCACCCATGTCCCCATCCCCTACTGCAGCCCCAGATCCCCTTCCACCCAGGGTCCCAGCGCCAGTGCCCTTGCCCCCGCCCCACCCACCTGCTTGAGGGTCTGCTGATGGGCTGAGAGGGCACGGACCATCTCGGGCAAAGCCACGGGGACACGGCGCATGCGCTCAGAGAAGGCGGTCAACAGGCGCACACACTTGTCCATCCAGTCTTTGTGCCCCGTAAAGCCGTGCAGCCGAAGCAGGCTGTGGGCTGACACAGAGTTGGCACTGGGCTCCGCGCCATCCTGGTCTGCAGGGGGAAGCGGAGCAGTGAAGGAGGCTCACTGGGTCCCGGGACCCCGCCCCAGGATTGTGGCCACAGTTGTGGGGGGATGGGGATGGGATGGAAAAAAGTACCCCCCCACCCCGCCCACTCCTGCTCCAGCTCGGATGGTAAGGCCAGCACCAACAGTTGCTGATCTTTTGTTCTCTCAGCCATTTGCCCCAGGGTGAACTTTTGGTCCCCCAGGTCCCCCATCTCACTGTGGATTCCTCAATCCAGCCACCCAGCTGCTGGAACCAGAGTGCCACCATCCTTGTCCCTCCCCCCTCCCCAACTTCTAATCCACCCAGAATCTACTGGGTCTGTTGCCAGAGTAGACTAAATCCCACCACTTCTCCCCATCGCATACTTCTAGCTTGTCTGTGGCCAGCCCTCGCCCCGAATGAATGCCACTAACGGCCTCCTAACGGGTCACCCAGTTTCCTCTGCTCGCTTCGGAAGGTCCCTTGTCCACCTTCAGTCAGAATGATATTCCTAGACCTAACTGGACCAGATTACAACCTACTTAAAACCCGTCAGAGATTTCCACTCCTTGCCATGCCTGTAAGACACTGCAGAGATCCAGCTTTGCCCTCATGGGCGCCTCCCCTCCTCTGGCCTCGGCCCCATCCTCCGTCCTCCAGGCTCCTCCTAACCCTTGGCTAAATGACGCCTGTCCTCGGTTTGATCGGATCTCCCCCTGGCTGAGTTGGGCCCCGCAGTTGTTCTCTCTCAAGGTCCTTTCATTCCTTCACCTAACATTTATGGAGCACCTGCTATGTGCTGGGCCTACGCTAGACTCTGGGAATGTAGAAGGAAAAGGAAGTCTTGCTCCTGAGATGCTTACATTTGAGTTGGGGGAGAGAGACCATGAACAGACCAGACGCGTCAGGTGATGGTGAGCCGTACTAAAACAGAAGTGGCCCGGCGTCTACTTCCTGATGGCACTCACATTGCAAGTATGCATCTGTGCATGCACTCGTGTATTAGTCACTACTGTTTATTAGCTGTTTCCCCTGCTACACTGTATTTCGTGAGGGTTAGCCTTGTGTGATATGTGACTCCAGGCACGCCAGTTACTGCTACCCCCCATGTTCCGCCAAATAGCTAAATTCGTTTCTATGTCTACCCTGTGAGTTAGTACCAACATTAGCTCTGTTAGCTCATATTAAGAAACTGAGGATCTGGAATATAAAGAGACCAACTCCGAGTCAATTGGTTATAAGCAGTGGCGATGCAAACCCATGCTGGCTCTTTACCCATTACGCTTCACTTATGCCTCCCCCAGGGAAAACCAAGCCCTAACTGGGTCCACGTCAGCTCCAACCCACCACTGACCGTCCTTCAGACGCAGGGGCAGACCAGCCCCCAGCTCGGCCTCACTGCTGAAGTAGCCGCCACCTCGGGAGTCCCAGAAAAGCCTATCCTGCGTGTCCTGCAGCCGCAGAGCCCACTCGAGCCAGGAGCTTTCCTGCGAGGCCTCGTACAGATCCAGTAGGCCCCGCACTACGAAGGCGTAGTCCTCCAGGAAGCCCCAGCAGGGCGGGTTGCTGGGGGGACAGGCATTAGAGAAGGAGCTGGAGACAGGCCCCGGGAGAGAGCGGCTTTCCCAGAGGAGGCCCGTTGCCGGTACTCTCCGGTGGGTGCGCTTAGCCCATTTCCCGGGTGGGTAACCGGGCCCAGGGAAGTTAAGAGCTCACAGTGAGCGGACAGCAGAGCTGGGATTGGAGCCTACCAGGAGGTAGGGAGAGGGGCAGACATGGGCCTGGGATGCCCAGGGAGACAAGCCTTCCAGGGCCGCCCCGCCCCTGACCTGTGCTCTATGGTTCCCCCGGGGCCCGCATAGCACGTCCGCATCAGGCGGCCACTGGCCACGTCAAACATATGCCTCTTCAGGAACTTGGCACCATTGACGGCATAGGTGATCAGCCTCTCCAGACCCAGGACAGCCCCAGTCACAGCGTAGCCAGACACCATCAGTCCTGGAGGGAGGAGACACTGGTGGTCGTGAGAAGCTAGCCGGGCCCTTCCAGGCATGTCCGCCTTGCCAACCACCCCCCCCCCCCAAGCCCTGACACCTCTCTGGAGCAATGGGGTGAGAGCTTCTGCCCCCTGTGTGTGACCTGGGGTGGGTCACTTAAGCTCTTTAAGCCTCGGTTGGTTCATCTGTAAATTGGGGATGATAAACCAGATAAAGGGAGAATTGATATCTAGCAGCTGCCTGACGTATAGAAGGGGCCTCTTGAAGGGTAAATCTAAACAGGATCAGGCGTCAGGCCTGGCCGCCCCACCGTTCCAGGCGGCCAGCATCTTGCTGTCCAGGTGTGGCTTCGGCCGATGTTTCCGGGCCTGAAAGAGCTTGTCCAGCCCAGCGTTGAGCAAGGTCCGGACAGCGTCCACGTCCAGGCCAAAGCGGGCAGCGGTCAGTTCCAGCGAATACCGGACAGTCAGCACATTCTGGCCCTGCAGCTCCCCCTTGGGGTCCTGAGGAAAACAGCCCTTTGTAAGAGGAAGTCCCTTCACTTGCTGGGCCTCAGGACCCCTCCCCTGTCCCCGAGCATCCTCACCTGACTGGGGCTGATATTGCCGGCCTCCGTGAGTCCGTAGTGCTTCATGAGGAGCTGGCCCGAGGTCAGGGGCTCAGTGGCACCCAGCACAGGCTCAGGAAGGAGCTGCTGGACCTCTTTGACCGTCCACACATAGAAGGCACCCTCTTTGGGCCGCATGCCCCGCTCTGGGGGTGAGTCTGCGTCCTCTGCGCTATAGAAGCCTCCAGACTGTGGGGAGAGGAGAGTTGGCTGGCCCCAGCTTTAAGGGCAGCGGAGGACCCAAGCCCTCCCGCAACCAGGCCCGCCTGCCTCAGTAGACACACACCCGATGACTCAGGTGCCGAGCCACGTACTGCAGGATGCCTTTGGCAACGTCGGAGTAGAACTCGTCACCAGAGATCTGAGGCGGGAGGAAGGAGACTGTAAACAGAGGTCTCTGGGGTGGCCTAGGTACAGAGAGGGCAGTCAGCATTCTCCCAGGAGGGTGGGGAGGGAGCCTGAGCATATAGGAGGGAATCAGGGGTGAAGTTAAGGTGGGGGCCACAAGTCCCCAAGAAAGCCCTAGAGAGGCAGCCAGAGGTAGGTGGACAGGCTAAGTGTCTGCCCTGGGCCGGGTTCAGGGGTCACCTGGAAGGCCTGTGTATAGGCCACTGCGAGCTGTGCCTGGTCGTACAGCATCTTCTCGAAGTGGGGGATGTGCCACTGGCGGTCCGTGGAGTAGCGGTGGAAACCCTGTGCCAGGCAGGACATGAGGCTAGAGGCCGACCCCAGCCTCTGTCCCCACCCCCCTGCCTCCGGCTGCCCCCTCCAGGGAATGCCTAATCCCTCTCACCTGTCCCACATGGTCTCGGATGCCCCCGTTAGCCATCATTTTCAGGGTGTGCAAGGCCATCTGTTGGGCCCGAGAGCCATCCTGGGTCAGTCGATGGCTGAGCCAGTAGGAGAACAGGAAGTTCAGGATCACTGTGGGCACCAAGAGCACTTGGGTGAGAGCGTGGGGGAGACAGGGGGCAGAGATCTGGGTGATCGGGAGGCCTTTGGCCAGGCTGGGGTTAGGGGTTCACTCAACAAGCTGTCTCCCGGGACACCCTGGAGGTTAGGAGGTCAACGGTCAACATGGAAGACAGAACATCATTACCCAGGTCAGTGTCATGGGGTTGCCGCTCAGACCAGAAGTCAGGTCTTCACGAGCGAGCTACTGGCGGGTGGGGGGAAGGAGCTCACTGGCCAGTCAGGAGAGCAGGTGCTTAATGACCCAGCCAGCGGTCAGAAAAGATGGGCCAGACAGGCATCAGAGGGCTGGGATGGGGGGTGGCACACGCGTGGCGGGGGGGGGCACAGACCCGGCGTGGGGAACTTGGGGGCCTCCGCAAAGCCACCATACTCTTCATCATAGCCCTCGTCCAGCTGCTGGAAGCAGCGGCTGTTCATGGTGGCGGCGGAGGGGGGCACCTGTCGGTCACCCATGCTGATCTCCGAGCGGGCCAGCAGGGCTGTGGTGACACGCTGGCTGTTCTCCAGCAAGGTGTTCCTGTTCTGTTTCCACTGTGGGAGGCAGGGGCAGACCCGGAGGTCAGCCTACAGTGGGGGCCCCTCGCCCTTGACCTCCCCCCCCAGTCCCCACCCCTCTCCACTCCCCAGGAGCACACCAACCTGCTCCCGTATCCTCAGCAACACCGTGCGGAAGCCAACTCGGGTCAAGCCATCCTCAGGGGGAAAATAGGTGCCCCCCACAATGGGCTGGAGGTTGGGAGTCAACCACACGTTCATGGGCCAGCCCCCACCACTGCTGGTGGCCTGGCAGAGAGAGGGCGAGGGTGAGGGGAGCGGCCCCCTGTGCACAGATGACCCCCTGCCCAATACACGGGAAGACTGCTTACTTGCACGAAGGTCATATACACCTTGTCCACATCCGGCCGCTCCTCCCGGTCAACCTTCACGCTGACGAAGTCCTCACTGAGCAGGCGGCCGATCTCCTCATTCTGGAAGGATTCTTCCTCCATCATGTGGCACCAGTGGCAGGTGGAGTACCCCACTGGAATGGGGCCACGGTGGGCCGGGAGGGGTACCAGTGACTGGTTGGAGGTTTCCTGGGAGGCCCCAGGCCCAGAGGACGCTTCCCCTATCCACTACCGCTCCCTTCCTCCCATCCCAGGGAAGGTGGCTACGTTACCTGAAAGGAAAATTGGCTTGTTTTCTTTCCTGGCCTTGTCAAAGGCTTCCTGTCCCCAGAGGTACCTAGGCCCGGCAGGGTTAGGCATCACTCACTAGCCCCAGGATGGGGGTGGGTGCAGGGGCGGGGGGTGGTACAGGAGGGGCTGAGAGCCCAGCTGCTCCCCCCCCCCCCGCCCTGCAGGGGAAAGGGCATCAGGAGTGGTCCTCACCAGTCCACAGGGTTGTAAGCATGTTGCAGGAGGTACGGTGACTTCTCATTGATCAGGCGGTTGGGAACCTTCTGGAGTGTGGATGGGGAGCAGCTGGTCCGGCTTCCCTTCCCTCCAACAGGCATGGGCACTGTACTGTTGACCGTCACACTTCGGTCCTTGTCCCGGGCGGAGCTACCCCTGGCATGGGCAGGTGGGTCAAGTGAGGGGTTCCCCCCTCCCCGGGCCTACCCCAGAGGCCCATACTAGCCGCCCGCCCCTGCCCTCTGGCCCCTCTCCTGGAACCTCCTGCTCCCAGCCCAACCCACCTTTCTGAACCACGGGGGAGACCGTGGCCTTTGTGCTCCCCCTTGTGTTTTTGGGGGGGTGAAGGAAGGTGGCTCATGGGGGGCTCCCTGCCAGGTTAGTCTCCCCCAACCTCTCAGACCTGGCCGTGGGAAGGATGATGACTGTGAGGTCAAGGTGAGTCACAATGGGCAGAATGGCCCTTCAGTCTCCATTCTTTCCCCCACAACAGGGCCCCTCCCCATGATGGCTGTGCTGGAGATATCTCTCTGGCAGGCCTGGGCTGGTGATCTGGGCAGGAGGCTGCCTGCTGCTGGTGGCTGGACAGGGCAAGAACTGGATCTGGGACTGGACTGGGAGGGGGGCAACGAGAGGAAAATCGACAATGGGGATCTTCTCACTCAACATCCACCCCTGGGCACTTCCATGAGGCCAGACCCGCAGGCCGCCCAGGGAGTCAGAAACTGGCTCAGATCTCGGGGGCGGGGGCGGGGGCTCAGCCTGGGAGCCTGGCGCCGCAGGGCAGACCTAAATGACAGGCCTCTGCAGCCATAGAGCTGTGACAGGTCAGTCCAGGGTGCCGCTGGATAAGGACCCTAGGCCCAGCATTGGGGTTCAAGGAAGGCTTCCTGCAGGTGGTGTCAGGAGAGTCCCCGGGGAGCTAGCCCTGCAGCAGGAAGGGACGGGGAGACGGGAGGGGGGGCGGGCAGGGGCGCGTTACTGCCTGGGCCAGGTCTGGAGCAGACTGGCGTGGGGAGGAGGCAGGAGGGGTGGCCGGGCAGGCACTGGGGACCAGCGCAGTGGACCGGTCCCGGGAGCCCTTGGGCGCAAGGCGCGCCGCAGCAGCCCACTCACGCGCCCGTACCTGCGGCTCGCGGCGAAGCCGGACCCGGCGCCGGGCAGCAGGAGGCCACGGCCCAGCCAGGCCCGTGCGCCGAGCATGGCTGCCGGCGGCCGAGGCCGGGACGCTGCGGCCGGGGGAGGGAGGCCTGCAGGCTGCGAGGGGCGGACCAGGGCACCCCCCCCCGCCCCGCCCCGCCCCGAGCCTCGGGCGGGTCTTCGCCGAGACTCCCGGCCGCCGCGTGGCTGGTCTCCGCGCGCCGCCCGCTGGCCGAGCATGGGATGGCAACCCGGGCAGCCCGGGCTTGGGAGGACGCGCGTCTGTGCACAAAATCGGGCTGACTCAGCTGCCCGCGGGAGGATCACCCTTCATGGGAAGAACATGGAGGGTTGTGAGGCTGTCAGAGCCGTGGGATGCCAGAGCCTCAGGTCATTTTGTCCAACCTGGTCCAGACCCACCTGGCCAAATACGCTCCATCTCAAGGTTCTGCGCAAATCCCACCCACTCCCAAGAAGGCTTCCCTGAATAATAACGATGAGCCAACGTCGTGTCCTATCGTGTACTTTACACACTTGTCTCATTTGCTACATTCAGCCAATATTTCTTGAGTGCCTACTGCCTGCCAGGCACTCTGCTTAGGTACAGTGGTGGGCGGAGAGAGACCGGGCTCCTGCCCCTGGGTTGCTCAGTCTGTTGAAGGAGCCAGAAGTTAATCTGACAGCCACACACATGAATGTAGGACCACCCACTTTGAGAAGTGCCATGACTTCTCATATAAAAAGGAGCCTGGTCTGGTGGGAGAGTCGAGGCAGGAGAGGCTTCCCCGAGGAAATCACATTTGTGTAGCAGCCATGGAAGAACAACAAGAGGATGGGGTCCAGAGAGGGTGTGGGGGGAGTGCTGGGGAAACAGTAGAAACCGATGTGCAAAGGCCCTGTGGCATAGCAGTGAGTCAGAGCTGAGGAACTGGGGAAGGCAGGCATGGCTGCAGGGCAGAGAGCCAAGGGAAGAGAGAGAGGAGAGATGACGTTGTGAGTTTGGAGGAAGGCAAGCCTCCAGGTCCTGGTGGGACTCAAGAGCTGTGAGTTAGGAGTTTTGGTTATGAGAGAAGAACGATATTGAAGGGCTCTGGTCAGGGGAGTGACCCTGCGCATTGGAAAGGTCCCTCTGGCTTCCTAGTGGAGAATGGACTGGAAAGGGGCACGAGTGGAAACAGGATTGGTTAGGAGACCCTGGCAGGACCCAGGGGAGATGGTGGAGGTCCGCACCTGTGGAGGTGGAGGTCATGAGAAGGTCTTGAGGCCTGTAGAGGAGGAGACATCCTCAGGATTGGCAGTGAGGGAGAGGGAGGTGTCAAGACTGGTTTGCAGAGCAGGGCTTATGCTGGAGGGTGAGGCCATTTGCTGAGGAGGGGGCACGGAAAGGCTCAGGCGGGATTTTGTGAGGTCAGTTTTGGACATGTTGGTTGGAGGTGCCCTTGAGATGCATGTGTGGAGAGAGTGTGGAGAGGAGAGGTTGGTGGGAGGAATCAGGGGGTTCAGTGTGCAGACAGTGCAGGCCTGGAAGCAGCACGAGGAGAGGAGCAGGCTCAGGGAACTCAGGGGTGCACCCATGGAAGATACAGAGAGAACCACTGGAGGGTCAAGGGAACACCAGGAGAGGGTGGTGTCCCAAAGGCAACGGGACAGAGAGTTGCAAGGAGGAAGGATCCTCATGGTTGGATTCTGGAAAAGCCAACCGGGATGGGACAGAACAAGGCCTACTGGCCTTAGCAACATGGGTCACTGGGTGGGCTTGGCTGACAACAAAAGCCGACTGGAGTGGGTCAGGAGGAGGGAAAAGAAAGGAGGCAGAGAAGTAGCATGGGTGCTTCATCTGAGGGGAAAGATGGAAAGACTTTCAAGATGGATGAGGCTAATTATGGCAAATATCAAGGGGAAGGATTTGGTTGAGAGAAGGCAACTGACATCAAGGAGAGAAGCGATCTCTGAGAAGGTTGGAGTGGTGGCGGAAAGGCTGGCAGGTGGAGGGTCTGGTGGGTGCTCCCTGGAAGAAATGAGATTAAGATCAGAGAGCAGGAAGCCTGCCTTGAATGTGAAGGAATTTAGGGTGATGACAAGCCCAAAAGAGTGACCATGGGTAAGGGTAGCTGAGAGGTCAAGGCCATCCTCCTGAATAATGGAGTCACGCAGAGTTAAGCAAGATCTGGGTGAGGAGATTGTGAGCCAAGACCGAATCATGGTGAGAATGAGGTGGAGCACAGCCCCAGGTGGAGAGCAGGCAGGACGGCCAAGTGGCTCCAGCCTCCAAGAAGGAAGGCTCTTATAGGAGGCAAATGGTCCAGAAGGAGTTACGGGGAGCAAGGCTACCAACCTCTTCTTTGTGGGGGTCAGGCAGCACCCCTTGGGAATCCTCAGGAAAGTCAAGTCCACAAGGGAGAGCCAGTTTAGAAGAGGAGGGCCCAGGTAGGGGAGAGGCGATGGGTAAGGCAGCAACCAAGGATGGAGACCTCCCAGGTGTGTGTGGCCGAAGACAGATGGGGGCTGGACTCTGGGCACTGCCTGGCAAGACCAGGAATGAGGGGTATGATGGACTCATTGCTCACGGGTAGTGTCTCTGAAGAGGGTGGGCCGGGGGCCAAATGAACACTGGCCTGGGAGGAGCCACATAGCAACCTCATAGGGAAGAAACTCTTGTTCCCATTTAACAAATAAGGAAATGGAGGCACAGAGTCATAGAGAGGTTAAGTAATTTACTCAAGGTCAGGGAGCATAACCACTTATTACTAAGTGATAATTATTATTAAGTGCAAATCTTGGAGCAGAGTTTTGAACTTTGTCGGTCTGACTCCTAGGTATGTGCTCTTGTCCATCCTGCCTGTAACAGCCATGGTAGGACTCCCTCCCTCCCTCCCAAACAAAGAACAAACAAACAAAAAAAAGCAGCTCCTTTCCCCAGTCCCCCTTCCACTTAAGAAAGAGAGCAGCATTGTTCCCCCCCCCACACACACACACTTTGGTGTTTCTGGTCTATGGAAGGCTGTTTTCCCTCAGTGACCTAAAAGGGGGTGGGGGCTGCTAGTAGGGCCAGACCCTGAGCACTGAGGACAAATCAGTGTCGGGTGGTCCAGTGGTGGGAGAGCATTGAGGAGAAAAGGAATGGGGGTGACCATGGTGGACTTCAGAAGGTACCAGGCCCTGCCTGATACCAAGAAACCTCCCCTTGGTTTCTTAGACCCGACATAAGCCCTCAGGAGGGGTCAGGCTCTCTCAGCAGGGCTGAGATTGAATTTCTTGTCCGGGAAGGGGGGTGGGGTGGGTGGGAAGGAAGGTGGGGGAGGGTAGAGCCAGATTTAAGGTGACTCAGTAAAACAAAGCCGGAGGGCTCCAGGACCAGGCTTGTCTCCCCACTGAGTTCCGAGCTCCTGGAGGCCGTGGGCTTAGCAATTCTTGGATCCCTCCCAGGTGAGCCCGGCACTTTGTTCACGGTAGGTCAATATTTGCAAATGAAACCTGGGGTACAGCCTGGGAGCTCAGGGCTGTGGAGCCAGACAGTCAGGAATCCCAGCCCCGGTCCGGGATAGCTTTGTGACTTTGAGCATGCCGCTTAACCTCTCTGAGCCTGTTCACTCACCTATAAAATGAGAGCAGGACCAAGGGTTATGCACTTGGTTTAACGCTTTGCTGCCCCCATTTTGAAATTCTTAATTTGGAAAAAGGGCCCCACCTCTTCATTTTGCACTGGGCCCCACAAATTATGTAGCCAGCCATGAGTGGGAATAGTATGATCTACCTCAGAGGATCGTTGTAAGGATTAAATTAAATAATCTGTCTAAAGTGCTTAGCAGAGAACGAGTGCGCAGCGAATGGGAACACCTGCCTATTGTTCCCTGCCATGAGATCATCCCCAGTGCTGATCTGTGGTAAATGAATGAAATGAGAGAATGAGTGGGAGCCTGGGGAGCATCTGGAAGCGAAGGTGCCAGGCTGTGGGGGTTGCACGGAAAGTGGGAGCATTTTTGCGCCCCACACTGCGGGGCACTTGTTCCCACGGCAGCCGGAGATTCGCGCTGTGGCCCTGACCCAGCCGCTACGCCTCGCAAAGGGTCCACTTGGTGGGAGGGGAGTCGGCGGGCTCCAGTCTTTACCACGCGGGCGTGGTCTCAGCCCCGGGAAGTCGTCAGTCTCAAGTTCCAGGAGCCGCGGAGTGCTGCGGAGGCCCGGACGAGCGCCGAGGCGGGCCGCGGGGCGAAGTCCCAGCCTTTCCGGGCTTCCCGGGGCGGGACCTGGGGGGGTGGGGGGGTGACAGCCCGCTCCGCCCCCGCCCCGCCCCGCCGCCCGCCGGGGGCGGGCCCTCGCGCGCGCATGCGCCGGGCGGCGGGGGCGGGGCGGGGCTGCGCTCAAAGGAAGGGGTTGGTGCCCGCCTGCGGAGGCTGCTGCAAGGGCCCGGCAGAGCCCGACGTGGGCAGCAGCGGCTGCGGCAGGCTCGCGAGCGGCGGTGTGAAGGCGCCCGCCTGCGGGAAGACGCTGACCGAGGCGGGGAGGGTCACGCCGGCTGGCACGCTGCTGAGCGGGAGGGGCAGGGAGGCGCTGTAGGTCATGGAGCCCAAGGGCGCCCCGACCGGCCCGCTGGCCGCCAAGCCCAGCTTCGGCGACCCGGTGCGCATCTGGTCCAGGGTGGGCCTGCCCTGCTCGCCTGCACCGAACGGGTTGGTGGGAGATGGAGCGCTGAGACCTGCGGAACGAGAGTGGGTGGGGGGCTTGGAGCGCGCCAAGGGACGCAGCCCTAAATGGGGGGAGGGGAGGCAAGATCTGGGGTCTCAGAAATAGGGAAGAAGAGTAAGATTTTTAGGGCAGGGGCCGGGCTCTGAAAAGAGTGATGGAGAGAGCAGGAGGCCCCTAGTGTTGAGACCCGGCGGGGACAAGGGGTATCCTACCTGTCAGGAAGGGGTTTCGGGTCTTTGCAGCCTGGGGCGCCTTGACTAATGAATCAAGGTTGACCAAAGAGGAGGCTGAAGGGCCCAGGAAAGACTCTGGAGTCCGGCATGTTCGGGCCTCCTTGCTGCGGCGCTGGGTTAGCGCTTCCCCCAGTACCCCCAGGTCAAACGCATCTGGCTCCTTGGTGCCATTTTGCTTGGAACTGGGGATGGGGTCTCCAAACAGGTCCAGCTCTGGAACAGAGATGATAGAACTCATTGGTAGGGAGAGGGAATGGTCACTCTGTGGGAAGAAGAGGAGGGAGGTCACCTCTGGGTGGGCCTCATCATTCCCCAGAGCTGTATCATCCCCTGCCTCCTGCTTACCCGCAGGACTGCTGGGCTTCCCCGAGGGCAGGGCCTGGGCACACTCTGGCCCCTCCTTGGTCTCTGTGGATACTGGAGGTTTGGCAAATGGGTCAAAGGGCGAGGTACCACCTAGAGCTGGCCAAGGAGGAAGAGGGAGAGGAGGTAGGTTGGCAAAAAGGGCAGGCACTGGTCTGACCCCTTTCAGGCAAGCAGCCCTCTTAACACAGACAGAATGTGCTGCCCCTTGGCACTGGAGGGAGGAGACCCAGAAGTCCTCCAGCCCCTCACCCACACCCTCTGGCCCTCTGCTTACCAGGTGCATTGGAGGTCTCCACTGAGGCCCCCCAAGGGTCAGCCCCAGTATCGGGGAGTTTGTGCTGGGGGGAGTTCTGTGCCCAGAGGTCTGTGGAAGGGGGTCTGGCGGGCAGTACTGGGGTCCGGCCCCAGGGCTCAGAGGAGGAGAGCATAGGGGGCAAGTCCCAAGGCTGGCTTCTGGACAGGGCACTTCCTGAGGGAATAGGAGACCAGGGGTCTGCAGAAGGCCCCCAGGAGGAGCCACTGGGCTCTGTGTTCGGCCTGAGACCTAAAACAGGAACAGCACAGCCATGACCTCAGGCCCACCTTTACACCCAGTCCAGGGCCCTTCCCAGTTACCCAGGCCGAGTTGGGAGGCCAAGGGTCCCATCTCACAGATGGGATGCTGACTCAGGACCCACCCAGCAAGCTGGAGCCCATATTGAGCGAGTTATGCCAGGAGCCTGGACTCCCAGGCACAGGCAGCTCAGGCCACCTTCCCAGTCAGGGATGGGCTGGGACAGGAAAGGCAGAGTGACCAGGGGAAACAAGAGAACATTTCTGAGTTTTCCATGAGCGGGTCTCTTCCATACGTGCTCTCCCATCCCTCACTACAACCCCATGTCCCAGAGGAAACTGAGGCTCAGAAGGGTGAGTGACTTGCCCAGTGGTCCTCAGCTATGGGGAGTGGGTGCCAGCAAGTGGCCTGGGAAGGAAGGGGCTTTCTGGGGCCAGCGTGGGAACCTCTTGCAGCCCTGCATGCCCACCTGGGATGTCCCATGGGTCAGCGGAGCAGTGAGTGGAGGGCAGGGCCGGGGTGGGTGCGAAGATGTCTGCCAAGTCCAGGATGGAGGACTGTGGAGTGGGAGAGGCAGCCATGGCTCAGAAGTGGGCAAGACCAGAGGAGGGCAGTCCCTGGCCCGTCTCCCTCAGTCCAGCTCATTCTCTCCTTTATTCATTTCACAAACATCTACTAATGATCTCTCACCTCTGTACAGTGCTTTGCAGTTTATAAAATGTTTACTCATCCACTTAGTGCCTGATGTTCATAACAACCCTGTGCAGTAGGTAATGCGGGTAGTGGTGTGCCCATTTTACAGATGCACCAGCTGAGGCCCAGAGAGGGGAGAAGCTTTGCATGAAGTCACACAGCTGGGGAGAGGCAGAGCTGGGATAAAACCCGGGCCTGCCTGACCCCTTCCTCAACTGTCGTGATCCCCAGCCCATTGGTGGTAAAAGATCTTATGACAAGTCTGCCTTCCTAAGTCAGAAACTAGCCACCGTGAACATGGGCAGAAAGGGGACAGAGACACCCTAGGGGTAGCATGCACTGCTTTGGAGGGTGGCTTTGTTCCCAGCAGCTACCCACTCCCCTATTCTTGGAAAGTATGTGTATGAACCCAAGATATTGTCAGTACCATGTGCCTGAGCCCGCCCGCCCAGCTGCATCCACAGCATCACATAATCCTAGAACACCAGAGGTGGAGCTGTCCAACAAAAGGGGGAAACTGAGGCCACAACAGTGATGTGCCCCAAGTCAGAGTGGCAGCAAATCTAGAACCCAAATCCTGGGGCCTCAGATCAGGATTCTTTGTATCCCACTTCGCTCTCAGCTCAGTCATCAGCCCGTGCGGTCTGGGTCTGGGGGCTACCACACCCCTCCACTCTCATTTTCATTGAATAAATGCTTTAACAGTGTTTACTGTATATGAAGCATGGTTCTAAACTCTACAAATATCAACTCAGTTCATGTCGCAGGCTCAGTCAGCCCATGCACCGCAGCCTCTCCCTACCTGGCTGGTTTCCAGCTTCTCCTCCTCCTTTCTCTCTTCTCTCTCTGGCTTTTTATCTTGCCAACGGCGGACCGCAGCCCCAGCGCCATTGGCCACAGGGGAGTCATCTCCCGGCCAGGACCTCACCTCCTGCAGAAGGCAAGAGGAGTGAGGACAGCATGAGCAGCCCAGGCTGGACTGGAGGGGACTGGAGCTGGAGTTGAGAAGGGTGCAGTGAGAGAGAGGTTAGGCACAGCAGGACCGCCGGGCAGAGCGGGAGGAGCCTGGTTAGTGCCTATGCAGCACCTGCACCAGCACGTGCACCTGCTCTTGCTCCTACACCAGCACCTGCACCAGCACCTGCACCTGCTCCTACACCAGCACCTGCACCTGCACCAGCATCTGCACCTGCTCCTACACCAGCACCTGCACCAGCATCTGCACCTGCACCAGCATCTGCACCTGCACCAGCACAGGAGGCTCGGCCCACTACCTTCTCATGCTCCTGCCGGCTCAGACGCAGAGCCAGCTGCAGTTGCAGATCCTCATCCCTGTGGGAGGCTGGGGGGACTGGCTGTTAGGGAGGAAGAGAGGGGTGAATAGGGCCCAGTGCTCCGTGCACTCCCAGGCCACATAGCCCTGCAGGGGGAAAGGGATGGAGAGAGAAGTGCCCACTCTGAGTGGGTGCGAGCGGCCAGCTCCCAGGCAGCAAGGTGGGTGTGGCCTCCTCCCTGCCTGGATCTGCTACCAGTTTCAAAATCCAGAAGCTTGATCCTTTTCTTCTGGGTTCCCTGAGTGCCCCCAAGCCCAACCCCAGCTGCTTCCCTCCCAGTCTACCTGGATCCACAGAGGCAGAGCGGATGATATCGGGGGTGGTTCCCTGTCCCCCCAAAAGGACAGCTGATGGCAGGGGTTGTGGGGTCAGCACATCTCTGTGTCTCCCAGCACACTCACTGTTTCCCTTCCACGGGACTGCAGCAGGCGCGGAAGACACACACGTACCCTCAACCCACTAGGTACTCACTGCCCTTTCTAGGCCCAGCCAGAGGGGACTGGAGGCAGGGAGGCAGTCCCTGCCAGAACAATCGCAGGGACAAGGACAGGCCCGGTGCTGTCCTTGGGAGCTGGACTGGGGTCTCGGGGCCCAGAGTAGAGGATCCTAGGAGTCAAGGGTGTGGGGCATCGGGGTACCCTTCCTTCCTCCTTCTAGTCCCCCCCATGCCACCCCCAGCCCAGCTGTGGGGCCTCCCAGGCTGCCCCAGGGGACTCACCTTCTCAGCCTCCTCACGGCTCATGGCCAGGGCCAGCTGGAGCTGCAGCTCCTCTTCTCCTGACGTCTGGGGCCGGGCCTGCTCCAAGTCAGAGGTGTAGCGGGGCGACGAGGAGGAGGCTGCAACGACCAGCAGCAGCCATCGTGGCTTCTGTAACCACAGAGGTGCCCGAGCCACTCCCCCCCACTTCCCCCCATCAGAAAGTTAAGGCTCAGAGAAGGAAACTGAGGAGGAAGGAAACGGCCGGCAGTAGAGGGCTCCAGGGGCCCAGGCGGCATGCCTGGCCCTTGGTGTACGGTTCCCCATTCCACCCCCGCCAGAGACTCCAATCCCTCCTTTACAGAGGTGCCACTAGCTCAGGGTTGCCTGGCCGGGCTCCTGATGTAAGACTCAAAGCCAGGTCCCCTCCTCCGGCTCCTGCACTCTTCCCGTGGGAGGGTCCCATCCTGCTGGGGTCCAGTGACGAGGGAGGTTTCAAGGGCTGTCAGTCAAGGCCACGTCATCAAGGGCTTTACGAAAGGAGGGCCCTCCTGAATACCCCTCAGATCCAGGAAGCCCACAGCAGGGCAGGGAGGAGAGTCAAGAACGGCTCTGCAGCCACCCCTGTTTTCAAGGACAGTGCCCTCGAGCAAGGGGTCATGAGGAATGCCACTGATGGAACGCCCTGTGCCATGTGTCTGGGCACAAGGCCAAGGGCATTCCTGGGCCTGGTCTCACTTAATTCTCACATCCAGCAACTGGAGTAGATAAGATTTTCCCTACTTCACAGATGAGGAAGCAGAGATTCAGAGAGGCGGCTGTCTAGATCACTCAGCCGGAAGGGGGCACAAGACCGCCTGCTACCGGATCGGGCGGCGGCCACACTGTCCCACCCTGGACAGCTCCCGGCCCCCGCTGTGCATTAACCTGTGGGCCACCTGCTGTGCCTGGCGGCTGTCTTCCGCGCCCCATTCCTCATCCCTGTGAATGCTCGTGACATCCCTCGGAACTCAGGCTGCCCCCCGGCCCCAGCCCCGGGGCTCACTCACAGTTGTAGGAGGACGGGGAACCGCGAGAGCGACCGAGGCCCGGCTGCCCGCTGCCAATGCCTGTGCCCTCCAGCGCCATGCGCTCCTTGGTCTTGAGGGCATGGGTCCGCTCCTGCCGGAGGCGCTCCTCGTCCTTGAGCAAGGCCATCACCTGCTTGACCTTCTCGCGCACGTTGACGCCCTGGTCCTTGCCGTCGCGGTCGATGTACTGGAAGTCCTTGAGCGTCTGGATGGTGTAGAGGTTCTCGCGGCACTGATGGGCCACCCGCTCGGAGCCCGTCTTGAGCAGGTAGTCCAGCAGCGTCAGCGCCTTGTACACGTGCCGCCAGTTCTTGCCACTGTCGTTGAGCCGCCGCCACAGCATGCCCATGACCTCGGCGAAGGCCACTGTGTTGAAGGTCAGGTCGGCGATCTCCGACATGAGCGAGCTGGGCGGGCCCCACGGGTCATTGCTGGTGGCCTCGCGCACCTTGATCTCCGCCTCCGAGTAGTTGTGCACGATGTTCTTCACCTGGCGCCGCAGCGCAGAGGTCGTCATGGCTGGGGACTTGGAGATGGGCGGCCCCTGCCCCAGCTGGAGGTGGAGGGCCGAGGGCCACCGTCTCGAGGTCACGGTCTCCAGAGATGGGCCGCCGTGCTCTCAACAGAGCGGCTGCGTCCTTGGGTTCCACATGGGTCTGAGGAAGAGAGGGACGGAACTCAGGGGCGATGGCCTGCCTCAGCGGCCACTCAGCCACAGACTGAAGGCCTGGCCAGGGGTCCCCGCGGCCAGGAGCCGCCGTTGGCAGGCACTTCTAGCTTCGCGTGCTCATTGCTCATCACAGCCGCACTACAAAGTTGAGATTATTATTACCTCCATTCACAGACCAAGAAGTGAGGTTCATGGAGCTGGTGTGAGCCAGGAACTACCCTGGCAGACAACCCCACCCCCCAGCCCTTGCCCTGAGCGAGAGACACAAAAGTCACCCCAGGAATGCCTGCCCGCCCTGTTCCTGCCTGGCTATGGCTTCCATTTCTGCCAGGATCTAGGTTAGGACCAATCCTTTCCAGCTCCTCGGTCCCCAATCTCCTCATTTCTCATGGCTTTAGTTTGTACACCTTAATTCATTCAATGCCTAGTTCCTGGGGCCTTCTCTGAGCCCAACACTGTGCCAGGCACAGAGCATAAGTCCTGGCCCACACACATCCAGTTGCAGGGGCACAGACGATTCAGTCGAGCGTGGGCATGCCCAGGAGCACCCAAGCTAGGAAAATCAGGGGGGACTTCCCAGTGGAGGTGACGGCCGGAGATCTGAAGGTAAGGTGAAGCTGCAGGGTGAGGAAGGGTAGCTCAGAGGGAATACTTGAGCTGGGCCAGAAGCCCAGAGAGGAGTATGAGGCAGGAAGGTGGGCCTGCCTCTCAAAGAGACCTAGCCACAGCCACCCCTGTGGTACACACAAGAGCACTGAGGTCAGGGAGGGGACGTGGCCTGCCCACAGTGGCACGGCGTATAGGCGGCAGAGCTGGGACTAACCCCTAGGTCTCTAGAAGATGAATCCGATACTTATTGCCAGGGTTGTAATTTGTAATCAATTCATCTGATTGCTTTATTGTTTCAGTTCCATCTCAATCAGAGTGTAAGCTCCCTGAAGGCAAGGCTGGTCTGAGCACCCCAAATCTGAGGCCCTGGGTGCGTGGCAGACCCCTGATACCCCAGCTGAGGGGGAAACAGGTTCAGCCTGCTGTCCTCCCCCCAGCTTCAGGACCAGGCCATCTGGGGAAAGCAAACCCAGGCTCAAGAAAAAGGTTCTCCCAGGGCCCTACCAGAAACCCAAACCAGAATCCCCCTGCCACAGCCGTTCCTCTGGTATGGGTACACACACACACACACACACACACACACACACAGGCTGGACCCGCAGAACGTCCACACCACCTGTGAACCCCCACCAATACCACCACCCATGGATTTTGCCCCTCTCAGCTCTACCCTGGGACTCGGCAGGAGTCAGAGGCTGCCTGTCCTGCCCTCCCCCCATCTGGACTTTCCCTCCACCCAGCCCTGCCAACCTTGCGCTCAGTTCAAAGCAGCCAGCAGGTCTTGGCAGGCTTCTTCAGGACCCAGGTGCCTGGGAGAGCTTGGTCCCAGAGGAGGGGATCCAGTGGGGCAGCGGGGCGGATGGAATGCTGACTGAAAGGCTGCCTACCTTCTGTCTGCTGTCTGTCCGTCCAGCCTGGCAGGGCTTCTGTGGGGATGCCACTAATGCTTGTTTAACTCCTGGCCTCCCCCTCACTCGTGACTCAGACCCGTCTTTACCTCCCTAACCGGTGGGCTGGAGGGTGGCAAGAGTCAAGATGAGAAATAATTGTGCCCCACAGCCCGCCCTGAGTGCACACCCCTCCCAGTGCTGGCCAGGGAAACCCGCAGAACCAGTCAGGCATCCTGACTCCACCAGCAGCCCTACCAGAGCCTGGCTTCCCCAGCCCTCCAGCCCAGCCTGGGGTACTGGGAGGGGCCCTCAGCATGGACCCTGCAGGCCTGCCTGGACTCTCCTTCTAGAAGGGGGGGAACGGAGGAGACTTCTCTGTGCACCTTGGCTGGAGCTGGGGGGAAGGGAGGGATCGGAAGCCCCGGGGAGGTTCCTGGACTTCCCTCCCCTAAAGTTAGAAGGGACAAAGTGGGGAGGAAGAGGGGGGCAGGGTGAGGCCCAGGGAAGACGGAAGGGAGGGAGGAGGAAAGGAAGGAACGCGGGAGGGAGCAGCTGGGAGCCCTGCCAGCAGTGTTACAAGCCCAGCGTTTTACCGAACACAATATGCCCAGAAATAAAAGGGAGTGAAACAGAAACCCGGCAGCCTGTGGCGGCAGCGGCAGGCCCAGGCGGGCGGGTATGGAATTACTGCAGTGACCTTGAGCCAGACCCTGTCAGGTGGAGGGGAGGACACTGAGAAGGCAGAGCCTGAGAGGCTCGTGCAGGGATGGGGTGGGGGGGCCGGAGGCAGGAAGGTAGGGAGCAGAGTGGGGAGGGGCAGGCTGGGGGGGGCAGGCCATGGGGCATAAGTCCCTGCTCTCTCCTTTATATAGGGTGCCAAGGAGAACTTTACAGGGGAGAGCGGGCTTCCTTCCTCAGGACTGGGGAAACTGTCAGGGCTAAGGAAGTAGAGGGCATCCCCAGAGTGGGAGAATGAAAGAGCTGAGATATGTTGAGTCACGTGCAAGAGTTTGTCCAAAGTGTGTGTGTGTGTGTGTGTGTGCGCATGTGTGTGTGTGTGTGTGTGTGTGTCCCACCGGCCGGGAGCGCCTCCCATGCCCGAGCCCCTGCCCTGCACCAGGTCAGCAGGAGCCATGGGGTGGGGGGTGGGGGGGAGGGAGTGAGTAACTCTTGCCAGCGGAAGGACGGCTGTGAGCTAGAGCTCTAAGCTTAAGTCCGCCCTGAGGTGGCTGTGTCCTGGGACCCTGGACAGTGGTGGGGGCTGCCCTGAGGCTGGAGGTCCGCCAGGGGCTGAGGAGGAGGGGTGGGCAGAGGAGAATGGGAGCCTGTGGGGAGTGCCACCAAAGATGCTGGCCTCAGGATGGGGAGCTAGCCCTTGAGTCCTGCTTCCTGGGGGCTGCAGGGGGGGAGGAGGGAGGGGCAGCCGGCAGGAAGCCTCCAGGATCCTCTCTGGCCCTGTCCTCCTCACCCCTCTCCCTGGGACCTGGAGGAAGACAAAGCCCCAAGCCTTCCATGACAGGCACCACCCCTGCCAGGGAGGGGCCAGCTTACCTCTGGTGCAGGCTCCCTTGGCCCCCGCCCCGGGACCACGAGCAGCCTCTGCAGTGACCTTCCGACCCGCGCGGCAGGGGGACAGCACAGCCTCGAGGTCGTCCCCAGAGCCATCCACCGTGGACCCTCGTCCTGGCGATGCGCCCCCCCCTCCCAGGAGGTGCAGACCCCTTGGAAGGGTGGCGGCAGGGTCCCCAGAACGGGCTGCAGCTCTGCCTCTTGGCCGCTGGTGTTTTAGACGCCCAGCCGGCAGGCGGCCCTCGGAGGAAAGTTGCTCAGCCGGCCGGGCAGGTCTGCCTCAGCAGTAACAGGACACAGGAGGACGCGCAGGGCTTGTTAACCCCTTCCTGCTGGCTGGGCAGGCGGCACCTTCGAGGTGGGAAGCCGGCCCGCTGGCTGTCCCCAGGAGGTACAGATCCAGAGCCAGGGCTGCTGGCCCACTCCCGCCCGGCAGTGAGTTAACCCTTCCCCCGCCTCAGCAGGAAATAGGGCGGGGGGTGGGGGGCTCCAACACCCACCCCACTCCTACCCATCTCTGCTGGGCTAGGAAGACCGCTCCCGGGGGTGGCTGGCCCTTTGGTGGATTTGTTTTCTGTGGGCTCCAGCTGGCCCCGTCAGCCACCCTGAAGGGAGCATCCAGGCTCCAGGCATAGCCCCTCTTGGCCTGAGGAACAGAGTGACCTGCTCTCTCCAAAACTCCTCCCACTCTCACCTGGAGGATGCTGCGGCCCATGAGGTTTTTATCCGAAGCACCAAATGCAAAACCAAGCAGGTGGGAGACCGCGGCCACCTCCCCATCTCCCGTCCCCACCTCTGCTCCACCAGCACTTAAGGCAGTTGAGGCCAGCCTCAGCCAAGTTGCTCTTCAAACTCTGGGAGCCTGGAGCCCACTCGGCACAGGAGGCCTGGCCCTGAATGATGATTTTGGCCAGAAAGCCATTCAGGTGCTGAGTCGAGCTGACAGCCGACTTTCCTTTCCAGGAGCCACCTCTTGTCCACTTCCCATTGCTCTGAGCGAGGGGGCGAACGTAATGTCCAGCGGCTGTTTTTAAGGCAAAAAGTGGCTCAAGGGGGCCACCTGGCCTGACACGAGGAGGGGATGAGACAGGCTGCCGAGGACACGGGGACCTGGTCTCTAGGGTCTGATGGTGCGGTAAGCATGATCCCCAGGGACTGGGACCGGGCCCTTGGCCGAGTGGAAGTGGGAGGATCTCAGGGAGCCAGGCCCCATGCGGTCCAGTTCTCCTGGTCTCACACTTGGTCATGCTGGGTGATGACACTTGGGGAAGCCCTGGTTCCAGGAAGCGTGACCCCAAGTGTGGGCCAAGGAAGGTCAGAGGCAGGGATTTCAAGGGGTGATGCTGTCTGTCCTGTCACCTGATTCATTCCTTGTCCTGGTAGCAACCTGCTCTTCTGCTCATCATCCCACACATCACCTTCCAGGTGTGTTTCTCCTTCCTCCTGCTGGATGGCTCCAGGAACTAGGAGGAGGGGAATCTGAGGCAGGTGGAACACGGGAGACCCCGGCCATGAGCTGCCCTCATCAAGATCCGACATTCAAGACATGAAGGCCTAAAGGAAGTGGTGGGAACCCAAAAGTTCTTTATTGATTTATTTGTGAACCAGTTTCCCAGAAGACCCTGGGGCACATGAGTCAGGTGCAAAGACGCAAAGTCTCCTCGACATCCTTTACGGGTCTGAGCTCGTCAGCCAAGACCATCAGGTCAGTCACTAGGGTGTCCAGCAGCCCGTAGACCTGGAAGAATAGGGTGAAATCACAGGCAGAGGGTTGCTCTGTGGAAGGCACCCCCACAAGCGAGCACCCAGCATGCCATGAGGGCGGACAGGTCTGCACCAGGGTGGGAGAGCGGCAGCAGGGGTAAAACCAAACCTGCGGAGATTCTGTAGAACTGTTGTTTTTGCAGATAGTTTTATTTTTCAAACCGTCTGGGGGAAGTAATCCTGCACCAGGCCCTTGGGACATATGGGGGCCCAAGAGCCTGGAGTGGTTAAAGGGGTAATTCCAGGGAATGGCGCCCATTTACCCCCAGGGGTGGTCCAGCTCCACCCCCGCCACCCAGAGGCCGGCTTTACTTCTGGTAAGATCACAGATCCTCAGACTGAAATGTCTCTAGGACCGTGCCCTCCCATGGGACTGGGCCACATGAGCCTTGCCAAGCTGATTCTTCATTGCAGAGAGCCCTCGGATTCCGTTCTAAACCCCATCAACCTTCAGAAATCGCCATGATGTCACCAGCAGCAAACGGAACTTCTGCTCAAACTCGGTCCAGAGCGTTACCCCAATGTACATGATACAATCCCATCTAGCCGTCCGCACCGGAGGCCGACAAAGCACCGCCATTAGACACAGTGACAATCGAGGGTGGCTTTGTGGGCCTCTCCTCCGAGACAGTAACAATGAACGGAACACAAGACCAGGGCGAGTCTCTAAGGACTCGCCGCCTAAGAATGTACCAGCATCAAGTCTCTCCAGTGTGTCACAACCCTTACGCTTGCTGGAAATTCACTCTACGACATGCTGTTCCCCCAAGGGACACCTCTGCCAAGATGCACCTCACGCAGAGAGGAAGTGGGAGCAGCAGAAAGGGAGGGGCGTCTGCTCTGTTCCTCTAGTGTGTTTTCCTAACTGCAGCCAGAATGACCTTCCAAGTCAGACTGTGTCACTCACTCCTCCATTCAAACCCTTGTGGACTTCTCATTTCACTCAGGAAAACCCCAAGTCCCCACAATGGCCTGCAGAACCCCACCTGACCTGTGACTTGTTCCCTCTCAGTGGCCTCTCTGTCCTCTGTCCTCCCAGCCCCCTCCCTCCCCTATGTTAGCTGCCCCCCCTCTGCCCAGGGCACTCTTCCTCGATGGCCACAGGGCCACCCCTCACCTCCCTTTGAGTCTGTTCGATGTCACCTTCTCAGGGAGGCTCCCCCACCGCACCCTGGCCTTCCCCACCCCCTGGCCCTGGGTTATCTCTCTCTCTCCCAGGGTGCTTGCCACCTAACGTACGGGGCGTGTCGCTTATGCACGAGGTCTGTCTTGCACACCGGGATGCCCTTCACAAGGGCAGCTCTGCTTCCATCTTCCAGCATGGACACACTAGGTGTTGACTGTTCGCGGAATAAACGGGACGCACGAGGAGGGAGGGGAGGAAGGCCCAAAGAGCAGGTGTGAGCAAGGGGAGGGCTGGGCGCAGGGCTCGTGCCCTCACCTCCGTGTGCAGCCTCTTGGTGTACTTCTCCATGACCAGAGGATCTATGGGTTCCTGAGAAGTGGTTGTGCTGTCAGGGGCAGGTTCTTCCAAGGAAAGCCTGTCCCAACTTGAAGATTTCATTGGTTTCTTGTCCTCCTTTGCCTTGTGCTTCTTGCTGTTTGAATGGTCCTGCTTGGAGAGACGGAGACACACACAGCCTTCAGGAACTCCCGGGGGAGGTCCAGGGCTTTCTCAAAAGCAGCTCACTGGGAGAGCCAGGGCTTCATGCTAGAGCGAGCGCCCACCTGCCGCAGCCCTTCCGACTCCTCCCCTGCCCCCCCCCCCCCGGCCCACCCTCTATGTCCCGGCATGCCTCTTTCCCTAGCAACTTGGCTGCTTTTCTGTCCTCTTTGATTCCCAGCTGCTTCTTTTCCTGGGCTGCCCCTTTCCGGTCCTCCTTCCCAAATTTCGTGGTAGTTACTTTCACTTCCGTACCAAGAGGAGACTTTCGATCTAAGGGAGGTGAGTGGAAGACAGCGTGACCTGGCCTCCCAGGCCCCACAGGCAGGGTCGGAAAAGCCAAGGGTCCTGAGCCCTTCATGCTCCCAGACAGGAGCAGAGCGCCCAGTTCAGGTGCGTGACCTGCAGGGCAGGGGCAGGAGGCCTGGTTCCAGTCCCAGCTCCACCACTGCCCCATCTACGGCATGAGCAAGTCATTCAACCTCTCTGGAACTCCGCCTGTAAAACCAGGGGACTGAATGAAGGTGGTCACTCAGGTCGCTTCTAGGTCCCAAATCCTGGCAGTAGACAGGAGGGTGACGGGGCCTACTCCATGGATCAACCTGACGGAGGTCCCACCAGAAGGGCGACCATGGCTGAGGCATGGGAGGGGTGGGGAGGCTCCACGGGGCGGGGCTGCAGTCTGACCTTGCTCTTCTGGAATGTCCAAATAGATGGTGTCCTTCTCGGGCAGGCCCAGCAGAGCCCTCAGCCATAAGGAATGGCTCACCAGGCCATCGATCATATCCCGCCACAGCTGCAAACTAGACAGCAAAGCATACCGGAGAAAGCCATCACCCCTCATCTGCCCTTGAAAGTGTGGAGGCATGGGTCCTTCCCTTCTAGGACAGGGGTGCCCGGGGCTACCAGGGAGGGGGCTGGCAGCCTCACCAGCACCTGTGCCCGCGCTTAGACAGGGATCTGGCTTCCCTCGGGCGGCAGCTGGGGAAGAGTAGCCAGGGACAACAGTTAGGTCAATCTAGGCTCCAGCTTGAGACCCTGGCTAGACTTGGGTCTGGCCCGAAGGGAGCGGGGGGACCTTGCGTGAGATTTCCTAAGGGCCCCAGCGAAGGCGCCCAGCAAGTTCCACACAGAAGTGAGGCTTTCCATGTCCTCACTCTGCCCCTCTCGTCTTTGACCTCCGGTTCCTCCTCGGCACAGTCCTCTGCTCACTGAGAAGGAACCGGGCGAGAGGGTGGGAAAGAGACCAGGCGCTCGCTCTGTTCTACCTGCTCCGGGGGGGCGCAGGCGGCTAGGGGGCTGCTGCGGCAGGTGCCAGAGCGGGGAGTGTCTGCGGCACCTTTCCGCAGCAGCTGGGCTCGAGCAGAGTCCTAGGACTGCGCGCCCAGAACCACAGTGGGGAGGCGGGGCCACTCTCTAGCGGGGAGAGGGACACTTACCACACCTGCTGCAGGAAGTCAGACTGCAGGGGCCTCTGCTCCTGGCACAGCTCCAGGGCTGCTTTGTTGAGCCTGATGAGGGCGTCCTCTCTCTGGTTCTCCTCGGCGAGTGTCATCACTGCCTGGCAGGGTTGTAGGTACATGGGCAACCGTCCCGCCCAGGACACCAAGGGTCCCTGCGTCCTCTAGTGATGGGCCTGGTGCAGTGAGGACAGATGACCAGGAGCAGATGCAGCCATGGAGCGCGGACCTCCCCCAGAACTATGCACCCATGAGCCCCTTCTCCGAGGTGTGCCTGGGTCAGAGAGGGCACCCCCCCAGCCCCACTGCACCATGGTGGCCTAGGCACCCGAGACAGAAAGAGATGACCCGAGAGACTGCTTCCTCTGGGTCCTCAGAAGAGTTTGCCCATGGGGGCCGGGGGACTGCCGGGGCCCTCCCTCAGTGCCCTGGCACCTACCCCCAGACTGCGATCCTACCCACCCCTGCCGAGTCAGGGGAGCACCTTTCTGAAATCCTCCAAGCAGAGATTCCACTCAGGGTGGGTAAGGCCATGTAGCTCCCAGGGGCTCTTGGTGTTCCCCAGGTCTGGGCTCTCCTCCACCGGGACGTCCTCCATAATGCTCTTCCGGTGAGAAGCCTGGGCCCCTGCTCCAGGCTTCTGGGACCCAAAAGCATCTCGGGCCTCATTCTCCTGCCGGGTCAGTTGGGATTCTGAGACTGGGCTCTTAAAGTGGGCCGAAGGCTCCCTGTTCACAGAGGGCTTCTCCAGGGAGGCTGGCAGGGGCGCGGCAGCCCAGGCCCTGGGGCTGAGGTGCTCCTCCTTGCGGGGCCCGGCCTCCTCAGCCTTGGGGGGCAAGTTCAAGTACTGGTGCCACAGGCCGTGCAGGCTTTGCACCACTTGGTGCTGGTAATGCAGCTGCAGCAAAGGCAAGAAAAGTCACGTGACGGGGAGGTGGGGGGAGGGGTCCCCAGAGTCCCAGGGAGCCTGCTCCAGTTTCCCCGTTCCCTCAAGAGCAAGATGGAGGCTACAGGGAAGAAGCTAGCAGAAGCCGCTGCGGCCAGAGCAGCTCCTCACTTCCCCTGCCTCCTGAGTATATCCAGCTTGGAGCTTTTTTTGCATTGCACTTCCAAGTAAGATGGGGTTTTTGTTTTTTTAAAGATTTTATTTATTTATTTGACAGAGACACAGCGAGAGAGGGAACACAAGCAAGGGAGTGGGAGAGGAAGAAGCAGACTTCCCGCTGAGCGAGGAGCCCGATGTGGGACTCGATCCCAGGACCCTGGGATCGTGACCTGAGTCGGAGGCAGATGCCTAACGACTGAGCCACCCAGGCGCCCCGAAGGATGGGGTTTGAATGAAGGAGTTTGTGAAGCTCTATTCTGACCAAGCATCCACTTACTTGCTAAGTTATCTGAGGCAAATTACTTAACCACCCTGGGCCTCAGTTTCCTCACTGTAAAGCGAGGATATAAAGAGTCCCCCAGTCAGCGGGCTGCTGTGAGGAGAAAGTGAGTTACTCATGGAAGATGCTCAGAGCGGGCACGGGCGCGTGTGAGGGCGCAGGGGCCGGCGCTGGGCCTGTACCCGAGGATTCCTATGATGGAACAAGTCCTCTTCAGTGAGATAGGCGTCCACAGGGGACTGTACACGCTCCGGGGTCAGGATCCCACTCAGCAGTTCCTGCAGCACGCTCTCCACAATGGTGACTGCTTCGTGGGCAGCCAGCTTGCACTGGGGAAAGGAAGATGGGACAAGATGGTGGCTCAGCCTTTCGAAACCCATGCTGCATCCTTGAGGGAAGCCAGAGCCCTCAGGACTGTGTGCCTTCCCAGGGGTTGAACTCCTGCCACCGTCTGTCTGTCATCTGTCTGTCTGTCTGTCTGTCTCTCTCTCTCTCTCTCTCTCTCTCTCACACACACACACACACACACACACACACACACACACACACACACACACACACAGGGGTTGAACTCCTGCCACCGTCTGTCTGTCATCTGTCTGTCTGTCTGTCTGTCTGTCTGTCTCTCTCTCTCTCACACACACACACACACACACACACACACACACACACACACACACACACACACACTCCTGTTTTCAGACTCAAACCTGCTGGGTATCCCCAAATATCCTTGTTTCCTAAAAGACACTGGAAGGATGTAGTGGGGAAGCCAGTTCCAGAGATGTTGCTCCCTCATGGGGTCCGAAGGTCACACAGTCAACATTTCCCCCAGGTTAGGAAGAAGGGCAAGGAGCAGGGACCACTGTTTGTGGACATGGCTTGGCCACACCGCTGGTGTCACAGAACAGTGAGTGGAGGGGCGTCTCATGTGAGAGGTAGGTCCTACCGACAGCAAGTAAAGCAGACGTGGCACTTGTCCACAGGACATGACCTGTGCTCATGGCGGGCTGAGCCCCAGCTAACCGAGTTGGCTCATATCTGGGGGCCGCAGTAGAAAGAGGCGGCTTTCCCCAGAGCGCCTGGAAGCACCGCCCCAGCTGACCAGCTCCGGAATTGACAATGATGTGGGGCCCAGTGCCCACCTCACTCTCTCTCTGGGTGTCAGCCCCACCAGTTAGGTTTTTTCTCTCTGGTTTTGAAGGCTTGCCAGTTAAATAGGACCCCTAGGGATAGCGTCAGACAACGGTGAACAAACGGTACTTCTAGTCGTTCTGGGGCCCTCCAGGCAGGGTGGGGCAGCAAGCTGTTCCTCCTCTCCGTGCCCACCCACCTTTTACATCACAAAGTGCTAGGGAGCGTTGAGCAAAAACAGCTGCCTGCTTGTGGAACATTCCCCCCTGGGGCTGGGAGAAGCAGGGTGCCTGTAGGCAGCACCAGGAAGAAGTCCAGGGGAACCTATCTGCTGTCCATGGGGCCAAGGTCCTGGGTCTCTTACCTTCAGTAACTTCCTTTCTTCCCTAAAAATGTCCTGGGTCAGGGAGACTGCGTAGAGATTGACCTGCAGGGGAGCCCCTCCTAATAGGGTGGGGTGGGTTCCAAACTCCCAATATTCCCTGAAGATGCCAGCATGCGAAGACTTGAAGAAGAAGGTAAAGGTTTTCGTTTCTCCAGGCAGAATCACACCTGAGAGGGACCGAGACAGAAGTTTTCACCACACAGGAGCTAGCCGGGCCCCAAGCCTGCACGTATACAATTCACTGAGCCCTAAGCCTAGGCATATACAGTTAACTGAGCCCCAGGCAGGGTGACGGATCATCCCAGTTTGCCCAGAACTGATGGGTCTCCTGGGACGTAGGACTTTCGGCTTTCCATGCAAAAACCGGGGAAGTCCCAGGCAAACAGGGATTGGGGGGGGGGGGGTCGTCCCAGCCTCAGGCCTGAACATAGAGGTCACTGAACCCCTAGAAAGTTTCTGCTCTCTGGTGATTCACTTCTTGGTGTTCTCAAGAGTTTGCTCCCCCAGCTGACATGAACAGTTAGGGACAGGACACAATTCACAGAAGAAGTGAGGCAGGGGAGAGCGGCTCAACCTTACGGGAGCATCAGCCAAACTGTGGCTCCTCACGGACTGAGGACGGGAGGCAGGGAGCAGGGCAGCCAGGTACCTTCCCTATTGTCGAAATAAAACCGCTGCATCCTGTTTCTCTTCAGGCCTTGGAAGGAGTCCAGCTGGGCACGCCGCCGCCAGTCGTACCAAATGGCCACTGTGCCGTTATTGACCGTGGTCAGTTCCGAAGATGTCTTCTCCCCTTCTAGAGTTTCAAAGGTCAAGCGGACGGCAATTCCGACGTGCTTCTAGGGAAGGAGGAGGTATGAGAAACGTCTTTGAGGAAGGCTCTGGCCTACGGTGACCAATTCGTCCTGGTTTGCCAGGGACTTTTCTGGGTTTGGCACCGAAAGTCCCGTGTCCCTGTCTTCCAGGGCCTGGGTGCTCTGTGTGGTATCATGGTACCCCGATGGTGGCCATCTCTGCCATCCCCAGCAAGAAGGGGAGAGAAAACAGATTTTGTATCTGATGAACTGTTCTGCTCCTTAGATCGGAAATCTTTTATTTATTATTTTTTTTAAAGAGAAAGAGAGCTGGGCATGCATGCAAGCAGGGGTGGGCTGAGGGGGTTGGGGGAGGGGCAGAGGAAGAAGGAGAGAGAGAATCTTTTTTTAGTTTTTTTTTTTTTAAAGACTTTATTTATGGGCGCCTGGGTGGCTCAGTTGGTTGAGCGACTGCCTCCGGCTCAGGTCATGATCCTGGAGTCCCAGGATCGAGTCCCGCATTGGGGGGGGGGGGGTGGTCCCTGCTCAGCGGGGGGTCTGCTTCTCCCTCTGACCCTCCCCCCTCTCATGCTCTATCTCATTTTCTCAAATAAATAAATAAAATCTTAAAAAAAATAGACTTTATTTATTTGAGAGAGAGGAGGGAGAGAGAGAGAGAGAGAGAGAGAGAGCACGCGCGCGCGCGCGCATGAGCAGGGGGGAGGGGCAGAGGGAGAGGGAGAAGCCCCACTGTGCAGGGAGCCCAATGTGGGGCTCCATCCCAGGACCCTGGGATCATGACCTGAGCCGAAGGCAGACACTTAACCGACTGAACCACCCAGGTGCCCAGGAGAGAGAGAATCTTAAGCAGGTTTCATGTCCAGCATGGAGGCCGACATGGGGCTCAATCTCATGACCCTGAGATCATGACCTGAGCTGAAATCAAGAGTCGGAAGCTTAACCGATGAGCCACCCAGGCGCCCCCTAAAGAATATTTTAGAACTTTCTTGAAGCCATACCTGTTTGAGAAGGTTTGCTTATTTACATGCTTGGGGGCTAGGTACAAACTAGGTGGCTTGTGACAGTCTCTTTTCAGCCTTGTGATTTTATTCTGGTGCAAGTTAGCACTGCTGTTACCATTTTCAGACATGCCGAACGCATGACCAGATAAAAATGCAAATAGGTGACTGTCCAGGCTCCTTGTGACTGCCACAGTCACCCTGCGACTGCACCTAAGGGAGGCCCTCCAGCAGGTGGGCGAGGGTGGAAGCAGTTTTACCTTGTCCTGTGGGTTACTGCCTCTGATCCAGCAAGCTGGCTTCCCACAGAACAGCAGAGAAGGGCCAAGAATAGGCATGGGGACCACATCAGGGTAACTGGCCAAGTCTCTGTAAGAAAAACCAATGACTTATTTTCTCCGAAGCTACCACAGTCTTGCCCCACGGAGCCCAGGGAAATGGCTGCCAGGAGGTCTGGAGAGGTGCCTGGCTCTGCCCTCTGATGAAGTACCCTCAGCTCCACTCGGGCTTCACTTCGTCCTGCTCTGTTCCTACAGGTGGGCACGTCCTGGACTCACAGAGACTCTTCACACGCGGCACTTACCACCAAAGGAATGGCCAGGAAATCCCCATTAGGGGCTGGTTGCTAGAAGGGAGCTGGTGCAGGTGTTGGAAGGGGCCCAGAGAGAGGCTGGGATGGAAGCACCTGGATTTCAGAGGGGGGAGTCTGCCCTTCATACTGTGGGTGCCAGGGGAGGCCACTCTTTCCAACCTCTCTCCCTAGGGCCCAGGCCGACTCACAAGGGCACCACGTCTTCAGAGGAGCTTTCCTGGTTCCTATCAAATACTGAATAGTCTTCCACCTTAACAGTCGTGAAAGGCTGCCCTCTGCCCACCACCTCCAGGCCATCAATATCCTCAGAGAGACCGAGAAAGGGAAGATTAGCTGACTGAAGACAGGCGCTTCTTGAGGGGCTTTGGACCCGGCACAGAGGCGTACTGACCTGCTGGCTAAAATCCAGCTCTGCCATGACCTTCCGCAGCTCCGTGCGTCGGTAGATCAGAAACAGACTCCGATCCCAGGTGTAGCGGTACGGAGCCTCCTTCTGGGCCAGCAGTCCTAGAGCAGCAGGGTCCAGGGGCCCTCAGCACAGTCGGCTGCGGTGGCCTCTCCCCGCCCACCCTCAAGGGCTCCATGAGCACTCACCCAGCACCATTTCTGGGAAAGGGGAGAATACAGCTTCCCTGTGCAGCTGGACTCCGGTCCTCCCGCCCTGTACCTACTGCCTCAGGGGCCCTATGCAGGACTCTTGCAAGATCAGCTTGCAACCCTGCAGACCTTCGGATTATCATCACAATAACAGCTACATTTGACTGAGTGCTTAACAGCCCCGCCCAAACCTCTCACTACACACCCTGTCTCCTTTAACACTCTCACGTCCCACGTCCCACGGTACTTTACAGATGGGGAAACTGAGGACCAGAGAGCTTAAGTAACTCGCTGGAGTTCGCAAACCCAACACAGCCAGGGCCTGAACCCAGCATAGAAATAGCATGCAAACCACAAATGCAAGCCATGGACGTCATTTAAAATTCCCTAGATGCCACACTGGAGAAGGTGAAAAGAAACAGATAAAATTCACTTTAGTAATATAGTTTAACCCAACAGATCAAAAATAGTACCATTTCAACATGTAATCAATGTAAAAATGATTAATAAAGTATATTTTTTAGTACAGTCTTCGAAACCCAGCGTGTAGTTCACACTTACGGCACACCTGAGTCCACGCTAGCCACATTCCAGGTGCTCAGTGCCCACGAGCCACGGCGGCCGTGTGGACAGAGCAGCCCCACAGCCCCTACTCCCACTCGCCCCCCTCCCCCTCCTTTCTCCGTCTTACTGCAGGGGGGCTGGACCTCGGCAGTTATGGGCCTCCATGCCAGGCCGTTCTCACTCCAGAGCCACGCTGTCCCCCCTCCTAGGCCAGCCAGCGTTTCCAGCCCGCTCCTCACCCATCTCTGCCTGGATGCACTGGGGCTTCCTGACGGAAGTGATCGGTTCCAGGAGGCCGCGCTGAGCTTTTGTCTTGGTCATTACCAGACCCGTCATTTCATCTCCCAGGTACTCCAGGCGACTCCAGAACCCACTGGTCTCCTCGCAGCTCTGGCAAGGAAGGACATGGGAGTCAGATCGCCTGGGCTCTTTGGAGAGAGGCTGGTGGAGGTGGGGGGGCCCGGGGGCACAAGAGTGCCACAGACTTCAGAGGCTTCCCCTGGGGGGATTCGCTGCCGCCCTGAGAGCAGGACAGAAGCATCCCCACTTTGTTTTTTGGATGCCCTGCTGTAGCCCCAGACGGACGGCACTGCACTGACAAACCACAGCGCAGGATGGTGCCCCGAGTCACCGGAAAGCTGGAGCCTCAGCTTTTAGGAGAACACTGAGGCTATTCTAACCACCCAGTACCCGTGATATCTTTCCCCTCAAACTGACTACCACTGACCACCACGGGCTGAGTAACCTAGCTAGCCAGGCGGCCGGAATGCCCGATAAGGACCAATGATAGGATTTAGTAAAGGCCTTGAGGGCTTAACAAGGCCTTGCAATGAGCAGATTCTTTTGTTCCTAACTGCAACCTGAGGCAGCCATCGCTGGGCCCAGACCCGCTCCTCACAAGAGCACTTGGGAACTCCGTCCCTACCTTCCCATCATGCTGTGTTGAAAGTGTTCGGTCAATGAGCTCCCGCTCCTCCTGGATGTGTCTGTAGGTCTCCCCAGTGTGCATCAGCAGCTCACTCACTGGCTTCTTCAGGCGTTCTAGAGAGCGCGAGAACCAAGAACGCAAACCCTCCCTCAAGTCAGAACAGGGGCCCTAGCACTGCACACGGGTCAGCCCCATGGCTGGGCTGATTTCAGGACCCACTAAGAGCAAGAAGCACTTGGGAGTGGATGGCACAATGTGACCAGCCAGAATCCAGGCTTCGGTGAGGTGGAGGGACAGAAAAACACAGCAGTGGAGCCCTGGTAGTGGCCAAGGCCCAGCAGGAACCCTGTCCCCTTTGCTCACCACTGAGGGCTTCCTGCTGCTTCTTCCGCAAGGCGACGTGGCGCTGCCAGTTTTTGAGAAAGTTGTGCTGAGGAGGTGGGGCCCAGGGATGTGCCTTCTCTTCTTTTGGGGCTTTCTGCTTTGGCTCTTCTTTAGCAGAGATGAGGGTCACCAGACCCGGCGGGGTGCGTATCAGCTCAGCCAGCTGAAAAGTACAGGGAGAGCATGTTGAGGGCAGCTAGCGGACGTGGAGCCAGGACTGAGCAGAGACATCTCCAGGCCTCACCCCCTGCTGTGCTCCCCCTCTGCTCAGAGTCCCTCCTCTTCTGGACCCTAATATAGCAAGTGACGGAACCAGGGGAGCCTTGGAAGCCCCCGTCAGAGCCCTCTCTTTCAGATGGGAATCTTTGTTCTGAGACGGTGGTCAGCCATTCTGTCTCTCTGTCCCCCTCACAACTGATGCTAATTGACACCTTCACCTGCAGGGCGACAGAGTCATTTTTATATGACCCCAGGCCTCTTGGCACCAGACCCGTCAGAGATGTTCTGCCTGGAGCCAGGGAAGCAAAGGAGCGGAGAGCGAGCAAAGCACTGCACGCCGGGAAAGTCAGACAGACAGACAGACAGAGAGACAGACAGACATGCGGCCCCGGGAGCTGCGGGAAGCCACCCTCCTTCCCCGTGTGCACGGAAGAGGAGAGCAGGCCAGGCACTGAAGAAGGCATAATGAAGCCGGTGCACAGAGGAGTGGAGGGCAGTGGGGGAGCGGGAGCCCCGAGCCCTGCTGCCTCTCCGGGTCCAGTCTGGAGTCGGACACCCTCTGGCTTTGGGGGTCCTTGAGGTGCCTCTGTATCCTTATAGTGAATTGCTGACTTCAGCTGAAGCTAGTTTAAGTGGCTTCACTCTTTCGGGGGAGGGTCACGAGCACTTCAGATTCCAGGGCCCAGAGACTGGTACTATCTCTGTAACTCCAGTCCCCCAGTCCTGCTTGACTCCGTCAGGTGGCTAAGACCCAAATGGCTTCAGTGACTTCTCCCCCCCAACTCCCCCCACCCCAGCAGCTCTGTACAAACCAACCTGGGTGTTCCCTTGAGCAACTGCAATTCTCTTAAAGTCCTGGAGACTCCCCAAGATGTGGTGAGGCAGGATCTGGTCACAGTCATGGAAGCTGTCACCTGGGCCTGGGTGGAGGGGAGCGGGGGGGGGGGGAAGGACTAGCTCATGTCAACATTTCGAGGGGGTTACTTTCTGAGGGTGACCCAGCTTCCTCTCAAGGCCGGCCCATGAACTCAGAGGCCAGGGACAAGGCGGGGCCATACCAGAGTAGTCCAGGGGCTTCGTGGCTGCATCTGGAGTAGCAGGATGTGCTACTAAGTGGCAGACCTTCCTCTTTGGATCCTTGGGTTTGAGTTTACGGATGATAAATTTCTGGGTAATGGCAGGTCTATCTTGTGTCTCAATAAAGCAAGGAATGTGTTGCTAAAACAAAACAAAACAGAGGAGAGTTCCACTTGAGATCAGGAGGAGGGAAAAACACCACCCATCTCCTCTGTCCCAATTCTTGGTGGAATTCCTGAAGGCTGACAAATCTGTTGCTCCAGCTCTGTCCATATGCTCTGTGGAGGAAATGCCTATGCCACAGACATAAGGCTCAGTAATATCCGGGAGGAAAAAAGTAACATTTAAATCCTCCAGACAGTGCAGGTGAGAAGTGGCTGACTCTTCCAGGTAAAGCATGGGGGTAGGGTTTAGCAGCTGTATCCACATCTGTAACGTACTTCTCAGACTCATTTTCCCTTCTGTGAAATGGGGATGATGGGCACTTGCCTCCAGGAGAAGCAAGACACCTCAACATCTCATTTCCCTATGGTTCTATAGGACTCTCAGCAATGTTAAAACAAACAACATAGTAAATTCCTTTAGATGCAAAAGTGCAAAGAATCCGTGTTCAGTTTTTCTGTGGAATTAGACACTCCCTCTGAGTAGGGAGGTGGTGGAGAGACAGGGGACATGGTTGATGTTCTAGACCACACAGACTGACCTGGAAATGCTCCTGCAGTAAGGGATCCCTGGACTTTATCCTTACCTTCTTCAGGTCTTCCTTCTTAATGGCTAAGGCAAGAATATCATCCCCTTGTAGGATATTGCTAACAGGTTCAGGTTCTTCCTGAATGGGGGGTGTGGGCTGTTCAGCTACCTTTGCCCGCTTCCTTTCTAAAGAGAAGCAGAAAGATACAAGTGCTGAAATATATATATATATATATATTTCTATTCTATATATATTTCTAATATACAGTATATATTCTAATATAGATATATAATATATTCTAATATATAATAGCTAATATCTATCTACATTAGATTTCATGGTAGAAGGCAGAGCTCAACACCTAGACAGACAGCAGAGGCTGCCAAGATAGCCTGGAGTTCTCTCTTGAAGGTCCCCCTGCCTGTCCCCCTTGGCCTGCTACAGTGACTGGAACTTTTGGAGCTGGAGTTGAGATCCGAAGACAGTCCATTCCAGGCTGTGCTACTTAAGAGCTATACAACCTTGGGTCTATCACCTACCCTCTCCTGGTCTCCGTCGAGAAAGCTGGATTAAAGCAATGGCTCCCAAATATTAGTCAGATGTCTGCCTGAGGGTCTTCTGAAGAGTCTTACTAATACAGCTTCCTGGCTACTTTGTGGGGCCAGGGCCAGGGCCAGGGAAACTGTATTTTTTTAAACCCCCCTAGGTGGTTCTGATGCACAGGAGTTTGGGACAACTGGACTAGATGCTTTCTCAGCCTTCCCCATTGCTGGCATTGATGCATTGTCCTAGGGGAAGACTTCAGGTTTCTTAGGACATTGGCTAAAATGCAGATGCTCTGGGGGAAGCAGAGCATTCACCCCTGAGCATTTATTTCACATTCTTTCATGTAATAAATACTGTTTAAGCATCTAGCCAGGCACTGTGCTAGGCTCTGGGGACATAAGGCAGAGTCTCAGGCCTCTAAGAGCACAAGCCTGGGAGACTAGACTGTCAAACAGGGTCACTGAACTAGGGTCACTATGGGGGCATCCAGCGGGACCCCAGCCCCCTGTGCGGGGCAGTCAGGGAGGGCTTCCTGAGGAGGTGATGTTTAAACTATGAGCTGAAGATGACGGAACTTAGACACAGGAAACACACTGGGGAACAGGCATGCCAAAGGGAAGAGCACGAAGAGGCCTAGAGGCAACAGAACAGAATGGGCATCTGGAACTCCAAGCACATTTTTTAAATAGCTGGAGTGCAGCAAGGTGGGGGGTAGGAAGCAGTGCTTAGGGAGGGAAGTAGGCACCACATGGCCAAGAACTTGGTGAGCTGTGTAAAGGACTTCAGTCTTTACCCTGAGGGTCACAACACGGCAAGGAATGGATTAGGGGGTGCAAGACGGAGTAGCGGGGGACTCTTTAGGAGTCTCCTGGGGGAATGAAGGGTTTGACAAAAGTGGCTCATGGGACTGGAGGAAAGTGGAGAGATCTGAGCCTATTTCTCACACGAGCCGTCAGGAGCCCAGCACTGAGAACTCGGGGACAGAGCAAGTCACTCCCCAGTGAGGACACCCTCCCTGACTTCCTTCCACAGACGTGGGTTTATGGTTTCAAATGCATCTTGTTGCTCTGCCTAGGGTCCTCCTGTCTGCTGCCCCCTGGTTTAGAGTGATTGGACGTAAGGCCCGACACAGAATCATCAAAAGAAAGCCCAAGTCCTGCCTTCAGGGGCTTTAAAACAAAACTTGGTTTTGTCCGCTGCTACTCCCAGTGCTCTAATTTGTAAGGGCCCATATCATTAAAACATCAAAGCAGGGGTTTGGATGACCCAAATCAAATGTTTTTAGGAAATGCCCACATGGTGGCCAAAAAACCCATGACACAATCATCCCAACGTAACTCTAAACGCAGCCTATCGGTCAGAGTCCGCTCCTCAGCAATGGGGTCACCAGACACCCAGGATATCCGTCAGTTAAACCACATGGCACACACGCAAACAGGGCCGACTGGCTTGACCCCGAGTTCTGGTCCCATTCGGCACCATATGTGGAGGTGCAGCCTTAGGTTTTCGTTTCCACTTCCTCTCTCCCTTCAACACAAAGTTGCCAACATTGGTGGTCATTCAAGAGAACTGGTAGCAGTTGAAGGCCCGCTTTTATACACATGTTGGGCACCTGGCTGGCTCAGTTGGAGGAACATGTGACTCTTGATCTCGGGGTCATGAATTCAAGCCCCACACTGGATGTAGGGGTTAAATAAATAAATAAATAAACGAACGAACGAACGAACGAATGAATAAATAGATTTTACTTAAGTAAATACTTTGGAATTATTTCTATTTCCCAGGACATGTGCTTCCTCCATCTGTCACCTCGGCTGGGTCTACAGCTTTCTAAGGGATTACACATCTCCAGATGTGTGCTTTTTACTGGTGGGTGTGTAATTACCATGTGTAAATTTATAAACCTTCAACATTGCTAAAGGTTTCCGAAATCGTGAAACTCTGCTCTGAGGTTTTTCTGAGGTTATCTTGAATGCAGTTCAAAGCTCTGATATAGCATACAGTGAGGGAGGAGTGTGCTCTAGTTAAGGGGACATCTTTAGAAAAATGATATATACATTTTAAACTTCAACTCACCCTAGAGAATATTTACCAAGTACCCTGAGGAGCTGAAAACTGCAGCAGACACTGACACACACCAGCATCACATAAGGGCCTGGGTTAGTGGCACAGACAAGGTGTTTGGTTACACACCAAAGAAGGAACAAATGGATGTGGATCATACAGGTTAGGGCTGTAAAGAAAGGTTCAGAAGAGCAGGTGCAGGGGTCAGAGGCTGAGTTAGGCCCTGAGGGACCGGAAGCCTTCGGACAGGCAGAGCAGCAAACAGAGGTGTTTCAGGTAAGGTCACAGAGCAAAGGTGAAGGCAGGGCAGAGCATGGCATATGTGGGGCATGGTGACACAGGAGGCTTGTTGGGGAGGTGGGGGTGCTATTGGGGATGATAGAAAAACCAGGGCATGACAGCCTGGTAAAGTAAGGCTGAAGCATCTGTCTTCTTGCCGGCAGGAAGGAAGTTTGGTCCAGGAGAGTGCACTGGTAAAAGCAGCATTTCAGAGTGATTCATCCAATAAGGGTAAGCCAGGTGGACTGGGGGCTGGGCGGGGGAGGGTGGTGGTATGGAGAGGCTTGTTGGGAAGAGCAGGGAGGAAGGACTATTGTGTGGGGGGGTCATTTCAGGACCTGTGGGAGAACTCAGCAGGGTCCAAGATATGTCTCACTACTCTAAACCTATGGTGGCTCAGCTATTTCCTGTTGTTTGATCTGGAAACCCAAGCTGAGTCGGGCTTCCGGTAAGCGTCATAGCTGGCATTTCTCCCTTGATCCTGGCAGCTGTGAGGGGGTCAGAGACCAGCCCCCTTGCACGGGGCAGTGGGGTGATATTTCAGCTGGAGCTAGGCCAGGCAGCTGGAAGCAAGGTGCTCAGATGGGGTAGGGGTGGGGGAAGAGGGGGAAGCTTTGGAGGGAGAAGAAACCTGGCCTCGAGTTTTCTGTGTCTTGTGTTATCTAACGTTATCTTTTTTCAGTGTTGATCAAGGTCTTTGGGAAATCCTGACTTCAGGGGATTGCATGGGGGAACCAAGGGAGAGGCTGTCCCTACCAGGGCTGAGCTCTACTAATCAGGGAGGGGCATCTGGGACTGCTGGGAGTCTTCCCGGTTTCTTAACCAAAGCAGGGAGAAACCTGGAAGTCAAAAGGGCTCACGTCCCTAAACAGATTTAGAGTCACAATATTTGCTTGCCTTTTTGCTTGTAATTCAGAGACCCTGGAAAAACAGAGCATGAGATTATATTTGTTGATTAGCTGTGTTATATGGGGGGGGGAATAAAAGTATTGTGCTACTACATTACTGACACCCCCTGAGATATCAGGGGGGAGAAAAGGGAGGAAAAAGGCATCTTGCATGCTAAACACTGGGTTTTTTTTTTTCCCTCCTCACCCTGGTGCGTGTTCTCAACTCAAATGGCTATTTAACAAACTACATTTCCCTTTCTTAAAAATAAATATGTAGTGATAAATCTTTCCTTGAGTTGTTTACAGCAGAAAGTTCAAATCTGGTAAGATCCAGAAACTAGGTATGCAGGAGGCAATAGCTAGGAAAGCCCTTGACGGCCCTTGGGAAAAAGGCCCAGCTATTTCTCTTTCTCTCTCGACTGTTAAGAATTATATCATGAGGGGTGCCTGGGTGGGTCCTGGGATCGAGCCCCATGTCCTCGGTGGGCTCCCTGCTCAGCAGGGAGTCTGCTTCTCCCTCTCCCTCAGCCCCTCCCCCCCCCACCGGCTCATGCTCAGTCTCTCTCACTCTCTCAAATAAAAATAAATCTTAAAAAAATTATATCATGAAACAGCCTCTCAACCCAGCCTAAACTGGACTTTTATACTATGAAGAGGGATTAAAGCCAGCCATACTAACGAAGCAGTCCTCCCAGGGGCCCCGGCAGACCTGCCCCTCTCCTCACACTGAGCTTTCACCGCTGCTCTGAGGCCGGCTTTGGGTCTCCCCGGGGCCTGCAAGAGCATGCCCAGACTTTCTGACCTAGCAAGTAAAGCCCTTGCTTGGTCTGGCCCCTGCCTACCTGTGCAGCCCTACCTGGCTCCCTCCCTCTCCTCCACACCCACCACCTCTGCCCTGGCCACCAATGTCCTAGTTCCATGCCTCAGCTCATGCTGCTCCCTGCTCCCTAGACCTGGAGAAGCAAACTGCCTTTTGGGGGGTGAGGGGGAGAGGGAGGGGAGGAAGAAGGCCAGCCACAGATGTCACCTACTTCAGAAAACCTTCCCCCCAGATTCTAGCATCTAAGGCCTGGGTCAGGTGCTCTGAGCCCCCTTAACCACTTAGGGATCCCTATATGACAGCATTGATATTTGTCTGGTTCCCCTTCTGGTAGTTCACTAGACTCTGTTTCTTGTGGGCCGGGGTCACACAGTGAATACTGACACCGTTGCTGCCCAGCACGGTACCCACACACAGCAGGCCCTCAACAAATGGAAACAGCAAAAAATGGAGACGGGGTGAGCTGCAAATGGGAACATGTCCATGGGGGTCAGTCTGCAGTCAGACACCCTGGGACTCTGCCACCTGCAACCAGAGGGTGGCTGAGGTGGCCAGGACGTAGTCATGTCTGCAACGGGCTCCAGGTTAAACAAGTGGGACAGGTGTCATCCATCCGGAAAGGATATACGGGGTGGGAAACAGAACTGGCCGAGTTAGGCCTTACTTCTGGGATTTTCCAGCAGAGTGCTCGCTTCGGCAGCACATATACTAAAATTGGGATTTTCCAGCAGGCCTCTTAGGTGGACACCCTCAAAGAATCCCCCCGCGGTGTTGGTTTCACCACCTCAACATGTTTCTTGCATTCTTTCCTGAATTTCTTTTCCCAAGGGCTCCGGGTCCCGAGCCTTCTGAAACTCTTTCCCGACTCTTCTGCACCCCACCCAGTGGAGGGCTCTTGCCTTCAGAGTCCCACCCTACGATATGGTTAGAGGTAGAAGTCTCCTATGCCTTCCTGCCCAAGGCCATCTCCCCAGCAGTTGATCCCTGAGGCCTCTGTCAGTCTTCCTGTGTCCCCATCCCCAAGGCCCAGTGCACTGGACCCTCTCCCTTCGGGGGTCGCTGCCTTGTACATCATCCCTGAGGCATGGGGTACGCCTTGTTCCGTACCCCATTCCCCCGTGATCTTTACCTCCATCCTGGTGTCACCCCCGTCCTCCAGGCCCCGTGTCGTGAATCCCATCCAAGAACCCCAACCCCTGTCGGCTTCTCCTGAGTTCCCAAGGAGCCAGCGCCAACCTTTAATGACTTCTGCGGCCTCCAAAAATTTGTTTGCAGGTATTCTGAGGCGGGAGTCCTTCTTTAGAGACTTCATGATGTCGCCACGCTTCATGTGAGCGTGGCCCTGCGCCGCGGGGACCTGGGATAACGAGGCTGTGCGGCACCCCGGCGACCCCGCGCGCGCGCCCTCCCGCCAGCTGCCGCCAACGCGTCCATAGCAACCAGCGTCCCGCGCACCCACCGATCAACTTGGGCGGAGACTGCTTGGCAGCCATCTTTTTCATCCGGCCACGCCCACGTGCCCGCGGCGGGCCGCTCCTCCCGCGCGCGGATCCCGAGCACAGCGCCCGGCTGGGGGCGTGACGTCACAGGGGGCGCCGGCGAGCGCCGTGACGTCAGCGGCCAGCAGGGGCGGGGCGAGGCCCCCCAGCGCTGGGGGAGGTGGGCGGAAGGCCTGGGTACGGGCGGCCCCGGCTCTGGCCTTCGCTCTGCGCCTCCAGACAGCCGCGGTCCGATCGTTCCTTTCACGCCATGCCGAAACCCCCTGCGTGGCTTCCCGTGGGTTTCAGTGACCTGGTGGCCCCTGCCTGTCCCCTCCGGCCACCTGTGTCCTTCCCCACCGCCCGCGCTTGCTACAGGCCTTCCGTCACTTCCCAGATACTCCAGGCTTTTACCCCGACTTGGGCCCTTCTCATACTGCTGGTTTCAGCCCTTGGATATACTGCCCTTGACCCCTGAATTTAAAGTAGCTCCTCCGTGGTCTCAACTTTATAATTGCACCCAGTTTATTTTTTTCCTAGAGCCCTAACGCATTCTCGAGTTACCCTGTTTGTTGAGGGGGTTGCCCGTTGTCGAGTTCGTTGTGAGAATGTAAACTCCATAAGAACATGGCAGGCCTGTCACTTGTCCCCACCCTAACCCAAGTTTAGCACATAGTAGTCACTCAAACTGTGTGGAGTAATAAAGGGGGTTTAGAGCCAGACTTCCTACTTGCTAGCTGTGTGTTCTTGGACCAGCCCCTTGACCTCTCTGAGCCACACTTTTCTCACTTATAAAATGGAGGTCACAATGCCTCTCACACAGGCCACTGTCAGGATTAACTGAGAGTATGCATTTAAACTACTCCCTACAGGGCCCTCCGTAAGCTGGAGAATCTTCTCAGTTCTCAAAATGATGCTAGGGTTGGGGAGCTGCACTCTATACCCATTTTACAGATGAAAAAACTGAGGTCTACAGAAGAAGGGGATATAAAATCACCTGACTAGCAAGAAGTACAATTTGAACCTGGTTCTCCCAAATCCAAGGCCAGGACGCTTTTTGTCCTGTCCTCTGGGCCAGGTCCGAGCTTTGCTGCAGTCTACCCTAGACAGGGGAAGAAGTAGGGAGGATGCTTGTAAGGGTGGTTAGTCTCTGGGCTCTCTGTGTTTTCCTCATTACTGGGCCTCTCCCAGGGTGCACAGTCTCTTCATGCCCCTCTACATGGTCACTCCTCTTATGACTGAGACAACCTCCATGGGCAGCCTCTCTTTTGCTCTCGGAGGCCCAAGCACCGGCTTCCTTCCACCCCTCCCCCCAGCCCTCCCAGGGAGTCCTCAGTTCAGTTCACTCCATGAACATTTATGGAGCACTTATGATACACCAAGCTGATCACTGAGTCATCTGGGCTGGCCAGGAAGCAGACACCGAGATGGGGGTAGGAGTGCAAGATGTTTATTGCCTGGAGGAGCGGGGGTGTGGTAGGGCCTATGAAAGATGAAGGGGGGGGCAGCAGGATAGAGCCTGGGCTGGGAGAGCCTCAGACTGTTTTGCATATCCAACAAAGTGGTGGGCCTCTGGGGCAAAGAATGTTCATCAAAGGCTGTCTGCTAACTGCACTCCTTGCAGGTGAACAGTAAGTTCTTTCTTGAAGAAAGAAACCTGGAGCTCTGTGACATATGGAGGAAAATAAGAAACATTCTCTCTTGCCCTCTGGGTGCTCAGAGTCCACTCTGGAGCTAAAGACAAACGCTCATGAAACTCATTCCAAGAGCCCAGCTTCTGGAAGGCCTTTTAACTTCGGGAGCTTGCACAGCTTGTGGGTAGCCTGGCAAGGGGGAGGATAGAGGCCTGGGGGCCATTCAGGGAGAGTTCCGCAGAGGCTAAAGGACAACGGAAGAAGGGGGTGGGAGAGGTGCTTGGTTAGGCGGGTACACAAACTGGCTGGGGCTCTGCTGCTGTCCGCTGAGGACCTTGGACAGGTCCCATCCCCTCTCTGTGCTTCAGTTTCACCATCTGCTTCGTGAAGGTGTCAGACCAGATCAGAGCTGCTTAACCTTTGGAAAATCTAAGCAAAACTAGGAAGTTTCTCCCCTAATGTGTGCATTTGGATTTTTAAAAATTATTATGGTAAAATACATGTAACATTCACCATTTTAATAAGAGGCATTTAGTGCACCCGCAATGTTGTGCAACCATCACCAATATCTGGTTCTAGAACTTTTTCATCATCCCAGAAAGAAACCTTGTACCCACCAAGCAATCACTCCCCATTGCCCTCTCTCCTGAGCCCCAGGCAACCTCTGATCTCCTTTCTGACTTTATTGATTTGCCTACTCACCCACTATTGGGCCTCTTGTGTCGGCCTGCTTTCACTCAGCGTAATGTTTCCGGGCTTATCCATGTCGTAGCACGTGTCAGTGCTCCAGTCCTTTCTACAGCCGAATATTCCCCAGTGTGCTCTGCCACATTCTGTTTTTCCACCATCTGTGCATTTGATTTTGCGCATGATTTTGCATTCGATTCCAGGGACTCCCTGGACTTCACTCATGTGTCTCTGGGGTGGGCTGAGGTCAGTTTGCCTTAGACACAGAGCTGAGTCATCTCAAAGTGGATTTCCAACTCTAATGTATGTGCTCAAGGGGTAGTGATTAATCACAACTTGGGAACGGCAGAATGCATATCAGGGGAGCCTTCCTGGAGGAGGTTTCATCTGAGGTGGGCTGCTGAAGGTAAGAAGGCAACAGGCAGGTCAGGCGGCAGGCTCTCCTTGTGGGGACACGGCAGGAGCTGAGGTCCCAATAGGAGAAAGCTCTGGGGGCGGAGGGTGGGGCAGGGACCAGCATCATTTAACTGGAGCATCCCCCGCCCCCCACCCCCAGCAACCTTATGGAGCCCAGGGAAGAGGCGGTGGCTGGGTTGACAGAGGGCACAACCTCAATTACTGCCTTATGTCTCAGTTTATTTCCACCCAGCCAGGTGCCGGGCATGTCGTCAGCCACTCTTTGCAGAGGCTAAATAGCCTCCCCAAATAGAAACTGTTTCCTCCACAGGCTGCACCGTCCCCTCCCAGGGACAGCCACCCTCCCAAGGCCCAAGGCGGGGGCAGCCTGTTCTCCAGCCCCTCACATCTTGCTACCCACCCTCACCTCCGGCTCTCTCCCCGCAGGTCAGGCCACTGCCTCTGCCTCACCTCCATAGACGCACCTGGCTCACTCCCCTCTCGCCCCGCCACCGGCCTCTAAAACAACAAATCACACTACTGCCTCCTCACGGAACGGAACGTGGCTTAGCTAGCGCTCACCTGGCGTCTCAGCTCCTTCAGGGCCCTGAAGTCGGGCCACAGCCCGACTCTGTCCCCAGGAGGGACTGAATGCAGCCTCAGGGATGATGCGCAGACTCCAGGCACCACCCCCAGGCTCAAAGTGCCCTTAGTCTCCCTGGAGAAGGACACAAGGAGAGACTTTTAGGAGGCTGCACAGAGTAGAGGTGAGGAGCAAGGAGCTCTGGAGTAAACCTCGGATTTGCATCTCAATGTTGCCCTTCCTAAACCCTCTCTCTCCTCTTTGGAGTGGGGATAGCCCTGGCCCCCGAGTTGCTGTCCCCCTCTGTCGTCTCCTCCTGTTTCGCTATCCTCAGAATCCTTACCCCATCCTTCTGTACAGTCTGTTGGTCTGCCCCCACCGAAGCGGGAGGGCCAGGAGAGCCGGCACTTTGCCCGTCAGACTCGCAGCTGTATCCCAGTTCCTGGAATGGTGTCTGGCACATGTAAGCCATCGACAGTGGGTGGGGCTGGAGGGAAGCCTGGAGAAGCATCAGTAGGTTCCTGGTAGCTGCCTTCCAATATCTGTGGGGCGGGGAGAGAGGCTGGCCCCCTGTCCAACAGCACTCAAAGGCAAAACCATAAACCACAGTGACATTCCCAGGAAGTGTGCTGTAAGACTTTTCTAAGAACCAGAGCTTGCCTCTGGTGTGGAAATCGCTGGGACCATCTGCCTGGACTGCTGTCAAGGACATGCCCGAGGTGAACGGACATTGAGGTCTGGGGCTCCGTGCTGAGGTTGGAGGTTCTCTGCCTGCTTCCTCCTTCTCTTGCTCCCTCCCTCCTTGTCCTGGTCGGGAGAAGGCGGCTTGCGGGGGGGGAGAATCAGGGCTGAGGGAGCTGGCTCACCTTGAGGGCTTCCTCCACTAGATTGGTGGGTTACCTGAGGAGTTGCCCCGGACCACCGGTGAGAACACTGTTCTAGTGGCGCATGGCCTGGATCTGGGAGAGAAGATGCTGATGAAAGGCTCTGGGCCTGAGTCTCTCTCTGGCTGTGTGACTCAGGCACTGGGCCTCCCCTCCTCGGCTTCCCTTACAGAATGGGCTCCATGCTGCCTTCCTCCATCCACTTCCCAGGATCAGTGCAGGGAGAAAAACAAAAGTACACTGTCTGTAAGTCCTCTGAAAACTGCAGAGGAAAGGGATTGTAGTCAAGGCCCAGAGCACGCCAATCCATTCATTTCTCTCTTAGACTGTGCAGTAGGCAGAACAACGGTCCCCCAAAGATTTCCACATCCTCATCACCAGAAGCTGTGAATTTGTCACCTTAACACAGCAAAAAAGGACTTCGCAGATGTGATTTGCAGAAGGGGAGAGGAGGGGAGATTCCCCTGGATTATCCCATGGGCCCAGTGTAATCACCAGGTCCTTATAAGAGAGAGGCGGTGGGGGGGGGGGGGTGCGAGAGTCAAAGAAGATGAAGGCAGGAGGCAGAGTCGGAACGATGCAGGCCACGAGCCAAGAAACGCCACAGCCGGGGCACCTGGGTGGCTCAGTTGGTTAAGCGACTGCCTTCGGCTCAGGTCATGATCCTGGAGTCCCGGGATCGAGTCCCACATCGGGCTCCCTGCTCAGCAGGGAGTCTGCTTCTCCCTCTGACCCTCTTCCCTCTCATGCTCTCTCTCATTCTCCCTCTCTCAAATAAATAAATAAAAAATCTTTAAAAAAAAAAAAAAAAAAAGAAACGCCACAGCCTTTAGTCGCTGGAAAAGCCAAGGAGCAGCTTCTTCCCTAGAGCCCCAGGAGGAACACAGCTCTGTGAACACCTGGATTTTAGCCATTTCCGACTTGTGACCTCTGGGACTGTCAGATACGAAATTTGTGTTGTTTTGAGCCACCAAGTTTGTGGCAATGTGTTATGGCGCAGGAGGAGATTCTTATAGACGGAGCCATATAGACACTGCCTTGAATTTGATTCTCTAATACTTTTTTTCAATATTCTTCTTCTGTCAATGAAAACTTCTGTCATTCCCAAGTTAGTTCATGACTCCCATGTTATCACTAAGTGGATCACGGCTTATTGGTCTTGAGTTCCATTTTAGCAGAGCAAATCCCAGCTCAGTAATTTTCTGGCTGGGTGACCTTGAGCTAGGTCACTTAACCTCTTGGAGCCAGTCTGTTCTGTGGCAAAAACAGGGAGTTGTAAGAATTAAATAGGATTCGGGGCACCTGGGTGGCTTAGCCGTTAAGCGTCTGCCTTCGGCTCAGGTCATGATCCCAGGGTCCTGGGATGGAGCCCCGCATCGGGCTCCCTGCTCCGCGGGAAGTCTGCTTCTCCCTCTCCCACTCCCCCTGTTTGTGTTCCCTCTCTCGCTGTGTCTCTCTCTGTTAAATAAATAAAATCTTTAAAAAAAAAAGAATTAACTAGGATTCTGTTCAAAAACTCTTTCCTTTCACAGGTAATAAGGGTCATGTTCAAGGTTGCTAGAGAAAATACAGAATGCTCAGTTAAATTAGAATTTCAGATAAAACAAATATATACAGGGCACCTGGGTGACTCAGTCGGTTAAGCGTCTGCCTTTGGCTGAGGTCATGATCCCAGGGTCCAGGGACTGAGTCCTGCATCCGGCTCCCTGCTCAGCGAGGAGTCTGCTTCTCCCTCTGCACTTCACCCCACTTGTGCTCTCTCTCTCTGTCTCTCTCTCAAATAAATAAAATCTTAAAAAAAAACAAATATATACACATATTTTTTAGTATAAGTATGCCCCATGCAATACTTGGAACATACACTAAAAATGTATTGTTTTATCTGAAATTCAAATGTAACTTGGTGTCTGTATTTTTATTTGCTAAATCTGGCAACCTTAGTCTTGTCCCAGGTCACATAGCTTGTAAGTGATACAGTGAAGGGCCTGGCCTGGAGCAGATTGGCTCAGCCACACAGCAGCCCTGGACCCACAACTCAATGGAGGCTTCAAAAACAAATGCAGTCTGAGCCTTGGAAGCCCATCTCATATCTTAAAAATATCTAAAATGGTCGTGAAAATCAAATTTTATTTTATTTTTTTAAAGTAATCTCCATGCCCAAGCGTGGGACTTGAACTGATGGCCCCGAGACCAAGAGTCACATGCTGTGCTGACTGGGCCAGCCAGGAGCACCATGAAAATCAAATTTTAAAACACCCCACAAATAAATGTTTCTATTACATGTATACATAAACATGTGTATAAAGTATATAAAATCGAAACTGAGTACAAAAATAAGTGGAAGAAGAAACTGTATGCCAAGAATTGCTTAACTTTTTTTAAGATTTTATTCATTTAAGAGAGAGAGAGAGAGAGAGAGCGCACATGAGCAGGGGGAGGGGCAGAGGGGGAGGGGGACAAGCAGACCTCCCGCTGAGCGGGGAGCCCAACACACAGAGCTCATTCCCAGGACCCCGAGATCATGACCTGAACCAAAGTCAAGAGTCAGATGTCTAACCGACTGAGCCACCAGGTGCCCCAAGAAATGATTAACATACATTAAGTATGTGAATTCAATCTCTAAAGGTCACATGCCTTTTAGGAATTTTTTTTTTATCAGCTCGATCTGGACCACCCTACAAGTCCCAGGGAGTTTAAGCTAAATGGCAACTAAACTCCCTGAGGGCTCACCATGGCCTGGGTAGCCTTCTAAGTACTTCAGCTGTACTGACTTTTTTTTTAAAAATTGAGATAAAATTCACATGGCACTTCACGTAACATAGAGTTCACCATTAAGGGGCGCCGGGCTGGCTCAGTCAGTGGAGCATGTGACCCTTGATCTCAGGGTTGTGAGTTCAGGCCCCACAATGGGCATAGAGATCCCTTGAAGGAACGTAAAATCTTTTTTTTTTTTTTAAGATATTATTTATTTACTTGAAAGAGAGAGAGAGCAAGCGAAAGAGCACAAGGGAGAAGGGGCAGAGGGAGAAGGAGAAGCAGACTCCCCCACTAAGCAGGGAGCCCTATGCGGGGCTCAATCCCAGGACTCCAGGATCATGACCTGAGCCAAAGGCAGACGCTTAACCGACCAAGCAACCCAGGTGCCCCAAAATCTCTCTCTCTCTTTTTTTTAGATTTATTTATTTATTTGAGAGAGAGAGAGAGAGAGAGAGAGAGCAGGGGAGGAGGGGCAGAGGGAGAGGGAGAGAGAGAATCTCAAGCAGACTCCCCAGTGAGCTCGGGGCCCAACTGGGGGCTTAATCTCACGACCCTGAAATCATGACCTGAGCTGAAACCAAGAGTTGGATGCTTAGCCGGCTGAGCCACCCAGGTCCCCCAAAGAAAAATAAAATCTTAAAAAAAAAAGAGTTCACAATTTAAAATGTACAATTCAGTGGTTTTTACTATATTCATAAGGTTATGCAACCATCACCACTATCTAGTTCCAGAATATTTCTGGCACCCTGGAAAGAAACCTTGTATCCATTAGCAGCCACTCTTCGACCACCCCCACCCTCCATCCCTGGCAAACATCTACTTTCTATCTGAATGAATGTGCCTATTCTGGACATTTCATATATATGAAATCATATACTATGTGGCCTTTTGTGTCTGGTTTCCTTCACTTAGCATGATATTATCAAGGTTCATCCATGTAGTACGTATCCGCATGTCATCTCTTTTTATTGGCGAATAATATTCACCATATGGACGTACCACATTTTCTTTACCCATTCATCAGTTCATGGGCATTTGCGTTGCTTCCACTTTGTGGCTATTGTGAATAATGCTGCTGCAAACATTTGTGTATGAGCTTTTGTGTGAACTTGTTTTCAGCTCTCTTAGATACGTGCCCAGGAGTGGAATTGCTGGGTCCTGTGGTAGCTCTATATTTAACTTTTTGAGGAAACAAACATTTTTGTTCTCGATGAGATGCACCATTTTACATTCCCACCAACTGGGTATGAGGGTTCCAGTTTCTCCACAAACTCACCAACGCTTGTTATTTCCTTTTCAAAAATAATTATAACTATCCTTGTGGATGTGAGGCAGCATCTCACAGTGGTTTTGATTTGCATTTCCTTAACGGCTATAATGATGTCAAGCAGCTTTTCATGTACTTACTGGCCATTTGAATATCTTCTTTGGAGAAAAGGCTATTTACATCCTTTGCCTGCTTTTTAATTGGGTTGTCGTTTTTGTTGTTGAGTTATAGAAATTATTTATATATGCTGGATGTCAAATCCTGGTCAGATGTATGATTTGCAAATACTTTCTTCCCTTCTGTGGGTTTTCCTTTCACTTTCTTGACGGTGTCCTTCGACACACAAAAAATTTTAATTTGATGAAATCCAACTTATATATTTTTCTCTGGTTGTTTTAGTTATGTATGCTAACTTCTTCAATGTTTACAATAGTCAAATGAGGTGGAGAATCTTATTAGCATCCCCATTTTACAGATGAAGAAACTGAGGCACAGAAAGGTAAAGTCCCTTGCCTGAGATTAAGCACCGGAGCTGGAATCTGAAGCTTTCACACACCAGGGCCCAAGAAGGGAACCATTCAGGCTGTGCTCAAGCTGGGGGTGCATGAGTAGATCGTTAAAATGTCCCTGGACCTTCAGACTTTGTTCAAGATTAGGGTTGCCTGCTCGACAGTTTACATCGCTCATTTGTATTGTTCATGAATTACCCTGAAGGGTCAGTCGGGAGAAGGGGCACCTGGAGGAAGGGCATTTGCTTCCTCAGTGATCTAAAGCAGCCTCCAGGAGCCGAGACCTTGCCCACCTTATTCCCCATTGGTGCTTCCAAGAGCCTCCGAAAGGCATTTGGCCTCTTACTGGGGTCTTGATCACAATAAGAAGGGTCATCAAAGAAAGTGAGGCCTGTGTAAGTTGGTCAAATTCCACAGAAGCCCCAGGCTGAGTCAGGAACAGTAGGAATGGAGGTAAGGAGGCCCAAAGTCTAGGGAAGAATGAGGGTCAATGGGCACCACGAGAGACCTACTAATCAGGAGGTGGGAAAAGGCAAGGCACACTCTGGGAGTGCGCCCCAGGTGTCAGGGGTCTGGGAGGCAGGTGCATATCCCTGCCTGCATAGCTGAGCCACCTGAAGAATGGGGCCATTCCTGTCTCACCTGCTGGGGAAGAGCAAGGAACACTGGTATAAAAAGTATGGGTGATGCTGCCTGGAGGTTGTCACTCTGCCTGTGGCACACGCCCTCCCAGCCACCGGGGAGGTGGCAAGTTCTATAGTGGGATGGGAGGAAAATGTTTCCAAGGCTACCTACTGGCAAGGCCTTGTCAGCCACCAGGGATTCCTGTTCAGGACCTGTCTTCCTTAGGGCTAGCATGCCCCGGGCACCGTAAATCACAATGAAAATGCTGATAGTAATAACTACTGCATTTGTCAAATGTGCATTTTGGCCGGGAATTATACTAGGGCTCTTCCTATCCATCCATCCATCCATCCATCCATCCATCCATCCATCCATCCATCCATCATTGCCAACCTTATAATAACCTTGAAAAAGGCACAGTCCTGCCTTCAGAGGTGAGGAAATGGAATCTCACAGAGTGGCTTAATTCAGGTCACCCAGCTAGTAAGTGACACTGGCTTCCTCCCAGGGGCATTACTATGACAGCCACTTAGGCCACATCCCAGGAGCCTGACTACCATCTTACCATCCCCTGCCCCAAAGAAGGGAGAAGAGGCTGCTGATCAGGCTGGATGTGAAATGGGAGCTGTTGATCCAAGAGGAAGAGGCAAGACCTGCTGGCTGCAGCAGTGACTGTAGCCAAGGGCTGCTGCAGCCCCCAACCCAACTCCCTACTCAGACCACGGTGCAGGAAGCAATCTCGGACCTGGGCTGACCCAGTGGTCCTGAAGTATGGCTGCGCATCAGGTTCACCCGGGGAGCATTTAAAAATACAGAGCCCCTGGGGCGCCTGCGTGGCTCAAGTCGTTAAGCGTCTGCCTTCGGCTCACGTCATGATCCCGGGGTCCTGGGATTGAGCCCCGCAGGGGGATCCCTGCTCGGCGGGAAGCCTGCTTCTCCCTCTCCCACTCCCCCTGCTTGTGTTCCCTCTCTTGCTGTGTCTCTCTCTGTCAAATAAATAAATAAAATCTTAAAAAAAGAAATACAGAGCCCTGGGGAGCCTGGGTGGCTCAGTGGGTTAAGCGTCTGCCTTCAGCTCAGGTCATGATCTCAGGGTCCTAGGATTGAGCCCCACGTCGGGGCTCCCTGCTCAGCACGGTGTCTGCTTCTGCTTCCCCCTCTGCCCCTTCCCCCTGCTCCTGTTCTCTTTCTCTCTAATAGGTAAAATGCTTTAAAAAAAATGTAGTGAAACCCAAGTTTTAAATAAATAAATAAAAAATACAGATTCCTGGATACAGAGATTTGGATTCTGTAAATCTCAGAGGGGCCCAGGAAGGTGCATTTTACCACCCATCTGGTGGTTCTGACGCAGAGCCAGCTTTGATAACCCAGGGCTGGTGTAGCCCCTTCACTACACCCCGTCACGAAACACTAGATCTCAGATGAAGGAACTTTCCTGCCTCCGGTCATGCAGGTGGGAAGCAGCAGAGTGGAGATTTGGACCCAGGTGGGCCTAGCCGCCAACATTAGACTGCGTCTCCTGGCGGGAGCAGACAACTTGGAAGTTGACCCCCTCTCTGGTGCCTCGAACTGACAGAAAAGTCACAGGGAAAAAGATGGACTCAATATGTGAATATCTGACAGGTATAGAAAACTTGTTTCCAAAAATAAGGAGAGAGAGGATGGGTATACTGGATAAAAGGGTGGTATACTTGAAGCAATTCTGACAGCAAATAAGACGAAAAGTCATCATAGTTATAATACCTATTCTGTTCTAGTCTATTCTATCTAGACAGTTCGTTCAACTCGATCAGGAAATATGCATACAACACAATAACTAGTAAATAAATATTTAATAGAAAATGTTTAATCTGGTTGGGAAATTTTAATATGTAAACTAAAACAAGGTACCACTTACACAATATTTTAAAACTATATTTATATGTATGTACATACATACATACATACATATATAAATTTGTAGAAAAGGACAGGGAGGGATACACATGGTGGTAGAGCTGACTGCCTCTTAATAGCTATTCTGCCCCCCACCCCAGTTTTCTAAATTAACCAAGCCCTTCTTTTATGGGGGATGGTGGGGAAGCAGCAACATGCTCAGTTTAAAAATCACACTTCCCAGCCTCCTTTGTGGATAAGGGGGGCCAATTAGAAGCAAGCCGAGGTCATGGGGCAGGGGGACCCTGGAGGAAGCTCTTTAGAGGGGGCTGATTCAGCTGGAGGAAACACCATTGCTCCTTCAGCCTCCCCCCTTTCTATTGCCTGGAATGCAGACATGATGGCTGGAACTCCAGGGACCATATTAGACCATGTGGAGGCTTTAAGGGACAGAAGTTAGGAACTGAGAAGATAGAGCATAAAGTTAGAAGCTTGGGTTCTTCATGGCCAGAGATCACAGGCCCACCATACCAGCCCTGAAATGCTCTGTCCAGACCTCTTCTATGTGGAAGAAAAAGAAATATATTCATTTCCTTAAGCTTATGTTACTTTGGTTTTCTGTCATACGCACTTGAACCTAAACTTAACTGACTCACACGTCAAACCCTTTGTGGAGTGTAAAGGGGGACTTTCACACTTTACTTTCTATGCTATGGTACTGCTTGTAGGATTATTACTTTTTACAGTAAGAATGTATTCATGTGTTATTTATATACACATCTGTTTCGGAGCCCCCGAGAATGCAAACTGAGTGCTAGCCCCACCACTTCCTACCTAGGTGACCCTGGGCAGTCAATTAACTCCCTGAGCCTGTTCCCTCATCTATAAAATGGGCATGATAATAATAGAACTTATCTCACTGGGTTGGTGTGGAGCTTAAATGAGCTAATGCAGGAAAATTCTTGGCACTGCGCCTGGTTCACAGCTATGACTTTGATGCATAATGCTATAGCACACAGGCACTGTGGCTGGCAGAACCGATGAAAAAACCCAGGACATGTTGAGTAAAAAAACAGCTTGCAAAATTGGCACATGAATGTGATCCTTTGGTGAGAAATTATTTTTATTTCTACATCTATATGTATACGTATGCATCAAGAGACGTCTGGAGGGATGGTTGTCCAAATGTTAGTAGTGGTAACTTCTGGGTAGTAGAATTTTTGCTTTCTTCTCTACGGTTGAAAAAGAGCATTATTTTTTTGAGCAGGAAAAGAAAAGAAGAAAAATCTTCTTGAAAACCATAACAGTTTATACCAAGTATTATTCGAGCACTCCCACCACCCTTTAACCTTAAACTCTCTCATTCTTGGGAATTGACCTGAGGAAATAATTGCAATGAGGGAAGAAGCTAAATGCATAAAAGCATGTGCCACAGCATGATTTATAGTAGAGGAAAACGGGTAACCACTTAAGTGACTTACATCAGGATAATAATTATTAAATTATTCACCCATTGAAACATTGTGCAACAAAATGAGACAGAGGACAACCATGTAACAACATGGAACAATGCTTCTGACCCAACTAGCGGCCAAAGGGACAGATGCAAAATGAGATCTGTGCTGGAGCCCAGCTGGGCAAAAATCTTGCATGCATTTGGATGAGGACTGCAAGGGAACACAGGCCAATAAAAACCACCGAATTTGTTGGGACCACCGATGGGTGGGGAGTTGTGTTTTTTTTTTTTTTCTTTTTCATTTAGAATTCTAATGTTTCCGTAATGTTGTTTAATAATTTTTTTTAAAGTGGCTTTAAAAAGCCCCTTAGGAAAAGACGGGGAAGCAAGGAGAGGAAGATAGGAGGGAGGAGCTCTGCGTAAGAAAAATCCAGAGGGGATCTAGAATACAGGGCAACAGTTCCTGCTTGGCCTTCTACCTGGGTGGGCCCAGAGGCTGTGCCCACTTGGCTCCCTGACTTGAGAGGGATCAGATGGATGGAAGAGTTGCCAAAGTTAGGAAGGCAGTCCATGAGCTGATCATAAAGCTAGGATTGAGTGCTCTTTGGATTGGGATCATCTGGATAAGTCGATCATGCCTGCTATTAACGAGATTACAGAGAAATGAGCGCTAGTGAGCTGGCCAGAGGGGGGATCCAGGCAGGCTTCCTGGCGGGTAGTTTGGCACTGCGTATCCAAAGGATGTGCATATCCTCAGAGTCAGCAACCCCACTTCTTAGGACTTATCCTAAACCTAAGGAAATGGTCAAGCCAGGGCGTAAAAATATTTACCTAAGACGCTCCTCATGGAGCTTATAAAAATAACATTTAAACCTCCAGTTTCACCAAAAAGGAACTGGAAACCCAAATTTTGGCATAACCACACAGTGGTATGCTATGGAGCTACACAAACAGGGTATAGACACAAATCTGACGTGGAAAGACACTCACACACATTAGGTATGAGAAGGCTCCACAGCAAGAGCTAGATGATCCCATTTTTGTAGGACTGTGTAAACATGCTCATTTGCATATAAGAATTTCTACAGTTACATACCGGAATCCTGATGGTGATTCATCTTTGAATGGTGGGATTATAGACTGTATCAGCCAGGGAGGTCTCAATTATGCCGCAGTAACACCCTGAAAACCTACCAGTTTCCGACAAATGGTAATTTCTCACTCCTGCTTGTCTGTTGGGGTCAGCCGCTCCTCTGCCCCATCTTCACTCCGGGCCCCAAACTGACAGTCTGTCTCTACCTGAACATGTCAGGCCTCTGTGGCTGAGGGAGGAGACAGTGGCCCACCTGTGGGCTCTTACAGAGCCAACAGGGCAGGCATATCCTCTCCCAAGGGTGCTCAGGGAGGGGCACTCGAGGAGGGCTAGTAGACATTTCAAACAATTAACGCAATCTACCAGGCAGGTTATTTCCCCCTTATCTTAGTCTGTTCGGGCTGCTGTAACAAAAACACCATAGACTGGGTGGCTTAAACAATAACCATTTACTTTTCAGTTCTGGAGGCGGGGAAGTCCAAGATCAAGGTGCTGGCAGCTCTGGGGTCTGCTGAGGGTCCACTTCCTGGTTTGCAGATGTCCATCTTCTCTCCATGTCCTCATGTGGCGGAAGGGGCCAGGGGTCCTCTGGGGCCTCTTTTAGAAAGGCACTAAGGCTCCACCCCCGTGACCTAGTCACCGCCCAAAGGTTCCACCTCCTAATACCACCACCTTGGGGATTCGGTTTCCAGGTATGAATTCTTGGGCGTGGGGGCCACAAACACTGATTCCACAGCAATCCTATTATTTCAAGTCCTTGGCTTTGCAGCATGTAGTCCTGTCCCAGGAAGTGGATGGCCTCACTGCCGGAGCCTCTTTGGGAGGGAAAACGGAGATACCAAGTCCATCTACCTGGCACTGGGCAGACACAGCAGCTTCAAGCCTGAGGGAGAGAGGCCAGAAAGCCGTCAGAAATCTGCCTAATTTAAGAGACAGGTTAACCGACCTGTTATAAAATGACAATGTAACAGAAAGTTCTGGATGTCCAGAAGCATCACACCAGGTGTGCTACTTACTCCTCATAGGACTTGAGTCGAGAATCTCAATGGCCCCAGTGTAAAATGGAAATTAAAATAGCCACCCCAGGGGCACCTGGCTGGCTCAGTCAGCAGAGCATGTGGCTCTCGATGTTGGGGTCTCGAGGTCGAGCCCCATGTTGGGTGTAGAGCCTACTGAAAAAAAAATGATAATAATAAAATAAAATAGCTGTCCTGCCTACTTCACACTGCCTGGTGGGGGATGGGGACGGCTCAGTTTAAGGCTTAAAATTGTAATGTTCTTGCACGTGGAAGGCTTGGTCCTTCGTGTTGTAACCACACACTCACATATTCCATTTCCCCAGCTCCTCTCATCACTTTGTCCCCAAAGTGGCTTCTTGTCCCCTTTTATTTGTGCTCCTGTGCTTTCAGCAGGGCGGGTGAAAAGATGACAACCAAAACCTCACAAGTGAGAAGAACCCCTCTGATGAATGAGCCACGGAATGCCCAGGACTCAGTGGGAGGGGCCCCACTCCACTGTGTCCTGTCGAAAAGTAGCCCTGCCCCCTTGGTCCTCCTGACCTCAGCCCCTCAGGATGGAAGGCAGGAGATGTCAGGGCTTCCCACACTGGCCTGCTCATTAGAGCTGCTTAGGAAGCATTTTTAAAGCTAGCTGCCTGGGCTTCACCTCCCAGAGATTCTGATTCAGTTGCTGAGGGTGGGATGAGGCTGAGTCACAGAAGGTGATCCGTGCTGCTTGCGCTGGGCTCTGGCTCCTGTCCAAGCCCTTTGCGCCGGCCTCGGGAGGTGCCCCAGCAGGGAGGGCCCAGACATCTCGGGTGGCACGAGCCCCGGCAGCTGGGAGAAACCCGAGTGCACCTAGGTTATCTGATGCTGCACCTGCCCTGAACCCATGCTCACTTCTTGAATATCAAGATCAGGGGAAGGCTGGGGAAGAAAGGCTCCCCCCCCCCCCGCAGTAGCACAGCTCACCCTTCCAGCAGCCCCAGGGCCAGAGGGGGCAGGAAGAAACCATATACGCCCTTCCCAGCTCCCAGCCCTTCAGAACCACATATGTGGCCGCTGCCGGCTTCTGCTTCCCTAGCCTGCCTGCCCATCTTTACCGATAACCTTGGAGTTTATCTCTTGACACATCTATCAATAGGGCAGTGAGTTCCAGGGCTGGGATGGGTCTCATTCATCTCTGCATATGCCCTGCGCCAAGCCGAGCACACCCCTAGTGCTTGTTGAATATTTCATGACTGAAGGACAGGTAGTAACAGTAACCAGGTTACCACAAGGTCAAAGAAGGACCTAGTGGGTCCTTTGGATCAAAGGATACACCCACTAGGCCCCCAGGGACCGCACGTGCTCCCATATCTGCGGGGTGGAGGGAACCCCATCCTGAGTCACCCAGCCAGAGGCTGAGCTTAGCATGCCCGGATGAGCCCAGGAACTAAATTACTTTTGACATCACAGGACCCTTTGATATGATAAGGTATGAAAGTTACAGAACCTCTGCACAGGAAAATGCCCCTTTCTTTTCTCTCTCTCTCTCCCTCAGCCATCTGTCTCTCTCACATACACACACATCCTGCCTACAATTTCTAGGTTAAGGGTTTCAGCCCTTTAAAAAACAAAGGGGGGGGGCGCCTGGGTGGCTCAGTCACTTAAGCGTCTGCCTTGGGCTCAGGTCATGATCCCAGGGTCCTGAGATCGAGCCCCGCATCGGGCTCCCTCCCTGCTCAGCCGGGAGCCTGCTTCTCTTCTCCCTCTGCCTGCCGCCCCCTCTCCTTGTGCTCTCTCTCTCTCTCTCTCTCTCGGTCGAATAAATGAATAAAAATCTTTATAAACAATAGTAAAAAAAAGTTAAAAAAAAAAGGGAAAGCTCTTTTTTTTATGGATGAACGCCAGTTACAAACGTAGACAGGATGTTAAGAGTCAGGAATGAACATTCTGCACCTCCCAATGTAGTCAATGATTTCAGCAAGAATCAGCAGTGAATGCTAACATCACTGCAGCAATGACTGTCAGGGAACAGGGCATTCGTTTGTTCTCAAGGTATCACCCCTACTGATAATCTATTCATCTCCAAGGAAAAAATGTACTTGTATGATGGGCAGGCTGGGCATCCACCCCCTTAGTCAGGGGCCTGACCTGGCATTATGTACCTTGAGCTACACGATATCTATATGTACTCTTGCCAAAAATATTTTACCTAAACCCAATCATTAGCAAACAGATATACCCAGAATATGGGACATTCTGTAAGACGAGTGGCTTTGACTCTGAAAAATCTACTGTCATAAAAATAAACAAAAAAAGAAAGGAGCGTTTTTAAAAAAAAAGACCAAACAGATGTAATACCCAAAAGTAAAGCATAAAACATCACTGGCACCTGTGTCTCCGCCCCCCTCCCCCGCCCCCAGCCAAGGAACTTTATGGTGTTTTGGAGACATTTGGGGAAATATGAGAAAGGACTGCACACTACTGCATGAAAGTACCCTTTCTCAGGTTGACAGCAGTGCCGTGGCTATATAGGAGAATGTTCTTTTTCTCAGGAGATACAAGCTAAAATGTTTGATGTCTACACCTTTCTTTCAAATGGTGCAGCAAAGAAAAAGAAAGAAAGCGAGCTAGCTAGCTATTCAAAGGCAAAGTAAATGTGGCCAAAATTTAGCAATCAGTAACTCTACAGGCTGAGCACAAAGTCTGGAAACATGGCTATTTTCTTTTTTTTTTACAGGTCGAAGATGTCCTTGGTGACATTACAAATACTTGCTCTTTCCAGATGCACAAACACCCTGCGGCGAAGGCTATGTGCTTTACATTGAACTATGCTTTTAACTTTTCCGTAGGCTTGAAATCTTTCAAAATGGAATGTACAGTGGAGGAAGGAGCCCTCAGCCCTACACTAAGGCTCGAGTCCCCAAATCAGGATTCTACCCTCCAGGGAAGGAGGCTGGACAAAAGAGAAGACCAAGGTCAAGGCGGGCTCACTGGGTTTGTTCGGCTGTTTAAATAAAACCAGGCAAATGTTTCTGTAGGTAAAAGGCCAGGGGAAAATTACCAGGCTCTGGGTGTTTCCTGAATTCTTCTCCCCTCCCTTTCCCTGCTTAGCTCCCCCCACCTTCATTCTCTCGAGGCAAGGGCTGTAGAGGGGAAGGGAGCAGGGGACGCAGGAAGGTCTGTGAGGCTCTAGCACCCCAGACATAACCTGGTTGCCCAAAGAGAAAGAGTAAGGCCTGCTCTGATCCTTCCCATGGTCCTCAGAGTCCTGCAGGCCACTGCACTGGATGGAGGCACGGGTCCACCAGCACATGTCAGGCTCTCTCTGTCCCTGCCCTATGTCGTAGGGGCTAGAAGCCTGAGAGCTAGAGTTCTCAGAATCTCTTGCCAGCCAGGATTTGCTTTAGAGCCCACTAACGAGAGGCACTTGCAGAAACCATTACTCCTTCTCTGGTGGTGGTGGGTGGCCCTGATTCAAGTTCCCAAACCAGAAATGTCCTCGCATGCACCTCGCTGTTGCCATGCCCCTGAGGATGCCAAGGCTGAGCGGTGACTGGTGCTGAGATGGCAGCTGCCAGTGGAAAGCGTCAGTCCCGCCCCCGAAGCCCACCTGGCATGGTCCTGGGACACAGGAGGGTCTGGTCATCCTCCTTGCACAGGGGAGGGGGTTCTCTGCTGCCAGGCCTCTTGGAGTCGAGGCAGGAGGGTCAGCAACAGAGAGTCTAGCACAGCCAGACCCTCCCAGGAACACCGAAGACCCCTGGAAAACCAAGAGGCCTGGGCGTGACTGCCTGGTCTTACCAATTTCAATCCTTGCCTTCCAGCGGTACAAAGCACCCAGCACCCACCGGCCCCTTGTCGTTGGTCCTTTTCCCTCCTGGGCCTGTGGATCTGTAGTCAGGGCTCCCTGGGCCTCCTGGCACGAGCCCCCCCCGCCACCACGACACACCTGTGATCCAGCAGCAACAGGCCCTGAGCCAGCAGTGCCTTCACCTCCTCGCTTGCTCCAAACACGTCCCAGAGGCTCAGCTGGGGCTCAAACTGCTGCCAGTGCTGGGAAACCAGAAGGGTGAGGGGTGCAGAGACCATGGTGGGTAGCTGGCCAGGCTACTCTGATCCCATGTCTGTGGGTGTGGTAAGGGCAAGGGAGGGTCCGGCCTGCACAGGGATCTCCGCAATGACTCATACACATCTAGAGCCGGGGGTGGGGGTGGGGGCGGGCGGGCTCTAGTGTGGCCCTAGTCCAGGGTCCTCACCGCAGCCCCACCCTGCCCACTGTTTCTACCCATCAGGCCTTGGCTGGGCCAAGGCCAATCTCCAGTTACCCGCCCCAGAGAACTAGGTGTGTGTGCCCATGTGCATGCACAGAAGGGACAGTGATTCTGCAGGACTTAGGAGAAGGAAGTGGTGTGCCACAGCGCCCTGCAGCCCCCCTTACCTGGTGAGTGATCCCCACGTCTGTACGTAGCCCCATGGCCAAAACTTCCTCTAGCCTGAGAGAACAACCATCACGGTGTCCTGGAGAGAGCTGGGCCTCCCCCCTGTTCTTAACACACATATAAGGACATGCAGGATGGGGAGGGAGGGGGCAGGGCAAGGCAGGAAGCAAAGGTGCGCCCATGGGGAGGGCTCTGGGGGTGCAGGCCCCCCTCAGATGCTCACAGCTCCAGCTGGCCCAAGGGGACGCGCCGCCGGGTGCCGTGCCCAAACAGCATCACCTCTTTCATCCAGTTGTCCGGCTCCAGGGTCTGGATCCGAGCCTCCCGGGTGTGGCCCCCAGCCCCCTGGGGCACAAATCGCCCGTGGGCCCCTGGCAACATCAAGCACCACCCCCACTTCAGTAGCAGCGAATGCTGGGTGCTCGCCAGATGTTGAATCAGTGGTTCTCAAAATGTGGTCCCTGGACAAATGGCATCTAATATGCTAGAAATGTAAATCCTTGGGCCCTACACCAACCAAGCCCGTCCAGTCAGAAATTCTGGACGCAGGGCCCAGCGATCTGCATTTTAACAAGCCCTCCAGGTAATTCTGGTACACGCTAACAACTGAGAACCACGGTACCAGGCGCTATACCCAGCATCTCAAAATATATATCGAACAGCTATACAAAGTAGGTATTATTTGTTGCTGCACTTTATGCAGAAGGAAACAGAGGCTTGGAGAGGTTAACAAGTGGCCCAAGATCACACAGCCGTGACATTCTGCTCCTGAGTCATCCCTTCTTCGGTTCACAGGGGACTCACCAGGCCCAATGCCAAGGTACTGACCGCACTGCCAGTAAGTCCAATTGTGGGTACTGAGCGCCCCCTGCGGGGAGGGAGGGAATAGTCCGTTCAGAGTGAGGAAGGTGGGCCAGTTTCTGCACCTGGTTAGAAGGTCCTAGCTCAAGGCCTCGAGAGCAGCCAGCAGAAACCCCCTTCCCCAGAGGGCCACAGTTCTCCAGTCCCAGCTTAGCCTGCCTGTTCCCCAACTTCAGCCGTGGGCCCCAGGACTTACATTCCGGGCGAAGTTGGAGACCTCATACTGGCGGAAGCCGGCCTCCCGGAGCACGGCCCGTCCCTCCTGGTACATCTCAGCAGCAAGCTCGGGGTCAGGGGCAGGAAGGGTGCCCCGCTGCACCTGGGTGAAGAGTGCGGTGCCCCGCTCCAGGGTCAGCTGGTAGAGGGAGAGGTGGTCGTCACAGCGGCCCAGCAGCATCCGCAACTGCCCGAGCCACGGCCCCACCTGCTGGGCTGGCAGCCCCAGCATCAGGTCCACAGACACGCGGCCGGGGAAGAGGCGCCGTGCCTCTGCCAGTGTCTGGAGAGCATCTCTGGCCGAGTGTGTCCGCCCCAGCAGCTGGAGCTCGGTGTCATCCAGGGACTGAGGAGAGAGGGTCAGGTGTAAGCACGGAGGCCAGCTCAGAGGCAGACAGGAACATGTGACCGACCTCACTGAGGACAGGTACACAGGACACGGCAGGGAGCTGGAACAAGCCACAACCAAGGGTTATGGCTCACTGTGCGCAAAGCATTTTTTTTTTTAAAGATTTTGTTTATTTATTTGACAGAGAGAGACACAGCGAGAGAGGGAACACAAGCAGGGGGAGGGGGAGAGGGAGAAGCAGGCTTCCCGCTGAGCAGGGAGCCTGATGCGGGGCTCGATCCCAGGACCCTGGGATCATGACCTGAGCTGAAGGCAGACGCTTAACTGACTGAGCCACCCAGGCGCCCCTGCACAAAGCATTTTTAAACAACGTGTAATGTATCCTTATAATCCTCTGACATTAGCTCTATTTTATAGATAAGAAAACTAAGGTTTAGAAGTGTTAAGTGGGGCACCTGGGTGGCTCAGTCAGTTAAGCGTCTGCCTTGGGCTCAGGTCATGGTCCCAGGGTCCTGGGATCCACCACCCACCCCCTCCACCCATGCTCTCTTGCTTGCGCTCTCTCTCAAATAAATAAAGTCTTAAAAAAAAAAAAAAAAAGAAATGCCAAGTAACTTGCCCAACGTCATACAAAGTCAGACCTGGAATTTAGGACTGTCTCACTCCAAAGCCGAGAGTGTTTTTAAGTTTTCCTTTTTGAAAAATACTTTAAACCTCTACAAAAATTGAAAGAAGAGTACAATAAACACCTTCATTTAGATTCACCGAATAACATTTTGCCACACTTGCTTTGTCTCTAAATATACACATATGTGATTACAGTGTTGAATCATTTGGCAGTAAGTTATAGGCCAGCACTGACCAAAAGAACTTTCTGGGATGACAGAGATGTCCTCTATCTGCACTGTCCAATACAGTCGACACTAACCACATGTGGCTATTTAAAGTTAGTTAAATTTCAATAATCATATTCCAAGCGTTTACTGACATGTGGTCAGTAGCTACTGTACTGGTCACTGCAGACACAGAACATTTTAGCAGAATATGCTAGCCACTGACCGCACGCTAGTGAGCACTTGCAATGTGGTTGCTTTAACGTAATTAACTTAAACACCATACCCCTGTACCCCTAAATACTAAAGTGCACATTTCCTAAGAACAAGGACAATCTCTTACATAACCACAATCCAATTATAGAGTTCAGGAAATGTCACACTGACACGACACCATTATCTAATACAGTGTCATATTCAAAGTTGTCCCAATACTGTTCACTGGAGTAACTTCCCCTTGCCACCCGAATCCAGGATCCAACTGGGTCACACATTGCAGTCAGCTCTCATTGTTCCTTTCCTCTCTCTGAGTCTAGATACTCAGCCTTTGTCTTTCATGACATGACATTTTTGAAGAATACAGGCCAGTGTTTAAAACATCTCTTAATAAGTTCTAGAGACTTACTGTACAACACTGTGCTTATAATTATTAATACCATACTGTACACTAAAAAAATTTGTTAAGAGGGTATACTGATCTCAGGTTATCTGTTCTTACCACAAAAAAAGTCTTTTTTTTTTTTTAAAGCTTATTTATTTATTTATTTATTTAAGTAATCTCTACTGTGGGGCCTGAACTCACGGCCCTGAGACCAAGAGTCACACACTTCGCTGACAGAGCCAGCCAGGTGCCCCCCAAAAACTAGTATGATGCTCAAGGCTTTTGGGCCCTACGTTGCAGCCTTGCCTCCCGCCTCTCCAGTGACAGAATGACTCATAGCTCCCCAGAACGTGCAAGACTCTTCCATATCCTGTGTCTTTTCCTCCCACACCCTCTCTCCTGTGGAAGTCCTCCTCCTCATCAAAGATCACCTCCTCCAGGAAGGTGTCCAGGATTTCATCAGCCTGAGATGCCCTTCGGGCTGTACTCTGAAAGGCTTTTGTTGGGACCCCTTTATTGGCAGCCCTCACCATGCTGCAATGATCTGATGACCTGTCTGCCTCTTCCTGTGTCTCCAATCATGTAACAAAAATTTTTGACTGTCTACTCTGTGCCATGCACTATGGTGGGTACTTGGAATATTGCGATTAAAAAATAAAAAAAGGCATGTATGATCCCAGCCTCATGAAGCCTGGGGGCTAACACAGCAGCAATTAAGCACAAGTGTCACCATACACTTTCCAGGGCCTACTGGGCCCTGACACCCAGAGGAGCTCAATAAATGTTTGCCCAATTAATGAATGTGACCAGAGGAGAGACAGCACTGAAGGTCTGGGTGCCCTGGGATGCGGTGGGTGAGATGGGCTACCTGGAGGCCGATGGACAACCGGTTGACCCCTGCAGCCCCAAAAGCTGCCAGCCTGGCGCCGGAGGGCGAAGTGGGGTTGGCCTCCAATGTGACTTCGGAGTCTGCAGGCAAGTGAGCTGCCTGGTCCACCGCCTCCAGGACAGCAGCCACAGTGCTGGGACTGGCCAGACTGGGGGTGCCCCCACCAAAGAACACAGATTCCACCCTGGGGAAAGAGGGTGGAGAAGATGAGACCTGGGGGAGCCCTCCCGGACGCCTGCACCGGTCCTAGCTACTCCCTCCAAACAACTTCCAAGACCCCGCCTACAGCCCCAGTACCGACCTCCGCACCCCGCTGAGTCGCAACAGCGTCTGAGCCTCGGTCACCAGACAGCTCCGCATGGCTGCCTCATCCACGCCGCGGGGGACGTATTTGTTGAAATTGCAGTAACTGCAGCGCTTCTCACAGTACGGCCACTGGGGGGCAGGGGTGGATGAGCGAGGGGCAGGGGTGGATGAGCGGGGCGCGGGGTGACCCCAGCGGCCCTCGCCGTTTGCAGGGTTCCGTCGCACACATCCCCATCCCAAAGTCCTCAACAACGGCTACACCATCTAAGCCACACAACTCCCCAAGGCAGGTGAGACAGGGAATATTATGCCCACTTCATTAGGAGAAAACTGAGGCTCAGAAGGAAATCACTCGGTCAAGGTCACCAAACTGGCGAGCACCAGCGACTTCAGGTCTCCGATCTAGGTCATTTCCTTGCCCGGGCACCGCGTCCCGTACCAGACCTCGTCTGCGGGCCGGGACAGACGGAGGTGGCTTCACCGCGCGACCAGACGCCACGTGGGCCCCGGCCCGCCGCCCCCGCCCCACTCACGTGCACGTAAAGCGCCGCGCGCGAGCTCGGGGGCGCACGACTCGAGGATCCTCTCGCGCCCTCCGCGTGGCGGCGCCTCTGGGCAATTTTGGCCGCTGCCGCCCAGCCGCGGGCCCGGGTCCCGGGGAGCGCCATGGCGCACGCTGCGGCGGGGAGCAGCCCGGTGCGCCGGGAGATCCGGCCGACACGCGCCCGGGGCGCACGGGAGTGCGCGGAGCCAGGCCAGCTGGGCCGCCCCGGCGGAAGGAAGAGGGGCTGCGTGACTGCCGGCCGCGTCTCCGGACGGGCCGCCTGGGCCCGGGGGCCTCGCTGCTGCGGCGCCACCTGCTGGGCACCGACGCGCTCTCCGCAGCCGCCTGTCGGTCCCTTGCGGGGAGGGGCGTAGGGAGGGGCGGGGCGGGGGCCGGGTTGTGGGCTGAGGCGCCGTCCTTTTTTCACCCTGTCCGAGGGCGAGTTCCTCTACCCGTCCAGGAATTCTTAGACCGTTCCCTCACTTCCTTCACATTTTACGTGCCTGGCTCAGAGCTGGGCACTGGGGACATCTAGATGCATGAAACCAGGTCTCAGTACAGGTGCTTAAGACAGGAGAAAGAGAAACCAGTAAGAGACAGCGGGCGACAGATATTAATTCAGCACCTGCTGGATACCAGGGCAGTGTGCTCTGTGCTGTGTGGCGGGTCTGTTACAAGGGCCGTGGAGTCAGTGGGGTTAGGAGAGGGCACCTTGGGCTGGATGTTGAAGGTGTAGAAATTCCCAGGGGGCAGCCGGCTTGGCCAGGAGAGTAAGCTGTTATCTCCTGGGTCAGGCCAACCTGGGCACCTGCTGGGAGAATCAAAGATGGTGTAGGTATGAGAGACGAGGTGCAGGTGAAAGGCTGGAGAAGCAGGCACCTGAAGAACTGTTTGATAAAGTGGAATGATTGTGGGCTTTGGAGCCAGACATCTGGGTTCTAATTCCACCTGTGTGGCTTTGGGTAAGAATCTGAACCTCTCTGAGTTTCCAGGTCTCACCCTTTGTGAAATTGGGCTAGTGCCTACTTGGCAGGGTTGCTGGGAAAATTTCAAGAGAAGATGCATATGAAAGCACTTAGCATAGTTTCTGGCACTGGGAACATCCTAAAAGTAAATTTTCTGAATTTTCTGAAAAGTAAAGAGGAGGCTGCTGCTGGAGGGGGCAGATACACTGGGAGGTAAGTATGGAAAGCAGCAGGAAAGTTTTGGCCTCTGTGAACTAGAAACTGATGTGCCTTTTGGAACCCAGCTGTTTTTATTTCTTGCGGGGAGCTCCAGCATGCTAGATCTGGCCCAGCCCATCAGGGAAGCCCCAGGTTCATCTATTAAAAAAAAAAAAAACGGGTTGGTTTTGGCGTGGGCAGTGGAATAACAGGATGTGGGATGATGGCTAAAGGGTATGGAGTTTCTTTTTAAGGTGATGAAGAGGTTTAAAATGGACTCTGGGAAACAAATGTAACATTGTGTGTTAACTATACCTCAATGAAAAAAATTGACTTAGGGGTTGATTGCACATATCTATGAATATACTAAAAACCATCGAATAGGATACTTTTAACGGGTGAATTGGATGGTATGTGCAATTTTATCTTAACAAAGCATTTATTGTTTTAAAAATTTTATTTACTTGAGAAAGTGAAAGAGCATGCACAAGTTGGGGGGGAGGGGCAGAGGGAGAGGGAGAAGCAGACTCCCCGCTGAGCAGGGAGCCTAATGCGGGGCTGAATCCCAGGACCCCAGATCGTGACCTGAGCGAGCGAAGGCAGATGCTTAACTGAGCCACCCAGGAGCCCCAGCTTTTATTGTTTTAAAAGGAATACTTCTTGCTGGACTAATCTGACAACAATGTGAAAAAGCAACGAGTATACCTTTAAAAAAAAAATTGGGTTGGTATCTCAAAGGGATCGAATGAGGATTAACTTAAGTAGATAATGCACGCCAAAGTGCTTAGCACTATCGTGACAAGGAGTGGGAGGTCTGAAAGTGCCTCCTCCTTTCTCCATCCCAGAGTGGCTGCCAAGAGAGCACGCCAGCAAGAGACCAACCAAAGAAAACAGAGAAGCTCTTTATGCCAAATCACAAAGACGGGAGTGTGGGGGAAGGGCAGGGAGGGCCTGGGAGGACCCCCAGTCCCTTATTCACAGGTTTAGATGTTGTTCCATCTGCTCTCGAAGTTTGAATTTCTGGATCTAGAGGAAAAAGAAGAGAGTGAGAGCCAGGCTCGGGGCCTCTGCCAGCAACAGTGACCAGCTGGCTTGGTTTGCCTGAGACTGAGGAGTTTTTTTAGGGTAAAGCCAGGAAAGTTTGGGACAAACAGGCATGAGCTACTTGGTCATCCTACTGCCAGCTTCTGGACAGACTCTTTTGCCCACTGCTGAGGGAGGCATAGGTGGGGCCACCTAGGCCTTCTGGGAACCTAGGACCCCAGGCCACCCTGCCCCCCTCTGGTCCCTTTACACACCTTTCCTGAGACGGTGAGGGGGTAGTTTGTGACAAACACGACATATCGGGGAATCTTGAAGTGGGAGATCTGCAGACCAGAGGGAGATAAAGTGTGAGGCTGGGCGAGGTCATAGGTTTAGGGAGATGGGGTGCAGGTGAAACCTGGGACAGTGGGACCGTGGACGGGCTGGCTGGCAGGGAGAGAGGGCTGAAGAACGAAATAACATCAGCTTGGGGCGGTTGAGGCTCCCACCTTCCCTTTGCAGAAAGCCTTGATCTCCTCCTCCGTAGTCTTTTCTCCCTTCTTCAGGCGAATGCAGGCACAGACTTCCTCCCCCATCCGGTCATCCTTCACTCCCACCACCTTCCCGAGCCAGAGACATTTATTAGATACTGCCATGCCCATCCCCGGTTCCTGTTCCTGGGGGCTCACCTGGGCTCACCTGGCCTGGGTGCCTCACCTGCACTTCCTGCACCTGCGGGTGTGTGTGGAAGAAGTCCTCGAGCTCCGCGGGGTAGATGTTCTCGCCGCCCCGGATGATCATATCCTTGGAGCGGCCGACGATCTTGCAGAAGCCCTGCTTGTCCATCACGGCTATGTCTCTGTGAGGAAAGCCCAGGAATGGCCTCTCACCTCTGCTTCCTCTGACTGGCTCGCTCCCTTATTCGTCAGACATTTATTGAGCACCTACTGTGTGTCTCGCACTGCTCTAGAGTCTGGGGGATACGGCACGAACAAGACATTCTGTAGATACGCTTTTCATGGAGGGTTTCTTTTCTTTTTTTTTTTTTAATCAATCGGGTCTCAGTTCAAACACGTCTACCTTACAGAGGCTTTCTCTGATCCCCCCCGAGTCTAAGAGAAGCGCCCCTCTCCACCACTGCCACTTTCTTTCCTCTGACCCTATTTTACTGTCTTCATGGTGTTTAGACAGGTGGAGAGTAAGAGCAGGACCCTCCTCTTGCCTCCCCTCGGACCGCCAGCGTCCAGAACAGCAGTGGCCCTGGGAGGCACGTGATGAGAACTTGTTCAGGGGACAGATGAGTGAGTCTTGGCTCAGATTTTGCAGACACTGTTCTCCCTGTTGTAGTTTAATGTTTCCAGCTCAGCTTCAGACCGCCCGCCCCCAACCCACCCCCACCGCCCCCAGCCTCTCCGAGGCCCTGGGCTGCCTCCTCACCCTGTCCGATACCACTTGTCCTGTCCAATCGTCTCCTCGGTCTTCTGGGGCTCGCCCCAGTAGCCCAGCATGACACAGTACCCGCGGATGCACAGCTCTCCGGGCGTGTTCAGCTCCACCAGCGTCCCCGTGTTCACGTTCACAATCTGGGCCTGGGACGGGAGCAGCCTCAGGCTGGGGCCTCCTGCGCCCTCACCTCAGGAGGGAGGGGGGCCCTTGGGGATGGGGGTGGAAGGGGCTTTGCTTTTCCACCCCCTGGCTCTGCTCATCCCGATCCAGGGAAGGGAGTGGATCCCCCAGCAGCCAGACACATGAGCTGGGCTGGAAGAAGGGTGCAGGCAAGGAGCTGAGGGGAAGTGGAGGGGGCGGCCGCTGGTGCAGAGGACGAGGCCCGTGGAGGGCCAGGCCAGCTGAAGAATTACAAACTCTGCAGAAGAGAAGGGAGTCTCCTCTTATTTCCCATCAAGCAGCAACTAAGGAGGCCGGGGAGCCGGTGTGGCAGGGCCATGGGGACAGGAGAAGGCAGAGTTGGAGAGCCCTAGCACAGAAAGGAGCCACAGCCAACGTGCAAGGAAAGCCTGGTCTGTGTGCCTCGGGAGCTGCATCTGGGAAATGGGGCGAACTCCGCTTGCCCCTGTCTACCTTGCAGGTGGGCACCCCGGCGAGTGGCAGTGAGACTGTCAGACACCTGGGAAGGGGCTAATGCCACTGCACACTCACCCCATGGAGCGGGGCAGGAGCAGTCTGCCCCAGGATGGTGGTGAGCCTCCGCGGAAGGGCTGCGTGGGCAATGACCCCAGAGGGGCCAGGGCACAAGGAGGCAGGGGAAACCAGGTGCAGGCTGGCATCAAGCACCCGTGTTGGGGCAGGCAAGGAGCCATGGCTGGGAATTTCAGAGGGAGAGATGCTCTGGGTCAGCCTTCAAGGTGCAAGGGGCCCTCAGAGGGACGGGCTGCTTGGGAAATGGAGTGTTTATGCCAAGCAAACAGAGGTGCTCTGCGGAAGGCGGGGCGGAGCAGGGGGGAGGCTATGGGAGAGAAAGAGCTATGTAGGAAAAATCTCTGCTCTGGCTCCTCTTTGAGGCTGTCCTGACTGCCCTGAGACAGGCAGTGGGCCTTGGCAAAAACACACCTCAGACAGGAAGGGAGGCTGCGGGGTTCAGCCGGCGGCTGCTCACGGCCAGTGCCCCAGCTCTTCCCTCTCAGGCCTCAGCCCACGAGGGAGTGTACGGCTCTCTAATTGAAGACAATAAACGTCCACAGGGAATGCACCCAAGCTGAGTGATAGGAGGTGGGGTCTGAAGGGCTGGGGCTGGGGCTCACCTCTGTGTGAGGCATAATTCTGCCCACGCTTTCTGCCTTCCGCTCCACAGTGTCCTCGGTGAAGTTCATGAAGGTCACAGGGCTGTTCTCAGTGGTCCCATAAGCCACCTAGAGGATTGGGGCAGGGTGTTTGGAGGGAGCCCTGGGGCTGCAGAGGGGAGGGCGAGCTGCCCTGGAGGAATGGGAAGGGACCCAGGAGAAAGTGAGGCAGCTGAGTGGTGGGAACTGAGGCGTTTGGGCAGAGGGCAGGGGTCCGGAGGCAGAGGCATTGGGGTGCTGAGCTGACTAGCTCAACTAGCAGGGTCCCCAGGTCTGAATTAAAATTGAGATCAGGGAAGCCATTCTTTCCCAGTCAGCGCCGTTTCCCAGCTTCCTGGACCAGCCACATGCCTGAGCCTGTGGTTCCCTGTGTTACTGATGCCCCCGCCTTCTCTCCCTCAGCCCTAGGCCGTCTTAGCACCCCCTTCCTGATCTCAGACTGCAACATCCCCTGCCCCTCCCTTCCAAACTGAAGGTCTCATAAACTTGATGAGAAAGCCAGCCCACCTGGGCCTAGCTGGGAACTGTGCAGATACAAACCACCCGAAACCTGGGATCAATGCCTGGCCTTGGGGTGGGTGATCCCCAAGCTTTGGAGAGTTTCCTGTAAATTGACTTCCATCAAAATGCAAAATGTAGCCAAAGCAAGGGTTTAAAAGCCAGTGGCACGCTCACCACCTAACACTTCTAGTGGTTGGAACATCCTGAGCAACAGAAAACCAGAAGCCAGCCTTGGAGGAGCCTTAAATACCACCAGGGAATGTTCTGAGCCAACTATGACCCCCCTCTGGAGGCAATGGGTGAAAGGAGCTTGGGAGAGGGGCTAGCTCCTGATCAGCAAAGACAACAGACCTTTGTCCATCCTCCACCCCACCCCCCACCCCCAGTTTCTTTTGTGTTAGCTGGCACACTGCTGGGGTCTGGCCCCGCCCCTCCCCCTCTCAAACACAGACAACAACCCCGACTGGGCAGCCCAGAGCTCAGACCCTGCCTGCCTCCCTTCCCCTTTCCACAGGAATCCGGACACCGTGGCTGGCAAGTGGACACAGAGACCTGGTCAGCCGCGGCAGGGCTGCCCACAGGACCAGAGCCATCCAGGGCTGGTCCCTGGTAGCCAGGACCTGACACTGCCCCCTCCCCCATAGTCCTGGGGCCACTGCCCAGGTGTGGCCTCTGCCAAGTACACCTTGGCGCCACTCTGGCCACCACCCTGTGAGACCCCTCAGGGGCAGGTCCTGACCACTGGGGGTGGGGATGAGGAGATGGAGATATTTTAGGGAGATGAAGGGTGGGGAGAGGGGTGGGAAGGGGGTAGATGGTGCGACTGTGCTCCTTCAGTTGTCCCCACTCGTGGCCTGTGGTCGTCAGGTGTGTCTGTGAGTTCTGCGGGTCGCCCCCCCACTCCCCGCCCCTGTTCCCACATTTCTGGTTAGCCTTCAACCGTGGAAAAAACGGGACAGGAGTGCCGGGGGCAGAAATTCAAGCCCGGGGCGGGAGAGCAGCTCCTGCGGCGGGGAAGGAGCGCCCATCTCCTTAGGGTTGGCCCGCTGTCCAGCCGGAAGGGGGAGCCCGCCGCCAGCGCGGCTCTCACGCTCGGCCGGCGCCGCACAACAGTGCCATTAAAGCGCCGCCGGCCGGCCGACCGCGGCGAGACTCGCGTCCGGCCGTCCGGCCCCGCTTCCTCTCTCCCCGGGGCCAGGGCGCCGCGCCGAGTGTGCATGGGGCGGGGTGGTGGCATGGGGGCGCGAACTTGTGCAAACAAGTAAGTTCGGGAACGCCTCCCTCTCCGGTGTAAACTCGGGGCTCTGGAGGCACCCGTACCCCCAGCCCCCAAAGGATGGGGAAAGGAGGTGGGGGATCGGAAGGGAGGCAGGATCTGAGCGCAGGGAGAAAGGGGGCCCCCCGCACGGTCCCCAGCTGGGGGCAGGGCCCCACCCCTCCCCGTCGAGGGCGGGGGCGCATCTCTGGGCGGGAGGGAGTTAAGCCCGGTGGCCTGGATGCTCCACGTAGGAGCTGGCTCCGGCTGCCGGCTGCGGTCAGGGCCACCGTATAAAGAGGGCGGGAGCCCGGAGCAACGAGGACTTGCCGCTACCCGCGCCCCACCGCCGCTGCCCCCCAGGCCCCGGCCCCAGGTGTCCCGGCCATGGCCCGTCCGATGCTCTTGCTCAGTCTCGGCCTCCTGGCCGGCCTCCTGCCGGCACTGGCCGCCTGCCCCCAGAACTGCCACTGCCACGGCGACCTGCAGCACGTCATCTGCGACAAGGTGGGGCTGCAGAAGATCCCCAAGGTGTCAGAGAAGACCAAGCTGCTCAACCTGCAGCGCAACAACTTCCCGGTGCTGGCCGCCAACTCGTTTCGGGCCATGCCAAACCTCGTGTCGCTGCACCTGCAGCACTGCCAGACCCGCGAGGTGGCGGCCGGCGCCTTCCGAGGCCTCAAGCAGCTCATCTACTTGTACCTGTCCCACAACGACATCCGCGTGCTGCGCGCCGGCGCCTTTGACGGCCTGACCGAGCTCACCTACCTCTACCTGGACCACAACAAGGTGACCGAGCTGCCCCGGGGGCTGCTCTCCCCGCTGGTCAACCTCTTCATCCTGCAGCTCAACAACAACAAGATCCGTGAGCTGCGCGCTGGCGCCTTCCAGGGCGCCAAGGACCTGCGCTGGCTCTACCTGTCAGAAAACGCACTCAGTGCGCTGCAGCCCGGTGCTCTGGACGACGTGGAGAACCTCGCCAAATTCCACCTGGACAGGAACCAGCTGTCCAGCTACCCCTCGGCGGCTCTCAGCAAGCTGCGGGTGCTGGAGGAGCTGAAGCTGTCCCACAACCCCCTGAAAAGCATTCCTGACGGTGCCTTCCAGTCTTTCGGCAGATACCTGGAGACCCTCTGGCTGGACAACACCAACCTGGAGAAGGTGAGCTGCTGGCCGCAGGGCTCTGCCCTGGCTCCTCTTCTGCCTTGAGGCTCCTCTTCTGCCTCGAGGCTCCGCGGGTCTGGGGCCACGGCTGGGCACCATCCCTTCTCCCCGAAAATTGCTTCTGTCTCTCTGGCTAGCTCCAAGGAGAGGAGCTCTGTCACCTCTGTCCCTCATCTTGCCTCATCCGCACCCTAAAGCCTGCCCTGCTGTCCCTGTCCCTAGTCTGAGCCACTGCCCTCTGAGGCTTCCCACTTATAGACGGAGCTGGGGCTGCCCTGGCCCCAGCGATGGCCCCTAGGAGGCATGTCCAGTGCTCCTGAAACCCCTGCTGTGGGCAGGAGCCCCCTCTTCCTGTTGGGCCTTCCATCCCTCCTCTGCTGTATTTTTCCTGTCTCCAGGAAACCTACCACCCCATAAAGGAAGGTTTGTTTATTGAGAAGCTTTCCAGAGGAGCTGGGCAAATCAGGCCCACAAAGAGACCCTGTTCTTGGTGGGGGGGTGTCCATGTGTGCTGAGGTGGGGTGGGGGACTGGGGGGTGAGGGGAAAGCAAACAGCGGAGGAAGAAGACCTCCATGTCCCCCAGAGGCCCTGGCGAATGTCCCTCAGAGGCCCTGGCGAATGTCCTCCCTCTTCCCCAGCTCACACACATCCACACCGCACCGCATTCCCAGGTCCATTTCAGCTGAGTGGGGCCCAAGGACCAGGGGCTTCCCCAGGTGGCAGGGAGGGCACCCAGGGCCTCCACGAAGGGGCAAAGGCGAGAGCCACATAGCACCGTCAGCCTTTGGCACAAGACTCCAGGTGTCTCCCCACGGAGAAGACTGGCTGTGCCTCACTATCCCCCAGAGCACTGACGGCCCTTTGCCCACGCTGGTCACCAGACGCATCTCCTGGCTGCAGCCTTGCTCAGTCCTTTCTGCCCTGTGATACCCAGATGGGGCTCCCTGGGGTTGGGGCGGAATCCCTCCTCGGGACTGGAAAATCACTCTGTGTACAGGGGCTTCGGCCAGGAGGTTTGGGTGGGGACCAGGGCAAGGTGTAGAAGACCGTCATCAGAACAGTCTGGTTCCAGGGAACTTCACACCCCTCCCTGAGCCACAGGGCACAGGGATGAGGGCAGAACCATACCGGGATGGCAGCCAACCTTTGTCCGGGGGGATGGAGCCCGCCTGTCTTCAGCCCCGGGCCCCTCCAGAGATAAAGTCAGAGTTCCCTGTGGCCCACCGGTGCCAGAGTGGCCTTTTAGTGGGGAGCAGGGACTGATCTGGGGCAGGGGAGGCCAGGCAGAACTGTGATGCCTGGGCCAAGATGTGGGCACCAATAGAATGTTTCCTCTGGAGCCATCCAGCCTGGCCAAAGTCTCTACCAAGGAGGCTCCACAAATAGCCTCTGGCAAGCAGTGAGGGAGGGAGCAGTGAGGACAGAGCTGGGGGAAGTCCCAGGACCCTGGGGCTGCGGGGAGCCTGGGCCCATTGCCCATCCCACCAAACACTGACCAGCTTCACCGGGTGCCAACTCGGGCTGCTGGAGCCAAACTCTGGCTGCCTCCCCAGTCCCAGTGTTTGTGCAGGGAGCGTGGTGCCAGGGGAAGAGGAGCTGGGTGTGGTCCTGCCGCTACTGTTTACTTGCTAGTGTGACCCTGGGCAAGAGACTTGACAGCCCCCCCGCCCCCCTCCCCCACCCCATCTGCATTTTGGAAATACAAGCACCTATCTCAGTAGGTGGTTGTACGGATCAGATCATCTGAGACACCCTAGTCACGCTGAAAGTCCTCAAGGAGCCACTGCCCTCTGGGACCATAGGGCTGGGAGAGGCTGGACCCTGGGGCTGGGGTGCTCACTCCTGTCCTCCTCACTCCCCAGTTCTCAGACGGCGCCTTCCTGGGTGTGACCACACTGAAACACGTCCATCTGGAGAACAACCGCTTGAACCAGCTGCCCTCCAACTTCCCCTTTGACAGCCTAGAGACCCTCACCCTCACCAACAATCCCTGGAAATGTACCTGCCAGCTCCGGGGTCTTCGGAGGTGAGAACACCCCCCTGCAGTCCCCCAGAATGCGCTCTCATGGGATGAAGCACAGATACCCCGGCCCCGCATGGAGACATCTGGGCCCTATGTCCTAGATCTGCTGCCTAGTAGGTGTGGGAGCCCAGGAGTTTGGCACATGAAGATGACGGTTCCAGGCCATCCTAGAGATAAGTCCATCCTGGCCCCCTGGCTCGCTGTCCCCTCCCCGAGCACTCCCACCTCTCTCCCCCAAGCCCAGCGACTCTCTGTCTCTCTAGGTGGCTGGAAGCCAAGACTTCCCGCCCTGATGCCACTTGTGCCTCGCCCGCCAAGTTCAAAGGCCAGCATATCCGTGACACGGACGCTTTCCGCGCCTGCAAGTTTCCCACTAAGAGGTCCAAGAAAGCCGGCCGCCATTAAACAGGTGGGGGACGGGTGGGCAGGTCCCCCATTCTCTTCTCGGGGATTCTAGCAAGGGAGGAGGATGTCCCCACAGACCCTCCATTTGTGTAGGGAGAGGAGGGGAAGGACAGGGGCTCCCCTTCTAAAGGGGAAAATGACACTGCCTGGGACTCCCCCCATTCTCGGCCAGCCTCGTCTGGGTTGTTGGACTCCTCTGACACCTGAACTTTGCCTCACCACAGGTCCTGACCCAGCCGGTCCTGGTGACCGGCCTCTGCCTTCAGCGGAAGAAACTACTGACCTTCCCACCTCTGACCCCCACCTTCTCCCCACAGCCTCTGCTGGCGCCAGAGCTGTCCACATCTAGATACGTCCTGGCAGGGGGGCTCGGGCGCTCCAGCACGAACCCAGCTCCACCTGCTGGTGAGAGCTCCATCACGCCTGGCCCCACCGCCATGGCTCCTCTCAGAGACGCTGCTGCCAAGACCCCAAGTCCTTCAGAACCAGAACAGGGCAGCCATCAGGACGGCCACCCTTCCAGAATCCTCTTCCCCTCTGCTCCCCTTTACCTTGCCATTTGGAAACAAACATCAGATCCTTGCCCCACCCCTTGCTTCCAGAAACGGTCTTGAGCCCATACCCCAGCTCCGCCAGCCCCCCACCCCCCACCTGCCAGGACACTCTAGCAGGACACTGGTGCTTTGCCGCATACCCTCCCATGCTGCACTTCTTTCCCAGATTTCCATGAATACAAATTTATGTATATGTAATATTTACTCCCCTGTCACCTATTTCTTTTTTTTTTTTTTTAAGATTTTATTTATTTATTTTTGCAAGAGAGTGAGTGAGCATGCATGAGCGCGGGGAGGGGTAGAGGGAGAAGCAGAATCCCCCGCAGAGCAGGGAGCCCGATGCTGGACTCGATCCCGGGACCCCGGGATCCTGACCTGAGCCGAAGCCAGATGCTTAACCGATGGAGCCACCCAGGTGCCCCCTGTCACCTATTTCTATGATTGGCCAGCTGCCAATAGGTCAGACTTTCTGACATCTGCTTTCTGGAAGGAGGGCCAGCTGAGAGGGTCTTCCTTGGAGATCTGGTCTGAGCTCCTCCCACACCCACCTGTTCGCACCCCAGCGCGGCCTGCCCCCTGCCCACAGCCCCCACCCAGCCTCCGCCCACTCACCACCAGGTCCTTCATGTTCAGCTTGTCAATGATGGCTCGGATCAGCTCTGGGGGTGCCGGGGACCCAGCAATCACACCTGAATCAGAGAGAGGACTGACACAGCTCCCCGCTTCTCCAGGCCCAGTGGACCCCCTTCACCTGCAGCTCCTTCTAGAGAAGAACGTTCCCCTCTGACCCTGGACTTATTCCTACACCTGGCAGCTGGCCTTGGGCTGGTGTCCAGGGACACTGAGGATTTGCCTCCCTCCCACCCACTTTTCTACAGTGAGCTTTTTGCCCCCTAAATAAAAGGCTGGGCACATATCTAGCTCAGCAATCCTGGCCTGGCCACCCTTGGCCCTACCCTACCTCCACGCATGGCCGAGATGTCATAACTGGAGAAGTCTGGCTGGTTCAGAATGTCCACAAACATTGTGGGGGTGCCATACAGTAAGGAGCCTCTGTGTAAGGTGGGGGGGGGTGTCTCAAAATCAGGCTTGGAAGGGGAAGGGAACTCCCTCTTCTCACCCATCCCACCCTGAAACTGCAGTAAGGGCCGAGGCTGCATATTTGGGAAACAAGGAGAAGCTCTTTGGAGGCAGGAACCGGTCCTCCCATGGGAGTCTCCCACTACCCCTGGTCTCCATTTCTCTGGGCTGAAGGGAGGAGACATCTCCAAAAGGGATCAGGGCCCAGGAGTGAGGAACAGGAGGGTCTCATCAGCCCCTGGGGGGGGGGGGGGCTGCCCACTGATGCCCACCTCTCTTTGCTGATGGCCTCCAGCGCCTTCTTGCCATCGAAGGTCGGAGAGGGTAGGATGAGGGTGGCGCCATACATCATGCTCACCATTGTGCCCCCCACAGAACCCAGGCAGTGGTACAAGGGGCTGGGCACGACCATCCGTGATTCCTCCGGCATCTGGGGTTGGAGGCGGGAAGCCGGTTCTATCCGGAGCCCAAAGCCCCAGGCGCCAGTTCGTCTAGCCAGCAGGGGGAACCCAACAAGACCCCCCCCCAACCGCCCCCTGCAGGGCCTGGGCTAGGCCCCTCACCTTCAGGTGCATCCTCAGCCGTTCCCCTATCAGGTTGGAGTTGTTGACAATGTTGTAGTGGGAGAGGGTGGCCCCCTTGGGTCTGCCTGTCGTCCCCTGATAAGACAAGCAGGTGGTGCTTGGCCTCCTGCTCCCCATCTCCTTCCCCGCTCTGGGTCCCTGTGTGGGAGAGCCCTGGAACGGGGCGTCAGGAGACGGGGACTACTGCCCCAGATCCATTCATTCACTGAACACATGTTCACTGTTCAGCAGGCGCGTGCGCGGTGCCAGGTGTTAGGATCCAGAGGTGTGGAAGGTAAGGTCTCTGTCCTTATGCCACTCATAAGGTTGCTCAGAGGACTCTGTGGCCCACCAGCAGATTCCCACTCTGGGCCTCAGTTTCCTCATCTGCTAAATGAGGAGGCAGATCTATCAGCTCTGGCCTGTGCCGCCAGTGCATCTGGCCCTGGGCTGAGGATGAGAAGGCGAGGGCGGGGGGCATGCTACAAGGACACCAGTGGCTGATGTTTTCCAGAGCAGAGAGGACAGTGAGGGCCAGCCCCAGGAGGAGAGTGTCTGCACTCCGGACCTCCTTGGTCTTGGGCAAGGGTCACAGGGGTGGGCAGGGGGTAGCATGCCAGCCTGGAGACCTCTGCCCTACCGAGGTGAACTGGATGTTGATGGGGTCATGGCAGGACAGGAACTGCCGGTTGTACCGGAGCCGGGCCAGATGCTGCTCTTTGCCTCCAGAGGCCACCACCTCATCCAGGAGCAAGGTCCCCGGCAGAGGGTCGTCCACCGAGATGACCGTGGTCAGGTCTGGGAGCCTGGCGGTTGGGAGGGTAGTGAGAGTCAGAGCCTAGGGAGACATGAGCCTCATCCCTGAGGGCGCGGGGGCCAGGGGGCCACACCATGCACCCTTCCCAAGGGGGGACACCCTCACCTCTGACTCTTCAAGTCTCCTGGCTGGGCCTTCTCCAACTCTGGACAGACCTGCTTCAAGATGTGATAGTATTGCTGGGTCTTGAATTGCTTGGGGAAAGCGAGGGCTTTGCAGCCTACCTGTGGAGGTGGAGCCCCGCCCCCCCCAGCACGGTCAGCAGGGGGCTCCAGGCGGGGGCTCTGGGGTAGTTCTAACAGTTACTCTCGCTCACACACGCACACCACCTCACCCAGGTGCTACCGCCCTGACACACGCATGTGCCACCTCAACACACGCCCCAGCCTTGTGTCTGACCAACCACCCTCTCCTCCCACCCACACAGACCCAAGCAAGGACAGACTCTGGGTGTCCCCCACCTGTGCATGCCTCCCCTAGGAGCGGGTCCTACCTTCTTGAGGGCATACTCCAGCTCCATAGCCTGATAGGCTGGGTTCACGGACACCTGGTGGAGACAGCAAGGGGATGTCAGTCAGTGTCTTGGCTCGATCCCGTCCCTCTCGCCGCCCCTCCGTTCTTAGGAGGCACAGAAACACCATGTGGTCAGAGGCAGTGCCCTACACGTCCGGGCCTCCTTTGGGGGCTTCAGAAGAAAGCGCTACCCTCTGGTGGTTTGGGGGCCGAGGAGCCGGGGAGTCCCCCTGAAATATGCACTCCCTACACACCCAGCTGCGCCGGGCAAGCCCCTGCTCACCAGAATGATGCCCGCCTGAGCGGTGGCCAGCTGCATGAGCACCCACGCGTAGGAGTTGGGTCCCCACATGCCCAGCCGGTCGCCCTTGCAGAGGCCGATACTCAGGAGCCCAGAAGCAGCTTTGTCCACCTGGTGTAAACAGGGCATGAGGGGTGAGATGCGGGCGAGCAGGAAGGGGCCCATGACTCCCACCACAGCCCTTGGCCCAGGGGTTCCCAACAGAACCCGCTGGGAACGAGGGACAGGCAGATTTCCAGGCCGCATTGGGCCTGGGGCTATGCATAGTTAACAAGCATCCCAGGAGGGAGCGGTGCAGGTGACATCAGGTGCAGGTGGCCCCTTCTGCCTCAGCCCTGTGCCGTTCTCCTGCCATCCCCTGGGGTCCTCAGGCCGCCCCAGCCCCCTGCCCCACAGCCAGCTTCGGCCCCTGCAGCTCTACCCAGCCAGTGCAGCCTGGGGGCTAGCACCTGCCTACTTCGGGGGTTCAAGACCAGGACCCACCTCCTCCTTGAGCTGGGCAAAGGTCAACCTGATGTTTTCCTGGGGGACGACCAAGGCCTCTCTGTCAGGGACCCTCTGTGCTGTGGCTTCCAGGCACCGCCCCACAGTCTCGTGGATAAGACTAGGTTTTGTGAGGCCCTGGACGTAGCTGAGGCCTCCAATGGGCAGGGGGATGGTGTTATCCGCCTCTCTGGAACTGTGGGGAGACAGGGTTGTGTGGAGCTGGACTCCATCGTACCAGGCCGGGCCTCGCTGGCACCCAGGGCTGGGAGGGAGGTTGCTTACAACGTGGGAGGGGCTGCTTCAGAAACGGCCTGCCCCTGCCCCAACCCTATCCCCGTCCCCAGGAACCAGGACCCAATAGAAAGGCTCAGTCATTCTGTAACTCTCAAACTGTACTCAAAACAAAACAAAAAACAAAAAACAAAAAACCCAAAACAAAACAAAAAACCTATTAATTATTTTAAAAACAAAAACAGAAAAGGCCCCCAGAACTAAAAGTATCACACGGTCGGCTTAGGCCTGTGTGTGTTTGCTGGCCCCTCTGGGGGACAGGGGCCGGGCTCCCGCTGAGGTCTCGTGGGGAGGGGTGCAACAGGTCTCAGACCCTGTTCCCATGAGAGAGGGCGTGGCGTAGGGCCTGAGGACCAATGCGAGCACAAGCAGGGGCAGTGGCAGGCAGAGGGAGAAGCAGGCTCCTTGCTCAGCAAGGAGCCCAACGTGGCATTCGATCCCAGAACCCTGGGATCATGACCCAGCTGAAGGCAGATGTTCAACCAACTGAACCACCCAGGCACTCCTCTATTTTTTTTTAAATAGGCTCCACGCCTAGGGTGGAATTCATGACCCTGAGATCAAGACCTGAGCTGAGATTAAGAGTTGGACAATTAACTGACCAAGTCACCCAGGAGCCCAGACTTGGTTAATCTTTTTTTTTTTTTTCCTGGTTAATCTTTTTAAAGGATTGTGGTGAGACACCTAGGCCACGTGGTTCCTGCATGTGAGCTGGGGCAGAAAACAGCCCAGACAGCAGGGCTCTAAGGTCCCATGAGGCCCCACACCCTATCATCCACAGGCTGACAAACCTAAAGAACTGTTGAGCAGATTCCCAATGGCCACTATGACACCCCTCCAAAGGGATTGCATACCCCAAATCCCTACCTCACAGGCATGCGGTCAAGGGCGTGCATGTATGCCCACTGGGAAACAAGCATGCTCTTTTTCTTGGGGTTTGCCAAAGTGATGGTTGTAAGAACAAGCATGTGGAGAGAACCTGCTTAACAACAAACTGAACACAGGGTTAAGTAGGAAGAGAGAGACAGAGAGAGACAGGAAGACACAGCAACAAACTTCATCATAAGGTTTTGAATCCCTAGGCCCAGCCACATGTGATGTCTGCCTTCCTCTGGACTTTTCACTGCCAAAAGTCAATACATTCCCTCTTTAAATTTAAGCCAGTTTTGGGGGAAAAAAGCCAAATTCCATTTGTAACGACAAGGATAAAGCTGGAGGGGATAAAGCTGGAGGATGCGATGCTAAGTGAAATAAGCTATACGCAGAGAGACAAATATTGCATGATTTCACTTATACGTAGAATCTAACAAATGAGCAAACAAAGATAAATCTGATTTTATTTGCTTACAGCTGGCACATCCTAATATACCTACATTTTTCACATTCAGTGGATGACCAGGGCCCTTGAAGCCCTGGCAGGAGGCCTCCCATAGCCCAGCATCAGGATCAGGAGGCAGCAAAAGGCAAATCTCAGCCACCTTAATGGTTTTGTTGTCAACAGAGCCTGACAACAGGCTTCCTCTTATTCTCACAGTGACCAGGCGTCCTATTTTGTTTGGAACCTGGGTTCCTACTCATTCGCTGTGGATTTCAGACCAGACGGTATCCTTCTGGAAATTCTAGTTGGTAAATCAACAGGTTGATTTACATGCAAACAGACAAACAAACAAACAAAACAAAAAACAGAAAAGAAGTCCATTTCAGTTGTCACATGTATTACATCCCTTATCTTCATGGCAGCTCTGAAAGGTGCTGCGACAGAGGCCCCCAGTAAGCCCTTGTCCTTATTAAACCACCCTCTGGGTGTTCAGCTGGCCTTGGCCATGTGGACTCCAGACCACATTCCCAAACTTCCCTCGAAGGTGCTCTGGCAAGGGATATCTACAGAGAGGTACTGTGTGCAACTTCCCTTACCGGGAAGGCGCATCTTCTCTTTGTCCTTCACTGGCTGGAATGTCATCTGGAAGAGAATGGCAGCCATCTTGGGCCACCTGGTGAGCTCAGACACCGCAGAGCCGGAGAAGCTGGAGCTTGACAGCCGGGCCACGAGTTGGCCATCTCCCAGAAAAAGAAACTCCCATCTCCTTGAAGCCACGGTGAGAGTGGGTTTCTCTGACATACACTAAGGAAATCCTGAGAAGTGCAGGTGGGCAGCATGAACTCCCATTCTCCAGGTAAAGAGAGTGGAACGCAAAGAGGCCAAGTGGGCTCCTCGGGCTGGTAGTAGCTGGATCTGCCGCGGAGGACCCTCCCCCACCAAACAAATTGGGGAGAAAAAGTGGGTGGGCAATTCTGTTCTTTAGGCTTTGGATGTATCCCCCAGATTGTTGAATCTCCATTTTATTTTTTCCCCCAATTGTTTACTAATTGACGTCAAGAAACGGGGATTGGAGCAGGGCAGGACTGAAGTGGACACAGGCCACTCCTCCAAAGGACTTAAAAGACCTAGAAACTCTGAATGAATGCCCTTTGCTCATAAACATAAGAACCACCAAGTGCAAACAGTTTATTCTACTTCCCTCCTTCTTCAAACACACCCCAAAGGCCTTGGGCAAAAAGAGGGAGCCACTGCTTTTTCTGTTCTTAAACAAAGTGGCAGACATTCCATCTAACCCCAAAAAAGACACCAGAGATTTGCTTTGGGGACAAGTTGTGGTTTTCGTTTGTTATCTTTTTTTTTTTTTTTAATTTGGGTGGGAAGTGTAAGGAGTTGGAAGAGAGCCAGCAGTCCCTAAGGCTCCTACTCAAAGAACTAAAGTCCGAGAGTCTTCCCCTCATCTGCAGTTACCCACGGTGAAGCAGAGGAACCTCCTTCTGACACTTGGTCAGACAATCAATGGTAGCCTAATGCTGTGTCCCATGCCGACGTCATTCACTCGTTTCACCTCATCTTGTAGGCATTATATTGTCTCATATCCTCGCAGAACGGTGAGTATAGGAGAATAAGGTATTTTGAGAGACAGCACATTCACCTAATTTTTATTATAGTATATTGTTATAATTATTCTGTCGTTGTTAATCTCTTAGGTGCCTAATTGTAAATTAAACTTTCTCATCAGTATGTATGGATAGGAAAAAGCTTTGTATTTATGGGCTTCGGTACCAGCTGTGGTTTTAGGCACCCACGGGGGCTCTTGGAACGTATCCCCCATGGATAAGGAGAGACTACTGTCAATATTTAGTGAGGCCGGGAGTAGGAGACCTGGATTTCGTTTGGTCTCAGGAATTCAGCTGAATAGGGATCAAACCATTCCGAACACCTATGAACTCAACAGGAGATCGAAGAGGAGAGTTGCAACAACTCTCTGAACAGAGAATCTACCACTTACTGGAAGGTAGGACGTGCGGAGAAGTGAATCCGAGGCGATATTCAGGAGGATAGACGGCGGGGGAGGGGGCCTCCGTCAGCCGCTTCTGGCAAGTGATAGAGCCGCGGAGTACAAAATCGGAACTTTTAGAAGCCGGCTCTGCTGAGGGATGTCGCTCCAGTGGCTAAGCGGGGGGTGGAATCCTCCCGGGACAGTGTGGTCTCAGGACCCTCGGGGTCACAGAAAGACCGGGGGTGCCTGAGTGCGGCAGAGCTCCCAGGTATCGGAGCGGGGAAGCCGGCTGCAGAGACGGAGCCGAGGTGCGGGCTCTCAGCCCGGGGTTGCCATAAACTGTGATCCGCGGCCCAGTCGGGCCACTGCTCCTCCAGCAGGGACCCAACAAGCGGCAGAGCCGGGGAGACTCCCCTTCCTTCCCGGGGAGGAGCTGCGCGGGAACGCACCGCAGGGATCTGCTGGGTTTGGAGACTCCACACGGGGTCAGGTGCCAGAGATACAAACGCTCGGTCACAGGCCGGGTCAGCACGGAGTGCGGCCGGAGACCGGGGAGACGGGAGTGACTGACTGCTTTTCTCTGGGGGCGCACTGAGCAGGGGCCCCGAGTTCTCAGCTCCTCCGGGTGGAGATTGGGAGGCCACCATTTTCGCCCTGGTCCTCCAAAGCTATACCGAGAGCTTGCAGGGAACAAAAGCTCCTGAGAGCAAACCCGAGCAGCTTGCTTAGCCCCAACCGACAAGGGCGGGGCAATTCGGCCTCCCGAAAAGACATTTGGAAACCACGGCAACAGGCCCCTCCCCCAGAAGATCAGCACGAACAGCCCGCAAGCCAAGACCAAGTTTACCGATCAAGGAGAATGGGAGAACTCCAGCGCTAGGGGAATACTGCACATAGAATTCATGGCTTTTTTTTAACCATGATTCATTAGTTCATCAAAGTTAATTTTTTATAACTGTTTTTTTTTTTAATTTTTCTTTTTCCCTTTTTCAACCAACATCTTATCAATCCCTTTTTAAAAAAAATTTTTTTTGTTTTTCATTTTTAGAGTCATATTTTATCCCTTCATAGTAGTTACCTTATTTTTGGCATACATATATAAGTTGTTCTCTCTTTAAAATTTTGAGATACAGTTTCTTCTAACAGATCAAAATATACCCTAAATCACTAGTTATGGCTTTGTTCTAGTCTCCTGCCTGATCACATTCTCTCCCTTTTTTCTTTTTTTTTTTAAATCTTCTTTCTTTTTTCAAACAACTTATTTTATCAATTCCTTTTATAAAATCTTTTATAATTTTCATCTCTACAGTCATATTCCATCCCGTCATTGTATCAACCCTTATTTTGTACATATATGTCTTTCTTCCTTTAAAATTTTAGGAGGCACTTTTTTCTAACAGACCAAAATACGCCCAAAATCTAGTGTGTGGCACTGATCTATGCACTAGCCTGATCATATTTGATCATATTCTGCTTTTTTTGTATTGTTCTGTTTTAGTTTTTATCTTTTTTTTTCTCTTTCTTTCCCTTTCTTTTCCCCTGGTTTCAGGTCTTTTCTGATTTGTATACAGTATATTTGCTGGGGACATTGTTAACCTGTTAGCATTTTGTTCTCTCTTTCATCTATTCTCCTCTGGACAAAATGACAAGACGAAAAAAATCACCTCAGCAAAAAGAACAAGAGGTAGTACCGTCAGCCAGGGACCTACTCAATACAGACATTAGTACGATGTCGGACCTAGAGTTCAGAATCATGACTTTAAAGATACTAGCTGGGCTTGAAAAAAGCATGGAAGTTATTAGAGAAACCCTTTCTGGAGAAATAAAAGAACTAAAATCTAACCAAGTCGAAATCAAAAAGGCTATTGATGAGGTGCAATCAAAAATGGGGGCACTAACTGCTAGGATAAATGAGGCAGAAGAGAGAATCAGCGATATAGAAGACCAAATGATGGAAAATAAAGAGGCTGAGAAAAAGAGAGATAAACAACTACAGGATCACGGGCAGAATTGGAGAGATAAGTGATACGATAAGATGAAACAACATTAGAATAATTGGGATCCCAGAAGAAGAAGAAAGAGAGAGAGGGGCAGAAGGTATATTGGAACAAATAATAGCAGAGAACTTCCCTAATGTGAGGAAGGAAACAGGCATCAAAATCCAGGAGGCACAGAGAACCCCTCTCAAAATCAATAATAATAGGTCAACACCCCGACATCTAATAGTAAAACTTACAAGTCTCAGAGACAAAGAGAAAATGCTGAAAGCAGCTCGGGAGAAGAGATATGTAACCTACAATGGTAGAAATATTAGATTGGCAACAGACCTATCCACAGAGACCTGGCAGGCCAGAAAGGACTGGCAAGATATCTTCAGGGCACTAAACGAGAAAAATATGCAGCCAAGAATACTATATCTAGCTAGGCTGTCATTGAAAATAGAAGGAGAGAAAAAAAGCTTCCAGGACAAACAAAAACTAAAGGAATTTGCAAACACGAAACCAGCCCTCCAAGAAATATTGAAAGGGGTCCTCTAAGCAAAGAGAGAGCCTAAAAGCAGCATGGACCAGAAAGGAATACAGACAATATACAGTAACAGTCACCTTACAGGCAATACAATGGCACTAAATTCATACCTTTCAATAGTTACCCTGAATGTAAATGGGCTAAATGCCCCAATCAAAAGACACAGGCTATCAGATTGGATTAAAAAATAAGACCCATCGATATGCTGTCTGCAAGAAACTCATTTTAGACCCAAAGACACCCCCAGATTGAAAGTGAGGGGGTGGAAAACCATTTACCATGCTAACAGACACCAAAAGAAAGCTGGGGTGGCAATCCTTATATCAGACAAATTAGATTTTAAATCAAAGATGAGGAAGGACACTATATCCTACTTAAAGGGTCTATCCAACAAGAAGATCTAACAATTGTAAATATCTATGCCCCGAACATGGGAGCAGCCAATTATATAAGGCAATTAATAACAAAAGCAAAGAAACACATTGACAACAATACAATAATAGTGGGGGACTTTAACACCCCCCTGACTGAAATGGACAGATCATCTAAGCAAAAGATCAACAAGGAAATAAAGACTTTAAATGACACACTGGACCAAATGGACTTCACAGACATATTCAGAACATTCCATTCCAAAGCAACGGAATACACATTCTTCTCTAGTGCCCATGGAACATTCTCCAGAATTGATCACATCCTAGGTCACAAATCAGGTCTCAACCGGTACCAAAAGATTGGGATCATTCCCTGCATATTTTCAGACCACAATGCTTTGAAACTAGAACTCAACCACAAGAGGAAAGTCGGAAAGAACTCAAATACATGGAGGCTAAAGAGCATCCTACTAAAGAATGAATGGGTCAACCAGGAAATTAAAGAAGAATTTAAAAATTTCATGGAAACCAATGAAAATGAAAACACAACTGTTCAAAATCTTTGGGATACAGCAAAGGCAGTCCTGAGAGGAAAGTATATAGACCTTTCTCAAGAAAAAAGAAAGATCTCAAATACACAACCTAACCCTACACCTAAAGGAGCTGGAGAAAGAACAGCAAATAAAGCCTAAACCCAGCAGGAGAAGAGAAATCATAAAGATCAGAGCAGAAATCAATGAACTAGAAACCAAAAGAACAGTAGAACAGATCAACGAAACTAGGAGCTGGTTCTTTGAAAGAATTAACAAGATTGATAAAACCCTGGCCAGACTTATCCAAAAGAAAAGAGAAATGACCCAAATCCACAAAATCATGAATGAAAGAGGCGAGACCACAACCAACACCAAAGAAATACAAACAATTATAAGAACATATTATGAGCAACTCTATGCCAGCAAATTAGATAACCTGGAAGAAATGGGTGCATTCCTAGAGATGTATCAACTACCAAAATTGAACCAGGAAGAAATAGAAAACCTGAACAGACCTATTGCCACTAAGGAAATTGAAGCAGTCATCAAAAATCTCCCAAGAAACAAAAGCCCAGGGCCAGATGGCTTCCCAGGGGAATTCTATCAGACATTTAAAGAAGAATTAATACCTATTCTCCTGAAACTGTTCCAAAAAATAGAAATGGAAGGAAAACTTCCAAACTCATTTTATGAGGCCACCATTACCTTGATCCCAAAACCAGACAAAGACCCCATCAAAAAGGAGAATTACAGACCAATATCCTTGATGAACATGGATGCAAAAATTCTCACCAAAATACTAGCCAATAGGATCCAACAGTACATTAAAAGGATTATTCACCACGACCAAGTGGGATTTATCCCTGGGCTGCAAGGATGGTTCAACATCCGCAAATCAATCAACGTGATACAATACATTAACAAAAGAAAGAACAAGAATCATATGATCCTCTCAATAGATGCAGAAAAAGCATTTGACAAAGTACAGCATCCTTTCTTGATCAAAACTCTTCAGAGTGTAGGGATAGAGGGTACATACCTCATCATCATAAAAGCCATCTATGAAAAACCTACAGCGAATATCATTCTCAATGGGGAAAAGCTGAGAGCTTTTCCCCTAAGGTCAGGAACGCGGCAGGGATGTCCACTCTCACCACTGCTATTCAACATAGTATTAGAAGTCCTAGCCACAGCAATCAGACAACAAAAAGAAATCAAAGGCATCCAAATCGGAAAAGAGGAAGTCAAACTCTCACTCTTTGCAGATTATATGATACTGTATGTGGAAAACCCAAAAGACCCCACCCCAAAACTGCTAGAACTCATACAGGAATTCAGTCAAGTAGCAGGATATAAAATCAATGCACAGAAATCAGTGGCATTCCTATACACCAACAACAAGACAGAAGAGAGACAAATGAAGGAGTCGATCCCATTTACAATTGCACCCAAAACCATAAGATACCTAGAAATAAATTGAACCAAAGAGGCAAAGGATCTGTACTCAGAAAACTATAAAATACTCATGAAAGAAATTGAAGAAGACACAAAGAAGTGGAAAAACGTTCCATGCTCATGGATTGGGAGAACCAACATTGTGAAGATGTCAATGCTACCTAGAGCAATCTACATATTCAATGCAATCCCCATCAAAATACCACCCACTTTTTTCGAAGAAATGGAACAAATAATCCTAAAATTTGTATGGAACCAGAAGAGACCCCGAATAGCCAGAGGAATATTGAAAAAGAAAAGCAAAGCTGGCGGCATCACAATTCCGGACTTCCAGCTCTCTTACAAAGCTGTCATCATCAAGATAGTATGGTACTGGCACAAAAACAGACGCATAGATCAATGGAACAGAAATCGAGAGCCCAGAAATGGACCCTCAACTCTATGGTCAACTCATCTTTGACAAAGCAGGAAAGAATGTCCAATGGCAAAAAGACAGTCTCTTCAACAAATGGTGTTGGCAAAATTGGACAGCCACATGCAGAAGAATGAAACTGGACCATTTCCTTACACCACACACAAAAATAGACTCCAAATGGTTGAAAGACCTAAACGTGAGACAGGAGTCCATCCAAATCCTAAAGGAGAACACAGGCAGCAACCTCTTCGACCTCAGCCGCAGCAACTTCTTCCTAGAAACATCGCCAAAGGCACGGGAAGCCAGGGCAAAAATGAACTATTGGGATTTCATCAAGATAAAAAGCTTTTGCACAGCAAAAGAAACAGTCCACAAAACCAAAAGACAACCGACAGAATGGGAGAAAATATTTGCAAATGACATATCAGATAAAGGGCTAGTATCCAAAATCTATAAAGAACTTATCAAACTCAACACCCAAAGAACAAATAATCCAATCAAGAAATGGGCAGAAGACATGAACAGACATTTTTCCAAAGAAGACATCCAAATGGCCAACAGGCACATGAAAAAGTGCTCAACATCGCTCGGCATCAGGGAAATCCAAATCAAAACCTCAATGAGATACCACCTCACACCAGTCAGAATGGCTAAAATTAACAAGTCAGGAAACGACAGATGTTGGCGGGGATGTGGAGAAAGGGGAACCCTCCTACACTGTTGGTGGGAATGCAAGCTGGTGCAACCCCTCTGGAAAACAGTATGGAGGGTCCTCAAACAGTTGAAAATAGAGCTACCATAAGATCCAGCAATTGCACTACTGGGTATTTACCACAAAGATACAAATGTAGGGATCCGATGGGGTACGTGTACCCCAATGTTTATAGCAGCAATGTCCACAATAGCCAAACTGTGGAAAGAGCCAAGTTGTCCATCGACAGATGAATGGATAAAGAAGAGGTGGTATATATACACAATGGAATATTATGCAGCCATCAAAAGGAATGAGATCTTGCCATTTGCAACGACATGGATGGAACTGGAGGGTGTTATGCTTAGTGAAATAAGTCAATCAGAGAAAGACATGTATCATATGACCTCACTGATAGAGGAATTCTTAATCTCAGGAAACAAACTGAGTGTTGCTGGAGTGGTGGGGGGTGGGAGGGATGGGGTGGCTGGGTGATAGACATCGGGTAGGGTATGTGCTATGGTGAGCGCTGTGAATTGTGCAAGACTGTGAATCACAGATCCATACTTCTGAAACAAATAATGCAACATATGTTAAGAAAAAAGAAAAAGAAGAAGATAGCAGGAGGGGAAGAATGAAGGGGAGTAAGTCAGAGGGGGAGACGAACCATGAGAGACGATGGACTCTGAAAAACAAACTGAGGGTTCTAGAGGGGAGGGGGTTGGGGGGATGGGTTAGCCTGGTGATGGGTATTAAAGAGGGCACATTCTGCATGGAGCACTGGGTGTTATGCACAAACAATGAATCATGGAACACTACATCAAAAACTAATGATGTAATATATGGTGATTAACATAACAATAAAAAATTAAAAAAAATATTTAGTGAGGCCTTCAGCTACTTGGGTTGGGCATTGGAAAACATATAAATCAGTCAGGTGGGAGCCATGAACTAGAGACAAAGCCCCAACTCTCGAAAGTGCCCTCAGAGAGTTGGCGCTTGAGAATTCAGGCCGCATCTGCTGTCAGGAACCGAGGGTTTGTTTTTTGTTTTTTTGTTTTTTAAGAATTCTCTTGACCTTTGGTTGTTGGCAACTAATGTGTTCACAGTTTTATCCCCACTGCCTCACAGTGCCTGTAACGTAAGAGGTGCTCAGCGGAATGACCAAATGAGTGAATTATAAATAATGCACATAACGACCCAGTTAGCAAATGAGTGAAGCACTTGAATAGACATTTTTCCAAAGAAGATATATGGTCACCAAGTGAATGAAATGCAAATGAAAGCCATGGTGAGCTACCACATTGCACCCGCTCGGAAAGCTAGAATCAAAAAAACCAAAATAACAGGTGCTGGTGAGCATGTGGAGAAACTGGAACACTTGGGCATTGCTGGTGGGAATGTAAAATGGCAGCCAATGTGGAAACCAGTTTGGTGCTTCTCCAAAAAGTTAAACAGAGAGTTACCATGTGACCCAGCAATTCTGCTCCTAGGTGTCGACCCCCAAAAATTGAAAACAGGTGCTCAAATGCAGACTTGTACATATATGTTCATAGCAGTACTATTCACAAAATAGGCCAAGAGGAAAACAACCCAATGGTTCCAGCAACGGATGAATGGATAAACAAAATGTGGAATATCCATCCAATGGAATATTATTTGGCCATAAAAAGGAAATGAAGTATTAAGACCCACTACAGCGTGGATGGACCTTGAAAATATTATAAGCAAAAGAAGCTAGACACAGAAAGCCACCTGAGGTATAATTCCATGCATATGAAATGTTGCGAAAAGGCAAATCTATAGAGACAGAAATTAGATTATGTGATTGCTCAGGGCTGAGGGGAGGGAAGAACACAGAGGTTAGAGCTAAGGGTGTGGGGTTTCTTTCTGAGGTGAGGGAAAGGTTCTCAACTTGACGGTGGTGATGGGTGCACATATCCATGACTGCACTGGAAACTACTGAATTGTACCCTTTAAAAAACAACATGGATAATTCCACTCCTAAGGATATATCCAACAGAATTCATGCGTGCGCTCACCAAAACACAGGTCGGAGGATTTCTGTGTTATCTCCAATATAGAAACTACCCAGATAAATGCATGGTGATTTACTATTTGCAGTGTCATATGGTAACGACAGCAAAAGAACCATGACCATACCCAACAATAGGAACGAAACTCATTAAAAAAAGTTAAAGAAGCCGGATAGACAAAGGTATATACTGTCAGATTCCATTTCTGTGTACAAAACAGACAAAAGTTATCTGTGCTGTTGGAAATCAGGAGAGTGGCCAACTGGGTGCTGGTTATATGGGTGTGTACAGTTTATCAAAAATTCACCAGGGAAGCACTTAACCTATGTGCCCTTTTCTGAACCCATGGTATACTTCAATACAGAGTTTAAAAGAAAACTCTCCTACGGCTTAAGCTAGTGTTGCTCTACTCATAATTTGTAAACTAAATTTAGCGACAGATTGTGGCCTCTATTTGCCATGTTGCCACAAAAGTAAAAGCATCATGTGTCTCTTCTGTGCAAAATCCATCCATCCATCCATTGATAACTAACACTGGGCAAGCCCAGCAGACACATCTGTTGGTGATCTCGGTCCTAGATATTACTCCAAGAAAGGAAGAATCTCCTTTCTGAATGCAGCAGGATCTTCCTTCCTGAGAACGCCAGCAGATGGGAAAACAGTGTTATGTGTCCGCCGTACAATTCATGGTACACTGTGACTACTGGCCTAACCAACCTGTCTCCTACCTGGATAAGCGTCCCCCGGGTTCAGCACCGAGCAGCTCAGGGCACGTTGTTTGTTGTTTAGAATATGGCTCACTGGGCGCAAGGCTGTGGTCCAGAAGGCAGCCCCCAACTGAAATATGGCTCCAGCTGGAAACCAGAACTGGGATAACTATCTGCTTTACAATGTCGTTTCTAGGAATGTCTGTAGAGGGGTGCCTGGTGGCTCAGATGGTTAACGTCTGCCTTCGGCTCGGGTCATGGTCCCGGGGTCCTGGGATCAAGTCCCGCATCGGGCTCCCTGCTCGATGGGGAGCCTGCTTCTCCCTCTGCCACTCCTCCTGCTTGTGGTCCCTCTCCCGCTGTCTCTCTCTGTCAAATAAATAAAATCTTAAAAAAAAAAAACAGACCAAGTGGCACTGACACATGAGCCACCAATCTGCCACACACACAAAGAAAAACGACACAACGGGAGGTAAGCATAGGAAAAGATGTGCACAGCACCAATCAGAGCAGAACAACCATGAGACATTTGTTTCCCAAGAGATCAGCAAAGGTGGAAAATATTGATGTAATGTCTGCAACTTATTTTCAAGTGGTGCAAAAAACTATGGGGTGCATGGTGTGTGTGTGTGTGGGGGGTGTGGGGTGTATATGTGTGTGTGTCTGGTGTGTGTGGTATGTGTATGTGGCATGTGGTGTGTGTGTATGGTGTGTGTGGTGTATGTGGTGTGGTGTGTGTGGTGTGTGTGTATGGTGTGGTGTGTGTGTGTGGTGTGTGGTGTGGATGGTGTGGTATGTGTGGTGTGGAGTGTGGTGTGGGTGGTGTGGTATGTGTGGTGTGGTGTGTGTCGTGTGGGTGGTATGGTATGTGTGGTGTGGTGTGTGTGGTGTGTGTGTGTGGTGTATGGTGTGTGTGTATGTGGTGTGGTGTGGGTGGTGTGGTATGTGTGGTGTGGTGTGGTGTGTGTGTGTGTGTGGTGTGGGTGGTGTGGTGCGTGTGGTGTGCTGTGTGTGTATGGTGTGTGTGTATGGTGTGGGTGATGTGGTGTGTGTGTGGTGTGGGTGGTGTGGTGTGTGGTGTGCTGTGTGTGTATGGTGTGGTGTGTGTGTGTGTGTGGTGTGTGTGGTGTGGTGTGTGGTGTGTGTGTGGTGTGTGTGCCACATGTATTTGCAGACAGAGAAAGGGTGGGTATGGAGGTATACCTCACTTTCGCAGGTGGTATTCCAATTTCAATATTTTGTGATTCATCTTTGGATTATTATACCACAGGCCCCAAAAAGCTGTTATTTCAAAAATCACGAATATATTGAAAATAATTCAATCTGTCTGATTCTGTAATAAATGGAAAGTCATTACAGGGCCAAATATAACAAATCAGTAATCCTCTGCCCAAACCAAAGATCGCTGTCTTTCTAGAGGAGTCTAAGTCTAATTTCAAAATTCCACGACAGGTATTCTTGTCAAAGAGTACTCCGAAGCCATCCTGGAGAGCAGTTCCAGCTAGATGAGAACTCATGCCTGCCACAGGAGCCAGTCTGTGGTATCCTCGGCTCTGAGCAGCCAGTGCGTGAGCTTATCCCAGGAAAAAGAGCAGGGGTACTCAGCAGAGAGCCCATGGATTATAACGCTGCTCTCAATATTGCCCACCTAAAGCTCCCTAACTAGAGAAGATTAATAACATGACTATTAATCCTGACATGAAAACAAGAACGATTGATAATACAGAATGTTGGCAAGGATGTGAAGAAATGGGCCAGAGTGTAAATTGGCACAAGATTTTCAAAGGACAGTAAGGACAGAAGCCATAATACTGCTTATGTTCCAGGACCCCTGCCCGCCCCCTTGAGCTGGGACTTCCTGGGAATTAAAGCGGGAGGCTGATTGCAAGTCAAGAAGGATTTATATGGCAGCATTTCTGCCAAACTGCCTAAAGAAATCTCATAAGGAAAGACCTGAATCTTCAAGGACCCAGCAATTCGTACGTGGCACATTCTTTTCTCACATTAATATCCAATTTGCAATAAATTTGGGTTTTGTAATTTTGTCTTTTTTTATAAAGACGGCAGCCCAAATTATATAAGCTTCAGAACCCCCAAATTTGGATCCCTTCTGATTTAGTATATGTTAGGAAATGTTAATATCTATTAACATTTGATCATGCATATCCTTCGGCCATTCTATCCTAAAAAACAAGCAACAACAACAACAAAAAACGAACGAATGCCTAAAGGTATGAAAAAGGACATTAATTGTTGTTTAGCAAAGAATTGAGAAAAAACACTTTATTTCTATATGTAAGGGTGTGATAAGTAAATACAGAGCATCTGTACAAAGGAAGCCTATGCCATTAAAAAAAAACGAAGACACTCTTTATTTAATGAGATGGAAAATGTCTAATACATTTTAGGTGAAACAGTGCATTTCAGAATAATGTGAACTGACATACTGATGTGTCCTAATGCCAATTCTCTCCTAAACATTCCATTCATAGGATCTCTTGCCATCTTCATAGCCACCCCCTGACCAAGATACATACCCACTTTCACACGGGAAGGAAGCTCAAAGAAATGCCAATAAGCACAAGCAGGGGGAGCAGCAGAGGGACAGGGAGAAGCAGGAACCCAGCACCCTGAGATCGCAATCAGAGCCGATGGCAGACGCCCAACCGACTGAGCCACCCAGGCGCCCTGCCCCTATTCATTTTTTATGAATGAAGAAGCAAGAGGTTTATTTTCTTATGGTTCCAAATCTGGTGGGGGGCACCCCTGGACCCCTTTCTGTGTGTGTTGCTCTTTAAACTACAGCCCTTCCACAGCCTCTCCTGAGGGCCCTTGTGGGGTCTAGAGCTGCAAACTGGGGGCCCTCTCAGCACCATGGTGCATGGAGAAATATCCTCACTGGGCCCCCACCTCCCAGACCTCCAGCACACACTGGTCCTTTTCCGAGATTTCACTGCCTCTGATCTCACTGTCCCATTCTCATGTTCCAGCTCCCTCATCCTGGTGCCAACCACCCGGCTGGGTCCCATAATTGCCTAGCCAGTTCCCTGATGACCCCAGGCTGGAAAGCCTTGTGCCCCAGCATTGGCCCTGCCCGGTGTAGCCTGCCCTTGCAGCGGGACCTGGACAGAATACAGGGCCTGGCTGGTTTGGGGAGCTCCCGTGCATTCTGGACGTTCCAGGGCTGGCGACTAAAGTCTGGGCTAGAGGCCACCATGGGCGCCAAGGATCAGTCCTGACGGGGGCAGAGCTGGGTCAAGGGAAGCAGGCACAATCAGGACACCTAAGCAAATACGTCTGCAGAGTCTACTTGGGGAAGAAGCTCTTTCACCTCCTGTTACATATTACCTGCTGGGAGGAGGTGCTTGGCACAGGGACAAGAAGCTTGCAGGTGGATCTTGCCCTTGCTGGGGGCTGGGATGACCCAGGTTACCCTGGGCAAAGCTCTTTGTCCTTTCAGAAGCCACCAAGCAGAGAGGGTAACTAGATAGGAGGGCTCCTGGGGACTGTGGGAACACCCCCCCCATGCTGAGGCGGACCACTGCTCCCCCGGGCAAGGTGCCATGTCAACCACCAGCAAGAAGGCTTTAGAAATGAAATTGAATGCAGCAGCCTGTTTTTGTTCCAAGTCATGGGCTGGCCTCTGCCCTTCCCCCCGCTACAGACGTTTGATGCCAGGCTGGTCCCCTGGGCCCTAAGAAAAACATAAATCATCAACAAAGCTAAAAGACAAGCAGCTGCCTGGGTGTAAGAGACCAGGGATTAGCATTCAGCTTGTATTTAAAGCAAACAAACTCACAAATCCATAAGGATAAGTAATCTGATGTAATAAATGGGCAAAGAACATGAACGGAACATTCACAGAAGACGTTTCAAAAGAGCCCAGTCTCACGGCTAATCAGGGAAATGTCCATTCAACCCACAGTGCGATACGCTTTGGCCCCTACCAGAGGAGCAAACGTTCCAATGTTCGTTCGGCAACGCTAAGCATTTGGGAGGACGTGGGGACACGGGACTCCGGGTTGCTACTGCTGGTCGCAGTGGCCCATTCTCTCCAGGGCAATTTTCAGGAAAGCGGGAAATGTCAACTCTTTAACACAGCAATTGTGCTGCTAGAGACATGGTTACATAATGGAAAAGGAATAATCCAGATCTATAGTGTCCGTGTAAATAGATCTTTAAGACATACCGTTGAGATAAAAAAGGAAGGGCATCCGGTACAACTTGTGCTGAGATTATAAAAGCCCAAGTATTGTTTATGGGAACAAAATGTAGGAAAACTGAAAGCACTTATTACTTGCTTGGTGTTTTTTGAAGTGCTTTCCAAATGATAAAATATACTGTTTAAGGATCGAAAATATACTGTTTAAGGATCGGAGACATATGAAAAGCAAAAAAACACACTCTGACACGACACGCGTTCACTTTATGACATTGGTTCTCAGTGACAGGCGGCCTGCAGGACAGCTCTAAAAGGGACTTGAACTTGATCCATATTGTTTTATTTCTTTTATGTATAATTTTCTGTAACAAGTATGGCTCTATGTTAATTTGGAGTGGTAGGTACCTAGGTGTTTGTTATTTGTTATTTTATCATGTGATTATGGTTAATTTTTTTCTTCCCCCCTTTTTTTTAAAGATTTTGTTTATTTGAGAAAGAGAGAGAGAGTACAAGCAGGGGGAGCGGCAGAAGGAGAGGGAGAAGCAGGCTCCCTGCTGAGCAGGGAACCCGATGTGGGGCTCGATCCCAGGACTCCAGGATCATGATCCGAGCCGAAGGCAGACGCTTAACTGACTGAGCCACCCAGGCGCCCCAATTTTTTTCTTCCATATGAAATATTTACTAAGGAAAATACAAGAGGGTTGATGAACTCCCAAGAAGGGCACCTAAAACATTCAAAAGATGGAGCAACTTCCTGGCATGGACAGAGGGAGACACACTGGTCCTGTCATGTGAAGCACCAGGGCAAGACCAACATTTATGTGATGAGAAACAGCCCCAGTCTGTCTCTGAAGTTCACGAGCTATACTCACAGGCAAGCCTCCGTCCTCAGTCAACACATTCCCTACTGTATGAGACACAGTTTTAACTACACGGGCCAGTGCATCTCCTAGTTCGTGGCAGAGAGGCAGGTTCTCCTCTTTCATCCCCCTTGAACACCAAGCTTCACACCATCACTCTCCAACACACCATTATTCTAGCCCCTGGACTACTCAGTGATGCAGGCCCTGCGGGGCTGTGTTCTCTCCTCTCCCTAAGTTGCACAAAGACACTAGGCTGCTGGTTCACCTGGGAGTGGCACTTGACATGGGAGTAGAGATGGCCAATACTTGGACAAGAGGGGACAACTATGAACCTGTAAGAGCTGTCTGTCCTGAAAGAGAGTTATACTTTTTAGGTACCTGCAAAGATTGGTGACACATTTATACCAGTGACAACATACGGCTACTGTTCAAGAAAATGAAGGTGCTGAGTGACGGGTGAAATCCAAACAAGAACACTACTGAATGGTCATTTTCTTAACTGATGGCACAGAATGACTGATGTTTAAAAAAGGAATTTTGATTTAAGTTTCTTAGGAAAAAAAAAACCCTCAAAATAGATCAGTCTTGCATGTAAAACATAAAACTACAAAATATTGAGAAAAAAAAAAACATGGGAGAAAATCTTCAGGATCTAGGGCTAGGCAAAAAGTTTTTAGATTTGACATCACAAACATGGTCCGTAAAATCGATAACAGCGACCCATAAAAATGAAAACTTTTTGCTCTGCGTACAACCCTCTTAAGAGGGTAAAAAGATGGGGCACCTGGGTGGCTCAGTTGGTTAAGCGACTGCCTTTGGCTCAGGTCATGATCCCGGAGTCCTGGGATCAAGTCCCACATCAGGCTCCCGGCTCAGTGGGGAACCTGCTTCTCCCTCTGACCCTCTCCCCTCTCATGCTGTTTCTCTCTCGCTCGCTCTCTAATAAATAAATAAATAAAATCTTAAAAAAAAAAAGAGGGTGAAAAGATGAGGCACAGAGTGGAGAAAATATTTGCAAACCACATATCTGACAAAGGACTAGTACCTAGAATACATAAAGAACTCTGAAAACTCAACAGTTAAAAAAACCCAAACAATCCAACTACAAAATGGGCAAAAGACATAAAGAGACATTTCACCAAAGATGGCAAATAAGACCATGGAAAGATATTCAACATCATTCACCATTAAAGCAATTCATATGAAAACCACAGTATCACTATATACCTATCAGAATGGTGAAAATAAAAAATAGTGACAATACCAAATGCTGGCGAGGATGCTGATGTAACTCATACATTGTTGGTGGGAATGTAAAATGGTACAATCATGCTGGAAAACAGGCAGTTTCTTTAAAAGGAAAACAGGCAACTACCATAAGAGCCAGCAATTGCACTTTGGGGGCAATGATCCCAAATAAAGAATTCTGTTTCCACAAATAACGCAACATATTTTAAGAAAAAAGAAAAAGAAGAAGATAGCAGGAGAGGAAGAATGAAGGGGAGTAAGTCAGAGGGGGAGAAGAACCAGGAGAGATGATGGACTCTGAAAAACAAACTGAGGTTTCTGGAGGGGAGGAGGGTGGGGGGATGGGTTAGCCTGGTGATGGGTATTGAGGAGGGCACATTCTGCATGGAGCACTGGGTGTTATGAGCAAACAATGAATCATGGAACACTACACCAAAACAAATTATGTAATATATGGTGATTAACATAACAATAAAAAAGAATTCTGTTTCCAGAGAAATGAAGGCTTATGTTCACACAAAAATCTGTACACAAATGGGCATAGCAGCCTTATATTTTGAAAAAATTGGAAACAATCCAAATATCTTCCAAATAAACCAACTGTACATCCATATCAAAGAATACTAGTTAGCAATAAGAAAGGAACTATCGACACACAAAGAAACCTGGATGAATCTCCAGAGAATTATGCAGAGTAAAAAAACCAATCCCTAAAGGTAGCATACTGTATGACTCTGTCTACACAATATCTTAAAATTACAAAATCATGGAATATTGCTAGAGATTAAGCAGGAGCTGCAGGTGAGTCAGAAAGAGAAAACTGAAGGACTCTTGTGGGGTGGAAGTGTTCTGTATCTTGCCTGTATCAATGTCACAATCCTGAATGTGATACTATACTAATTTTGCAAGAGGTTACCCTTCGGGGAAACCAAATAGAGGGTTTATGGGATCTGTTTGCATTATTTCTTACAACTGCATGTGAATGTGTAATTATGTCAAAATAAAAAGCTTAACTTAAAAAAAGTCCTTAGATTATATAATATCAGGGACTGCTAACCCTTGATGCATCAGGGGCCCCACTTCTCAGAGTGCCTTTCTGTCATCACACCCAAGAGGTAAAATATTGAGCAGATGAGATCATGTCCTTTTCTTCAGAGTTATCAAGGAAAGCTAAACTGTTCAATGCATAATATGCACACTCTCATGAATTTTTGTCAAGGTTAATGGGTCCCTCCTCCCCAAAACACCTCTTGGTTTTTGAGCAAAAGAAGCCAGACACAAGAGCATATACTCTTAAGATTCAAGAATAGGCAAAACTGACCTATGGAGATCAGAAGTCAAAACAGTGGTAGCCTCTGGTTAGGGAAGGACACTGACTGGAAATGGGCATGAGAGAAATTTCTAGACGTGTGCTATCTATACAGTAACCGCTAGTCACGTGTGGCTGTGGAACACTTGAAATTTGGCTAGTCTGAATGAAGGTGTTCTGTGAGTGTTAAATACACACTCAATTTGTAATACTTTTAAAAAAAAGAATGTAAACATTTCAGCCGTAATTTTTTTAAAAGATTGGTTATATGCTGAAATGATATTTTGACCATACTAAGTTAAAGAAAATGTATCATTAAAATTAATGTCACCTATTTCTTATTATCTTGTTAATACGGCTACTAGAACACTTAAAATTACATGTGTGGCTCACACTGTATATCTATTGAAGGGCACTGTTTTAGAGTGATGGGCAGGTTCTAGCTCTTGGGATGTTGAGTATATAGATTTGTTAAAATGCACCAAACTGTACACTTGAGATTCGTGCATTGTAATTATGCCATAAAGCTCCAAGATCTTTTTACCACCCGACATAATCTTCCTGAAGGAGTCTACAGCCTACAAGGGACTACAAAGAACTCCAGAGTGGTATGAGCTACAGTAAAGGTGTGAGCAAGTCATCCTATAATTTAGCATCTCGAATAAAACCACCAGTGCATGTGTGTTTGTGCGTTATGTGGAGAAAGTATGCAGTAAGTTATTATTCGAGTTTAGCAAACTCAAGAAGCTGTTTCTGAAAGCCTGACGTTTTGGGGGTTATGAGGCATTCACGCTGAGGGTCTTCCCTTGGGTCACTTGTATGGAGCCTGTGGGGAATGCACACAGGACCTGGGGGTGGGGGCTGATTCAGAACACTTGTTCCTTGATGGGATCACTAAGGTACATAGGAGGTTAGCTTATGACCTTAGCTTTCTAGAGACAAAACCCTCAATGTTTTTTGTTCCCAGGAAGGAATAGAGAGAATCACAGAGCGTCAGGAGGTTGGGAGGAGTTCATAAGGGTTCTGGCACAAGCGAGACTTCATGTGAGCAGGAAGGCTTCAAACTTCAACCACAGCGCTCCTGAATTAGGGGATCAGGCTCAAAGCCCAGCCTCCTTAGGAATCACAGAATGTCTACAGAAAGGTAGAGTGCTCCTTGTCTAAGTGGCCTATTTTACCAACCAGCCAAGGTGCAGAGAGATTGAGTGACTTGCCTAAAGCCATACTGAATTGGAGGTGGTAGATCTGGGACTTGCTCCCCTGTCATCTGATTCCCACAGTGAGAAACACAGACGCACCAATAAGGTTCACAAAACAGGACTTGTAGGCTGGAAACAGCTTGTTTATTTCTGAAGGGAGAGGCACCTGGCAGAATTATTGGTACCTGTCTTCGTTAGGACACTTCCCTAGCAAGTCCTACTCAAGAAATGAAATTACATCCTGTATGTTGGTTTGTTCAACATATGATAAGCCAAAAAAAAAAAAATTGTGAGCACAGGCATGTTACATACCTGGAGCAGCCCAGCTTGGTTTAGGCAATTACCTTGCCAGAACTGTGTCCCTCCTACTCTCTCAAATTCCTAAACTGTGGGCCTCAAGGTCATTGTAGGAATGCACAAACCCATTGTTAGCAAGCACTACCTGTAGCATAGCTCATCACTGCAATGGGTTGAAGATCTCTTTTAGCACCAGGCTGTGAGTTAAAAAATTTTCTCAATGTGACCTTATTTAACTCTCCAACAACATTATTTACATATGAGAAAGGTCAAGTTCAACTTAATCCCAAAGCCCCCAGCTAAAATAGTTCATTTGAACCCAGATCTGCCTGGCTTCAACGTTTCTGCCTATAGATTGAATAAATTAAATAATATGGGGGCGCTGGGGTGGCTCAGTTGGTTAAGTCGCTGCCTTCGGCTCAGGTCGTGATCCCAGGGTCCTGGGATGGAGCCCCGAGTTAGGCTCCCTGATCAGCGGGGAGTCTGCTTCTCCCTCTCCCTCTGCCCCTCCCCCTGCTCGTGCTTGCTCTCTCAAATAAGTAAATAAAATATTTTTTAAAAATTACAGAATGTGGAGGAGGCTGGGAGAGCTTGATATCCAGGATTCAAAAGAGTTCAAGGTAAAATTTCATGCAAGGATATGTGCTTCATACTTCAAACTACAGCCCTATCATTGGAGGGATCAGCTTCAAACTCCAGCCTCATCAGCAAGTCTTTCCCAGTCTCATTCCCACCAATCAGATTCTTCCCTGCTTTAATTGCCATCCTCCAAGGAACAGCACCCTTTCTGCCTTGTATCAGGGGGTCTATGGTCTTCCCCTGTAGATCCCTTTTAGGCGAAGAACTCAGTGAAAACAAGGTCATTTATCTTTATACCTCCTCCGCAGCCTCCAGAGCAGATTGCCATCTACTGCATGAGAGGCAGGAAAGGGTAACCAAACTGATATGTACCATTCACTGGTTACAATGTCTATGTTTGTAGTTTATTTTCTATACATTTACATTCAGACTGGAGGATCCCCAGTGTAATGTGTAGAAATATCATTACCAGATCACTTGTTAATCATCTTTGGGAAATTATGAGAAGAGTCTATTTTTGTAACTATTATGGTTTCCAACCAAAACGCTTCCTGGCTTAATACAATCCCCTCACATAGGGACAGCATTTTAGTTTCCAATACTGGTCCCACCTGATTACAGCCATTCCCCTAGAGGGTAGTCCATGAAGTTCACTTGCCCCTCTGACCTACCATCAGCATGGAGTCACCGGAGTCCCAGCTCTGAGCATCACTCCTAATTCTGAAAGGCTTAAGCCAATGTTCTTTCTGTCTTTCTCAGCTCCAAGTGCATCCAACACCCCAGATGCAACGGTGAGGCAGCCCCAGGCCAGCTTCAGAGGTCTGGAGGAAGCCTGCTCATCTCAAGTTCGTCAAGGAATCTTACCCCCAGTGCTCCCTGAAGCTCCAGACTAGCCCATCCATTTCCTTGGGGAAGGGGTTGTGTGGACAAGGGGAAGGAGCTGGCGGTTCAGGAGATCTGGAGAAAAATAAGACAGCTTCTTCTTTCCTTCCGGGGGGGAAAGGGTCTGAACAACCCCAACTTTGATGGAGCAGGTATTGTCTGGCAGATCCAAGGTCTGGACTTGTGGCTGGGCAGAGGCTGCCGTCTCGGCAGCTGGATAAAAGGAAGAACCATGTGCAAGAAAGAAGCCACTGAAAAGGGGATTCTCTCCTACTTTTTTTTTTTTTTTTAAGATTTATTTGCCAGAGAGAGAGAGAGAAAGAGAACACAAGCAGAGGGAGCGGCAGGCAGAGGGAGAAGCAGGCTCCACACTGAGCAAGTAGCCCGATATGGGACTCGATCCCAGGACCTGAGCCGAAATCAAGAGTCGCTTAACTGGCTGAACCACCCAGGTGCCCCTCTCCTACTTTTAAATCATTTGGAATTCCTACCCAGACACCATTTGAAGGTCTCAGGGACCAGACCGACCCCAAAGGAAAGGCTGAGCAGAGCAAGACTTTGTCAACCCAGCAAGTAGGTAGCATTAATGACAAACTTGCCCGGCTCAGAGGTTAGGTAATGCACTCAAGGTCACACAGTGGGTAGGTGGAGAAGCCAGGGCTGTAACCCAAAGCAGTCTGGCTTCAAAGTTCTTGCTCTTTCCTAACAGGCAAAACTAGGAATCTGATAAGTAATAGGCCTGGGGAGGGGGGAGGGTTGGGAAGCAGAAAAGCGGGCTTTATGTGTGACTAGATCAGAAAAAGCAGAGAGCAGAAGTCCAGCAGCTTTCCATACCATTACACTTGGAACACTGAGTAGTGATGACCTGACTTATCTTTTCCCCCACTAGGCTGCAAGTCTCTGGAAGGCTGGGTTCTTTGGCTTCTAGATCTATAGCACCCACCAGGTGCTTGACATGACATATGTACCCAGGAATGTCTGTTGAATGCTTGAGACTCTGGAGGGTTTCTGAAGGGGAAAGAGGGAGTGAAATCAGGCCAAATCACCATGGTCAGTAGAAAAGGGTTCAAGCACACGGAAGGGATGGGACGGAATTAGGCCAAATGGTCAGGAAACCTTCTCTCTCTAGACAAATGGATCTCCTCCTGCTGCAGAGGCAGAATTTCTCTGAGGCCTGGTGCCTATACCCTGAGATTGTAGGCCCGTACCAGGTAAGGGTTCTGCTGTTTATACACAAAAATGTCAAAGGTCAGGAGTTTTGCTATGTGACCAGAAGTTGCCTGATTTGGCATTATGAAACATGTATGCTTTTAGGAGTAACTTTCCTTGGGGTCCTCACATTGTAAGAGGGCTCTCACTGAGGAGTCCAGAGGTGGGGCTTGGAGGCTCGGGGTAGGGATGGTGGAACCTGCCTGGGAGGCACCGTGAGAAAACCCAGCTGTCTTTTCTCTCTTTCTTTCTTTTTTAAGATTTTATTTATTTATTTGTCAGAGAGAGAGAGAGAGAGCACAAGCAGGGGGAAGGAGAAGCAGGCTCCCCGCTGAGCAGGGAGCCCGGTGCCGGACTCGACCCCAGCACCCTGGGATCATGACCTGAGCCGAAGGCAGACGCTTAACCGACTGAGCCACCCAGGCGCCCCTAAACCCAGCTGTCTTCATCACAAACCCATCTGCTGACCAGCCTTGGGCCACACGGTTTTCCCAGAAAACTAGGCATAGCCATCTTAAAGCACTGCATACTTTCTAGTTATCAGGAACCAGCAAGTTCGAAACATGATCTTGGAGTTTTAGCCAAAAGAGGAATTTGCATCTCCCTCCAACCACCCCCCCAACCTATTTTTGTTAACCAAACAGTTCTCTCAGAGGAGAAGCCCCTTTGTTCTCCTCCCTTTTCCCCCCTGACTTAGTTCCTGGCCCATCTGGGGGGCAGGGCACCCTCAGTGGTGCCCAGGCCTCCCCTCTTCTGGGTGCTGAAGATAACCACCCCGATACCATCAGCGGGAGACCAGTTCTGCTTAAGCAGCCAAAACATGTTCACACTTGTGTGAACTTAGGGGAAAAGACGACTACTTACTACACTGCTAGAGAGGCAGCAATGCTCCTGGAACGGGCACCTGCCAGCCCCCATCCCACCTTTTGCACTGAGGACAGAAGAAAACAGGCCCAGCAGGTAGCAAGGTGCAAAAGCAGTGTTCATCAGCACCTAATGAGGAGGGGCAGACCGCTGAGCTTAGCGGACTGGCAAGACAGGCCAAAGATCCCCACGTTTACCCCTGAAGAGCGTTCCAGCTCAGAGACAGTGTGTTCTGAAGAGGCAGCCTTTCCTCTGCCCTTCTTTCTCCGGCTAGACCGCCGAAGGCCCAGGCTCCTGGCCCTCGGTGTGCTCACGCTTGGAAAGAACCAAGAGTCCTGGACCAGAACTCAGAGTCTGTGCAGGTTCACTGCCGGCCACCAGCTGCAGCCCCCAGTCTGCGCAAACCAGGCCAGCATTTCCTGCTGCCTAGGCGCTGGGTGCGGGATACCTGCTCCCCAGCACGTGCCATGCGGAGGTGCGGCGGCCTCGGGCCTGCCAGCCAGAGTGGGATCGGCCCCCAGCGAAGCTCTGCAGGACCCCCGTCCCCCACCAAACTTCCTCCCGCGGGGTTGGGGGGGCAGGCCGCCCCCTCCTTCCCCGGGCTCGCGTACCTGAGGGGGCGGACGCCCTGCAGTCTCGCTTCCTGCCAACCCCGGGCGAGGATGGCGCGGGTCCCCAGCACCCCCGGGCCCCTGGTGCGCAGCCTCGCGAGGTGCAGCATCCCGACGTAGATGGCCATGGCTCTCTCCGCGCGTCCCAGCCGGAGGAAACTTTTAAAGTGAGCCGAGGCGGGGCGAGCGCGGAGCGGGCGGGGAGGCGGGGAGGGTCGCCTCTGCCTATGGGGTGCGGAGGACTGGGTCCGGCCGGGCGGGGCGGGGCGAGGCGGGGAGGAAACGGCTACGCGCGGGGCCACCTTCCCCTCGGACCCGCGGCCCTCCCCTCCCGCCTCGAAGACGTGCCACGGCTTTCCCGCGGGATCCGAAGGCCTTGGGCTGCGGCCCGCTCCCCTCTCGACCACTAGAGGCCTGAAGAGAGGTTCTTCAGGTTTGGGGGCGTGAGGGCTTGTTGATTTCGCAGAGGGGGAGCCCGCGGGCCGTGAGTGCTGGCCGGGCGGCCAGGCCCAGACGCGTCCATCCCGGGAGCCCGGTTTAGCGCGCGGGTCATGTGCTGTGTCCCCGCTCCTGGGGTTGCGAGCCGGAGGCCAAGGGAGCCGACGCGAAGCCGGCTCCCCCGCCCCCTCCCCCGAGCCTTGCCAGCTGGAGCAGAAGGCCCGCGGTGGGTGGGGAGGAGGCCAGGACAAGAGTGCGGTGGGCGAGTCCCCTCTGGGGCCAGAAGTCAGCCAAAGGGACGCCAGTTGGTACCCCGTCCCTCACGGGGCAGGCTTGACCCCCTGCAATGCACCGTGTAGGGTGGCATCAGGGACTGGAAACTGTGCTTCTTATCCCCCATCTGCCCCGCTGTTTCGGGCCTAGGGCACAATCCCGCACCCTGCCCGAGGCGTGAATGGAAAGCCGCTGTACAGAGGCTCGGCCTGTACCAGCTCCGGTTCTGGCTGGGAAAGGTGGCGCTGGGCACCAGAAAGTGGCATCCCTGTCAGGTTCACGCTGTCTTGACCCTTCCTCCGGAGGAGGAGGAGGACAGCAATGGGGGGTGGGGGGAGGAATGTGGTGGGGTGACCTCCCCTTTCCTGCCTCAGAGGCAGCGATGAAAACCCGCCTAGCAGAAAGCGTGGTTAGGGGCGGGGCCTGGCTGTGGAAGACCTTTGCCCTGATCACTGGGACTTTGGCTCCACTGAGGTCCCGAGAAGGGGACTGTGCTGCTTAAGGCCATCATCCTGGGAGTGTCCTCGGATCCCCCTGGAACCCTGACTCCTGGGGAACGTCTGCACACTTCCAAGTTGTGTGGAGATGGGGGAGGAAGGAAGATGGGGTGGGGTGTAGAGAAATTATGAGGAGCAGAGTTTGCAGGGGCACACCTTCCTAAAGAGACTAACTTGCTGACTCTGAGAGCCTGCCCCAGGAAGGGAATGCCCTGGGGCGCATCCCAGGTCCAGGGGGTCAGCGCTGCCAGCACCTTGCTGGGTGGCAATCACCCTGTGAAGTGGTGGGTGGATATTGCTCTCACAGACACTTTTAGTTTCCTTGCTAGTTTGAAGGTCAGGCCTGCGGGCTGTAGGGTAGAGGGGAGAGAAGGATGAGTTCCTCCTTGAACTTGCTCCAGACTCAGCTCTCCATACTCAGGCTTCCCTGACTTCCCAGACACCAGAGCCAGGGAATAATAGCTGCCAGTGTCAGGGTATCTTCCACAAGCCAAACTCTTCAAAGATGTTCTCTCTAGCCTTCACGATGACCCTGCAAGGAACAAGCATGCCTTGGAATGTGTTGCTGTTTTTATGGATGAGGAAACTGAGGGGCACCCGGCTGGCTCAGTCGGTGGTGGAGCCTGCGACTCTTGATCTCAGGGTTGTGAGATCAAGCCCCACGTTGGATGTAGAGATGACTTAAAATCTTAAAAAAAAAAAAAGAAAGAAAGAAAGAAAAAAGGAAAAAGAAACTGAGACCCAGGGAGGTTCAGCTACTTGCCCAAGGTCAAGGTGAACACAGTGAGCATAGGCCAAGGCTCAGGCCACACTTACTTGGTAGCTTTGGGGAAGTCACAGGGCCTCTCCAGCTTGAGTCATCATCTTTAAAATGGGAACAACAGGGGCACCTGGGTGGCTCAGTCGGCTGGGCATCTGTCTTCAGCTCGGATCATGATCCTGGGGTCTTGGGATAGAGCCCTGAGACAGGCTCCCTGCTCAGCAGGGAGTCTGCTTCTCCCTCTCCTTCTGCCCCTGCTCCTGCACGCATGCTCTCTCTCTCCAATAAATAAGTGAAATCTTTAGCAATAAATAAATAAAATAAAATGGGGACAATAATACCAGCCTCATGCAATGGGGTGGGGTAAGGATTGGGGCACAGAACTAGTATTTGACCCTTTTACATTGATTGTTAGCTTCTCCCTCCCTCCTCTCCTTCCTCCTGTGTCTACGCTCTGAGACTTTCCTCTGTGTTCAGTGTTGCAAACTTTTTTAGGAGGAGGAATTATTTTTCATCTCTGCAAAGCCTTGAGAGATCTGGTAGGTGCTGGTTCCATGAAAGGGGAAAACGGCTGGGAGGAAACAAAGTGACAGTGCCTAACGTGGGGGTCGCTGAGTCTGTTGACCAGAACTCTTGGGTCACTTTGAGGGGGTGGTGAGCAGGGCACGTCACCAACCAGTCCCTGCAGCTTTCCTCCCTCTACCTTTGACCAACTATACAGCTTCCCAAGGGGCTTTCTGCCCAAGTCCAGCCCCTGACTTGGATGGTTTATAGTGCCTGTGATTCTACTCAGGCCACTGGCTAGCCTGAGAAAGCCCTTAGCCCTTCCCTTTTGCCAATATCCTTCCCTTCTGCTCAAAATGTAAACGCCATTTGTTGATCTTTTAAAAAAAGATTTATTTGTGGTGATTAACATAACAATAAAAAATTAAAAAAAAAGATTTATTTATCTGAGAGAGAGCACAAGCGGGACGGGCAGGGAGAGAGAGAGAGAGAGAATCTCAGACAGACTCCGTGCTGAGCACGGAGCCCAACACGGGGCTCAATCTCATGACCCTGAGATCATGACCTGAGCTGAAACCAAAGTTGGTCATTTAACCAATTATGCCACCCAGGCGTCCCGCATTTAATTGATCTTTTAAAAAAGTCTTAGTATCAACCTATGAATAAAGTTCAGAAGAGTTCATCACAGCGAACAGAAGGTAGATGCTACACACCTCGGAAGTCACGCATGACAGAAGTAGAGAAGGAAGGGGTAGGAGATGGAGGGCCAGGCAGATACACCGACCTTAACTTGAGTCATCAAGAGATCCTGTCTGTCGATGATGGAACATGAAATAAAGGAGTATGTTATTTAAAGTTGCACAGGTAACCAGTCTATATATGAAAATAATAATTAAACTGTATTAGGAGCACTTGGGAAGGAGACACAGCCATGAAAATCCTCCCCTATCAAACAAAATCAAGAAATGGTTGAATTCATATAATATTTAGAGGCAAATAACAGAAGATAAAGCATACATGGTTAAAATCTTTCAAAATGGTTCCCTTTGGTTTGAACAGACATTTCTCCAAAGACATACAACGGACAATAAGCACGTGGAAAGATGCTCAACACAAAAATACAAATGACAAGGTGCTCAACATCAGTAGTCATTAGGGAAATACAAATCAAAACCACAATGAGATACCACCTCACACCCCTGAGGATGGCTATTAAAAAAAACAAACAAACAGAAAACAGTAAGTATTGGCAAGGAGGTGGAAAAACTGAAAGCCTCGTGCATTGTGGTGAGAATGTAAAATGGAGCAGACACTGTGCAGAACAGCATGGCAGTTCCTCAAAAAGTTAAAAATAATTACTCCATGTTCTGGCAACTCCATCTCTAGGTTTGTACTCCAAGGAATTCCAAGTAGCAACTTGAGCAGACATTTGTACACATATGTTTGTAACAGCATTATTCACAAAAGCCGAGAGGCGGAAACAATCCAAACGTCCTTTGGCAGATATTTGAGTGGATAAACAAAATGCAGTATGTCCATACAATCGAATATTATTCAGCCTTATAAAAGGAGGGAAACTCTCACATGTGCTATAAGAGAAATGAACCTTGAGGACAACATGCTAAGTAAAATGAGCCAGACACAAAAGAGCAAACACTTACATGAGGTACCTAAAGTAGTCACATTCCACTGGAAGTAAAATGGTGGTTGCCAGGGGTGGGGGGGGAGGGGAATTAGTGTTTAATGGGTATAGAGTTTTTATTTGGGAAGATGAAAAGGTTCTGGAGATGGATGGTGGTGATGGTTGCACAACAGTGCGAGGGGACATAATGCCACTGAACTGGGCACTTAAAAATGGTTAAAATGGGGAGTGCCTGGGTGGCTCAGTCAGTTAAGCATCTGATCTTGGCTTTGGCTCAGGTCATGATCTTGGGGTCCTGGAATGGAACCTCTCCTAGGGCTCCATGCTCAGCGCGGAGTCTGCTTGTCTCTCTCTCTCCTTTTCCACTCTCCCCCTCACCCTCGCACGCACGCGCTCTCTCTCTCTCTCTCTCAAATAAATAAATAAAATCTTTTAAAAAGTGTTTAAAATGGCTAAAATAAAATGGTAAGTTTTATTTATGTCTTTTGTTACAATAAAAAAAGAGTTCTTTTTGGAGCATGGGACTGGGAGGAAGGGTAGAGCAGAGAACCAATGCTTTTTTTGTTAAAAAGCCTTTTTCTCGTTTTATTTTCCTAAGACAGTGTGCATGGGTTTTTTTTTTTCCTTTAGATTTTATTTATTTTTAAGTAAACTCTACACCCAATGTGGGGCTTGAACCTACAACCTTGAGATCAAGAGTCACATGCTCTACCAACTGAGCCAGCCAGGTGCCCCATACATGTTTTATCTCAACAAAAAAATTTTTTGAGAGAGAGAGAGAGCATAAGCATGGATGGGAGGGGTAGAGAAAGGAGAGAGCAAATCTTAAGCAGGCTCCATGCCTAGCCCCGAGCCCCATGCAGGGCTGGATCTCACAACCCTGAGATCATGACCTGAACTGAAATCAAGGGTGGGACACTTAACCAATTGAGCTCAACCAGACGCCCCTCAATAAAAGTTTTTACTAGCAGGCTTCTTGATGAGTGCCATTGATCATGTACAGGGACTAGCATGTTTGGTGAGGTTTTTTACAGCAAAGCAGTGAGTGCAAAGGGGTTGCTCAGACTTGGAATTAGTCTCGGAGTCAGATCTGGGAAGAAATCTTGCTCAATGACCTTGGGCAAATTTCTTTTCTCTGGTGTAATTTTTCATAGCTCTCTGTTGTACTTGACTGGATATGAAAAATGTCCCTTTTAAAGAATCTTCACTGGATGTCTGAGGTGGGGGCTGTCTGGGTAGAAATGCAGAGCTCCTGAAGGAGAGGAGGAAAATAGAGACTGCTAGCAGCCCCGGCGAAGGAAAAGGGAGAGGAGAATGAGGAAGGGTTCTCATTTTGTTTCGTTTTGTGTTTTGTGTTTGTTTTTGTTTTTTTTTTTAAAGTAGGCTCCACGCCCAATGTGGGACTTGAGCTCACGACCCTGAGATCCAAGAGTCAGATGCTCTACCGACTGAGGCAGCCAGGCGCCCCTGGATTCTCATTTTGAAAGTAGAGATGACAGTGCCCAGAGACAACCTAACACTCACACTCTGCCTGTCCGATCTGGTAGCCAGTACCCAAAACGAAAAACAAACAATGAGGCTGACAAAAAATTGTTCTAAAAACGGCTGTTTCTGATATTCAAACTGAAAGTGAAAATTGGGAACTTGTCCTGAGCGGCTATGCAGAGTAACATTACTTTGATCACAACCAGGAATTGATGGCAGACACAGGCAGATAGGATCTTAAAACAATCACAATTTTCTGGCAACTCAAAACTGAAAAACTTTATTTATTTATTTATTTATTTATTAAAGATTTTATTTATTTATTTGACAGAGAGAGACACAGCGAGAGAGGGAACACAAGCAGGGGGAGTGGGAGAGGGAGAAGCAGGCTTCCCGCTGAGCAGGGAGCCCGATGCGGGGCTCGATCCCAGGACCCCGGGATCATGACCTGATCGGCCCTGCAGCCCAGGGCCAGTCTATTGTTCCCAAGGAAAACCTGCCCACAGATGACAGGCTCCACTTTCTCATCAAGCTGCCTTAGGGATGTAAGACGACAACAACAGCGGGCCCCAACAACAAAAAACCTTTCTCAGAGTGAACAGCTGCTGTCAATTGCTCACTCTTCCACCCTGCTTCCTGGGCTGTGACTCTGCCTGTCTGCATCTGACCCATTCCCCCAAGCCCGACTTAAATGCTGCCTCCTCCATGGTGCCTTCCTGCTCCCTTCCTTCCTCCAGGCTCTTTTTCTCCACCGTGCTGGGTATGACCCACGTGTCGTGGAATACGTTCACCTACCTACCACGACTGTCTTTAAATAACTAAGTAGTTGACCTCTCTGAGCCTGTTACTTTCTTTGAAAAACCGAAATAATGTCTGCCTTATAAGGCTGTTATGAGTTAAAAGAAATAACATATGTAAATCATAGCCCTGGACAGAATGCTCTTACATACGTAAGTCTGATGTTATCACTCTCAAACACATTCCCACGCAGCCCTGTACATTTACACAGGTTTTGTCTGTGTGTGGTAGGGCCCTTATCCTTTCTACTTTTTATAATAATTACTTGTGTTGATTGTAGGTCTTTTGGGGGCAGGGATGAGAGGGTGTAGTGAGAACAAACTGGATTTGGAATCAAAAGATTCAGGTCTGCCCCTGTGGGACTGAGGACAAGTTACTTCTCCCTGAGTTTCTTCCTTAATAAAAAAGAGACAACAGGGGCGCCTGGCGGGCTCAGTCAATTAAAGGGTTAAGCGTTGGGCTCTTGATTTTGGCTTATGTCAGTCACGATCTCAGGGTCGTGAGATCGAGCCCCCGCTTCAGATTCTCTCCCCCCCACCAACTCACATGAGTGCATGCTCTCTAAAAAAGACAGAGAGAGAACAATAAAATGCACTGTATAGTCTTTTTGTGTACTTTATCACAATGAGATAATGGATGCTCAAGGGCTTTAGAGATTGCCAAGTGCTAATGTATAATTATACAGTTGCCTTGTCTGGTTCCCAGAAGCCTGGCACAGTGCCTTGTTGGGGGTAGGAGGGGTGTGCACAAGGATTTGTGAAGTGAATATGTCATGGCACTGACTTCATTTGGTCTTCACAGTTGCTCTCTGAGAGAAACTTTGATGTGCCCATTTCAAAGATGAGCAAACTGAGGTGTGAAGTGGATAAAGTGCTTCACTTGTTCATTCATTCATTCATTCATTCATTCATTCATTCAGCAGACTTTTGAATGAGAACCACCATGCCTCAGACACTGGGGATACAAAGACAAAACTCCTCCCTCCCAGTCCAGAGTGGAGGACAGACACATAAAGGTAAGTATAACACAAGGCAAGTTATGAATTATGGCTAATATTTATCAGGTACTTACTAAATTACTAAATGCCAGTCACTACGGTAAGCTCGTGGTGTTTTTCTCGTTCAGTCCTCCCCAGACTCTACCAGCTAGGTACCATTACTATGCACATTTCTCATCTCTCCATGCCTAAATAAGGCATGGTGATTGCTTAAGCTTTCGTAAACAGCAACTGGCAGAGCCAGAGGCCCTACCTTAGCCACCTAGCTCTAGCACCTCTGATAGTAAGGTAGCACATGGGACATTATCAGAGTCCCGAGGAGGGACCCCTAACGAGCTCTGGGTTTCACACTGGGGAGGTTTCCTGAAGGACTAGAAATGAGCTAAACAGAGGTGCATTGGGAAGCAAGGCCATCCCAGGAGAGAGAAAGGTGTGGAGGCTGATGTAGGAAAGACCTTAGGGTTCGAAGCCAGCGGCCAAGAAAGAATCCTTGAGACATCTCTGGTGCAAAAAGGTGGTTTTATTAAAGCCCGGGGACAGGACCGGTGGGCAGAAGGAGCTGCCCCGGGGTCACGAGGAGCGGCCCATTAAACACTTTCAAGTTGGGAGGGGGTTAAGACTTAGGCTATCGCCTAAGTCTCTAAGGAATTTTGGAAGCAAGGTTTCCAGGACCTTGAGGGGGCTAGCTATTGTTGGGAAAAGGTCATTTATTACTGTCTAATAAAACCTTAGTCATGAGATCCTTCAGATGTATATCGGTGGGTCATATGCTTGGGGGATGATTGCCAACGTGTATCTTATAGGGGTAGAGATAAAGGAAGTTTCCAAAGGAATTTTTATATGTTAAAGTAGACTTACAGGATCCTGGGGCGGGCGTGTGTGTGTGTGTGTGTGTGTGTGTGTGTGTGTGTCTGTGTGTGTGTGTGTGTGTGTGTGGCTTGCTTTGCCCTTAGCAAGGTTTTAACATGGAGGCAGCTGAGTTCCAAGAGGAATGTCACTCTGCCTGTTTTAAGGACTTATCAGTGGGCTGCAAGTAGTAAGGAAATTTAATAATTTTTCTTCTGCCTTTGTTTCCTACATCAGAGGCCACCTAATGGAAGTCTACAGAGCATCCCAGGCTAGGAGGGACTGGGGTTTGTGAGGGGACTGCAGAAGCAGGCAGGGCCCAGTCTAGAAAGGAGAGTGGTCCATATTCTAGAGGTAGCCAGAGGTTTGAAGGGTTTGAAGCAGAGGAAAAACTTGGTTAGATTTTTAGAACCGTCATCTGGGCAGCTGGGTAGAGATGGATGGCAGGGAGAGAGACTCAGAATAATCCAGGCGCGAGGTGATGGCCACGTGGACAAGGGCTGGAGCAGGGAAGAGGAGATAAGAGAGATTCAGAGGCTGAATTTTCAGGGTGATGATCATTTGGGGATTAAGTAAAGAGGACCGGAGCAATTTTGAAAGACGTGCAGTTCTGGCTCCTAATCAACGAGCATGGGGGTGATCTGATAAAGTCAGTTTGGGATGCAATCCAGGTCTCCTGGCGCCCAGTCCCGTGCCCTTTCGCCTCCTGGCGCTGCCAGCGACGGTGACGTACCCCGGGCCACTGGGGATAAACGGCCGCTCAGCCAGGTAACCGAACTCTCAACTTTGAACCCCACCCTTCCGGAGGTGGCGGCCACTGCAGTGTGCCCTCCTCGGCGCCAGACGGCGTTCCCGCACACGCCCTGGCCGCTCTGGCCCCGCCCTTCTCAGTGGCCGCGGAAGGTGACGTGGACACGGAAGTGGTCGTCGTCGCGGCGGCACCAGTGGGAGCTGGGCGCGGGGCTCAGAGTGCAGCGGGCGGTCGGGCGGACGGCGGCGTCTTGCACCTGCGGCGGCGGCGGACGCGGGCGTTGTCGGTTGGGTGCGAGCCCACTGAACCGACGAGCGGCTTCTCAGCCCCTCTCCTGCCCGTCGGAGCCCCCGGAGCCGGGACCGCTCGGCCGGCGTCACCATGACCAAGGCCGGTAGCAAGGGCGGGAACCTCCGCGACAAGCTGGACGGCAACGAGCTGGACCTGAGCCTCAGCGACCTGAACGAGGTCCCGGTCAAGGAGCTGGTCAGTACAGCCCCGCGAGGCCCAGGTCCCCGCCCCAGACTGGCGCAGGCCGCTGTGCGGGTCGCCTCCTTTCGCACGCCTCAGTTTCCAGATCTTAAAACTAGGTGGGAGGAGTGGGACTGAGTTCGCGGGGAGCCCACCTCTGCCCGCAGTTTTCTTCCTGGGATGTACACGTGTCACATTGGCGCAGTTCCAGATGATGAGAAGGTGCTGCTTGTTCGACCCTGGGCTTTTTATGAGTCAGGAGTGAATCTCCCCTCCTATCTGGGGGGCTTTCACAGCACTCACCTCCGTGTTTTGAGTCAAAATAGGCGCCCACGGAGTGGTTGCTGGCTGTTCGGAGAATGAATGAGTAAATGAATGAATGACTCCTCTGAGAAGTAGGCCTCTGGGTAGACCTGGGTGTGGCCCGGAACCTTGCATTTCTTGGAAGCTGGCAATCCCGGCTGGCTGTCCTGGCCCCTGAGGTGTCCTTCCTTGAAGACTGTGTAGTGTCACTGCTTGGTTGGCAAGGGCTCTTCCCAACTCAGCTTAAACTGGCTGGAATCCAGTTGCTGCTGCCCACCGCCACCCCCCCCCCCCAACCATTCCCAAACTCCCAGCCAGGAAACTGAGGCCTGAGGTCCCAGGAAGATTAGTTTGTTGCCAAAGTGGAGTTAGATCATAGTCCCTGCTTTTCCCACCAGGTTTCCTACCGGCACACTAGGGTCACTTTGGGTGCCCTACATTTTCCTGCCTTTAATGAATTACATTTGCCTTTGGCACTTGGCTCTGTAGTGTGGAGGTTAGAACAGATTTCCAGTTCATACTTCAGTTCCGTTGAAGAGCTGCATCCCTGCCCTTGGCAAGCTAGTTAACCTTTATACCCAAAGATTTCCTCATTCATAAAATGGTGATAATAGTTCCCATTTTACAGGGCTGTAAGGATTAAGATTGTAATGTAATATACTTGGTAGTAAATGTTGGTGCATGCAGCTGTTATATTATTATTCCTACTATTATATTCCAGTGCTAATTTTTTTTTATTTGTTTAAAAAATATTTATTTATTTGAGAGACAGAATGAGATAGAGAGAGTACATGAGAGGGGGTAGGGTCAGAGGGAGAAGCAGACTCCCCGCTCAGCAGGGAGCCCGATGCGGGACTCAATCCCGGGACTCCAGGATCATGACCTGAGCCGAAGGCAGTCGCTTAACCAACTGAGCCACCCAGGCACCCTCCAGTGCTAATTTTTAAAGGCCTTCCTAATTGTGGGAATTTTCTCTGGAAAATGCCTCATGTCACTGAACCATTCCATGTGTTGGTTTGACATTTTGTTCTCATTCCTTTTTCTAGGCTGCCCTCCCGAAGGCCACCATACTGGATCTGTCCTGCAATAAACTGACTAGTCTACCGGTGAGATTGGCAGGCGAGCCCACTTCCTTCTAGAGCCCTGATGCTTCTTGTTTGAGGGAGTTATGTCTTAAGAGCCATAATTTCAGGACAGGCTGCAGACAAGCTATAACTGAATGGGAGTGTGCTGGGGGAGGGGGGGTGGTTTGTCTCAGCAAGAAGGGAAGCACAGTAGAGGCTTCATTCCTTAGAACAGTGGGAAAGTCAGGCCATGAAAACTAAAGCCAATAGAATGCTGGCTGAATCACGTATTGGGGTCATCTTTTTCTCTGCCTTATTTCATTCCTTTGAAAAATAGTTTACCTCCTTATCATGTAGAGGAGAGTAGAGGCCATTCTGTACGTTCCTCTGCATTCCAGGGAGAAAGCTGTTTATGAACAGCCTCCTTGTGTATCTTTTGATGAGGAACAGGAAAAAAATGTGGCTTTTGGGGACTACTGTAGCATTATTCTCCTAACCCTTGAATTACTTTGAGACACTTTTTTGTTCAACACATCCAGCCTGTGGTCAGATCCTTTTCATTTTTCTTCCATAACTTCTCCCAGTTCTCCTTCTCCATTATATGCTTTGCGATGTCTTCAGTCTGCAGTCCTTTACCTTCGTAGGCCCCAGAGTGGTTCAGCCCTTCAGCCCCTCCTGGGTGATGGCAGGTCTGTGCTCCAGAGCAGCACGCCTTCACTGTCAGGCCTGAGTCTGTTGCCATTGTTGTGTTTACCAGTGATCACTCTGGCTGTGTCATTCCCTGCCCGGCTCCCCTGGGCTCTGCTCGGGGATCGGGTCTCAGAAGTTGGCAGTTTCTTCATTGGGTCCCCCATTAGTCTGTTCCCCTGCCAGTATTCCCCTGGGCCTCACTCATTCTCTCTAGCATCTTCCCGCAGCTCAGCAAGAACCGTTTCTCACGATGAAAAAGCATCCGAGATCCCACTGCTTCTAGGAGGCATTTCACGTCTAGTGAAAGTGTGGTGGCAAGTGCTTGCCGCCCACTGTGCGCGCTGTCTGTAGTCACGACGCGGCCCCCAGGGCACTTTTCAGTCTGAATGTGTTCAGTTGTTTGTGCCTTCCTCGGCAGTGCTGATCTGCTGGAGGTTACAGGTCCCCCGAGAGCGTGAGCAGGGCCTTTGTGCCGAGGTGGGAGCAGAACTGTAGATGGGTGCTATGCTAGGTGCTGCAAAGAAAAGAGAAGAAGACCGAGTACTTGAGGGGTGTTCGATCTTTTTAGGGAAGTGGATGGTCATGCTGCGCTTTGACAGCTCCTGAGAAAGGAGAGCATAGGGTGCCGTCGGGGGGCCAGACAGGCCCCTAGTCCCTCCAGGAGCAATGTGGAGGTCGGGTTGGAGGGTGCACAGAGCACGAGGGAACACACACTTATTTTGTGCCTCCTTTGTGCCACTCTGGACCCATCTCACTACTTAGAGCAGAAGTGCTGGGGGTCAGCTGCATCTCCTTCCAGGTGGAAGAGCTGGTGGCGGGTAGGGTGAGGGTTAACCTGCATCATCACTCCGAGCTGTGAGCCCGGGGCCTAGGTGTTCCCTGTCTGGGTCCTAGGCGGATTTCTGCGGCCTCACACACCTGGTGAAGCTGGACCTGAGTAAGAATAAACTACAGCAACTGCCGGCCGACTTTGGCCGTCTGGTCAACCTCCAGCACCTGGATCTCCTCAACAACAGGCTGGTGACCCTGCCCGTCAGCTTTGCTCAGCTCAAGGTAACAGTTCAGGAACGAGTGTTTCATGCTGGGCGAGGGATGGGTGGAGCACGGCCGTGAGTGGCTGGCACGAATACCACCTTGGGGGTGCTGCCTCGGAAGGCTAGGGCTTTCTTCCTGCTCCTTTGGTTCACCTTGAGGGACTCTGAACCTAGGCTTGACCAGCCTCTCTGTCCTATCTCTTCAGAGCCTGAAGTGGCTGGACTTGAAGGATAACCCGCTGGATCCTGCCCTGGCCAGAGCGGCAGGAGATTGCCTGGACGAGAAGCAGTGTAAGCAATGTGCCAACAAGGTAAGCACGAAGCTCCCGGGGGCTCCTCCACACGGTCGCACGGTCCCCCGGGACTCCCTCTGCGTCCTCTTGTTTTCCCCTCCCAGGGCACACACCTCCCCTGTTCGAGGTTTCCGGCACTAAGGTCTCAATGAAATATGGCTACTATCAGCCTGTCGGGCAGAGGGACCTTTGTTTCTGTGTTGACTTTACAAGTAGGAGAACAGTACTAGCTGTTCTACTGCAGAACTTCCATTCTTAAGAGACCGGGACCTTGGGGCGCCTGGGTGGCTCAGTCAGTTAAGCGGCAGCCTTCGGCTCAGGTCATGATCCCAGGGTCCTGGGATCGAGCCCTGCATCGGGCTCCTTGCTCCGTGGGGAGCTTCTCCCCTGCTTGTTCGCTCTTTCTCTCTCTGACGAATAGATCAATAAATAAAATCTTAAGGAAAGAAACCGGGACCTTGCCTAATCCAGCATTACACCATTGACAGTTCTTTAAATGGGACAAGATTATCTGAGTCACAGTTATTGTAGGAATTTTGATAATAAGTGTTGTTAATATTCGTAAGCTTATATACCTATAAGCAGACACATCTTGGGCAGATCTGACATTTGATTTCAGTCAAGGTTTCTGATGTAGGAGCGAGGAACTAAAGGCAGAACGGAAGGCAGGCGTTGCCAACAGCCCCGAAGATGCCTCGCGCTGCTTTTTTTTTTTTTTTTTAAGGATTTTTATTTTATTTTTAGAGAACGTGTGCGAGAGGGGAGGGGCGGAGGCAGAGAGAGAGAATCCCAAGCAGGCTCCACACTGAGTGCAGAGTCCAACGTAGGGCTCAGGCTCATGACCCTGAGCTCACAACCTGAGCCAAAATCGAGAGTCGGACATTTAACCAGTTGAGCCCCCCCAGGCGCCCCATGCCTCGTACTGCATCTCTCCAACGCCAGCCATGGTCACTTTTTCCCTCCAGCTTTAGAACAGCTGAGCGCCAGATGGCTTACTTGGCCATGTTTAGGAGGCATGATGAACAGAAAGGACTCGAAATGCTTTAACTTCAAATGCTAGAATTACTGGAAGTGAAATGTGGGCATGGTGGGTCTCTAGGTGAATCTCAGGGATAATGGCTTTCCTTATCGTTAGTTCAGGGCTTCTTAGAAAGTCTCATCATGTGTCTCACCTGTTGTCACAGGAGACCAGGGACAAGGTCATTGCAGCTCGGTAGCCACGGCAACAGCTTTCCCTTAGCTGCAAACAGTACAAGTGATCAGTGAAGGCCCCGTGCTCTAGGTGTGCTGTCTATTCGGAAGAATGGCAGGAGCTCTGGCCAACCACCCTTCCTTTGTCCTGCGTGCTTTATGCCTCACCTCATGATCCTCATAACCCTGGGAAGTAGAGCTCCCTTCCATGTCTCTGACACAAGAAACGCTCACCATGCACACACTTTTCATTTATCCATGTATTCATTCAACTAATAATATGTTAAACCATGTGAAATTGCTGATATCCCACAAAGATCATTTTTATTGAGCACCAAGATCTTTAGTATTAGCATATAGCTTCCAGACAGAGCTCCAGGTAGCCCACTGCATTGTGGGTATGGTCACTGAAGCCATGCTCCCTGGCTCTGTGGCCCAACGTGGTCTCCCGAGTGCAGCGTGCAGCACACCGTTAGGCGTCGTAGTGGAGTGGCTCGGGCCAGCCGGGAAGAGGTCACTTGTCGCCAGGAGTTAGCTTAGACCTCACCAGCTCTGACTTTGTGTGGGTGCATGGGTCAGTTGCAGTAACTGATAAGCTTGGTGCAGAGTACAGCCCCTTTTAAAAATAATTTGTTAGCTGGACAGTATTTATCAAGTGCTTACTGTAGGCTGTGGACTGGCCCAGGTGGACAAAATCTGCCCTCCGGGGCTCCCAGTCCAGACTAGAAGAGTCACTCCCATTTCTGAGCTTGCTGTGTTGTCAACGTAACTCCTGATGTATTGGAGCCCGGGTGAAAAGGGATGTCTCTTAAACCTCTTGGCTCTTTAGCCACCCATACACCCCTTAAAAACACCGGAATGGTTGGTGTTTGTTTAGTATTTGGAGTTCAGAGTGAGATGGGGACTTTGAACCTGGACTGCCTCCCAACATCAGGCTTGACCTTCCAACAGATTTTGCACTTCTTGTTGAGTGGCCATTGTTTAGTGAGCTTGACTCCCTTCCGAGAGGTTGCAGCAGGTTCAAGGCCCAGGACAGGGTTCCTCATGGCTTCAAAGCAGGCTCTTTTTTTTTTTTTTTTTTTAAGATTTTATTTATTTGACAGAAAGACAGCGAGAGAGGGAACACAAGCAGGGGGAGTGGGAGAGGGAGAAGCAGACTCCCTGCCGAGGAGGGAGCCCGATGCGGGGCTCAATGCGGGGCTCGATCCCAGGACCCTGGGATCATGACCTGAGCCAAAGGCAGACGCTTAACGACTGCACCACCTAGGCACCCCTCAAAGCAGGCTCTTGCAGGGAGCCCAAGAGGTTAAGTCACTTGCTAAGGTCACACGTTTAGGAAGTGGTAGAGTCAGGATTGTGCTGGGCTCTAAGCTTTCACTCTGTCCTCTACATCCAAGGGATACCAGCTTCTAAAGATACAAACAAACCTAAAAAATAAGTCTTTTACCTCCTCCCCTCACCGTGCCCATAGTGAGAATCTCTGGGGCTCTCGGAGTCAGAGGCCATCCGTGACTGAGTGGATGAGGATTGAGGGGCTCTGGGCGCCAGGGCTTTGTCTGCTGGGTGGGCTGAAGGGCGCTTCCCTTCCTCCTAGAGGCTGCCTTGCTCTGTGTGCTGATGTGAGTGGGACAGGCTCTGGCCCCAGAGCTCAGAAGACCGTAGCTCTTAGCTGTGCTACTTTGGAGCCATGTGATGGGGACAAATCACCCCCCGCCCCCAGCCTTGGCTTTTTGCCTCTTGAAATGGGGAGCCAGGCAGTCGTTCATCAAACATGTATTGAGTGTCTAGCCGGCAGAGGGGACAGCAGTCTCCCCCCTTAGGGAACCTAGTGTTGTGACCGAGAGAGTAAGTTGCCTCCTGAGGACAGGGAGGGGCGGCACTTGCATAAGGTAGCCAAGGGAGCGAGGGCGGGGAGCCTTGGGGAGAAGTGCTGTCCCTGCTTGTCAGCAGAGTTGCTGGGGGATGGCGCGTGTTGGTAACTAAGGAGCAGGACTCCTTACACACTCCAGTTGGCAGCACGTTTCACAGATGTGTCTGCTCACAGCTTCACTGGCCTGGGCTCGAATGACCCATCTCCAGCTAAGGCCGGCGTTGTGAGTTAGGAGACAGGGACGCGACTGCCTCCCTTAACTGTGTGTTGCATGGGGCTGCACCAGCCTGAAAAGAGTAGGGGGCTCCTTGGAGCCTCCCTAGCGGACGTGCGCCCGGCGGCGCCCCCTGCTCCGGGCACTTCAGCACCCCTCTCCCTCCGCAGGTGTTACAGCACATGAAAGCTCTGCAGGCCGATCAGGAGCGAGAGAGGCAGCGGCGGCTGGAAGTAGAACGAGGTACGTGCCATCCCTCCTCCCGCCGTCTTCCTGTCCTTTCCCAGCCGCTGACTCCTGTGTGGCAGGAGCTGGGGTCCGTGGAAGCGGCAGGGAGCCGTGTGGCGGTGTACGGCCTCATCTCTGTCGGACAGGTCTGTCCCTGATCCCCAGCTCCAGAGGCCTACAGCCTGCTGGGAGGGTTAAGAGGCATCAGAATTTAAGCATGGCCAAGACAGTCCCCTTCAAGCCCTCCCAGGGGCCCCCTGTAATAGGCAGTCCCCATTCCTGCACTTAACTCAAGCCTGAAATTGGAAAGATGGCCAGCAAGTCCTGTGTGTGATGCTCCCTTCCCTCCGGGCCGCCCTGTGACTCAGCTTCCATGCTGTAGCCGGCCCTGGCACCTCCCCGCTCCGTGGCCTGTCTCCACACTCGTGCCTCCTCCGCGGCAGCCATGGAGATGTTCTTAAAACAGAAGTCAGTTATGCTGCTATTTACTTAAAAGGCTCTAATGGCTTCTGATGGAACTTAGGATGAAATTCAAACTTTATTTGGTCTCCGACAAGGCCCCCTGTGGCCCCAGCCTGCTTGCTTCCTCCGCTCTGTTCCACATGCCGGGGAGAGAATGCTGGTAACTCCAGCCGCACGAGCCTCTGCTGTTGCTCGAGCACTCTGAGGCCGCTCTCGCTTCAGGGGCTGTGTCTAGTTGCTTTTCCCTCGGGTCCTTACACAGCTGGGTTTGTGTGCTTCCTCATGTCTGCTCACATGTTGCCTTAGCATTACCATAACCCCTTCAGAAGCACCCTCCCTGACTTGGGTTGCCGTCTCGCCTGTCACTCCATCACAACCTCTCTTACTCTGTCTGTGGCTCACATCATTGTCTTCTTTACTCTTTGTTCATTTGTCTCCGTCTCTAGAAAGCTTTAGGTACTGGAACCTGACTTGTCTTCACCGCTGGATCCCGAGCACTTAGAACAAGGCTTGGTGCACAGTGGGCGCTTGTTGGGGACTGACTTCTGAGCCCCCACTACTGGAGGACTCCTGGGATTGGGGAGGGATGGGCATGGTCCTGGTCCTGGGCGAACCCTGAGATGGAGCCCGAGTGACACCAGGCCCTTACACATGTGCGGCCCCTGTGATGCCGTGTTTCCTTGGACCACGGCTGCTTGACCTCGTGCCGCCACAGGCTCTCTCCAGGCTGTGTGTAATGTGCCCTTGGCGTTCTCAGTGCCCAGCTGGAACTTGGAGCTTGTTTGTACATAGAAGAACAGTGGAAAGCTCCAGTACTTAGCGTACTACTCTTCAGCTACATTACGGGTCAGATAGGGTTTTAAGCCCTAACAGGACATTTAACTCCCTAATTTGTGGCATTCTGGCTTTGGAAAAATGTACTTCATGCTTCCAAATAACTCGTTTGGAAGTGCATTTTTGGAAGCCAGTGATTTGTAAGTTGGGTACTGGATGTGAATGCACTTGAACCGTGAAGTAAATCAGAAGGCATCACAGACTCCTGAGGTGAAGTGTAGAGATTATCCTCTGACAAATTATTAGTCTTGCTTTCTCAGGAAAACATTTCCGTCTTCTCTCACTGTGAACTTGAGCACTCACTTCCTCTTCTTCCCTGCCCTTCCCATGCCACGTTCCTTTCCGAGACTTGGGAAGATAGGAATCCCATAGAATCCACACCCCTGCCGTCTCTTCTCTCGACAGCCTAGTTGTAGAAGGCGGTCACTCGCTGTGCTTTCTGAATCCCCCAGCTCGTCACCCATGCCCCTTATTACATCACCCTAATCTCTGCTGCACGGGGCTCGGGACCCTTTAATCCATTCAGCACACCCTGAGAGCAGCTTGTTGTGTCTGAGGGAGGGCTTACCTCTCTGAGAGCAGAGAGACTGCCGTTTCCTCTTAATACAGCTTACGTGACCTGTGGCATAAGGGAAGGGAGACCGAACCCAAGCTTTTAGTTCCTCGGGGAAGCACTCTTGCAGGTTGGGGGGGTGGTGAGAAGTCATTTTGGGGTGCATTTTCCTGCAGAGGCCGAGAAGAAGCGGGAGGCCAGGCAGCGAGCGAAGGAGGCTCAGGAGCGGGAGCTGCGGAAGCGGGAGAAGGCGGAAGAGAAGGAGCGCCGGAGAAAGGAGTATGATGCCCTCAAAGCAGCCAAGCGGGAGCAGGAGAAGAAGCCCAAGAAGGAGACGAATCAGGCCCCGAGTACGTGTTGGCAGCCACAGGGTTCCAGCTGGGGTTGCGAGGGAGCGAGGGCAGGGACCCTCGGGGAGAAGTGCTGGGGTCCCCCGGCAGGGGCCGTCGTGGTCAGATACAGCACACTGAGGCCTGGGAGGAGCTTGGAGGGTGTGCAGGGACTGGGGGGCCATCCTGGGGAGCAGGTGCACTGCTGCTCTGTCGCCCCAGAGCCGCGTGCTGACGTGCCGGTGTTGGGGCAGATGTGGCTGAGCGCGCTCCCGCAACAGGGAGCTGCCCTTCTTGTCAGGGTTAGATGCCAAAATCGCGACAAGGCAGAGACATTGCCCTTAAAAGCCCTTCACGTCACCTGTGACGTGCATGTGGGCTTTCTGAGCGCTCGGCACCATCTCCAGGACGCCGGCACCGCCTCTCCTGCCTCTCTCTAGGTCGGAACGGAGCACACACTGTCTTTTTGCTTGAACGCCAGAGGAATCCTTTGGCTGCATGCTGTATAAAAACCACACTAGTGTCCAGCTGAGTTTGTGTGGTGAGGCGGCTCCGTGTGCGGGGCGGGTCGCATAGCCTCTGGGTCAGCAGGGGCCCCGGGGGAGAGGCAGCTGGGAGGGCAAGGAGCTCCATTGGGTGGGCGGAGGCCTGGGGCCCTGCTGCTCGCCCTTGCTGGCCTTGAGCAGGCCGCCTAGCCACCTTTTTGTTTCCTTGTGTAAAACGAGGATCGGACCTCCTTACAGGGTAGCGTTAAGCGAGAAAATCTACGTGACAGGATCGTGCCGTTCTTGGTGTGTGGGCACTCCATCAAGTTTGTAAAAGTTTCGTCTAAAAAGATCTCAAAACCAATGTTTTAAAAAAATTAGGAATGTAACATATATATTCATTCCCGAGAACTAGAAGGGTTCGGAATATGTATCAGAAAATGGCGGTCACCTGTGACCCCTCCCTCCAGCAGCAGTCACCGTTGACAGGATGCTAGCTTACCTTCCTGGGTTGTCTTTAAGATTGATTTACTTGAGGGAGTGGGTGCATGCACAAGCAGGAGGGGCAGAGGGAGAGAGAGAAACTCAAAGCAGGCTCTGCGCTGAGGGTGGACCCGATGCGGGGCTTGATCCCATGACCCCAAGATCATGACCTGAGCAGAAACCAAGAGTCGGACGCTTAACTGACTGCGCTGCCCAGGTGGCCCTGGGGTTTCTGTTACGTGCATCTTCATAATAAGAACACAAACAATAGTAGCAGAGCTCCAGCCTGTTTCCCCAAATGGGCAGCACGCTCCCTGTGCTCAGTGCCCCCTGAAAAGCCCGTCCCCTGCCCCCGAGGGACCCTGGTCCCCGCGAGCTGTGTGAGGCACCCGGAATGAGTCCTCGTTCCGGGCATGCTCCCTGGAGACCCACTGGGGAGGTTTTCGGCCTTGGTCTGTGCATCAGCAGGGCGTATGAGCACCCAGGTGTTCTTAAAAGGTTTCGGGGCCTGGGGGTCTTCATTTGAGAAGGGGGTGTGAGTGGGTCTGCACAGGGAGGTGAGCATCCACCGGGTAGAGCATGCACCTCCTCAGACTGACCGAACCTTTCTGTCTGCGGTGCCCTGTCCCCGCAGAACCGAAGGCCGGCTCCCGGCCCCGCAAGCCGCCCCCGCGGAGGCCCAGCAGGACGTGGGCTGTGCTGAAGCTGCTGCTGCTGCTGCTGCTGTGTGCGGCAGGCGGGCTGCTGGCCTGTCGGGTGCCCGAGCTGCGGCGGCAGCCCCTCTGCGCCGGCGTCAACACCGTCTACGACAGCGCAGTCCGCGGCCTGCGCGGCCACGACATCCTGCAGTGGGTGCTGCAGGCCGACTCGCAGCAGTGAGCTTGTCCTCGACGCCCGCCGCCTCCCGGCCCTGGAGCTTGGATTCCTATGGAATTGGGTTCTGCGGGACACAGCCTGTTTGCGGCGTCAGACCTACCTGCCATCCTCAAGCGGCTGCTGACTGGTACTTGAGATCCCCTCTTCTGGGACTGCTTCGTTCCTTAGCCAGGGTTCCCGGGCGGGGTAAGGAGAAGCGGGAGGTGGGCTGGTTACCTGCATGCCTAAAGGAACAGGCTTGGGGTGGGCAGAGGGAAAAACAGCCTTTTCCAGTTGTTACACAAAGCTGTGTAAAGGCAAGGCTCGTTCCTACTAAACGGTCAGGTGAGCTGTCACTACGTTTATACTTTTGTATGTCACAAACCCTTTCTTTCATTCCTCCCTGCGTAGCCAGGGCAGATCAGTAGGCAGTGTGGTATTGGGGACTAAAGGAACACCATACTCAGCAAATCTAGCCTAAATTGGGGGGTGGGAGGGTATACCTATTTTCTTAAGGACCTCAGACATTTTAACGACCATACAAAATCTCAGGCTGTGAAGGGGACTTCAGGACCATCCAGTCCAATATAATACGTGCAGACAGGGAAACTGAGGCCTTCCATGACTTGCCTATGGTCTCCCAGCTAGTTTGAGGCACAACTAGACTCCCACTCCAGTATCCTCTCTTTCCATCATTTTTGCTTCTTTAACAATGTCTGGAGAGAACAGAACTCACAGCGGAACTGAGCGTCTCTCAGCTGGGGTGCGGACTCTTGGACGGTAGGCAGCTTTGTGTCCCACAGATAGAATTCCCCCAGCCGTGAGGGTCCGGGGCAGCTCCTGCAGAATCCTGCCCCTGCTCGTGTGGCTGTCACCAAACGGGCCGGGCTCCTCGGCTCAGTGTTAGAGCATTCACTCCCCGATTGCCAGTAAACCAGGAGGTAGACCGTTGCGAAGCCATTCTGTGACAGCTGTCGGCAGTCGGTGTGACAAACTCAGAGGCAGCCTGCAAACTCAGGTTTCGTAGAGCCGGGGGTTTGGCATTGTTTGGGGCTAGACCTAGAACCACCCCCGCAATGAAGGGAAACAAGTAGCACCGTGGAGTTTTAAGTGGTGCGTTTACGAACGGCTAGCACAGACGGGGGCAGGACTGTCCGTTCTCCTGTCTGCCAGAGGAAGCCTCTTCTTGCTCTGTGGTCTCCTTGGCCTCCTGCTTTCACAAAAGCCAGAGGAAGGGATAACATATGGTCATCATGGTGCTCATTCACTGAAAACTCTCCATGGCAAGCTTCTTGTCTCTCCCTCAGGAGAGCAAGAACCTGTCATGATTCAGAGACAGAGTGGGGTCCAGCTTTCAGCCTTAGTGGCTCATTTGGATAGGACAGCCACTCGTGACTGTCCTCATACTGGAAGAGCGACTTGTTCCTTTCCCCCCCACCGACAGCTCTGCTGCAAAGGCCCACACCTTACTCAGAATCACTACACATTCCTTCGTCTTCCTCCAAGCTCCAGAGCCATTGGTACAAATGCTTTATTGAAACTAAATACATAGTATGTGAAATGAGATTAAGAGGATAGGGAAGGCAGCACAGGGATCAGACCCGCATGCGGGGGGCTGGCTGGGGCGGTCTCCGTGGGTGGGAGGGAGGCCGGGCACACGCAGCCCCATCTGGCCAGCCTGCTGAGGGAAGTTCACTCCTGATCTCGAGATCTGAAGCTGAGGTTCTTCTGGATTTCTACAATTATTAAATATGTGTCTGAGTGGTCTGTCTGTGTTCCTTCGTGTTCAGAGGGCTGCTGGGGTAGGGTGATTTGTGCACGGCAGCAGAGTGTCGCTGGGAGAGGGACACGGAATGCTTGTGCAGGTGAACGCAAGTATCTCAGCTGCCTGTCCCAAGCTGGCAGGGAGACTTCTGCGGATACTGACACCCAGGAAGGAGTCTGTGGTGAGCCCGGCCCAGGCTTGTGCTCCAGGAGGCGCTCCCAGCCTCTTCCCGTGGTCCCCTTCGAGCTGGGTGAGGTGAAAATCTCCAGCTTTTCATCCTGGTCCCCCAGGGCTGGCATCAGTCTGTACTGTCTAAAGAGAGATCTGGCTGCAGAGCAGTCATCTGAAGGTAGATGCGCCTGGCGAGCTCTGGTCCGACACGGCGGGAGGTGGCGGTCACACCTTCCCCACGGCGCACCTGTATGTCTGCAAGCAAATTCTGGCGTTCTTGCTCGGAGAGACACCGCCTGTAAGCCTGAAAGTGGCAAATGACCTCTCAATACTGTACTACCCAGGGTCACCCCTGTCCATCAACAAGGGGGCCGTGAGCTTGGGTGGGGGGGATGAGAGCCTGTCCACTGTGCCTGGGTCAGTGTTCACTGATCTCGGCAGGCCTGTACTGCTGACTACCAGTGCCCTCCACGGAAACTGCCTGGGAGTCCACTAAAGCCACAGGGTGTTGGGGGATGACCGCTGGAGCAGCCTACCTGGACCAGAAGCTGGGGGGAGGGATATGTGTCCACAATGGCGCTGGCCATTTCCAGGCTGACTCGGTTCAGCTGCTGAATCTGTCTCCTCCAGACCAGTGCGAGTCCCCTGCCCGTGTGGTCCACCTTTGCCCCTCCAGCCCAGTCACTCTCCAGGCAGAAGGAGAAACTAGTTTGGTCTCGAAGCTTCCTGTGAACAGCAGTTGAAGAGCTGTGAGTCACTCGTCACTCCATCTGTCCCCTTCACTGGGAACTTAAAAACCCTGCCTCCACCGACCTCACGAGCGCCTATTTGGGTGCTCACTTTGTCCCCAAACAGTGCTAGTTGCTGGTTCCCTTAAAAATGATATCTAGTCCTTCTCATTAAGAGAGAAGATGCCAGAAAAGTACCAAATTGTTTCCCATGTTGACATTGGGTTGTATGGACCAGAGACAGTGTGCATGCGGACAGCCACCTGGGACCGGCTGTCAGGCAATCTGGGAGTCTGGTTCCACTTCTCACTTGCTAGGAGCTCAGACAAGGCAGTCTTCAGGCCTCTGTTCCCTTGGGTAGAAAATGAGGGACTTGGACTGGACTGAGGTCCCTTACTATTTTAAATTCTGACCATGAACACTCCCAGAGCTAAGTAGGCTAAGAATTTGTTTTGTGAGGACTTATGACATCGTGACCTGACCTGGGACGGATCTTGGTAACCTGGCTCACGGGTGACCCAGCACCAGCCTGGAGAACATGAACTTACAGAGGAGCTACTGCAGAACGTTTTAAAGGGACTGGGCTTGAGGGCTCCTCACAAGCATCCCCAGCGTGAGGTTGGCTCCGTCCACCACCAGCCTCACAGACAAGGGGCTGGCGGCAGAGTTCAGGGGAAAAGGACATGTGTGGGGACCAGAACCGCTACACGGCACAAGGCCCAGCAGTGGAGCCAAGACTTGCTGGGGCACTCACTTGAAGGGCGCCTCAGCCACAGCCTTCGTAAACGCGCATGCGAAGTCAGCCAGCTCTTTCCAGCTCTGCACCATTCGGGCCTGGGCTTGTGTGTACAGCTGCATATCCACCAAGGCCTAGAGACCCAAAAATAGGACGGGTTGGAGGGGCGGAGGGAGACTTGTCCGAAGTTCCTCTCTCACGCCCACCGAACCTGCACCCCAGCCCCTTGGCTCCCTGTTTAGCCCCTTCTCTCCTACTCAATGCCAAGGCAGAAAGGCGTGTCCAGCGGGCACTTGGCTCCTGATCTAGAGCAAATCGGGTTCAATGAGAGTGGGAGCCCAGCCTGACTCAGGCAACACGAAGTTCTTACCTCTTCCACGTCTACCCTGGACACCATGCAGCCTGTGTTGGCCTCTGGTCGTCTCTGCTTCTTCTCCTTGGCCTGTTCCCTATCTGCCACTCCCTGCTTCCTTCTTCTTGGAGGGTTTGGAGCACTGTAACTGGGGAGGAAATCAGACAGCAGCAGCTCCAGGCTGAGCTCGGGCAGAACAGGGGTGAGAGAGCAACCGGAGCACAGGGCTTGTTAGGGGGACCCAGATGTGGGATGAGTAAGGTCACCCCTGGTGGAGCTGCCCCTTTTCATGCTAAGTCTCGAGGACCAATTCAAACCTGAAGCATTGCTCCTGATCCACAATCACCAGCGATAGAGCTTTCCCAGCTGCCCTTGCTGTGGCGTCAGTCACAAAGCTCCGCAGCGTCTCCTTCCCCTTCTCAGTGCCACCCACGTTTCCCTGCGTGAAGGGCAGACACTGCGTTAACGTTCGTTCCCTAGGCTCGGTCAGCCCTCTGTCCCATGCCTCAGTGCCCAGCCTGCTCTGCCCACCTCCTTGAAGTTCTGGACCATGGACACGAACGCCTCTGCCGGGAGCAGTGCCAGCACCATCGGTTCCTCCACCCAGTCTTCCTGTCCATCCTGCCAAAGGACCCGGAACCCAGCACAGGGAGGCAGGTCAGCAGGTGCTCAGCACCTGAGAGACAGACCCAGGCCTTTGGGGTGAATGAACACACCCGCACCAGCTGAGCCCATTTTTGCATTATTCTTTTTCTTCTGGAATGAAGCCAGGTGGCAAGAAATGATAACCCATGACCCCGTCCCTCCCCAGTCCTCTCAACTGTCCAACTTTGGTGAACCGCGTCTCAGAGGCGGTGAAGAAGAGGAGTTGAAATGGGCTGAGAACTGCCAATGTTTCTGTACGCTCTGGATAGGGGAATGGAGGGAAAGGAAACTTCCAGAGGGTTTTGTGCAAATAAGTACTTGGCCTTTGAGGGCAGAGGCTGACCAGGAGGTGAGTGGCTCTTACAGACACACGGGTTGTGTGTGACAAAGACGAGAGCCATGAGGGGAGCTGCTGCCTGGGAGGGCCCGTCCTCTGCATCATCACCACAGGGCGGCCTCCCGCGAGACACTCCCGCAGCAGTCGGAGTGGCGGAGTCCTGGGAGCAGGGCTCGTGGGGAGGCTTTTCTCACTGGGTCCCTATAAGCCAACGCTAAGACCCATAATACAGCCAAGTGTGGCGGGAGGAGCGCTGGCCTCTAGTTTCCGCTCCGCCACCAATCGGCTGTGACCCTTCACAAAACTTTCAACTTCTCCCACCCAGCTCCCCGCCTGTGACGTGGGGTGACAGCTCCCTCCGTGTATGGGGACTGCCATGGGCATGGGAGCGAGAATGTGGAAGCACCTTGAAAAGTCACTGCAATATGAATATAAAGATTTGCTAATCCCCTGAATTAAAAGGTGTGCAATTGCCATAAATTACTGAGAAAATAATGAGATCCAAATGAGAGGGGAAGAATTTTGTTTCAGGCTCCATGCCCAACGTGGGCCTTGAACTCATGACCTTGAGATCACGAGTCTCATGCTCTACCAACTGAGCCAGTCAGGCGCCCCAAGAGAGGAAAAAAAATCTTAAGGTTTCATCTAGAGACCCTTACAAATGTGGAGTATTTTGGATTCGCAGGTAAGAGGAACGGAAGGCACAGGAGCTGTAGAAACCTCGGGAGCCTGGGCCAAGGAACAAACGTTTGCTGTGTGCCTACTACGTGCTTGGGGCTTGGTTATCTCAGTCCCCACAACATGGGGCACCCAAAGGGATACAACAGTGTTGCTGTTTTACAGATGAGGCACAAAGAAATGAACTAATTTGCCCAGGGTCATAGCAATAAAGCCCTGGGGCCTGAAATTCAAGCACAAGCCCACCTATTCCCAAAGCCCAGTGTCAGAAATCCTATGCAGATTATCTGCGTTCTGCCCCACAGGTCCACTCTCCCCCTTCCCGCTCTGCTCTCTGCAGAAGACCACATCACCAGGCCCTCTGGTGCAACTGGCCAAATGGGAATGGTGGGTGGGAAACCCAACAGGAGACTGGAGAGGAGAAGGGAAGGAGGGAGGGAGGAGTGAAGTCGAGCTCTTTCCCTGGCTCCCTCGAAATGGGTCACTTAGGGTTTGCTATGTTCCTCTACAGGAGGTCAAGCTTCTCTCAAGGGGGTCCTCTCTACATTTCTCTCTCCTTCTGGATTCTGGGAACCACTTCCTCCCTTCATCTCTTCAGGCCTAGGCATGGTAACAAATATGCTGGGGTCTTCAACCAGGGCCAATTTTTCCCCACAAGGGACGTGTGGCAACATCTAGACATTTTCGATTGTCAGGACTGGGTTTGGGGGGTGCTTCTGGCATCGAGCGGGCAGAGGCTAGGGAGGCTGCTCGACCTTCTATAGTGCACAGGACAGCCCCTCACAACAGAGAACTATCCGATTTGAAATGCTGACTATACCCGAGGTGGAGAATCCCTGAGTTAGTGGTGTCATTACCGTGAGGTGCTGTGTCGTCCCCTGTAGTAGCCCTGTATCCTGCCCACACTTTAGAACACTGTTCCTTTCTTACATCTTCCTCAAATTATCCTGTCGAGCGTGCCAGCTGATTTCCTGCTGGGATCCTGACTAATATTCTTTAGAATGAAAGCGCATTTATCGGGGAGCTCGGAGGGGGAGGAGAGACATCAGCCAGAAAACCGCTACCTCAGCTGGTGCAGCCCTTCTCCTCCAGGTGATGCTGCAGGGCACGGCCTGCGCCTCGATCACACAGCGGCACTCCATGGACTGCAGGGCTCCGAGGAGCTGGCCTCCCCCTTCCGTCTGCAAAAGCACTGCAACAGACGATGAGAGAGGGGCGGTCAGGGGCTGGCCCAGAAAGCGGGCACCCCATCTTGGGAGGAAGACACATGCTAGGAGGACCTGGATCCAGCCCCACGACGACGTGCTTCAAGCATTCCTCGGGCCTCTGAGCTTTCAGCCTATTAACCGGGGCTGCCTTCTTCGTCCTCTCCTGTTGTCTCCACGGCTGGCATCCCTGCAAGCCTCTCCTCTGGACCTTCTGGCTATGCTTGGTTCTCTTCTGAAATGGGGGGATCTCAGCATTTGTTTTGGTTATGGTCCAGCTGCCATTCGGGACAGGGCAGGTAGCTTTGAAGGCCAGAAGCTGCTGGCGTGGATTGTCTCCCGCAAGGTCCTTGTTAGTTGATGCATGTCTCTCTGAGGTTTCATGGAGCGGAAGATCAGGGACCTTTGGAAAGGGTTGGTTTTCCCAGTCACGTGATGCTCCTTCACTATTTTGATGATCCCATACACTTTTAACTGGGGAGCCAGAATCCTCAGGGCTCAGTTGCTTGCATGTCAAAAACTTACACGTAAGCCTCTCAGCCAGGGGAGCTAATTCTTCCTCATCCTCACTTTCACTGCTTAGCACCCTAACTGGCTCTGTTTGTGTGACAGGTTCAGCCGTGTCTGGGATAGGTGGTACATCTTTCAACCTTGGTGACGGAGGACAGGAGGCCTCAGAATCTGAGGTGTCAACCACAACGATTTTTGCCTCCCTCTGAGGCTGCCTCCTCTTTGTTGAAGATGGTTCCTTCTTCAGGAAGGCAAATGTTGGCAACTCTTCCGAGTCACTCTCACTAGAATCCAGTGCAAGCGATGACTTCTTTAGAGCCATCAGTACGTGCTGTCAAATTAATCCCCTGAAAGGAAAAGAGGTGAGATGCAGACTGTAGCACTGAACTCAGTCCATTAGACATGTTCTGTGGCCAAACTTTATGGAAATACATACAATATAGAAACAGAAAAACAGGATACTGTCCCAACACATTCAATCTGGAACTCAGCTGTCTGTAGTCTAACAGGACTCCTCAAATCCCTTCTAGGTCAAGGTGACCTAGAAACAAAGTGGAGATTACTATGAGAAATGTTAATGCAGTAGTAACAAGACTCAACACCACCCCCTTGTTGATCTCTGCATTTGAAATGCAGATGTCAAGTCATCCTTTCTTTAAAATTTGAGATATAATTCACATACCATAAACTTCTCTTTCAAGTGTACAGTTCAGTAGTTTTTAGTATATTCACAAAACTGTGCATCACTAATTCCAGAATATTCTCATCACCCCAAAAAGAAATCCCATAGCCATTAAGCAGTCACTGTTCACTTCCCCGTCCCCCAGCTCCTGACAACCATAAATCTACTTCTGTTTTTTATGGATTTGCCTGTTCTGGATAGTTAGTACAAACAGAATCATACAGCCTGTGGTCCTTTGTGACTGCCTCCTTTCACTTAGCATGTTTCTCAAGGTTCATTTATGTTATGGCGTGTGTCAGTATTTGATGTCAGCATTTCCATAAAAAGCTGAATAACATTCCACTGCATAAATCTGCCACAATTTGTTTCTCTGTTCAGCACTAACGGATATTTGGTTTCCGGGTTTTGCCCATTATGAATAATGCTGCCATGAACATTCATGTCCAGGTTTTTGTGGGGACAGGTTTTCAATTCTCTTGCATGTATACCTGGAAGTGCAACTGCAGGGTCATGTACAAGAATCACTCTTAGAATAAACGTTCACTAACACTGTAGGTGTAACCCCGGATGGGCCACGTAACCTCCCTGAGCGTCGCTTTCCAATACAGTAAAACAGAGATGTGATAACAACACGTACTTCATAAGATTGTGCGAAGTAACTGAAATCGTGCCTTTACCAGCGCTTAGCACAGCACGTAGCCGATAGTAAGCACTCGGTAAATGACGCTGAAAGTCTAGGGAGGGACCTCCTCTGAGTCCGCTCCCTGCACCTCGCCAGAGTCCGGCAAACCGAGGTTGCCTGCCAGGCCGGTCCGGCGCGTCCTCACCGCGCGGCGGAGCCCCGGACACCCTGGTCACCGAGGCCCTGCCGGGCGGCGCTCAAAAATCCGGCCCCTAATAACCAGTAAGTCAGACAAATGAAAAAAAAAAAAAAGAAATTCAGAAAGACATGATAAGCAAAGAAAACAGTACATATGTCATAAATTTAAATAAACATTGATTATAGAAAAAAAAAAATCCGGCCCCAACCTGCCGCCCGCCGCCCGCCACGCCAGCTCTCACCTGCGACTCCTCGCGCCACTCTTTCAAGTGCAGCGCAGGCCCCGGAAGCAGATCGCCCGGTAGCGGAAGCAGATTTCTGAGACCGGAAGTGAGTGTACGGCAAACATGGCGTCGGTGGCGCTGGCGCTAAGGACGCGGGCGGCTGGTAACGGGACGCCGTGGCTTTTGCGGGGCGAGGGGTGCAGGCGGAGCGGGGACCCTGCAGGGAGCCTGAGGGTGGAGGCCGTTCCCCGTGGAGGCCCGTAGGCGCCGAGCCGGGAGAGCGCGGGGGGTCCTCGAGCTTTGAGAGGTAGCTGTCACTGACCACGTCGGACGCCCGGCCTTGGATGGTGGTTCGAGGAGCATGTGTCCTTCCTTTGCCCCGCGCGCAAGTACACCTTCCCTAGCGTTTGGTGACGTGGGCACGCCGCTTCCACTCCGTGGATCCCTTCATCTATAAATCCTGGCACACTGGAGCTCAGAAAGTTAACAGATTGAAGTCTTTGTGCCAGACAGTGCAGTTAGGTGTTGGGGATCTCAGCAGGGATGAGGACAGTCTCTATCTCCCGGACCGGTTCTTTCTAGTGGATAAGCCAATAAATAAGCCCAGAAACAAAATGGTTGTAAATTGTGACGAGTGCTGTTAAAGAAAGCAAAAATGTGTGTGTTTGATGTCTTCTTGGGGGTTGGTGGTCAGGGAAGCCCTTCGAGGAGGTAACATCTAAGTTAAGATCTAAAGGATGACGGGAGGCCTAGCCCTGGTAGAGAATGAGGGGCAGGAGAGTGACATAAGCCAGTTTGACATGTTGAGAAGCAAACCATTGCTCTTACGTGAATGTAAAAGGGGGTAGGAGTGGAAATGAGGAAAACAGATGGGAAGCTGTAATAGTAGTGCGGATGAGACATGATTTAGCTAAGATGCTAGTGTCAGTGAACTTGGGGGGAAATGGGTGGTTTTAAGATCAGTTTTGGAGATAAAACCCAGAGTTTGCTCCTTAGCTGGATATGTGAGATGAGCAAAGGAAAGTAATCTGCAATGACTCTTTGATTTCTGCCCAAGCAACTGCATAGTTGGTAGCATCCTTTACTCTGAGGTGGAGGATGGGAAGTAGGCTGAAGGGCAAAGATTTGTGAAAGAGATAATGTGGATAAAACAAAAGCCCCATTCCTCAGCTTAATAAGTTAGAGGATGAATGAATAAATAGATTTAAAGGAAGGTAGATCTTGGTGCTGGGCATTTAACATGTCTTTCTAAGCATTTATTTCTGGTCCCTTGTCCCAGCTACTCTCTATCATTAAAACTTCAGAAACCTGGCTTCAGGAACTCTGAACTTGTAGGCTCTGGAGACTCACAGGGCTTCTCTAAAGATTCTGGCATAGCCCTGATTGACCATGGCTGTGTCTGGAGACCTGAAAGCAAGGACTGCCAGCCCTGTGCTTGTCATATAGCAAGTTGCTTCCAACTTGGTTAGTATGAATTTTAGTTCACTCTCCTTTTAAAAAGAAATGCCATCGAGCATTTTGGAATGAGTATGAAGAAGTCAGGTTGTTAAGGGCAGGGCGTCAGTGTTCTTGGTCAGGACCCGTACTGGGTGGGCTTGCTAACGAAGGAGTCCAGCCTTCTGAAATAGCTAAGAGCCTGTGGGAGCCACCCTCCGAGAAGCTGCCCTTTTTGTTTACAAGTATTTGGTGTGCAGGGAATGGGTGAATGGTTGAGAAAGTGGTGGGTGACGCCAAAGCAGGACCCTCTCTCTGGGTGTCCTATGGCTGGGCTCTGTGGTCCAGCCCCTCCACAGTGTCTGGAGCCTTGAGGACATGTGGTGAGTGAGGCTGAAACTAGCAGCTCTGTGGTGTCCTCTTGCTGGCTTATATTTCTGTGGTGTTTGTTTCTCTTCAACAGGACTGAATGTGTCAGGACCCAAGGCACATGGTGTTTATTTTCTTTCCGTGAATATTTCACTGCCCGCTGCCTCCCCCGGCCACACACACACTTCTCATGCAGTGCATACGCCCTGGACAATACAAGGAATGACTTGTCCCCTGCCGTGGAGAAGGCCAAGGACTTTCAGACACTCCCTGAAAACCACCAACACAGTCGAGTGGCATTTCTGCTCACGTATCTTCCTCACCTCCCCTGCCACTACCCCCGCCATCTCTCAGCTTACCAAATGGCCCACTGAGGCAGAGAAAGAGTGATTGGAAGTCTCTCTGAACAACATTTCTGTTCTGTCTGCAGTTACAGCCCTGCTGAGCCCCCCTCAGGCTGCATCTCTTGCCATCAGATATGCATCCAAGAAGACAGGTGGCAGCTCCAAAAACCTGGGTGGAAAGTCACCAGGCAAACGCTTTGGCCTCAAGAAAATGGAGGGTGAGCGTGTGCCTTGGCTTCCATTTGTCAGCTGCACCCTCCCTTGCTGTCCCTGGCATTCCTTTGCAGAACAGGAAAACCATGCCCCCTCCTGGTCCTGTACTCTCCGCTTAGCTCGCCAGAGCACTTGGCTCCAGATTACAGATGCAGAGAAGACCTGAGGCAGGGAGGGGGGTCCTGAGGAAGAGCAGATAGGTGTGAACCTGGGCCATGTGACTGGAGAGAAGAGTGTGGAGACTGGCAGGGGTGGTTCAGGGGGTGAGACTGGCAGAGGGAGATGGGGGCTGCTTGTGTCCAAGCATGTAGGAGTTGGTTTTGTCCAGGGTCAGGCTTAGAGGTTGGTGTGCAGCATTTGGGCCAGGAAATCGAGGGCCGGTATGTTTTTTTAGCAGTTTGCTGTGCTGCCCCATCACTGGGGCCCACAGTCAGCGTGCTTGTGGACTTCTCTTCTAGGTCACTATGTTCATGCTGGCAACATCCTTGCGACTCAGCGCCACTTCCGTTGGCACCCAGGCGCCCATGTGAGTTGCTCTGTGGCCCTTTCCCCTTTTTTCTTTCCTAGGACCACCTCTCTCTGTTCCTAAGCATGGTAGTGATAACAAAACAGTTGTGTTTTTGGGATACTTAGCAAATGCCAAGCATCATTTTGCTTCCTGGGCCTGCATTGTCTCATTTCATCCTTAGCCCATCCCCGTGATGCACTAGGTATTACTAGGTATCCATTTTCCAGGTAGGATGCCAGAGACTTAGGGAATGGAGGGGCCCACATGGCAGAGCTGGGGTTCGTGCTGGGGCTGCCTACCTCCCAGTCACTGTGCTTTGCCTTGTGGAGCATCAGCCTGGTTCTCTTGGGTCTCCTTTTTTTTTTTTTAAAGATTTTATTTATTTATTTGAGACACAGAGAGATAGAGCATAAGCGGAGGAGGATCAGAGAGAGAGGGAGAGGCAGACTCCCTGCTAAGCAGAGAGCCTGACATGGGGCTCAATCCCAGGACCCTGAGATCATGACCTGAGCCGAAGGCAGACGCTTAACCAACTGAGCCACCCAGGTGCCCCGGGTCTCCTTTCTAACCCCCACCTGTTAGAGGAGGAGATGCCTAGTGATTTGAGATACTTTCTGGATCTTGGGAAACTAATTTCAGTGTATCCTTTTTCCTTCTTGCTAATCCTCTTTTGCATAAAATTGTTATTAGATGGCTGAAAGATACTTTGAATTTAATAAAATAGAATTCAGTGTATGTGCCAGAAACCAGGTCCATATCAGGCAGGGATTTCAGTTTTCAGCAAGTTGGAATTACTTCTTAAGGTAGGAAGGTTCTTTGTTAACACAGATCTGTACCGTACTCTTATTTTTTTTTTAAGATTGATTTATTAGAGAGAGTCTGAGCTCCCAGCTGAGCTTGGAGCCTGTCTTGGGGGCCCTATCTCACAACCCCGAGACCATGACCTGAGCCAAAAATTAGAGTGGGATGGTTAACTGACTGAGCCACTCAGGCGCCCCCGTACTGTACTCTTCACATTATTGTAAATGTTCGGTTAGTTTCCTTTGTCATCAGTCCCCTCACCGCCCCTTTTTTGGCCATTTTAGTAGGCATATAAAGACTGATAGTGGCCACTAATTATGTCAGAAATGCTAATTTACATGTGAATTGACTGTGTAGTAGTTCTGTCTCGTAGAACTCGAGGCACTAGCTGTATGGCTGTGTTAACTCTGGGCCTCGCTAAAATAGCAGCAGCAATAATAAAAGCTAGCGTGTTTTGAGCTAAGCAGTATTCTAAGCTCTTTATGATTAACTCACTTAATCTTTGAGGGGGACCCCATAAAAGTAGTTAATATTATCCCCATTTTGCAGATGAGAAAACGGAGACACAGTGAAGTAATGCAGCTTGCCCAGGCCACACGACAGTAGGTAGTGGTGCTGGGATTTGAACCAGGCATCCTGGCTCCAGAGCCCATTCCTTTAATCAGAGAAATATTGAATAATGCTTTATTGCCTGGGTAAAAGTTGCCCCACATCCAATCTCAAGTTCTAAAGGAAAAATGCTAAAATATATGCAGTTTACAAACTGTATACGCAACACGTAGTTTATTCTCCGCTCATAGTTTTCGTCGAGAGCGGTTAGAAATGGCAGCTGCTTCACAAGGTGAGGACTAAAGGGGTCAGGGGGGCACTGCCTGCACACGCAGGCGCTGCGAAAGGACTGGTGCCTGTCACTATGATTGCTGTTTTGTTAGATGACGTATTACCATATGGCTTTGGTCCTAAACTTCAGAGGTCACTATGTAGGACGAAACTATGTCAAGCTCATGTTTACTATGACAACTCCAGTGTTTTTTTAATTTTAAGTGAGGCTGGCTCCCAGGGGGCAGTGCTTAGGGGCATCTTCCCGGTCCTGGTTTGGGGATCTGTCCGGTGTGGCACCCGGCCAGCTGCACAGACATGGGTCTAGAGACGAGCCTTCAGGGACTGAGCACCCGCGAGGATTGGCTATTGGAGTTTTCTTTTCCCTCTTCTGTCACAGAGTCCTAGATGCCAAGGAAGTGCCAGGGAGCAGGAAAGGGAACCCGAGATAGAGCTTTCTGATCTCCCCCTTGGTTCCAGAGCCTGAATCCTTATGAGAAGTTTGTCTCGAAGCCCTGGGATGGACCACCCGGCTGTCGGTCCAGCTGACCAGGTCTTTGTGTTGCAGGTGGGGCTGGGGAAGAAGAAGTACCTGTACGCCCTGGAGGAAGGGGTAGTCCGCTACACGAAGGAGGTCTACGTGCCCAGTCCCAGCAATGCAGAGGATGTGGATCTGGTCACCAGACTGCCCAAGGGTGCTGTGCTCTATAAGACTTTTGTCCACGTGGTTCCTGCCAAGCCTGAGGGCACCTTCAAACTGGCAGCTATGCTGTGAACTCCTCGTTGAGGCCATTGGATGGAGCCTGGAGCCCAGGTGACTGACAGCAGAAGAAGTCACAGGTCGGGACAACAGGGCCTCCTGAGGAAGTCTGCTTGGTGGTGATTGCGGAAGTCTCAAGTGACCAGCTGGGAAGCCTTTTGGGAGACTTGACCTGGGGCCAAAAATAAAGTTTGCTGGTGTCATGAGCCTGTGCTGTGTGGGGGTAAACCTGGCCGGGGCTGCTTACACGTTTATTGGTCCTTAGCCACGTTCTGTGGTGCACACGGAGGAACAACCGCAGAGCAGAAAACGAGACCTCTCAGAGTGAGGAAATGACAGGAGGGGAATGTGTGTGAGGAGGGGATTGCTTTAACACCATCTCCCCGAGGAGAGCCACCCCCCCACCCCCTCACCCTTGCCCTCCACCCCCCCCCCCACCTCCCCATCCCTTGCCCGGAGGGGTCCTGGGAGGAGTGGGGGGGAGGGGCTAGAGAGGAAGCAACAAGGTCATGTCCTCTCCTGGAGCCACATTTGGAGGGAGCTGGGGCTGTAGCCGCCGGAATGGCCACATGGCTGACGCCTCCGTGGATCTGGCCTAGAGAGGCCAGGTGGACCCAGGTCCTTTCAGTGATGAGGCAAAATGAGTGACAAATGGGCTTCTTTCTGCACACCCGGAGAGAGACACACCCACCTCACATCCTTTTCTGGTTCTTGGTTTATCTCAAACCGTAAACAGCCTCAGAGAATCTGGTTTTAGGAATACTCAGTCTGGGCTTAGAGTGGGCTGGGACAGGCCTTCATTGTCAATCCAACCCGAGACCTTCAAGGCTTAGCTTCCAGTGGAAGGGCCAGGAAGAAAGTCTCAGCTGGGGTAGAGGGTCGTCCTGGCCTTTGGAGGTAGGTGGTTTGGGCTGCGGCCGCAGAGGGGCTTGTAGAGTCCAGTGGCTTCAAGGACTCTGCCCTGTAGGCAGGAGCTTCAGGGATTGGAGGCACAGAAGCCCCACAGTTCGGGAGATCCGTCTTCAACTTGGCACTTTGTTCTCTTAGGGCATGACTCCAGATTCTCCATGTGCAGATCCTCGGCAGAGGTGACCCAGGGTTTCACCCCACTTCTTGTGGGGTCTCATGTACCAAGGCCCAGCTGGGAAGATTGCTGGGGGCATCTGTCAGCTCAGCACTGTCCCTGCCAGTCCCCTGGAGAAGCACGAAGGGGCAGGATGCAAGAGGTTCCCTCCTATACAGCGGTGTTGCCCTGAGCAGAGCAGGGGCGGGGGGGGAGGGGTTGGGGGGGAGGGTTGCTGCTTCATGGGGTGGACAAGTAAAGCCACAGTTGTGTGATGGTGCAGGCAGTGACTTTAGGGCCTCCTCATAGCTTGGTGGCAACTGAGGGGTAGGGAGGAAGGCATTAGCTATTCCCTGACACCCCAGCCTCTCCCCACCTGCCCATACATACATGCACTTTCTTCGGGCTTTGGCCTTTGTGCCTCCTCTCCTCCAGTGATGTTCCTTTCTGGAAACAAGTTGAGCCCTAGAGCCGTTGGCTCCGTGGAAACCCTTCCACAGAAGCCTGTTCTGAATCCCAGGGCAGGCCCCCCCCGGGCTGGGGTCCGCTGTCCTTCCCTCCACCCAAAGAGGTGAAGTGGGGCTTCCTTTCAAGTCCGGGGGCTCTCCCCATCAGTGGCCCTTTCCTCCTGGTCTGAGGGGCTCTAACTGGGCATTATGTGTAAGAGTAATATGAACATGGCTCACTTCTCCAAAGCACCCGAGGCTAGGAATGCTGAACATTCACCTCTCTGCAGGCCCAGATCCCGAAGCGCTGTGCAATCAGCTGGTGAACCTGCTTCTGCTGGTCTTTCTTTCCAGTATTCCCCTAGCTGGGCAGGTGAGCCAGCTGCCACAGGGGCAGCCCCACGCAGACTCCCTCGCCCCTCAGTGGATAGCCCTGTAACCAAGAAAAGCCGGGGGGACCAGGCAGGCACACATCTGGACCCTTCGGCTTCCATCTGGCCCTTCTTCTCCAGGGTGAGCCCAAGATTAGGGTACCACACGCTCTCCTTTCCCAGAAGTCTCTCGGCATCATCCCATCCTCCCCCTGGCCACCCTAAGCCCCTGGCCTGGCTTCAGGCCCGCAGTACACAGCTCTCCACTGACTCCCTGGTGGCAGCCCCAAGGGTCCTCCCTCACTTGCATCCCCTGGGAATCTCGGCAGCTTTCCACTGCCTGGACCTTGCTGGGGCCTCGTATGGTGCAGAAGCAGGGAGGGGGGCGGTCCTGGGAAGCATGAAGGATGACAAAGTGAAGCTCCAGATTCAGGGTCAGCAAACAAGAGAGCAGAGCCCAGCCCCTTCTGTCCCTGTGTCGCTCTCCCCATCCCCTTTGGTTCTCTCCAGCAAGCCCAAGGCACAGAGCTGGCTCCTCAGCATTTCTGAGATGCACTCAGTGTAGAGGTACCACTCCTCTCTGGCCCCAGCTTCTCACGGGGTCTGGCAGCCAGCTCTGATGCTCCTTTGGGGGAGAGTCAGAGAAAATCTCCTCCTGCTGTGCCCACCTCTCCATCCTCTGTCTGGTGCCCAGAATTGTGTGCGTGTGTGTGCGGGGGACGGGGGGAATCAGAGCATGGGGAGGTTGCAGGTTGGACAATTCCTTTTGCTTGCTGTACCCAGGCTCCCACGTGGTGCCCCGTCCCTGGGGAGAGGACTGCCGGTATGGTAGCCACCACCTCCTCTCACTCTGGGCTCAGTGCTCTGGGCTCGCCCCGGGGAGAGGGTGAGCCTCCAGCTGCTTGGAGAGCTGGGATAAGACCATTGTCCTCACCAGCAGCTCCCAGCACCGGGTCCCCATTAACAATAACAATCACCAGGCAGGACGCTGGCAAAGACCTTATTAACCCTTTCCACACTGCTGCCCTGGCCCCGAGGGAACCCAGGCTGGAAGGGGCAGAGTCCAGAGAGTAGGTCCTGAAGGCCTTTTCCTTACTGAACAGTTGCTCTTCCTGGGCCAGAGAGCAGGTGCCCTTTGGTTGGGGTTGGGGAAGGGGGGCGGCAGCAGGCGAAGGGTTGTTGGGCAGGGGTGCTTACGTATTGGCTGGGGCTCTGGAACAAGGGGCAGGAGCGGGGAGCCTGGCCGCGCGGGGGCTCACGCTGGTACAGCAGGACCTGCAGGATGGCCATGATGAACACCAGGGGCGAAACTACCCTCCCCCCAGACGCACGGTCAAGGGCCCAGCCCGCACCTGGCATGCCTGGGCCCATCTCAGCTCCCCACGTTGGAATCGCACTCCAAAAGTTAGGTAGGATCGACGGGTCTCGCTAGCATCAGCCTGACATGCAGGGGAAACTGAGGTGCGGGCGGTTCCCTTTCTGCTGTGGCACCGACCCCCTGCGGCAGACTTACTTAGGAGAGCAGTGTGGCTTTTTCCTGTCCCTTCAGCCCAGGGAAGTGAAGTGTATAAGGAGTTTAGAGAGGGACAAACTTGGGGGAGGGGGAAGGAACTTGTAGCAGGCTAGGCACCCTTAGAAGCGACGGGTCTGAGGGGCCCGGGGAGGACCCCAGGGCCTGGACTCGGCCCCTTCTCCACTCTCCCAGACCGTGGCATCCCAGAACTCGGCAGGCAAGGGCCCAGCCAAACACACCATTCTTCCCAAGTGGTTTGCTCTAGGTGACCCTACAGATGAAGAGGCTGGGCTTCCGGCCTACAGTGTGGAGTCAAGGGTACATCCGATCCAACCCTGGGACTCAGGACGGCAGTAGGGACTCACAGCTATGGCTAGGAGGCTACCGTCCACGGTGATCCCTGCACGCAGAACAGCAGTGGCAGAGGGGTGCCAAGACAGGGCATCAGCCTTGAACCACCTTGAAGACAGCCAGCAGGACCACCCCCTGACCCAGGAACCCTGGCCCAGAGGAGCGACTGCATTCAGAGCCAGCTTGTCGGCTTCTGCCCCTGCTCGTCCTGCAGGTGCCGTGCCACGATCCCATGTCCTACAGAGGGCACTCCCCTCTCCGGGCCCGACGGCCATGAAGGTCCCTCTATGACTTTCAGAAGAGGTTGGCGGGAATGGGCTTAGCTTCTGGTATACAATCGGCCAGCCAGGGGGGCTCCAACTCGCCCAGACCTCTGCACTTCTCACTTCCAGATCACCTCCCAGCGACTCTGCCCTGCTTCCCATTGGCCCAGGTAACGGGGCTCAAGATGCCAATTGGCTGCCTTCTGCTCTTGGCTCCCGCCTCTAAGGGAACAGAGGTGTCCAAGGTTGCCCTGGAAACCAGGCACGCGGGCCACAAAATACAAAAGACTCTGTCCAGGCTCTTGCCCTCCCTCCAAAAGAATTATTGCGCAGCCTAGGGGGTCCAGCCTGCCCCAGCCAACCCCCACCCCAACCCCACATCCCGCCTGCCCTGAATCCTTATCTTGACCCCAGGGGCCCAGCCAAGCGAGGATTTCAAAGCCTCAAAGAGCCCAAACCTCCAGGCTGAGCTAACCCTCCAGAAAGGCAGCAGAGAAGCTGCCCTCCCTCTGGCCTCCGTGGCTTGCACAGGGGAGAGGCAGGGGGAGGAGGGCCTCCACAGCCAAACCTGCCTTCTGAACCGGCCACGGGTTCTGGAGCCGGGAGCCTGGTCCAGGTCCTGCAATGCTTCCAACTCAGGAGGTCAACCCAGGCCTGCCGGAGCAGTGAGGGTGCAGCTGCCCTGCAAATTAGTATCTCCTGGGGCGGGGGGGGGGGGGGGGGGGGCGGGGGCTTTGAACCCATGCTTTTGCTGGGCTCCCACCTCACACCAATGAACTCAGAACCCTCACTCAGGATGCCCAGCCACTGGGCTAAACGTGTAAACTCAGAACGTTCACGGCAGGGCACGGTCACGAGTAATACGTAACCAGGGCCTGGTGTGATGGGGTGAGTGTGGCAGAACTGAAACAGAGCGCATGCCCCACTGACGTCAAAAACGAAGACTCTGGAAACTGTTGTGCTAACCTAACGACAGCGCGGGTGAACCTTGCCAGTTGCACGGCGAGTCCTCAGCCAGCAGAGTCTGAATGCTCTGACCATTTCTGCCTGGGTGGAACATGCTGGACCTGGTTAGCTTTTATTTATCGACCTCAGAGTTGATATAAAAAAAAAAAAAAAATTCTAGAGACTCGGAGGGGTAGTTTCAGAGGTTGACAAAAATAGCAGCCAGAAAAATGTCATCCTAGCCCCTTACCCGAGCACTGTTCCCCAGGAGTTGGTGCTGTCAGCTCCTCGCTGGTGACCTGCCCTCAGGAGGGCAGGGAGTGGTGAGAGCACCATGCAGGCCCCCTGCCCACCTCGGGAGCTTGCTGCCGCCACCTGAGGGCTGTGACTTCAGGTTCATCATTTGTTTCCTGATGTGCCAGGTGCCCATCATGGGAGCACCTGCCCCACAGGGTTATAAGGATTCAATGAGATGCTTTGCGTAGGGTCCGCCCGTGGGCTGAACTGACCACCCCACCGCCCTTCCTGGTGGTCAGGGGCGCCCTCTGTCGGCCAGTAGGAAAACTAGACATGTGGCAGTCCAGGCAGGCGTGAGCCCTTTGTTCCCCAAGGGGAGCTGAGCAGGCCGGCGTGACCCGCCCAAGGAAGGATTTTAAAGGCCTGAGAAACCCTCACTCCCACATTAAGTAAGGTGTGAAGGGCTGATACGGAGCCTGGGCTGCAGAGGAGGAAGGTGGCACAACCCTTTCCAGCAGGCCCTCCCAGGGCCTAGGGTGGTGGCCAGGGCCCCATGCCGCTGTTACTCTTGCCCCTAAAGCTCCAACGGTAACTACCAGGCTGTGGCTGGGGCTGCCTCCATTCTGGAAGGTGCTCCATACGTCAGAGCGGGGCAGGAGAGTGAGGAGGGCTTGTGGGTTGGGCCCTCCCCAGTGATGCCAAAGGCAAAGAAGCCAGCATCCCGTGGAAGGGTCAGGTCAGGACCCTTGAGAACTGAACTGGCTCTCGCGCTGGCGTCCTGGGTGGCAATGAGCAACTGTCCAAGCCTCTCTGGGCCTGTCTGGCCCTCAAAAAAAGAGGGAGCTGCTTTAGATGGGTTCTTGCATCCTTTCTGGTTCTTGGGTTCTAAACCGTTCCCACTCGAGGGAAATGAAACCTCTACTTTCTCAGGGCTGCCAGAGAACACCGGTGAAGACACTGGGGAGAAGGCCCAACAGCGCCGGCTTCCTGACACCCAGGAGGAAAGACACAGAGGCTCCACTTAGAGAGATAGAGATATATTTCTTCTGTTGCATATTTCAGACTTCACACGGAGCTTTCAGGCACAATGCTGCTCTAGGTTCTTGGGAGAGCCCTGCCAAGAGTCTTCTTCCCACACTGCTCGCAACGGCTCGCTCCTCCAGGACCGGCATGCAGTTCTGGGTGCCTGGGAGACTCTGCATTTGTCAGCAGGCCCTGACGCCCTGCCTTGCCCATCGAGGGGCCGGACGTACTGGAAAGCCCTAGAGCCGGCCCCACCCGTTTCTTCTATGGCCCCCTGGCTACAAGAGGAGAGGCTACCCCGCTAGAGTTCAGCTCTGCAGAGCTCCCCCAAATCACCTGGTCTCTGGGTCTGAGAGCCTGGCCCGGCACCTGCACCCCCGTAGAGCCTCAGCCGTAGGCACCACAGGCCCAGGCTGGGGGAATGAGGCCCCGGGGAGAGAGGCAGGCCCAGCCCCCTCCGGAGCGACAGCAGATGGGCTCGTCAGGGCCCTGCTCCTCAGAGCCATGGCCCACTTCCTGGGGCTGCTCTGAGCCCTATTGCACAGTTTTCATTTCCAGTTCCTCCTTCTACCACCCATTAAAAACAAACAAAAAAACCCCAAAACAATAAGAAACCTAGAAGGAAAAGTGAAGAAGAGCGGGGCGTGGAAGCTGGAGCCCTTCTCCCCACATTCCTGCCCACCTCTGGTCCCCAGCAGACCTGTTAGCAGTGAGGACCACGCCCCCCTTCCCTGCCGTCCGCGCGGGCTCGGGCTGGCTAGCAGGGGTGGCCTGCGTGGGGCTCCGGTTCTTGCCTGTGGGGAGGGCACGCCCCTCCGCTGTCTGTAAGGTGCAATTCCCCGGGTCCTCCGGAGGCGCTGGCTGGGGCCCTGCTACCTGAGTCGCCCGTCCGCTTTGACGGGCCCCAGCTCTGATTTGGGGTCGGGGAACACAGAGCTCCAGCTGGTCAGTCTGCAGAGCTCCAGGGACGGGCAGGCGGAGGGGCCCATGGTGCACAGTCCGGCCACAGACCAGAAGCCACTCAGCTCCCCATCTGTCCAGGCCTCAAGTGCCGGGCCTGTGAGCTCTGCGTGCCGGCGGGCGGCCTCCTCCGCGGGCTCAGGCTGAGGCAGGTTCAGGATGCCACTGAGGCCCTGGAAACTCTGCTCCATGTACTCGTTGTGGGGCGGCCCGGCGTGCAGCCAGCGGGCATCATCTGGGGGTGCAGAACAGGTGGTAAAGGCCAGCCTCTGGGATTTGGGTCTGGGCACCCCAGCATCTGTCCCCATTCTACCAGGGAGTCACAACTCGCTGAGTGGCCTGTGACCTTGCGCTAATCCACAGAACTTTCTGGGCCTGTAAAACTGTTCGTTTTTATCAAGTCAAGACCGTAATCTCTGAATTCCCATCTTGAGGATTCAGAACAGTGGGATCAAGGCACTTTGGAAGACAACGTAACTTTCCCATAATGGTCTGGTCTCTGTCCCTGTGGTCCTTCTCAGCCACCCCCAGGGGCTCCCAGAGCCATCAGAGGCCCCACCCTCGGGCCCTCAGCTGTGGGGCCCTGTGCGCTTTGCTAGCCAGTCCTTCCCACCACCCCTTACCTCCTACCCCCTCGACCCTCTGTTCCCCCCATGCACCAGATGCCTGTGGGGTTTGTCTCCTCAGCTTAGAACAGCCCTCTCTGTCTATAAAATTCCAGCTCCTCAGGGCTCAGCTCCAATACTGGCCTGCTGGAGAGCTGGCCTCCACCTGTCCCCATCTCCTGCATCAGGCTCAGAGTCCCTGGGGAGCAGGGGTGTGGCTTGTCTGCCCGGGATCTGCCGCAGCCCCCCTAGTACCCCATCCTTCTCTGGGTTACTTCCTGATCTTCTCTGTGATAAGATGTAGCCAGAAAAAGGAAACATCACCTACCTACTGAGCACCTACTGTATACAAGCCATGTTTACCCACATACTCATCCCTAATATTTCCCAGGGGTTAGTTGTACCAGGCCCCTCTTGAGGGAACCTGAAGCCTATGCCTGTGTTCAGAGCCTGCTCCCTTAGCCTCAGCCAAGTGTGAGCTGGGCCATGGGATCCTGCCCACCCAGCCACACAGTGGACCGGGTGGCCCATCAAATCCGCTGCCCCAAGAATGAGGAACCTGGAGACCAAGAGACCCTGGTCAGTCTCTACTGCACGGAGAGACCAAGTATCATGTATTGAGAAGCCAGAGCCTGGGGCTGACACACAGGGGACAGGTGGCCCCACAGAGACAATAGAGAAAGCACCTCTGGTTCCTGGGGTACAAGGGCGGGGGGACCAGAGAAATTTCCTGGGTTCTGGGGGACAGCCCTGCATTCTTCCAATAATTTCCCCATTTTACTTGAGCTGGTTTGAGTGGACTTGTGTTCCACACACCCTGGAGGCCTCCAATTGTTCTATCTCTCTTACTACTTTACACGTAGTAAGACCGGGGCTCAGAAGGCCAATAACCTGCCAAGGAGAAAGGCCCAATTAAAGTGTCAGAGCTACATTCCAAAGCCAAATCCACCTGACCACAAAGCTTGCCTCACTACCCTACCACAGTGTGGGGATAGTAAGGGACAGACCATCCAGGCCCCAACCCGGCCCCTTCCCCTTGAGGATCAGCTCTGATGGTCAGCCTCTTGGGACCGGTCACCTGCTTGGCGAATCCTAGTCTGTCTGGCTTCTGGGCCTAGATCCTTACCTTTCCTGAGAGGTAGTTTGCGGTTGAAGGTCAAGGGCAGCACGAGGAAGCGGGTCTCACCCAGGGGTTCCCAGAATTGAAGCAGTCGAACAGTCCAGGCCCCTGGCCGCAGGGGCCGGCTCAGTGGGGGCTTGTACTGCGTGACCTCGGTGTCCGCGTCTACCGCGATGTCGTATGACGTGGCCACCACGTAGGTGGGGTCAATCCACACCACGGTGGCTGTGAGGTTGGGGCCCCGGGCCCAGCGCTGCATGGCCACAGGCTCATCCAGTGGCCCCAGCAACCCCCCAAAGTTCCGGAAAAGACGCTCTTTGGGGTCCCACTCGGTGCCGACCTGTAGGGAGGGAGGCAGCTGGGCAAGAGCCTGGCGGGGCAAGTCCTCTCTACTCTGGTGCTGCCTCTAACTCTCTGTGTGACCTCGGGCCAGTCACTCTCTCTTTCTGGGCCTCAGTTTCCCCATTTGCAGAATGAAGGGCTTGAACTAGGACTTCTCTAAGATCTTTCTCAGCTCTGAGATTTGCTCCAGGCTCCTGCTCTGGCCTGCTCTGTCGTGGTGGGGGCAGTAAGGCAGAGACGAGGTGTGAGGCCCCGCCCAGAGACCATCGCCACATGAAGCCATGGCCTCTGAGAAAGAGCCGACACTCCAAAGCCTGATGGAACATCAAAGTCCCTCTAGAAGAAAATAACTGCAGTTGAGAAAACAGGGCTTGCATTGTAGAGCAACTTCAGTCTCCTCCCTGCTCACTGCATGTGCACCCCACGTGGGAGGTGCTCCTCAGCGTGCGCCCACCGGGGAGATACTGGCTCCGTCGCTGGGGAGGAAGAGCCTGTGAAGCCAGTCCTGAAAGGCCTAACCCAGTCCTTATCCCTCCCTTGGTGTCTGTGCCCCTCTTCCCACTACCCTGAGTCTTGCTGGGGGTCAGGAGAAAGCAAGGGGAGGACCTGTCCCACCTCCAAACTCTGGAGCCGGCTGGCCTGGTCACTGCGCCCCAACAGCTTCAGCGACCCCTGGGGCATCAGCCACATCTCAAGCGTCTCTGCCGGCCCCTGGGCTGAGCGCTGCACCGCCTGCGTCACCAGGTAGCCCTGGAAATGGTCGTCATAGAAATACAGGTGCACGCTGGACGGCAAGCCCCGGGGCTCAAACCTAAGAAGGTTCCAGCAGGGAGAAAGGGAGATGCCATCAGCATACCCGACTTGGCCTGGAGTCCCAGGGAGGGGGGGCTCTGGGGAATCCCATCCTCAAGTGCGTCCTTTGCCCCAAATCTCACACCCACAGCACCTATGTGCCGGGCTCTTGCTCTGTTTTATTTGCCTTTTCCCCTGCTTCGGACTGGGGGCTCCCTGGGGCCGGGGCGGTCTCTTTCTGACTGGCCTCCCCACAGGGCACCACACGTGGAGGGCCTGCGACAGGTCAGAAGGAGGTCTCACCTGCACAGCGGGGTGGCCAGTGGGGGTGTCGTGGTGGCAGCATGGCGCAGGCTGAGGCGGGCGAAGGCAGTGTAAGCGGTGAGTGTGACATCACTGAGCCCACTGGGGCCATCGGCTGCGTCGTAGGTGTTCTCCCAGTAGGCCTTGAGGGCCGGCGTGCCCGGTGGGTAGCTGCCATACAGGTGGACATCCAGGATCTCCAGGACCTCCTGGTTCACGGTCGACTCAAACTTGCGGGCAAAGAAGGTGGGTCTGGAGACTTGCTGGAGCAGGGGAGGCAACGGGGCTGAAGGAGCCTGGAGGTCTCAGGCGGTGTGGCTAGGGCTGGGGGGGCCCTCCCTGCTGCCAGTGAAGCCCCCGAGAACTGCCACAGGGGAAGCCCCCTCCCCCCAAGATTCTCTGGTGGGGGCTCAGCCTGAATCCTTTCTGCCTGCGAAAGCACACAGAGAAAGGCCGGCGGGAGGCTGGGCCCAGGGGGTCCCGGGAAGCACCTGCAGCCGGAAGAAGTCCTGCGGCTTGAAGTCGTTGGGCGAGCAGCCGCACCAGTCCACGATGTGCTTGTACTGGCACTTGCAGCCCAGCCTGCGGTTCCAGTTGGTGACCCGCAGGTTGTTGTCCACCAGGCTCTCGCAGGCCGGGCTGTTCTCCAGCACCGTGTGGAAGAAGGACTGTGGGGGGCGGGGCGGAGGGTGAGCCGTGGGCGCCCTGGCCCGCAGCCGCCCTGGCCTCACGGAGCAGGGGGGCCCCGTCACCCACCTCGGCGGGGAGCAGCGTGTACGTGTAGAACTGGCGCAGCTGGGCCACCAATGGGTCGTCCGTGTACACCACGTACTCCACAAAGCTGCGCGTCAGCACGAACCAGTCGGAGCCGCCATCCACCACGATGCCTGCTGGGATCTGCCGCTCGCCCAGCCGCCACATGTGTGAGTCGCACTCATGGAAGAGCCGGTCCAGGCCCTGCTTCTTGATGAACCTGTGGTGGTGGTGGCAGGGGGGGCAGACAGGCCACAATGAGGGTTGTGGCGGGGAGGGCAGACGGGCCACGATGAGCGTCATGGGGGGCGGGGGGCAGACGGGCCACGATGAGGGTTGTGGGGCGTGGGGGGCAGAAGGGCCACGATAAGCGTCATGGGGGGCGGGGGGCAGACTGGCCACGATGAGCGTCATGGGGGGCGGGGGGCAGACTGGCCACGATGAGCATCATGGGGGGCGGGGGGGCAGATGGGCCACGATGAAGGTTGTGGGGGGCAGGGGGCAGGCTTTCTCTCATGCGCCCAGGGACCAGCATGCTTCAACCTGGGTGTGGTTGGGAGGCTCTGCAACCTGGCCCTGTGTGGGAGGGGCTGCAATGAAACCCCTCACCTGGAGTTGTCCCGGCCATGTGACTTGAGGAAGTTCTTGTCCCGGTTCTTGGACAGGAAAGCCACCAGCTCCTCGTTGGTCCTGGAGAGGGGAAGGGGCACAGGCAGTGTGTCTAAGGGGACTGGCTCGGGCTCAGGCCACACTCCCCATCCTGGCACCCTCTGCCTTCACCCTCTGCCACTCCCTGCCTCACAGAGAGCTGCCCTGCCCCTGGATGATGCTCTGCAGTGGTTGGCACCTGCAGCTTTCCTCTACCCCTTGCCCTCTGACCGTGCCCCCCAGCTCCAGGCCTCTGCCTGCTCCCTAGTCTCTTGTCACTCTCAATTCTGACATCACCTTCCACCAGGCCCTCCCCTAACCCACAGCTGTGGTCCAGGGACCAGAATGAGGCCTGGGGGAAGGGAAGGAGTGGATCAGGCCCCTCCCACCCCAAGGACCAAGGATTCAGAGCACCGCCCCGTACCTGGTCGGGTAGTCGGTGGCACTGAGGTTGATGAAGAAGTCCCAGGCCCAGCCGGGCACCTCCAGCAGGTCCTGCATGCTCCGCAGATACATCCGCAGCAGGCTGGCCCCACCCCAGATGGTGACCATGCGCCAGGGTGTCACCCGCACGTTCTCGTACGGCCGCGCCAGCTCCACCACCTCACGGTGCAGGTAGTTGGAGCGCTGCGGGGGAGGTAAGGGGGACTCAGCAGCCGCAAGGGTGCCCCCCCCAAGCATTACAACCTCCCCACCCCACCCCTAGGACAAGTGACATGGAATGGAGAGACCACAGGGCAGGGCTCCAGCTCCTAACCAGGGGCCACCTGAGCAGATCAGAGAGCCTGGCTATAGGTGACCGACCGGCTGGGTCTTGGTGCGACTCGCTCAGATCCCTGTGTTGTCCCCCCAACAGTACCTTGTCTACATGGATATAAAAGAAATGCTGCTCGTGGTAGACAGCCTTGAGGAGACGCTTCAGCTGGCGGACGGCACGGCCATGAACCACCAGCATGTAGGCGATTCGGACTGGGGGGCCATCCGCGGGCTGCTGGGCCCGGACCTCGTCCCACTGGATGCCGGGGCTCATCTTCCCTGAGAGGAGAGAACAGGGGCATCAGTGAGACCCCTCGCCAGGCCACAGGCTGGGGGTGAGCCAGGAAGACGGACCGCCTGCCTTCCAAAGGAAGGACCTCGGACTTGGAGCCTGACGCTCCCAGGTCCTGGCTCTGCCTCTGCCGCTGCCGCTCAGTGCGCTTTATCACCGGCCCTGCCGGGGAGGTGGGCCCCATGGGAGGTGGGCCCCGTGAGCTTCCTCCCCTGGGAAACGGGGGTGAAGGGCCCTGCTGCGCCACCTGCCCCGGGGCTGCCAGTTCCCCGCCCGCCGCCCGTCTCCTCCTCTTACCAGCCAGCTGGCAGTGCCGGGGCACAGCCTCGGGCATGAGGCTCCCGGCCTGGTGCAGGCACACCACGTTGGCAATCTCCTGCTGGCACTGCTTGGAGCTGGCCCGCGCCAGTGCGGACAGCGCATCCTTGCCCACGATCTCACACTTGGGGGTGAAGCCATTGTCCGTGGGCTGGGGGGCGCCCTCCACGCTCCCCGTGTCTCCGTGCGGTGGGAAGCCAGCCGCCCCGACCAGTGCCTCCCCAGCTGCCGCCCCGCTCAGGTTCTGGCGGCCCGGGGCCTCCGGGGCTGGGGCCGGCGGGACGCGGCGGCTGGCTCTGTGCCGGCTGGTGGCGGCCCGTATCACCTTGGCCACGGGCACGCCAGGACTCTCGGCGCGACTCCGCCAGCGCCCATGCCTTCTGCCCGCGCTGCCCCGCCGCCCCGCCGAACTGTCCGTGTCCTTGGAGCCCTCGCCGGGGTCCAGCGGCCGTGGCTTCCTCTGCCTTCCTTTCTGTAAAAGATAGTTAGACACAGGTCACCGGGACAGTCGCTCTCCTGCTGGTTGGCTCCCTGCTGGCCTCAGGCCTCGAAGGCACTGCCTCACCCTCTGCCCCGAGGCGCGCCATTCTCCGGGGGACTCTGCACAAGGAGCACTTCTGCAGGGAGGCCTCCCTGAGCAGCCGGCCGAGGAAGTGCCACCCTGCCTTGGTGGCCACTGCAGCCACATCCCCAGTGCTCACACCACAGGGCACTGCGTCCCCCTTGTGCTTTGGAAGCAGACGCCGCTCTGTTTTTCAGCAAATAACGAACATGAATGTCACAAAAGAAGGGCATGGAGACCCTGCAGAGGACACAAGATTCCCCCCCCTCCCCCCCGCCGGGGCCTGGTTGGGAAGAGACAGAAGGAAAGTGTTCTGTCAGCCATGGCACTTCCGTGCAGGAGTGTGGAGGTCCTGAGAGTAAAGGGGCCTGGCCTGGTGGGGAGCACAGAGGGGAAGCCTGAGACCCCAATACTGGTGGGCTTCTCTGGGAGGCAGAGGCCAAGACCAAGACCAAGAGAGTCAGAGCGCATGACTCGCGCTGGGTTGACACCCACGGACGACGGGGGGGTCGGCAGGCCAAGCCGTCAGCCGGCCAAGCAGGTCTGCCCCCGTGTTAGAGGGGACAGAAGGAAGAGCTTCAGACAACTGTGCAGCTCGGAGAGAGCCTTGGCCAGCTGCTGGGAAGGGCACAGTCACCAGCTGGAAGGCTGAGGCACCCACAGCTGGAGGCTGGCACCTGACCACTCCTCACACTCCTCACGGCCGGTTCTCTCTAGAAGGGAAATCACGGCTGCCACACCCTGCTTCCCGGCTCCCCTGCCTCTTCTCAAACCAGGCACTTCCCTAGATGGCCCGGTCACACCCGAAAGGCATGTGTACCCACCCTCTTCTCCAGCCCGCCCTGCCAGGCCAAATCCCACCCATCCTTCAAGAGCCAGCTCCAAGTCCCCTCCTGCGAACCATCCCATTTGCCCCTAAGGGGAACGCAGGAGGGACTGTCACACCAGCCCCATGTCCCCGAGTCCGGCAGAGTAGCTGGAACACTAAGGACACGTGGCTCGCGTCTGGTGGCCGAGGCGTGGAAAGAGCACGAGGCGCCGTGTGACCGCTCCCCTGGCTGCCTACCTTCTTTGAGCAGGTCCCTCAGCGATGAAATGGGAAGGAGTTGTGAGCATCAGGGAGAGGGAGTGTGAACTAGTGTGTTGGATGGAGCTGTCTCCACCAGCCATCTGCCACGCCCTTGCCGTCCCCTGGGACTCCTCTGTGGGCCTCCCCGGCCACCCACCACGGGCCACGGGCCTTTTCTGGCCTGGCCTCTCGACAGACAGCATGACCTGCTGGGCCACAGCTGCCCTCCCGGGGCTTCCACTGCCTCCCTGGCTGCTCCTTCTGTCTTCTTGGCCCACCCTCTATTTTCTCCCAAGACCACCCTGGGGCCCTTCCTCACCCTCACTTCCTGGGCGACCTCGAGCAGCCTCTGAACTCCAGCCACTCTCAGGTGTCTCTCTCTTTGGCCTGGACTGCTCCCTGAACCTTCAGGTGTTTAACGGCCCGCCTGCCCCCTCGATATCTCCCTCGGGAGCCTGACAGACCTCTGGCACCCACAAGTCCAAAAGCGAGCTCCTCCTCTTCCTCCCCAACCTGCCCCTACGTCAGTCTCCCCATCCTGCTAATGGCGACCCCCTCCTTCCAGTCATTCAGGCCTAAACCTTTGGGGAGTCATCTTTGACTCTAGTTTCCCTCACACCTCACATCGATCCCTTAGCAGTAAGCCCTGGTGGGGCCACCATCACGATACGTCCAGAGTCTGACTACCTCTCACGGCCACCCTTGCCCAGCGTCCGTGGCCCCCTGCTCCTCCTCTGGTTCCCTGATGGTCTGTTCCCCTCACAGCAGCCAGTGTGTTCCCATTAAAACAAGCCCCATCTCACCACCCCTCTGCTCCAAACCACCCATGGCCTCCCCTCCGAGGGTGAAACCCAAAGGCCCTCCAAGAACCCACAGAGGCTGTGTGCACCGTGTCTAGTCGCCCCTCCTGACCCCCCTCCCTTTCTGACCTCATCTGCTGCTAACCTCATGCTCACTCTCCTCCAGGCACAGTGGCCTTCTCAGTGTCCCTCCAGGCCACGGGCGACACACTGTCCCCTGTGCCTGGAATGCCCTCCCCCAGATGTCCCCACTGCTATGCCTTGCCCCCTTCAATTCTTTGCTCAGATGGCACCTTCTCAGCAAGGCCCACCCTGACGCACTGGATGCAAACTCCAGCTTCCCTCATCCTCCGCATCATTTTCCCCACAGTGCTTACTTCCTTCTCGCATGCTAGAATGTATTTATTTCTTTTGTGTTATTCTGTGTCTCTCCACTCACAAGAATGTAATGTCCAGGAGGACCCGGCTTTTGTTGTCTTGTTCACTAATGCATTCCAAGAACCTAGAAGAATGTCTGGCAATGGGAGAAATGGCAATAAATATTTGTTGAATGAACAAATGAATGAGTGTAAGGCTCTTGGTATGGGTTCAGCATTTGATAGATGCTAATATCGTCATTATTATTATTTCTATTACTGTTACTACCAATGGAAAAGGATTAGGAAAGAGTCAAATGTGAAGTCAGGAGAGGTGCCAAAGCCCTTAGACACCGCGGACTCTATTGGGTTGAGTTTTCCCTGCCCCTGCCCTCCCCTCCCCTCTCCATCAGAGCACAGGAAGCAGCCCCCCCGCCCCGTCAGGCCGACAGCTACCTTAGGGCCAGAGGCCCACTCCTCCACCTAAGCACCCACACCCTCTGCGCACACCACTCAGCCAGCCCTCTGATCTCTTGAGAGGTGCCCGAGGAGAGTTGAGGGCATCTATGCCCATCCACTACAAGAGGGAGGGCACGGTGGGAGGAAGCAGCAGATCTCACTCTACACCCACACTGGGGAGGGCGCCCTGGACTCGGCAGCCCCCAAGAAAGGTGAGCTGAGTGTATGTCAAGCTGGTGGCGTCCGACCTGGCAACACAGTGGACAGAGAAAGACATTCTCAAGCTTAGGTGGACAGAGATGGTGGAGCTGCTGTGGGCGCTTGGGGTGGAAGCCGGTACCAGCAAGTCAGGAAGTCGGTCAAGAGGGCAGGGCATGGGGCACACAGCCAGGCTGGCTGCGGTGGGGGACAGGATGAGGGAGGAGATGGGCAGGCTGGTGCCCTACACTGCAGCAGGGAGCCGGCCGACCCGGAGAAGGTCAATCCCAGGGGAAGCTGGGGGACCTGGAGGCAGCAGTGAGGAATAGGGGGGTGGTCCCTGGTGGAGAGTCAGCCCCCACCTCTGCCCCCTCCCACCAGTGTCCATAGGGGCATCAGCAGGGCCACAAACTTGTGCCCCCAAGGGGACTTTCCCCAGTAGCCCTGAGGTCAGGGTGCCCTTTAATTCCTGAGGGTGGGGACTGGCCCTCTGACCTCTGGCCTGGACGCATTCTGGCCTTTGAGGTCCCCCTTCCCCACTGAGAAGGCATTCAAGTCCTCTGCCACTTCCCGAGAACACAGAATCGCTTCCCCCACACCCCACCACCTTCAGACATCTCAGACTGTTTAAAGTAAGTGGTGAGACCATGTTTGTGAAAGCTTTTAAAACCATAAAGTGGCTCTTTGGATGTTAATGGTCAGCCCTGGTCTCCACTCCAGCCCCTCCATAGATGCGCAGAGTGTGCATCTGAAATGCACATCTGACCCCACTGCCCTCCCCTCCCCCGCTTCACTTGCAACAGCACCTGAACCCCTTCCTAGGGTCTCTAGGATGTACCCCGGACGGGGGCGCCTGGGTGGCTCAGTCGGTAAGCGTCTGCCTTCGGCTCGGGTCATGATCCCAGGGTCCTGGGATCGAGTCCCACATCGGGCTCCCTGCTCAGCAGGAAGCCTGCTTCTCTCTCTCCCACTCCCACTCCCCCTGCTTGTGTTCCCTCTCTCGCTGTGTCTCTCTCTGTCAAATAAATAAATAAAATCTTAAAAAAAAAAAAAAGGATGTACCCTGGACTAACTCTTGAACCTTCTTCGGCAGAACGTGCCACACCCTCCTTCCCATTCCTCAAAGACACCCAGCCACGCCCATTCTCTGCAGGCTGCCCAAACTGTCCACTTCTCCCCAGGATGACTGGCTTCTTCAGTGCACACGCCACTTCCTGACAAAGCCTTCCCCGACCACCCAGCTCCACCAACCCCCTTGATACTGAGTTTCCTTTCCACTGTCAGTCTCTCCCTGCCCACTGTCTGCTCTCCAGCCCCTGGACCTTGTCTACTTTCTTTATTTCTGTATCCCCAGTCTTAGCACAGAGCCTACTACGAAGTACAAGTTAACTATCATTTGCTGACTGACTGAATGATGGACTGGATGAATGAATCCCTATGCCCAGTGTGCAGGGCTGAGATGATATTATTTCCTGGCCGCACAGCATGTGCCAGGAACTCCTGCAAATACTTCACGGGCATCATTTTCACTTAATCTTCACGATGGCCCCGTGAGAGAGATGCTATGAGTGCCCTCCTTGAGGGGGTACACTACTGAGGACTCGGCAGGAGGTTAGGTGATACGCCCGTGGTTTCATCACCACTTGGCAGCAGTGCCGGAAGTGGACCCGGGACGGGGAGGTGGGCTGGTTGGACTTGGGCGCCCACCTTCCTAGGCATTATGCCCCGCTGCCTGGCAACCCCCGGCTCTGGCGAGGGGGCTGCTGAAGGGGTCCAAGCACCAATGGCGGCCTGGACTGCACAACCTTTAGGTCACCGAGGATCTCTCCTGTCCCAGTCCAGTAAAGCCCTATCAGCTTCTGCCAGGAACCTGGACGAGGAGGTGGGGAGGTGGGATGCCAACTATTTAACTGCCCCAGTTCTCCACCCCAGGCTGTGGGCACAACAGCAGGGATGTGAGGCCTGGACAATCTCTTGGCCTCTTCAGAGACTCACAGAGCCATTAACTGGGGGCCACTGGTTTCTGTGAAGCCTCAGCTGCTGTGCCATGGCCCTCCCCAGAGCGGTCACCGGCCTCTGCTCGCACACTTCAGGGTTGGAGGGCTCCCTAACTACCTTGGAGAACGTCTCATCTGCCCAGTCTTCTCACACTGACCCCGAAACACTCTTTCCCCTCCTCCTCCTTACTGGTCCACACAGAACAAGCTCACTCCCTTTGGATGTCACAGAGCCAGCCTCCTCCCGACCCAACTCAGCACCTTTTGGAGTTACGGTCCCACATGACTCTGTTACAGCTCCCTCCCCATGCCAGCCTCTTGGTTCCCCCCAAAAAGGAAAGGGCAGCTCTTATCCCAGTCTCCACAACAGGCCTTCCAAACTGCCCAGATGCAGGAGGGCTAAGTGGACTTGGAGGCTCCCTTGGCCTTCACACTTTCACGTGGAAAGGCCCAAGAGGACATGGCAAGCAGCGCATCGGACTCCCAGCCCTAGAGGCACCAGAACCGAGGGGGTGGGGGTATGGGCAGAGAAGCCCTGCGCTCTGGCCCACGGCTTAGGGCCAGGGTTTGGCTTACCTCCTGGACCTTCCAGGATGGCCCCAGACCCCACTGGACCCTTCCTGACCACCCTGGGAGGGGACGTGTCAGGGCCTCCAGCTGAAACCAGCCAAGAGTGAGTGACACTCTCAGGGCAGGGACCTGGGTACTGAGCTGGACAGGTTTGTCCCTGCTCTGGGCCTGAGGCTCTGCTAAACCAGCTGATGCTGTCCCCATTCCCTAAGAGCTAGAGGCCCCCCCCCCCCCCCCCGCTCCCCCCCATTCCCTAATGTCCTGAGGCCACTCACCAGCTCACCTCCCCCAGCCATCTCCTCCTGAAGACCCATAGCTTTCTTCAGACCCCAGGTTAGGAAAGCCACGCCTGGGGGACACTCCAGTCCTCTCCCTCGGGGTCACTCCCTGTTCCCTCGGTTGCCGTCCTGAGTTCCAGCCCCGGGCTCCACTTCTCCACTGGCGGCTGCCCGTCAAGCGCAGCTGGGCGCGGATGCCCGGGGTCCCTTGGCCCCGCTCCTCCGCCCACGACGCGCACACCCCCGCCCCCTCCCAACTTCAGAAAGTTTGGCCTGGGGCTCCCCACCTCCGAGCAGTTTCGGGCCCGGCCCCGCCTCCCGGTCCTGCTCCCCGCGCCTGACCTTCATAGCTCCCCGGGCCGGAGACCACCCCACCAGGACCCGCTCCTCCCGCCCAGGCCCCCTGCCCGCCCGCTCGCGGCCCGGGCCTCCAGGTCACGCACCGCCCCCGCGCGTAGTCCCTGGGGCCCTTCTGGGAAAGGGGCGCCAGGGGTCCGACGCCCTGCTCCCGGCGGCCGCCAGCGCCAGCACGCACGCGGCCCGTGCCCCACTTCCCCGGCCGGGGCCGCCCGCAGCCCATCCAGGACCCCGCGCGCCCCCGCGCCCGGCCTGCCCGCCCGCCCGGCCGTCGGAGCACCTCGCCCGGCTCGTCCTCCTCCAGGCCGCTGAAGCTCCACACCACCAGGCCCTGCAGCAGCAGGATGGCCAACGCCGTGGCGATCGCCAGCTTGTAGCGCCGCACCAGCTTCTGCACCCGCGCGCTCGCCACCATCTTCCTGCCCGGGCCGCGGGGCGCGCGCCCAGCCCTGCAACCCGGCCGCGGGCGCGCGCCTGGGCGCGGACCGAGCGGGCTCCCCCCTCCCAAGGAGGCGGGCCGGGCGCGCGCCGGGGCGGGGCGGGGCTGGGGGCGGGGCCCACGGGTCCGAGATGCCGCGCCCCGCGGGCCGGGGGCGGAGCCTGGGTCCGCAGATTCGCCCGCCCCGGCCGCGCCGGGTCCGCCTCCCTGGCGGTGCCTTTCCTGTCTCCGTCCGCGTCCCGCCCTTGCGTGCGCTCACCTGGTCCTGGACGGCAAGGCTGTTGTACCCGCTGGGGTAGAGGTCGGGCGCCCGACCTCGCGCTCGCCGCCTGGTGTCACGGGGGGTGGGGCAACTCAGCCCCATGCTGATTAGCTCTCCGCCCAGGGCGCGCAGAGAATGCTAGAGCTCCCAGAAACGCCGAGATGGGAGAGATTGTGTAAGTGCGACAGGCCCCTGCTTAGAAACCCTGGAGGCCGCACCAAAAGGGCAAAGGCTAACCCCCTTGCCTTGCACCCGAGGCCCCGCACAAAGCCTCGTTTCCTCTCGCCTCTTTTCAGCCTAAGGATCTTAAGGCCTCTCCCCAAGCGGTGGTTCCCAAATTCTAGGGTGCATCGGAAGCACCAGGAGGACTTGATAAAACAGATTGCTGCTCCCCACCCCCGGAGTTTCTGCTTTGGTAGGTCGGGAGTGGCGCCCCGAGAATTAGAATTTTCAACAAGTTCCCAGGTGATGCCGATGCTGCTAGTCTGGGACTACACTTAGAGAACCATTAGACCTTTGCATATCTGTTTTCTTTGCCAAGTGCTAGCAGCTGTTCCCCGCCTCCATCCTCTTCTCCATCAGTGGCATCCCTCCCACCAAGTGCTTCCCCAGCACTGTGCAGTTGAGCACAAACTACATAGCTAGTTGTGATTTCTCTGGGGTCACGCCTTACTCACTTTTGAATCCTTGACCTGACATTGGACACCCAACAGAGCTCAGTAAATGTTGCAAACGGAAGAGGAAGTGAAGCCCAATTTGCTGTTTTAGCACCCGACCCTGTCTCTGAGGGTCTGGCATGTTCCAGCACCGCGTAGACAAGATCTGAACACCGGCAGCCCTCCCCTGAACGTGGCAGTTCGCGGAGAGAGGGAAGAGAAGCGGGAAAGCAGTGCCCACAAAAGCAAGGTCCGTGGCCAACGGATGAAGCCAAGCACCATGAGAACGAAGCAATAAAAAGAGCAAAACCAAGATTGAAGATTTAGAATAAAGACATTAAGATCCACGACAGAGCAGTCTGGAAAAAGAAATGGTTATTTTTTTTTTTTTTCCGAAAGCAATGATAAAGAAGTTTGAAAGTTGCCAGGCCATAAACCTGGTGAGGGAATTCTAAGCTGTGATGAGTACATCCAGTTATTTGATAGCACTTAAATAAAACCTCTTTTAATCATTTCTGGCCCCTTTGGTATTTGTAATCATTCCATTCTTAAACATTAGTTAAATGGGAGAATTGTAAACAATGTTTTCAGATGACAGTTTGGCTACTTAAGAGAGCCTATACCTCAAGGATTTTGGAAAACATCAGTTGACATGCCAGCAACTGATATGTTAATTAAATATTGATCTTGTGTGCTCATTAAATCAGGTCCCCTAGGGACTTCTACCTGCCAATACTCCCTCCCCCCACTACACACACCCAGTGAAAATAGATTTATTTTCCACTGATTTTTCATAAATAGTATATACTCATTGTATAACATTTAAAACATAAACATAAGGAATAAACTAAAAGTCACCTGTAATCCCATCCCTCGAGATAATCATCATTAATATTTTGGTGCATCCTTTCCCGCATCTCTTTATGTGTATATAATTTTGTATGGATGGGTCATATTACACACATGGCTTTTAAAATATTTTTAAGTGTTTTTCTCTCTTTATCCCCATGTTCCCAGCTTGATTTACTTGCTTGGTTCTTTTTTCCCCTGCTAACTTCCTTCCAACTTTCTCCTAATAATGCACACACGTGATAACACACATTTTTTTTTAATTTTATTTATTTGACAGAGACACAGCTAGAGAAGGAACATAAGCAGGGGCAGTGGGAGAGGGAGAAGCAGGCTTCCCGCCGAGCAGGGAGCCTGATGCGGGGCTCGATCCCAGGACCCTGGGATCATGACCCGAGCCGAAGGCAGATGCTTAATGACTGAGCCACCCAGGTGCCCCAATAACACACATTTTTTATTTGGGGTCATTATATTTAAAAACTTGAATCATGCTACATTCACTTTCTGCATCTTGCTTGTCTTCCTTAACCATAAATAGGTAGTAGAAAATCCCCCAAGTCGGATAAGACAGGTCTAACCCATTCTCTTTTTAATGGCTGCATAATATTCCACCCCTTCTTGAATGGGTATTCATGTGGATTCCAGCTTTTGCCACTACCACAGGCTGTAGTAAACCTGGTTCTATGCAAATCCCTGTGCACTGATGCTTTTATTTCTATGGTAGGGTTTTCCAGGCATGGGCTCACCGGGGAAAAGGGAATTTAAAATTTTAACAGCATTGCCAAATTGTTTTCCCAAAATGCTGTGATAATTCGCATTTTCAACAGCAATGAATGAGCGTATCGCTTTCCTGCACCCCTTCCAGCAGCAGGTATTACCACTATTTTTAATTTTTGCTAATCTGATAGGTGAGAAGTGACCTCGTTTTTTTTTTTTTAAGATTTTATTTATTTATTTTTAGAGAGAGAGCACGTATGTTCAAGCAGGGGGAGGGGCAGAGGAAGAGAGAGAATCTCAAGCAGACTCCATGCTGAGCGAGGAGCCCCACATGGGGCTTGATCTCATGACCCATGAATCATGACCTCAGCCGAAATCACCAGTCGGGCACTTAACTGACTACGCTACCCAGGCGCCCCTACATTTAAGTCTTAATCCACCTGGAATTTGTTTTGTGTATGGTTTGAGGCAGAGGTGTGCAAGTTTTATTTAGCACTTGTGCCCCATCACTCTCTCAGTGCCCACTGAGATTTTACTATTTTTTGTAACACACTTGTTACTGAGGTATAATATGCATAGATTGATTTCAGTTGGACCATAGAAAATGTGAGGTTCATCGCACCCCACTGTCTCCTCTTCAGGTTCCCCGTATAACTTCCATTGTGCTTTTTTTCCCCTTTATTGTAGAGGATTCTTGAACATACAAAATGGCTCCTTCGAAAATCAGAACAGGAAAGCATTTTTTAAGTTTTAAGTGGGCAGCTTGCTAGGATATATTCTTTCTTGTGTGAAGGCTTTCTCCTTAGAGTCTTAGTTTTAGGAGCTATTTATGAGACATGGATGCTGAATGTTTTCAAATGCATTTTCAGCAGCTAGAGTCCAAACTTGGCTCAGGACCAGAGGGCATGCAGCCCCTGCAATAAAGCCTCGAGGCTGTGCCTCCAAGCATCTCCCCAGGCTCTGTCTTCTTGCCTTAATCTGGTTTCCGCTTCTCTGTCTGGTTCCTTGGATCAACACTTCAGTGGGCTGTCTGCTGGGCCTGATGCTGGCCTCATCTCTAGACGCTACCTTTGGGACACCCTCTGCCAGCCCGTGCCCAACCCAGCTCCGGATCCCTGGGTTTCTGCTTATCAGGAAATAAGTTCCAACATCTACTGAAATGATTATATGGATTTTTCTAATGTGACCTGTTGAGATGATGGATTATTTAAAAAATAGTGTCAACATATTAAAACATTGTTGCATCTCTTGGAGTAAATGTAGCTTGGTCTTTTTTTTTAAATTTATTTATTTGAGAGAGAGAGAGAATGAGAGAGAGCACGAGAAGGGGAAGGGTCAGAGGGAGAAGCAAGCTCCCTGCTGAGCAGGGAGCCCGATGTGGGACTCGATCCTGGGACTCCAGGATCATGACCTGAGCCGAAGGCAGTCGCTTAACCAACTGAGCCACCCAGGCGCCCCAATGTAGCTTGGTCTTAGTAGACTGTTTTTTAAACAATTGTAGTATAGGTTGAATTGGACTTGCTAGTATTTTAGTTGGGACTTTTGCATCTATGTTTACAACATAGATTGACCTACACCAGAGCCTGCAGACTGGTGACTCACGGGACTTGTTTATTTGAGCAGCGGAGGGCTTTGAAGTGTTTGGTTTTGAGTTCCTGAGGTGGGAGTGCACACTCTCTAGTTCCCGTGGCTCCCACTTTCCCTGTCATTTCCCACCCAAGCGATGCCACCCATTTATATTACTTTCTGGCTTACAGTCACTTGTATTTGCAAACCCTGGTCCATGGTTTTCTTTGCTCTTTTTTTTTTTTTTTTTGGTAGATTTGAGAGTTATATCAGTTTACAACACAAACTGAAGACCATTCTTTCTTTATTCTGTGTTTGAAATAATTTATACAACAATAGACACTGCTATTCCTTAAACATTAGAAAAGCCTTGTCAGCAAAAGCATCTAATCTAAGTCTTTAGGGAGCTAATTCTTTGATAACTTCTATTTTTTTTCTCTTGGTTATTGGTCTATTCAGAATTTTGTGCTTTTTTTGGGGGGGAGGAGGTCAGTATTGTAATTTGTGAATCTTTTTTCTCTGGAAAAGAATTTAAACACACCACTATGTCTCCCTTATTTATCGTTCTCAGTTATTTTGTTTATATCTTATGTCAACAGTATGAATTGTTCCAAAAATGAACGGGTCACATCTCTTTTATTTTTCTGTTTAACCAACTGGGAGCCCGAATGCAGTGTTCGCTTTTTCTTTGGTCTTCTGAGTGGTCTAAAAAAGCTGGGCTTCCACCCCCAAACCAAAGGAGAGCACTTTGGTTGGAACATTCTGCTCCTGCAAATCATTTGACTGCCACGTGGAGTCGCTGTAGGAAGCTGGTCAGTAATGAGAAGGTGCCTAGATGGGCTTTTCCTAATTTGACCCACAACCCTGCCCAGCCCACTAAGCCCAGACAAAATGCCCATTACTCGAACTCCCAGGGTTGTGGTTTCAATACTCATTTCTTGAATCCCCAAACTCTATCTGTCAGCATGTTTCCACTGTGAGAAGTAGAAGCTCCATCCCCAAGTGACTTTAACAAGAGGAAGGTTGGAAAGTTCTGGCTTTGACATACTCTCTATGTTCCAAACACATTGGAAGAGAGAAAAAGCATAAACAGTCTTAAAAAAACACACACACACAACAGGATAAACATCTCAGTGGACAAGAAAGAGAACTAACTGGAAACCACAGTGATAAGTAGGGCCAAAGCCAAGGGCCTATGGGGTGGGTAGTGGAAGCGAAAATGTTGCACATGGAATAGTGGACAGAGCCAGATTCTCTGGCTGAAGCCAGGGACTGGAGTGAGACCCCTGATGTGTGAAAAAAGGCCAAAAAGAATGGCAACTGACTAGCTCTTAGGAGCTATGGCCAAAACTGCAGGCCTGAGGTAAGAGCAGAGCAAAGACAGCCTCACAGCCAAGAATTGGGTTGAGCCATCCCATAAGCCCATAACCGCAAGACACCCAAATCAGTGACGAGCACAAATTCATGGCTGCCGTCACAAGACCAGTCCTGGACTCGTCTTATGGATGCAACCACAAAACTAAATCCACCAGACAAGAAAGAAGGGAGAGAAATACAGAGCATAAAGGAAAAGCAAAAACTCCCAGCCATAATGAGCCTGTAAACCAAAATTCCAAAGCACATGAAGAAATTAAATGCTAAATAAACCCATCAACTCAATGTCTGAAATATGCACTCAGATGAAATTCATTTTTTTTTGATTAATCTGGTAAAGACTTGAAAATAGGGATGCTCAAAGAGATAAACGAGGACATCATTGGGCAAAGAAGAAATTATGAAACAGTGCAGATGAAAATAAACTGAACATACAGAAATGAAATATAAGCAATTATAAATCTGAGAAATAAAAATGTAGTCATGAAATAAAAACATCTCAAAAGTTGGGATAAATTTTAGGCTGGATATAGTTAAAGATAAAATTGGTTAATTGGAAGATAGTTCTGAAGGATGTACACAGAATACAGCAAGGAGGAACAGGAATTAAAATATAAAAGAAACAGTTCAAAGAGCCCAAGAATAGATCGGGAGCCTCCAATAGGACTTGCAAAAGAAAAGAATGAAGAAAATGGCAAGGAAATCATATTGAGGATATGATAGCTGAGATTATTCCAGAATTGAAGAAAAAATTCATAGCATACAATAGAGATTTTATTTTGTATCCAGTCTGATCATCCATATCTTCCTAAGTGTATTTAAGTCATTCACATTCATTGCTATTAATGATTTATTTGGACTTTCTTCTGCTATTATACTATATTTGCTGCTCACCATCCATTTTCTCCACATTTTTTCCTCCTTTCCTACCTCCTGTTGAATGGAGAAAATCTTGTTTTCCTTTTCTCTCCTAGCAGGACCACGCTTGGTACTGTTTTTGTCAACTTACTTAATGCTTTCTGGTTTTTTATATCATCTTGTGTTTTTTTTAATATTTTATTCATTTATTTGAGAGAGATAGAGAGAGAGAGCACGAGCAGGGAGCAGAGGGAGAAGTAGCTCCCCGCTGAGCCAGGAGCCTGAGCGGGACTAGATCCCAGGACCCCGAGACCATGACCTGAGCCAAAGGCAGAGGCCCAACTGACTGAGCCACCCAGGCAACACTTGTCTTGTGTTTTTTTTTTTTTTTTAAAGATTTTGTTTATTTATTTGACAGAGAGAGACACAGGGAGAGAGAACACAAGCAGGGGGAGTGAGAGAGGGAGAAGCAGGCTTCCCGCTGAGCAGGGAGCCCGATGCGGGGCTCAATCCCAGGACCCTGGGATTGACCTGAGCCGAAGGCAGATGCTTAATGACTGAGCCACCCAGGTGCCCCTTCTTGTCTTGTGTTTTAATTGCCTTCTATTCACCCCACTGGTGAAGGAGGGATTCCTGCCCTAGGGTTATGGGCATGGCTGAACACAAGATACCTAATACTGGGCAGTTTATTCATCCCATATACTCACTGCCCAGGGAAGGGGGGAACAGTGCACTGTGCAGGGTCATAGAGGGGTTGCGTTCAGGAACAGAATGTACAAACAGGCTGTGAAGGGCAGGCTTTACAGTATCAAAGGGTGTGATAAACACTGGTTTTCATGGGAGGATATTATTGGCTTGTTTGAATAATTATGCAGGCTAGCAAGGAACTGGAACCTGTTCCTCGGGACTAAGCAGGACCTACTCTTGGTACCGTTGATAAGGAGGGTTCTTTGGCTGGGGGACCTTATCTGGAGGAGCGAAGCAGGGACAGGAACCTGTGGTCAGGCCCTTCTAATTTCGCCGCATGTCAAGGCGGCGCTTGATAATGTTGTTAATTTTCTAGTGCCATATAGACTGTTTGCTTACTATAATGCTCAATAATTTAGGAAAGAATTAGAATTCTTTATTAATTCTACTCGTGTTTACCTTAAGGGTTTTCAGATGTCTTTGGTGTGATAGTTAATGATAATAGTCTGCAGAGAACTATAATTTTTACTCCCTGTTGTGGAAAATCAGTCTGCCCCCATTCATTCCCATTTTTTCTTAACTTCATCTGGAATTATAAACTTTGTAATTTTAAAAAATATTTTATTTGTTTATTTGTCAGAAAGAGAGAGAGAGAGAACACAAGCAGGGGGAGTGGCAGGCAGAGGCAGAGGGAGAAGCAGGCTCCCCGCTGAGCAGGGAGCCCGATGCGGGGCTCCATCCCAGGACCCTGAGATTGTGACCTGAGCCGAAGGCAGACGCTTAACCGACTGAGCCTCCCAGGCGCCTCCAGTTTGAAACTATTAAAAAAAAATTTAGAGTAATGCATGTGTCTTGACTTCATGTAACATAACTTTATAAGTTCAATTTAATGCCCCTTATTTATGAAGAAGATCATTTTAAAATGAGATTAACAATTTCAAAAGCAAAGCATATTTATTGCAACAAATTAGTTCAAAAGTGTTTCAGGGGGCGCCTGGGTGCCTCAGTCGTTAAGTGTCTGCCTTTGGCTCAGATCATGATCCCAGGGTCCTAGGATCGAGCCCCACATCAGGCTCCCTGCTCAGTGGGAAGCCTGCTTCTCCCTCTCCCACACCCCCTGCTTGGGTTCCCTCTCTTGCTGTCTCTCTCTCTGTCAAATAAATAAATAAAATCTTTAAAAAAATAAAAATTAAAAAAAATGTGTTTCGGGACAGCCAGTGATCTTCCTTTCTCTCCCCCCTGCCCCCACCCTTTAGAATTAACCAGCTTTTTGTTTATTTGTTTTTTTAATTCCAGTTAACATACAGTGAAATATTAGTTTCAGCTGTACAATATAGTGATTCAACACTTCCGTGCATCACCTAGTGCTCACCTTGAAAAGTCCACTCCTGGGGAGCCTGGGTGGCTCAGTCAGTTAAGTGTCTGCCTTAGGCTCGGGTCATGATCCCAGGGTCCTGGGATTGGGCCCCATGTCGGGCTTCCTGATCAGTAGGGAGCCTGCTTCTCCCTCTCCCTCTGTTACTCCCCCTGCTTGTGCTCTCTCTCTCTCAAATAAATAAATAAAATTAAAAAAAAAAAAAAGAAAAACAAGTGCACTTCCCAATCTCCCCATCCACCTCCTTCTGGTAACCATCAGTTTGTTCTCTTAAGAGTCTGTTTCTTGGTTTGTCTCTCTCTCTCTTTTTTTTCCCCTTTGCTCATTTGTTTTGTTTCTTAAATTCCACATAGAAGTGAAATCATACGGTAGTTGTCTTTCTCTGACTTATTTCACTTAGCATGATACTCTCCAGCTCCATCCATGTCATTGTAAATGGCAAGATTTCATTCCTTTTTCATGGCCAAATAATATAGAATTAACCAGCTCTGACAGTTTGCTTTGCTCCCTCCATATTTTTCTCTCTGCTCTCATAAACACATGCAGACGTAAACCCTGAATAGGTCCCCCTCTATGTTGTACAGAAATGGGATCATACAGAAATTATTCAACTACTTGCTGTTTAAAATCATTTTATCACAGACACCGTTCTAGGTTTATTTAATCATGGACACTCTTCCAGGTTAATACATACATAGCTGGTTTATTAGAAATAGCTACATGATGTGTACTACTTTAGTATGGATGTACCATCATTTATTAAACCATTAACTGGTATCGGATGTGTTGGTCATTGTTGGTTATTTTGTCATTACACATACTGCTGTAAGAAGCATCTTAGTTCATACAACCTTCCATACTATTGTCTTTACCTTTGTGTATAGATTTGCAAGAGTGAAATGACTATGTACATTTCAATTTTGAAAAGATATTGCCAGAAGATTGCAATATATGAATCCTTCTGAGAATATATGAAAGTTCTCCTTTCCCTAGCCCTCAAAGCAAATGCTTCAAGGTGGATTTTTTTCTCATTCATGAGTTTTTGCATCTGATTTTTTTTTTTTTTTGTAGTGTCCTAGCATACACTTTCAAGAGGAGTATGTGATTTATTCAAGGACAGTACTGGGGAGGGATTATTTTTTAAAACAACTTCCACACCCAAGAAGATCTTTTTGTTCCCTTCACTCATGAACGACAATATGGCTTTTCCTTTAGGTGTGTCTAGATCAATGTATTCCAACCCAGATTACAACTCACTCAATTTAATAGATTGTGACTGCATTTTATTTTATTTTATTTTTAAAGATTTTATTTATTTATTTGACAGAGAGAGAGACAGTGAGAGAGGGAACACAAGCAGGGGGCGGGTGGGAGAGGGGGAAGCAGGCTTCCCGCTGAGCAGGGAGCCCCATGTGGGGCTCGATCCCAGGACCCTGAGATCATGACCTGAGCCGAAGGCAGATGCTTAATGACTGAGCCACCCAGGCGCCCCTGTGACTGCATTTCAAAAAGCATAGAATGATGTAGGCAAGAATAGAAAATATTGACATGCTTTGTAGGTAATTTTTGCATCACGAAAATCTGAAGATCTAAGTAAGAGGCAGATTTAAAATTTTTGTATCATCTATCTATCTATCGGTTACAAAGTAAAATGTATTTTTTAAAAGATTCACTTATCTATTTTAGAGAGAGAGTGTGTGCACAAGTTGGGGGAGGGGCAGAGAAAGGAGGGGGAGAGAATTCCAATCAGACTCCCCGTGGAGCATGGAGCCTGAAGAAGGACTTGATCCCAGGATCCTGAGATCAGGACCTGAGCCGAAATCAAGAGTCAGACACTTAACCAACTGAGTCATTCAGATGCCCCAAAGTCAAATGTATTTCTAACAATGAGTTGAAGTTAAAAAAAAAAAAATGACATTTACTTCCCTGGATGATGTGAGAAATTTGAGATCATTTTAATTTAGGCTTTTGTTTTTTCTTCCCCCCATTTGTCTGTAAGATCCTCATTTATCACCCCTCCCTCCAATTTAGCTTATTTTTAAAATTATCGAAGGAATATATGCATATGGTGTTTTATTAACACACACACACACACACACACACACACACACACACACACAGAAACCAGAACAAAGGATATTGAAAGAAAAGTAAAATCTCTCTCCCTCTTCGATTTCATTCCAAGGGTGGTGTGTGTGTGCATGTGTTCCAGAAATTTTAACTTTTTTTTTTTTTTTTGAGAATGCTGCCATAGAGTATCTAAATGTGGTCTCCTTTTCATCAACTTTGCTTGGGACTCAGAACATATGCTCAGCTTCCAACCAAGTTCTTTCTGTATACCAGCAAAGTTTTCTCCCACCAGGTCTTTGATTACTGCTTTTGCTGTACCCACTCTTTTCTCTCCAGATTCCTATTATTCCCAGGTTGTATACCTTGTGCCAGACTGCCTGCCTCTTTCCTTTTCATCTCTTTATCATTTCCCCCTTGACCATGTTAATTGTACTGTCTCCAGCGTCTTGTATGCTATTGACAGCCTCCATCATGGGTTTTAACCCAGCCATTGTGGTTTCTGTCTCCCTGCTCTACTTCCTGCTCTCAGATTTCTGCCTTGTTATTATGATCTTTTCTAGTTTCTAGATCTTTTCCAGAGCACCCTGGAATCTTATTGAGAATTCAAATCAGATATTCAGATATATATTTTTTAAAACTTGTGCAGCAGTAAATTTCTTTTCCCCCAGAAAGGCAGCTTCCTCCTCAGAACCTTTGGAGGATGTTTATATTTTGAGCTGCAGAACTTTCTCAGATCCCATGAGCTTCCATTTGCCTCATCCTCAGGAGAGTCTGCCCAGGATGACTGTCAGGGTAGAATCCTTATTCTCTGGTTTCATTTTCTGTGTAGGGGGGAGGCTAGAAGTGGGGGCGGGGGACAGTGTCTGCCCCACTCCTCAGAGGAATATCTTCTCTCATTGGTAACTGGGACTCCGTTCCTTCTCAGTGTTTCCTGGGCTGCTCTGTGCCTGCAATAGTCAGCTTGGCCCTGCAGGGGGCAGTGTATCAGGCACTGCAAGGCCAAGTCCGTCCAGTTCAAGCGTCCACCACTAGGGAGCCCACTGGTCTAAGGCGCCAAAGCCACACTCTGCAGTCCGCTTTGTCAGCGATAAACCTGGCATTTCGAGCTCCAGTTGTCTGATTCCTGTGACCTATTTCTCCAATGCGGGGAAGGGAAGAAAGGGATGCTTTTTCTTTTTTTCTTTTTTCTTTGCCTATCCAACAACGACTCAAGTCAAGAAGGAAATAAGCCACGTTCAGTGGGGGGTTGGTAAGAGTTCCTGCCTGATTCTTTCTCAGAGGGTCATCAGGTTCAGACCAAAGGAATCCAGGAAAATGGACAGAGACCACAGCGAGAATGATGGTGTCAGACACGGTGCAGCCCAGGAGGCGTGGGAGAAAGCAGAAGCTGAGTAGCCACTGCCGGCTGAGTGACATCTCCACGGATGAACTCTTAGAAAAGGAAAAAAAAATGAAGTTTTATTATGTTTAAATTCTCAAGAAGACATAACCATTGCAAATAAGTTAATCAAAAGTCTGGGGGAATTCCTGGAAACACGGTAGCATACTTTTCTGCTTCAGAGAGCCCCCAGCTGCTTCTCAGGGCTTCTGGGTAGCTGTGCCCAGGTGTGACCAGCCGGGTCACACTTGGGGTGGTCAGGAAACTGTGGGCATGCAGAGGTGGGAGGGAAGCTCAGGGGCACACCTGCACCCCACCATCTCTCGGGCAAGGGCACCCCCTGCGTAGCCAGCATCCCCTACCTTGTCCTGGACATGTGGCCTCTGTCCGAGGGGGTAGCAGGCTGGCTTCTCTCGTGATGCCTTCTGCTTGGCCCCACGGGGTGCAGTCTGACAGCAAGTTCTGGTTTCCTCGGTGTGGATGGCTAGTTTTCAGGGCTGATGCAAGCCTTCCCCTTTTTCTGGTGGCCATTTCAGGAGTGTTCTGTTGGGACAGGAGGAAGGGAGAGGCTGAGAACAGTATCCAGAGAGCAGTGTCTATGCCACCCTCCTGTCAGGAATTCCCAGCCAAGGTTTACTCACTTCCCCGTAATTCTTATGTGCATTTGAACGTTTGAAAACAAGAAAACTCAATGTTTTCCTATTCTTAATGGCCTACATTCCAAGCTTTTTGGATCCTTTCCCCTCAGTTACCGTGATAGGATTTTCTCATGAGTCGGGCACTGAGGACAGAGGCTTCGGCATGTAAATAGCACCGGATGGAAGAGACCTTGGCCTGCTCAGCCTCCGTACGGTGGACCAGCTGTTGCCTGGTGAGCACCACCTCATCTTTAAGTGCAGCTTAAAGTCCCCCTTTGGTCGTCCTCTTCCTGGGCCCTCCCCCTTCTCCAAGCCGAAGTGGCCACATGTGCCCCCGCTTCCTGTGCACTTAGCCCCTCCTGCACCAGTGTGTGTGCTGGTGCATTTGCTGGGCACAATAGGTCCACTCTTGGCCTATTCTGATTTTCAAAGGTTTCCTCCTCCCCTTTGATTTCTGATTGTGAAAACCCTTCAAGGAGCCATCTTCTGTGCTTTTTTTTTTTTTTTTAAAGATTTATTTATTTGAGAGAGCGAGAATGAGAGAGAGAGAGAGTACATGAGAGGGGAGAGGGTCAGAGGGAGAAGCAGGCTCCTCGCCGAGCAGGGAGCCCGATGCGGGACTCGATCCCGGGACTCCAGGATCATGACCTGAGCCGAAGGCAGTCTCTTAACCAACTGAGCCATCCAGGCGCCCTTTCTTCTGTGCTTTTAACATTTTAAATATCCTCACAGAGAGGCCAAGACAGCTAAGGCCGTTGCCCAGTAATCAAGCCTCGCCGGATGTTGTGCACGCGGGGTGGGGGCGGATAATGCAGGTGAGGAGCACTTCGCGGACAGGAAGGCACCTGGCGGTGCCGTGGCGGGGTGGCCTGGACGGCCTCGAGGCCTCCTGAAACCTTGCCGGCCGGAGCTGACAAAACTGACTTCTGAAAGGTTGTGGTGGGCGTTTGAATTTCCCTTCGCACGGAGGCTGAACACGAGGAGGAGACACGAGTTGCGTGGATGGACAGCGGGTTCCCACCTGTCCTTCCTGGGGACCAGACCGACTCCCGAACACAAAGTAAGTGGTCTGCTTCCAAATGTCAGTGGGGTGCGTTTGTGCAGAGACCTCAGTTTACAGACTCAGAAACTTCTCTGAATGGATTGCAGGGGTCTGTGCCTTGTGATGTGTGTGTGTTGTTCACACACTCACGGATTGGGGGAGGCGTTGAGGCTCCGAGGTAGCTCACGCAGGCCTGACCCTGACTGACTCTGGCTAAAAAGAAACTGGCCTGGATCTGACAGGACTTAACTTGGACCAGACCGCTGATGCTTCGTACCATGGTCTTCAACCCTCAGCGATCATTAGGAAATGTCCTGACGTTGGGGAGTTCTGCCTGGTTTGGTGGGGGCTAAGGCTAGACCAAACCCCTGTGGGGTGTTTTCCCTGAGGAGGGTCAGCGGTTCCACCATCCGGCATGCCAGGAAGAGCTAGAAGCCATCATCAAATACCAGAGCTCCTGAGGTGGGCCTGAAACTGGGAGGAGGGAAACCCTCTCCTCTCTCTGGGCTCAGTGGTTATTGGACCAGGACTCCACGTAGGGAGGCTCTTTGCCATTCAACATCAAGTGGATTTTACTCGAGCACCTACTATGTGCCAGGCACCACTCTAAGTGTTGGGATACAGTGGTGAATGGCACCAAATCCTTGCTCTCAGGGGGCTTACAGTCTACTGAAGAGAGACAGATGATCCACAAGCCAGGATAAAGAAGACTGCTTCAGAGAGTGACAGATGCTGTGAGGACCATGAAGCGGACAGAGGTGACAGTGAGGGAATGGGTGGCCACCGTAGACGGTATGCTCAGAGGAGGCCTCCCAGAGCGGCATTCAGAAAGGAAGTAAAGGTCAGAAGCAGCCAGCTGGGCAAAGACCCTGGAGGGGTGACCCAGGACAAGCAGATGTCCTGCAGTGGGAGCAAGGTTGGTGCGTTCTTGGAACAGAATGAAGGCTCAGGGAGTTGTGGGCTGATGGGCAAGGGGAGGAAATGAGGTAGCATTGGAGGCCGAGGCCAGATCGTGTACTTGAGGGCAGTTTCCCTGCCCACAGCAGCCAGCAGGGGGTCCGAGAGCTTTGAGGCCCTTGAGAATGGGCCCCATGTCATCGAGGGGCAGTAGAAAGTGTGTGTCTTGCTGGTCTTCTCTCCCCCTCACTCTTGCAGTAAAGTGTTTACAAGGTGGAACCTAGTCTCCTACTGTTGTGTCGAACTCCTGGAAGGGTCTGGGCCAGTGCTGGGGATAAGGAGGGTTGGCTGAGGGAGGTGGGGGATGGGCTGGGGCATCATGAGGCAGCGTGGGGCAGCGGGGGGGGGGGCAGTGGCAAAAGCAGAGCAGTGACAGGGGCACAGGATGGCAGAAGCACTCCCCTGCGGATCCCAGGAGCCCTTGGGAAGGCCTTTCCCGGCTGAGGGGACGGGAGCTGACTCCCTGGTGACTTGTCCTCCTTTTGTGGGCCCTGCATGCTGAGGCCAGGGCATGCCGATAACCTGTGGCAGGCGCGTCCTCCTGGCTGGGTGTCCTAGGTGAGGGCAGCTGGGCTGCAGGTTTGGAGGGCTGGGGGCCCCGTGGGCTCTTTGGTCTGAAATGATACACACAGGGGCGTGGGCTTTTGTGCTGAAGGAGGAGGCAGGAGGGCTTCTTGGATTCACTTTTTTTCATTCTTTCTACAAAGTTTCTTGAGTATCTATTATGCACTAGGTACTGTTCTGAGCACTAAAGATACAATGGTGAATAAAATAAGCAAAAAATATGTGCTCTCACGGAGCTTGCATTCCTATGTGTGTCTGTGTGTGTATGCTTGTGTGTGCACGTACACACACACACACACACACACACACAACGTGGAAAGAAATCTAGGAGAGAGGAAGTGAGAGAGGAGAAGGGAGGGAACGGAGAGGCCCATGTCCCCTGACCCAGCCTTAGGAACTGGTTTAGAACCTTGATGGTGACGGGTGCAGGGCAGGAAGCTGCAGGCTATGGGGAGACCGCACACGCCTCTGTCCCTCTGGGACCCTGGGCGACAGGATGTGGTGTGGAGCTGTGGAGGGGCCGTTCTCCCTCTCCTCCTCCACCTCCGGGTCTCCCCAGGCCTTGGCGCTTCCCAGCCTGATGGCTCTGGGCGCCCCAGCAAAGACCAGCCGGCAGGGGGCAACGCCTCACGGCTGCAGAGTTCTGGAAGCAGACGCAGTGCAGCAGTGTGGGGCCCAGCTTCCAGGAGACATGTGGGCAGTGGCTGGCTGGGGAGGAGGCTCAGACAGGGAGGCTTGTCCTTGGGCACAGAGCGGTCCCTCATTCAGAGACACGGGGGAGGGGGTGGCCAGGCATCTGGGGGTGCTGCAAGCCAGAGCAAAGAGCTTTTGTGGTTTGGACATTAGTGATAATTTGTACCCACAGCCTATTGAGGCCGGGGCGGGGGGGATAGGGGCCGAGAACTGTGGGCACCCCTTCAAACCGACATTCTCTAAACACATTAATTGTAGATGGGGAGAAACAGATGCTCTGTCAATAAAATCTGTATATGAATTCCTTAACGTTAAAAACGAGGGACTTATGCCTCTATCTGCTTACGCGCTCTTTTCCGAACCATTCAGACAATGCGTTGGGAGGCATATTAAACTGTTTAAATATTAGACAATAAAATAAATCTTGCCTCCTGGGTAAGCAGCCTTCCCCTCCTGTGATTCGGTTTCATAATTTGAGCTGACGGCAGCTGCTGTCTTCAGGGAAGCACATTGGAGCCGCCTGGTGTCGAGTTGGTGCTGAGCCGTGGCTGCACCTTGAAATTTACATGTTGGAAGAAATGCTCCACAGAAATGGTTTGGGGCTGATAGACAGGATTTTAAAATTTGTACCAAGGGCGTTTGCCCACTCCGGGAGGAGTGGGGATCCTTTAGATCCTGCCTCTAAGGTGTGGGGTCTCTTGTGGACATCTGAGTTAACTGCCACCGGTTTTCTGATTAAGGCCAAGGGGTTCCCCCTCCACCTCCCCCCCAGCAACTGCCATGCTGGCCTCCCTCTGAAACTGGCCCTACCAGGAGACGTTGGGTTATACTCAGACATAATTAGTATCAGGTTAAGCTAAAGGTAAGTATAACTCTTCACATTTGGAAAGATGAGAAAGAAAAACCCTCTCATGAGACAATCAACCCTAGAGCCCAAGCCTCAAGAATGGTTCAGAAAAGTTCTTCTATTTTTTGTGGAGCTCATCTTCTCTGGTTTCTCCTTATTATTTTCCTCCCGTCCTTGCCTCCGCCTCAACCAGTCCCAGGCCATTTTATTTTATCCACGTGCTTCCCCATTCGAAGCTCTCCATCAGATGGTTCTTTCTGGTTTTTCTCTTAATGGAAGTGGAGGTGGTTTGTATGTGGGGGCGAGGGTTTTAGTTCCCTCTGAGCAAAACACTGAGCAGTGAAACAATCCTTTCTCTGGCTACAAGGGATCATTTCTTGCAGGGGACTTCACTGAGTGATTCTGCTAACGAAGTATCCGTCACCTCTCTCTGTCTTACCAAAGTACTTTCTTGTATATCCTGGCTTGGCATGGGGCCTAAAGCAGGGGGTGACCTCCCTTGGGGCGTAGGAAGAGAAAACCCCCACCAGCCACCTAAGGAAACACTGCTGAATGGCTGTAGATGTCCTAAAGAGAAACTGGGAGAGGTAATGAACACCCTGCTTGAAAGTGTCCAAATGGAGGCTGGTTAATTACCTTCCTGGTGAGAGATTTGACACAATGATCTCTCAGCTCCATCCTAGAAGTAAGAATCTAGGGACATTTTTCTTGGCCACTTGTTTCCCAAACAAATCTGTCCCTGTACTGGGCATCTGCTCTTTCTGCCTCCCACTGCCCTCTTTCCCTTCTCTCTGGCCTGAGAGGGATTGGCTTCACCCCAGCCCCCGTGTGGCTCTCGGTGATCACATTAATGAGTGCTAGAAAATTTTCACACCCTGTGCCCCCTCCCATGGGTCCATCCACATGCCTTTCCCGAGACCTCCTTTTTCCCAGTCTTCAAATGCTACTCCTTCTAGGTCCCTGACCGACCAGCAAAACCATGTGCCACTCCCCGCCTCAGAATCCACGTATATCCCTATTTCCTGCCACTTCTCTCTGTGCACAAAGTGGATGATCAGATGTACCACCTGAAGGTCTGCCCATGGGCAGGATTTCTCCTCTCTGCAGTTCCAGCGCCACCCCTGAGCAGAGCTCTAGGCCAGCCCTAGTCCTTTGTGGTTTTCCCCCACATGCCCAGCCAACTCATCCATGAACCAAACATTGTCTTTTTCTTCTCCCGTCAGCCGGCTGTAAGCCCATGGCCTCCACCCCAAGGTGGCTATGGATGTGGTAGAAGCAGGAGGCATGGATCTAACAGTGGTGGATGCAAGAGGGTCAGACTGGGGAACTAAATGGGAGAAATGATGAGACCATCCTTTAGGTCTTGAAGGGTGACACTCATCTCTGCTATTACCCCAATGAGACAGGATTATTGGTTGGCTGTGGTGGGCTTCTCCTTCTCCTGCCTCCCTATCATGGCCCTTACCCCACAGGCCAAGGAACCAATGCCAGGATTCTGTCAACTCTCAGCTATGCCGATCCCAACTATATGTTGAGAGGCCAGGAAAACACCTACTAGGTGGGTAGTCCACCTACCTGGTGGACCCACTGTAAAGCTGGTCATGGGCTAGGACTAAACTTATTACCTGACTTCCATGTCCTCCCTCTGCCAGGGGGTCATGATGATGCCTCAGGTCCCTGGGTAAATGTCCACTTAGACTTTGTGTCCAAGAGTTCCCAAAATGTCTTTGTAGTCCCTTTTCCCCAGTGTATGATTTCTCAAGTAATCACCCAAGTTCTTCCTCTGGAAGGGCAGGGGGTGCTCACCTTACACGCGTGCCAGGTGATGCTGGGTCCTTCTTTATTCAGGAGGTTCTAGGTCTTACCTTAGCCTGGGAACCGGACAAAGGATCAATACTTTTTATTGGGGTGGTTGATTATTTTTAAATAAGTTAAGCAATGCTCTTCCTGTCTGCACATCTATCTTGCCTCTAGGAACACCATGTCCTCTTCACCATTTCCACAGCTCTCTGAGAGTCAGGACCTCCGGCTACCTCTCTGGCCTGGCAGCTCCTAGGAGAGTTGTGCCCACTTCCCCAGAGTTAAGGGCTACCACTTGATCTCTATTATTATAGGTTCCTCTCATCCCTGCTGCTCTCAGGGAGCCTGTTCTATAGCAGCATCCCCCACCCTCAGCCCTGGCCAATGGAAGATGCAGCCAACAATAAATTTCTCAAAGAAGCTAAGCGTGTCCTAGGGGGTCTCCCGAGAACAGTCGGCGGGGGAGTTTTGGGGCCCCTGCGGGGTAATCCAGCCTTGCAGGCCCTCTTCTTTGAGGCATTTGATCCTTGCTTCTACCACCTTCCCCGGCAGTTCCAGCTTTTCTACTTCACTTGGTGTGAGCCCTTCTGTTTCCAGGCTCTCAAAAGCCATCCTGGCACCTTTTCTTGGGGTCCTTGCCAGGGGGCGAAATCTTGTATCACAGCAGAGTGCTCCCATATTATTAAATCTTCGCTAATCAAACTCTATGTTCTGCCCCTGTTGCCATCATCCTTGGGACCCAGGCTCAGGTCTACTCTCCGGACTCCTGCCAGGACATGGTGGCAAGTTCTGGTAGCTCTTGCAGGGGACGGTGCAGGCTTGTTCCTCCCTTAGCAGGGGGCCCAGCACCAACCGGCCTGGGTTTTGTGGTGACTTGCCTCGCGTTCTTTGTCTGGTGGCCAGGAGAGGGGTTGCATGCTGTGCTGCAGAGGAGAGGCCCCTGCACCATCTTCAAGCAAGACAGGGGAGCTTTAGCCGTAAACCGGGAGGACAGAGCACTTCTGCAGGTCCAGAGAGTTCATTGGAACTTGGAGACTCAAGATTTTTGAGAGCACTGACGCAGATGTTTCCATACCAAGTCTCTGAGTCCCAATCCTCCTCTACTGGGGCATGACCTTGGCAGAGCAGACTTGTCTAGGTTGAGAATTTGACTTTCTCTGGAGCTCCAGTCTTCTTCTTTATTTTTTGTTTTCTTTTTCTCCCCTGGGGTTGGTTTTCCCATTGTTATTGGGGGCCACAGAGGGGTCCTCCTCCCTGTCAACAGAGGAGCTCACAGTTTCGTTAGCCTCTCCAAACTTGGGCCGTGGGGTCTGGGGGTGGCTGGGCACTTTGGGCATGTTCCCATCACTTCAGAGGGGCACTGGGGAGGCGCTGGGTAGCCGTAGGGTTGATCATGATGGCGTACTTGGTATAGGGGCTGAGTGGGGGCAGAATTGTAGCGGGGGCCCCAGAGGTGGAGGACACAGTCAGCTCTGGCTCCTTGGCCCAGGCATCCCTGAGGAGCGTGTCGATTCCAGAAGGGGCAGGTGGGAAGGGTCGCCATTGTGGCCATCTTGCTGGCGGCTGCTCCTTTCTTCTTCCAGTGAATTCTGAGACCTGATTCTTAGCTTCTTCTGCCCTCCAGCTGCAGAAGATAAGAGTCTTTCTTTACTTGCTGCCAAGGAGATTTTCACACTTTGTCTTAAATTGATGATCGAGTCCTCAAACTTTCATTGCCTTTCTTTAAGCATTGATAGCCTCCAGTCATGTGATTCCACGGTTCTTATGGTCCCACTTCCCTCCCACCTCTGAAATGCCTGGGAAATGCCTCCGCCAGTGCCTTCCCGTCCATCCATTTCCCATCCCAGTGCAGCCTCAGTGCATCCCCAGTGAAAGTCTTTTTTTAAATTTTTTTTTATGTAGTGTTCCATGACTCATTGTTTGCATATAACACCCAGTGCTCCATTCAATACCCATCACCAGGCTAACCCATCCCCCCACCACCCTCCCCTCTAGAACCCTCCGTTTGTTTCTCAGAGTCCATCGTCTCTCATGGTTCATCTCTCCCTCCAATTCCCCCCCGCTTCATTTTTCTCTTCCTACTATCTTCTTCTTCTTCTTCTTTTTTTTTTTTTTTAACATATAATGTATTATTTGTTTCAGAGGTACAGGTCTGTGATTCATTAGTCTTGCACAATTCACAGCGCTCACCATAGCACATACCCTCCCCAATGTCTATCACCCGGCCACCCCATCCCTCCCACCCCCCACCACTCCAGCAACCCTCAATTTATTTCCTGAGATTAAGAATTCCTCATATCAGTGAGATCATATGATACGTGTCTTTCTCTGATTGACTTATCTCACTTAGCATAATACCCTTTAGTTCCATCCACGTCATTGCAAATGGCAAGATTTCGTTTTTTTGATGGCTGCATAATATTCCATTATATATATATATATATATATATATATATATATATATATATATATACCACATCTTCTTTATCCATTCATCTGTTGATGGACATCTTGGCTCTTTCCATAGTTTGGCTATTGTGCACATTGCTGCTATAAACATTGGGGTGCACGTACCCCTTCGGATCACTACATTTGTATTTTTGGGGTAAATACCCAGTAGTGCAATTGCTTGGTCGTACAGTAGCTCTATTTTCAACTTTTTGAGGAACCTGCATACTGTTTTCCAGAGTGGCTGCACCAGCTTGCATTCCCACCAACAGTGTAGGAGGGTTCCCCTTTCTCCGCATCCTCGCCAACATCTGTCGTTTCCTGACTTGTTAATTTTAGCCATTCTGACGGGTGTGAGGTGGTATCTCACTGAGGTTTTGATTTAGATTTCCCTGATGCTGAGCGATGTTGAGCACATTTTCATGTGTCTGTTGGCCATTTGGATGTCTTCTTTGGAAAAATGTCTGTTCATGTCTTCTGCCCATTTCTTTTATTTTTTAAAAATTTTTATTGTTATGTTAATCACCATACATTACATCATTAGTTTTTGATATAGTGTTCCATGATTCATTGTTGTGCATAACACCCAGTGCTCCACGCAGAACGTGCCCTCTTTAATACCCAACACCAGACTAACCCATCCCCCCACCCCCCTCCCCTCTAGAACCCTCAGTTTGTTTTTCAGAGTCCATCGTCTCTCATGGTTCGTCTCCCCCTCCGACTTACTCCCCTTCATTCTTCCCCTCCTGCTATCTTCTTTTTTTTTCTTAACATATATTGCATTATTTGTTTCAGAAGTACAGATCTGTGATTCAACAGTCTTGCACAATTCACAGTGCTCACCATAGCACATGACCCTCCCCAATGTCTATCACCCAGCCACCCCATCCCTCCCACCCCACCCCTACTCCAGCAACCCTCAGTTTGTTTCCTGAGATTAAGAATTCCTCATATCAGTGAGGTCATATGATACATGTCTTTCTCTGATTGACTTATTTCACTCAGCATAACACCCTCCAGTTCCATCCATGTCGTTGCAAATGGCAAGATCTCATTCCTTTTGATTTCTGCCCATTTCTTGATTGGATTATTTGTTCTTTGGGTGTTGAGTTTGATAAGTTCTTTATAGATTTTGGATACTAGCCCTTTATCTGATACGTCATTTGCAAATATCTTCTCCCATTCTGTTGGTTGTCTTTTGGTTTTGTTGACTGTTTCCTTTGCTGTGCGAAAGCTTTTTATCTTGATGAAGTCCCAATCGTTCATTTTTGCCCTTTCTTCCCTTGCCTTTGGCAATGTGTCTAGGAAGAAGTTGCTGCGGCTGAGGTGGACGAAGTTGCTGCCTGTGTTCTCCTCTAGGATTTTGATGGACTCCTGTCTCACATTTAGGTCTTTCATCCATTTTGAGTCTATTTTTGTGTGTGGTGTAAGGAAGTGGTCCAGTTTCATTCTTCTGCATGTGGCTGTCCAATTTTCCCAACACCATTTGTTGAAGAGACTGTCTTTTTTCCATTGGACATTCTTTCCTGCTTTGTAGAAGATTATTTGACCATAGAGTTAAGGGTCCATTTCTGGGCTCTCGATTCTGTTCCATTGATCTATGTGTCTGTTTTTGTGCTAGTACCATACTGTCTTGATGATGACAGCTTTTAATAGAGCTTGAAATCCGGAATTGTGATGCCACCAGCTTTGCTTTTCTTTTTCAACATTCCTCTGGCTATTCGGGGTCTCTTCTGGTTCCATACAAATTTTAGGATTATTTGTTCCATTTCTTTGAACAAAGTGGATGGTATTTTGATGGGGATTGCATTGAATGTGTAGATTGCTCTAGGTAGCATTGACATCTTCACAATGTTGGTTCTCCCAATCCATGAGCATGGAACGTTTTTCCATTTCTTTGTGTCTTCCTCAATTTCTTTCATGAGTATTTTATAGTTTTCTGAGTACAGATCCTTTGCCTCTTTGGTTAGATTTATTCCTAGGTATCTTATGGTTTTGGGTACAATTGTAAATGGGATCGACTCCTTAATTTCTCTTTCTTCTGTCTTGTTGTTGGTGTATATAAATGCAACTGATTTCTGTGCATTGATTTTATATCCTGCCACCCAGTGAAAGTTTTAACAATTGCACCACTTCAGCCTGCTATGCTCCACCTTCCAGCTCCAAACTGGTGTTAGCATCTCCTTCCTAAAATCTTCCCTAGCCTCAACTATCACAGGTCTGGGGCCCTGGAAACAGATTCTGTGGTGGAGATTTGCGCGCCAGAAATCGAGTGGGGTGTGGTCTCAGAAACGGCAGTGGTCTCAGGAAACAGTAAGAGGGTAAACCAGGGAGGACTGAGCAGAGGAAGAAGGTGAACTGTGATAGGGTTGTAGCAGAGGCCTCAGCTGGTCCTGCAGCTGTCTCAAATTGAGGCAAGAGGACTTGGCATTGTGCCCCCGTCCTGACCATTCATCGGGAGGCTGCATACTCCTGGGCGAGGCAGAGGATAGTATTTGGATGGGAGGTATCTGAGTGCTTACTAGTATGAAACAATGCCTCAACTGTGAGCCATCACCGGTCAAGCCACCGGACGGCTGGGTGACTGAGTGCCCTGGTCCCGCAGTGGGGCGAGAGGTAGGGCTCTCAGTATCACAACCCCCAGGAGGGGAGAGGCAGAAGGATACCAGCTTCTCGGTGACATCCTTCGAGCTGCTGCATGGAACCCTGCCTGAAGTCACGTTTACTTTGTACTTTTCAGTTAAACATGCAAGCAAATTCTCCTTTTAGTTTAAGCCAAGTGACTCGAGCTTTCTGTCACTTGCAACGTAGAGCCGATGCATGCTCTATGGATCCGCGTGCAAACACTAACCGCTTATTGCCTTTTTGGAAACCAGAAGCTAAGATTAAATTTGTGAATTGGAAAATTTATTAGTAAAAAAAAAAAAGGTTTCGGTATAAATTCATGAGGATTCTTTCTTTCTTTCTTTCTTTCTTTTGTTGGACTGCAGTGTTACCTGTATATGCCATGGGAATTACTTATGGAAATATTTACAAACTTATACTGTAGTATAATTGGTGCTTGTTTGAGCACTTCATTAATATTTAATTTTGCACCATTTCTTGAACTAATTTATTGGCACATTTTCAGCATTCCACTGAGAGACTTAACATAAATCACGTTAATAATAAATGGCATGAGAGATTTTTATATTTCTTTTCTGAGCTATCATTTTAAACTAATTTTCTATGACAGGGCATTCTAAACGTACTATTGAAGATAAGACTTTCTTAATGTCTGCTTCAGCAGCCAACAGGAAATACAATGTGATTTTAATTACATTCATGTCTCGGATTCTGACACAGTGCTTTTCGGTATTAACTCTGTGAAGTGTACCTCTTCACAAAGGGCTTCAGCCATCCATGAAAAAACAGGCTTGCTCAGACAAGTGCTTGCAGCTAAAATGAAACCATAAAGCAAGGTCATCAGATGAAGCAAGAAGTTTCCTTGTGGGAACTGGGGCAAGACATGTTTGTCAGGGTGGCAAGGACCTAAATTCTTCGGGTGGCTGATAATTCTGTGGTCAGGCTGTCATGCTCCATCTACTTCCTGGAGAACCACCAAGTTAACTCTTTAAGCAAGTCACATTTAGCAGTAAGTCATTCAGAAGTTTTTTGGAAGACATAAGAGAAGATAAACCACCGAAAGCATGACTTTTTTTTTTTTTAAGATTTATTTATAGGCGCCTGGGTGGCTCAGTCGATTAGGCGTCTGCTTTCGGCTCAGGTCATGATCCCGGAGTCCTGGGATCGAGCCCGAGTCAGACTCTGCTCAGCAGGGAGCCTATTTCTCCCTCTCCCTCTGCCTGCCGCTCTGCCTGCTTGCGCGCTCTCTCTGTCAAACAAATAGATGAAATCTTCAAAAAACAAAAAAGATTTATTTATTTATTATTGGGGGGGAGGGCAGAAGGAGAGGGAGAGAAAGAATCTCAAGCAGACTCCCTGCTGAGCACGGAGTCTGACACGGGGCTTGATCTCACCACCCTGAGATGATGACCTGAGCCGAAACAGAGAGTCGGACGTTTAATCGACTGAGCCACCCAGGTGCCCCAGAAAGCATATCTTTCAGTGCACGTCAAGTTAAGAATTAACCTGCAGAATTTCAAAGCAAATGAACTTTCACATAGTTTAACATCCTTAAAAAACATTTTTAGCGAAGCAGATGGATATTAAAAATAAAAGCAAAAATGATATTTTTTTTTTCCTGCAATGCTTCTGCAACAGGATAGATTCTTTTGATCGCAAGTGATAATAAATCCAGTGGAGAGGGTGATGGGGGCAAAGTAAGAAGGGGAGTTCTTCCTCCCCTCTCCCATATCTTACTTCCACTTACTTCCACCCCTTGGTCCAACCAAGGGGACCCCATTGGTTTTGTGTGCTCACCAGCTTTCTCCTGCTAATAGCACCCCTTTGTTTTGGAGCAAATGCACCTGATTCCCTGTCGCCCGGGTGCGGGTGCTGTCAATCACTAGGCCCCTCCCACTTCTGCAAAGGTCGGGGGACCTAACTTAGCAGTACATCCTTCTGGACCCAGTGATTGTTCCAAGAGGCGGACATGTGACAGAGAGTGGCCAATCAGAGGCCTTCCTTCTGAAGACCTAAGGGCTCGGTCTAAAGGCTGATCTTCATAAGTGGGGTTTTCCTGAGCAATGTGATGGAAAGGAAAGTAGGCAGGATTATGGTTAGAAGCCCGGACAGGAGCCAGACTATTCCACAAAAGGAAGGAGAGCGCTGGAGGGACGTCCATGGGAAGAGTCAGGGCTGGCAGGAAAAGAGTGAGGTAACTGGGTGGGGTGGGGTGGTGAGGGGGACAGGGGTCCCAGGGAGGCAACAGGAGGGCTGGGTGATGCTCTCTCTCTGTCCCTGGTTTCTCTCCTCTCCTAGTGGGACAGAAGCCTCAGAAAGGGCTAAGGGCAAGGTGGGCTGGGAGGGCTGGGACATCTCTGGCTTCACCCTGCATGGCCAGGCCTTTGACCCCAGGCCCATCCCCCCTGGCACGCCCCTGGTGCCCGGCCCCAGATCGGGCAGCATGAAGACCCAGCTTTCGTGAAGGTTAGAGAAACAAACAAACAAGGAAGGACCAAAGGAGCAGGAAGTGGGGGACTGAGCACCGCCAGGGCCTGCGTGAAGAAGAGAGCCGTGGGGACCCCCTGACCAGGGACCGGGAAGAGATATGGGCAACAAGAAATCTGAAGAGTTTGCTATGGAGGGAGTGAATGCCAGAGCCTTCGGGATTGGCCGGGCGCAACAGCAGGGACTGCTTACCAGGGCAGCTGATACCTCTGCAGTAACCACAAAATATGACCAGAAGCCTCCTTTCTTAACAGTCTCAATGTCATCCATTTGAAAGCCACAGGCAACACTGTATTTCAAGGGAACATTTTTACTGTTATTATTTGCTATGGTTCCGGAGCTCCTGTCCTTTGCCCTGAAGAAGGTGACGCAGTTGGCAGGGTTGGAAGGGGGAGGCTCTGGGGAGGGCCTGCCTTTTGTTTCCCTGCTTGTATCCCCCCCGGAGATACCAGTCCGAAGGGCACTGGTTGCCAAGTCGTCCTGGACATTGTTGGGCAAAATTGTCTTTACCTTGTTCTTCCCCTGGGGGCTTCGAAGACAGTATTTAGGTAGGAATCAATAAAGTCTGAACCTTTACTGATATGAAACATTAGATGGAACAGTCTGGTTCAGTCTAGAAGGGATTGAAAGGGAAGGGCCTGGCACTGAACTCTGCCCCCAAGCGGGCACCAGGAGGACCTTGCGAGCCTCCCCCTCTGAGACTGGCACCGGGGGTAGGAGGGGATGGTATGTTGGCCATCTTGGTGGGGCCCAGCCATGGGGCAAGGGGCTAATGTTCATCTGATACAGTTGACCCTTGCACAATGTGGGGGTAAAGGGCGCCGACTCCCATACAGTCGAAAATCTGTGCATAACTTTTCACTCCTCCAAAAGTTAACTACTAATAGCCTACTCTTGACGGGCAGACTTATCAATAACATAAACAGTTGATTGACATATTTGGTATAGGTATTGCATACTCTGTTCTTAACAATAAAGTAAGCTGGAAAAAAGAAAATGCTATTAGGAAAATCATAAGGAAGATAAAATACATTTCCAACACTGTACTGTAAAAACATCCATGTATGAGTGGAACCATATGAGTGTTGTTCATGGGTCATCTGTGCTACGCGGCCCTTCAGAGGAGTAGTGTCCCAGCATCTGGCAGGGACTAATGACGTGACACTTGCAAAATTAAGACCCACTCTATCTGCCACCTGTCGCTTGGGCAGGTGAAAAGCCCCAGTGCCACCAAACCCTGCGTTGCAAGAGAACCAGTTCACCCTGGATGAGCTAACAATGGTGGAGCCAATGGAAGTTACTCAATCAAGAGTCTCTGGATGGTGACTGGTTGAGCCAATGAAACCCTTTTTCCTTGGGAAGGTTGAAGGCGAAACGCAGACAAAAAGAGGTGCTGGAGAAGGTCCTGAGAGACGGAAAGGGAAGAGAAGCTGAGCTAGACCCCAGCCTGCCCTCCTTGTCTGACAGATGCCTCCCCTCCCCCTACCACCCACTGCTTGAACATGCAGAGTCACAACTCCCTGCAGCCAGAAAGAGTGGGACCCACACGGCCCCTGGTCCCACCACCCCTGTCAGAAGAGGAATGCTGCTTAGCTTGGCAGGCTCGTCTGGGGAGCCTCTCTAGCTCCCAGGGCTCGCCCGGCTCATTTCTAAATGTACACCTACCATCTGTTGGATGATTCACGCCTGGCTGGAAGCAAAGTCGGGGCTTGATTTGGGTCTTTCGACTCGAATTCATTCCAAATTCAAAGGTGTCAAGCTTAGTGGCCTTAAAATTCTGGAATCATTTTGGGAAATGGGAACCTTGTACAATCTCTTGACACGTCTTCCATTTTCACAGAAATGTGAAGGAGTTTCCCCATCTGCGGTGGGGCCCCTCAGGAGCAGGGGTGGGCACGCTGGGGCAGCCCCTGCTCACACCCACCCGCCTCTTTCCTGGACCAGCTTGCTTCACCTCCTGTCCACCTTCCTCCCTCCTTTGCTTTTATGTCCCCACCCGCCCCCGCCCCATTTCAACTTCCTGCGCAGGAATTTGAGTTTATCATATGCTTAATTCATGTTGTTCCGTTATCTCTAGTCCATGCAAGGCCCCTCTTTTGTTTGTGAAAATGTATTCTCTTTTATCCACGGTCCCTTTGCTATTCTGTACCTCCTCTTCTGCCACAGGCAAATATTCCAGCAAGTGAATCTTTTCTTTATAGGTGTCCTTGTAAAAAGAGTATTGCTGCTTTGGATTTTGTATTTTTTTTTAAAGATTTTTTATTTATTTGTTTGACAGAGACACAGCGAGAGAGGGAACACAAGCAGGGGGAGTGGGAGAGGGAGAAGCAGGCTTCCCGCCGAGCAGGGAGCCCGATGCGGGGCTCGATCCCAGGACCCTGGGATCACGACCCGAGCCGAAGGCAGACGCCTAACGACTGAGCCACCCAGGTGCCCCTGGATTTTGAATTTTTTTGTGCATACATTTTAAATGTTCACAAACAGTGTTAGGTTATATATCTAGTCCTGACTCTTGTCTCACCCAGTACTATGTTTTTGAGATCTGTCCGTGTGGCTCTGTGTGCATCTTACCCACCACTTCTAACCCTGCAATGTTCTAGTGTGTGCTAGGCACTCCCCACTTGCCCCTAGACCCACTTTCCACCTTGCTCAGTGTTCTGGGAGGTGGAAATCTATGTGTTGTAACTACTATGTTCTCTCTTCTTTCAGCTTCCAGTTGGGTTTGGCCTTTGGGAGGCACCATCAGGAGATGAGAGGATAGGCAGAAGGTGAGGTCAGGATGTTTACTTGATCTGATGGGCTGGGGGAGCAGTGGCTGAATTCCTTTGCCCATGGCAACAGGCCACGGCCCATGTCCAGAGGCCACTTCCTGCTCTCTCTCCTTCAGGCACCAGGGAGGTAACAGCTCCCGGCGAATGCTCTTCCGAAGGTGCTTTGCTATCCCTTGTCAGTTTCTCCGGATGCTGCGCATCCATCATCGAAGTCCCCCCAGCTGCCCTGTTGGATCAGCGTCCTGCCTGATTCAGCAGGTACTCCCCACATTTATTCCTCTTTGCTCCACCAGCTCTGAACTCCTACATCGCCCCCAACTCCTGGCCACCAGAAACATCTCTAGGATAGACAGCCTCACTCCCCTTATGCCCCCGGCCCCCACCTTTCCAATCTCAGTGCATTCCCTTAGCTTTTGAAGCTGGAGCATCTAGGACGGTGGTTCTTCCTCATCTTTATGATCAGGTTACATGGGGCTTCTTGAGCTGGGGCAGTTCCATCCCCAGGGGATAGCTGGCAATGTCTGGAGACATTTATGATGGTCATGATTGGAAGTGGGGGGTGCTGAGGTGCTAGGGATACTGTAAATAAATTTCCTCCAATGCACAGGACAGCTCCCCCCGCCCTGCCCCCGAATGATCTGATCCAAAATATCAGTAGTGCCAAGGTCCAGAACTCAGAGTTAACATAATACCACTGTGGACGTAAGACTTAATCTTCCGTTGGGTTTTTGGTTGTTCCAGGGAGGTAACGGGAGGGCTCCTCAGATCTCGCTTGGGCTTCCATATGGAAGGAGCTTGTTAGGCTGACCTCCCTGGCCTCTCTCTCCACCCTCTTTTCCTCGTTCCTCCCAAGGGAGGAGCTGTGACTTCTCTGATTGCTGGGGGTGCGTGGGTGTGGTGGGGTGGGCAGGATGCCTTCTCAGCTCCTTCCCTTCTCCTTGGGAGCCAGCGTCCAGGGGAGGCGCATGTTCTGCTTAGTTCCTCTGGACCCTATACTACACCCTGTCTGGCTCGGCCCCTGGCTGGGGAGGACCGGTGGGCAGCGCGCGCATGACTGGGGCGCCGTGTAAGAAAACCGGTTGTCATTGCTGACCTACACCACGCTGTCCCTCAACTGCCAGTCACAAAACTGGTGTCTTGGTCACCATCTAATTTCTTTGCCAGTCCCTCATTTGGCTCAGAACTGGGGGAGGGAGGGTCATGGAGTCTAATTTATTGGGACCCTTCAAATCCCAACAGATACTAGAATATTGCTGGAGCCTTGTTCTCTGTCTCAGGCCCCTCCAGGCAGATGCCCAGTAGGGCAATGGGATTAAGAGCACTGGCGCATTGTTAGGGCCTCAGGAGTCTTCATTTGCTCTTGATGGGAGAAAACTTGACTCGGTTGAGTTTAGTAGGGGGAGGAGAGTCTGACCAATGTGGGTGGAGCTGAACTCAGGGGCACACGAGCTTGGTGGGGATCAGCACCCCTCTTCGGGTCACTATGCTTCTCTCTCCTCTGTGTTGACCACATTCTCAGGCAGCTCTCCCCTCTGGGGCTGCTAGTTGCAACCAGACCCTATATTGCAAGTTCAAGCCCAGCTGAAAACAGCACATCCCAGGCGGTGCTCTAATTCTATAGCCTCAGACACATCTGTCTCCTGGACTGCGGATTGAATTCTGGGGAGTGCACTCTGCTGGTCTCGTGCTCCTCCCCTGCAGAGCGGTAGTGCCCCCCAGGACCATGAGGGCTGACGGGGAGGAGGGATGGCTCCTAAAATGAAAATAGGGGCTAGGGCTGGAAGAAGACGGGAATGGATACCGGGAAGCATGTCCGCCACCGTCCCGTGAGCCTGCTTCCTATCCTGACATTCTGGTCCCTGGCTGTGTGATCCTGGGTAAATTACTTAACCTCTCTGAGTTTCCTGTTTCCTTTCCTGTAAAATGAGAATAATAATAGTACCCATCTCACAGCATTGCTATGAGGATTGTTTGAAATGATACATATAAAAAGACCAGCATAATGTCTTGCTAAATGGTAGATATTACCATCAAAATGGTGGACATTATGAATCTTTCTCTGGACTCTGCTTCCGGGGGTTCTCTGAGGGTGGGCATCCGGGTGAGGGAGGACTGAGAACAGGTGTTAGCTTTGTTGGGCTGAGAGGCCTTTGAGAACCCCCACAGTAAAAAAGTTGGCATGAGTTTAATGTCATTTAGGCATGAGGTCCCGATGCCATTAAAAGGATATCAGAAGGGATTCTGGTTGAAGCAAATAGATGCTTCAATTCAGAGTTAGGTGTTTGACCAAGATACCAACATGGCGGCATGATTCCTAAGGGTGTATATGAAGGGGTTGGAAGCTGCATGAGAAAGCATTTTAGAGAAAGCTTTGGCGTGCCATGAGTCCCCCTATCCACACCCCCACGAAGGTGGTAGGTAGGGGGTGCCTGCCCCTTACCTTAAGCTTAGAGGCCAACCCCTTCGAATGCTTAGTATGTGTCCATTGGAATTCAGAGACCAGGGCATCTAACTCCTGGATGGAAGACCTAAAGGGTGGGACCAGGAAGAGGTGGCAGCTTGCAGGGTTTACTGGGGGAAAAGAAGGGTGAGTGTTTCCCGTGGATCAGATGAAGCTGCTGCGGAGGGGTTGCTGCAGTCCAGTCCAAGGGGGCAAACACATCTTGGCCAAGAGATGCTAGAGACAGAAGAGGCCCAGGGCTGGGGCTGAGTTGCATCTGCCTTGTTGAGGGAGCTAATCAGAACCCAAACTGTCTCCCCCACACTGAGCCTGGATGCCAAGAAGGGAAAGCATGCCTCATGATCTCCATTAATAGGATATGGCTACCCACAGCCTTCATTCACATTTCTCTGCTCTCCTGGGACTGTGCTGCCCAAGCAAATAGTTGATTTGTTACAGGAGCTTCCAGAAAAACCTATCAGCTCTCCAGTGGGAAGCATCAACCTCTGTGCCCTAAGATTCCATGGTTCAAAAGCCAAGCCTGGCTGGTCCCCACCAATCCTGGATTGTTGTATCACGATTCTTTCCCAGTCTTTTTTTTTTTTTTTTTTGGTATATTTATTTATTTGAGAGAGAGAAAGAGCACAGTGGAGAGGAGCAGAGGGAGAGGGAGAGAGAGAAACTCAAGCAGATGGCAAGTTAAACATGGAGCCCGACGAGGGCTTGATCGCACAACCTTGAGATCATGACCTGAGCCAAAATCAAGAGTCAGATGCTTTAGGGAAATCCAAATCAAAACCTCAATGAGATACCACCTCACACCCGTCAGAATGGCTAAAATTAACAAGTCAGGGAACGACAGATGTTGGCGGGGATGTGGAGAAAGGGGAACCCTCCTACACTGTTGGTGGGAATGCAAGCTGGTGCAACCCCTCTGGAAAACAGTATGGAGGTTCCTCAAACAGTTGAAATTAGAGCTACCGTTCGATCCAGCAATTGCACTACTGGGTATTTACCACAAAGATACAAATGTAGGGACCCGAAGGGGTACGTGTACCCCAATGTTTATAGCAGCAATGTCCACCATAGCCAAACTGTGGAAAGAGCCAAGATGCCCATCGACAGATGAATGGATAAAGAAGAGGTGGTATATATACACAATGGAATATTATGCAGCCATCAAAAGGAATGAGATCTTGCCATTTGCAACGACGTGGATGGAACTGGAGGGTGTTATGCTGAGTGAAATAAGTCAATCAGAGAAAGACATGTATCACATGACCTCACTGATATGAGGAATTCTTAATCTCAGGAAAGAAACTGAGTGTTACTGGAGTGGTTGGGGGTGGGAGGGATGGGGTGGCTGGGTGATGGACATTGGGGAGGGTATGTGCTACGGTGAGCGCTGTGAATTGTGCAAGACTGTTGAATCACAGTTCTGTACTTCTGAAACAAATAACGCAACATATTTTAAGAAAAAAGAAAAAGAAGAAGATAACAGGAGAGGAAGAAAAGGGGAGTATGTCAGAGGGGGAGACGAACCATGAGAGATGATGGACTCTGAAAAACAAACTGAGGGTTCTAGAGGGGAGGGGGGTAGGGGGATGGGTTAGCCTGGTGATGGGTATTGAGGAGGGCACGTTCTGCATGGAGCACTGGGTGTTATGAACAAACAATGAATCATGGAACACTGCACCAAAAACTAATGATGTAATATATGGTGATTAACATAACAATAAAAAATTAAAAAAAAAAGAGTCAGATGCTTAACCAACTGCGCCACCCAGGTGCCCCCTTACCCAGTCTTAATCAAGCCCCCAACCCCCCTCCCCCCGCCCCACCAAGCCTGCTTTAAACCAAGCTTACAACTCTCAGTACCTCCCGACCTTACCTTTCCTTCTCTGAGACACTACCGGGTTTTGCAAGGTGGTGACCTGGTTGTGATGACCAACCGCAGTGAGCAATCTTAGGTTTGTCTTCTCAACAATACCAGTAATGCTAGTGTTTGGGGGGCCAACCTTTGACACTAGTATGGGAGATTCCTGTAGATGGGGAAGGGGCAGAGCCCCACCCCCAAAAACCCATGTTAAGTGCCAGCAAGAGGGTTGCCTTGAGATCCAATCCAGGGCCAGAGAGCGCAGCAGGCGGCTCAGCGTGACAGCAGCAGGGAAGGAAGAGCCCTCATGCTCCCTTTCTTTGCTCCTTGAGCCCCGGCCCTGGACAGTCCGGAACCTCTGCGGGCAGAAACGGAGAGGTAGGGAGGGCTTCCCAGGGTGGCTTCTCCGGAAGCAGACGCTGCGCGGGAGTTTGGCCGGCAGGACATTTCTTAGAGACGTTTATAAGGGAAGGATGCCTGAACAAGGCCAAGGGCAGGAGCCAGAGTGGGCAGAGGGGCCAGGTGAGGTGTGATGTCTCCCAGGGGGCCTGCGGGCCTCTGGCCGGTCACTGGATGTAGGGACGAGCTGCGGCGGAGGCAGAACTTTGCAGTGGGGCAGGCCCTGCGGGAAAGGACCACGCTCCCAGCACCCGGGCCGCAAGTCCCTTTGGGAGCAGAAGCTGGTGGTAGGCCTCCGTCCCCTCCCAGCTTTCTCCAGGTCGGGGCCCCAGCTGGGAGAGCAGTGTCCTCCAAAGGAAGATCCATATTTCCACCATTTTGTGGAATTTGATGTTTAATGACTAGCGTGACACTGTTTTGTGACTTGAAGGGGCTGGAGAAAGGGATGACCAGAGTTGCCAGGGGGCCCAAGTGGGTTTTCAGCCAAGGCAGGACAGAGAGGCAGTGGAAACCACTATAAAGCTGCTTTAGAATGGTGGTTCCATGGGCACCCCCACTTACTCGGTTTAAAAGGTAAACCTGTGGCGAGTAAGAGGCCCTTGGATCAAAACCCACCAGGGCCCTTGGAGAACCATGCTGGAGCCAGCCCACCAGTCCCTGCCTGCAAGACAGCTCACCCACCATTCCACAGAGATCCAGTGAGGGGCTGCACCTGTGACTGGAGCAGGTACAAGAGGAAGGAGGGAGGGGAGAACCTGACTTTGTATTTGCACACCTGGGCGCCTGGGTGCCTCAGTCGGTTAAGCGTCTGCCTTCGGCTCGGGTCATGATCTCAGCGTCCTGGGATCGAGCCCCGAGTTGGGCTCCCTGCTCAGCAGGGAGCCTGCTTCTCACTCCGCCCCCCTCTGTCTCTCATGAAAAAAATAAATAAAATCTTAAAAAAAAAAAAAAGACAGCCCCCCCCCCCCACCCGCCAATAATGAAAGAGAAAAGGCGTCATCCCCTCAGCAAGATCCAGGGGCCTGTGGGGACAACCCCTAAGTGTTGTCTGCTTGGTACGGGACCAGATCTAAGTACTGTCCTTGTTGTGGGTTTTAAATCCCTTCTGCTGCTTAATTAGGGTGGGGTTTCTTTTGTTTCCAACCGGAAGTGGCATTGGCACGGGGATGAACTGAATGGCATCCATCCAGGAACTCCTGAGCTGGGACCGCGGGGAGCTGCGTCCTGCAACGTCAGGGGACAATCGTGTGAACGTCCCGTCAATTCCTCAGGGGCCCGCCGCATTGCCACATCAAACTGGGGGGCTGAGTGTTTCCTGGCCACCTCTTCTGAGGATGTCAGGAGGAACCCTTTTCGACTGGCTTTCAGGAACGGAGGGGGGGTGGGCGTGCGGAAGGAGGGCACACAATATAACTTCTACTTTCTAGAAGAAAGTGGGGGGAGGGGTCCCTTAAATCTAAACTCTTCCTTTAAAAAAATCTATTAATAATAGGAGGCACACAGGGGATTTTTAGGGCAGTGAAACTATTCTGTTTGCTCTTATAGTGGTGGACTCATGTCATTATACATTTGCCAAAAGCCAGAGAATGTACAACACGCAGAGTGATCTCTAATGTCAGTATGGACTTTAGTTAATAATAACGCATCAATATTGGCTCAACTGTAACAAATTTACCGCACTAATGCAAGGTATCAATAAAAGGGGAAAGTGGGTGTGGGGGGGAGCAGGGTATGTGGGAAGTCCATATTTTCCATTACATGTTTCTATAAACCTAAAACTGCTCTAAAAAAATAAAGTCTATTAATTGAAACAAAACAAATCTAACACAAAGTCATATTTCTAATCCCTTCAAATGAAAACTCAGAGCACATGACTCTTTTGTGCAAAAAAAAAAAAAGAAAGAAAAATCAAAAACTGATATAAGCCCCAGTTTTCTCACACTTCCCATCAGTTATATATATATATACATACACAAGTTTTAACTGACACAGACCCCGGACTTACACGTGCAGAATCCCTCAAAGTTTGCACAAGTACACATTTTCACAGTTTGAACAATTCCATTATTTATCTTAGAAAAATCCCAGAGCCTTGGATAAATAAGTCATATCTGGAGCTCTGAGAAACGAAGCCACCTACATGTTCCTGTTTCTGGGCGGTCAGTCTCCTCCCCCAGGATGACATTCTTTGCCAAATAAGTCTTGGTTCCAACTTGGAAGTGGGGAAGTTTATAGACACACAGAACACAGACACACAGACTCATGCTTCCTGGAGTCTTAGGCTTTTGAGGTTGTCCGTGAGGCACCATTTTGACGGGCTTCCTGGGATGGGGAAGGGTGGACCACCAGGGAGGGAGTCTGGGGTCTCTGCCTGAGCTCTTTCCCTCCACTGCTTCCCTCACACCTTACCTCCAGCCCACATTGCAGGGCCCCCTCCAGGCAGGCAGCAGGGGTCTCCCTGCAAGGGCAGGCAGCCCCTCTCTGTTCTTCATCAGACTGCCAGTGCCTCTCCTGGCCTGGATCGGCGCCTTGGCCTGTGTCCTTGGCGTGTCACGCCTGTCATGCAGCCCAAACCCCATCGGCTTTCCTCGTGGGTAACATTTTGTTCTCACAGGCACGGTTTCCAGTGTTTCCCAGCTCTGTCCATACCTGGCCTAGCAGGCTCCCTGCCAACCATTTGGAGCCCACGGAGCTTATTGCCACTAAAATAGTCCTCTTCTAGCTCTGCCACGGGGCAGGGGAGGGATTTGTCTTATAAGAAATGTCTGAATAGGCATACCCCCACCTCCCCAAGAAGCTCTTGCTGTTTGGAATCAAAGTCTGTCCCCCAGCATCAGGCTCCTACCCCAGCTGCCAGACACCGAGGTCCTGGGCCTGCCTCATGTGTGCCCACCCCCAGGCCATGGGAACCTGAGCTCCACATTGGTTTGGGAGGCCACAGGGCACCCAGGTTCCCCTCATGGGCTCTGGAGCCAGGCGACATGGGTCCTGATCTTCCAGGCGCAGTTGAGTGACCTTGAACGAATTACAGAAACTCTCTGAGCCCTGGTTCTTATCTGTAGGGTGGGGATAAGAGTTACACCTACTACCTACCGTCGTAGTAAGGAGAGCACAGGGCCGGGCTCCTGCCAACAGCTGGGAGTCATAGTATCACCCCTACATTCTGACTTGTCCTCAGTTGCCCGTTCTAGAGCCTCTCCTCCCCATGTCGCCTAGGGCTGAGGGCTGGGCAGGCCTAAGCTGCACCTTTATTGACATTCCCACCCCACTAGCATACATGCACACCAGAAGGCAGCCCCTTCTCAGAGCCAAGGGTGAGATAGTCAGGAACCAAGGTCGTCCGCCGACAAGGGCTTCGTGGGGACAGCTGCCATGGCACCCTGACGGCGTTGCCCGTAATTGTCCCAGCAGGGGCGTGGAGGAGCACGGGAGGACCGGCCCTGGCCAGCCTGTCCTCGGTGGAAACCCAGGCTAGGCCAAGGCCCTCAAGAACATGGCCACACATCCTGATCAGGAACACCCTCTGCTTGCCCCATCGGTGGGTTTTGGATGAGACAGCAGGTGATTGCAGTCTCTTCGGGGATCTAATGAAGACCATCTGAACACATCCCAAATTGGGCTCTTCAGAGATACTGTTCTCCGTCTGAAACCTCTCTCAGACACATTTAGGCATGTGAACACACACACACACACACACACACACACACACACACACACACTCAGAGCCTGTATCTAAGAAACTACCACTTGGTCCTTCAATTCTTTTTTTTTTTTTTAAGATTTTATTTATTTATCTGACAGAGACACAGCGAGAGAGGGAACACAAGCAGGGGGAGTGGGAGAGGGAGAAGCAGGCTTCCCGCTGAGTAGGGAGCCCGATGCGGGGCTCGATGTGGGGCTCGATCCCAGGACCCTGGGATTATGACCTGAGCCGAAGGCAGATGCTTAACGACTGAGCCACCCAGGAGCCCATGGTCCTTTAATTCTTACCTTAAAAGTCAGTACCTAGCAGATGGGAGGCTCTGGCCCGTTTTCCCTTGACATGTCCTAGGGTGTTAACACTTTCCCAACCCGTTAGGGAGTTGGTGAGCACCATGGAGACATGTAGGCCAAGAATCTGGTGCCCAGGACATGCTTAGCCCTATCCCTGCTGCCACTGAACCCGGTCTCACCCGCCTTTGGAACTCCCTCCACCAGTTTCCATCCAGGCTGACAACTTCCGGTTCCTTCTAAGCTGAATTCCTCAAACTCGGGCCCTTGCTCAGGCACCTGATCTTCTTACAAAACTCTGGAATGTTCTGTGCACAAAGCAACAGAGAAATCCCAAAAGAAAGACCAACTGATTTGACTACGTCAAATGTAAGACTTCTGACGGTTAAAGAAACAGTAAGTTAAAGGCAAACCACAATCTGGGGAAAACATTTGCCGCCGATAGAAGGGATGAAAGAGAGTGTGTTCAACAAATATTTATGGAGGGCCTAGCACTCGCTGGGCATCGGGAGACAGAACCGAGCGGGAGCACGGTTTGTGAGGTTGTCTTATGTGTGCACACGCACCCATGTAAATGTGTGTATGCTGAGTGTGTGTGGAAGGAATTCCAGTTAGAGAGAGTCCACGTGGGACGGAACTTGGTGTGTGGGAGGGGCTGGGAGGAAGACGATGTGGCTGGACCATAGATGACAAAGGGGTAAGGCTAGGAGGGGAGAAAGGGCCTTCCGCAGGGGCCAGACCTGCTGGGCCTTGTAGACTTTTATTTTATTAATTTTTTTAAAGATTTCATTTATTTATTTGAGAGAGAGAGAGGAGAGAGAGAGCATGAGAGGGGGAATGAGCAGAGGGAGAGAATCGTCAAGCAGACTCCTGCTGAGCGCAGAGCCTGACGCGGAGCTCAGTCTCACGACCCACGAGATCAGGACCTGAGCCGAACCCAAGAGTTGGACGCTTAACCAACTGAGCCACTCAGGCGCCCCTTCTTTTATTTTTTATACTTTATTCTAAGAGCCATGATAAACCCTGGGTGGATTTTAAGCAGGAGGCAAGAAGGTTGGATTTGCCTTTTTCCAAGCTCACTGTGTGTGGCTGGTAACTGGACGGACGGTGGAGAGCAGCGTAGGGGTGGAGGTGGGGACCTTGACAAGGACAAATGGCAGTTTATGAGGTCAGGCAGGTGACAGTGCTGGCTTGGAGCAGGTGACGTAGCCTTCAGGAGGCCGCACCGGCAACAGGCAGGCAACAAGCAGGCGATGCCGCGAGAGACTCTGAGCCAGAATTACCCACGAAGCCACTCCCAGATGTGGACCCTCAGAAACACTGTTAGGTAATAAAGATTTGTTGGTTGAAAGTGCTCGGTTTGGGAGTAATTTTGAAAGCAGCAGTAGAGAAAGAATACATCCCTGACTATTGTTTTAGGCGTTTTTTTTTTTTTTTTCATTTAGCAAATCTTCGTTGAACAACCACTATTTCAACACAGAAATCATACTTTTTTTTTAAAGATTTTATTTATTTAATTGACAGAGAGAGAGACAGAGACAGAGGGAACACAAGCAGGGGGAGTGGGAGAGGGAGAAGCAGACTCCCCGCGGAGCAGGGAGCCCGATGCGGGGCTCGATCCCAGGACCCTGGGATCATGACCTGAGCCGAAGGCAGTCGCTTAACCAACTGAGCCACCCAGGCGCCCCCAGAAATCATACTTAAGAAGCAAAGCACACAGGATAGCATGGGGAATACAATCTGATTTGCATAAAAGTGGTGTGTGCAGAAGGATATTTATACACCACGATGTGTATCGCTTGCTACTTTAAATTTTCTTATATTGTCTGAGTTTCTTTACAGTGAATGTGTAGACCTTGGGGATTTCCTAGGAAAGTTGGAAGCCTGTGTGTTCAACATCAGCACTTCACACACTCTGAAACACATTCCCGGGTGTCCAGGGGGATCTGTTAAAAAGCTGAGTCTGATTCAGTAAGCTTCCAGTGGGGCCTGAGATCCTGCATTATTCTAGCAAGCTCCCATGGGATGTGGAGGCTGCCGGGCTCGGACTATCCTCTGAGTGGCCAGGCTCTAAAGCAAGCCCGGATTTGGCTCAGGGCTCCGGGTTCGAATGTTGACTCCGTCCCTAAGGTGTAGTTCAACCTTGAGAAAAACACACAACTGCTTTGGTTTCCTCTTTTGTAGAAGGAAAGGAGGGTCTGACTGTCATTGTTGGGACTTCCTCCTTTGACATTGGGCCCTCTCGGGGCCTGAAATGGGCCTAGAAACCAGCTTTTCAAGCCAGGCTCCCTGCCTCTTCATGTGAGGTGCATGGCTGGCCTCTCTGGAGCAGGCCCTGGGTCTCCCAGTCAGTGGGAAGGGGGCTCGGTTTCTGCTGTCCCACCTCCGTGTCTGGCCCCGTGGGTCTCTGTCCCCCCGGGTCTCTGTCCCCCTGTGTCCCTGCAGTCCCTCCTCTCTCCAGACGATGGCAGCAGAGGACAAGGAGCCCCAGAGGGTGGCATCCTGCCAACCGGTGACAAGTGGGCTTTTGAAACGTTTTTCCATGTTCTCTCAAATGCTTACGAGACTAACCGTGCCAGTTCTAATTCACATTTTTATTTGTTTAGGATTTAGGCTCCAGCTTTTACCCCTCCAAGAAGATTTGAAGCATTATGCTAAGTGGGAGAATTCAGGATTAAAAATAGAACAGAAGCCAGGCAGCGAGATCTTACCTTGCCCTTGAGCTGACCCTCGGGTCCTCAAGTTAGTTTTGAGTCTCAGGGAGGGTGAGGCCAAAGGAGAAGCACGGGGCCTTCGGGGCCAGGAATGGAGGAGGTGCCCGCACGGGGCGAGCCAGCCCGAGTCACAGCTAGGCTGGGACCCGGAGGCTCATTTTTCCTTGCTAGCCTCACAGTCCAGGGGATTCTTAGCTCATTTCTCATTTTACAGAGGTGGGAACAGATTCAGGGAGGCCAGCATGGTGACCACGGGCCCCTCAGCTTAAGTGGCAGAGCGGGGACCTCTCCCCTACCTCCCTCTGTCTCCCTCTAGGGACACGGTATTCATTTTCTGGTCCAGCGGCCATACCCACCATTGCAGAAAGGTGTTTTGGTTTTTGTTTTTATTCCTTGAGCATACGCTCATCGGAGTGTGTCCAATGACTCAGCCTCACAATGAGTGGTGGTTTGCACAACGGTTGCACAGATGGGCGTGTGGCACATGGCGTCAAGGGCCGAGGATAACAAGCCAACTTGGAATTCCTGGAGATGGAGAGAAACTGGTTCAGTCCTATTGTCTTCCGATGGTTTCCTCCCCTCTGGCCACACTGGCCTCCTGCACGTTCCTCCAACATTCCGGACACGCTCCTACCCCTGGGCTTTCGTACCTGCTGTCCGTCTGCCGGGAACGCGTTTCCTTGATAACATCAATGCTCCTGCCTTCACCTCCTTCAAGTCTTGGCTCTAAGGAGTCTTCAAGGGGCCTGCCCGCACCTTCTGATTAAGAGTCGTACCCCCTTGGCCCCACAACCCCGGTCCCCCTGCCCTTGCCTTACGCTTTCCCAGTGTTCATCAGCTGGTAGCATGCTATACCATTTATTTACGTATGATGCCTACTTATTTATTCATATGCTTACTCTGTTGCTGTTAGGATTCTATTGAATAATAATAATTTGCAATCGAATCTTTATGATTGCCATTTATTGTCTTGCCTTCAAGAAGGTAGGGCTTTTTGGTATTTTGTTCCCTGTTGTATTTACTGAGTCTAAAATAGTGACTGCCATGTTGAGTAGGAACTCAACAATGAATGAATGAATGAATGAGTTACCCTGATAGTTACATGTCAGACACACACTAGATCTATCAGGGAAATACTGCCCAGTGGACAAGTGACTCACATGTGAAATCTGTATGTGCACATGTGGCCAACACGTGCGGGATGTGTCACCCACGCTGGCGGGCGCTGAACCAAAACATGACAGAGGGAGCATGCAGTGAGTGTGTAGACACATGTAAATCAAGTGACAGGACATAAAAGACATGGGAGGGGAAGGGGGTGGCCCCCAGGCCGAGTCTACCGAAGTACACGTGACGGATCAGAGGGGTCAGGGGGCAGACACACGGAGAGAGAGCCTCGTCGCAGTCCGGTAGGAATACTACTGCCCGTACCTCCGAGCCGTCTTCATTACCTCACAGAAACAGATGCCCTTCCCAAACAAACAGCTTTCACTTTCTCTTCAAAAAATAGAATTCCCACCCCCCATGCCTGAAATCTCTTATGCCTGGACCCTCTTCCCGGAGTTTAAAGATTTTATTTTTATTTTTTAATTTTAATTTTATTTTTGCCCTGGGCCTTTTTGGCAATCTGTGGAAGTCTATGGACCCCTTGTCAGTAAAAATACATAAATGCACTTTGAATGTATAACATAAAAGACATTGGAACAAAGAAACAGATTGTATTAAGATACAATAGCCAAAATATTTGGAAAAACTGTAATAAAATAATGCATATGCCTCTTTATAAAAATACTAAATAAAGAGATCTAGCAGTGAGTCTCATAACTAACTTAATCTTAAAGTAGTTCTGAGTATAAATGATATTTCCAGACACTGGCAATGCCTGTAAGGTGAGACACAACCTCTGTGGTTTCTGTGGGACAGACACATCCACAGGTCCTGCTGTGTTAATATCTCCGTGGCTCGTGGCCTAGTTTCATGCCAAATTGCAGGTAGAGGTTTGTGAAAATCAAGGTATAATAGCTTTCCCATTTCAGTTCGCAGACTCCCTGAATTCCATCCAGGAAACTATTGGGGGTCCGTGGACCTCATTGTTCAAACCTGCCTTCCAGCCACCCGACGGAACTGTAAAAAGCAGCTTGTGAAAATAGTCTATCCTGGCTATGGGAATTCAGCTTTAAGACTCTTCCCCATCGAGGAGATAAAAGGTTTAAATCTCGGTGAAGAGGAGCGGCATACCGGCAAGGCTTGATTCTGGCTGGGTCTGGAAGGAGGAGGAAACAGAAGGTCTTCATCAACAGTCAGGCATTTTGCCATCTGCTTGCGAGCTGTCGACACTGATCACGGCAGGAGGCCAGAGCCAGTGGGGGGGCAGCCTACCCCTTGTGGCCAGGATTGGGAAGGGCTCCCCCATGGAGATTGAGCTGGAGTCCTCCACGAGCCTTGGGGGTCTAGTACAGAGGGCCTGGTGAAGTGACATCAAAGAGGAACTACAAAGGAGGGGAAGCCCCAGGAGGAAGATGGTCAGCCTGGCAGGTTGTGTCCAGGTGCTCTGGGGAACCTGGCTAGAACAGATCACTGTCACTGAGGAGTTCTGAGGGACTGCCAAGCGCTCTTGACATTGAACCCATCCAGTTCTCACAGCTCATTGTTAGGATTCCAGAGGCTCCCCAAGGCTTTCTCCTGTGTCTGGGACTGAGAAGCTGCCCTGGGGAGTCCTGATGTTTCCCAGGTTAAAGGAGAGTTGTGCAATTGATCCATTCCCATTTCTGGTGTGAGCATGGTGTGATCCATGGAAAAATAAATATGACTGTCCATCCTGGATTTTCTAGGAGAGTTCTGCTGGTATAGATTGCCTGCCATTATCGGAATATACGTCCCACAGGTGAATGGATAAAGAAGATGTGGTATATATATAATGGAATATTACTCAGCCATCAAAAAATGACATCTTGCCATTTGCAATGACATGGATGGAACTAGAAAGGTATTATGCTAAGCGAAATAAGTCAATCAGAGAAAGACAATTATCAGATGATTTCACTCATAGGTGGAATTTAAGAAACAAAACAGAGAGCATAGGAGAACAGAGGAAAAAATAAAGCAAGATGAAATCAGAGAGGGAGACAAACTGTAAGAGACTCTTTTTTTAATTAATTTATTTTTTAATGTAGTGTTCCATGATTCATTGTTTGCATATAACACCCAGTGCTCCATTCAATACGTGCCCTCTTTAACACCCATCACCAGGCTAACCCATCCCCCCACCCCCCTCCCCTCTAGAACCCTCAGTTTGTTTCTCAGAGTCCACAGTCTCTCATGGTTCAAAAAGACTCTTAAACATAGGAAACAAACTGAGGGTTGCTAGAGGGAAGGGGGTTGGGGGATGGGGTAACTGGGTGATGGGCAGTAAGGAGGGCAAGTGATGTAATGAGCACTGGGTATTATATAAGACTGGTGAATCACCGACCTCTACCTCTGACACTAATAATACATTATATGTTAATTAATTTAATTTAAATAAATTTTTAAAAAAGAATAGATGTCCCACTTCTGGGTATGGGAAGTGCAATAACCACATACATGGATCAGGTTAATGTTTTGGAGATGGAGGACATTTGTTTTGCTATATGGAAACTTTTGCTCGGTTTGTGAATTGTATCTGTTGGCCCAGAATCAAGCAGAATCACTTTTACAGAGACTATTACTCCCTGGGTTAGGAAAAGCACCTTGACATTTTTGTTCATGGAAAGCAAGACCTCAGAGTAGTGGAGAGTCTTAGATAAAAAGAATTAAATGCTCTTCAGAGTGGGCTGCAGGCTGCAGTTTGGGGCTCTTTTGGGAACACAAGGAGAAGAAGAGAGACCCAGCTGCAGGTGGGGCCCAGGGAAACCCCACGTGAGGCAGACCCGAGCTGGGAGGGCTGGAGTCTCGAGGTCAGGGATGATTGATATGCATCATGTACGTGTTTGAAATGTAACCCTCTGGCAGGTTCTGTGTGGTGGGGGGTGGGGATTGGGGCTGCCTAGAACTTGCCCTCTGCCCCAGGAACCCACCAAAGTACCATGTGACTGTGGCAGGCTCAGAGAGCACCAGAGGGCAGCGGCTGGGAGATTTCAGGGATTGTGGCTTTTCGGGGCACCCCGAATTACCGGAGTGTTGGCCAAGGGATTCTGCCTGTCCTGGGTAAACATCTGCCATGTCCTCAGTAGCTTTAAGTGAGGCTCACCAAGCAACTTGTCCTTCCAGCCACTTCTTCCTGAAACCCCCCTCCCTCCCCCCGGCACAATTGCCTCATGGGGCTGTTAAAGGCTTCTTCCAGCAAGGTCCCTAGGGTGGAACTAACAGGTGGTTCTGGAGACCAGTTCTTGCTTGTCTACACACACCATCTTGCCACATGTTTCCAGTCCAGGCTCTTAGGTCATCTATGTAGCAGTGACCGCTGTGTTCCCGCATATATATCACGTGACCTGCCAGGGCCCATCACCCTTGTTACCCTTCAGGGAACGTCGCATACACACGACTTTGTCAGTGGGGCTTGGGAGGTGGGAAGCAGGTGGGAGCTTGTTGAGGGTAGGGGGAAGGAACAGGAGGAGAGCGCCAACTACAGGACCTCACAGAGCTGGCGAGGTGGTGCCATCATGCAGAGACAGGCATCTGGACCTCCCCCCTCAAGCCATCTTATAAGGGTGACCTCAGAAGCCTGGAAGGCTTGGGGACCCATGGGCAGCCGACCCTTGAGTGGGTCTCGCCACCTCCCGTAAACCTTGGTTGGGAGGATATTTATTGGCTCAGTTTAAGCTGAATCCTGCATGAGAGTTTTGCAAAGAGATAAGGATCTCCTTTGATCCCTCTTCCTTGTGTGAGAGTTCAGCCACAAATAGCGTGGTGTCCTTTTAGTTCCTACCTCTGACAAGGTTGACTTTGTTCTTCCCATTCTCAATTTCCTGTGCTGACCCTCCAGGTCCTAGGTCTCTAGTTATGTTTTGGTGGTCTTCTATTTTTATGCTTTTCCCTTTGTTCTGCCGATAGGAGGTACAGAGGCATTTCCCTCCAACTGAGGGCTTTGGAACTCTCCTACAGGCTTTAGAAATGTCACATGGCACTGCAGTAGCAGCAGCTGGGCAGAAACACATGGGAGATACAGTCTGGAAACTCAAGATTTAATTCTAGCCCAGCCACTCACTCACCTCGCGGCCTTTGGGATGTCAGAGCCTTTCTCAGAATCTGTTTCTTCATCTGTAAAATGAGGGAGTGGGTCCAGTAGGTTACTCTGGGCTCTTTGGGTTGCAAATGACAATAAACCAACTCACGCTAGCTTGAGCAAAGTGGGGACTATTAGCTATTGGTTGCCAAAGAAGAATGGAGTGGCCAGGCTATGGGAAGGCAGCTGGACCTCAGGAACAAATGGAGCCAAGCATTTAATGGTCATCAGGACTTTCTCTCTGTCTTCTGTCTCCATTTTCTTTTGAATGTTGACTTCTTTCTTTCCCACTCACCAGGTTTCTTCACGTAGTGGCCAACATGGGCCCCGTGGTTCCAGGTCCTCCATCTAACAGCTGGGCTACCTGAGCAATCCAGAAATTAGAGAGACAGCACTGAGTTTCAAGTCCAAAATTCTCATGGGCCCAGGCTGGATCAGTGCCCACCTTGAACTGGTCAGCTGTGGCCAGAGAGGCAGAGCTACTTAGTGAAAAAAATGGCTGCTTCCTAGTCTCACGGTGATGATGTGAATGGGGAAGGGGGTGCGGGTGGAGACAGATCCAAGAAAATCTAGGGGAAGGGACATATGGGAAAATATGCAGTATAGTAAGTTTGCAGTTTGTTAATGAAAGTTCTGCTATTGCTGTGTCAACACAGCAAAAACTGTTTTCTTGAGTCTCAAAGTTCTTAACCACCTTTGTTCTGAGAAAATGTTGGCAGGAAACTAAGCAAGTTTTGAGTAAGTTATTGGTCAAATCTCAGCTAACACAATTGATTTTCTCAAACAGATACAATTAAAATACAATCCTGGTAAGAGGATTCTGTGAAGATCGAGCAGGAAGCAACAGAAATCTATCTCCTCACCTAGACAACAACTGGGCTGGCAACCACTGTCTGATGTAACTGTTTTGGAACTCTGGAGTCCATTAAAGGCTTGCAAGTTCCAGGGGAAGACTCAGGCAGTAAATTGCAGTCAATTTCAGTCAATTTCAGCTCTTAGCACAGTAGCAGCAGCTCATCCCCACCCCCATCCAGGTGGCAGGCAGCTGTGCATGTGTTCCCAGAGCGGCTTGCACACAGCTTGTGGGAACCCCAGTGGGCAAAAAGGACCCTATCCTCCAAATATCAGAGATCTGTGCTCTGACTGCTGATTGCTGTGTCTGATCTCAGAGGCACAAAGAGGGCCCCTCCTAGTAACACAACACCTACCAAAATGAAATAATGAAGAAGTAGAAAATTTGAATAGATCTATGACTAGTAAAGAGTTTGCATCAGTAATCAAAAATCTTCAGGTGAAAAAAAAAAAAGCTCTGGACCTGATGGCTTCACTGGTGAATTCTACCCCATACTCAGAGAAGAACTAATACCAATTCTTCTCAAAAATTTCCAAAAACAATGATGAGGAGCGAACACTTCCTAAGTCATTCTATGAAGTCGGCATTACCCTGATACCAAAGCCAGACAGAGACACTGTAAGAAAACTACAGACCAACATCCCTTATGGACATTGATGCAAAAATCCTCAATGAAATACTAGCAAACTTAACTGAGCAGCATATTAAAAAGATTTTACACCATGACCAAGTGGGATTTATTCCTGGAGTGCAAGGATACATCAACATATGAAGATCGATTGATGTCATACACCACATTAACAGACTGAAGGGAAAAACATACATGATTATTTCTGCTGTTGCAGAAAAAGAATGTGACAAAATTCAACAGTTTTTCATGATAAAAACCTGCAACAAATTGGATTAAAGGAAACGATCTCAACACAATAAAAGCTATATATTAAAACCCACAGGATTCACAGAACTAGAACAAAAGGATCCTAAAATTTGTATGGAACCACAAAAGACCCCAAATAGTTAAAGCAATCTTGAAAAAGAAGAGCAAAACTGGAGGTATCGTAATCCCAGATTTCAAGATACACAGAAAAGCTGTAGTAATCAAAACAGTAGGGTACTGGCACAAAAATAGACACGTAGAAAAAAATATAGACCCATAGATCAGAGGGACAGGTTAGAAAGCCCAGAAATAAACCGATGATTATGTGGTCAGTTAATCTTTGACAAAGGAGGCAAGACTATGCAATGGGAAAAAGACAGTCTCTTCAACAAACGGTGCTGGGAAACTGGACAGCAACATGCAAAGGAATCTGGACCACTTCTTACACCATACACAAGAATAAACTCCAAATGGATTAAAGACCTAAATGTGAGGCCTGAAATCATAAATATCCTAGAAGAGAACATAGGCAGTAATTTCTCTGACATCAGCTGAAGCAAGGCTTTTCTAGATATGTCTCTTAAGGCAAGGGATAAAAAAAAAAACCTATTGGGATTGCATCAAAATTAAAAGCTTCTGCACAGCAAAGGAAATAATCAACACAACAAAAAGACAACTTACTGAATGGGAGAAGATATTTGAAAATGACATAGCAAATAAGAGATTAGTATCCAAAATATATAAAGAATTTTACAAGTCAATATCAAAAAACCAAAAAATCCAATTAAAAAGTGGGCAGAAGACATGAACAGACATTTCTTCAAAGAAGACTTACAGATGATCAACAAACACATAAAATGATGCTCAACATCATTAATCATCAGGGAAATGCAAATCAAAACTGTGATGAGACATCACCTCAAACCTGTCAGAATGGCTAAAATAAAAAACACAAGAAACAACTAGTGTTGGCAAGGATATGGAGAAAAAGGACCCTCATGCACTGTTGGTGGGAATGCAAACTGGTGCAGCCACTGTAGACAACAGTATGGAGGCTCTTTAAAGATTTAAAAATAGAATTATTATAGGATGCAGTAATTCCACTACTGGGTATTTACCCAAATAATACAAAAACACTATTCACAAGAATATATGCACCCCTCTGTTTATTGCAGCATTATTTACAATAGCCAAATGAACAAAGAAAAAAGAGACAAACAAAAAAGCCAGACTCTTAAATGTAAAGAGCAAACTGGTGGTTACCAGAGGGGAGATGGGTGGGGGGATGGGTAAAATAGGTGAAGGGGATTAAAAGTGCCAAAAAACCCACTATGACATCGCGGCTTTCTTTATACTGAAGCTTGGGTGGTGATGTCACAAACACAGAACTGAGTCTAAACTTATAACTGCATCCTGAAATGAAGTGTGAAGCTTTTGTTCCTTTTATTGTCAAATAGTTTTATCCAATCAGTTGGGTTTGAGAAAAAAAGAACCCACAGGGAATATCATATTCAATGGTGAAAGACTGAAAGCTTTCCCTTTAAGATCAGGAAGAAGTCAAGGATGTCTGCCTCTGACACTCCTCCTCAACATAGTACTAGAAGGTCTAGCCAGAGAAATTAGGGAAGAAGAAGAAGTAAAAGGCACCCAACCTGGAAAAGAAGAAGTAAAATTATCTCTGTTCACAAATGACAGGATCTTATATGTAGAAAACCCTGAAGATTTCACAAAAATGATTATAACTAATAAACAAATTCAGCAAAGTAGCAGGATAAAAGTCAATACACAAAAACTGGTAACATTTCTATATACTAGCAGTGAACAATCTGAAAAGGACATTACAAAAACAGTTCCATTTGGGCGCCTGGGTGGCTCAGTCGTTAAGCGTCTGCCTTCGGCTCAGGTCATGATCCCATGATCGAGCCCAATCGAGTTCCGCATCGGGCTCCCTGCTCCGCGGGAAGCCTGCTTCTCCCTCTCCCACCCCCCCTGCTTGTGTTCCCTCTCTCGCTGTGTCTCTCTGTGTCAAATAAATAAATAAAATCTTTAAAAAAAAAAACCAGTTCCATTTATAACAGTATCAAGAAGAATAAAATACTTAGGGATTAATTTAACCAAGGAGGTGAAATACTTATACAATGAAAACTACAAAATATTTCCGAGAGAATTTAAAGAAGATATCAATAAATGGAAATACATCCCATGTTCATGAGTTGGAAGACAAATGTCTATACTACTCAATCTGCATACTCAACACAATCCCTATAAAAATCCCAATGATGTTGGGGTGCCTGGGTGGCGCAGTTGGTTAAGTGGCAAGATTCTTGGTTTCAGCTCAAGTCTTGATCTTAGGGTCGTGGGATGGAGCCCTGTGTTGGGCTCAGCACTTAGCATGGAGTCTGCTTGGGACTCTCTCTCTCTCCCTCTCCTTCTGCCCCTCCCCCTGTGCTCGCTGTCTCTCTCTCAAATAAATTTTAAAATCCCAGTTATGGTTTGTTTTTTTGTTTTTTTCAGAAATAGGAAAACCCATCCCAAAATTCACACAGAATTTCAAGGGACTCTAAAGAGCCAAAATAGTCTTGAAAACCAAGGACAACCCTGGAGAACTCACATGGCCTCATTTCCAAACCTACTACAAAGCTATAGTCGTCAAAGCAATGTGGTACTGGCATAAAGACAGACATATAGACCAATGGGATGGAAGAGAGAGCCTAGAAATAAACCCTCTCATACAGGGTCAAATGATTTTTGAGGAGGCTGCCAAGACCGTTCAATGGGGGAAAAGATAGTCTTTCAACAAATGGTGCTGAGAAAACTGGATCTGCACATGCAAATGAATGAAGTTGGAGCCACACTTAACATCATGTGCAAAAATTAAGTCAAAATGGAGGAAAGACCTAAATGCAAGACCTAAAACTGTAAAACTCTTAGAAGAAAGCATAAAGCAAAAGCTTCATGACATTGGCTTTGGTAATGATTTCTTGGATAGGACTCTAAAGGTACAAACAACAAGAGAAAAATAAACAAAGTGAACTTCCTGACAATTAACATTTTTTGTGTGTCAAAAGACAATATTGGGGGGCGCCTGGGTGGCTCAGTTGTTAAGTGTCTGCCTTTAGCTCAGGTCATGATCCCGGGGTCCTGGGATTAAGCCCCACATCGGTCTCCCTGCTCAGCCGGGAGCCTGCTTCTCCCTCTCCCACTCCCCCTGCTTGTGTTCCTGCTCTTGCTATCTCTCTCTCTGTCAAATAAATAAATAAAATCTAAAAAAAGGACAATATTGGGATGCCTGGGGGCCTCAGTCAGTTAGGCATCTGCCTTCGGCTCCAGTCATGACCCCAGGGTCCTGGAATCGAGCCCTGCATCCGGCTTTTTGCTCAGCAGGGAGCCTGCTTCTCCCTCTCCCTCTGCCTGCCACTCCACCTGCTTGTGCTCTCTCTCTCTCTGTCAAATAAATAAACAAAATCTTTTTTTAAAAGCAGGAAAAAAGAGACAATATCAAGAGTAACAAGGCAACCCACTGAATTTGAATAAATATTTGCAAATCATATATCTAATAAGGAATTAATACCCAGAATATATACAGAACTCCTAAAACTCAAAAACAAAAATGCACGCAGCCTGATTTTAAAATCGACAGAGGGCTGGGGCACTTCGGTAGCTCAGTTGGTTAAGCATCCCACTCTTGATTTCTGCTCAGGTCATGATCTCAGGGTTGTGAGATTAAACTCCATGTAGGGCTCTGTGCTGGGTGTGGAGTCTGCTTAAGATTCTCTCTTTCCCTTTCCCCCCAAGCCCTGCTTATCTGCAGTCTCTAAATAAATAAATAAATAAATAAATAAATAAATAAATAAGTTAATAAAATGAACAGAGGGCTTAAACAGACCTTTCTCCAAAGAAGATTTACAGATGGCCAAAAAAGCACATGAAAAGATGCTCAACATCACTAATCATTAAAGAAATGGAAATCCAATGAGATACCACTTCACACCCATTAGGATGGCTACCGTAAAAAAAAAAACAAAAAAAAACAGGATATGAGGGCAATTTGGCTGGGACATCTGTCACCCTATTGATCGCCAGGGTTGATGAGGGCTGATCTGGCTGGCTAGCCGGGTGTCGCCTCCCAGCCCTCACTGCTCTATGTGCATCCCTCCTGAAGCTGCTTGCTCCACAGAAGAGGATGCTCTTCCCTGGTAGAGGGGGACGGTTCCTCCAGTCACCAGTTATACCAGTAGCTGCGTTCTCCTGCTAGAACCTCCAAACAAGCTCTCAGGATCCATTTGTAGGAGAACGTCGGATAGTCAAACTTCCAAGGCTCCAGACACATCTAGATGAGGTGCTGCATGTGGCTGTCTGCCTTTCAAACAAACAAACAAAGAAACAAAGCCAGAAAATGAGTGAAGAAATGAAAACCTTTGTGAACTGTTGGTGGGAATGTAAAATGGTACAGATATGGTGGAATAGAGTATAGCAGTTCTTCAAGAAACTAAACATAGAGGGACATCCGGGGGGCAAAGTCTGTTGAGCATCTTACTCTTGGTTTCAGTTCAGGTCATAGTCTCAGGGTCGTGGGATCGAGCCCCGCGTCGGGGTCCGCTCTCAGTGTGGAATCTGCTTGAGATTCTCTCTCCCTCTCCATCTGCCCCTCCCCCCAGCTCATGCTTTCTCTCTCTCTCTCAAATAACTAAACAAATCTTAAAAAAAAACAAACAAACCTAGGGACGCCTGGGGTGCTCAGTCAGTTAAGCGTCTGCCTTCGGCCCAGGTCATGATCCCAGGGTCCTGGGATTGAGTCCCGCATCCGGTTCCCTGCTCCTCAGGAAGCTTGCTTCTCCCTCTCCCACTCCCCCTGCTTGTCTTCTCTCTCTCACTGTGTCTCTCTCTGTCAAATAAATAAAATCTTTTAAAAAATTAAATAAAAAATAAATTTAAAAAACACCTAAACATAGAATTATCATATGATCCAGTAATTACATTTGTGGGTATATACCCAAAAGAATTGAAAGCAAGGTCTTGAAGAGTTATGTGTACAGCAAGTTCAAGGCAGCACTATTCACAATAGCTACAATGTGGAAGCAACCCAAGTTCCATCAACACATGAATGGATACGCAAAATGTGGTATATGCATACCATGGAATATTGTTCAAGCTTAAAAAGGAAGGAAATTCTGACACATGCGACAACATGGATGAAACTTGACGAGTAAAATACTGAGTAAAATAAGTCAGACCCAAAAGACAAATAAACTGTATGATTCCACTTTTATGAGGCACTTAGTCATATATGAGTGGTCAAAGTCACAGAGGCAGAAAGCAGGATGGTGGTTGCCAGGGACTGGGGGAAAAGAGCAAGAGAATGGAGAGTTACTATCCAATGGGTATAGTTTTACAGATGAAAGGAGCTATGCATTTGGATGGAGTCCCCACAAGGATGTGGTGATGGCTTCACGACATCACGAATGCAGTTGATCCCACGGAACTGTACACTTAAAAATGGTTATGGTAAATTTCATGTTCTGTATTTTTTACCACAATAAAAAAAATTGGAAACGAAATTGGAAAAATGAACAAAACCACAACAAAAGCAACCGAACGGCACAAGCAAGCTGGGAAGGGGATGAGATGGAAGAATAAGACTTATTTATATTATGTTTTAGTTCAGAATTCCACAAACTATAGAAGTTGGTGACTATGTGTATATATACACGAACACACACATATATATATCTCATGCCCCATGGAGATGCACCCAGATGACCAGGAAACATCCCTGAAGTTGAGGTCTTCTTCCTCTTGTCTCTGTGTCTCTGTGCGAGCAGGAAACACATTTGGTGACAAGAGAGTCATGGTCAGGTGTGAAGGAGGGAGAAGATCGATTCAACTTTGCATTCACCACTGCGGTGGAGCGTGTGCGAATTACATACTCCCACGCCCAAATTCCTAGTTTAAATGAACTGCAAATTAACAAAAGCAATAAACGCGGCTTTGTATTGGACCCTGGGCACATACACTGAACCTAAATTTGACCTAACGACCTTTAACAACATAAAAAAAACTCTTGAATGTGGAGGCAGGAAATCGATTTTTTAAAATAATTTTTTATTTCGAAATCATTGCAGATTCCTAGGAAGTGACAAAGATAGCAGGAAGAGGTCCCAGGTTCCCTTTGCCCAGTTCCTCCCAGTGGGTACATCTTACCCGCAGTCTCTAAGTCAGGAAACGGACTCTGGGACAATGTACGTGTTTGTCATTTTATCACCCATGTGGACCTGTTGTAACCACCACTGCAAACAAGGTACAGAGCCGATCTGCCACGACAAAGACATCGTTCCTGCCACTTCTGCATAGTTACACCCACTCCCTCCCACTCCCAACCCCACATCACCCCTGACCATTGGCACCCGCTAATTCATTCTCTATCCCTATCACCTTGAGGAGACTGAGTTTTATTTTTTTTTTAAGATTTATTTATTTTTGAGAGAGAGAGAGGGAAGGCATGTGCACGTGCACAGGGGGGAGGGAGGGGCACAGGGAGAGAGAGAACCTCAAGCAGACTCCCCGGTGAGTGTGGAGCTTGACACAGGGCTCCCTCTCACAACCCTGAGATCATGACCTGAGCCGAAATCAAGAGTTCAACACCCAGGCGCCCGGAGGAGACTGAGTTTTAAATCCAACTTTTGGTCCTGCCCACTGTGTGACCTTGGATAAGTCACGTCTCTTTTCCAGACTTTGTTCATCTCATCTATAATAAGACGAGGTTGGACTACATCAACATTTCTCTCAAATTTCCGTAGGATGATAGGATTCTGAAGTTCCACAGGGATTAGGAGAAAGAAAATGGGTTTTATGGTGAAATAAACTACATCCAAGGAGCTCCTTAACCTGGGTGCTTCTCTTGGGGGAACTTCTGAGCTTTGCTTTTGAGGTGGCCACGAGCACGGTGGCCACAGGGTGAGTCAGTCAACAAAGAGTGACGACTACCACACGGGCATTATTTTAGACTTTGGATGGGACAGGGAACGTGGCAAAACACTGTCCCTGAGGAGGCTGGGTCCAGAGTGGGGAAACAGACTGTGAACACATAGGCACACAGATAAATAAGAGGCTTCCCAGTACTGTGAAGCATGGTAAGGAGGAGAATGGGGCGCTGTGAGTGTAATAGAGTGGGGTGGTCAGGGAAGGCTTCTTGGAGAAGGTGACAGCTGAACTGGAATGAAGATGATGAAAAGGTGGCCGCCATGGGAAGAGTAGGGGAGAGGCTGAAGGAAGGGGGACAATTCCAAGCAGAAAGGCCATCAAAGGCCCTGGGCCAGGCTGATTTGGGACAGTCAAGGCTCAGAGAGAGGGAATGCAGTGAGGAGGGAGGGGAGAAGAGGTGATTTCGGAGGGTATGAGAGGGGCCACACCTGGTAGGTCCTGAAGGCCACAGTCAGGGATTTGGAGTTTATTCTGACTGCAATGGGCAACCAGCAGCAGCTTCCAAGCAGGGGAATGATGTGTCCTATTTGGGCTTTAGAAAGATCTCCCTGACTTCAGTGTGTAGGATGAACAGCAGGGGCAAGACAGACGCAGAGCAGCGGAGGCAGGATGCCAGTTGGAATGTCACTGGGATGGCCTAGGCTAGACTTGACCAAGTCTCAGTCTAGGGCTAGAACGGTGAAATGGTGAAAAGTCGTATGGGTCTAATTTAGAAGCAGGATGAGAGGGTAAGAGACAGAGGGAAGTCACAATCACTGGTTTTTGGCCTGAGCAGCGGGCCGGCTGCCATCTATCTATTTAGGGAGGGACAACTTGGGAAGGACTCGGATTTGGGGCGGGGCGGAAGGAAGCTAGAAGCTAGCGGTGGCTGTGGTGTGTTCCTTCGGTGTCCAAGTGGAGGTAGTTGAACGGAAGTTAAAGACAGAAGTCTGCAGTTCAAGGGAGAAGCCTTGGCCAGAGTTAAAGATTTGAGATCTGTTGGACAGTAGATGGTCTCTGAAGGCACAGAACCGGATGAGAGCCACTACGGGAGGGAGTGAAGATAAGAACGGAGCCAAAGTCAACTTGGGTCCCTCACACCAACTATCATTCAAAGAAGGTGGAGGAAGGGGGGGAAAGCGAAGGAGCCCGAGAGGGAGCTGTGGGCGAGTAGGAGGAAACCCAGGGAGGGTGGTGTCAGGAAAGTCTGGGAAAGAAAGTTTTTCCAGAAGGAGGAAGCAACCAAGTGTGTCAGATGTCACTGACAGACGGAGTACATGAGGCTAGAGAATTGACTTTTGACTTCGGCAAAATGTAGGTCAGTGGTGATGTGGACAAGAGTCACTGCGGGTCAATGATGGCGACAAAGGGCTGGCTGGAGCAGTATGGGATGGGAATGGGGGAGGGGAGGGGCATGGAACAGCAGGCCCGGGAATGAGAGTATCAGGGCAGGGCTTCTCTAAGATGGGCAATGAGGCGTACTTATGCCCAGAGGATAATGACAAAGGTCCACTCATGAGGGAGACATGGCTGATGCAGCATCACTTCGGGAACCAGGTCCTGAGAGGGTACGAGGGGTGGAGCCCAGAGGGGGGATGTCAGGTGTCAGGTGGTTCTCCTGTGACTGTATCCATTTTGGTCTCTGAAGTCTGTGGCACCATCACCAGCTGAAATTGAGGCTGGGAGTGTGGAAGATTCAAAGAGAGGAGAAGGTATAAATTGGTCATCTCAAGAGTGAGGATGGGAAGCTTCGAAGGCGTGTTGGAGGAGTTGAGGGCCCGCTTGGGATCTGCAGTTTTGATTCTAAAGTGAGTTCAACTGCATAGGTGTGCTGCTTCTTGAGCAAAAGCTGGACCCAACCAGAGTCTGGGGTTTTGCCGGGTGAGAACGACGGATGGAGAAGGGGGTCAAGGGGTTAGAACCAGGACAGTGATGATCAGGCTGGATCAAGGACTCCAGGTTGGGTAAGGAGGCCAGTGAGGATGTGGGGGATGGCACTGCAGGGGGGCTAAGCCTTGGAGGGCTCCTGGGCTCAGAGAATTGCTGCCATGGGGCTAATGCAGCGTCTGAGCTGGAAGAAGAGGAGGTGGTGTTCAGGGGGGCGGGAGGTTTGAGGGATGACACGCGGGAGTGTGTGGCTGATATGCGGGTGGAGGCAAGGCTGTTGCAGTCAAGGGGGATCCTGAATTCTCTTACCTCCTTCGCCATCCCCACGTGGGAGTCTGAGAGCTACATCCTACCAGAGCTGGAAGGGGGGACCTCTTCACTGTAAGAGAAACTGAGACCCGGAGATGCCGGGTGCAGAAACTTCCAGGTCGGAAGCCAGAGTTACGAATCTCAGCCCCAGAGTGAGGGGAGATTCTTGTTGGTGTCATCCCTCCCCCCACCCCCCAGCCTGCCCCCTGCCCCATAGCTTTCCCCTGCACTCCCCCTCCTCTGGGGAGAATCTCCTGCAGACAGAAGCCCACAGCCACAAGGAGCGCCTTCTTGTTGTTAACCACACCCACAGGTCCTTACAAACGCCCGGTGGCAGATCTGCACACTTGTTCTGTCATTCGGTCTCCCACTCAGTTAATCATTCGCCATTCGTTCGTTCGTTCGTTCGTTCGTTCGTTCGTTCATTCGTTCATTCATTCAGGGATTCTTGCACTAGGTTCAAGCTGTTAAACCAAGTGCAAAGGATGCGTTCTCAGTCACCGTGAAATTGCTCATCCACCCAACCAACCAGCCAGACACCCGGAGTGCCTGCCAGTCACAGAGCTGCATCGGCTAACATGTGGGCATCACATGTCGTCAAACGTCTGGCAGGTGTCCAGGCTTTCCCCCGCCCGCTGCCGATCTCGTCCCTGACTGCCTATGTCATATGTGTGCCAAATGTTGGAGCCCTTCTCGCCTCTCCCTCATAGCAGGGCTCTATATGAATATATGAACGGCTGTCGATCAAAGTCCACAAGGAGAGTCTTCATAAACTTCTAAAGCTGCCTCTATTTCCATTGAAGAATTTTTTTTTTTTTGATTCAAGGAAGCAATGCTTGCTTATTGTAAAAAAATACAAAGCATACCGAGTAAAAAACCTCCCTTACAATTGGCTACCTCCGTCCCTCCATCCCACAGTGCCAACCACTGTTAGAAGTGGGGCAGTGGGTGTGGTTTGGTTCGTATCTTTCTAGATCTTTTCTATACATTTGCAAAGGAAAAATATATATGTATATAAATATGCATGATCAAGTATATATTTACAAATTGAGATCATAAACTATTATTCTGCAACTTGCATTTTCTCTGTGACAGCAAGTGATGAGCGTTGTGACAGGTTGGTGCTGCAGATCTTCTTCATCCTTTTTAAAGGCTGCACTGCATTCACACTATGGATGGACCTGGCATATTAATTGGCTCCCATCAACGGACATGTAGGGTGTTTTGATTTACACCCCCCCCCCCCACCTACAATGCTGCAATGGACATCTTTCTGAGTTCCTCTGTCTGAGCTTTTCTGAAGGCTCATTCCCAGAAGTGGAACGGCTGGGTCATGTACATTTTCAATTTGAACGGCTACCCAGTGCCAGGCAGAGTGCCCAACACATAGTAGGAGCTTTATAACGATCCGTGGCGGGAAAGGATGCTGCTAGATTGCCCTCCAGGGTCACACTATTTCCCCTCCCACCAACAACAAGCAGAGAGACCTAGAACTGGCGGTGTCTGCCACCAGGTCCCAGCAATGCTGGGTTTCAGGACGACCACTGACTATTTCTCAGGCCACTCTGCTGCTGCTGGGGGCACTGAAAAGCCTCGTGCCATCTTTGATGAAAAGAAGGCAGCATCCAAGCTGAAGGGGATCCTCCTCCGGGTCTGCAAAGCCCATTGCTTAATGTCCTCCCACTCAGGCGGGCGTTTCCCCAGCGAGGGCAGCATCAGCCCTGGGACTTCTCTACCTAGGGACAGCCACATTTGCACAAGGCAGACCTGTCTTCCTTCTGCTCCCCCAGATCAATCCCTGAAACTCAAGGGAAACTTCTCGTGACTGTGCTCATTCTCCTAACTGCCAACTCCGACATGGCATTGTCCCTAACTACTGTTGCTCCTCTGGAGCTCTGTCCCCAGACCCAGCCAGGCAGCCCCTGTTCCTAGCAACTTCGGGGCTGGCTGTGCCATTTCCCTGCCCCTGGCCCTGCCACCTGCCTGGGTTGTGACACTCTAAGGCTGGGTATTATTGAGAGAGCACTGGAGGAGGCATCCACACCCGCACAGAGGGCCAGTCCTACCTCCGATCTCCCCAAGAGCTTTGGCCCGTGTTGTTGCTGTGCCCCGTGTCTGGGGAGGAAGGCTGGGCTGGTGGCATCCATGGGCTGCAGGGGAGCAGGGCAAAGGCAGGGTCATGGTGGAGAAGCCCAACCCTGCCTGAGCCCCGAGACACCAGCATGGTGGGGGGTCTCTCTGCATTCCCCACGCAAGTCCCCCAGCTCCACACTTTGCTGCAGGCCGCATGGGGACTGATGCCCCCACGAAGACGCTCTCCCGTGATGCAACGGTGAATGCCTCTTTCCTCTTAGGGGTTAACCCCACAGATGAGCTCAGGTGGGAGTGCCCAGAACCAGAAGGGGCTGGAAGAGTAGGGAGAATTTACCCTTTCCTCTCCTCCCTCCAGGAGACTCCAGGGTGGGGCAGATCAAGGTCTCCGGAGGTCCTGCCCCCTTGATGGCCAGCCTCCCCCACACCGCTCTCCTTTGCCCCCTTCCCAACGCCATGGTGAGAAAGGCAGGGAGCTGAGCTCCACATCCCCTGGGCAGAGCAGTGGGAGAATGGGATGGGGAAGAAAAGAACAGTGACTCTCACACCATCCCCAGTTCCCCGTCCAGGCTCTTTAGCACCCTGAGCCCTGAGTCTGGGTCAAAGTATCTGCAAAGATTCTCTCCCAGACGGTGGTTCACAGATGTACCGTCTGCCCGGGCTCATCATCAACACATCAATGGTGGGATTTTGGGTGCAGTGACCTACCCCCGCCACCCCCCCCGCCCCGTGCCCCAGCAGCACCTGGGCTCACTCCCCCATTACCTCCCCACACAGCCAGAGGCAGACTCTCAAGTGACAATCAGTTAAAATTTAGTGAGGACACATGTGTGTGGAGGGGTACAACGGGGTCTTCTCTATTCAGGTAGACCTCAGAGCCCATGCAGTCCAATCTCCCATAGAACAGGAGTGCTCTCTAGAATATCTCGGAGCTGGCTGTCCAGGCAAGATGTGTATACCCCACAGAAACAGGGTTCTCAGAGTAGCCCATTCCACCGTCAGGCACCTCAGGTGTTCACATGTCCCTCCTGGCAGCTTCTGACGTGGGATGGGGTGGGGATGGGAGGACGCTGACCCTCCAGACCAGCTCTCGGGACGAGAGCAACTGAAGTGGAACCAGGACAGGAAAAGCAATAAGTTAAAACCAAGAACAGCCCAAGACGTGGCAGGATGGGTGGGGGCATCACAGGGGTCCCAAGAGTCTCTGGCTTAATGGAGGCGGCGTTGGAGAGGAGGGGCTGACACTGCAGTTGCAGGCAGGCGGGGGCTCAGAAGGCTGGGTTGTCGATGCCCCTGGGTTGTTGGTGCACCCCAGCATATTCTTCAGGACTGAAGCTGTAGGGAGGGGGTGGCTCCATGGGGGGCAGGACAGGCTTCAGAATAATCTGCAGGGAAAAGAGGGGACATGGAGTCTTTTCAGGGCTCGGCACCAGCCATCACCACCCAAGTGCTGGCTGGAGAGGGGCGACCCGATGGTGGCTGCAGAGCCCTCTCTAGGTCTGGAGACCTGGTGTAAGGAGGGCCTCGCTGTTACCTGTCGCTCTAAAAATGTGGATAATAGGGAGGTAGGGCCGGCTAAGGAACAGAGCAAGAAGTGGGACAGAGACACCCACCTCGCTGTAGGGGGGCGGGGGCTCAGAGGTGGGCGTCGTGACCCTCTCTGGGGGGGCAATGGAGGGTGGCTCCGGGGGCCCCTGGTGATCCACTGGGGGGCCCTGCTCCTGTTCTCCACAGCTGCGACAGAACCGCTTAGCCAGGCAGCAGACGCACAAAAGGGGCAGAATGATGAGGAAGGTGATGACGAAGATCCTGGGTGAGGAACCACCGACATCTCCCTGAGTCCCTGGGCTGTCCCCACCGCCCCTCCCACCCCAACCTAGACCGCCCCTCGGGCAGCAAGTCCCGGTGCCCCCCGACAAGTGGGGAGCGTGCCGCACGAGCCGGCCCTGGGCTCACCTCAGGGGACTGGAGAATAGCTCATATTCTTGGCAGCAGTCGTCACCACAGCATTTGAATCCTTTGGGGCAGGTGCTGGGGGCGGGGGGGGGGGGGGCCAAGTGGGGCTGTTGGTACCAAGGTGGCAAGAAGATCCCAGCCTCCCCACAACTCACGCATATCCTCAGGGCAGGAGCCACGGCCCAGCAGGGTGGGGTGTAGGGACCCTCCTTGGGCCCTGTGGGCGAGCTGGGGCTGGGACCCAGGAGCTGGATTCTAGGCTCATCGCACTACTTGTGCCAAGTTACACTCCTTTCTGGGTCTCACTCTCCTCATCTATGAAATGGGTGTAGAGAATGTCCTGTCGACTTCACTGGGCAGGTGTGGGGCGGCATGTTGTAGCGGCTGCAAGAGCCCTCGAAGGAGATGGACAGGGCGGGGAGCAGTGGGAGCTAACTCGAGGGGCCCCTGGCTGGTGCCCGTGGACTAAGAGGTGGGAAGGAGAGGGTGTTCCTGGAACATGCAGGGCTGACTTGATGGAAACGTTCGTCTGCTCAGGACCACCGCCCCCCTCAGCCCCTCCTCATTGCGCTCAGGCCTTTTGGCATTTATACATTAGGATCGACACAGCCGGTTTGCACGCCCCACCCCCCGGCGGGGATACCCTCGGAGGAGAGACAGCCTGAGACCCAGAGGGCCGAAAGAGGGGCGGGGATTAGACTTCAGACACGCCCACAAGTGCGACTCCGTCCAGCTTGGCGGGAGGAAGTGGGCGGGGAGTGGGGGAGTGGGAAACCCTCTTCCCTAGAAAGGCGGAGGTGACTTTCTGCACCCCCCCATGAAGGCAGACAGGGAAGGATTTGGGGTGTCTCCTCCCCAGACTGGACGTTATAGCCCAAATCCCAGACTTACAAGAAGAGTCCACATTTGGCTGCAGCCTGTGGAAGAAAAGAGGTAGAGGTTAGGGGGGGGTCACAAACCAGGGGGCGGCATCTCCACCCACCTGCTGCCCCGGTACCTGAGAGCCTGCAGCGGGTTCCCAATGGCTCGGCATCCTCCCCTGGGCCTGCTCTCCACCTCACTCCAGGTCTGTGACCGGAGCCCCAGCTGACACACCGGGCGCCCCCAGCTTTCCTTTCTCTCCGTACACCAGCTCACCCCCAGACCTGTAAGCTCACGCTTCTGACCACCCCTCCGGTCTATCTCCTTTCCATGCCTCACCTACAATCAGGGACACCAGCAACTCTCTCCTGCTCATCCCAATCACTCCCCATACCACGGGCAAGTTCCTATCCAGCAAATCTGACCATCCAAAAATTCGTTGGAGGCCCCCTTCAGTGGCTCCCTGGTGCCTGGACCCCCAGCGACCAGCCTCTGCCCCCCCTTGCCCTCTTGCACACGCACCCCCTGGGAGTTCCCTGAAAACTCCTGGCTGTTTTACACCTGCGTGCAAGGGCAGGTCCTCTTCCTCCTGCCTTCATCCTTCAGGGTCTGCCAAACCCCCATTCATCTTTCAGATCTCTGCCTGGGGTGGGATGGGGGCGTTCCTTGCTCTTGGAAGCCACCCAGACTCTCCTCTCCGGGCCCAGCTTCACCTTCCCTCCCTTCCTCTTCTGTACCAGTTCTGCAGGGAATCTAGGGTATTGGTCCAGAATTTAACCGGATGAATAGCAATGATGTGTATAAGCCCTGCTTGGAACATTCTTACCCCAGGTATCTGCAAGGCTGGCGCCCGCCCCTCTCCCTCTACCCATCTTACTGGGAACTACATCTACTCCCCCACAGCGCCCCTCACCACGCTTTTCTGCAGCTCCTACCCACATCTAGCATACTGTATGTTTCCCTTTGTCTTGCTCATTGTCTGTCTCATCAGAAGAATGTAAACTCCAGGAAGGCAGGCATTTTTATCTGTCATCACTGGTGAAAAACCCAACCACAATATTGGCAGAATGAATGAAAGAGCATTCGCTGATTACCCGGTTTCATTTCCTCCCAGACTGTGGGGTGAGGGGTCTGGGGTGGGGAATGCAGGGGTGGGAACACGGGAGGTCACCTGTCACTCCGCCCCAGCCTCGGGGGACAAACAACGGCGGCCTAAGAATAAGATGCCAACTTTGGCAAGACTACCACGTCTTCATACCTTTACTTGAAGTAACTCAATCACCTTTCAATTACTAACAACAGTAAAGCCAAGAAAACCTACAAAGACAGCCAATAACAGGTGGGCTGATTCAGCTCCACCTGGAAGCCTCCCCGCCACAAGCCTTGGCCCCTGGGGACTAGAGCAGGAATCAACTCCCAAAAGCCGGCCCGGCAAGGGTGGGAGCTTTACAGCACATAGAGGCAACTGCAGAGATGGGGACAGACCGAGGGGTCCAGGCACTCAGGGGCACCCTCTTCCCCCTCCAGATTCCAGACCCCGTCTCTCCCCGCTCTCCAGGCCCCCAACTAAGGAGGGCTGAAAACGAACAGCTTTAATAAATTAATCCTGAGTTGTGCTGTTTGGGAGGGTTGATCTCCAAAATTCTCTCCCCCCGCTTTAACCCGGGGGGTGGTCTTGTCAGAGGTGGCTCAGTCTGAGTTTTATTGAGCGTCCGAGTGGTCATGGAGAACCGCAGCTTACTGATCCTGCCATATCAGCTGAGATGGGGACATATCAGCACCTGCCGCCCCAAGTTGCTGGGAGAAATCAAAGAGGATGCTCAGCTTAGTGCCGGCACCACTGGCTTGCCTAGTGGCTGAGGAGTAGCGCCAAGGCTTCGGGGGCAGAGTCCCGCGAGGCAACAGAGTCGTGTGACTGTGCCCTGTTCTGGGGAGGGGCCCCGGGATGTCGCACTCTTAAACTGAAAAATCCCTGTTCCAGACCCATGTGAGTTGCCAGCATGATCTCCCATCCCAGGACTGGACAGATCTCCCCCAACATTTTCAGAGTTTAATGGAGGAACGGGAGGAATGAGGGGGCGCATAAACCCTGGGCCCCGGTGAGAATCATGGACTTCAGAGGTCAACCCAGCCTTGGGTCAAGCAGCCAGATCAAATCCTGCACAGGCTGGAATCCCACTCCCACTCCCAGGAGGGGTGAAAGGAGCCTTCTCTCCCCTAAGGCACAAGCTGAGACACAGTCCCAGAGAGGGCCTGTGCTTCCTCCAAGTTCACCCAGCCCTGGAGGAACAGAGTTAGGGTGACAGGCTGGCCAGGCGTCCAGCCCTCAGTCCCCGCTAGTCCCCGCTTTCTGACGCAGCGGGAAGAAGCGGGAAGGACGAGCTCAGGCTAATAGGGTCAAAGTCCCCACTCACAAAGAGGCACTAGGTGTCAGAGGGTGGTGGGCGGGGGCCGGGTCCCTACAAGGTTCCCCCCCCCCCCCCGCAGGCGTAAGAACCCAGGCCTTCTCAGGGCCTCCCTCCGCCGCCCCCACCTCCCCGGCAAAAAGAGAAAGGAAGTCGCTAATTGCGTACGGTCACGAGGAAATCCTGACAATGGAAGGTGGTGACCGAGCTCCAGTAGTAGGCCCCTGACCCACAAGGGTGGGGCCCTGAAAGTTCTATAGCTTTACCTCCCAAGCGCTCACCTGTTGGGGGCCGGCCAGCAGGCCGAGCAGCAAGGTGGGTATGAGGCCGGGGACCCAGGTGTCGGACATCCTGGCACGGGGGCCAAGGAGCTTCCGTGTGTAGGGGGAGGAGGGGAGAGGCGGGGCCGCGACCTCTCCCACGTCTCTCCACCTATGGGGCCCCGCCTCGGGATGGGGGCGGAGCTTATGCACCCGCGAAGGGCTGGACTTGGGGCAGGAAGGGGGTGGGGAGGAGAGGGGAGGAGAGGGGAAAAGATCGGGGTTGGGTCAAGGGAGTTGGGAGGTAGAAGAGATTAACTGGTAAAAAAAAAAAAATGGGGGTCGGGTCTAGAGCTACTCCTTGCCCGTCTCCGCTCCTCCACCCTTAGGTGGCCCCGGGCTTGAGAGGGGCAGTGCTGCGCCGGGCCGGGGATGGGGTGGGGGGGCGCTGAGGGAAAGGATGCGGGCAGAGCGAGCCGCCCATTGCAAGCCCCTTCCCATCTGGGCTTGCGGGGGACAGTGGTTGAGGGAGAGGGAGGCGGAGGCCCGGGAGTGGATTGAGGGCATTGTACGGTGGGTGGCGGGGGGGGGGGGGGGGTCACTTTTTTTTTTTTTTTTTGGCCAAGAAGAGAGGGACCGGCGACCTGGTTGATTTCAGGAGCACAGCATTAGTACATTCGTGTCCCCCCAGGGTCCCCTGCAATCCTGGGAGGATGTGTTGGTACACTGCCTCCATTTGACTCTAGGGGAAATTAAGGCCCAGGGTTCAGAGACTTGCCCCCCGGCTCGGCAACTGGGGGAAAAGCGGAAGCTAGGCGAGCAGGGGAGCCGCCGAGCAGGCCCATCCGGATTCCTGGAAAGACCCCGCGGAGGCGGTCCCAGCTGGGAGGGCCGGATTCCGACCCTCGGCTGCCGCGCCCCAGCCCTCCAGGCGCGCTGTGCTTCTCGGGTCCGGCCGGCAGGTGGCAGCATCGCCCAACGCCGGATTCCCACGGAGCCGGGCGGCGCGCCGATGGGACCTGGGGCCGGGTCTCACCGCGCTCCGGCTCGCGGGCGCGGGGGGAGCTGGCTGGTGCGCGGGGTGGAAGGCCGCCTCGGGGGGGCCATAGGCGCCGGGCGAGAGCCAGATGCCCAAACACAGAGGAGACGTGTGGGCCCCGTGCCGGAGCTGGAGAGATGGAGCCCGGACCCCTGGGGAGGGGACGCAGGGGAGATGGTGGGTGGGGGTGCTGCTCCCGGCCCGGGGAGACGGGGGAGGGCTCCCGGAGAGGCTCAGCAACCAGCTGGTTAGGCGTCTCTTGCCGCGTCTCAAATCTGACTTTGCCACTGAAAAAGATCCCCGACTTAGTAGGGATGGACAGACTTCCTCCTCTGGCTGTCTTTTCTTTTTCTCTCACCGCTTTCTGTTTATCTCTGTCTTCGTCTCTGGCTTGTGTAACCTCTCCTTGTCTCTCCCCATTCCTCCCGGTCCGTCCTCCTGTTTGTTCTCCCCATCGCTGTGTCCACGCGGTTCCTCTCCATCTGCGTGTTTGCTTGTTTTCCCTTCTCTGTTGTGAATCACTGTCTCCCTTGGAGTCTGTTTCTCTCTCTGTGTTTCTATTTCCTTTGTCTCTGATTTGGTCCTGTGTCTCCCTGACTGTATTTCTCACCGACTCCCTGGTCTCTCTCTGTCCCTCTTTCCTGGTCTCTGTTTCTCATTATCTGTTGGCCCTTTTTTTGCCCCTAAGGACAGAATCTTCCATTCTCCTGATCCAAGTGAAATCAGTGTCTGGCTGCACAAAATGGCCTCTATTTCCAGTTCCTGGTGACTCTGAGTTTGGAGAAGGTCATGGGCATCTCTTCCCTCCTGCCCAAGCAGCTGGCTCTGGCCCCAGCTGGCCCTTCTCCCAAGGGGGTCCTAAAACAGAGAGTGCTGGAAACTTCTCCCAGCAACACCCACACTGCTGTCTCCTTGGTGAGGCTGCTGCTGACTTGGGCATCCCTCCTGCCCCTGCCCTGTCGCACCAACACCCATGGCTGGGATCCCCTGCCACCCTGAGCAGACCTGCAGTCCTACAGAGGCGTGGCCTTTAGGGGAGAGGAAGATGGGTGAGCTTAAGGGGAGAGGGTATCTTGGGGAGTGAAATGACAGAGCTGGGAAGGGGATGGAGGAGTTTGAGGGGTGGACGTGGAAAGCCGGGAGGACTGACAAGGTCAAGGGACCAGGCAGGTGCCAGGGCCCTGAGGAGGGGCAGGTGGAGGGCAGGAGGCTGGCATTACTCCCCTCGGGCTCTCTGGCACCCACCTGACACAGATCTGTTGTCCGTTGCCAGACAAAATACAGGATGCCCAGTTAGACTGGAGTTTCAGATAAACTGAATAATGTTTTAGTATGAATATACTAAACGGTCCCACGCAATATTTGGAACATACTTATACTAAAATTTATGTGTTGCTTATCTGGAATTCAAATGTAACTAGGTGTCATGTATTTTTATTTGTTAAACCTGGCAACCCTACCTATGTTCCTAAAAATGTCATAGACGCAGACATTTGAGAAGAGCTACTCCATGCCCTCTCCCACATCTCCCCAGTGGGAGAGGGAGGCTCATGGGGCAGAGTCCAGAGGGCCCCTGGCACCTGCCTCTTGGTCCCCAGTTGTTTTTTTTTTCAAGACACCAGCCTGCCTTTCTCTGCACCTTCCTGCAGTTGGGGACAGGGTGAAGGACCCGGAGTTGGGTGGTCCCAGCTCAGTCAGCCCAAGAACACCAAACCTCACTGTCAACATCCATCGTGGCTCCCAGGGCCCCAGCATTCTTGATGGGTGAGGTCGGGGTGGGGGGCACAATGGGGCCCCAGGCCGAGGAGACAGGGGACATTCTTGTCAGGAGGCAGGGAGTTCCTGCACAGGGACACCATCTTCAGTTTGACAATCCGGCCACGGGAAGGAAGTGTGTGTATGCGCGTACGTGTGTGCTTAGGCACGCGGGAAGGGAGGCCCGGAGGCCTCAGGCAGTCCGTGGGTCCCTCTAGATTCCGCGCCAAATTCCATCTGGGGTTTCCCAAGAGCAGCGAAGTCGGAATGTCTTCATACTCGCTAGCTGCCTCCCCGTTCGCCCAGTCGCTGAAGAACGAAGAACGAGCCGATTGTCTGCATCCTACGAGGGCCCAGCTGCAGGGGTCCTGGAGGTCAGCTGGTCCACTTCTCCCTTCTCAGGGAAGCCAAGTGGGGCCTGGAGGGGTGGGAAGGCCAAGTCACAGGGGACGCTGGCGCTGAGTCAGGACCAGAGCCATGCAGGCCTCAAGACCCCACACCCACAGGCAGCCTTGGAGGAGAAAGCTGCCTGGTTGCTGCGGTGGAGGGAGGGACTCCTCACAGGGGGTTGGGGTGGGAAGTCTTGCCCAGTCCTGAGTGAGCGGAAGAGCCAGGCCGAGTTCTGTGCCTCTCAGCCCCTCCCCTGTACTGTGGTGGACACTGATATCCATAATGACTTATGGCCGTGGGGCTGGATCTTTCTTTTCAAAGTCCGAGGAATGCTGTTCTGCTCCAGCCCCGCTCTGCCTACAGGGAGGGACAGTGTTGTGTTGGCTAAGCGTGTCCCTTACTGCGGTGCGCTGTGTGATCTTAGTCAAGAAACTCACCCTCTCTCTGCCTCTTAGACTCTCTGTGGAGGGGGTTGGGGGTGGAGAACACCACGTCCTTTGTCACAGGGGGTCATCGTGAGGATGACATAAACTGCCCAGTGTTGGCATGCAGTGATGGTAAATACATGTTAGCTTAATCATAACAAGCAATAAATGTTTAACTCCCAGCAGAGGAAAGGGGCCCAAAGCTCCTTCTCTGCATTTCACGTTGAGGCTGAGTGAGGTGCCCAGGAGTGAAGGGCCTTGCTTCCGTCTGAGACCCTCTCTCTGGATAGGCCACTGCAGCGCAGCCCCCTCTGCTGTGCATGAAGTGAGTCTGGGCCCCACCCAAGAGCCAGGTAAGAGAGGGCAGGGCCAGTGACCTGCCTCAGAGAGTGACCTGGTGTCGTTGACCACTCTTCCTAGAGAGCCACAGGGGACCGGTTGTGGCCGTGGTGCTGGGACCAGAGATTTGAGTGATTCTCTCGGTTCCCGGTCTGTCCCCCGCTTCTGCTCTCCCACTGCCGGCTGAGCCCTGCCTCGGTTGGCTTCCTGGTGGGTGCCCACCTCTCCCTCGGGCTCAGAGCCCAGGCGGGCTACGCCTGTGCTTGTCACGGGTGTCTCCCCTGTCACCGCCTTCCTGCACAGTGGCTCCCCCACCTGCCTTGCAGTGGGTGCTCTCTGTGTCCTGCCAGCCACCCAGCAGCCCCCTGCGGCCCACTGCTCGCCCTTCCTCCCCTGCGTGGGCAGTTGTCCCCACCTAGAATGCCTGCCCCCAGGCCCCTCCCTGAAACCTAAGACATTCTCACACATTCTTCAAGGCTCAGCTCAAACACCATCTCCTCCAGAAAGCCTTCCAGGATTCAGATCTTCACACCCAGGCCTTTCCTCTGGGCCTCTCGGCTGGCCCTGGGCCATTCTCCCTAGAAGATGTGTATACATGTTCTAGTGTTCCCACCAGGCTGAGGGGGCTGGCCCAGTTCTGATTCATCTTTCATTTCCCCATGACGCTTTGTTCCAAGTAAACACTGACTCTGTTGTCACTGAATTGAAACTGGTTGGGGGCCTCCCAGGTTCAGGGGCCAGATTTCTCTGAGGGGATAAGGAATGAATTCTCAAAATCCTTGGTGGGGGGGGCTCTCATTTTGGGGAAGGGGTTGTCCCAGGCTCACTGGGCTTCTCATCTCCACTGGCTGTGTGTTTTGGGGGAATCCATCTCTTCTGCTTCCCGCCCCCACTCAAGTGGACACATACCCTCTAAGTGAGTAAGATGTCTCCCTAGGGATCGAGCAACTCCTACGGGGCGAGCTGCAAGGAATGCTTGGCTCACTGTCCACCTTCCAGGAGGAGGCAGGATGGCACGTTGGGTTGCCAACAGGAATTCTTGGCCATGGGACCAGGATCTGAGCCTCCTTCCCAGCATTGCTTTGGAAACTGAAGTCCACCAGTCCCTCACTCATTCTCGGGGTGATGGGCACAGAGTGGGGAGGTGACTTCTAGAGTTGATCCCAAATCTGAGCCACCAACCTGTGGGTCAGGAGGGTGGAGGGAGGCGGGCCACCTGACAGTTAACGCTGCAGGGAGCTTATTATCCTAATGAGCGGCTGGAGGAGCTCCACTAACCCTCACCTTCCCAGAGGCTTAGCGAAGACAAAAAACGGCAGTTGGGAGCCATTATCCTTCCAAAGTGTAGGTTTCCGGGGCACAGCCAGGGGTGGAGAGAGAGAGAAACACCTCCAAGAGGTGGGGAGAGAGTCGGGGCAGGGGTGGGGGGCTGGGGAGGAGAGGGTGATCTAGCGGGCTGGCAGCTGGAGCAGAGCCGCTGAGACCCAGGTGGGAGGGGCTGAGGCCAGACCAGGCTGAAGGTCTTGAGACACCCCACCCCCTGCCAGCCCTGGTCCCCTCTCTCTGGGGCTCCTTCTCCCCAAGGCTTCCCTGCCCCTCCCCTTCTCGGCAGCCCCACTCCCACCCCCAGCCTTGTGTTGACTGTAGCCAGAGGGAAAAAAAGAGGTTGGGAATCCCCTAGTATCTCCTACTTTCTAGCTCTGCTCTAGTTGACCCCTTGAAAGAGGACCCTCCTGCACCCCGTTTGTGGGTGCCTTTGTGTCAGATCCAGATGTTACGGGGGATTGTAGTCAGACTTCCGAAGAACTTCCCAGTCCCAAAGAAGCTGGGAGTTCCGGCAGCCAGGGGAAAGAGGAGCCCCTCTGCAGGCTGGGCGGATTGTCGGGAGAGCCTCTCATGGGTCTGGGGGCTCAGGCTGAAGTGCAGAGAAGGCACAGCTTGAGGCACCCCTGAAGTGGATCACTTCTTAAGGACCCGGGGGTCAGGCAAAGAATGAGGGCGAGCAGAGGGGCGGGAGAAGCGAGGTGGGCAGAGATCACATTCTTCCGCAAACCCTAGTTCCTCTCAGGAGCCACATCATCTGGCCCCCGGCCCAGGACAGACTTGGCCCCAGTGGTGTGAGCGCACCCATGTGTGGGCGCGTGCAGTGGGTCTGCCTATGTGTACAACATGCACGTGCACGCGTGTATGCACACCTCCCCGCCTCCCCTGCTGATGTGGTAGCCCCCCTCCCTGCCTTATCACCAGGCCAGCCATTCCGGGGTGGCCTCCAGGATCCCCCTCACCCCAGTGGCCCTGTTAGCACCTCCTCCCTCCCTTGTTAGCGCCTCCCAGCCCCTCTTCCGCCTGCGGCCCCTGCCATCCCTGGAGAGAGGCCCCATGGCTTCCAGCCCAGTTCTCGCCTTCCCACTTCTCTTGGGCGGCTATTTCCCTTCTTCTCCCAACGCCGAAGGCCCCTGCCCTCTCCATCCTCTCTCATCCACACGGAGAGGCCCCGTCCCTGAACAGGGGAGCCTGGGGGATGAAGTCAGGGCCCCGACAGTGGAGGCCGCCCGCCTCCTCCAGGCTGTGGCACCCCAGGAGTCTGGTGGCTGGTGCCGACTGCTGGGTGCGAAGGGGCAAGTTTGGGAGGGAGCCCGGTTCTAGGGGCCAACGCTAAGCCCGGGTGCCCGTGGTGCCCCCCTCCCCAGGGCCAATGCCCAGCCTGTCTGCAGCACTGGGGGAGGCGGAAAGGGGGTAGGAGCGTCGTCCTCCTCGGCCCCGGGGCTCCGGGCCGGCTGTGGCCCAGCTGAGCCTGGGCTGCTGAGTGGGACAGGGTGGTCCTATGCCCGGAGCCAGGCTGTCAGGCCGCCAGGACTGCAGGTTTCCTCTACTGAAGGGCCCCTTCCTGGCCGGCTTTGATGTGTCTACGAGGTTAGCGAAGGATGTTTGGCTTCAGGGCCCCAAGCCAGGATAAACTCCCTCTGCCTGCTGGGCCAAACCGCTGCCTCCTCACTGCCCGGCTCGCCTGCCTCCCCCAGCCTGGGGCCTGGCCTCCCCCAAGGCCAGCGCCGCCCTGCCTGCCCAGTGTGGTGGGCACCAAGGGGCCGAGGGGCCTGCCGCCTGGGAGAGAGCCAGTGGTCAGTGCATGTCCCCGTTGCAGAGACTGGCACTGGGGGGTCTTGCCTGCCTGCTAGGTGATCAGGCCCGGCCCAGGTGAGGATGGGGGGGCTGGACCCCAGCTTCTGTGAGGGGTGGGAGTGAAATGCAGTTTGGGGGCGGGGTGTCCGCGTGGAGCTGGCTGCACAGGCTTCAGCGCTTCCAGATGTGCTGAGGCTCCAGATGTGGAGATGACTCAGCCCGGAATGGGGAGGGGTGGGCGGTCCATGCGGTGGGGGGGGGATGACAAGCAGGGGGCAGTGAGGCACCCCCAGCAACTGCCAGTTCCTGCTCCCCTTCCTCTGGAGCCCCCAGACCCGGCTCTGGAGCTGCCTGGTGTGCAACCTGTGTGCAGATGGCGAGAGGAGAGACCTCCAGCTAGGAGGTCGCCCAGAGACCCAGAGACAGAGGCAGAAGGGCGGGGGTGGGCAGTCAGTAGGGAGGGGGTGGGTAGAGGAGGTGGGGGGAAGGAGAGAGATGGGGGAGAGGCAGGGAGAAGCTCAGGACTGAAATGTTAGACCCCTCTTGGCTCATCTGGGGGTGTGGTGCTGGGAGGAGGTGTGTGTGTGTGTGTGACCTCGCTGCTGGAGTGTAGGTTCTATGAGGGGTAGGGGGTATCGGGGTGAGCATCACGCGTCTGACACCCGTAAGCTGTATTTGTGAGCTGAGTATTAGAAGATCCTGTGCATGCCGGGTGCGGTGGGCTATGGGGCCTGGTCTCTATGGTCTGTGTGATGGAGAGAGAATGTGGAGACGGTATCTGTGTGGTGACTGGCAGGGCGGGGGACTGGGACGGTGTGTGCTTAAGTGAAGCTCCACGTGCCTTTGGGTGTGGTGGGTCAGTCCCTCGGAGCTGGGGAGTCAAGAGGCGTCCAGGCACACTGGAGCAGGGTTCCAGAGTCCTGGGGCTTCCTCCACCTCCTCCGGCCTCCCCACTCCCTGGCCCTCCCCCTGGCCAGTGAGACCATCTCTTGCAGCGCTGAGCGGCTGCTGAGCTTTGGGGGGGCTAGCGCCCCAGATTTGCCGCTGTGCTGATGTGCCTCCCTGCACCCCCCTCCCCAGCTCCGCAGCGCTGGCCTCCTTTCTGGCCTCCAGGTGGGTCGCTGGCCGTGCCTCTGGCCACTGCCTGGAGAGCCCCACCTGTGTCAGCTGCCCATGCCAGGGTAAACAGGGCACTAAGTGTCTGGGCACTGCCTCTCCGCTCCAGGCTCTGCTGAGGGTTGGGTTGCCTCCTCCAGCTGAACGGCAGGTCCGATGCCCCAGGCCCTGTAAACAGGGTGCTCTGGGCAGGTAGGTGTTAAGGGGGCCTGGTGAGCGGCCGGATAATCAAGTTTAATAGCGAGACGACATGTTAGCCCCTATAAGGCGGGTGGGGGGGGGGTGGCTGTAGTAACCGCACCCACCACGCTGCGGGAGTCCTCACCCCTCGCAGGCAGCATTGGTGGAATCTTCTATTCCCAACCCCCTCCCTCGCCTACCCGCTCCTCTAGGATCTCAGCACAGTTCTTGGCACCCACTTTATTTGTGAGTGCAAATATCCCCTCAGGGGTGGCCCCCTGGCCCGCTCCTTTTATGCTGTCCTGTTTGCTCTCTTCTCAGTCCGTGGGCGAGCCCTGTCCCCTAAATCACAGGCGTGAGGTGTGAACTTGGATGTGTACCTGATCCTCCAGACACAGCCATACCATACCCACGGCCCGATCCCCGGGCCATCTCACTCTCTCCTCCTGGGACTCAGGCCTGCAAGCCAGCTCCTCTGGGGCGGGTTCTCCTGGCCTCCCCACTTCTTTACCCCCCTCAGCCCCCTCATTCAGCACCCATCCCCTCCCCTCCTCTGGGGCTGAGGCTAAGGGTGAGAGGGGGCACTTCTGTACCTGTCCCACCTTCGGAACTCACTGCTGCCCCCACCTGCAGGGCAATGGAGAGGCAGGAGAAGCCTCCGCCCCCACGAAGCCCTTTGAGGGGCAGGCAGTGGGGATGGAGGGGAGGGGACCCAGGGCAGGGGTGGGGCAGGGAGGAGCAGCAGGAGAGTCTCCCTCCTGGGGCAGCTTGGAGGCCCTTCACCCACCCTCCTGGAGAGCAGGGCAGAGGGGCCCAGGGGGCAGGGGCCAGGCGTCCAGGCCCACAGGGGCCATGCAGTAGAGGCCGGGTGCTCCCGGGGCCCGCCCTGTCCTCCCAGCCTCCGTGTTGTCACGCACCTTGGTGTTTCTGGGTCTGTGTCTTTCCTTCCTTCTGTTCCTCTGTGTGTGCACATCTCTCCCTATCTCCCACTTTCTTCTCGAGTTCCTTTTCCCTTCCCTCCCTTCTCTGTACTCCTTGAGGGGCGCAGCTCCAATCCGGAGCTGGGTTCCCAGAATGGAAGGTGGCTTTTTCAGGGAGGTGCTTGGCCTGGCCCTGTGGTCTCAAAATAACCATGTCCAGCTTCCCACTTTCTTTGCCCAGCCCCCCCCCCGGGATCCCCCTGTGCTTGGGGTCCTTGGAGCCATAGCAGTCTTGCCCTTGCCAGGTTGGGGTGGGGGAAGGGGCTGCCCATCTTCAGAACTGCTCATTTGGCAAACCAGACGGTGAAGGCACCTCTCTCTCTCTCTCTCTCTTTCTCTCTCTCTCATTCCTGAGAAACCTGCATTCGGGGAGAGTGCAGTCTAGGCCCCATTCCTGGGTGACCAGATGCCCAGTGTGCCCAAGATCCAGATCTATGTCCCTGCCTGGGTGTAATTGTTAGCAGCACCCCCAAAGTATCCTGACAGGGACTATAAATGATATCCCCATGCCCGGTGAGACCCTGGGGAGTCTCACAGCCTTCCCCACCCACTTCAACCTCCTGGGAGAGCTGTGTAGCCTGCTTGGGCCTCACCCACCCAAGGACAGCAGGGCCGGACAGCAAAGAAGGGAGCTGTATAAATAGCCATTTTGGGGGGAGGCTCCCCAGCATTGGGCAGGGTGGATCTACTTGCTGGAGAGTGAAGAAGGAGAGTTGTGGTTGCCCCCAGGCAGCATGTAATTTAAGATTTATTTTGGGGCACTCTCTCCAGCTTGGGTGGGGCTGAGGTTAATTTAAGGGTTTAATGGGGTGGGGGCTTAGAGGGGAGGTGGGGAGAGAAGCCTTCCCCCTCAGGCCTGTCTGGGAACGGGGGCCCCTTTCCAAGATTGCCGCCACCCTCGGATCCTGGGTCCGCCTGCGGAGCCCTCCCTGGACCCCCTGCACCTGCTAGCCAGGGCTCGGGCTCATGGGTCTCAGCCCTCCTCGAGCCACCAGGCACCTAGCGCAGGGCAGCTGAAGGAAGAAGGAAGGGGTGATGGCAGCAGCTAGCACGTGAGTGCTGCCTGCCGGAGAGGGCCCTGCTGGGGGATCGTGGGGCTGGGGAAGCAGTCGTTCCCCCGGAGGCTCTCTGCCGGCTCTCTGCCGGCTCAGCTCCTGCTCCCTGATCCTCCCTTCTCTGTCCTTCCTCAGGGGTGCAGGGCTCCCGATGTGATGGAGGAGACACAGGCTCTGCCCGCACGGAGCCCTGGGTCACAGGCTCAACTCTCAGTGGCCCGTCATTATTGTCTTTGCAGCCCCTATCATGATCTTCATTTTTAGTCTGTATTTGTTTATGGCTTTAGAGTCTGGGTCTCGTCCTGGAACTTAAACTCTGGGACGGCGGGGACTTTATTCTGGCCCTCCCAGGGTCTTCAGTACTTGCCTGGCACTGCGTAGGAGCACAACAACTATTTCCCGAATGGATGGAGGGATGGGTGAGAAGGGAGACAGCGCCAGTTCAGAGAGCCCCAGGTCAAGAGGCAGCGGTGGGCACGGTCGGAGGTCTCCCTTGGTACCCCCACCCCTGTGCTCTGGCCCCTTCACCTCGCAGCCTCCTGCCCCCTCTTTGGGGCCAGCAGTCACCCTGAGCTACGGGCTGCCGTGCAAACGTGGGCCCCTTTCCACGTGCGCGCCCTTTCTCAGCCTCCCTCCTCCTGTGGTTCCTTTTGCTGCCATGGCCACTTGATCAAATCATGCTAGTCCTTTCAGGACCCGGGCAGAGTCAGTCACCTTTTCTGTGAAGTCTGCTAGGGTTCCTCCGCTGGATCCAAACCCCCATAGCTTGTGCTCTGCGCCTTACCTCTCAGTCTGCATGGGCCCGCTGGGGTTATCCCTTCTCTCTCCTTTAGGCCAGACGTCCCTGGGGGCCAGGCTGGCCTGGAGCTGTCCTGGAGCCTGGCAGCCCACCAGGATTTAATCTAGGACACCCAGGAGGCCAGACGTGGGGTGTGTGCTCCCCTCCGGCCCAGCTTCTGGATCTGGGTGATTCTCTGGTGAGAGGTGTACGTGATGGTGTATACTGTTATTATTGGTGGTGGTGGTGGTGGGTGATTTCAGGAACCAGGGATGGCAGCCATGACCCAAGTGGGGAAGGAGGGGCATGGAGTTCCTCTTAGAAAGATGTGGAGCCTTGGGTCAGAGAGAAGGAGTGAGGTGGAAGAGGGCACCTGGGGAAGAGTGAGGGGCATTGAAGGGTGGGGTAGGCTGGGTGACGGAGAGGATGGGGGATCTGGAAACAGAGAGTTGGGGAGGCTGGGGTCAGGGAGAAGGTATGACCAAGGCTCTGAAAAGGGCAAAAGCTTCTTGGTCCCTAGACCACGTGTCCCTTCTTGGGCTTCAGCCTGCTTTACCTCTGTGGCCGTTGACATTGTTGGCCTTTAAGAAGACCTCCTCCTTTCAGGACTTTGGGGGCCCTCTCCTCTCCTGGTTTCCCGCCTCCCTCTCTGGCTACTCCTTCTCCAGCTCCTCAGCAGACTCCGTCTTCTCTCTCTTCCCTTGGGCTTGGGCCTGGCCTCCTCTCTGCACTCTCCAGGGGCCCGTCACACCTCCAGCCTGCCTGGTGGGCAGCCCCACTTGGAGGCTGTGCAGGTGTATCCAAGTCCCCGCGTTGGGCAGAAAACCGCCCAGCCAGATGTTCAAACCAGAAAGCCAGGAGCCAGCCCTTATCCCTCTGCCCATCTGTCACCAAGTCCTGTGACTTATGTCTCCTAAATCTCCATCAATCTGGCTTCCTCTTTCCACCTTGCCGCCACCGGCCTGGGCCTGGCCGCTGTCACCTCCCACCTGGCCCTCTGCTGGCAGCCTCCTAGGGACCGTCTCTCCTCCATTCCAATCACTTTTCAGCCAGTCCTCCTAAAATCTTCCTGGAATGCACATTTGATCATGTCATCTGACCCCCCGCCACCCTAAGCACTCCTGCATCTCCCTCCTCCCCTGCCCTGCACCCCCCCCCCCGCCCCCACCTTCCGCCTGCAGCCTCTACACCTGCAGCTTCTGTACTGGGTTCTCTCTCATCCTGCGCCCTTGCAGGGGCTGCTTCCGAGGCCAGCCACGCTCCCCCTCAGGGCTCCAATCTGGGAAGTCTTTCCTGATGCTCTGCTCCCCGAGCTCAGGTCAGGACTTCTCTCCCAGGGGCTGCTGCAGCGTGGAGCTCCCCCGCTCCCAACACACTGCATTGAGTGCATGGCACTGCACTTCACTCCTTGCTTCTGGAAGCTCTCCTGGGGCAGAGACCATCACTGCCCACGACAAGGCTGGGCACAGGCTTGTGGAGGCCCAGGAATTGCTTGTCAGTGGGACATTCATTCAGGGGAGGCTGACAGGGCAAGAAGGACGAAGACAGAGGGCTTCCTCCCAGAGCGGGGCCATGAGGCGGTGGGGTGGGGGAGCTCCCAGGGCCTGGCGACCAGCAGGAGGCCTTGGTTGGGGTGCTGGCCCTGGAGTCCAAGGGGAGGCTGCCCTGGGACTGTGCTGCTTGTCCTGTGGAAACGGACCTCCTGGGGAGACATGAGACTCAGCAGAGGGCTCCCGCTCTAGGCCTCTGCCGCCCAGGTTGGGCCGAGGCTGCCCACCTCACCCAGCAGCATCTTCAGCGTGGAGTCCGAACAAACTGGCCACACACAGACATGCCCAGTGTCTCCTCCTATTTTGAGACCAGGTCCCGGGGTGGGGGGAGATGCTGCTCCCAGGCGTCGTGGACAGTCCCAAGTGGAGATCTTTTCTGAGAACTTGTAAAAAAATTCAGGGGCCATTTTACTCCCTACCCTATACGATGTTCTTGTATGTTTTAATATGAAAATAATGCTTTAAATCACTTACCATTGCCGGGGGAAATGGACACTCTGGGGAGATGAGGCAAATGATCAGGCCTGAGCTGTTCTTGCCCTCTGTGTGGGTTTGGCAAGAGTGCAGACCAGGAGCTGCAGCCTGGGTCCTAAGCCCTGCTCTGCACGCACTGAGCATGTCTGCAGCTTTCACACAGTGGGCGGTGGGCCGATCATGCGTTGGCTGAAGACCGTGGCCACCATTCAGTGGAGCAGTGGGTGTGAAGACCCAGTGATTCACACATGGAACCTTGGGTGCCAGGCTGGCCCTCTCCAGGCCACCTCAGGACCGGCAGAAGCAGAAGGGCGCATGTAAGCCCGTGCCCCTGGCCTGCCCCCCACCCCAGCTTCCGGGGAGCAGGCTGGGGGCTGGGGGTCCAGGCAGCGGCCGCCCTCTCGCCGGCTGGAGGAAAGGGTGAGCTCACCCTCTGGCCCAGGCAGAAGAGAGCGAGCGGGTAGGAGAATAATTAAAATGCCAGAGGTTAGGAGGTGAAGTTACAATGGAAAGAATGAAGCCCAGCTCTGCCGCCACTCGCTGCCGGCCCTCCCGCCCCGCTCCCTCTGCCAAGCCCACATTTGATTTTTATTTCGGGAGCCGCCAGCGCAGCACTTGGGGGGAGCTGAGAAACCTCACTCCTGCGGGCCCTGCCACGTCTGGAGCTGGGGCCCATGCAGGGGAGGGCTCCTGGGGCCCCGAGGAAGAGCCTGGAGGACCCTCACCCCCGGGACCCACCAGGCACAGGGGAGGGCGGCAAGTAGGGCAGGAGTGGGACTGGGAGGCAAGGAGTGGAGACCCTGAAAGAGTGAAGGGTATTCCTTCCTGTTTTCATTGGCCTTTGCCCCTTCACTTCACTCATGTGCAACTGAGGGAGAGAAAAATCCTCCAGCCTCTAGCCTGCCCCCCTCCTTGTTCCAACTTTTGCCCCCCACCCCAACTCTGGGGATGTCCAATCTCTTGACATGTAAATAGATATGGACGGGCTCTCCCTCCCACCTTATTCCTCATGACTTGCTGTGTGATCCTGGGGAAGTTACTATCCCTCTCTGGACCTCAGTTTCATCTGTGAAATGGGAAGGTAGGTAAGATAAGCAGGTTGGTGTCCAGAGGCCCAGGCACTGTCTTCCGCAGGCCATCCTCTCCTGGGCCCATCTCATCTGCCCCCTCCAGGGACTGGGGAAGCGGGGAAGCTGCTGGCCCATCCTCTGAAGAGCACTGAGCCCCTTCTTCCTGTAGACGGGAGCCTCGGGGGCCAACTCACATTTTCCTGCTCTCGGCTTTCTCTACCACCCGTAATACACTCCAGATGGTTTCTCCATCCGAAAGCCGAAAGCCGAGGCAGCAGATTCCAGAGGGAAAGTGGTTGGGCTCCTCTCTGGGCTCCTCTTTCCATCAGGCTGGAGAGGGGGCCTGGGTGAGGGACTGGGGTGACTGGAAAAATGGAGTGGGGAGTGGGGGTGGCACTAGCTCCACAAGAGGAGGGTGGGAGATCTCCCCAGGCTCCTCTCTGCCAGATAAGGCGCTGGGGTCAGTGGGAGAGACTGCGAGGCTGCGCGGAGGCTGGGGCGCGGCCCAAAGCACCTCGTGGCTTCCCGCAGGTTCTTTCCCCAACGGGGCAGCCCACCAAGAGCTGTTCAGGGGGCTCTCGGCCCCAGGGAGGAAGGCTTTCCAGGGTTTCCAGTGCTGGGGAAAGAACACCATCCAATGAGCCAGACACAATCCTGACTCTGCCAATTCAAGGCCCTGCAAACCTTGACTTTCTAGAGCCTCCGTTTCCTCCCCTATAAAATGGGGATGACTAATGCTGCTTGGCGTGGTCGTGGAGGTGACATGGCTCATGGACAGAAAGGCTTCCCAAGTCTCCAGGTGTCCAGACATGCCCAGGGGCTGCCTGGCGGACCCTGTGAGCACACAGCTTGCCTCCCCCTTAGAAAAAAGCTCTGGACTATCCTGACCAGGCGCCCTCTTGCTGCAGCTTCCCAGTGGTTCCTTCTAGGACCCCAAGGGGACTTTAAGTCACCCTTTGGAGGCTGTTTTGGCGATAAGCCTGGGAAGAGGGTGCCATGGGCCTGAGGCTGAACCCAAGCCAGGGCTGGCCTCTTCCCAGGCCCCGCCCCCTCCACCTCAGCCTTGTAGGACTGAAGCCTGGGCCTGGAGAGCCACGTAGAACAAGGGGGCTGAGAAGGGGGGCAGTGTCTCCCAGCCAGGCCCCGCCTGCCCCTCAATGTCCCAGCCACGCTCTATCTAGCCTTCTCCTCTCCGCCTCAGCTGTACCAAGGGGAGTGCTTCGATTTTTCCACCAGAAGAGCCAAGAGCAAAATGGGAAACAAATCCAGCCTGGTCCCCCTGCCTGACCCGTGGGGGATGGAGGGAGGCCGAGAGAAAGCCCCCAGCCCCCTCCCAACCGCCACTCCTATCTCCCCACCCAGGACACTGGGCTGCTGCAGGATCCTGGGGCCAAAGACCTAACTGAGGAGGGGAGGGGAGAGGTGGGGAGGGACCCTCACTTCCCCACACCCACCATGAGGCAGAAAGTCGGGCTCACACTCTCACTGACCGCCCCCCGCCCCCTGCCCTGGAAGAGAATGAGAAAAGAGGCCACCTCTTCACTTCCCACTCTGAGGCTCTACGTTGAGACAAGCATCAGAGGGGAAGGGACAGTTACTGCGCTCAGGTGCTCCCTGTCTAGACAAAGAGATGGGACCTCCAACCCCCTCTTCCAATTAATAACCTCCCCCAGGCTCTTCCCCTCATTGAGTTCCCTCCTGCCCCCAAGCTCCCCTCCCTCCCTGACACCCCCCTCACTGAGTCGCTCTCCCCCCACTGCATCCTGTTCCCTCTCCCTCCTTCCCCCACCCTGGGCTACCCTTCTCTGCAGTGAGCTCACCTCAGCCACTCCAGGAAATAGCAGCCGCACAGAGATGCACAGAGATGCAGGCAAGGTCCCAGCCAAAGTCGTGGACACCTGGCAGGCCTGAGCCTTTCCTCTCCTCACCCTATGAGGTGGTCCCCTCTCCTGGCCAAAGCCTGCCTCCCTGGGGCTCAGGGCCCCGCACTCCTGCCCCCACTCCCCTCCCTGATTCTCCGGGTGCTGCCCACATCTCCCACTGGACGGGCCTCCTTCCCATCTGCCCACAGACACAGGGTAGTGTCCCTCACCACCCTGCGCTCCTGAAGCCCCGCATCACCTTCTGGCCCTCTCCTCCCTTGTCAGCACACTTCTTCTAAGGGCTGTCTCGGTGGCCAGTGAGCTCACTCCTCAACCTGCTCCCATCTGGCTTACCTTTGGGAACCTGGAAGGGATTCTGTCTGCAAAAGGAAATGAAGTTCTCTGTGGAAGAAGATGACATCAGCCGGAGCCTCTACAACCTGTCACACACAACGTCCACCTCTCGATAAAAGACTGCCAGGAGGCTGTCTTCTTCCTCCTCCTACTTCTCCCTGCTCTCCTCTTTCTCTTCCTCTTCCCTTCGGCTCCCTTCCCTTCAAGAACAATTCTGTCCAGAAGACTTTAGATAGGCCAAGCAAGGTAGATGTCCCTGGGGGTGGGAGTGGGGATGGGGAATGCAGTGGTCCAACAATGGTTTTGGAGCTCAGGTGAAGTAAGGAGGGCTTCTCTGCTTGTGGGGACAGCCAGAGCAGGACCAGCAGTGAGGCAGGGGGGAGAGAGAGAGAGAGAGAGAGAGAGAGAGAGAGAAAGAGAGAGAGAGAGAAAGAGAGAGAGAGAGAGAAAGAGAGAGAGAGAGAGAAAGAGAGAGAGAGAGAGAAAGAGAGAGAGAGAGAGAGAAAGAGAGAGAAAGAGAGAGAGAGAGAAAGAAGAGAGTCAAAGCTCAGTCATGCAAGCAGATAGCCTCACCCAAATGTCAGAGCTCAAGAAGAAAAAGGAGGCATCCAAGGAGGAAGGCAACCTGGAGTGAGATGTTAAAGCCCAAACAAGATAAGGAAGATATCCACGTGGGGACCAGCTCTGTGAGGGAGATTGGTTGGACCCTGAAGGGGCATTTGACCAAGGTAGTGGCCAAGCACAGAGAAGGGGTGTCCACAGGGGATGAGAAGGGCATCCTTGAAAAGGGGGGTGGGCAGGGCATCCAAAGGGTGTGGGATGTCAGAGCCTGTTGAGGTGAAGATCACGTCCATGTCGGGGAGAGAGTGCTGGTGGTGGCCTGGGGCAGAGTGTTGGAGCCCAGGAGGGCTCGGGAGGGGTCCACATAAGGAGCAGGGGCAATGGGCCATTGGTTACCCATAGTGGGACCAATCCAATAAGGAAATCTATTGAGGGAATGAACCAGGTTTCTCAATGTTGGCAAAGGATGTTAGAAATATAGGAAGGGAGAAAACTAGAATGAACCCTACGATGTAGTGTAGAATGATGTAAGTGTATATAGGTGTTTATAGGTGTTTATGTTTTGTGTATGTGTCAATGCATGTATCTTTACGTATATACATGCATATATTCCCTAGCTTCACCCACTGAGAGGGCTTGGGAGCAGTGACATCTTAATAATAAGGAGCATAGAGTGAAATAAGTCAATCAGAGAAAGACATGTATCACATGACCTCACTGATATGAGGAATTCTTAATCTCAGGAAAGAAACTGAGTGTTACTGGAGTGGTTGGGGGTGGGAGGGATGGGGTGGCTGGGTGATGGACATTGGGGAGGGTATGTGCTACGGTGAGCGCTGTGAATTGTGCAAGACTGTTGAATCACAGATCTGTACTTCTGAAACAAATAACACAACATATTTTAAGAAAAAAGAAAAAGAAGAAGATAACAGGAGAGGAAGAAAAGGGGAGTATGTCAGAGGGGGAGACGAACCATGAGAGATGATGGACTCTGAAAAACAAACTGAGGGTTCTAGAGGGGAGGGGGGTAGGGGGATGGGTTAGCCTGGTGATGGGTATTGAGGAGGGCACGTTCTGCATGGAGCACTGGGTGTTATGAACAAACAATGAATCATGGAACACTGCACCAAAAACTAATGATGTAATATATGGTGATTAACATAACAATAAAAAAATTAAAAAAAAATAATAAGGAGCATAGCTAGCAGCCGAGTCTTAATTTCTTTCCTTTTTTTTTAACTGAAGTATAGTTGACACACAAAGTTAACATTAGTTTCAGGTGTACAGCACAGTGATTCGACAACTCTATACATTATGCTATGCTCAAGTCTTGATTTCTAAATACCACGGTCCACCAGAAGAAACCAGGACTCCTTTCAGGAAATGGCTGATTACAGGGCCGGGGCAAGGAAAGTACAAGACAAGCCTGAATCATCTCGTGCCAGAAAATAAAGAAGTACTCAGAAATGATTAAATAGAGTTACCATATGACCCAGCAATTCCATTTCTAAGCATATCCAAGAGAAATAAAACCACATGTCCACACAAGGACTTGTGCAGGAATGTTCACAGCAACACTGTTCATAATAGTCAAAAGGTGGGAACAGCTCAGATGCCCAACAACTGATGAAAACAAACAAAACATGGTATATCCAAACAATGGAGTATTATTCAGCCATAAAGAGGAATAGAATAATTATACTTGCTACACCTTGGGTGAGCCTTGAAAACATTATGCTAAGTGAAAAAAAGCCAGTCACAAAACACCACATATTGTATGATTCCATTCACAGGAAAGTCCAGAATAGGGAGATGTATAGAGACAGAAAGTAGATTAGTGGTTGCCTAGGGCTGAAGTGGGGACAGGAGCCTACAAGGAAGATAGCTAAAGATTACAAGGTTTACTTTTGAGACAATGAAACTGTTCTAAAATTGATGGTGGTGATGGCGGCACACATCTGTGAATGTACTAAAAACCACTGAATTGTACAGTATGTGAATTATACTCAATAAAGCTCTTCTAAAAATAAGTACTCAAAGAATGATGGAGACATGTCAAAAGAGTACAGAAGCCAGCTGGAAAGGACTTTCATTGGCTGGATCTTGTTCTTTTGAGCATCAGAATAATTAATGATATTAATAGATTCTAACTTATTGAATAAAATGGGAATCCATGACTCCATACTGATATAAATAAATGAATACATGGGAAGTCTGTTGAGGAATGAGATATTTACACATTCTCAAAGTACTTTCCTACAAAATATTTATCAATTGTAAAGGGAAAAGGGTAACTTTACAGTGGAGAAGGCTGGCAGACACCAACTTAATCAAGTAGTCAAAGTGAACATCGCAGTAATGGGACAAATGACAATCATGCACTACCCAATAGGGTGCAATGGGAGAGAGATATAGTATCATTTCTGCGACATTCCTACATGAAATGCTCAACCTGAATTTAATCATGAGGAAACATTGGACAAGTCCAAGTTAAGAGACGGTCTACAAAACAACGGGGACCTATAATCTACAAGAGTGTCATCGAAGTTAAGGAGGGACTGAAACACCATTCCATATTGAAGGAGACTAGAGATATCTGAGAACCACATATAACATGTGATTCTGTCCCAGATCCTTTTGTTACAAGGACATTATTGGGATCACTGGTGAAACGTGAATGGGAGGTGTGGGTTAGATGGTAGTAATGTTCGTGTTAATTTCCTGACTTTGATCATGGCATTGTGGTTATCCAGGAGAATGTCCTTCTTCATAGGAATCACACACTGAAGTGTTTGGGAGATGGTGGCTACTTACTCCCAGATGAGTCAGGGAAATAGTTTTTTTTGTACTATATCAGGGACCATTCTATAAATTTGAGATTGCTTCAAATTAAATAAAATCAATTATCACGTATGTGAAGAAACTGGACTAATGCCTGAAATCTAAGAGAAAAACAGATCATAGAAAATACAACCTCACAGGAGATCCAGATAGTGGAGTTACCAGACGCAGTTTGTTTGTTGTTGTTGTTGTTGTTTTTCAGTTCTGAGCTCACATCAATGTAGAAACCTTCACAGTTACAAAGGTCAGTAGTAAAACCTTTCATCATTGCTCAGAACTGATTAGCCTTTTATATACACACATTCCCCCACAATTCTCATTCAACCATCAGCAAGTCCTCAGTTATCCACTGTCATCTTTACAAACACACTCACACCCCACAGACATAAGCCTTATTGTTTTAAATTCCTTTATATATTTGCTTCTCAGAACTCCAGAGATCATGCATTCGGTAGACTGGAAGGTCTTCTGATGCTCAAATTTGGCTATTTTCATAAGACACATTTTTAAAATAAGATTATACTGTGTAACAAAATGGATAAAAAGCTGTAGGGTTTCATAAAAGAATTGGGATTAATGAACAATAAAGAATCAAATGGAATCTTAGAATGGAAAAAATACAATAACTAAAATTAAGAATTTATTACACAGATCTAAAGGCATTGTAGATGGAGCAAAAGAGAGAATTGGTGAGCTGGAAGAGAGTTCAGTAGGAAATACCTAGACTGAAGCACAGACAGAAAATAAAAAGATGGAGAACACAGAAAATAACACTAATGTTATATACAACACAATAAAAGTTCTAACATATGTTTCTGGAGTACCCAAAAAGGAGAAGAGAGAGATAATGGGGTAGAAATAATATTACTGGCCAAAATATACTAGCTAAAAATACTCTATACTTGACATAAGAATCAAACTAAATAAGGTAATTACAAAGAAACCATACTCAAGCACATTTGTAGCTAACTTGCTAAAAATTAAAAACAGAGATAAATCTTAAGAGGCACATTACTTCAAGGAAACAACCCTAAGACTGACAAATTGAAGAGATGAAACATACACAATCTAAATGTGTTTTGAATATAGTTTGAACAGATGGGATTAACAGCATATGAGACATTGCAGAAGAAGAGATCAGTAGACTTGGAGCCATACGATGACATATCAGTGGAATGTTTCTGAAAGGAAGCACAGAGAGAGAAGAAAAGAAGCACATGGAAAACATAAGAGAACCAGTGACTTATGAGAGGCTATCAAGTGCTCTAACATACTTATAGTGGAAGTCCTGAAAGAGAGGGGAAAATGGAAAAATAGTGACCCCAAATTTTCCAAATCTGACAAAAACTAGAAACAAAGATCCAAGAATCTCAGCACTCACCACAAAATGATAGTGAGGTCCATTATAATCAAGTTGCTGAAAGTCTGTGATAATGAGAAAATCTTAAAAGAAACAAGAGCAGACAAAGGACATTACATACAGAGAGATAAAATTATCACAGCCTTATTGTCAGAGACGACACAAGCCAGAAGACAGTAGACTATAAGTTTTTAAGTTGTGAGTAAAAAAGCTACTATCAACTTAATTTCTAAGCTTAGTGAAAATATCTTAAAAAGGAAGGTGAAATAAAAACTTTTCCACACACATACAAAAGTGAAGGAATTTATCATTAGTCAGCCTGCACTATAACAAAGTTTTATAGGCAGAAGGAACAGGATGCCAGATGGAAATTTGGATCTACACAAAGGAATAAATAGAATCTGAAATGGAAAATATGTGGTTAAATATAAAATATATTTTTCACACTTAAAAATTTGTTTAATAGACAATTGACTATTTAAAAAAAGAATAAAATGTATTGTAGGGTTTATAACATGTAGAAATGAAATGTATAACAACGACACAAAGTGTTAGAGGGGAAAATGGGACTATACTATTTTAAGTTTCTAACTTTTATACAACATGATATAACGTTATTTGAAGGAAAACTGTTATAAGTTAAAGATCCATATTATAAACCTTAGATCAAGTGTTGGCAAAATTTTCCTGTAAAGGGCCAAATAGTGAATATCTTAGATGTCAGAGGCCATACAATCTCTGTTGCAACTAATCAACTCTACAGTTGTCATATAAAAGCAGCCATAGACTATATGTAAATGAGTGAGCAGAGTTGTGTTCCAATAAAACTTTATTTGTGGACTCTGAAGTCTGAATTTCAAACAATTTTCATATATCATAAAATATTATTCTTCTTTTGAATTTTTCAACCTTTGAAAAATGTAAAAACTATTCTTAACAAACTGCCCAGGCAGAAGAACCCCAGATAATTTATGTAGATACTCTGTTCTTAAGGTGATCATAACTCTCCACTCTTTACATGTGGGCTAGGCATGGTGACTTCCCTCCAAACAGTACAATATGGAAAGGGATGAAAGGGTAATGTTAGAGAATCCTGACAAATACTACCTCAGCCAGATGATCAAGACGCATCTAAACAATGATAAGTCATGTTGATAGTATGTACTCTTGATGTGATGTGATTAAATGACACTTCAGGGGTGCCTGGGTGGCTCAGTTGGCTAAGCAACTGCCTTCGGCTCAAGTCATGATCCTAGAGTCCTAGGATCGAGTCCCACATCAGGCTCCCTGCTCAGCAGGGAGCCTGCTTCTCCCTCTGACCTTCCCTCCTCTTGTGCTCTCTCTCTCATTCTCTCTCTCTCTCTCAAATAAATAAATACAATCTTTTTAAAAAAATAAATAAAATGACACTTCACCTGTGTGGTCTTCCTTAAAAAAACCACAACCCTAGTCAAAGCATGAGAAAAACATCAGACAAATCCAAATAAAAGAATATTATACAAAATATCTGACCAGTACTCTTCAATATTGTCCAAGTTATAAAAAAAATGAATGAATGAAAAAGAAAAAAGAGAAAGAATGAAGAGAAAAAAGAAAAAGGAAAGTCTGAGAAATTGTCACCGCCCAGAGGAGCCTGAGAAAACATGATGATTAAATGTAGTGTGGCATCCGGGATTGGATTCTGGACTGACAAAAAGACATTAGGTAAAAACTAAGGAAATCTCCCAAGTAATCACTGATGGATGAGTGGGTAAACAAAATGTGGAATATACATACAATGGGATATTAATCTAGCTTAAAAAGGAAGGAAATTCTGACACAGCTACAACATGGATGAACCTGGAGGACATTAGGCTAAGTGAAATAAACTGGTCATGAAAAGATAGATACTATGTGGTTCCACTTATATAAGCTATCTAGAGTAGTCAAATTCATACACATAGAAAATAAAATGGTGATTGCTAGGGAATGGAAGAGGGAAAAATGGAGAGATGTTTAATGGGTATAGAGTTTCAGTTTTGCAAGATGAAAAGACTTCTGGAGATTTGTTGCACAATGATGTGAATATACTTAGCACTACTGAACTGAACACTTAAAAATGGCCAACATGGTAAATTTTCTTATGTGTATTTTATTACAATTTTTTTAGGTTTTATTATTTATTTATTTTAGAGAGAGAAAGAGAGAGTGTACAAGCAGGGGGAGGAGCAGAGGGAGAAGGAGAGAGAGAATCCCAAGTAGACTCTGCACTGAGTGTGGAGCCCTATGTGGGGCTCAATCCCACAACTCAGAGATCACGACCTGAGCAAAAATCAAGAGTCAGACACTTAACCAACTGAACCACCCAGGCGCCCCTTATTTTATCACAGTTTTTAAAAACTAAGAAAATCTGAATAAAGCATGGACCTTAGTTAATAATAATGCATCAGTATTGTTCATTAATTGTAACAAATGGACCATACTATAACATAAGATGCTACTAATAGAGGAGACTGAGCACAGGATATATGGAAACTCCATACTTTCTTCACAATTTTCTAAACATCTAAAACTGTTCTAAAAAATAAAGTTTGTTATTAAAAAGAATTATTCCACGGGCCATAAAAAACAGTCCATGGATCATATGCTCCCTTTGCCCTAAAACAACCACTAAAAATATTTAAAAGCAATATAGATATTAAGGCATTTGTAAAGATCAAAAGAATATTTTTAAATAATCAATTAATTTTTAAAAAGGCAAGAAAAGAAGAGAAAAGAAATAAAGAATACATGGGACTCAAAACAAATAACAATGGATGGAACTGGAGGGGATTATGCTAAGTGAAATAAGTCGTCAGAGAAAGACAATTATCATATGCTCTCATTCCTATGTGGAATTTAAGAAACAAAACAGAGGATCATAGGGGAAGGGAGGGAAAAATAAAATAAGATGAACTCAGAGAGGGAGACAAACCATAAGAAATTCTTAACTATAGGAAACAAACAGAGGGTTACTGGAGGGGAGGTGGGTGGGGAGATGGGCTAACTGGGTGATGGGCATTAAGGGGGTCATGTGATGTAATGAGCACTGGGTGTTATTTGCAGCTGATGAATCACTGAACTCTACATCTGAAACTAATAATACATTATATATTAATTAATTGAATTTAAATAAAATTTTTAAAAAAGAAAAAATATAACAACATGGTAGATTTAGACCCAACTGATCATTACATCACGGTAAATGATCTAAATACTCCAAGACAGATTATCAGATTGGATCTTTAAAAATCAAGCCCCAACTATATGCTATTTTTAAGACATAAGACTGACATCTAATATTTCCACAAAAATGATGGAAATGAGAAAACAATGAAATCACATATTTGAAGCACTGCAAAATAACTGGCAAACAATTGAAAATATCTTTAAAAGATAAAGATGATTCTCATCTGGCATGTGAGAAGCTTGGAAGTCATAATCCCATCCAAAAAACAACTAAAAAGCTGAACAAACTGAAAAAATCAACAGTTCGTCTCAGATCCATGACGGGGCAAACTCCTGTTCCAATACTGGATAGACAGATAGGCCGATACTGAGAATCACAACCTACCGGAGCAGAAATCTATGCAGGGACCAGTGCCAAGGTGGGAAAACCTGAGCTATAACTGATGAATTTCAAGAGGCTCAGTGTGGAAAGCCTGAAAAGTTAAAAATTTCAGAGGGATCCAGGTATAGAGGAACCTATATACAGGAAACTTCTGTGAATTTTACTTCCAAGAGCTCCAAAAAGGTTCAATCAGAGAAAAATCCCCTAATGTTTCCACGAAGGAGAAGAAAGAAACCATTGTGAAATATCTTGTGTACATTAAAAGAATAATAAAGGAATATGATGAAAAACTCTATGCCCACAAATCTGACAACCTAGATGAAATGGACCAATTTCTTGAAAGACACAATTTGCCAAAACTCACACAAGGAAAAATAGACAATTTGAATGGGCGTATAATTCATAACCTTCCCAAACAGAAAGCACCAGGCCCAGATGGGGTCCCTGGTGAATTCTACCAAGAATTTACAGAAGAAATTATACCCGTTCTCTACAATCTCTTCCAGAAGATAGAAGCAGATGGATTATTTTCTATCTCATTCCATGAGGCCAGCTAAATTATCCTAATAGCAAAACCAAAGACAGTACAAGTAAAGAAATCTAGAGACCAACACCTCTCATGTACACAGATGCAAAAATTCTCAACAAAATAAATCCAATAATAAATCAAATCAAATCAAATCAAAATCAAATCCAATAATATATAAAAAGAATTATGTATCGCAACCAAGTGGGATTTATCCCAAGTATGCAAGGCTGGTTGAACATTTGAAAATCAATTAATGTAATCCATAATATCAATGAGCTAAAGAATAAAAATCACATAATCAATAGATGCAGAAAAAACATTTGACAAAATCCAACCCATTTGTGATAAATACTCTCAGCAAACTAGAAATAGAGGGAAACTTCTTCCCTTAGCAATTATAGAAAAGTTAAAGGAAAAAAAAGAACTTAAACCAATATGAGTGATATACACACACATATATATACACATATGTATCAGTGATACATACAAATTCATATAGGTAGATAACATATATATATCAATGTGGCCAATAACTTCAGGTTCATGTGCATGGAAAAATTACCAAAATTGACCTTATACTAGGTCACAAAGAAAGTCTTGGAAAATGTCAAAGAATGGAAATCATACAGAGTATGATCTCAGACAACCATGGAATTGGGTTAGAAATCAGTAGCAAAAGGATAACTTGAAAATCTCCAAATGTTTCAACATTAAGCAATACACTTCTAAATAACCTGTTACTCAAAGAAAAAATTATGCTTGATATCAGAAAATATTTTAAATAAATTATAATGAAGTATATTAAAACTTTGGGATGTAGCTAAAACAGTTCTTAGAGGGAAGTTTATGGACATACATACACACATTAGAAAAGAAGAAAGTCTGAGAAGTCATTTAAAATAACAAAATAGACACCGGGCCTCCTGGGGGAACATGAGGGACACCACAAATTCCGTTTGGAGGCATCTTTGAGCTCGCCGAGTAGACACCATGAGCAAAGCTCACCCTCTTGAGTTGAAAAAATTTATGGACAAGAAATTATCATTGAAATTAAATGGTGGCAGACATGTCCAAGGAATATTGTGGGGGTTCGATCCATTTATGAATCTTGTGATAGACGAATGTGTGGAGATGGCAACTAGTGGGCAACAGAGCAATACTGGAATGGTGGTAACATGAGGAAATAGTATCATCATGTTAGAAGCCTTGGAGCAAGTATAAACAATGGGTGTGTTCATCAGAAGAAATCAACTGCTTCCACATGTCCCCTCCATAGTACCTGTTTTACCACAATATTAAAATCAGGTCATGTGCATTTTCATATTGAACTTTTTTGTTAAATAAACTTTTATAATAGCCAAAAAATAAATAAAATAAAATAACAAAATAAACCCCCTAACAAAACAAACCTAATAAAATAGAAGGGAGAAACAATAAAGACCAAGAATGATCATGAAAGAAATAAAGGGCACCAATTACCAACATTAAGAGTAAGAGGTCATCACTATAAATCTTACAGACAATTAAAATATTATGAGGATATTTTAATCACTGTATGCCAATAAGCTTGAAAATTTTGATGAAATGGGCAAATTAATTGAAAAACATGACTTACCAATCTTACAGAAGACAACATAAAGAATAGTCCTGTATCTATTAGTGATATTTGTCAGTAATTAAACATTTTCCTACAATGAAAATTGTAAGTCCAGCTGGCTTCACTGGTGAATTTTTCCAAACACTAAAGAAAGAAATTACACCAGTTTTACACAAACTCTTACAGGGGAGAGAGAAGAGAGAGGGAGAGAGAGAGAGAGAGAGAGAACTGCCTAACTTTTTGGATGAGGGTGACATAATATTGATATTAAAACCCAACTAGGACATTACCAAAAGAATAACTACAGAATAATATCTGTTAAAACATGGATATAAATTCCAAACAAAATAATAGGAATCAAATCCAGTGTTATATAAAAGATGATAATACATCATGACAAATTTGAGTTCATTACAGGAATGTGAGGTTGCCTCTACATTTGATAACGCATTATGTAATTTACCTGCATTAAAAGTATAAAGGAGTAAAGTCATATTTCAATAGATGCGAAAAAACATTCAACATAAAAATTCAACATTTATTCATGATAAAAATTTCATAGCAAACTAGGAATAGAAGGGAATTTTCTTAATCTGATGATATCAAACAAAAAAAGCTATAACAAATATCACACTTAATGGTAAGGTATTAGAAGCTATCTTTTTGAGACTGGAACAAATGAGGATGTCCACCACCACCACTTCTACTTAATTTTATGGGAAGTCCTAGCCATTGCAATAAGGCAAGAAAAATAAATGAGATGTAAGATTTGAAAAGGAAAAAAAGAAACCTGTGATCATTTGTTGATGGCATGATGATGTATGTTGAGAATCTTTAAAAATCTATAGGTATGCTAGAAGCAAGAATAAATTTAGCAAGGTTACTAGAAGCAAGAGCAATACACAAAAACCAATTGTATTTTTATAATTTGACAATAAGCAATTAGAAAATGAAAAAAGATTTCATTGACAATAGCATTTTTTAGATTAAAAAAACCCTAAGTATTTAGGAATAAAATCTGGCAAAATATGTTTATAATTCTACAGAGTATTATGGAGAGAAAAAGAGACTATTTATTTATTTATTATTTTACGTAGGCTCCACACCCAGTGTGGAGCCCAACATGGGGCTTGAACTCACAACCTTGAGATCGAGACCTGAGCTGAGATCAAGAGTTGGATGCTTAATGGACTGAGCCACCCAGGAACCCCAGAAAAGAGACTTTAAAAAAAAAAAGAAATAGGGATATACTATGTTCATAAATTGGTAGTGTCAATATTGTAAAGTGGTCAGTTCTTCCCCCAGTTGTCCAACAGATTCAATTCAACCTTAATAAAACCTCATACACTGCTGGTAACAATTAAAAATGGTGAGACCTCTTTGGAAAACAGTTGGTTGGAAATAGTTGGTCAGTTTCCACAAAGGATAAATATAATGTTACTATGTGATCCAGCAATTCCAATCCTAGGTATATGCCCAAGAGAAATTAAAACATGTCCACACGGGGATGCCTCGGTAGCTCAGATGGTTAAGCATCTGTCTTCAGCTCAGGTCATGATCCCAGGGTCCTGGGATTGAGTCCTGCATCAGGCTCCTTGCTCAGTGGGGAGTCTGCTTCTCCCTCTGCCTGCTCTGCCTGCCACTCTCCCTGCTTGTGCTCTCTCTCTCTCTGACAAATAAATAAATAAATAAAATCTTAAAAATAAAACTACGTCCACGCAAAAACTTGCACATGAATGTTCATAGTGTCATTATTCATAAAAGCTCAAATATGGAAACAGCCCAAATGACCATCAACTAATGAATAGATAAATAAAATGTGGTACATCTGTACAATGAAATATTATTCAGCCATTAAAAAAGAATGAAATACTGACATGCTACAAAATGGATGAACTTTGTAAACATTACACTAAGTGAAAGAAGCAAGTTATGAAAGACCACATATTTTATGATCCCATTTTTGTGAAATGTCCAGAATAGGCAAGTCTATAAAAACAGAAAATAGAATTAATGATTGCCTAGGGTTGGAGTGGGGAGGAGTGACTGCTAATGGGCTTGGGGTTTTTCTTGAAAGGTGATGAAATTATTCTAAAATTTATTGTACAAATGTTTGCACAACTCTGTGAATATACTAAAATCCACTGAATTACATTTATTTAAGTGTATAGTTGTATGGCATTTATATAATGATTTATATGATGATTTGTATGGCATGTGAATTAAATCTCAGAACTATTAGTTTTTTAAAAACTCAATTAAATATTTCTGAAGAGTTTTTTTTGGTGGAAATTGATAAGCTGATTCTAAAATTTATATGGAAATTCAAAGGCAAAGGATAACAAAGATTGTCTCAAAGAAGTACGAAATTGGGGCGGCTGGGTGGCTCAGTCAGTTAGGTGTCTGCCTTCAGCTCAGGTCATGATACTGGGGTCCTGGGATCCAGCCCCACATTGGGCTCCCTGGTCACCAGGGAGTCTGCTTCTCCCTCTCCTTCTGCCCCTCCCCCCATTTGTGTGTTCTCTCTCTCTCTCTCTCTCTCTCTCTCTCTCAAATAAATAAATGAAATCTTAAAAAAAAAGAAGTATGAAGTTGAAGGACATAAACCAGCTGTTAGGAAGACTTATTTCAAAACTACAAAAATTAAAACAGTTAAAACTTATAGACAAATAGACTAATAAAAATACAATGGAGTGTCCAGAAACAGATCTACACTTATATGGTCCAATGATATGATGTGGGGAAAGAATGATCTTTTCGATAAATGGTACTGGATAAATTTACTATCCATCTGGGAAAAAAAAACTTTGTTTGATTATATAAGAATAGTTTGATTCTTACCTCAAACTATACAGAAAATTCATCCTAGGTATATCATTAATATAAGTGTAAAGGACAATAGAAATATGCCTTTGAAATTTGAAGGAAAAACATTTGTCACCTGGAACTATATACCCAGTAAAAGCATCAGTTGGGTGTGAGGGTAGATTAAAGACATTTTCAGATGTTCAAAGTTTCAGAAATTATATCTCCTTTGCACACCTTCTCTAGAACTTATTGGAGGATGTACTTCTAAAAACAAGAGAGTAAGACAAGAAAGAGGAAGACACAGCCTTCAGGAAATGAGGGAATTTGATGTAGGAAAGAGGCAAAGGAAACCCTAAGGAGGATGGTGGAAGGTTTCAGCATGAGAGCTGTTCATGGGGTTAGAGAGACATGGGATTGGGGTGGATCCACAGTCTGCAGGAGAGACTGCTTCAAGAAGAGGAAACTGACACAACACCTGATGTGTCAGAACATTTTAACAGGAGATTTGGACAAGTAGGGTTGAAATAATGGTCATTACTTAGAAAACTAAATGAACGTCAGCAGCAACAACAAAAAGATAATTATTAACTCCAGAAGAAAAAGCAAAAAGATCATAGTACACTATACAGCACAGACATGAATAGAGCAATTACATAATCGTAATAGGGTAAACACTGAAAACTGGCCTAACCCAAACTATCATGTAACCATATTGGGAGGTTTGGTGGGACTGGAAGTGTGATGAAGTGTGGTAGAGGCAAGGAATTAAAAAGAATTAAATCTTCTTAAATAACACACACAACTAACCATAAAAAAAGATTGTATTTTTGTAAAATCAAAGACTTCTATTTATTAAAAGACATGATTGGACGAAAATGCAAGCCACAGAGTGAAAGATATTTTCAGTATATGTATCTGACAAAGATCTTGTATCCATAATATATTAAAATTATCCTACAAAATAAGAGAAAAAGATAGACAATTTGATTGTTTTAAATGGGAAAAGACAACATACTTTTCATAAAAGAAAGTATACAGATAGCTAATATATACATGTAAAGGCATTCAACAGAGTTATCAGAGAAATGCAAATTAATACCACAATGAAATACCACCACACATTCACCAGAATGACTAAAATTTAAAAGACTGATAATACTAAGTGTTGGCAAAGATGTGGCCACTGAACTCTTACATTGCTGGGAGAAGTGTAAATTTGTCCAATCACTTTACAAAAACCCTGGCAATAACCAGTAAAGCTGAGCATATGCATTCATTATAATTCAACAGTTCCACTCTCAAGTACATATCCAATAGAAGTGCACACATACATGCACCATAAGGGCATTGCAGGTTTGATTTTAGCCACATTACTCCTAATGGTAAAAAACTAGAAAGACCCCAAGTAGCCATCGGTAATGGAATGGATAGATAAATAGTGGTATATTCATTCAATGGAATACTGTACAGCCATGCCAAAGAACACTCTATTTCTACACGAAAAAACATGGACAAATCTCACAAACATAACACTGAGTCAATGAATATGAACATACTATAAACATAAGAATATTCTTATAAACAAAAGAATATACTATGTGTTTCTATTTACGTAATGCTTAAAAATAAACAAAGTTTATTTATTTTTTCCATAGTGCTAGAAGTTAGCTATCTTGGGGAGGGCAATAATTGGATGGTGTATGAGGGAGACTTGTAAGGTGCTGGTAAAATTCCAGTTTGTAAAAGCTCATGATGTATGCTCTTAAGATTTGTGCACTTTATTTATTTATTTATTTTTGAGAGAGAGAGAGAGTGTTTGTGTGCTTCAACGAGAACTTTGGGGGACCAGAATTCAGTCCACAATGGGGACAAATCAAAAAGACACAGATGCCAGCTTGAAGAGGTTCTCACTGGCAGAATCTGGACAATTTGAACGTCAAAAGAAATAATATCAATACTGACACGAATAAACGAAGGAATAAATGAAGAAAAGATGAGGCTTTCCATTGAGTAGAATAGCAGAAGGGAGGTGGGACTAGATAGTCACCATTTGGCAACTATCATAATAACAATATTTCAGCCAAGAGAGAGCAATAGTTACTAAAATTAATGTCCAAGTTGGATGACAAATGACAGTTTGCATAGTACTTTACAAAGTACCTCCCCATGAGAAAATTTATTAATTAAAATAGGAGAAGAGATAATCTTACAATAGATAAACCGGGCAGACGACATCTTAAACCATCAAGGTGAGCATCATCAGTAATGGGAGAAAGTAAAATCATGCATCACCCGAAAAGGTGCAGTGGGACCACAGCATCCCTTCTGTGATGCTCTTGCCCCAGATGCACATCTTGAATCTAAATCGTGATACTGGATTGGATCTTTTGGCTACCAATGACGTTATTGGGAAAAATGGTGAAATATGAATAAATTACAATAATGCATCTCTAATTTCTGTGGTTGCCTCATGGTTATTTAGGAGAACGTCACTGTTTGCAGGATTTTTACTATTTGGGGGTGATGGGACATCATGTTGAAAATTTGTTCTCAGATGCTTTAGGAAAAAAAAATGTCTTTGTGCGATTCCTGGAACTTCTCTGTAAATTTGAAATTATTTCCAAACGACGAAAAAAAATGGTGGCAAAAAAAGCTTATAAAAATTCTGTGTATGGAAAAAGTATGTGTGTGTATATATGCTAGCAGCCAAGGGGTAGGATGTTTTCAACATCTATGGCTTCTGCCTTTCCTTGCATTCATTCTTCTTTCCTCCAGAAACAGCCTCCAGATTTTATTTTGGGGAGTTGCCCCTCCCCCACACCCGGTCCATGTGTTGCTGGTGTTGGCACATGCCCAGGTCAGCTAGCATATTTCATCTGCCTGGCCACCGTCATTGGTTTAGGGCTCAAGTCAGCCCAATATAGGTCAACACTGGGATTTTTTTCTGAAACTATTGTGAAAGAGGCTGTTTTTCTCCTGGGGTTGCTTAACTTTTGGAAAATAAACCTGGGACTGCTTGAGACCCCCACATGGAGCCGGACTGTTTCAGGGCACAGAAAGCCATTTTAGAGGAAAGGAAAAAGAAGAGATAGAGAAACCAAGTCCTCTTGATTTCATTTTAGCCTACAGACCCAGCTGTACTTGGACTTCTGGGTTCAGTAAGCCAAATATCTTTAATGTTCCGCTTAAGCCACTTTGAGTTAGGCTCTTGGCACTTACCACTAAAAGAATCATGACTAATGTTAGCAATTCCTAATTCAGCCGGGCTAGAGTTCAGGGGGAGGAAGGGAGAGAGAGCTGGAGCTGCTAGCCAGACAAGACAGGGCCTCTGGGCATCAGGACTCAGTGGGAGTGTGGGGCCTTCAGGAGCACTTGAAGGTACTTTTGGAGAAGTGGTGAGCAGGTGGTAGGGAGACAATTGCCAAACAGAAGTCCTTCAGTGACTCTAGGCAAAGCTTGGGGGCTTAAGACTTTATCCCCAATCAACCCCACCTCATAAGAGCTTGCTGCCCAGCCCACAGCCCAGGGGCCACACTCTTGGCACAGTCCCGACCAGAGCCGCTTGCAGACTTGGACCTGCTCCCCACTTCCAACCCCATGGTGACTTTGCTTTGCATTTCTTCACAGAGCCTCCATTTACAAAGCACCTTGTCTCTGGTTTGTGCAACTGAGCATTGGGACAACCCTATGAGGACGGCAGGGCATATGATTTCCGTTCTACAGGTATGGAAAGTAAGGTTCAGAGAGCTAAAGCAACCTGCCCAAAGTCACACAGCTGTTCAGTGGCAGAGCCAGGACTAGGGGACAGGGCTCTTCTCTCCAAGTCCATAGCTCTTTCTAGAGCTCTCTGAACTTTGGAATTTCTGAGCTGGGGCTGAGGGATGGCACCTCTACCCTGGTATGGGAGGTGTATTGGAAGACAGAAACTTTCCCATTAGATTTTGGGACTGCCCTTGAGTGATTGGGGAGGGGTCAGGCTTTCAGGGGCACATGAACTTTCAGGAGAGGGGAGTCAAGTGGGAACACTGTCAGGGGTCAGGATGCTGACTGGGGCAGGGTAGGGGAGCTTCACAGAATACTCAGTGTATAGCCCCATGCCACGCACTGGGCAGGGCCCTGAGGAGTCCGGAATTGAGAAAGAATCAGGTTGGACCCCACATGGAAGAAGCCTGCTGTTTGGTGGAAGAGACACGTACATATGACATATGCTTACTTATGCCAGATACTGTTCTAAGTGCTTTAGCTTCTCACAGCAAGCCCATGAGAAAGATCTATCATTATCTCCATTTTAGAGATGAGGAAACTGAGTCACACCGCTGTTAAAGGAGGGGCTGGTGTTGGGACTGGAAGTCTGAGCCCAAGCTCTCAAGAGCTCCATTATTCTCCTACCAGATTCACTGAGCATCTACTACACGCCAGGCCCTGTGCTACTGCGGAGCCAGAATGAACAGGACAGACAGCCTCGGTCCTCCCAGAGCTGCTCCGCAGGGAGGCTGGGATGGGGGAGGGCAATCAGCCAGGCAGGGCCTGGGCTCTCTACGGGAAGCGTGGGTCCTGCGGCGCCGGATGCGGGCGCATCAGAGCCGGCTTCCTACAGAAATGGTAGCCAGGGTGAGTCTCTGAAGGATGAGGAGTCCAGGAGGTGGCGAGGAGAATGCTCCAGGAGGCAGGACGGCCTCAAATCACCCCTGAAGCCCTGGAGGGTGGGCAAGGTTACGGGGCTCCGGCGGTTCGAGGCTTCTGGACCTCAACCCGAGGGCCCAGGAGCCCTGTGCGCAGCCGGGCCGCGGGCACGTTGCCTGAGAGCCGGCCTGGGGGGGGCGGTGGGTGCCCGTTTCCGAAATGCAGGCGGGACACTGGGGGCCTGCGGACAGGCAGGATGGGCCCCGGATTCTAGAGACACTGAAGAAAACGAGTCTACAGAAGTGACTGTGCACAGTGACTGGCCAGAGCGGGGTGACGGGGTGACGGTAGTGGAACCCTGTGTGTGTGTGTGTGTGTGTGTGTGTGTGTGTGTGTGTGTGTGTGTGTGATGAACCAAGAGAGCCGTCTAGGCACACGATTCAAACCAAGGAAAGCTGGGCCCAGTAGGGCCACGGGGAGCTCACCGGGAGGGGCCAGCCCCCTCCCCCCCGGTGTGCAAGGGGTCCGCGGGGAGGCCATTGCCCAAGGCTGGGGGGCCCAGGAACGGAGGGCGGGGAGGTGAGGGGGATCCAGGTGGGCTGGATGCAGGCGGTGGGGGGGGGTGAGGGCCAAGCGGGGGATCCAGGCGAGGATGGGGTGGGGAATCCAGCTGGGCAGGACGCAGGCAGAGGGAATCCGGTCGTGGGGACGCAAGCAGGAGGGACCCGGGCAGCCGGGCAGCCTGGACGCGGGCGGGAGGGATGGGGCGGGGAAGGCGGGCTGCGCCCAGGGGCCCGCACGTTGGGAGCGGGGAGCTGGAGGCGCGGGAGCTGGGGAGGCAGGGCCCTGGGGAAACAAGGGCTAGGGCCCTGCCCAGGCGAGGGGGGCCAAGAAGACCACCCAGGCCTTTTGGAGAAAGGGCTTGGACAGGAGCGAGAGAAGAGTAGGAGGCTGTTGTGAAGAGGATTCGTAGAGGTGGCGGGCCAGGGCCAAGGAGAGCGCAGCGCGGATCCGAGCCCAGGGATCCAGATTTTACAGGGAGAAGAACCCCCCGAGCTCATGAGATGTCTGTCTGGGGGCGGGGTGTTAAAAGCCCGCTCTTGGCTGTGAGACCTCAGTTTGAGACCCATGTTGCCACTCCCTAGCAATGCAACCCAGGGCAAGTTACCTAACCTCTCTGAACTTCAGTTTCTTTGTCTGGAAAGTGTAGCTAACGATCTGTTTATCTTATAGAGCTGTTGTAAAGGTTGGAGCAACATAAGCAACGGGCCTGGTACTCAGTAAGTCTCAAGTGAACCATAGCCATGTTTAGTCTGTAGATTAGGTGGTTTTGCAAGAAAGAGCCTTTTGGGGAGCATAAAAAGTCATAGGTTCTTGTCCTCACTCCCTCTCCACAAGCTGGGTGGCTTTGTGAGGCAAGCTCCCCAGGGCTTCTGGGTCCTCCTTTGTAAAATGGGGACACTCGTACCTCCCACCCTGGACTTGGAGCGGAGCAGATGAGACATTTTGTGAGCGGGAGCTTGTGACCCACCAGGAGAGACTGGGATGGCTGGTCCCGCTGGCACGCGGGCCTGCGCCACAAGCTGGACTGCCAGGTCTTAGGGGCCTCCCTGCATTCGCTTTAGGGATTTCTTTATCTGCCCTGGAATGTGCCGGCAGTCTTAGGCAATAGGGAAGAATGTTTCTCACACTCTTACATCAGCAATCCCCTAATAGGCATTGAACTCACACACCAACCACCATGTTTAAGCAAATTTTAAAAGAACGTGGTGTTTCTAAAATAATAAAAATGCAACTTTGTAAAAGTAATATGAAAGATAACTGTTTTGTATCATGAGAGGGATGATACCTTCTGAAAATCTCCACCAGTGTATCTATGCCCTGACAATAAGAGGCCATAAGGGTTTTCACATCCTGTCAGTTTCTTTTCTTACTCCTTATTTGTACTAAATTAGAAAATTCTAAACCACAATTACAGGTCATTAGAAATGGCAGTACATGTGTGGTGGCTGTCAGATGGTTGTGGATTCGGACCAAACAAGAATCCAGAAATCACAGAGCCGTTTCTCCCTGCAGACTGTTTTCCACTCTTCTGGACACTAGGTCAACAGGGACAAAGCTTCTAAAAGTTAGAAGACTGAGTATTTCACCTAGAGAGAGAGTAGCAGACAGAATTTAATCCTCTCTTTAGCTGAATTTGACTCTTCAAGTCAAATTCTTTAAGTTCTGATGTAATATTTGGATGTGGTTTTATATTAATCTTAATAATATGTCATTGATTCCATTCTCCTGCTCAGAAACTAAAGTCACCAAATGTTGAGACAGAATCAAACTCTCATAATGGAGCAGTCACACTGCAGTTTGGTTTTAAGAAATGTGTCTAAGTTGATCCTCAACCATGAACATCATAATAGTTCGGTGATGTCTGGGCAATATAGAAATGGAACAGAGTGCCATGTGAGCAGGACACTTAAGATTCTAGAACGGGGGGCACCTGGGTGGCTCAGTCGGTTAAGCGTCTGCCTTCGGCTCAGATCATGATCCCAGGGTCCTGGGATGGAGCCCTGCATTGGGCTCCCCGCTATGCGGGAAGCCTGCTTCTCCCTCTCCTGCTCCCCCTGCTCTCTCTCGCTGTGTCTCTCTCTGTCAAATAAATAAATAAAATGTAAAAAAAAAAAATCCTAGAACGGGTCTTAAGTGGCATTATCAATGACACGAGAAAATGGTTTTATCTCATCATTCTTTTCAAAACTTCTTGTGGGAACCTTTTTCTCCAAAGCTAGAATCTCTCAGGGTGGAAGAGTAGACTCTTGGACTTGCTGCCCTTGTCTTCGCATAAGATGCTGAAAAGGAGTATGGTCAGTGAACGAGACTGGATCATAGTCACGGTTTTGACTATTTCCTTCAACTCTATTGGAGAGGATTTTGGTTTGGCCATTCATTACAGAGATCCAAAATAACAGGGGCTTAAACAAGACAGCAATCAATTTCTCTTCTGGATGGTAGTCCAGAGATAGGTGGTCCAGGGTGGGAAAGTGGTCATTCCCCATTAGTTTGTCCAAAGATACAGGCTTCTTCTATCTTATTGTTCTGCTACCTTTAGGTCTTGCCCTCACTGGCATGCTCCAAGGTGGCTCACCATGACGTGAGATTCCAATCAGGAGTTGAAGGAAAGTGGAGTGGAAAGGCATGCACAGTCCCTATAAAGACCTGAAAGTCATACTTCAGCTCACATTCCATTGGTCAGAACACTGTCACATGACCACATCTAGCTGAAAGGGAGGATGGGAAATGTAGTTTTTATTCTGAGTGGTCATGCATCCTGCTAAAAACTGAGAGAGAGGGGGACAAGGGATATTGGGGGACAATAGCTGACATTACTAAAATGTGGGGGGGGGAATCAGGAAACAGATAGAAACTGGCTTTCAGGCACAGTCTCTTTTTTCCTTGGAAGGGTGCCCTTCCTGGTGCTCCCTCAGTAGTGATTGCCAAACCATCTTTTCTTTTCTTTTTTTTTTTTAAGATTTTATTTATTTATTTGAGAGAGAGAGAGAGATCACGAGCAGGGGGAGGGGTAGAGGGAGAAGCAGGCTCCCTGCTGAGCAAAGAGCCCCATGTGGGGCTTGATCCCAGGACCCTGGGACCATGACCAGAGCCGAAGGCAGATGCTTAACCGACTGAGCCACCCAGGCACCCTCAAACCATCTTTTCAGTTCATATCATGATTCATGAAATAATTCATGTAAGCAAAGAATCTTTTTTCCTGAAGCAAGGATTTTTAGTGATAAAACTAAAAGTTATCAAATGCTTTTCTCAGCTATATGAACCACACACATGCTAAGTGTGGTTGGATTCTGCACATTATTGATTTTAAATGTTTTTTTTTAAAGTTTATTTATTGAAGTAATCTCTACACCCAACATGGGGCTCGAACTTGCAACCCCAGGATCAGGAGCCGCACATTCTTCCTACTGAGCCAGCCAGGTGCCCCTGCACATCATTGATCTAAGCCAATGTCACATACACGGGCTCATATGAACGTTTGAAAAAAGAGATGAGTTGAAACTGTTTCTTCAAATCATTGATCACACCACTTCAGACCAGTTCTAAGATCTTAAACAGCTTGCTCAGATGGCGATACGTTCATTTTCGATAGTCCAAACCTAAACTTAGAGGAGCAAAAATGTTCAATGTTTAGTGAGGAGTGTAAGATGGCGGGGTTTATTAAAACCAAATTATTTTTTCCTAATGTATGCATCTGGCACTATGCGATGTCCACACTGTCATTCGATAAAGGAAGTTTGCCAAAAGCTGGTTCTGCTTTCTCTCTGAGAAACATGTGTCATGAATAAACAGTTCTTTCACAAGCTTCTCAGATAACATTACTTGTATCTGTGTTTGACTAAGAGGAGTGCAATTTTAAATGCTGCCTGTGTCATTTTGTTTTTCTTCTTGCCTTTAGTGGGGGGAAAAATATCAATCAGTTTAGTCCTGGAAAGCTTATTTTACTCTTTGTTCTGGGAAAAAAAAAACAACCCTCTAATGGTTTACCAGAAAGGTCACTGTGCTTTGTTTAAAAATGGTATTAAAGTCTTGATGGTTTTATGCCGCTATTTGACAAAGTTTCATAACACATAACACACTGGGGATTAAGATGGGCTGGTTAGCTGGTTCAGTGAAGTCCAGTGTTGGATATTCAATATCACACTCATTATTTACACTTTTTTTCCCTCAGCTGCTTGTGCAAAACCATCACATGTGTCCTGGTTCTTACAGATTTACATTTTTCCAAACTAAATTCTTGTTCACTATTTACTTTCATAACACTGTGCTCAGTTGTAGTATTTGGATTACTATTTTCATCACTCTTCTCAAGCTTTAATGAGCCACTTTTGAGCTGTTGACTTATTTGAGTTGAGGATATTACACATCACAAAACTAATAACTAAAACCCATAAATGACAAGAAAATATATCGCGGGAGACAAACTGCCAAGATGGATCAACCAAACGCAAACCTTATAGCTCATGCACAATGTTGCAAAATGCGACAATTATTAAGGACATAATGGGATTGCTGTGAAAATCTTAACTTTGCACTTGAATGTTGTGAGTAAAATAATTCGATCCTTTCTTCCTTGGAGATCTCCGCCACTTGCAGACCACTTGTAGACTTTTAGGGACCCCCCCCGCCAACTGTCGATGGACCACACTTTAGGAAAATTTCTATAGCCAGCAAGCCTACTGTCTGAGTCATGGGATGGAGGGTGGGGGTGTCCTGGCCACTGGTCTCTGGCCACCTCCAGTTGGAAGTGAGTGTCCTTAGCTGAGTGACACGTTTCGTGGGAGGAACACTGATGGACACATCATCAGCGGACATATCAGCGGACACATCAGCGGACACATCAGCGGACATCCAAGAGAGATCTAGGGCAATATAATGACAAGAAACCCGGGCAGCTCAGTTTGAAGGAGACTCATGGAAACAGGAAGCGTCTGTCAGAACCCAGCTCGTGATGGGCAGTTCCCGCCACATTGTCACCTGATGTCCCTGCTTAGGTACTCTGCCTCAACCGGGGCCCTGTGGCATAAAAGAAGCTGTTTTTCAAACAGTGTATAATCCTCCAATGCAGATGGCCTTTCTCCAAAACCCTAGGGGGCTACAGTGTGATTCTCCTACTGGGGTGTCAAAGTCTTTTTTGATGTCACAAATACCTCTAATACCATAGGGTCCGAGCGTCCAATTGTGCCAGTGGCCATGCCTGAAACAGTTACAGAGCTCTTTCCTGCTCTGGGTCTCACTCAAATTTGGGAGCCTTTCATGTCACCTGTAAATGGGTCAGAGCCGTGTTCCCAAATGTAGAATATGTTTTCTCCAGCACTAGCAAAGCCCTAAAGATGTGCTTTCTCATTTGTGGCGAGAAGTACAAGATGCAATTATTTCTCCCTGTCTTTGGAAGGATGTCCACGCATGCCCCAGACCTCTAAACCCCTAAGGACTTCACTGATGTTATGAGCTTCTACACTTTGGCAGCGTTTTTTCCTTCCCATCTCCTGGGATGCACATGTCTTGTGAAAGCTTCCACCGCTTCTTGCTCTCTGGTCCACTCTACATGATGTCAATTGTAGATCATCAAAATAGTAGATCAATCTGATATTCTGTAGAATGTCCAGATGATCCAGGTCCCCTCAGACTGTTATCACAGAGAGTGGGAGCGTAGTATACTCTGGGACAAGACCTTAAAATGTGTACCGTCATCCATCCCAAGTGAATGCAATTGTTTCTGCTGCTCCGGATAGGGAGGAGAAAGAATGCACTTGCTGGACCAACGGCCACATACCATGCACCCAAGGTGAGTTCATCTGCTTTAGTAAAGCTATCCCACCTGGCCCAGCACCTGCAATGGGATTAGTTGGTAGTGTCCACTGAGGTCCTCCAGCAGCTATCTGGTTGACTTTCTGGTTTTACAGGACTTATAACCATTCTAGCATGCCTGCTTCCCTGCGCCTTTCCATCCCTGTCTGTCTCCTATGGCAATTCTAGCATTTCTACTTTACTTAGTGTGAAGTTGGCCCACAGTCGATCCCGATCCCAAATCCTATTACAGAGTCTGCTTCCTGGGGCTCCTGGCTGCCTCAGTCAGTAGAGCACATGACTCTTGATCTCGGGGTTGTGAGTTCAAGCCCCACATTGTGTGGAGAGATTACCTAAAAAAAGAAAATCTTAAAAAGATAAAGTCTGTTCCCTTGGACCATTCCTGGTACCAACTGTCTTTAGGACAAGTCCCTGGGAAATGGACTCTGTAATGGAAATTTATGTGCAGGAATCTGTCGGGGAGTGAATAAAACAGGACTTAGCAGAGGGAGATCGTTAACTGCAACACATTCCAAACAGAAGCCTCAGCCGATCCCACCAAGAGCTCTGGAGCTGAGGTGGCCCTTAGGAGTTGGACCCCTTGAGACAAGGGGTTGGGGCTTTTGTGCCCTCACGTCAACCAGTCAGAGGTTGACTGCCTGTGCCGAGGGAGCATGACCTCTGGCGAAGAACATCACTTTGGCTGACAGTGATTCTTGGAGAGGGCTGGGGAGCCAGCAGCCTTCCACATTGCTATGTGTGGGGGAAATGGGTGTCTCAGGCCTGTGGCAGGCGTCTGGGCAGCATACCCCGGGGGTGCCTACAGCAGAGGCTGGGGCAGGGCAGATTTCAAAGACCTCTCCAGCCACCGGAGCTTCTTTGAAAGGTAGTGATGGCCCCGTCACCGGAAGTATGTGAGCCTGAGTCTATAATGACCTGTCCAGGGCTTTACAGAACAAAAGCATGGCCCGAGCAGAGCTTGGCCTCAATGAATGGTTTTCAAACGGGGTTCCGTGACACCTGAAGGGTTTCTTAGCGTTCTCAGGGGGCTGCGTGGCGAGTCTGTATTCAGGTTCATCCACGCCCTTTCCCTTCACTGCTGTGACCAGAACAGCCCCACTTTCATCTGCGCATAGGCTAGGGCTCTGCACAAGGTTTTGTTTGCAGGAGGGCTTTTGCTGCTGAAAAATAACACTAGGAAATTTTACAGAATACCTAACCAGGATTCCTCAAGCTGGTGAAAAATAAGGAAATACGGAGAAACTCTCATAAGCCCGAGGAGACCAAGGAGACATGACAAAACCAAATACGGTGTGACATCCTGGGTGGGATCCTGGGACAGGAAAAGGACATTAGTAGAAAAACTAGTGAAATCCCAATAAAATCTGGAGCTTAGTTATTAGTAATGTACCAACACTGGCTTCTTAGTTTTGGCAAATGTAACATGGTGCTGTAGGCTATGAACATTAGGAAGAACTGGACGAGGGGCAAATGGAAAGCCTGTTTCCTTTGCAACTCTGCTGTAAATCTGAAATTGTTCCAAAATAAAAAAAGGTTGTTTTAAAAAATTGCATTAGGAGCCCATCAGACCAGAGATGAGGCGAAGGATGGGCTTTGCTGATGCAGGAAGCCTCCCCAGGAAGAGGTCAAACTTGGATATTAGGTGGGGTGAGATATCAGAACATTGGTGATTGGGTAGGATTCTTGCCCACAGATTTCTATGTGGAATGTTGGATATTCATGTTCCTGTCCTTCCCTATCTCCAGCTTCTCCAGGGAAGTAAGGACCTGTCTGGGAAGGAGGGAACTGAAGTTGGGCTCACCTGAGTAGACGGGACTATTGAAACATTAAAGTTTGAACAGACTTTGAAGGGAGATCAAGAGGCTGGTTTGTGTGCTTCAGTTCCTTCATCCTGGCGAAATACTCTCCAAAGCAGAGCCCAAGCTAAGCCCAGGAGAAGCTGGAGGAAGGAGGAGACACAGGCCCTGCCCCCAGTCTGAGGGAGGAAACCTGAGCTATGACCTCAAGGAACCCCAGTGTGGTGGGGCAACACAGAGCCTGCCCTCAGGGAGCCCTCAGTCTAAATGAGGAGACATAGTCCCTACCTTTGGGAGCTCTTGTCTGATGGGAGGGACACAGTCGGAAGGGGGAGGCAGGATACATTCCAGACATGCCGACTAGTGATGACTAGGCTGACTTTCAGATGTTGGTACTCGGGGACAGGAGAGCCTGGGAGGGAGGCTTGAAGAGGAGTGGACTGTGCCCTTTGTAGAAAGAACCCAGTAGGAAGGGTCCTGGGGCTGAGCTGATGGGTCCCCTGGAAGTGGGTCCTGCTCAGACATGGATATCCGCTCAGATGGTGGGTAATCGAACCTCGGATCCACTGTCCTCACAAGGACTGAGAGCAGTTGACAAGCAGTGAAGGGACAGGGAAGGACAGGTGAGGGATGAGGGAGAGATACACACAGAAAGACAGAAAGGGAGAGAATCAGCCAGAGACGCCAGGAGAAGATCTGAGATGGAGAGATACGGAAGAGATGTGAGCATAAGACCAAAATAGAGGCAGAAGCGGAGAGCCCCGGTCCCGCCCCACCCCGCCTCTGCCCCTGCCCTCCCCACCTCAGCCCTGACCCCCAGCTGACCCAGCCCTGGCCCCCAGCTGGCAGACCCCATTTGCATCTTCCTGCCTCTGTGCTCTCATTCAGGCTTTGGCACTGCCCCAGTGTTTTCCCTCACTAGACGTCAAATGCAAACTAGAGCCAAAATCCACAGGTCCTGGCTGGCTGGGGAGGAGGTCCCTGGGAAGGAAGGAGAGGGAGACGAGGCGCAGCCCTCATCTACTGTGTGGTGCTGGGCAGGGGCAGGTGGAGGAGGCGGGGAGGACCTGTTCACCTCCGTGTGCCGAGGGCCTGGTACAGCGCTGGGCACAACGGGGCAGTCTGCAGTGGTTCCTGACTGGCTGAATGAGTTGTACCTGGCCATTCTTAGAGAACGGGCTAAGGCATGGTGGTGAGAGCCTCAGGTCAAATGTCAGCTTCACAACTTCCTCACTGTGTGACCTTGAGCAAGTTACTTAACCTCTCTGAGCCTCAGTTTCTTCATCGGTAAATTGAGGATGAGGATATTAACAAAACCTATGTCATAGGATAGCTGTGGCCATTCAGTGAGCTAACATCTATCGGGCCCTTAGGACAGTGTCGGGCATGCAGAAAACAGCAAATAACTCAGCCTGTAGCATGTGTATGATTTTCCTGCGTCTGTTACCCGCATGCATGTTCAGTGTGGATGTGGTGTGTGCAAGGGGTGCTTCTGGGCTGGACCACAGTGAAGGCAGCAGCGATGGAGAGCAGTGGGGGAAGAGTGCCGGCTCTGTGGCCAGGCCAGGCAGGCGTGGGATCTAGTCACAGCCTCACCACTTCTTGGTTGGGGGCATCCCCAGCAAGGAGCTTCTCTAGAAGCCCCTTATACAGAATGGGTATAAGACCTTCCTTGGGGGATTGTCCCTGGGGAGGAGCCGACTGCCTCTTGAAGCACGACCTAGGGCTGTCATTCCTTCCCATATTGTATGTGGTCTGTGGTACGTGGCTATGCGAGTCTGGTGGTTGCATGGATTTGCAAATACGAGAGACATGAGGCAATGGAAAGAAGCCTGATCTGGCAGTCGGGGCACCTGAGTTCTCTCCTAGCTCTAGGAAGGGTGTCTCGGGGCAATGCCTCAATCCTTCTGGGTCTCGGATTCTTCATCTGGACAAGAGAGGTGTTGAGACCGACCTCCCAGAGCTGTCAGAAGGATCCGATGAGATGATGTGTGAGGTGCCACCAGCAAACAGCACTTCTCAAGAGCTTTTCAGCCGCCGGGGTGCCCGTGGCTAGTTTCCAGCCACCTGGCACGGTGATCCTTCCCATACATGCGCACAGATGGAGTGTGCATGTTTGTGCAAATAGCCACTTCTTCGGGCAAGGCAGGAGGGCATCTCTTGGCATCCACCCTGGGTCTCTTGGACCTGTCCAGTGGTGGTGAAGCCTGCAGGGCTCTGGAGCCAGGCTGCCTGGGTGTGAATCCCAGCTCAGCCACCTTCTAGCTTTGTGACTCCAGGCAAATGACTCAACCTCTCTGTGCTTCTCTTTCCCCCTCTGAAATTGGAGACAATAATAGCACCCTCCTCAGAGAGCTTTGTGAGGAAGACACAGTTCAAACGTGCAAAGTGCTTACGGCCCAGCCTGGTACAGATGTTTGTGGTTATTCCTGAGTTGGACTGGGTCGGAGGGGTGCGCTCTGCTGCCCAGTTCCCACGTCTTTCCTGGCCAACAGATAGCTCATCCCCTGGAACAGTCCTTCCTGAGCTCTGACCAGTTTCCCTTAGGCAGAAGTTCCTCGAAGGGTGCAGCCTGAGGCACAGCAGCCAGAACAAGCTGCTAAAATAATCACATTTACAGGAGGCCCAGGATGTCGATGGGACAGATATTTTTGAAAGTGAATGTTAGTGAGTTTCAGGAAAGAGAGGCGGGGGACATGCTTCTGCAGGTCCCCAGCTGGCTGGATAAGAGCAAGCTTTTCTGCACTCAATTCCTCCCCCTCTCAGACCCCGTCTCACCCAGAACCTCACAAGGAGGCTAGCAACCTGAGGGGGCGCATGGATTGGCCTTGGCAGGGTCCGATCTCCCTTCCCACTGCTCCTGCTATGCCCTTGCCCTGCCAGTGACCTCGGGAGGAGGAGACCCAGGAGCCAGAAAATGTAAAAGGGTGCTGGTGGGGAAGGGGGTGATAGGAATGAGAGAAGAAATGCGGGGCCATCAGAGAGAGGGAAATAGAAATGGCGGGGGGGGGGGGGAGTCCGCCAGACAGAAGTAGGCAGAGGGTCCTGTGCACACGCAGATGGATGTGTGAAAGAGTGTTTGCCAGAGTGTGTGAGTGAATGTGTGTGAGAGGGTGTGTACGCGTTTGTGCCTGAGTGTCCGTCTGACCGGGAAGAGACAGATTCACAGACCCACACCACCGGCAGGGACTGTTTCTGACCAGACTGCTGTGCCGCAGATGGGGAAGCGGGCTCAGGAATGAAATGTCCAGTCCCTGGGCAAGTCAGGAACGAGACCCTTGGTCCCTAGACAACTAATCCAGAGTTGGGGGGTGGGGATGGAGGGGGAAGATGAGGAGGAAGGCGGCCAGGGAGACACGTTTTGGGGGGAGAGGATTGGGAACTCTTCCTAACTCCTGCGCTTGCCCTCGGTCTCCCCAGCGCTGCCCCAGAAGACAGGAGAGGACAGGGGCAGGGGCAGGGGCGGGCAGGAGCTTCGCAGGGTGCAGGGCCCCTGGTGGGGGGGGGATGGTCCAGCATCGGGCCTCCCCCTTTCCTGCAGACGTGGACTCCCCACCCCAGCCAGCTGGGACGTGTCACCCCTGGAGCCCCCAGCAGAAGCCGTGGCCTCTCCAGCTTCCTACTGACCCAGACTTGAGCGTGGGGAGGGCCCTTCAGAAAGAGGTTTGGGCCCATTCCCAGTTTGGCAAAGCTGAGCCCTAAAATGGAGCGGGGAGGAGCCTGAGCCCACCGAAGTTCTGGCCCTTTCCTCCCTGTCCCTCCTCAGTTTCCCCCACCTGGGCAATGGCAGAAAGGCCAGGACATTCTATCTGTGAGAGGTGAAGTGGAATGGGGAGGGGGACTCTGAGCAGGGCCTCACTGGCTCGTGCATATGGCTTCCCTGCTCCTCCTCCAGAGCCCCCTGCCTGGGAGGAGCACCCTCTGTCCTTAGGTTGAGGGAGGAGGGGAAAGAGGGTCCGCAGCTGGGGAAGGGAAACTGCAACCAGAGCAGACATTCCCAATGACTCACGGACCCGGAACGCCTCGAGAGGGGGCAGGACAGCCCTCTGCTCAGCTGGGGCAGCCGGAGAAGACCCAGGCCCCAGGGGGTCGGGGGGGGTGAGGGGAAGTCAGAAGGGCAAGAAACAGAGCCCTGGAGAGGCTCAGGGAAGGTCACTGAGAGGTGCCTTAGGGAAGAGCGACCTTGGGCCTCCCCACTTCCATCCTAGCCACAGATGGTGCTCCCACTGCAGCAGGCACAATGAAGGTTGGCTGTTACCCCAGACACCCCCCTTCCCCGGCCTTCAGGGAACTCTCTTTCTGGAGAATGGCTTGAGAGAAGGAAAACGTTCTGCACCTACCCCTTCCTGGGACTGAGAATCACACCTTCCCGCCCTAAGGAGGCAGGGGATGGCACTGATGATCTCCACGGAGCACCCCCCCCCCGCCATGTTCCTACCCACTCCAACTTCCTTCACTGCCATGCTCCTCCCGTGACCCCAGACCCCTCCATTTGCTGGGCCTCCTCTCTGGAGAGGGGAAACTGAGGCCCAGAGCAGACTGGAGGTACAGGGCATACAACTGCTCCCTCCCAGGTCTGCCTGACCTGGCAGAGCTCTGGGCTCAGGGTGCCTGTGTCCAGTCCCTCCTCCCCCCAGCAGAAGAGGCCGTAAAGCCTTTAGTCTACGTGGCAGGCAGAGGGGGGCCTGCGAGGGAAGGGAGCTGGGAATGAGGTCAGCGGGTTGGATGGGCCAGGCTGTGGCTGTGAAGGCATCTGGGCTGCAGCAGTCTGGAAGGTAGGGGCCTCCGGGCCGGCCACTCCCAGCCCCAACCCGCCATCCACCCGCCCACCACGGCCTGTCTCCCGGCTCCTCCCCTCCCTGCAGCCCACACTCCAGCCAGGCCAGATGGTTCCCATCAAGCCTCTTCCATGTGGCAGCTCCACCCTACCCACCAGGCTCCCTTCCCCCTCCGGCCACACGGCTCAGCGGAGAGTAGGGGAACAACTCTCCTGCCCTGTCCTCCCCAGGCCTGGACTGGTATCATGTGGGATCCCTGCACGCGTCGACTCCCTATCCCCAACCCCAAGTCCTTTCCTGGCCCCTCCAGCTCTCCAGCAGCCGCCACCACTCAGGATCTTGAAGTGCAGCAGGGATCTTGCCTCAGACCCCTCCATCTCAGCTGTGTGACTGCAAGCAGGTCAATGCCCTACTCTGAGCCTTAGTTTTCTCATCTGGGCAAGGCAGGGGGGAAAACAGGGCAGAGTGAGCTCAGTTTCATTCTACCTGAACATCAGTTGTTGTATTGTATTCCCACTTTTAAAAGAATGTAAAGTTCCCAAATCTAGCAGTGACAGAACACCAACTCTGGAGGGGTCATCTGGTCTACCTCTTTGCCCGCTCCCAAGCCGTGTTTCCTTGATGGTCTGGGACCCACAGATCCCACACACTTTCCTTGCATCTCCCCCTCTCCCCCAAGGGCTCCAGCCTTCTAACTTGAGCTCTGCTGCCACTGAGGTAGAGGTTTTCTGAGCAATTCCTTGGCAAAAGGCTTATAACCATACCCTGCTCAAAAGCAGTCACTGGCTCTCTATGGCCACCAAGCAGATTTTTATAAAAATATTCTGCCAGAATTCCAGTCCTCTAGAAGTTGGTCCCCGCCTACCTTTCCAGCCTTATCTTCCACGTTTCCTCTGCCCAATGCCTTCTCCCCACCGCCTCTGTCTCTGTTGGAGTCAGGGGGAGGTTTCCCAAGTTTGGCGGTGCCCTCCCTCCCGTTCCAACCCTGCATTCAAAATCTGTCACTCACCTGCAAGGCTCAGCTCGAAAGCAGCTCCTCCCTGAAACCTGACTTACCTCCTATTGGCATTCTCATCACCTTTGCATCTCCCTGGAGACTTCCATTTACCAAGCATGACACAGGCCAGCAAGGAGGTCTCACTACTTACCCCATTCCGTGGACTGGGGAAATGAGGATCAGAGAGATGGAGAAACTTACACAAAATCACGCAGCCAGCACTGCCCTGAGTGAGAGACATTTCTGTCTTTCTTTTATTCCCCATCCAGACTTCCCATTCCTTAAGGACAGGAACTGTGGTCCCCAGAGCTCTCCTCAGCACAAGGCTGGCCCCAGGAGGTCTGTAGTAACCATCCACGAAATAGAATTGACTAGAGTGTTTGCAATAGACACCAAACTCAGGATGTTCTTCGCTACACGGTGCCCTCACCCAATCTTTCCCCTTCCAGGGAACCACACCATCCAGTCTCTCAGAAGACCAGGAGTCACCCCTGCTCCTCACCGCCACACTCCCACATCCGCCCACCCCGGCGCCTATAAAATTCTGCCTCCCAAAGTGCTCCTGAATCTATTCTCTTCTCTGTTTCCATCCCCTTCAACCAGGTCGGTCCAGGCTCCCAGCGTCTCTCAGCCCTGCAGCCGCTGACTTCTACCAGAGCCCCCCGAGTGACAACGGCCATCTTCTACAAACACAGACCTGACTCCGCCCCTCCCTGCTTCAGACCCTCTACTGGGGCCCAGACCTCTCAGGACCTGACTGAAACCCCTGATGTGCCTTCGTTGGCCTTCCGGCCTTTGCTTCCTGTGCTCCAGTCACCCTGGCCTTCTTGGATTCCGTGGACATCTAGAATTTGCCATGCTCCCCTCTGCCCCAGAGCCTCTGCATATGTGGTACCATGACACTCACTGCAAACCCCCACCCTGCCACCTATCCCTTACCTAAGGTGTCCCTAGCTCATCTGCCAACCTCTTCAGAACAGCCTTACCGGGCCCCCAGGTCTAGACTCCCTGGGGTACCTGCTACTGAGAGTGCCATGTTACTTTCCTTCATGACCTTTACAGCTGCAATGACATGTTTATTTATGTGATGTCATTCAAGTCTGTCTCTACCAGACATAAGCTCCATGAGGACAAGCACCGACTGGCCAGGCCCCAGAGCAAAGTGCCTGATGGACAAATATGGTTGAATGAGCAATTCTGGATCCTTTCTCTGTCCAAGCCACACTCTGTCTAAAGGGATGCTCTGCCCAGGACTGGTACACGTGAGAAGACTGGGATCCCTCATCCCCCACTCAACCCCACCCCCAGAAACTCCAGAATCCTAGGTTTGCCAGGAAGAACTTGTGGCCAAGGTAGAACGGGAAGACACCAGACACCTGTGGCCAAGGCTTCTTTGTGGGGGGAGGGATGAAGGGATCAGCTGGGCTCTGAACAGACGCCTCTATCTCACAGAGGTTCACCTTACCCCTTGCTTTTTTTCCTTTCAACTCCAAGCTTCAAAGGAGCCTTTGCACCCACCTCCTCGGCACTTGGACCTGACATCTGGCTGTGGTGCGAGCCTTGGCCCCCTGGGCCCCGCCCCCTAGGCTAGGGGCTCGCCCCAGGTGGAGGCTTGCATGCAGCATCATCACAGCATCGAAACACAGAAGCATCGGAAGACAGCCCCAGGAAGGGACGGAGGAGCCAGAGATACCAGAAGAGAATATGAGAGAAAGAGAAGGAGGGAGGAGAGTGTGGGTGGGCGGGTTGGAACAATGGGACCAACAACGCAGAGGAGAGAAAGAAAGGGGAGGAAAAATCTAAGAAAAAGAACGAAAATACATGAAAAGGAGAAATGGGGGTGGGGTGGGGTGATAAAAGAATAGGGAAAAGGAGGGAAGTGGGGAAAGAGAACGGGGCTAAAGCAAGTACAGAACAGAACCAAACCAGAGAGAGGTAAATAGCAATTCAATGAAATCTGCTCTGCCCCCAGACCAGGTGAGGGCTAAAGATGTGATCAAGCCCCTGCCAGGTCCCTGACCTGCGAGCTCACGCTCCAGCAGGAAAGATGGGCATTGACTCCTCACTTGAGAGCACCACAGAGCAGAAGCAAGAGCCCATCCAGCACCTTATTCTCAGTTGGGACCCGCTGGGGACCTGGTGAGGTGGCTGGAGTGGGCCTGGGAAGTCCTGATGTCACTGATGGATCACGCTCCAGCCTCTCTCCTCCGGGTTGTCCCAGCCCCTTCCCTGGTTCCTCTGCCTCCACTTTCCCCTTCTTGGACTGCGCCCCACCCCCCAAGAATGGGGCTGACCCTGCCAGGACTAGAAGTCAAGCCTTCTCTTCAAGAGCCTGGACTGAGGGCACAGTCTAGAAAAGAATGAGCTGCTGGCTGGGCCTGGATGTGAGGTTGTGTGTGAGAAGAGGGAGAGCCAAAAGCACAGGGGACCCAGAGAAAGAGCTCAGGCGAGGGAAGGGTGGAGAAAGGACCAGAGTCCTATGGGAGAGAAAGACGAGGGAGGCAGGGGACAGACAGACAGACAGGAGTGGGGGTGGGGGAGAGCAGGGAAAGAAAGACCGACAGGAGGGAGGATGGGGCATCTTCTCACTCTCCTCCCCTCACAGCTAAACTCCTCCTCCAAGCTCTGTGCACTCTGACCCCATTTCCTGGCCTCCCACCTGCTCCTCAGGCCCTCCAGTCTGGCTTCCTCACCCGTCACTCCACTGAAACTTAGGGCACTAATCCATTGCCACCGTGCTGCCAAACCCAGGGAGCATTTTGCCCCTTATGGTACTAATTCTCTCTGCAGCATCTAATTCTCCCTACCTCTAGAACAATCTTCCCTTCCCTTACATGACACCCACCATCCCTCTCCTCCTTGCCCTTCTACTCGCACTCTCATCGTGTCTCCTGTGCGGAGGGGCTTCTCCTCCCCTTCCCACCCCTTCAGCCCCCAAGGGTCCTCAGGCTCTGTCCCGGCCCTTCATCTGTCCTCTCTCCATGCTCGCTCAGGAGACAAGTCCTTCCACACCATCGTCCTGGGGGCCCATGTTTGCCTTTCCCCTGAGCTCTAGACCCAGACACCAAAAGGGTTGCCCCCGCCTTTCTGCCTGGATGTCTCACAGGCACCTACCTAACACTCCACATGGACAAACTTCCTTCCTCATCTTCCCTCTAAACCTGGAAAAGATGAAGAGACAGAGGGACATCTCGGAAGCCTGAGGGACTTGGGTTGAGGCTGAGAAAGAGCAGAGCTGTGCCTGGAAGCTAAGGAACTTAGCTGAAGACCCAAGGGCCGGGCCGGTGTGATGCTGAGCAAAGGAAGGGCGAGAGGACTGCACACACTTGGGGTCTGCCCCAGACTCTGCCCCCAGGGACCCTCAACAGGACCAGAGCAGACCTCCATGACAGGGACGTGTGGAGACCAAGCTGTTCTCATGCCTCATCCCTGAAAGCCACACTCTCAGACTCCCTCTCCTTCTCTCTCCTCAACCCTCTCCCAGGGACCCTCTCTCCACACCCCCCTTTAGGGCCAGGGTGAGGGGAGAGGAGCATTCTGGAAGGTCAAGACTGGGGAGGGAGGGCAGGGGAACTTCAGAGCGGCTGGAAAGGGCTGATGTCCACACCCCCCCCCACCACCAGGTGCCCTACTTCTCCCTAGTCCCACACCACAGAGTCTAGACTGGGGGCTTGGAGGGCTCCTGAGGGAGGGGGGCACTGGGGATCACAGCCCTGCCCCATCTCTCATGGAGGGAGGGCACTTGGGGAAATTTGGAGAGGGAGAGAACTCAGAGCTCAGCACTTTCCCCTTTCTGTTTTTCTTCTTGAGGAATTTTTTTCCCTTAGTGCTGATGACTTTACCATTGCTTGGGGGTGTGTAGGGGGGAGATTTTGGCTTTTGTCTCCCCCCCAACTCCAAATGCCCGACTAAGTCTAACATTCCACAAGAAGCCAGAGCTTCAGAGTTTCCTAAAGATGAGGTGGCGTCTCCTCCCCTCTCCCAGCTCCCTCCCTCATCCCTACCCCCCCAAGTCTCAAGTCCAAGGAGGCCCAGCCAGGCTGGGAGGAGACCCCAAGCACATTCTTCCTCTCACTGTCATGCTGCAGAAATTAAAGACACATCTTCGGGCTGGGCGCCCGCCAAGCGTTTCAAGTCGAAAGTGGCAGAGGAGGCCCTGGGCCTCAGCTCTATGCCACGTGTAAAGAATGCTTGGAAAGCCTCTGCCCACGACTCCTGGGGCAGAGGTCTGAAACTGGATGTTGGGGCTGTGGCTGTCACACACCACACATACGCAAAGCCCACCCCACCCCCCCAACCCCAGGGCTCTCTGAACATCCTTCAAGACCCCAGGCCTGAGCTGTAGCAACTCCTCCTTGTCATCCAAGGCTCCATCTCTTCTTTAAGACAGGTCTGGGATGCCCGGACCAGGAGCACCCAGGGAGTGGACTGGAGGCTGGAGTCCTGGCTTCCAGAACTCAGCCGGGGAGGTGGGCAGGACACAGCAACCCTCCTCCCAAGCCTGTGACACCTGGCCCCAGACAGCCGCTGCAGAGGGACGGGACCCTTGTCCCCCTTGTCCCTGACCACCCCCCCACAGGAGGTGGAGTGGTGGGGTGGGTAACTGCCATCTCAGCAGCCCCACGCTGTCTTGCCCTGCAGTCGCTGGCACTTAGGCGGGGGCAGATCCTGGGCCATAAGTTGCTGCCACATGGTGGGGATAATTGATGAAGGCCCGTCCCACCATTGCTGTCTGCAGCCCTGCCTCTCTGGAAACTCTATATTTTCCCTTTAATTATAGCCCCTGCACTCTCCCTCCGCCGCCCCACCCGCACTGCTCATCCTGGCTGCCCATGGCCTACGTGGCTCCCTCCCCTTCTGTTCCCTTGGTCTTTTTTTTCCTTTGCCTTCGTTGCACAAAACCAGCCGGGGGAGGGCGTGGAGAGGCGGGGGGGGGGGAGGCAATGGAATTTTGGATGGTTTGGGGGAGGCGGGACTCCCCGCTTCCACGTTTGCAGCTCTGGAGTGATGGGGGTGGGGCACCCGGGCAGGAGGGACAGGAGTTGATGGACACTGCAAAGGGACCCCAACTGCCTTCTCTTGGGCCCACAGATTCCAGTAGGACCAAGAGTAGAGTGCAGCTGGGAGGTTGGGAGGTGGGGAAGGGGGGACACTGACTTCTGGGGGCATCCCCCCAAATATAGCCTGTTGTTCTTGGGGTCTCCACCCCCTTTCAGGGTACAGGTGATTCTCTCCTGGTTCCAGGGGCAGAGAGCAATGCCCTGGGTTTTCAAGAAAGAGGTGGGGCAGCAGGGAACATCCTCTAAAATAAGGTCACTCAACCGTCCCTGCAATTGCATCCCAAACCCCCAAAGGCAAGTCTCCCCCTGACACCCAAATTCCCCCCTATGCTCCAACCTCGAGTCCAGGTACAACCGAGGAGGGGCTTTCTGCAGCTCCCAGAAGGAGCACCCTCTCTCTGGTCCAATGTCTTCCATCCAAGTGCTGCCCAGTTTGACTCTGCGGGGTCGGAGGGTCTCTAACCAGGCCCTGGCTGCCGCCTGGGCCGGCCCTCACACAAGACCCTTTTCTAGGTCACTAGGGATCCCAGCCCTCCTGTACAACCTCACCGCCCCGGGGGGTGGGGGGGGTGGGAAGAGTCCCAGCAACTTCCCACCACCACTCTCCGGCCCTATCACTTAACCCCCAAGCTTCCTCCTGGAGAGATCACACAGTGAAATTTCTCACCCAGTGTCTCAGCCTCCCTACCCCATCTCTCTCAGTCACACCTTGGGTTTGGGGAAGAGCATTCGAGTCCATCTTGGAACCTCAAGCAAGGCAGAATTAACGTCCTCAAAATAAACCCCCTCTTGCCAACAACCCCCACCCAAGTATCTCATTCCTAATGTCTGCGAAGGAATCTCTAACTTGTTCCCAAAATATGCCTAAGCTTGGTATTCCTGCCACAGGAGAAGACACCCCTAAACAGGCACATCTTTTAAATTCTCTGGTTCTCCTGTTTTAGAGGAGAAGCCGGCCTCTTCATGCTCATCTCTTAGCTCTTGCCAAGGATGTCAGTAGGGTGAATGAGGCATGGCCAGGACTACCCTCGTCAGATCACCCCCATTCCTTCTACCTCTGGAAGCTTCCCCTCCTAGCTCCCCAGTTCCAGTTCCTCCCGATGGGAGGGCCCCAGGAACAAAAGCCCAAGGGGCACCACTACCCACTCTTTAGCCCACACTATACTGAGGACCTAGCCGCACCTCGGCAGCAGCATCTCTGGCCCAGGCTGGGCTGGGGGGCTGGGGAGGCAGAGCAGCGAAGGGGGGAGATGTGCGGTGGACTCCCTTCCCTTCCCTCCTCCTCCCCCTCTCCCTTCCAACTCCCAAATTGGGGGCCGGGCCAGGCAGCTCTGATTGGCTGGGGGACGGGCCTCCGGCTCCCCCTCTCCCTGGGGCAGAGTTCCTCCCAGCTCTCCGTCAGGATGGTATAAAAGGGGCCCGGGCCAGTCGTCGGAGCAGACGGGAGTTTCTCCTCGGGGTCGGAGCAGGAGGCACGCGGAGTGTGAGGCCACGCATGAGCCGACGCTAACCCCCACCCCAGCCGCAAAGAGTCTACATGTCTAGGGTCTAGACATGTTCAGCTTTGTGGACCTCCGGCTCCTGCTCTTCTTAGCGGCCACCGCCCTCCTGACGCGCGGCCAAGAGGAGGGCCAAGAAGAAGACAGTAAGTCGCAAACTTTTGGGGAGTCCAGGGCTACTTGGTATCCTGCCCTGCGCTCAGTCCCGGGGGTCCACGACGTAAGCTGAGACTCGGGATGCTCCGGAGACTCAGGGATGGAAGGGGGATGGTGAGGGCTCTTCCTGGGCGCCGTGGGAGAGAAGGCAGGGCACCCCGGGTGGGGGGTGTAGACGAACGCCCCCGGGTAGTGAGAGGGGAGGATGGAGCGCCGCGGGAGTTGGCACAGGAGGGAGTCCTGAGCGTGCACTGTGGAGTACCACGGGGGGGAATGGGCGCCGGGTGAGGGGAAAGTACGTCGAAGGTGGGACTGGGGCGCCGTGCTGGGAGTTTGGAGCCCAAGATGTAAAACCGATCGGGAAGGCTGTGGGATGATTCATAAGGAAAGATTGTTTGCCCTCTCTGCAGGCTAGACAGTGTTCCTGGGGCCGCGGGGGTGCTGGGCTGAGGGGGGAGGGGGCGCAGAGAGTGGGCGGGTTGGAGGATGAGAAACTTTGGCGCGGACTTGGCAGGGCGGGGTCCTTGCGCCCTCTGCTGAGCCACACTGAGCCCCGCGCCTCCCGGTCCAGCGCTTCCCCGCGCACGAACTACACCGAGTGCACGGGCGTTATTGCCGGTTGTGGACCCCACCTCTAGTCCTGGAAAATAAAGCTGGGGACTGGGTAGCCTCAGTCTCTAAAAGAAAGTGGCCGGTCCCAGGAAATTGCTTGGTGTTGCCCGCCACCTAGTGGCCATCTGAGTAGAAGCTCGCGCGGTGGGCGTGGTTAGCTAATTTCATTACTATTTGCGGACGTTTTGGTTCTCTGGCTAAGGAGTGACCCAGAGGCCCTGGCTAGCTTTAGGAAAGAGAGGTTGTCCCGAGAGAGGGCTTTTGAGATGTCTGGACGCTGGAGGTTAGGGTGTATCTTATTTTGGGGGTACAATTCAAGTCTCTGGGCGGGACCTCGGGCCAATAGGCCCCGCCCCATCCTCTTAGCCCCGCCTACGCCATCCCACCTGCCCTGGGATGGGGCGGAATGGGGGCTGGACCTCCCTTCTCTCCTCCTACCGGTCCCCCCCCGACCCCACCCCCGTCTCCACCCATACCACGCCCCCCGAGTCGGCCCGCTTGATGGGGCCCCTCCTGTTCTCTCTCCTCCCCACTCCCCCACCTCCCCTCCCCCACCTAGTGGCTTTTTTATTTCACTTGGCTTCAGCGCCGATGGGCTGGGGTTGGAGTTGGAAGCAACTCTGGCCTAAAGCTTTGTTTAAATTCCTGAGAACTGGAAAGAGTTAGGGCCGCCCTGGCCAGGCGCCTCGGCGCTGTCACTGGCCCTGATGAGGAGCAGATGAGCTTTTAAGGATTTGGGGAAAGGAGCGGGGACGGGGTGGAGGAGGCGGGAAATGGAAAATCTAAAAGTGTCCTTACGACAGACGGGAACGGCGGGCAGTGCTGGGGTCCCTGGAGCCCCGAGGTGGGGGGCTCGAGCGCCGCTGACAGCCCCTCCTTTCCCCTCTTGCCCCAGTCCCACCAGTCACCTGCGTACAGAACGGCCTCAGGTACTATGACCGAGACGTTTGGAAACCCGAGGCCTGTCGGATCTGTGTCTGCGACAACGGCAACGTGTTGTGCGATGACGTGATCTGCGACGAAACCAAGAACTGTCCCGGCGCCCAAGTCCCCCCGGGCGAGTGCTGCCCCGTCTGCCCCGACGGCGAGGGTACGGTCGGGGGGCCTGGGGCTGGGCGAGGGCGGGGCCGCCGGGAGTACCCGGTGCAGACCCCGCCGCTCACCCGCGTCTCTTCTCCCCTAGCGTCTCCTACCGACCAAGAAACCACAGGAGTCGAGGTAATCCGCTGCCCTCGACTTTTGCCACCCGCCCAAGGGTCCTCAAGCGCCTCCCGTCTCTAACCCGGCTTCTTTTGTTTCTTCTCCCCCCCTCCCCAACCCGATAGGGACCCAAGGGAGACACTGGCCCCCGAGGTCCAAGGGTAAGTAAGCGTGACCTTCGCTCGGCTGCAGGTGGGCGTGGCTCCGGGCCTGCGCTCACCGCTGACCGCCCCCCCCCCCCCCCCCCCGCACCGCCGCTGCAGGGTCCTGCCGGCCCCCCTGGCCGAGATGGCATCCCCGGACAGCCTGGACTTCCCGGACCCCCCGGACCTCCCGGACCCCCCGGACCCCCTGGCCTCGGAGGAGTAAGTGAAGACTTAAGACAGCCCTGGCAGGCCCTGTATGCTCCCCTCACCTCCTGTTCTTCTTCATCTTCTTCTTTTTTTTTTTTTTTTTGTGGTTTTTTGGCAGATGGCATATTTTATATTTTGAAATGATTTCAAACTTACAGAAAAGTTTCAAGACTAGTGCCAAGAACTCTCACATACACTTCACAGTTTGTCACATTTGCTTTATCAGTCTCTATGTATACACATAACCGTCACTATTTTTCCTTCTGAACCGTTTGTGCCAGAGTTAGTTGCTGATGTTATGTCCTTCGCCCCTAAATACTTTGGTGTGTATTTCCTGAGAACAAGGACTTTCTCTTATGTGACCGTTGCACAATGATTACATTTCAAAGTTCTAACATTGATACGTAACTATCATCTAACATATCGTCCCGGTCCAAATTTCAACAATATCCCAATAATGCCCTTTACAGCATCTGATCATGAATTGCATTTAACTGTCATGCGTTTTCAGTTTCCTTTACTCTGGAACGTTCTTCAGATTTTCTTTATCTTTCACGACGTGGAAATTTTTTTAAGAAGCCAGTTGCTCTGTAGAGGCCAATTGTTTTTATAAGACGGTCCCTCAGTTTGGGTTGGCCGGATGTGTCCCCATAGTTAGAGTTGGGCCCTGCATTTTTGGCAGGAATATCTCACAAGTGATGTTGTCCTTCTTAGTGCATCACATCAGGAGGCATATGTCAATATCCTGTTGTCAGTGACATCTTCCGCCTTTCAATTCACTGATTTCTCGTACACTCTCTCTTGTTTTTTTCTAGAACTTTGCTCCCCAAATGTCTTATGGCTACGATGAGAAATCAACTGGAGGAATCTCCGTGCCTGGCCCCATGGTGAGCCACTGGCGGGGGCAGAGATGACGGAAGAGGAGCCAGTGGGGATCCAGGCAGGATGGGCCAGTGGTGCCATATGGGGGTGTTACAGGAGGTCAAGGCGACCTTCGGAACCTAAAGTCCAGAGAGGAAGACAACTGGGTGGTCTCAACAGGAACCACTGGGAGATAGCAAGACCACACCCACATGGCACTTCCCTACAGAGCTATCACTATGGCCTCTTTTTTTCTTTTCCCTTCTGTAGGGTCCTTCTGGTCCTCGTGGTCTCCCTGGCCCCCCCGGTGCACCTGTGAGTATCCAGGATGTCGCCATGTACCACCCTGGGCTTTGGTCTTTAGAAGGGACGATTGGGAGAGGGTAGAGAAGGTGCTCTGAGAGATCTCTTAGTGATCTGGGGAAAGATTGGTAGGGACCTGTCCTTCTAACTGAATCCTTCTTTCCTTGTTCTCCAGGGTCCCCAAGGTTTCCAGGGCCCCCCTGGTGAGCCCGGCGAGCCTGGAGCCTCAGTAAGCCCCCCCGCCCCCAACGTGTACTCTATACAAATACACACTCTTCCTACAAATACGTGGATTCTCCTATTGAAGGACCCCTCCACACCTGCTGTCTGGGGTCTTCCCTACCTCCTCCTTCTAATCCCGGCCTTCCCTTTCTCCCCCCCCCATCCTAGTTATTCTAATATCCTTTCTTCCTGTTTCCTCTAGGGTCCCATGGGTCCCCGTGGTCCCCCTGGCCCCCCTGGCAAGAATGGAGATGATGTAAGTAGCCCAGGCCAGAAGATCCCATCTAGCCCCCAACACCTCCATCGGCTAGGTCCCTGTAATCTCCACCCCAGTGCCCCACCACCTTCAGGGGTGATGCTCAGAGAAAGGAGGCCAAGTTCTCCCTGATGCACGGGACTGCCCTTGACCAATGATCTTCACCCCTTGGGGGATGTTTCCCCATCTCCCCAGGGGAGGTGACTGGCCCTCCCCTCACCCCAGCCACCTTAAAGCATTCCCCAGCCCCGTCCGATGGGGTGAATGACTTCCTTAGGCTTAATGGCTCTGGGCATTCGATTTGCTCTCCATCTACAGAAATAAACAGAAATACCTTTGGAGGGACTCAAAGTTCACCAAACAAGGATTTTACGGTAGATTTAAGCTGAGCTCTAAATTCAAAGATAAGATTCCGGGCTCCTAAACCTGACCTTCAACAGTACTAAAAAACTCAGACCTTCCACGCTTTTCTAGCCCACGGAGCGGGGAGGGGGCTGGGGCATGATGGCCTTTTTTCTCCCTTCCAGGGTGAAGCCGGAAAGCCTGGTCGTCCTGGTGAGCGTGGACCGCCTGGACCTCAGGTGAGTGGGGATGCGTGGCTGGCCATGGACTTCGCTACAGGTGGGCTTCACTTGGGAGCTGGGTCCTCTGTGGCATCTTCTAATGGCCCTGCCTTTCTCCTCCTTTTCTTTTCTCTCCAGGGTGCTCGGGGATTGCCTGGAACAGCTGGCCTTCCTGGAATGAAGGGACACAGAGTAAGTCCCCTTTGAGCCATCTAAGCTCCCCAAGTCCCAGCACCCGACCATTCCAGCCCCTTTCCCCAAAGGATCCTGTGTGCGCCCTGGAGGGTGGAAGCTACAGAAGTCCCAAGGGACAGGGAGTCGCCATCCGAAAGAACTTCCCTCCTTTGGGAAAGAAATCTCAATAAAGGGATTGCGTGAGCTCTTGGCCCAGCTGGGGTTTAGTCTAGCCCAGAGACAGAGCCTGTGGTGACCCCCTGAGGCACCTTCTCAGGTCAGAGTGGGGCTTCCATCGGTACTCACCTTGGCCCTTCCTATCTTAGGGTTTCAGTGGTTTGGACGGTGCCAAGGGAGACGCTGGTCCTGCTGGCCCCAAGGTAAGAAGATGCCTGAATGTCATGGGCCTCCTCGTCCCCCTCCCACCCCACCCCACGAACGAATTCCTAACTTCAGTCTCCATTCTCTAGGGTGAGCCCGGTAGCCCTGGTGAAAACGGAGCTCCTGGTCAGATGGTGAGTGTGTCCGGTTCTAGAAGGAAGAGAGGGAGCAGGGTATAGGGGCCAGATGAGGTTTGGGGGGGAAAGTGTATGCCTCCCATCTCACGTGGCTTTCCTGGCTTCTGTTGTCAGGGCCCCCGGGGTCTGCCTGGTGAGAGAGGTCGCCCCGGAGCCCCCGGCCCTGCTGTAAGTACTCCTGGCCCCCTGGGGGACGCCCGGGCTCTGACAGGGGTTCCTGATGAGTTACGGGTGGCCCGTGCTCAGCGCATGTAACTGGGGCTCCCCTCTCTCCGGCAGGGTGCTCGTGGGAACGATGGTGCTACTGGTGCTGCTGGACCCCCCGTGAGTATGACCTCTGGACCCCAGTGTTGGGGAGTGGGGAAGGCTCTCCGCTCGGGCCGGGGCGGGGCTTGGGGCTCGGAATCCCAGGACCTCTTCTGTCCCAGGCTCTGACTTGCAGCTGTCCCCTTCCTTCTTGCTAACATTTCCATTTCATTCCCAGGGTCCCACTGGCCCCGCCGGTCCCCCTGGATTCCCTGGTGCTGTTGGTGCTAAGGTGAGCCCCCTGCCCTCCTCTGAGCACAGCTCCCACGGGCCAAGGGATGCCTATCTCCCTGCTCTCCAAACCAGAGGGACCCAGAGCGGTCTATTCCCCAACACCTTTGTCGTGGGATCCCCTTCTCCCATCTGGGAGTCCAGATTCTTGGTCTTCCTGTCCCTGCCCTACACACACACACACACACACACACACACACACACACACACACCGACATCCAAAGGTGAGGTTGGGCCCCCAGGCTGGCTCCTGACATGTCCCTTTTTTCGCATCCAGGGTGAAGCTGGTCCCCAAGGAGCCCGTGGCTCTGAAGGTCCCCAGGGTGTGCGTGGTGAGCCCGGCCCCCCTGGCCCTGCTGGTGCTGCTGGCCCTGCTGTGAGTGCCTCCTCCTTACTGCCCCCGGGGCCACCCCCCAGTTCCCAGTCCTGGCCTGTCACTCACCGGCCCCTCTCTCTGTGCCACAGGGAAACCCTGGTGCTGACGGACAGCCGGGTGCTAAAGGTGCTAACGTAAGTACCCTGCGGGTCTCAGAGCTGCCCCGGTGCCCCCCTCCCGCAGGCCCCGTGCCCTCGGCTCCCGGGCTCAACCTCTTCTGCCTCCCACAGGGCGCTCCTGGCATTGCTGGTGCTCCCGGCTTCCCTGGTGCCCGAGGCCCCTCTGGACCCCAGGGCCCCAGTGGTCCTCCTGGTCCCAAGGGTAACAGCGTAAGTATCCCTCTGTCACTGTGGCCCGCCCCACGCGCTGGCTCCGGTGGGGCCCTCCCCTGGGCAGCAGGAGGATCCAGGACAGCTGAGTACCCCCGACTCTCGGCTCATCCTCTTTCCTCCCGCGTGCAGGGTGAACCTGGTGCTCCCGGGAACAAAGGAGACACTGGTGCCAAGGGAGAGCCCGTAAGTGTCCCCCCCACCCCACCTCCTCCTCCCGCGGCTCAGCCTGTCTGCCCTGGGAAGCCCTGGAGGGAGACTCCGGATGGGGGGAGTGGGAGCCCCCGCCTCACACTGCAGGCGCCCCCCCTGGTCTCCGCCCTCTCCAGGGCCCCACTGGTATTCAAGGCCCCCCTGGCCCTGCTGGGGAAGAAGGAAAGCGAGGAGCCCGAGGTGAACCCGGACCCACCGGCCTGCCCGGACCCCCCGGCGAGCGTGTAAGTGTCCCCTTCTTTGCCCCCCAGCGCCCGCCTGGTGCCCCCGTGTCGGAGCTCACCGGCCTCTCCTCCTCCTGCAGGGTGGCCCTGGTAGCCGTGGTTTCCCTGGGGCAGACGGCGTCGCTGGTCCCAAGGTAAGTGCCCGTCACAGCTGGGCTGCGACCCCGCTGTGCCCCGAGCATTCCCTTCTTCTCCCACGTCCAGCCCCCGCCATTACTGCTCCAGGCTGTGACTGCAGACTCTCTCTCCACGCTGGGCTTCCCCTTGACCTTCGCCCTGCTACCAGTGCCCTGAGAGCACCCCCCGCGCCCCCCGCCCCCACCGGGAGGAATAAGACGCTGGCCCATGGTAAAGAAGCCCAGACCCGAGACCCTGATTGTCCCTGTGACTCCCCCAACCAGGGCCCCGCTGGTGAACGTGGTTCCCCCGGCCCCGCTGGCCCCAAGGGTTCTCCTGGTGAAGCTGGTCGCCCTGGTGAAGCTGGTCTGCCTGGTGCCAAGGTGAGCCCCGGCCCCTCTGCCCGTCCTGTGCGGGTCTGAAACGGGGCGCCCTGGAGCAGAACGGCGGATCTGCCTCCTGAGGTGCCCCCTCCCCTCCTCTGTCCCCCTTCTCCCCACCTGGCTCACACCTCTCCGCCTCCCCCTAGGGTCTGACTGGAAGTCCCGGCAGCCCTGGTCCAGATGGCAAAACCGGCCCCCCTGTGAGTATCTCTTTCCCGCCCCGGGGCCCCTCCCGCCTTCCTGACCGCCCACCCTCCGTCCTCACCTCCAATTCTGTGCCTTCCATCCTTAGGGTCCCGCTGGTCAAGATGGTCGCCCCGGACCCCCAGGCCCCCCCGGTGCCCGTGGTCAGGCCGGCGTGATGGGATTCCCTGGGCCTAAAGGTGCTGCTGTGAGTATTCATTGAGGAACGCTCCAGAGCCAGGGACAGGCACTCCTGGGAGATGAGAGTCCTGGGCGCCAGTCCCAGCTTTGCCACTGACTTGCTGTGTGGCCTCAGGCCACTCACTGCCCCTCTCTGGGCCTCAGTGTCCCTATTCATAAAATGAGAGACCTCTCCTGACTCTACTCCCATTGCTCTCTCCTTGGAAATAAGTATTGTTGGAGCCGCCCCCGCCAGGGGTAGAATGGGGCCTTTTAGGTGATAGTCACCCCTAAATCCTAGTGGGTTCTTTCAGGCTGAAAAGGAGGTACCAGAGGACATGGAAGCCCTTTGCAGCTCAGGTCACCATAGGCGTAGGGTGGCAAGAAGGAAGGGTGGGGGTGGGGGCAGCAGCCTCAGGGACATGTGGTCTGGGGGAGGGGGCTCAGGGAGACATGCAGGGACCAGTTGTAACAGCCAGCAAAGCGTTTCCCCAGGACCAGAGCTGGGAGAAAAGAAAACCCCTTAAAAAGTGTCACTCGGGGTAAACTGGAAGGACCCGGGAGGCCTGGTCTCCCACGGAAGCCCCGTTGACTCTTGACTCTCTTTCCCCACAGGGAGAGCCTGGCAAGGCCGGAGAGCGAGGTGTGCCTGGGCCCCCTGGTGCTGTTGTAAGTATCTCGCCGTGGTCCCTGTCCCCTTGCTGCCCCTGCTCGTGACACATCTGCTCTGTCCCCTGCCCGGCGCCCCACTTGCCCCTCTGCTGCTAGCAGCTGCCCCCTCCCCACCCTGAGTCCTTTGCTCTCCCCCCACAGGGTCCTGCCGGCAAAGATGGAGAAGCTGGAGCTCAGGGAGCCCCCGGCCCTGCTGTAAGTGTCCCTGACAGGCAGCCTGGGGAGGGGACGCTGGGGAGATACCCTGTCCCCCTTTGCTCCTGGCCCTTCTGGTGACCACAGCGTGCTCTCTGTGACAGGGCCCCGCTGGTGAGAGAGGTGAACAAGGCCCCGCTGGCTCCCCCGGATTCCAGGTGAGGCCTCCCGCCGGGCAGGGGCTGAAGGGCTGGGGTCCCCCTGGCTCTTTTTCGGATTCTAATCCCACCCTCTCCCTGCCTCCCCCATTTCCCACCTACAGGGTCTCCCTGGCCCCGCTGGTCCTCCTGGTGAAGCAGGCAAGCCCGGTGAACAGGTATGAGGGAGCAGGCAGCCAGAGAGGTGGGGAACGCAGGGCGTTTGAGGAAGAGGCCAGCCCTCCTAGCTAAAGGGATAAGCAGCAGCTAGCAGGACCCAGGTTAGACACCCTGCAGGACGTCCCGTCATGAAGGGAGCCACCCAGAGGGAAGCAGGGAGCAGAACATCTGCATGATATTCTGGACGGCCCTGCATGGCTGCTGGTCCCGGTGACTTTTTTTTTTTTTTTTTTTTTTTTTTTTAGAGCTACAGGCATAACTCTGACTTTTCCCTCAGTCCAGAGTTTGGGGAGGGGGCTGTCTCTGGCACATCCCCAGGAGGATGAGAGGGATAAGCCCAGCTCAGTGCTGAGAAGGAGTTGGTCTCTAATGGCAGTGCCCAGGGGCCAGCCCCCGGAGGAGAACAAGAGTGCTTTCTAGCTGGGAGGGTCAAGGTGCGGTTGGCTCACTCTCTGTCCTTCCCTCCCCGTCAGGGTGTTCCTGGCGACCTTGGTGCCCCCGGCCCCTCCGGAGCAAGAGTAAGTAGAGCCTCCTGCCGCTCCTGCCAAGATGCCCTACGCTTGGCCCTGTCTCCGGAGCGGCCATCACGCGCCCTGTCCTTCCCTTCCAGGGCGAGAGAGGTTTCCCCCGGTGAACGCGGCGTGCAAGGCCCCCCCGGCCCCGCAGGTCCCCGGGGAGCTAACGGTGCCCCTGGCAATGATGGTGCTAAGGTGAGGGCAGCAGGGGGACCAGGTCCAGCCCCTCTTGAGGTGGGGGTGTCCGGCTGTGGCCAAAGCCCCCTAGATGTGGGTGAAGGGTGGCAGAGGGACAGGGCAGGGTGGGGTCCATGTGCAGCCCGAAGTTCTGGGCTGGGAGCCTTTTCTCTTAGCTGGTGCTTATCTTTGTCCTGGGCACCGAGACTGGGAAGTACCAAGAGGGGGCTCGGGGCTGTGATCCACTCCTGGGACCCCATGCCTCATGCCAGTCCTCTTGATTGTCACCTAGGGTGATGCTGGTGCCCCCGGAGCCCCAGGTAGCCAGGGCGCTCCTGGCCTTCAGGGAATGCCTGGTGAACGAGGCGCAGCTGGTCTTCCCGGCCCTAAGGGTGACAGAGTGAGTTAAGCCCCCTCCCCTGAGCCGTGTAGGGCTCCCCGCCTCTGTCTCCCTCTGCTTTGGATGCTCCAGCCTCTCTCTCTTTGCCCTCCCTGGGATCGTTACCTCGTCTCCTTAATCCTCCCTTCTTCCCCTCTGGCCTCTTCGCTGATAAATCCTCTACCACCCTATCCAGGCTCTTCTCTCCCCGTGACTTACCATGGTATCGGGAGGAAGGGTGACCTCCTGGACGGGGGATCCCTTATACATCCCTCTACACAAGGCATGGGCCTCTTACCCTAAGTTCCAGCAGAGCCCCACTGGAACCTTTTCCTCTGAAAGATCTTGAGTTCCAAGCACAGGCCGGGGCAGGATAGAGCTGGGGAGGAGTCCCAGACATGCTCCATGTCACCTCCCTGTCCCCCACTGGAAGTCTCAGGCTTTCCTGTGTCTTTAGGGCGATGCTGGTCCCAAAGGTGCTGATGGTTCTCCTGGCAAGGATGGTGTCCGTGGTCTGACTGGCCCCATTGGTCCTCCTGGCCCTGCTGGTGCCCCTGGTGACAAGGTGAGGTGGCCCCACCATCTTCCCTAACACACAGCCTCCCCAGCAAGGCTGCGCATGGCTCTTGTGGGGAGGCAGGTCCTGCTGTTCGGAGCTGGTGACCTGAAGGTGGGAGGACCGGAAGGGAGGGGAGGCTCTCCTGGGGTCATCTGCTGGGCGTACTCAGGGTGCGTCCCTGACCTGAGCTTCTTGTCCCTCCCTCTCAGGGTGAAGCTGGTCCTAGCGGCCCCGCTGGTCCCACTGGAGCTCGTGGTGCCCCCGTAAGTACAGGGCACTCTGCCCTGGGCTTCGTACTTCCCGCCTCTTCCACCTTCACTGTTACCTGCTCTGGGTCCTGGGGGATGCTCCTCGGGGCCCATCTTCCCCTCCAACTCTGTTCCACCCCAGCCCAGGGCCCTACTCCAATCTGCCTCCTTTTCTTCTAGGGAGACCGTGGTGAGCCTGGTCCCCCCGGCCCTGCTGGTTTCGCTGGCCCCCCTGTGAGTACCAAGACCCCCATTATTTTCGATCACCCACTGGGACCTGGGACCTTGGGAGACCGCATAAGAATAGAGGCGCGGCTGGAGTCAGGGAGGGCTGGGGGAGGGGATGGTGTCCCATTCGAGCATCTTTCTTCCTGGAGTGGTGGCCCTTCCCAAGCCCCACGGAACCACCTGATTCCCCGTGCTGCCGTACCCCGCTCCTCCGCTCACCGCTCCCCCTCCTCCCCCAGGGTGCCGACGGCCAACCTGGTGCTAAAGGCGAACCCGGTGATGCTGGTGCTAAAGGCGACGCTGGCCCCCCTGGCCCTGCTGGCCCCACTGGCCCCCCTGGCCCCATTGTGAGTATCTCCCCCTCCGGGGCCCCAGCTGCAGGCAGGCCTGGCCATGGGACCAGCCCGGGCTTAAGGGCGCTGTGCTTTCCTCCAGGGTAACGTTGGTGCTCCTGGACCCAAAGGTGCTCGTGGCAGTGCCGGTCCTCCTGTGAGTATCTCCCTGTTTCTCTCCTGGGGGTCCTTCCAACCTGTGTTGGGAGGGAGGGAGGGAGGGTGGCCGGGCCAGCTGAGCGGGCTTTTCTCCCTCTGAACTCCCTGTCCTCTTCTGCCAGGGTGCTACTGGTTTTCCTGGTGCTGCTGGCCGAGTCGGCCCCCCCGGCCCCTCTGTAAGTAACTGTGGTGGAGAAGCCGCTGCTCTGGGTGGGGGGGGTGGGGGGGGGCGGGGGTGGCGGGGGGGGGCCCCGGTGAGGGGAGGGTGGTGGGCCTCTGCGGGCCTCCGTGGGGCTCCAGAATCCACTGGAATCTGACAGCCCCTCTTCTCCCTGCCCAGGGAAATGCTGGACCCCCTGGCCCTCCTGGCCCTGCTGGCAAAGAAGGCGGCAAAGGCCCCCGTGGTGAGACCGGCCCCGCCGGACGTCCCGGTGAAGTCGGCCCCCCCGCCCCCCCGGCCCCGCTGGCGAGAAGGGGTCCCCTGGTGCTGACGGACCTGCTGTAAGCGCGCACTCCGCAGGGGTCCCGAGTGGGTGGGGGGTGCTCCCTAGAGGCTGCAAGGCACCTCACCTTTACCTCCCCCTGCCCCCCAGGGTGCTCCCGGCACTCCCGGACCTCAAGGCATTGCTGGACAGCGTGGTGTGGTGGGCCTGCCCGGTCAGCGAGGAGAGAGAGGCTTTCCCGGTCTTCCCGGCCCCTCTGTGAGTGCCCCCTCACCTCGGGGAACCCTGAGAGCAACCATCACTGGGACTGTGCACTTGGAGGCCCAGGGCCCCCCCCCCCCCGACCCCGTCTCTGTCCTGACTCTCTCTTCTCCCTCAGGGTGAACCTGGCAAACAAGGTCCTTCTGGAGCAAGTGGTGAGCGTGGCCCCCCTGGTCCCATGGGCCCCCCCTGGATTGGCTGGACCCCCTGGCGAGTCTGGACGTGAGGTGAGCAGTCACCAGCCCCCTGCCAGTGCCCTCAGTGAGGCCATTTTGGCCTTTGCCTGAGCCTCCCTTCCTTGGCTGATGCTCACCCATCCCTCTCTCTCTGCAGGGATCTCCTGGTGCTGAAGGCTCCCCCGGACGAGATGGTTCTCCTGGCCCCAAGGTGAGATGGTTGCTCCCCAGGGCCACGGCCCCACCTGCCGTTCCCCTGCCCCAGCCTGGCCCCTTTAGCGGGGACTGACTCCTAGTCCTCTCCTCTGCCGCTCTCAGGGTGACCGTGGTGAGACCGGCCCTTCTGGACCCCCTGGTGCTCCTGGTGCTCCTGGAGCCCCTGGCCCTGTTGGCCCTGCTGGCAAAAATGGCGACCGTGGCGAGACTGTAAGTAGCTGGGCTCTAGCCAGTCATCTCGGGCCGGACACTCTCCGGGCTGGCCCGTGGGCATCTGACTTCACTGAGGCTGGGGGAGGAGAGGGGGTCTTGCAAGAGGGCCCCTGGCCTCCCTGAAAACCTGAGCCACAGCCTGGCCTCGAGGCCCCTCTCCCAGATGGGCCCTCACTTCCCCTGGGAAATGGGGTTTGTCCCCAGGTGCTTGCCGCAGCTCACACGAAGCCTGGATTCACCTGAAGTTTCATCTGGGGCTCAGGAGGGATGGACGTGGTGGGAAAGGATGTGAGGAAGGACAGCCACGGCCACGGGGTGGTTTCATCCACAGCTCAGGCCGTAGCAGGATCTAACACGCTCTGTGCTCTCCCCAGGGTCCTGCTGGCCCTGCCGGCCCGATCGGCCCCGTGGGTGCTCGTGGTCCCTCTGTAAGTGCCTGGCTCTGGCCCTCATGTCCTCGTACCTGGCCCAGATATGGACTACACCCCACTTGGTGCTAATGAACCTTCCATCTGACAGCCTGTCCCTCTTCTCTTCTAGGGACCCCAAGGTCCCCGTGGTGACAAGGGTGAGACAGGCGAACAGGGTGACAGAGGCATAAAGGGTCACCGTGGCTTCTCTGGTCTCCAGGGTCCCCCTGGTCCTCCCGTGAGTATGCTCAGCAGCCCCCAGCTGCCATTGAGCCCTGTTATACAATGAGGGGGGATGTTGCCTCAGTTTCCCCTCTGGATAGTCATTCTCACTCCTCCCTAGCGGGGACCGAGGCGTAAAGATTTATGGACGTTTCCAAGGGGCTTCTGGGAGGGTGAGAGACACACAGAGGGGGTGGAGGGGGTCTTAGCCTGTGGACACCTTGGGACTAGAGGTCCAGAATAATGGGGCAGGGGGCAGGTTGCTGGCCATGTCTGACCCACACGGGGTCTTACTGCCTTTGCATTTGTCCTTCAGGGCTCTCCTGGTGAACAAGGTCCTTCGGAGCTTCTGGCCCTGCTGGTCCCCGAGTAAGTCATGCCTCTATCTAGCTTCCCTTGCTGGGGCCCAAGCCCAGGCTCACTTTGGGGCCCTGTGTCTGGGATACAGGTGTCCCCATCTCTCTGTAGAAGGGTCTGGGGGCAGGGGTTGGGAGAAGGGAGAAGAACCCTGGATATTCTTGCCTGACTGTGGGAATGAACAAGGATGAGACCGTGGAGGCCAAGCCAGGCAGGGAGATTGGTGGGCTTCTCCACAGAGTTGGGCTGGTGGTCCTGTGCTTTCTAGCAGGCTTCCTCCAACCATCTTCCCCCTTTTCAGGGTCCCCCCGGTTCTGCTGGTTCTCCTGGCAAAGACGGACTCAACGGTCTCCCAGGCCCCATTGGCCCCCCTGGTCCTCGTGGTCGCACTGGTGATGCTGGTCCTGTTGTACGTAGCCCCCCATCCCATCCACCCGTGGCCCTCAACCCCAAGGGCGCTTGGACCCTGGTAACCCCGGCTCTTCCCCCTCTCTGTGCAGGGTCCCCCCGGCCCTCCTGGACCCCCCGGCCCCCCCGGTCCTCCCAGCGGCGGTTTCGACTTCAGCTTCCTGCCCCAGCCACCTCAAGAGAAGGCTCACGATGGCGGCCGCTACTACCGGGCCGATGATGCCAACGTGGTCCGCGACCGTGACCTCGAGGTGGACACCACCCTCAAGAGCCTGAGCCAGCAGATCGAGAACATCCGGAGCCCTGAAGGAAGCCGCAAGAACCCAGCCCGCACCTGCCGCGACCTTAAGATGTGCCACTCTGACTGGAAGAGCGGTGAGGGCCTGCCCCAGCGGCGCCGCGCCTCCTCGTCCTCCTGCTGCCATGACAGCGCTGAGCCCTGAGGGGCCCAGATGCCCACGTGTGCCCCACCGCCCATACCTCCCCTGACTCCATCTTGCTCTGTCCCACCGCAGGAGAATACTGGATTGACCCCAACCAAGGATGCAACCTGGATGCCATCAAGGTCTTCTGCAACATGGAGACAGGCGAGACCTGCGTGTACCCCACCCAGCCCCATGTGGCCCAGAAGAACTGGTACATCAGCAAGAACCCCAAAGACAAGAGGCACGTCTGGTACGGCGAGAGCATGACCGACGGATTCCAGGTGTGTCAGCTGAACCTGGAGCCGCTCTCCGAGATGGGGCTGGCCCAGAGCTCAGAAGGGGCCGGAGGGGAGGTCCTGGGGGGACTAGACCTCTGCTAGGGGGGACGGACAGAGCTGGGCTGGGAGGCAGGAGTCCTGGGTCCTTGATCCTGGCTCAGACACAGGGTGCCCACGGATGAGCAAGGGGTGCTACTTGTGGATGGGAGAGGGGTCACGGGGATGCTCTTAGCGGACTCCAGGGAGGGAGGCTGGGACTAGAGGCTCCAGCGTGGTCGCTCACTTGGTCCTCCCACCCCCGACACCCCCCTACAGTTCGAGTACGGCGGCCAGGGCTCCGATCCTGCCGATGTAGCCATCCAGCTGACGTTCCTGCGCCTGATGTCCACCGAGGCGTCCCAGAACATCACCTACCACTGCAAGAACAGCGTGGCCTACATGGACCAGCAGACTGGCAACCTCAAGAAGGCCCTGCTCCTCCAGGGCTCCAACGAGATCGAGATCCGGGCCGAGGGCAACAGCCGCTTCACCTACAGCGTCACCTACGACGGTTGCACGGTGAGTCCCCGGCCCCTGTCTGGGCTCTGGCTTTCCTGGCAGGCCGTTCTTGCCCTCACCCCCACCGCTCCCGCCCGGTGACACCCCTCTCCCGTTGTCTCCCAGAGTCACACCGGAGCCTGGGGCAAGACAGTGATCGAATACAAAACCACCAAGACCTCCCGCTTGCCCATCATCGATGTGGCACCATTGGACGTTGGCGCCCCAGACCAGGAATTCGGCATGGATGTTGGCCCTGTCTGCTTCTTGTAAACTCCCTCCCACCCTACCCGGCTCCCTCCCACCCAACCCCCTCACCCCTGACCCTGGAAACAGACAAACAGCCAAACTGAACCCCCCAAAAGCCAAAAAATGGGAGACAATTTCACATGGACTTTGGAAAATATTTTTTTCCTTTGCATTCATCTCTCAAACTTAGTTTTTATCTTTGACCAACTGAACATGACCAAAACCAAAAGCGCATTCAACCTTACCAAAAAAAAAAAAAAAAAGAATAAATAAAATAACTTTTTAAAAAAAGGAAGCTTGGTCCACTTGCTTGAAGACCCATATGGGGGTAAGTCCTTTTCTGCCCGTTGGGCTTATGATACCCCAACACTGCCCTTTCTGCTCCTTTCTCCATCCCTCCTTGGGGCCTCCCCTCCACTGCTCCCCAAATCTAAGTCTCCCCAAAAGGCACAGGAAACAATGCATTGTCTGCCCAGCAACCAAAGGCAATGCTAAAACGCCCAAGTGACCCCCCACACTCCCAGCCCACTCCCCTCACCCAGCACCCCCAGACCCTGGGGGACCTGAGGTTCTCAGACTGCCAAAGAAGCCTCACCATCTGGCATCCCTGTGGCTCCTGCAACAATCCCTCTTCGTTTCCGAGGGGGCATGCTGGGGGACCACGGGCCCCTCGCTGCCTGCCGGGTTTGGAGGAAAGTCAGGAGGGCCACGACAGAGCGGAAGGAAGCATCGGATCATTCGGGGACACGTGTCAGTCCCCCCGTGCGACAGGGCTGGGTGGGAGAGACTGCTCTGCCTCCTTGTGTATTTGTGTTGCTGAAGGACTAACCTCTTCTTGTCTCCGTGTGTCACTGGGGCAACTGCCGTGGGGTGGGGGTGGGGGCAGGGCGGAAGGGCTCCCCATTTTATATCAAAGGTGCTACATCTCTGTGATGGGGTGGGGTGGGGAAGGAATGACTGGTGCTATAGAAGTTGGGGCACCCCACGCCCCAGGCCAGCAAATGTTCCTTTTTGTTCAAAGTCTTTTTTTTATTCTTTGGTTTTTTTTTTTTTTGTTTTGTTTTGTTTTGTTTTTCCTTGCGGATGGGGACTCGTGAATTTTCTAAAGGTGCTACTTAACTTGGGGGGAGAGAGTGTCGCAGCTCAGTGCTCCTTCACCCCTCTCCGCCCCCCCCCCCCCCCCCCCCCCCCCCCCCCCCCCACCCCCCCCCCCCCCCCCCCCCCCCGCCTCTCTCCACCTCTCTCTCTCTGAAACCCGCTCCTCAGCTGCACCCCATCCTCCCGGCCTCTCTGCCCTGTGTTCTCTCTCTGGGTTTCAGAGCACAACTTCCCAAAGCACAAAGCAGTTTTTCCCCCTAGGGTGGGAGGAAGCAAGACTCTGTACCTATTTTGTATGTGTATAATAATTTGAGATGTTTTTTAATTATTTTGATTGCTGGAATAAAGCATGTGGAAATGACCCAAACATGTCTGCAGTGGCCTCCTGATTTCCTGCCTTGGAGTCTGGGGCGTGCGGGGTGGGGAGCCGGGGGTGGGCGCTTTGGCTGGGGGCGGGCGGGCTCTCCTGCCCCTTCCCTCCTCCTCCTCTTCATCTAGCACCCTCCACAGCGGCTCCCCCTTCCTTTTGCCTTTCTTATGCCTTAACCCTTCCCCCCTCCCTCATGCAGCCTTCCTGGCATATCTCCCAAATGCCCTTCTTCCTCACAGTGCCGCACAGACCGCCCCCATGGGCGGCAACACGCACACGCACGTGCGCACAAGCCTCGCTTCAGATCCTGGGCTGCCCAGACCTCAGGCCCACTCTCCATCAACACCATCAGCTCCGCTCTCCGAGGCTGCGGGCACCCTGCAGGGCTGGGGGGCCGGGGCACAGGGCTGGGGGGGGACATCGGGAGGCCGGCCCATGGCTGAGGGAGGTGGGACAGGCGAGGACCACCCGGGAGCCCCTCAGCAAGGCCTCTCCCTGGGCATACACGGAGGGTCGCCTGGCATCTCCTCTCTCTTCGCTCACTCTGAGCTCCCCCAAAGGAGCAACAAACAGAACACCTGAGGGTCCCTCCCTCACGGTCCCTCCCTGAGTCTGCCTGGAGCCACGGAAGGAGGGAGGGAGCCGGCCTGCCCTCAGAGGAGCCTCCCCAGGGCTCTCGGAGAACTTCAGTCAAGGCCCTTAACAGGGTGCTGTCCTGCTGGCAACAGGCCTTGACCCTGCTGGGCAGGTACCAGGTCCCTCTTGGCCTTCTAAGTCCCCATAACACCTGGGTGCCGGGTGGCCTAGCAGGTCCGTTGGCCCAGCCTCTGCCTCCTGCCCAGGCCTGATCCTTTTTAAAAAATTCTTGCTTCCTCTGCCTCCTTCTTCTCCCTCCCTTGCCTTCTCCCTTCCCCTCTGCCTGCCCCTACCCCTGCCTGCCTGAGAACCGGAGGCCCCTGGAGGGACGGTGACTGGCCAGCTCCCCAATCTCAGGGAAGGGGAGCAGCCGTGAGCAGTCACTGGGGCCACAGAGGTTTCCAGAAGTCTGGAGCAGACCAGACCCCCAGAGACCTGGAGACAGGGAGAAGTTGAAGCTGTGCCCCCCACCCACCCACCCAAGGTCTCGGGGCCTAAACATTCAAGGCAGGAAAGGCGCCCCCACCCCGTCCCTCCCTCAGATCTCGGGGAAACGGGGTGGAAGAGGCCATCGGCAGCGACGCTAACTCCGTTGCTGTCAACAAGTGGCCATGACGGTTAATTGTGCTTCAATAATTCATCATTAGCTCTTCTACCACAATCTGGACAGTGTAGAAAGGGAATTAGTCTCGAGTGATTAAGAAATTATGACACATAAATGAGGGTTTCATCGTAGGCGAACTACCCGACCTGTGTGGTGATGGATGGGTGATGCCTCGGTAACCCCAACGACCCCAGCCTCCAGCAGGCCCCCCCCCGCCCCCAGGGGGCAACCAAGGCTCTACCTGGCTGCTACCAACATGTCCCTTCTCACTGTCCCTTCCCTTGCCCACACCTATCACACCAGCCAGAAAAGGTGACCACAATTCTCATGTATGCACCCCACTCTCCACGTCCAGGCCTTTCTTTATGCCTCTTCCTCTGCCTGAGCTGACAGCCCTCACCTCTGCGGGCTCAGCCCCCCACGCTCCAGGCCACATGTCCCCTCATTCCCCTGCCGCTTTCCACGTTTTCCACTGTTATGTTCTCCAGGCCCAGCGGGGCTGACTGAGGCCAGAGGCCAGGCGTGCCATTCAGGGCTGGGCACAGAGCCCTGCTTAGAGACTGGGGAAATTAAAGCGAGAGCGTGAGGTGGCAAGGGGGGCTTCCTAGGCCGTTGTGTACAGGAGCAAGAGAAGGAGCAATGAAAACCAGCCGCCATGGGGGAGCAGACCGCAGTGGAAGGCCCAGGCCAGTGCTTCCTGCACCCTCGCGGCACACTCTCTCGGGGGTCCAGCAGCGTAGCCACTAGCCACACGTGGCTCGGGAGCACTTGACATGTGGGTAGTGCCATGGAGGAACGCAACTTTAAATTGTATCTAACTGTAATTAATTTTAATAGCTGCAAGCAGCTAGTGGCTACCGTGTAGGGCATCTCTAGACAAATGAGTGAATATGCCTCTTACTAGGTAGGCACAAATCTACACACGGGGGCATGAATGTATGCGTGCGTGTGTGCACACGCCCGTGGGAGGGCACATGAGGTGACACCGTGTGGCAGGGCTGTGCTGTGGTGCGAGGCCAGAATGCGGTTTCAGTGTGTGTGCAGGCCGGAGGGGAGGGCGACAAAGGGGCCATTGTACCACATCCCCGACTCAAGCCCTCCTCTCTGCTGACATCACGGCGGCCCTAAATAGAGCTGCCCAGACCCGCTCCCCCAGACCCCAGCTGCCCCCCGCGTCGTGGCACAGCACCGGCTGCTCCCGCCGAGGCTCCACGGGACTCACCTTTGTCTTCTCTGTGAGGAGATGGACCACATTCCTAGGGCGGATTTCTCAGTCAACTTCAGATGGAAAATTCTAGAAAGGAAGGAGGCTTCGTTTGGATTTTTTTTTATTGTTGCTGCTCTCAGAATCCTGGGTCCCTTTTGTGGGGGGAGCCCATCTCCTGGCAGGATTTTGTCCTGACTGAAACATGGCGGATGTCCCCTCCTCTTTGGGGTCAGCTCTTTACCCCCAGCTGCCTCGGAGCCTCCAAGACTTTCCTGGATGGACATGGGTGAGGGTGAGGAGGGGAGAGGTTGTTGGGGGGGCCGCCTAGCTAGAGTGTGGGAGCCTCAGGTGAGGGGGACAAGCGGAGTCGTGTGTAGGGCAGGAGAGGAAGTGTGGGGCTGCTCTCAAAACCAGGAGCCACAGGGGAAGTCTGCTCGGGGGCTGTGAGTGTGGGAGGCTGTGTCAGTGGGTGAGGTGGGTGAGAATGTGTCTGCCCACCCATAAACAAACGTGGCTATGTTCAAAGGGGCCCCACACACGGGCGGGTATGTTGGGGAAGGGTCCGGGTGGGGGGGGTCTGTGTATGTGAGGACTGCTTCCCCACACACATGGGGGCAGAAGAGATGCTGTGTGAACTGAGAAGGTAAGGGTCTAGCAGTAGGGTCGTGTGTGTGCATAGGCGCGACAGAGGGCATAGGAGGGCCTGCAGGTAAATGGGGGCAGCTGATCAGGGAGGATGTGGGGGAAAAACCAGGAGAGGCTGGGTGTGGGGAGAGACCACCGTCCTAAAGTGTCAGGGCCCGTGGAGCCCTAGCGCTGGTGAGCGCGTGTCGCTGTCCCCTTCCTGCTGTGCGCTCCAGAGGGTTCCAAGTAGAGCTGAGAGATGTCCACGGACCAGGGGGCAAGACCTGGAGAGAAGGATGGCCCTGGTCTAGCAGGGTAATCAGACCCTTCTGCACACGGAGCCTTCAATGCCTTTGCAGAGCACATGCACAGCAAGCCCAGGAGGGAGGTGAGTGTGGCGCCTGCAGGTGCCAGCGGGCGAGTAGGGTTTTCTCGGCAGGAGGCCGTGGGAGGAAGTGGAGGATGGGCCGGATGGCACATTTCAGAACAGAGGCCACATATTCACACTCTAGGTGACTTCACTGCTGTGGGGCAGACCCCTGCCCCCCGCAACTCCTCCAGCCATTGGAAAATTCATGCATGCACAGAGGTCTGGTACAAGCCGGTGTTCTGGAGAGGGAGCGAGGAAAGGGGCCGCGTTCTGGGTTTGGGTCAGTCTGGAGTGGAGATAAAGGAAGAGCCGTGAAACCAGCACTGCCCAGTAAAAATAGTATGCGAGCCACAGATGTAATTTTTCATTTCAGCCACATTAAGGCAATAAAAAGAGACAGATGAAGTTAATTTTAATAACGTGTTTTATTTGACCCAATATACCTCAGAATATCACTTCACTGGCCAGCAGACCAGCACCAGGAAGCACGGGAACTTCAGCCTCCACCCCAGACTTAGAAGGAGAGCGTGAGCCTTCACAGGGCATAGAACGTAAACGGAGCTCATTTAAGCTGGACCTCAGGGGGCAGGGGGACCCCACGGGCCTCTGGTTTGGCCTTGCTCACGCGAGGGTTCATGTGTAATAATGTCTCCTTTCTTGGGAGCTGCCAGATGCTGGGCACTCGCCTGGGGCCCCCAAATCCTCCCAACAGCCCCCAGGCAGTTATGATTAATGTCTTATGAGTAAAGGAACTGTCAGAGCTGCGATTCGAGTCCTGCTTGCTCAGCCCAAATCCCAACAAACCCACCCTATAAATGGTGTGTGTGTGTGTGTGTGTGTGTGTGTGTGTGTGTGTGTGTGTGAAGAATTGGGGAGACACAGGCCCTGTGGGGACTGAAGCCAGCTGTAGGTAGGGTCCTGTGTTCCCCTCGGGTAGACCTCCTCCTCCCGGACTGAGAGCTCCTGAGGGAAGGTGGAGAGTCAGGCCACGGTGGGGCCCTGTTTAGGGTGAAGGTGGAGGCCCCTGGGTCTCGGGGCAGTGCTGGCCGTGGGACTGGAGGAGCCGAGGGTGGCGCAGGGCATGAGGCCGCATCTCAGGGTGGAGGGGACTCGGGGGCCACAGGGGCTGGTTTCCCGTGGCTGTGGAGGGTTGGGCGTGACTGCCGTGGGAGCTCGCCCCCCAGCGAGGAGAGACGTGCTGAGTCCGGCCGTGCCTTTCCCACGTGCTGCCAGGGCGCTTGGGTGTGCGCGTGTGTGTGCCCAGGCTTGGTGTCCTCCGCAGTCACGCCATCCTCCCAGCTACTTGTCTGGGCCACTTCCTCCCAGGCCAGCAGCCAGGCTCCCGTGTGCTCCTCAGAGCCAAGATCTGAAGGCAAAGCCGCGCCCCGGAGGGAAGCAAGGGGCTGGCTGGGAACGCTCCCAGCCCTGGCTGCCCCAGGCAGGAGCGCAGAGACCCGGAGAGGGCAGCCCCCTCCTCAAGGGGACAGGGATGGAGGAGGGGCACCCCGGAGAGCAGGCTGGCGGCTCAGAGCCTCCAGCCAAGGCAGACTCTGCGCAAGTCCAGGTTTCGGCCAGATGAGGAGCCTCAAGGCAAAGGAGGAAATGAAGAGACAGAGACACTGTCTTGTCAGAGGACTCGTGTGGGTGGGGGGTGGCCACCCCTACAGGCACTTGGTCAAAAACTACTGAGCACCTCCCCTGTGCCAGCACTGAGCCTCTGCCCGCCTCTGGAGATGCTTATGGGATAACTAACTAACTAACTAACTAACGGGGATGGGAAGCCCAGCAGGCAGGGCAACCCCAACATAATGGCAGACGCACTAGCAATGGCCTTGCCCACCCCCTTTGCTCAGAGAGGAAGAGCAACTTCCTTAAGCTTCCTGAGCACACCCAGACCCGAGCATCGGAGCCACCTTCCTGAGCACCTACTGTGCTCAGGCGCTGCCCTCATCTGCAGAGGGCCCCCGGAAACCTGCCCTCCTGGAGCTTCTATCTAGGGTGGGAAGCCAGCCTGGAACAGGGCATGGGGGTGGCTGCAGGGTGCCCTGGAAGCAGGGGGCCGGAGGGGGCTCTCTGAGGAACTGCCACTTGGACAAAGACCAAAACTACGGCAGGCAGTTGGGGGGTGGGGTGGATGGGGGCGGGGGTTGGGGGATCCTGGCAGAGGGAAGGGCAGGGGCAAAGGCCCTAAGGCAGGAGCGGGTTATGAGGCGGGTATGGCTGCAGTGGCCATGTGAAGAGTAGGAAGGAGGTCAGAGGGCTGGGCATGGCCAGCACGCCCAGTCAAGAGCATGGATCTTACCCTCTGTGACCAGAAGGCATTGGAGGGTCAAAAGCGGGGGGTGTGATGCCCGATCTTTCTTCTGAAAGGATGGGCTCCGGCTCCTGCTGGAGCTGAGACTGGAGAGGCAGAAGGGACAGGGCGCCACCGGGAGGCTGTTGCAGGGGCCTAGGAGCCAGATCCTGGTGCTGCACCGGGAAGGTCAGAGTGGAGGCCGTGAGAAGTGGATGGATTCAGGCCATACTTGAAGGTGGGGGTTCCGGGGAATGAGAGAAAGGGGAGGGGTCCAAGGGGACACTCGCCAAGCCCTTGCCTGTACATTTCTGAACACGTGGAAGCAGTATTCAGAAACTTAGCCATCCTCAGAGGCCCTTGGCCTAGGAGGCGCCACCATGAGACTGGGGGCTGCCCTCCCCATCAGCCCAAGCCTGGGCCCCTGTCTCCAGGTAAGGGGAAAAATTCCATGTGCAGCCCCCCATCTCCACCGCCCACCGCCCCCTGCGGGGAGGGAGAGGGATGGTTGAGAGTCAGCCCCAGGATCGTGGGTGGATCCAGGCCTGGTGGGTCAAACTCAAAAAGCGATTTTGAGGTCACCACGAAGGATGGCTTGTCCTTGTTTGGATTTTCTTGGAGTTGCCACCCAGATCTAGAGGCCCGAAGTCTAGGCCATAAATCCCAGCTCCTCTGCCATCCCTCCTTTATCTGGGTCCCCTCCCGGGCCTGATCTCTGGCTTGGCCTCCCAAGGCAGTGGTCAGATGTGAGACTGGGTGTGGCTCAGGACGGCAGTGGGCAGGGGTCCAGTCTGGTCTGGTGTGGTTGTAGCCACCTGGGAGCAACAAGCGCGGGCCTCTTCCTAGCCTGCTGAGCTCTCCAGAGCCAAGCTGGTGACATTCATCCCAACAACGGTGCCAGGTCGTGCTGTGTCCCCTGACCTCTGCCTGGCCCCTGGGGAAGCCCACCAGTAAGGGGTCATGGAGTCAAGGCATTCAGGGTTCCCTACCCCAACCCTCTCTCCATATACAGACTGGACTCCCGCACAGCATGAGTTACAAAGGGGCTCTTCCTCTAGGGGATCCGGACAGATAAGAGCCTGGACCTCTTGCTTCCAGAACCCTTCAGCCCTCCAGAAGGCAGCATGGAGGTAGACATACCAGGTTCTAATCCAAACTCTGCCACTCGCTTGCTCTGTGACCTTGGGTAAGTTGCTTACTCTCCTTGGGCCTCGGTTTCCTCCTTTGTAAAGTGGGGATGAGGAGCCAGTAATACCTCACTGTCAGGTTCTGTCCGAGGATTAAGACCAGGGCTGCAGATAGAAGGTCCTTCCCTCCTTCTTCCAGAGAAGTTGAGAAAACAGCAAAATGCCAAGAGTCCAAAGGGCAGGCTGGCAGCCCCTGGCTGCCTCCAAGGGCTCCCGGAGGCAGAAAGGGAAACTGAGGCAGCGAGTGCTGGTGGGAGGCTGCTGAGAAGAAGGAGCTGACAGCCACAGGTGAGCAGAGTGGCATCTATTTATTCTGGGGGTCCTGACCCCAGACATCCTCACCTCCCCCACTGCCATCTCTCTGCTTGTTCTCAGCCTGGGGGCCGTCAGGCCAGGGCCCAGGATCCTGAGGAAGGATGTGGCCATGGGCTAGCTGCTCTGCGCGTGGCGGGAGGAGGAGGCCGGGTCTGGGACTGGAACAGCAGAGGGAGGGCGTGAGGGGCTGTGATGCCCAGGTCCTGGTCCTCCTGCCTCCCCAGCCCAACCCTCTGACCCTGAGTGTTGGGCCCTGGGGGGCATAGCCCCGGCCCTGCCAAGCAACCCCCACGGCTGCCTCAGAGGAGCAGGTGGGGCTGTGTGCCCCTTCCCTTGACCTCCCCCTCCCCAACATCTGCCCCAGCCTCAAGCCAGAAGCCACCTTGTTCCCAGAAATGAGGCTGGCACCGCCCGGCAGGCCCACCTGGCTGTTGCCCTCAGTGCTGGTCCAGGATGAGGGGCACCTGGGCACTGTCCACTTGCGGAGGCAGCCGCTCGCCCGTGCGCACGTTGAACATGGGCAGCGTGGACAGTGGCCGGGGCACCTCCCGGCTGGATGCCATCTGCCGCAGCTCCTCTGTGTTCCCGCGGATGGTGCAATGGTGGACCATCTGGATGCTGGGGGCACAGAGCCGGCAGAGTCGTCAGTTCTGGGAGTCAACCCCCCCTCCGCCCAGGCCCAGGGAGGCCTTGCCTCTGAGGCACCCTGCAGTCCTCCCCACTTGCTATGTAGGGAGACACTCACACACATGACGCGTGGGGGGAGGACAAACAGGAAGGTCTTTGGTGCCGGCTCAGTGTCCAGTGACGGAGGCATAGGCTGTGGGTATAGACAGCCTGGATTCAAAGCTGTGTGTCCCTGGCAAGGTGCTGAACCACTCTGTGCCTCAGTGTCCTCAACTGTAAAATGGGCATAATACTAGAACCTACCTCCTAGCACGGTGGTGGGAATTAAATGAGAAAAATGTTTAGAAAAGTGCTTGGCGCATGCTAAGAACTCCCGCGATACTCGGCATGAATAGATACCCACAGTGGATCCATATTTCTAGGGGCCAGCATTTGCTGGGCTTTATATTCCGATGACCCTCTAGGTCCCTTCTAGCACTCAGTTCCCTCCCCTAATACTCTCTCCTACCATTGACCATCCAGTCCTCCCTGTCTCATCCCTGTCTTAGTCTGGTAAATGTCCCCTCCTCCATCTCTTCCCACCTCCTACTTTGGCTCCTGCTGTTTCCAGCCAGACCTCCCCGGTCCCATCTTCCCGCTCCTCCCAGCTAGCCTCCCTGGCCTTTGTACCTGGACCTCTCCCACCCTGCCCCAGGACTAGCTCTGGACACTGAGTCTTCGCTCTCTGGCTTTATTCCAGACCACAGCTCCCTGAGGCCAGCCCCTGGCTCCGCCCTCAGTGGGCCTGAAATCCCCAGGGCAGTCAGGAAGTCCTTTCTGAGTTCTAGTCTTTCTAGAAGAAGATTTTCTTCTTTCTTCTCAGAAAGCTGAGCCGCATTCTCATTTGAGATCCTCACGAGCTTGCTTTCTGCTGTCGGGGGCAAGTTCAACTCATTCTGGGAAGTCGAGTAGCACAGTGTAACCAAGCATGAGGACTTGCTTTGGGTTTGAATGTGAGTTCTGCTACTTACTGCCTATGTGAACTTATGCAAGTCACTTCACTTCTCTGTGCCACTATTTCCTCAATCACAATGCAGTTTTTGTACAAATTAAATGAGTTAATACAGGAAATACTTCGATGTCTCCTGGTCAGCCTCACAGCAAGTGGTAGCTAATATTACAGGGAGCCTGATGTGGCTATCATCATCATCAGTGTTATTTTATTATAGTAGGTTCACTGATGTACCTGGCCTCCAGTAACGGGATGCCCCTTTACATGAACCTACCCACATTTGTGAGTCCAGCCTGGAGATATTTTCCCAGACTACCTGGTTGCCAGGTGAGACAGATAGCAGGGATTCTTCATTACAAACAATAAGAATTAGTTTCCTTGGGGGGCGCCTGGGTAGCTCAGTTGGTTAAGCGACTGCCTTCGGCTCAGGTCATGATCCTGGAGTCCCGGGATCGAGTCCCGCATCAGACTCCCTGCTCGGCAGGGAGTCTGCTTCTCCCTCTGACCCTCTTCCCTCTCATGCTCTCTGTCTCTAATTCTCTCTCTCAAATAAATAAATAAAATCTTTAAAAAAAAAAAAAGAAAAAAGAATTAGTTTCCTTGGGGGGGCGCCTGGGTGGCTCAGTTGGTTAAGCGACTGCCTTCAGCTCAGGTCATGGTCCTGGAGTCCCGGGATCGAGTCCCACATTGGGCTTCCTGCTCCGCGGGGAGTCTGCTTCTCCCTCTGACCCTCCCCTCTCTCATGCTCTCTCTCTCCCTCTCTCTCTCTCATTCTCACTCTCTCTCTCTCTCAAATAAGTAAATAAAAATCTTAAAAAAAAAGAATTAGTTTCCTTGGGACAGCTGGGTGGCTCATTCGGTTGAGCATCTGACTCTTGATTTCTGCTCAGGTCATCATCTCAGGGTCCTGAGATTGAGCCCCGAGTGGGGCTCCACGCTCAGCCAGTCTGCTTCTCTCTCTCTTCCTCTGCCCCCACTCCCGACCAACTCTCAAAATAAATAAAGTCTTAAAAAAGAAAAGAGGGCGCCTGGGTGACTCAGTTGGTTAAGTGTGTGACTTCAGCTCAGGTCATGATCCCAGGGTCCTGGGATCGAGTCCCACATCGGGCTCTCTGCTCAGCAGGGAGTCTGCTTCTCCCTCTCCGGCTGCCCCTCCCCCTGCTTGTGCTCTTTCTCTCGCTCTCTTTCTCTCTCAAATAAATAAATAAAGTCTTTAAAAAAAGATTTCATTTCCTTAAAGGGGTGGGGGCCCGAGGCAGGGTATACCCTACTTGACTCTGGGTTACTGATCAAATGGGGGAGGGGCAATGATCCCCACCCCTGTCCAAGTCTCAGTTAGTGGACACCAACACCAGCTAGAGCCTGAGAGATTAGATGACAGGTCAGACTTTCTAGCTTCCTGCTGAATGGGCCACACTCCTTGGTGGCAGGGAGAGCAGGACCAGGTCCTGTCTGGTGGACGGGAGGAGGTGGAGTCAGCCTCTAAGGCCAGGGGAGGATCAAGATGAGCTCTTGAGTCTGGAATTTGGCAAGCAGAGCTGTCCAAAACACAATTTTCCATTCCCAGGCAAGCGGAGGCTGAGGGAGAAAGGAAGCAAGAAGCATGTGGATGTTTAGGGCCAGAGGCAGCCAGGCAGGTAATGCCCTGGCAGGGGAAGGCCCCTCCCCGCCCCCAGCCCCGCATCTGGGTCTCATTGCTCTGGCGACACACACAGGTGGAAAATATTCTGGGGATGTTTTTCCAGAGCAGGAGCAGAAGGAGCAGAAGCCAGCCCCGCTGCTGCCTTCCCCTACAGCCCTTCCACATCAGCACCTGGGCAGACGAATGAATAGGCAGGCATTCCTACACACACACACACACACACACACACACACACACACACAACACACACACACACAAACACACACACACACTCTCTCTCTCTCTCTCTCTCTCTCTCCACCACCAACACACAGCCCTGGAGCCCTGTCTCTGACACACAGACTACAGAAGAGGGTCAGGCTGGAGGACCTTCTGACCAGCAAACTCTGATACAGGCAGCAGAATCACAATTTGTGGATAATTTGAAAAATGGTAGACATTGAACAAGAAAAAAAAAATGGAATCTGTAGAAATAAGTCCATTCAAAATCCAAACCAACAAGGGCTAATATGTCACACGGTAAGCCTGGTGATTGATTCAACATTGATGGAGGAAGCACATTTTCCTGAGAGCTCCCAAGCTCCAAAACTGAGCCAGCAGAACGGGCCGTGCTCAAAATCACTGGTCAGAAGAGAATTTCCACAATGGCAGAAGGTATAATTGATCAAATTTGGCACAGGCCAAAAAAATTGAGGAATGAAATGTTCCTTGAAAAACTGACATGGAAAATCATTCATCCCAATGGGAAAAAAATTCTATCAAATAAAAATGAAAATAGGGAAAAAAAAAAAGGAAAGCAGAGCCTTTCCATTGCTTTGTGATCAAAGTTGACCCAGGAATCAAATCGACCTGGGCAGAGCAAGGAATTACAGTTTTGTTCACTGTGGAAAATACTTTCCCCATAACAATTCAGAAATGTGGGTATTATTCTGATGCTAAAAATATTTGTATTCCTCAGCCCAATGGGTTGAGATAGTGGGGTCAAAATGGTGGGTTTAAAACTGGGGTCTCAGGGGGCACCTGGGTGGCTCAGTCGGTTAAGTGTCCGACCCTCGACTTCAGCTCAGGTCATGAGCTTGGGGTCCTGAGATGGAGCCCCATGTCACACTCCACACTCAGTGCAGAGTTAGCTTGTCCCTCTCTCCCCTCTACCCCCCCCACCGCTTGCTCTCATTCTCTCTCTCTCTCTCTCAAATAAATAAATGAGTAAAATCTTTTTAAAAAAACTGGGGTCTTAGAACACCCTGAAATCAGCTGGTTCAGGTGCATAGGTTTCTAAACACACGTGCACACGCATGAACACACCACGTGAGTCCACCCATCCACCCACACAGCCTCAGCCTTTCTTCCCGGGGTACCTGGCTTGTCAAATGCCCACACTATCTGGCAACTCCTGTCTGCATCTCCCGGGAGGGAACAACGGGACCACTGTGACCCTCGCAGGATTCTGGTGGCCTCACAATGTCCCCCTGAGGTCATCAGAGAGGTAACCTTGCCACCCCCTGCCCCTGAGGCACAGGTCGGCTGAGGCCAGCCGTGGGTGATCATCCTTGGTCCTACTTTTGGCCACCCAGGGGGAGGCTGGGGCTGGAGCTCTCTGAGGAAGCCTCTGAGGGAACCAGGACCAGAGACTCGCCTCACCCACCGAAGAGCAACCCAGTGGAGACTTCCAGCCGCCACCCTGGAGGTCCCTGCACCTAGTTCCCTTCAACCGCCCCAGGGAGAGATGCAGAAAGACACTTTGGCGCCTCCCCCACCTGCACCCTTGGCCTCGAACACTGCCCAGGGTGAAGGCAGGCAGGCCAGCACCTCTGGGGCCCCTAGCAAGAATGAGACGGGGCGCCACGCCAGCCCCCAAACCCGCCGGAAGCCCAGCATATCCAAGGTGATCCTGGGGGTTGTGGCGGACAAGGGCATGCACAACTGCGTGAGTCTAGCCACCCTGAAGAAGGCGGTCACCGCCATGGGTTACGACATGACCTGGAACGCCTGGCGCTTCAAGCGAGTGCTCAAGGGGCTGGTGGACAAGGGCGTTCTCAAGCAGGTGACCGGCAAGGGGGCCTTGGGCTCCTTCCGCATGGGCAAGAAGTTGGCCTCCAAGTTCAAGCTCGGGGACCAGAGACAGCGCCAGTCGGGGCAGCGCCGGCCTGGGCAGCGCCGGCCTGGGAAACGCCGGCCTGGGCAGCGCCGGCCTGGGAAACGCCGGCCTGGGCAGCGCCGGTCTGGGAAGCGCCGGCCTGGGCAGCGCCGGCCTGGGAAGCGCCGACTGCTAGTGGGCTCCCAAAGGGGGCACAAGCAGCTACGCAAGGAGGTTCGCAGGGTGGCCAAATGCCGCCACAATTAACAAGGCAGGCCAGGCAAGCAGGCAAGGGTGCCAGGCCCGCCACAGGCTCAGTGCAGTGGGAATAAAAGGAGCCCAACTTATTTCACACCTGCCTCCTGGAATCTTTGGAGCTCAGGGGAGTGGGAGTGGAAGGAAGCTGGGGACAGAGGAGGAGTAAGGCCGTTGGGGGCGGGAAGCTGAGTTCCCAAAGTAAGAGTGAGATGGATTTGGGGAAAGGGCTGAAGGAATTGAAAGCATCCACAGACATTAGCTAGGTCAATGACCCCGTCATCTGAAACCAGGGCCAGAGAGCGTCATGCTGATTGTGTAGCAGAAGCCAGGCTGGAGCCGTACCTAATGTCAGAGTCAGGGAGGTGTATGTGTGTGCGTGTGTGTGCACGCGTGTGTGCGCGCGCGTGTGCATGTGTGTGTGCACGCAGCCTCTTAAGTGGCTTCTCGAACCCTTTCCCCCAGGGTGGCCACAGGCCCCCACACCTGGCCGGGTCCCCTCCTGTGCCCCATCCCAGGTTAGAGTCCTCCACGGAGACGCAGAAAATGAGAAGGCCGGGCCAGGAGAGGTCAGACCCAGCAACCAGCCAGCCCAGACCTGGAGCTCAGAGGCCAGGCGTGGCCCCCATCAGCTCAGAGTAATCTGGCTTGTCTGTGCTGCTCATGGAGGTTAGGGAGGGGGGTCTAGCTTGGCAGTCTAGGGGTGCTCCCACCCAGCCCCCCAGCTTTCCCCTACTCACTCTGAGGTGGCCAGGTCTCTTTTCAGCCTGTGGAAAATCGAGGGAGGGGGTTAGCTATTATCCACACCCCTCCCTCCTGGTGCCAGGCGAGGCAAGAAGTCCCCACCCCCTCCCTGGCTGAGGACCCCGCTCCCTGAGGAGTCTGTGTCCCCAGGCAGCACAGCGCCCCAAGGAGCCCCGTGGGGGTGAGCAACAGTGCCCTCCCTGCCCTCTGTCCCCCACACTCACCGTCCCTCCCGCCGGCAGCACATGACGTAGGCCAGCCCCAGAGTGAGCAGGAGAGCCACCAGCAGGGGCACCAGGAGGGTGACCAGCGCGTCGGTGAGGAAGTCTCGGGCTGCGGCCTCAGTAGGTGGGCAGAAGAACGGGTCATGCTCCAGGATCCCATCACCTGGGCTGGGCACCTCATCTGCGGGCTCTGGCACTGACTTATCCACCTGCTCAGAGAGCCCAGGGCTCACTGAGGAGCCGTTGGCTGGACACAGAGACTCCCTGGGGGGACGGGGCAGGGGTGCCCCATACAACCACAGGGTTTTCTCCTGCCTGTCTCCCCCAGCTTGGGTGACGTCTCAGGACAAGCACTGGACTAGGAACCCAGAGAGAAGGACGAGGAGAGGCAGGTCCATACAATGGTTAAAGGCACACCTCTAGGGCCCGACTGCCTGGGTTTGAATCCCGATTCAGACAAGTGCTGTGCTGGATGACTTCCCTCCAGGTGCCTCCTTTCCCTCACCTGGAAAGTCAGAACGCTAATAGTGGTCCCTGTTTCTGGGGTGGTGGTGAGGGTAAAGCATGTTGATTGGCTAGAGCCTAGCACACGCACGGCAAGTGCTCGAGGATGTTGTTGATGATCAGTCCCTGGCTGCACTGTTGGTCAATTCACAGGAACAGAGTACTCCAGGGGTTCCCAACCTGGGGAGTCAGGGTCTCTAGGGACCCCAGATAATTGTGCTCAACATCCCAAAGAGGAGTAGTGAGCATCTTTGGTTTATAACTTGGAGTTGAGAGGTATCTGTTCCTTATTGCAGGCAGATTTGCTAGGTGACACCTTAGAAGGAAACAGAGCTGTCCCAAAGAGTCCCCTGGCGGGGAAAGGGTTTTTAGAACTGCCCTATTGGAGTGATTGTTCTAGCTGTTGGGTTGGGCACATCAAGGACTTCTGGACCCCAGGATCCCTTTTCTGGACTATGGACTCTGTCGCCCTCTTGTGGGAGGAGATGGAACTTCAGAGCGAGCGCGCACACGCGCGCTCGCCACGCTGGCCATAATCAAAGAAACAGGATGGGGTGGGAATAGGGCTAGGGAGGAGACTGTGATGGGGGTCATGCCCCATCCCCACCCCCGGATCCAGGGTCCCTCCTCACCAGGGACACATTGCACCAGTCAACGCGGAAATGAGGTGCCAAGGTGTCATAGCAGGACAGAAGTGGAGGCTGACCCTGGGCACAGCGAGCATGGCTGTCGGGAGATGCCACCATCTTCAGGCAGGTGGAGAAGGGTGAGGCAGAGCCCACCTTGATGTAAACCCTGGGCCCAGATAGAAGCCACCGTTAACATATTGGGGGGGCACTGGGCACTGGAGATTTGGGGTTGCAGGACCACCTTGAGGCCTGGAGACCACACAGAGCACCCCAGTCTTCCTGGTGGCCTTATACTCCCAGGAATGTCTTTTGATAGCTGGATCTTTTATGTCCTCATGGGGCATCAGGGAGTATAGAGTTCAGGGTAACTAGGGTTTGGGCCCAGGAAGGGCAAGAAGATGAAGGGGTGGCTGGGGGGAAGTGGACGGTGATGTGAGAGATACACATGGTATGAAGGTGCACAAAGGTGCTCCATGCCCGCCCACGCCCCAAGAAGGCCAGCTGCCGCCACCTCCTCCAGGAAGCCCTCTGGGGTTGCACACTTACCCTTCCTTGCGACCCTCAATGGGAAGGGGGACGCGGCCCCCACGGTCCAAGGCGGAGGTAATGTTGAGTAGCTGGAGCTCTCCCGGCTCCCAGAGCGCCCCCAAGGCTGTGAGGAAGCGACTGGCAGGCGTTGAGGGCAGCACCTCCTCCACATCATGGCTGCACACCAGGAATTCAGCTTGGTATGGCAGCAGGGGGCCTGGAAATGCCAGGTTGGCACTTGAGGCTCCACACCGAGTCCTGCACGGATCTTTCCCAAGCCTCCACCGCCTCAAGCTCCTCCCCATGCCCCCTCAGACTCCTTCCTTCCTCCCTAACTTCCCATCCCTCACAGGCCCCAAATGCCCTTCCCACAGCCTCAACAACTTCCCAAGGCCCCAGAGACTGTCGGCAGAATGGCCAAGAATACAGCTCTAGAGCCCGTCCAGGACGCCCTGCTCCCACTACTCCCAAGTGTCCCCTTCACATCCCCTCCCTCCTTCCAAGGGAAACCCCCAAGACCGGAGTTGGGGGGGGTGGAGGTGGGGCAGGGGTTGGGCGGGGCTGACGGTACCTTCTGGGTCCCCAATCAACAGCACCAGCCTCTGCCAGGTGGTGTCAAAGCTGTCCCGATTGTAGGCTGTGACCTGGGGTGGGGGGGATGCAGAAGAGAGCGGGAGGGATAGGGCGAGGGGAGAACCATGGAGGGGACTGAGACACCCTCCAATCAGAAGCATCTAAATTATGTAAATGAGCATGCACGAATGCCCACACGGGACACAGCCACTGGGGTCCCTGCTGGTACCTCGATGACCTGGCGCCCACGATCTTCGGGGGTGGGGGTGCCATAGAGGAAGCCAGGCTGGTGGGGGCTGCGCTGGGTGTAGCGGAGCCACTGAGGCAGGTCTGGGTGTCCCCGGAGGTGGGCGTGGTAGGTGACAGGGGTCGTGGGGGGCACATCTGGTGGAAGGGAGGACAGGGGATTGGAGAAGTGACAGGAGGCTCCACCGGCCCCTGGCCAGGCACCGCCAGCCCGCCGATGGCCTTTAGGCCCCTCTCACCGACATGCTCGGGGTGACGCAGGGCTGCTTCCCGGTCCAGGGTGTGCACAAAGACGCGGCCCACAAGAGGCTGTAGGGTGGTCTGCTGGGCCTCAGCGTCCCCCAGCCCTGCCAAGAGACCTGTGGGGACCCCACAACCCCCAAAACACATGCATCAGCCTTAGTCCTGGGCCGGGGGAAGCTCCTGGTGCCCCTAAGAGAGAGGAGAAGTTGTGGGGGGCTCCCAGGAAAGGACAGGTGGAGGGGTCCTCGCTGTGCCATGTGAACTTAGATCAGTGACAAGTCCCAGACCTTTGCTGGGTTTGGATTCATGGGAACCCCCTCCCCCAGTCCTCATTTTCGGCTCCCTTTGAGGGGTCACCCGGGGCAGGGACTGCTGTCTGGCTGAGAAGGGCGTGGGGTGTGCGGGGGTGGATGCGTGTTATGGGCACTTGTAAAACAGAACCCTTAAGAATGCGGTGTTAGGGGCGCCTGGGAGGCTCAGTCGGTTCAGCACCTGACTCTTGATTTCAGTTCAGGTCATGGTCTCAGGGTCTTGAGATCGAACCCCGGTCGGGTTCTGCCACTCTGGGCATGGAGCTTGCTTAGGATTCTCTCTCTTTCTGTCCCTCTGCACCTCCCCACCCCCAAGGGCACACTCAGTCACTCTCCCTGCTTTCTCTCTCTCAAAATAAATAAATAAATAAATAAATAAAAACAAATTTTAAAAAAGAATGCTGAGTGTCTGGGAAGCTTGGAGGGGAGGGGGAGAGTGAGGGAGGAGGTGAGTAGCCATTCTGGGACTCCCTCCCAACTCCCTTAATACACAGCGGGAAAGGGGCCCACAGTAGAAGCCAATAAAAGCTGAGCAAATGGGATCCTGAGCCCCAGGGAAAGGACCTGCCCCAGCGGGCCCCCACACCCTCCCAAGGCCAAATTTAGCCTGGGCCTAGAAAGAAGGCAGACCAGCCAGCCCATTAAAGGGCCAACGACACTCCGGGCCTGTGCTGTCAGGCCCACCTCGGCCTAGGACACCCCACCCTTCAGAGCTCCCCGTCCCCCACATCCCAGAGCCCCACTCCCAGCCCCATTTCCCTGGACCTCCCCCTGGTTACAGCATGAACACCCCAAAGTCCTTCTGGGCCCTGGGCCCAGACCCCTCCCCTGAGGGACCTCTGTCTGTCCACCTCTGCACCCGTAAATCCCGTCCCTTCGTCCTGGGCCTCTCCCAGAAGAAGGCCCCAACTTGCCCACAAGAAGAATCCAGATTAGAGCTGCGGCCATGGCTGCCCCAGCCTGCCCGGCCCCTGTGAGTGACAGAGACAGGAGCAGGGGGGAGGAGAGAGGGAGGGAGGGATGACGGGGGAGGTGTCCCAGAGCAGCTGACCCCAGCTTCTGCCAGTGGGTCCCTCCCCATCCCCACCCAGAGCAGGCACTGAATCCGGTGTGAACACTCTCCTCACATGACCAGGTCCCTCCAGTGATCCCCTCCCAGTGCCAGAGAATGTTCTCTAAACCACCAACCTGACGACCTCAGTCCCCCCTGAAAACACTCAGGGCTCCCCTTGCCCTGAGTCCCCAGCTGTTGATGGTTTTCTGGACCTGGCCATCGTGTCCAGAATCCTCTCCTCTCACCCCTGCCAACCACACACACACACACACACACACACTACCCCAGGCTTCTCTGCCCCGCCTCACTCTGCTGCCCACCCCCACCCAACTGACATGCTCACTAAGTCCTTTGCATAAGCTGTTCCCTCTGCTTGGGGTTCCCTTCCCGCTCTCATCCCACCAGCCACTTGGCACTCACCTGGCAAGATTCAACACAGGCCTCCTCTCCTCCCCGTGGGCTTTCTGTGCTGCCTTCCTCTGCTAGGCCGAGCTGGGTGCCCGCTTGGCCCCTGTGCACAGCACTGCAGGGCGGGGCATCTAGAATCTTACTATCTTCCTGTCCCCCGGACCTGGCACAGGGCCCAGCAACCTGCAGGTGTAGGGGGGCCTGGGCGACAGCCTCCTTAATGGCACACCGAACAGCCGGGTGCCCATTCACCCAGCCCTGATCCCCAGAGCAGGCACCCCCAGTGTGTACCCCAGGTCTGGGAAGAGAGCGGGCCCCGGACAGGACCAACCAGGGAGAGCCAGGGGAGTGGAGGGGCTGCAAGCTGGCCCGACACGAATCCCACCTTGACCCCTCGCTGGACACGCGGCCTTGAAAAACTCAACGGCCCTGCCTCGGCTCTGTTCCCACAACTACAACCTGGCAGGATAGTGCTCACCTCTCGATGTGCTTGTGACGAACCACAGCCTCGTGAACTCAGCACGAACTTACAGGCCACCCCCTGTGTGCCGGTCCCAGAGGAAGCGGAGAGGGACAGACACCTGCCCCACAGAGCTTGCACGTGGGCGGGTACTGCCAGCAAACCCCCGCCTGCCACCGTGTGCCGGGCTTTCCATTCACGGACGTAGGGGGACTCCTTCCGTCCCTGCAGTTCCCAGGAGTGCTTGCATCCCCATTTTCAGATGAGAAGAGTGAGGCACCAGTGCTTTGTGATCCCCCCTCCCCCCCAAGGCCATACTACCTACCACCCAGCTGAGGCCCGTGCCTTGCTGCCGGGGCACCCGCCCCCTCCTTCTTGCCTCAGTCAAGGATCTGGGTCCAGGTGTGAAGGGGGTGGGATGCCCTTCTCTTTGGGGGCTTCTCACTCAGAGCAGGCAGAGGGGACTCTCCTTAGATGTCCTGAGGAGGAGGCAGGGACCCGCAGGTGCCAGGGTTCCAAAATTCCTGGTGTGTGCGTGAGCATCCCTCCTGGGCATCGCCACCTCCCCGCCGTACCCAGCACCCCAAACATGGACGCCAGGGACCCGCTCTGGTCGGGCCTGAGGGGCACAATGTCGGCCTGCCAACTGGAATGACCAGTGGCAGTTTACTTAGTCCTCACCTTTTTTTCTCTCTCCCTGCCTGACCGTCCCACCCATCCCTGGAGAGCCACCAGATTCCAGAGTCAGCATCCACTCAGGCTCCCAGACAGGGCAGGGTTTGTCCCAGAATCACCTCGGCGCCTCTCTGCCTTCTCAGAGATGGAAATGGAGGGCTTGAGGGAGGAAAGTTCTGGAGGCAGAGGGTGCTGAGGGAGCAGGCAGAGCTGCCCGATTCTGGCCCGCTGCCCAGGCCTCAGCCCCTCGGAGGCTCCATGTGACTCCCCTGCTCTTCTTTGGAGCCCCCCCTCACACCCTCAGCTGTCTTAAGGTAGCAGTGCCCAAACCCAGTGCCACCAGGCCCCCAGAGGCGAGTCTCCTAATGGATCCTTCTCCCTCTCTCCTCAACCAGGGACTGTGCCAGAAGCCAGCCAGAAGTCCCCTGGAAGTCCCCTGTGGCCGACCAGAGGATCTCTCCACCTCAGAGCTGTCTGGATTGCAAGATGCTGCTAGGATGCTCAGCATCTCTGTTCGTTGGGGCCTGGGCATAGAGAGTGGGTTCACAGGTCCTTAAACTTCTTAGTTGGCAAATTTAATTTTATTTTAAGTGGACCCCACAGCCCAATGAGGGGCTTGAACTCGACCCTGAGATCAAGACCTGAGCTGAGATCGAGAGTCAGACGTTTAACTGACTGAGCCACCCAGGTGCCCCTTAGTTTGCAAATTTTAAACAAAACCAAAGTCTACAGAATAAAAGAATGAAATCTCCATATATCCATCCCCAGGTTCAACAGTCAGCAACTTCTGGCCAATCTCCTGTCACCTGTACGCCCCCCCCAACTTTCCCTCCTGTTTCATTTCCTCTGTCAATATTTTAGCATATATCTTTGAAAGATGATGACTCTTCTATTTTTATTATTTTTAATAGAATGACTCTTTTTTAAACAATGACAATTGTTACACCTAGTCCATTAATATACCTTAAAGTTAATAATAATTCCTTAATATCAGACCTAGAGTGTTCAGATTTCCAATTTTTCATAAACGTCTTTTTTTTTAAGTGTATTTGTTTGAATCAGGATCCAAATAAGGCACACACACTGCAACTGATTGATGCGTCTCCTTTAAATCCATAGGTTCCGCATCCAAACTTCTCTCTCTCTCTCTCTCTCTCTGTCTTTTTCCTTGAGAGAACCAGGCCATTTGCCGTGCAGTTTTCCAGTCTGGGTTTTGCTGATTGCATCTATAGGGTGTTCTTTAACACATCTCTCTGACCTCTGTACTTCCTGTAAATTGTATTTCCTGTACATTGTTATTTCCTGTAAATTGTAGTTGGATTGAAAGTCCTGATCAGTTGTAGGTTCTATTTTCTTTGGCAAGACCACTTCACAGATGGTGGTATTGCTTCTTCCATCCAGAAGCACAGCAACCGCGATGCTCTGTACCTCATCCATCAGTCCCCCCCCCTCCACACACAAATGGTGATACTTACATCCAATCATTCCTTCCTTTATTAGCCAGAGTAATTCTCGACACAGAAACTGCCCCTCACTTACTGTTTGGTTACTGAGTGTTGTAGCTCATATAGGAAAGATAGGATTAAATACTTGCTTCTCTTCCTGTATTTGCCAATTTCTAAATAATGAGTTGATTCTCTAACATCCCTCAAACTTCAGCCTGTTAGCTTTTCAAAAAACAGTAGAATAATTATGAATTTATGGCTTTAAGCATATTTGATTGCTTTGGTCCATTGTGACTAGTGTCCCTCCTGGTCCTCAAGCTGTCCCTTCTTGAGCTCCCGAGGCAGCTCTCACCAGTCAGAGCATCCGTCCTCTGGGGACAGGTGCGTCAGGTCTCTGCCTCTCCACACCTGTCTCTCTCCAGCTTTCTGCCGGATTTCCGCCTGTCAGTGTCCCGATTTAATTCCTCTGGTCCTTTGTCCCTGGCTCTCCCCACTCAGTGAATATCTGCTGAATGAATGAATGGTTGATCGAATGAATGCATCATCTCCCCAACTCTCTCCTTCCACTTCTGTCTTATGAACCTCCTGATTTCTGAGGGCCATATTTTCTTCATCTGCATCTACAATGGGGGATTATATGTTGTCATGAGGGACAAAGGAAAGGGATTCTCATCACGGTGATCTGATTGTCGCATCAGCCTCCCCAGACTCCACCCCCATCCTCCCCCCCCTTCGCTGCCCCCAGCGCCACAACAAAGGATGCGATCTGTCAGTCAGCCACGAGAGGGCGCGTTCGCGGCTGCAGCCTGGACCTGCGCCTGCGCAATATTGGGGGGGCGGGGGGGGGGGACGAGGCGTGGGGGGGGTTGGGTGGAGGGGCGGGAGCGCTCCGCCCCGGGTTGGGCTTGCGCGTCAGAAGTGTTTGCTGAGCACTGTAGCTAGAGGGGGCGACGCAGGAGGAGGCCCACGGCCCCGAGTCTTACTTCGTCCTACCCTTCCGGGTCCAGAGGATGTCCTACCAAGCGGGGAGGAGAACCCTCCTGGAGGCGGGGGGCTGGACACAATGCCCTCTTTCCCACCATCCCCATCATTTGTATCAACCCTCCGACTTCCAAGGACATGTCCCTAGTTTCCCACCCCCCACGACGTTTGGGGGCACGAATCTGAGGACCTACGTGTACCCAGATTTCTCCTCCCCTTTTTTTTTTATCTTTGGACTTCAGCGCTCAAAGAGGTTCCTTGAGCCTTGTGACTGCCCAGAGCAATCAATCATGAGTCTGAGAATACCAGAGACCATCCCTGGCCAAACTTTCTAGCTTACAGGAGAAACAGAGAAGGGGAGGGACTGTGAGAGGGCTCCCAGCACAGTAATTTGCCCAGCTAGATCTCTGGACATGGAGAAGAGACACTCCGTCTATGTAAAGTGGGGGGTAATAAGGATCCATGAGAAATGCAAACAAAAGGGCTTTGTAAACTGTAAAGCCCCGGAGAGAGTAAGGGTCTTTTATTTATTTAGAACTGAAGGTGCAAGACTATAGCTGCCCAGGGCTAAGCCACTGCCACAGCCTGAGAGCTGGAGAAGTCCGATTTAGAAGCACAGCTCAGTGATAGGAGGATTAGGAAAATAAAAGCAACAAAATCTCTGACCAATTTTTTGCAGATGGTATGATTATTTACATAGAAATCCAAGACATTCTACAGGCATGTTATTAGGGTTGTTAAGGGAGATCGGCAAGGTTGCTGGACAAAATTTGTATCCAAATACCAAATAAAATACAAAACCCAGCAGTGTTTCTATACACTAACAATAAGTTATTAGAAACTGTAATATCTTTTTAAAAATACATCATTAACAATAACATTAAAATTGTACAGAACCCCCAAAAAACTCACAGATACTTATGAAGCAAAATGATAGATTATAAAAGTATAAAAACTATAGGCTCTAAAAGGAATAAGTGGAGAGATGTATTCAGTTTAGCGATGAGAAGCCTCAATGTCAGGAAGAAAATTCTTTCCATATTAATCTTCTGATTCAATGCGAGTCCAATGAATAACCCAATAGGATTTTTCAGAGAGTCAGGCAAGCCGATTCTAAAATTCATAAAGAGCCAAGGACCAAAAAGAGGCTAGACAATTCTGAAAAAAAAAAATAAGCCCCTAACAGATACCAAGACCTATTTAGAAGCGATAGTAATTAAAACAATGTGGTATTGGTGCTGGGCTAGACAAAGAGATCAATAGAATAGAGTGCCCAGAAACAGATCCAAGCATATGTGGGAATGTGATTTATGATGTCTGTGGCACTGCGACTCAGTGAGAGGGGACAGACTAATAAAAAGTGTTGTGACAATTGGCTTTTCAAATGAAAAATCTTCGCACCATCCATAAATATTAATTCCAGATGGATTAAAGACCTAAAAGTGAAAGAAACAAAACTTTAAAATGCTCAGAAGAAAATGTAGGAGATCTCAGGATCGAAAAGATTTCTCAGACAAGAAGAGATGCAACTCACAAAAGATTGATTTTACTACATTACAAAAAAAAGAAGAAGAAGAAGAAAGAAAAAGCTTTCTGCTGTAACATTAGAAACAAAGTTACAAGACAAGCAACAGCCTGGGTGACAATATGGCAGCATGTAAAACAGATAAGAGGACCCGAAAATAATGTAACGTGTGTCAACTGTTCTAAAAAAATTATTCGAATTAAAAATAAATACACAAACTAAAAGGTTATATATACCAAGATATATAAAGAATGCCCTACAAATCAATAAGGAAAGCACAGACCTTTTGCGTGCCACCCCAAATAGCATTCCTTCCCTTCTTCCCTGCTAATAGAACCCTGGTCTGATTCAGGAATCTGGAGTATAGGCTTTTGGGGACGCTGGGCCTTCCCCAGTTGCATCAGGTAAATGGTGATCGGTCTAATACAGCACGATAATTCAGTTCCCCCGGTCAGTGGTTGGTTTAGGTGTGGACGTGTATGGAGTTCTGGCCACCAAGACCGGAAGGGAGATCTCCTGTGGGACCTCTGGGGAAAGAGACACTGAGAAGAAAATGACCACTTTCTTCTACATCTGGACATTTGTCTGCCAAAGACACCTGAGGGGAGGCCACCATTGTGACCCTGAAGGGGCTGGTCTAAGAGGCAAGCCAACACAGTGAGGAGGATTTTGTGGAAAGATGGTTCTTGATGGTCCCAGCTGAGATGCTGAATTTAACCAACCTTAAGACTTCTTGTTATGTGAAATCATAAAATTCCTTTTTGCTTAAACCACCATGTAGTTGGCTTTCTATAACTCGTATCAAAAGGTGCACCAGAAAAAAATAATGCAACAGCTAGCAAAGGATATTGGACATAAGCAATTCGCCCAGAGGAACCCCGGATGGCCCCTGAGCATGATAGGATGCTCGACCTCATAGGCAGGGAATGCAGATTCAAATGAGGTATCGCTTCACACCCATCAGACTGGCAAAAATAAAGTCTCACAAGAGCAGATGTTGGAAGGATGTGGTCAGACAGGACACCTTATACAATGCTGGTGGCGAGAGCATAAAGTGGCGCTGTCGCCGGAGAGAGTAGTCAGGCAGAACTAGAGGAGTAGAAAGTGTGCCTGCCCACAGCCCTGGCTCTCTCTACTCCGAGCCCTGGCTCTCTCTACTCCAAGGTATCTGCTCTCCCAGGTGGGTTCACACCAGTACAAGGATGTTCACCGCACCCCTGTTTATAATAGCAGAACACAGCAACACCTCAAATGCCCTTCAGTAGAGGAACTGATAAATAAATTGTGGCTTATTCCAATGATGAAATACCAAACAGAAGTTAAAGTGAAGGAATCAAAGCCACATGTATCAGTGTGGCTCCATTTGTGAAAAAGACACCGAATGGAAAAAAATGATGCAAGATGATCCACCAGGAGGATGGTTCTTTTGTACGTATTAATAATACAGAAAGCATTACTGTCTGCTATTTTTTAAAGATTTTATTTAGTTATTTGACAGAGAGAGAGACAGTGAGAGAGAGAGCACAAGCAGGGGGAGTGGGGAGAAGGAGAAGCAGGCTTCCCGCTGAGCAGGGAGCCCGATGTGGGGCTCGATCCCAGGACCCTGGGATCATGACCTGAGCCGAAGGCAGACACTTAATGACTGAGCCACCCAGGCACCCTACTGTCTGCTATTTTATGAATACTTCAACGTGTAGCGAAAATATCAAATTATGGGCTAGACTATTTATAAAGTAGGAGAATTCTGATGCTACAACACGAATGAACCTTGAGGATATTACGCTAAGTGAAATAAGCCAGGCACAAAAGAACAAATGCTATGTGATTCCCCTTGCATGCAGTACCAAGAGTTGTCACATTCATATAGACACAGGAAGTAGGATGGTGGTTGCCAGGGGCTTGGGGGGGAGGAGGATGTGGGGAGTTAGTGTTTAATGGGGATGGAGTTTCAGTTGGGAAGATGAGAAAGTTCTGGAGATGGATGATGGTGATGGTTGCACAACAATGTGAATGTACTTCGTGCTACTGAACTGAACACTTAAAATGGTTAAGATAGCAAATTTTATGTATTTTACAATTAAAAATAATTATAATAGGGAACCTAGGTGGCTCGGTCGGTTAAGTGTCTGACTTCAGCTCAGGTTGTGATCTCAGGGTGCTGGGAAGGAGGCCCTCACTTTGTGGGGCTTCCTGTTTAGCGGGGAGTCTGCTTGTCCCTCTGCCCCTTCCCCCGCTTGTGCGTGCGCATTCTCTCTCTCATAAATAATAAATATAATCTTTAAATAATAATAATAAATTATGGACTATAAAGGGTGCATCCCAAATTTGTGACAGTGGGTATAGTGGGCAATGGGACAGAGAGAAAGAGAAAGAACCAACTTTCATGTCCTTTCCTATGAAAGAACTTGAAGCAAAAATGACACAAAGCTAGCATTTATAAATTCTTTTTTTTAAGATTTTATTTATTTATTTGAGAGAGAGATAGAGGGAGTACGAGCAGGGGGAGGGGCAGAGGGAGAAGCAGACTCCCTGAAGAGCAGGGAGCCCGATGCGGGGCTCGATCCCAGGACCCTGGGATCATGACCTGAGCCGAAGGCAGATGCTTGACCCACTGAGCCACCCAGGCGCCCCAGCATTTATAAATTCTGTTTGTTATGTGATTCGCTGAACTATTCTTATTTTTGAAGAAACTTTTCAAACTAAAATGACATATAACATATATATATCATATATATTCTTGCATGCTTTTTTTTTTTTTAAAGCAAGAAGAGTTTTCTCAAAGAGAGCTGCTCTGAAGCGGCAGGATTTGTCCCCTCAAGGTCACCTCAAGTGCAAGGGGTTGAGTGTAGGAGCCCGGAGAGCTGGCCTCTGGGGGTTGTTCCTGTGCAGGTACATGCTAGGCTGAGCCTGGCAGAGCCAGTCGGGAAAGGAGCTGGCCTGGGCAAGATGCTCTTTTCCCTGCCCCAGAGCAGGTGAGACAAAAGGCTGGGGGAGGAAGGTAACTCAGAACCAGTCTCCTCCTCAGGCACCCACTGCACAAGATCCAGAGAGCAGATGAAAAATAGAAACCACCATCAAAACACAGGAATGTATATTATTAGCAGTTGGAACCGGCAGTAGAAAGAGTCCTTCGAATCTGCTGATGACAAACTACATTGCCCAATCTTTCCGGGTAATTTTTTCTCTGACCTCCCTGCATATCTCAGGAGCTCCCACAGCTATGGCTGTCCGCGTTGCAAAATACATATTTACAGGCCCTTTAAGCCTGGCTAAATATAGGCTTTCTTTTAAGGCAACTGATGACTTGGAGAAATCTTTCCTGTGTCCCACCCCTTCCCCACATCCCAACACACACACATACAAATACACACACACACACACACACACACACACACACACCCTGACTCCTCCTTCTGTGGGTGGGTCTCCAGGGACCCCTGTCCCTGCACAGGGAGTGGGAGAGTTGAGGCATCAAGAGGCAGGAATGAAAAGCCATTGGCAAGTAGAGAAGAGAGGTTACCTTCACTCCGGGGATGACCCCCAAAGGTTTGGAGGAACTGCAGGCAGGGGATGCTTCTGTCTCCGATTTCCATATAATTGACCTTACAAGGAACCAAGAGGCTGGAAGTCTCATGAAGACCCACACAGAGATGCAAACACTGACGCCCATTTTGGCCACACCTGCTCACACATGGGCACACACCTCCATGCGTGTTCAGATACACATGCAATCAGTAGCAGCCGACTCACCAAGCTCCTGCTTTGTGCCAGGAGCTGTTCTAAATGTATAAGGCCCTCACAGAACTCATTTAATCATCAGCATTATGAGGCTGCTCTGTTGTCTCCATTTTACAGATAAAGAAATTTGTTGCAGTCCCTTAACTGGGGAGTGGCAGTTGGGAACAAAGTCTGGCTTCAGAGCCCTATTGTGCTCTGCCCCACCTAGAGCCAACGAGACTCAGGGTCTCCGCACTCAGAAGACACACTCAGACATTCAAATTGAGCTTTTTGAGGAAATTAGGCTTGGGGAGGGGAAATGACCAGCCCCAGGTCACCCGGCAACTGGGTGAAACTATGATTCAGTTCAGACCTTGTGAACCATAGCCTGGTCTTTCCTCTAAAACTGGATAAGTCACTTCCCTCTGCACGTCTCAGCCCTCCTCATACCCCCTGGGAACGGGTCAGCTATGGGCCATGGAAGGCCCCTCCAGCACCGACATCCTGGACTTAAGTTTTCCTCTATGCAGTCGTGTAACAACACATAAGCCTTTCCAGCATTTTTCTTATCTGACCAAGTCCCTGGCCGAAGACAACAGATGAAAGGGAGTGATGGGGGCAGGGACCACTGGCTCCCCACAAAGTGGTCGAAGGGCAGGGTCCAGGCCAGCTCTGCTGAGATGACTGTGGCCACAGAAACACAATGTTCAGAGGCCAAGTTTCAAGGCCCCAGGGCTGGGAAGAGAAGCCAGCCTGGCGCCCAGCCCAGGCCTGAGCCCAGGGCACTGAGGGCTTGGGACTTATCACAGATCTCCCTGCCTTCATCACCCATTACACCTGGTGTTTAAAACTGGCAAGCCTCGAGGAACAGTGTCAGAGGGCCCTCATCAGATCTGGGAGATAGGTGGGAAAACGGGGAGGGGCTCTATCAGGAGAAGGGGCGAGGGCCTCCAGCCTTTTTAGCAAGGACTGGGAAAGGCATCTCCTTCCCCACACCCCCTACCTTCTGTGTTCCAGCCACTTTCCTCAGTTTATCCTCTCGGGGCAGAGACACCAAGTGACTTTTCCAAGGTCACACAGCTAGCAAGTGGTAGAGCCACGATTTGGGAACTCTGACAGCCTATCTCCTGGGTCAACTTTGGGAACCTCACCTTCTCTTCCAGGGCCAGGTGCGGAAGGACCACCATTTATTTATTTTTTTTAACTTTTTTTTAAGATTGTATTTATTTACTTGTCAGAGAGAGAGAGAGAGCACAAGCAGGGGAAGAGGCAGGCAGAGCAGGCAGAGGGAGAAGCAGGCTCCCCGCTGAGCAAGGAGCCCGATGTGGGACTCGATCCCAGGGTGCTGGGATCATGACCTGAGCCGAAGACAGATGCTTAACCGACTGAGCCACCCAGGCGTCCCAAGGACCACCATTTAAAGACCACCTGGCAACTTGGCCATCAGAGCCTTCTCCACAAAGGACAACAGAAAGGCTGGTTAAGTCCCTGTGGGTTACTGAACAGAAGGAGAGGTGAGGATCACAGCCAGAGGAATGAAAATTAGGTTTAAACCTTTCCAGTTGGATGATGACCCTCCCAACCTGCTCTCCTCACCCTCCTGGCAGGTGGGATTTCTGCTCTAGGCTGGCAGGGAGGGGTTGGAGGAGATAATACCCCATTCCCCACCCTAGTCTTGCAGGCCAGCCAGCTTGGTGCCTGACCCCAGGGAAGGAGTGATGGTAAAGCACTTATGGCTCCATAAAAGCTTCTTCGGGAATTCTGGCTGGGGGTGTCGCTGAGCTAACCAGGAGCCCATGAAATAATAATCCCACTCATTAGCCTCAGCCATTCAAGCTCAGGCGACTCCACCCTCCTGCATCCCAAAGCACTTAAAAGGGTTTCTCCTTTGGAAGTCTCAGGACAAGGGAGATCCAAGTATCCCAGCAATTCCTGTTCACCCCAAGCTGCTGCTGGAGGTGTCTGGGGTCCCAGGGTCACTGGGCCTGACTGCTGGTTCTCAGCTCCTCCCCCCACCCTTAGGAGTTGGCTTTCCCACCTGGCCAGAAGCGTGGGCCCAGACCCTTGGGCTGCGACCAGTTAAGATGACTCACTAAAGGGTGTGGGAGATTCTGGGCAGAACACCCAGGGGCCTGCGCCCTCCTCCAGTCCACACAAGAACTTCTGGGGACAATGCCCAAACTCCCATCCCTCAACTTAGTGAGGTTTCTGTCTCCCCCATATTCCACAGTGGGGTTGGGGGGCCTGCGGGGGAGGCAGGTTTCAAGCTCCAGACTTTGAACTTGGAAACCCAAGTCCCAAAGCTTGTTCCTGAAAGAGCTTCTAAAAAGGGTTAGGAGGGAGGGGGGGTTGAGGATGGCTTCTTCAGTCTGTCCCATCCCAAAGTATAAAATCAGGGAGGGGGAAGCGACCTGTGCAGCTGGGCAAAGAGGCAGGTGGCCCGGGAAAGCCTGAGGTCTGGGTTCATTTCCGGTCTCTGCTCAGAGCCCAAATCTTCCCTCTCCCTTAGCCTCAAGATCCAATCCGGTGGTTCCAGGCCCCTCCCCGTCCCAATATTCAGGATTCCCAGGCAGCTTCCCACACCCCATCCCCCACACTCTTTTGCACGTGCTAACCGGCTTATATCCCGCAAAACCCACAGACACCCCTACAGTGGAGTAGTGGGAGGATTCCCTACAACAGCAATTCTAGGCAAGCTGGGGAGAGAGTGGGAGATTGGGACGAAGAGGAAGAGGATGGAAGAGAAGAGGGCGGGGGAGGAGGCAGAGACCGCAGGAAGGCCCGAGATGCAGGAAGCAGCTGGGAGTGGGGGGAGGCTTTGTGCCTGAGTTGTTCTCTGGGTCCTAGGGTCCACACTGTTCATCATTTCCTGGGCTCTGTGGAGTGAAGCGGCGCATCTGGACCTGTCACGGTCTAGGGGGTGGACCTTAACTCCCAGCCCTGGCAGCTGGGGACGGGTAGGGGGCGGCCCCAGGCTCCCTGCTGTGTATTATATGGGGGTTGGGGAGAGCATCACAACAGCTTTCTGGGTTGCCAGGACAGGGGTTGTGTAGGTCACTACTATCTTTCCCCCTGCCTCCCTAACACACACTTGCAGAACAGTGGCCAGGAGCCTTTAGATCAGAGACCCAAGCTAGAGCTCTCACTGGTGAAACTTTGGCCCCAGGCCTCCAGAATTCCTCCTCCCAAACTCCTTCCTGTTTAAGAGGCAAGAGTGCCCAGGTAGGGGCTTGAAGACAGGGATTCCACCCCCTCCCTGGGTGCAGGGCAGGCTGGCGACAGGACACCCCCCTTCAAACTGCCAAGGGGCAAAGGCCAGCTTTGGGCTGCCGCCTGGGGGATGAGGACCATTTCCTTTCTCTGTTCTCCTTCCTCCTCCACCACAAGGCCAGCAACCCTGGGCTAAGCTTTCACACCTTGGAAGATTGCAAAAGGTTCTCCATGAGAAATTGTTAAATGCAGATTCCTGGGCCGGTCTCTGAGATTCTGCTTCCCAAAGTTTGGAGGAGGGCCCAGAAATCTGAATTTAAAAAATTTTAAAGTGCCCAGCGATTTTGAGGCTGATGGTCTTGAACCACACTAGGGAACTCCAAGGGCCTGGAAGGCAACGATCCTTTGCCCCGCCCACTAATCTCCCTTCCCATTTGGGGAGGAGAGGGGCCCACACTGAGACCACTGGGGCTGGATTGCCTCCCCCAATATTTGGTGGGGCTGTGCTTTTGTGGGTTGTGATAAGCCGCAGTCAGAGGTTGGGATGGAAGGGCTGAAGAGGACAGGCCAGGACCGGAGGGGTCAGCGTCAGGCAGTCGAGAGGGACGGGCAGGGGAGGGGATACATTCGGGAGGAGGGGAAGGGGAGGGCTCACAGACTCCGGCCCCGGAAATCCGATCCCTTTAGGACCCAGAGGTGCCAGTCCCCCAGCGGCGGCGGCGAGAAGGGCAGCCGCTCGGTCTCGGGCAGCCGCCGCTCGGGCAGAGCCAGAGAAAGACCGAAGCTCGGGGCGCGGGGGGGAGGGAGGGAGGGAGGGTGGCGCGGCGGTGGAGCGGCCCGGGCCGGCGGAGCAGCCATGGGCGCCGGGGTGCCGGGCCCCCCGAAAGCCGAGGCCCCCGGCCGGGGTGGGGGACGCCCGGGCTGCCAGCCCTGCTGACACCGCCTCGGACGATGTGAGCCGGCGCCTCCGCCGCTGCTTCGCGGGCAGGGCGCGCGGTCCCACCGGCCCCGGCCGCCGCCGCTTTTCTAATTTGGGTGGGGGCGACCGTAGTAGGCCGCTCGGGCTCTGAAAGAGGGGCTGGCTGTCTGTGGCAGCTGGATTGGGGGAGGCGACCCACACAGGGCGCTCGGAGATTCCCCCCCCTCTTTTTAAGCGGGGTTAACTGTTTTTGGCAGCTTGGTTTGGGGGGAGCCTAAAAAAGGCCTTCCGGGGTTTCTTTTCTCGGGGGGAGGGGGCGGTGGTCCCGACTTGGCCAGCCGCCTGTTGGAGGGGGGGAGCGGGAAGCGAGGGGATGCGCCCCCGTCTCCCCCCACCATGATGAAGACGGAGCCGCGGGGGCCCGGGGGTCCCCTCCGGAGCGCCTCCCCGCACCGCAGCGCCTACGAGGCGGGCATCCAGGCGCTGAAGCCGCCCGACGCGCCCGGGCCCGACGAGGCGCCCAAGGCGGCCCACCACAAGAAATATGGCTCCAACGTCCACCGCATCAAAAGTATGTTTCTGCAGATGGGCACGACGGCGGGGCCGCCGGGCGAGGCGGGCGGCGGCGCGGGCCCCACGGAGGCCCCGCGGGCGCCCGAGCGCGGCGTGCGCCTGTCGCTGCCGCGGGCCAGCAGCCTGAACGAGAACGTGGACCACAGCGCCCTGCTCAAGCTGGGCACCAGCGTGTCGGAGCGCGTGAGCCGCTTCGACTCCAAGCCCGCGCCCTCGGCGCAGCCCGCGCCGCCGCCGCACCCGCCGTCCCGGCTGCAGGAGACGCGGAAGCTGTTCGAACGGAGCGTCCCGGCGGCCGCGGGCGGCGACAAGGAGGCCGCGGCGCGGCGGCTGCTGAGGCAGGAGCGCGCCGGCCTGCAGGACCGGAAGCTGGACGTCGTGGTGCGCTTCAACGGCAGCACCGAGGCGCTGGACAAGCTGGACGCCGACGCCGTGTCGCCGACGGTCAGCCAGCTCAGCGCCGTCTTCGAGAAGGCCGACTCGAGGACCGGCCTCCACCGTGGGCCGGGGCTCCCCAGGGCCGCGGCCGCCGGGGCTCCCCAGATCAACTCGAAGCTGGTCAGTAAGCGGTCCCGGGTGTTCCAGCCGCCGCCGCCGCCGCCGCCCGCCCCGTCGGGGGATGTGCCGGCTGAGAAGGAACGCGGCCCCGGAGGGCAGCAGCCTCCGCAGCACCGAGTGGCCCCTGCCCGGCCGCCCCCCAAGCCCCGGGAGGTGCGCAAGATCAAGCCGGTGGAGGTGGAGGAGAGCGGGGAGTCTGAGGCCGAGGCGGCGCCCGGGGAGGTGATTCAGGCGGAGGTGACGGTCCACGCGGCCCTGGAGAATGGCAGCACCTTGGCAACCACTGCCAGCCCCGCGCCACAGGAGCAGAAGGCCCAGGCGGCCCCCGAGGAGGCCGCGGCGACCGTGGCGGCGCCTGAAAGAGGGGTGGGCAACGGCCGGGCCCCGGACGTGGCCCCGGAGGAGGCGGATGAGTCCAAGAAGGAGGACTTTTCGGAGGCAGACTTGGTGGACGTGAGCGCCTACAGTGGGCTGGGGGAGGACTCTGGGGGAAGTGCCCTGGAGGAGGACGACGAAGACGACGAGGAGGATGGGGAGCCCCCCTATGAGCCCGAGTCGGGGTGCGTGGAGATCCCGGGGCTCTCGGAGGAAGAGGACCCGGCCCCGAGCCGGAAGATCCATTTCAGCACGGCGCCCATCCAAGTAAGTGAGCCCCCCTCCCCGCCCCCGCGCCGCCCCTGCCACGTGCACGCCGTCGCCCCCGCCTTGCCAGCCGGGTTTGGCAGGCTGAGTCAGCCCCTGCCACCCAGCCCCCTTCCCAGAAGTTACCACCCTGAGGGGGGCGTGGGGGAGTTCCAGCTGTTTGTCAGAGGGGGACGAGTTTCAGGCCCGAGACGAGGGCGGCCTGCCCCGACCTGCCCTCAGGTTCCTCTGCTTGCTGCCTCGCCCTGGCTCCGCCGCACCCGCATCCCGGACACCTGCTTCCCCTTCCTCTCTCCCAGGCTCTCTTCCTCCAGAGGCTGCCTGAGGCTGGGGCTTGGGTGGTGGGAAGATGTGTGTCTGTGTGTGTGTCCTCAGGAGACCCTCCCCCCATTGGTCCTTACTCCACTCGGGGGGGTGGGGGGAGTGGGGGAGCTTAGAAACACCTCCTGCGTTCCCCCTATAGAGGAGGGAGGAGCCAAGAACTTCCTAAAACGAAGGTGTAGGGAACTGCAGCCCTCCTCCATCCTGTCTGTAGCCCCCACCCCAAGTTTGCAGAAGTGAAAGAAGGAAGCAGGTCTTTGAGGGTGAGCTGAGCTGGGACCATGTGACTGGGGGTGGGGGAGAGGCCTGGCGCTGGGGCCCTGTTCCCTGGGGTCTGTGCTGGGCCAGCTGGGGAGGTGGAGGTGTTGGCTTCCGCAAGCAGCAGGCGTCTGGCCTGGCCCATGAGGGGGCTGGGCCTTGGGCAGGGCACCGAACAGAGGGGTGGGGCCGGGAAAGCCCCCAGGATGCCCGGCAGCTGCCACATGCCTTTGCTCTTGGCTGCTCGGTAGGGCAGACTCCCATGGCCTTGGCAAGCTCCAAGCGCTCTTGCCACATTCTCTGGGTGCCCTGAAGGACGGATGGGAGCTGCCCCCTTTGAGGGTCTCTTCCCCCATCCCCACCACCACTCTTGGCAATTGGTGGGTGGCTTGTGCCAGTGCCCTGAGATCCTCAGAACAGTGCCAGTGCGGGTGGTGGGGACATTCCCGGGAAGAATTAAGAGCCTTAGGTCACCCCTGCTTCCTGCCACCCTCCAATCTTGGCTGGCGCATCCAGCCTAGATGGCCCTTTCTCAGTGCCCCAGGCTCAGCTGTGCCCAGCACCGGGTCCGCTGCAGGAGGGTGTCCAGGCCCCAGACTCTCCTAGGCCTGGACCCTGCCTTTACCTCTCCACAGCCAAGCCCTCGTCTGTCTACTTAAAGTTTCCATAACTGCTCCTGGACACTGAGGCTGCCCATGATTCCTCCCAGCCCTCCTGGAGTATCAGCGGCTGCCTCTCTCCCCTGCCCCCACCCCAGCCAAGGCCTGAAAGGTGCTACTCCGCCAGGCCAGCCCTCCCGCTTCCGGGGCTGCGACCTTATAAGTCCTTTCTCCCCCCTCCCTGTCCTGAGGGCTACGGGATCCTGGAGGGAATGGAGGATGAGGGTGTTTCTTGGGACCTGAGGAGTCAGGACCCCCCCCCCCCGCCCCCCGCCCCGTCACCAGTTCTCTGGGCGGCCTGATCCAGAGATGGAGTTTGTTGGTCTTTCAGTCCTGGGCCTCTGACTGTCTATATTTGACACCTTACCCTGATTTTTGGGTAAAAAATAGCGCATGATTTGGAGCAGTGCTCCCCGGCTCCCTGGTGACTCTTGCTCACAGGAGTGCGGGAGCCGGTGGTCTGTGGTGCCGCCTTGGCGTGTCTGACTTTTGACCTTGCTGGGGATTTCCTCCTCCCCACCCTGGACAGTGGATCCCTGTTTTTCCCCCTCCCTGCCCCCATCCTGCATTGACACTGATTCCCGGGTCTGGTGCCCTGCGGATGACCCAGTTGTTGCCTTTGTGGAAGCTTCTGCTGAGGACAGAGAGACCAATTCCATGTTGTCACTTGGGGCAGGGGACAGGGCCCAAGCCACTGATTGGCTGGGCACATCATGGTGGGCAATGTGAGGGGCGGTCTGGGGCCTCTGAGCGAGGCCTGGGTTTCCTGCAGGGGGCAGGATTTGATCAGCTGAGAAGAGAGGGGAGGGCAAAGCCCAGGGCAGGCTGGGAGGGTGTTTTGGAGGTCACAGTGTGTTCGCTGCCTCGCGCACACGCATCGGGGAGGGCATCACAAAGACTGAGGGATGAAGGGACCCTGTCCCTTGGAGCAGAGGGTGAGGGTCAGGGGACTCAGATGCAAAAGTGGGCCAAAGCCTATTTGCCAAGCCCAGGGCATGAGTGCAAGGGCGGGGGGGCACAGAGTCACAGGTGACCCACCCACCAGGGCCCAGCTGGGTACAGTCTCATCCTGCCCTGCCACTGGCTGACCTAGGTGACCTTGGCAGCAGACCTGGCATCTTATGCTGTGTGCAAACTGGATGGCCCATCCCTCCAGGGGCTCGGGGGCCAATGGCCAGAAGTCAGGAGGGCAGTCCGACCACTGCCCCACTGACGGCGAGTTCTAAGGGCCCGAGCTTGGTTTCTCTGATGTAGGGAAGTTGAGGGCAGTGAGTGAAGTGACCACATAGGCCCCTCCCAGCTGCACTTCTAATCTGTGAAACCCCACCGTGGGAGCGAGGCTCTGGTCGGGGGGAGTGGAGGGTGACACTGAGTGAGCTCAGACAAAGGCTGGGACACAAGTCTGCTGCCTGCCAGGGTGCCCATGGGCCTGCTCCTGGAGGAGAGCGGGCCCTGGCAGGGGCCTCGGGGGGCACGGAGCTCCATTCCAGCTGCTCAGGCCTCGGGTCCAACCGTCTGATAGAGCTGCTCCCACCCTTTCTCGCCCCCGCTTGGCTCCAAGTGGTGCCAACCTGTCGCTGCAGGCAATGAAGCATGAACGCATCATGGTACCCCAAATGGTGCTCATTAACCTCCCACTGGGGGTACCCCCGCCTGGACCCAGAATTAGGCACTCCCACAGAGCCCCTGCCCTAGCCTCTCTGTTCTCTGGAGGAGGTTTGGAATTCCCCTTCTCACGGCGAGACACAGGAAGAGGACAGCAGAGGGGTGCAGGAGACAAGAAGGTAGGGCTGGCCTTAGGGCCCCCATGCAGACTGGGTTCGCTGGGGACAAAGTCAGAGAGGCTGCCACCTCCCTGAGCTCCTTGCTTTCACCAGGGTCCCGGGCCTCTGGCCTGGGCCTTCTAGTGCACTGGGGATAAGGGGCACACCTCAGAGCCGCTTCTCGAGAGGGAAACTGAGGCCAGGTCATGCAGGCAAGGCCACGTGGGCCTGGCATTCTCCCCCATCCACCTCCTGCCACCTGAGGGGCACCTCAAGTGGAGGGCTGCCCTTTCTGCATGGGAGGGTGGAGGTGATCTTTTCTGCTTCCCTCCCCCACCCTGGCTTCCACTTCAGGTTCAGGTCAGCTGGGTCCCGGGTGCCCCTGTCTTCTGTTCCTCTCTCTCTCTCCCCTCTTCCCTCCCCTGTCCCTGCGTCTCACACCCGCTCCCCCCTCTCTCCCCATCTGGCATCCTCCAGGATCTTCTCCACTCTTCCTCCCCTCCTCCTCTGCCCCTCTGCTCCTGCTCAGCCTGTTCTTTCCACTCTCCTGCCGTCTGTCTGGCTCTCTGGCTCCCCATGCTTCTTTCTGCACCAGGCTGTTGTTGGTCCGTCTGTCTCTGAGCCCGAGGTCCGGCTTCCTGAGTCGGCCACTTTCTCAGGGATTGCCCTTTCTTTCTACGGCGGCCCCACGCGCGCCAGGTGGGGCTGCGGGGGGCGAGGGGGGAAGGATGGTGTGCGTGGGGCAGCTGCGCCCCTTCCTCCGGGGCCCCGCGGGCTCGAGCCCTGGAAGGGCCTGCCGCCTGAGCCGGGGTCACGCTGGGGCTGGGGGAGGCCCACAGCAGGAGGGGAACGCCGATGGGCGCCAGCCACCAGCCCTGCCCCTGTCCCTGCCCCTGACCGAGCGGCGCCCCCGCAGGTGTTCAGTACCTACTCCAACGAGGACTACGACCGGCGCAACGAGGACGTGGACCCCATGGCCGCCTCGGCTGAGTACGAGCTGGAGAAGCGTGTGGAGAGGCTGGAGCTGTTCCCCGTGGAGCTGGAGAAGGGTGAGAGGCCGGGGGGGGGGGGGGGGGGAAGGGGGGCAGGGCCAGGCTGCAGGGGCGGGGCGGTGGTGGTCGCCTCTCTGGTGCCAGCTCTGCCCTGGGCCCCTGTCCGTTGCCCCCAGCCAAGCGGACTGCGGTAGCCCCCCCCCCCGCCCCCGGGCCTGCCGCACCCCATACATCCTTCGGGTGCCAGGTCCCCAGAGCCACGCGCTGAAGGGGCTGTCCCAGCTCACTTACATGCTGCAGTAGGTGCGGGGCGGGGGCCGGGGGGGCCTCTAGGAAGTTATGCTGGCCTTGAGCTCTGAAGATGGGAACTCGGGAGCATATGGGAAAGAGGGGCGAGGCTTGGCTACATTTTCATCACGAGGGCGAAAAGGGTATGCAGGGCCTAAGAGCCCCTGTGGAGGACACTGTTCTCTAAGATGGACAGGAAACCATGACAAGGCGTGGGAAAGGTATTCTAGAAGGACCACGTGAGGCTGTGCTGGGGGGAGAAGGGTCGTAAGTGGATGGAGAGAGACCATAGTGTGGGCAAGATGATGGCCATGTGGGACGTGCGTGTACTTGAGAGATCCTTGGGGGGTAGGATGTGCAGGATCTGGTGGTTATTTGGTTCTGGCTGAGACAGTGAGGGGGAGGGAGGAGTCCAGGCGACTCCCAGGCCCCATGAGGGAGTAGCAGACGGGAAGAGCCTGTTTGTGGGGAAGATAAGAGTTTGGATGTCAGAGACCCATGAGACAGGAGGAGATAGCTGTGGAGAGAAAAGCAGGAGGTCTTGGGTCATGGAGACTCTTAAGTATGGGTCTGTGTAGAAAAGAAGACCAGCCCCCCCCCCCCCAAGGCCTTTCCATCCCTCTGGATCCCTCATCTGTGTGTACAGTAGACTCTGGCCCCCCCAAGACGCCTGGGCGCCCCTCAGCATGCCCTGCTGCTCATTGGTTCTTGTGAGGGGCAAAGGGCAGGGGGTGACCCAGGAGCTTCCTGGTTGGCTTGGCAAAGAGGGGGTAGACAGAACAGTGTCCCTTCCCCAGTTGTGGACCTCCCCTAAGCACGGGGACTGCTGCCTGAGGTCGGGCTGTGCCCTGGGGTGAGATTGGGGGTCGGGGGTGTCTCTCACTTTGTCCCTTGCAAGCCCTAGGCTGGGACACCTTACCTCACCCCCACCTCCCAACACCAGCCTGTCCCGACTTTCTGCTCCACAGACTCCGAGGGCCTCGGCATCAGCATCATCGGCATGGGGGCCGGGGCGGACATGGGCCTGGAGAAGCTGGGCATCTTCGTGAAGACGGTGACCGAGGGTGGTGCGGCCCACCGGGACGGCAGGTACCCCCTCCCTCACCAGCTGTTAGCTGCATGCCAGGCCACCGAGCCAGGATGGGCCCCTGTTTGTGTGGGGTTCAGGTGTTCGTGGAGCCTTACCATGCCAGGTGCTGGTCCGGGGGGACAGCAGTGAACAAACCCACTGGGAACCCTGTCCTCATGGCGCTTACATTCTTTGGGGAGTGGGGAGGGGGCCGCATGGAGGCATTGTATGTCCTGGTTTTGAGCGTGTGTGGGCTGTGGGAGGGAGAGCATGGCCATGGAGTCTGTGTTCCTGGTGGATACATCTGAGCTTTTTTTTTTTTTTTTTCCACTTAGCAAATATTGCTGGCTCTGTGGCAGGGCTAGAGCCAGGCCCTGGGGAGTCAGTGACGGCTTCCCTTGCCCTCGGGAAGCACGTGGTGTGGTGAGGCAGACAGACATCCAAGTAGACACGCAGAAAATGTGGGAAAAGCACAGGGTGGCATGAAGGCATAAAAAGCAGGACTTGCTCTCTCTGGATAGCAGGGAAGGCTTCCTGGAGGAAGTGATGTCGGAGCTAAGGCCTGAGGATGATCAGGACTTAGTTAGGCTGAGGGAGTAGAATGTACAAAAGGTTCCAGGAAGGGGACTGAAAGCCCGCAGGTATGGCCGGAGCCTAGAGAACAAGGGGGGGATCCAGGCATGTGGTGTACCTGTGGAGGAGGCTGCTCCTTGTGTGAGCGCATGTGTGAGCATGTGTACCTGTGTTTGGCCTCTGAGGCTGGAGGGGTCAGAAGGTTCAGGAGGCCCTCCTGGAGCCCTGGGCACCCAGCGACCCCTCCGTGGGCCACTCCACTGTGTATGTATCACAGGGGGGAAGTGGGAAGGGCTCTGGGGCATCCCCAGCATTGTTGTAAGTTGGCAGTTGATATGAGAGGAGGCTTGTGGTGGCACCTCCAAACCCAGACCGACCCCCTCCATCTGACAGAGATGAGTGGGTGTCCCTGTAGGCGCTGGGTGGCTTTCGGGTCATGTTGCTAGAGCTTTTGCCTGCTGTGGCCCAGGTGGCGTGGGGGGCGGACAAAAGGCCGGTGACAACCCGTGCTCTTTCACTTACCACCCCCCCCCCCCGCCCCGGTTTGGACTTCCAGAGCCATTCCTGTGGTCCCCTGTTGGCTGTTGGCAGCGTGGGGAGTGTGTGCACGTGGGAGAGAGTGCCCACATGCACCAGGGGGTGAACCGCTCACAATAGGCCATTTCCTCCACTTCCACAGAGGAGCCCTGACAGAAGGCCTGGAGCACGCAGGGGGGTGGCAGTGGAGGAAGGAGGTGGCCAGGGGGCCTGCCATCCCCCTCGGTGGGCCAAGCTGGCCCACCCCCATCTCTGTCCTTCTGGGGTGGAGAACCAGGGCTTCTGTTGCCACACCTAGAACGTGGTGGGGGCTGCGCCCGTCTCGGGGTGCGGCGAGCACAAGAGTATATGCCATGGGGGTCTCAGGCATTTGGGAGAAAATCTTCAGACCCGTAAGAGGACTGTGTGTCACCTGTGCTTTGGGTGTGCGTGGTGGCCACGAACTCTGTGGGTGTCACACTACTCTGTCGGGTGTGATGGAGGAGGGAACGAGGGTGTGATTATCACACGAAGTGTGCTTGGTCCGGCCTATCTGTGTCGGATTTGCTTGCCCAGGTCTCACTGCCTAGTGGTGGGTCCAGCTGATCCCTGACCCTCTGGCCCCATGCATTTTATGCAAGTAGACAAAGTACCAGGACCCAGTGGGGATTGAGCCTCAGGTTCTGATGGAGGGAGACCACTGCTCCCTCCGCTCTAGTTCCCCTGTGACTGTCCCCTAACCAGTGTGGCCTCTCCCAGGATCCAAGTGAATGATCTCCTGGTGGAGGTGGATGGCACGAGTCTGGTTGGAGTCACCCAGAGCTTTGCGGCCTCCGTGCTCCGGAACACCAAGGGTCGCGTGCGGTAAGGGCTGGCAGGGCCCGGCTGGGTGGGGAGTGGGAGCAGACGGGGGGCCTGGCCCTCATCCCGCATCTCTGCCTGCCTGCCCACGCCCAGGTAAGGCTCTGGGTGGCCCACCTTATAGAGGAGTCTCCGCGGCCTCCCTGCCGGAGGGAATTCTTGTACCCATAGGCCTGCCCCATGCACTGCTGGCCACCGGCGCTCGGGCTCCAAGGCCCATGGTCTGCTGCGCCTCCCAACCTGCCCTCCTTCCCCTGCCCCTCCGTGACTCAGTCACTGAAGAACCGAGACGTGCAGGGAGAACGCCATCCACATTGGGGTCCCCCCACCAGGCACTTCATCCTTCCCTCCTCACCAGCTGTGTAATCCCGGGAGGACTCCCTTCCCCGGGCCTGGCAATCGAGGGAATTGGGTTAGAGGCTCCTTCTGTCCCTCTCTGGCATAACATTCGGGGACCACTCCCTGCCCTCTCTAAAAGGGGCACTGCCCCCAGGAAAGGGCGGTGGAGAGAAACAGGATGTGGGTGGCCACGGAGAGGAGGGGCTGGTGCCTGGAAGTTCCACTATTTCCTCTCCATCCTAATCTCCACTCACCATCATCCCGCCCCTTCCTGAAGCCTGGGGGCTTGGAGCTCACTGGAGACACCCCTCCACAGCCCCGCGGCAGGGCAGTGGGCAAGCAGGCTGCCGGGACGGGTCAGCTTCACCATTCCCCGGCCTCGTCTTCGCCCCTGTGGTGGAGGAAGAGCCCCCTGCCTTGGCAGCCCCTGAGCTCCTGTCCCCTGCAGCGCAAGCAGGGGGCTCGGCTGACATCACCCCTCCCCCACAACCGGCTGCGAGGGTTAGTGGGCCTTTCTGGCTGTCCAGGGGAGGAAACCCAAGAAGGGCTCCCAGCTCCCCCCATTCATTATTAACACTCCACAGCCTCTGGACTCAGCCCTCTCATTTCACCTCCCTTGGGAGGGTCTGCGTGTGGAGAGGGGAGCACCAGCCGGGAGGATAATGGTATCACCCAGGTGAAGACAGAGGCAGGGGGATGACGCTCGTGCCCCTGCAGGTTTATGATTGGCCGGGAGCGGCCAGGCGAGCAGAGCGAGGTGGCCCAGCTAATTCAGCAGACCCTAGAACAGGAGCGATGGCAGCGAGAGATGATGGAGCAGAGATACGCCCAGTACGGGGAGGACGACGAGGAGGTAGGGACTCCCGGCCTGGCCGGCAGCAGCATCGCCCCCTGGTGGCTGGATGGAGCATCACACCCATCCTCTGCCGCCGCGGCTTTCCCAGGCCTCGCTGAGGAGGCCAGGGCACCTTTCCCTATCCTGGGGGAGTCCCCAGACTGAGGGAGGAGATGCAGATCCTTCCTTCAAAGAACTCTTAGTCTGATGGAGGAGTCACACTCTGTCTTCAGAGAGCCTTCCTGCTCCTACAAGGAAAATGCAGTTCCCTCCGAGTCCCTGCTCTGGGGGGAAGGCATAGCCTCTACCCTCAGGGGACCTAATCTGAGGAAGGAAGTGGCTCCAGGCCTCAGGGGACCCACAGTGTGAGGGGAAAAGCACAGGCGGTTTCTTCAGGGATCCCAGTCTCCTGGGGGACCTACCAGGCTGTTGAGGGAAGACACAGACCATGCCACCGGGGTGGCCCCAGCCCCCTGAAGCGTGACCCGCAGCCATGGGTAGCTCCCGGTCTGACACGGACAGGCTGTTGCCAGTCTAAGCCCTGCTCCTCGGGACTCAGGGAGGCGGAGGTGGGCAGGGTGCACAGCCTCCCCACTCCCTTCGCAGACAGGAGAATATGCCACCGACGAGGATGAGGAGCTGAGCCCCACGTTCCCGGGTGGCGAGATGGCCATCGAGGTGTTCGAGCTGGCAGAAAACGAGGATGCCTTGTCCCCTGTGGACATGGAGCCTGAGAAGCTGGTGCACAAGTTCAAGGAGGTGGGAAGAGGGAGTCCCTGGGGTGGCGGAGGGCAGAGGCAGGCCATGACCAACTCCAGCCAGAGCTGAGCACCTGCCTCTCTGCCCCCACAGCTCCAGATCAAGCATGCTGTGACTGAGGCAGAGATCCAGCAGCTGAAAAGGAAGGTAAGAATGTGGCACGGGGAGGGGGGAATGAGGGCTGGGGGGATGACTCCCCCCCCACCTCACACCTGCAGACACTGACACTTGTCACCTGCAGGCAGAATCAGAACAAGCTACTCTGAGGCAGGGGAGCATAGTGTTAAAAGCTTGAGCTCGGGACCCCCGTGTGCCACTGTCCACTTGCTGCCCCGTGCCTCAGTCCCCTCCCCTGTAGAATGGGGTGACGGTAGTGCCCACGCTGTACGTTCTGTTGTGAGGATTAAATGAGATAAGGCATATAAAATCCTTAGCACAGCACCTGGCTCATAAAAGGTGCTGAACAAAAAGTCGAGCTATTAGCTACCAGACTGAGTGACGCCAGGTCACTCTAGATGTCTTCACATCGCTCCTGTCCCCCACCTGTCCTCTACAAACAGGCTCAGCAATCACTGTAAGCTACCCAGGGATACACGCACTGACACATGCCAACCTGGACCCCAGGCCTCCTCATCGGGATGTCTGGAGACACCCACTCTGTGTGGACACAGAGACAGTGGGCCGGGCTTCACGTGACATGATACCCAGGGGCAGCAGCCTGGATATGTAGACTCCCTCTACGTTCATCTGCCGCGAGACACACAGGCACAGCCATCTCCCCGGAAGAGTGTCACAGGACATGTGCATTCTCACGCCCCCCGATGGTGACACTCATGACATACACAAACATGCACACGTACTCTGCAGCGACACCCCCTCGAAGCCCATCGGGTGCCAGTATGCTCGCAGGCATGCCGATATGCAGACTTCATGTTACAGGTCTGCACTGGGCCCCTGCTGGGCCTGGACATTCGGTGTCCCAACTGCCACGGGGCTTCCAGTGTGGTCGGGAGACGGCTCATGGGGGCCGCATGGCCACAGGACACCCACCACCCATGGAGAGAGGGGAGGTCACAGCTGAGCCTTGGGGGGCAGGCAGGGTTTAGTGACTGAGGCTGAGGAAGGGCGCCCCCCGGGGGAGAGAGGGCTGAGCCTGGAGGAGGCCGGTCGACTGTGGCAGCCATTCCCTTGGGCACGAGATGGGAGGCTGAGCCGGCCTGCGGTGGCGGAGGGGGCGGGGAGCTGCGGCTGGCAGGGTCCTGACTCCCCACGAAGGACTCTGGCCTTGGTCCCGCGGCCACAGGGGGACTAGAAGGGGGAAAAGGTCACTGCCCACGAGGTGGAAGGACATGCGGGTGGGCAGGACTCGGAGGCTGGCAAAGCATTGGTGCTGGCGGTGTCCTGGGGGGAATGGTTTCCCCAGTGGCCCGGAGTGCAGGTAGAGGGTAGGAGAGGAAGGGCAGGTTGGAGCTCATTTCTGAGGTTGAGATGATAGGCCATGCCCCCCCCCCCCACCCCCGGTGGATGCAGAGCAGGAAGGGGCGGGGGGAGGGGGGGCACAAGTCAAAGGTCTGTTCAGGCTTTCAATTTGTGGACGCCTGTAGAGTGCCTTCTGAGTGCCCTGCACGGTTCCAATCCCTGCAGTGTGCAGAAGCGGATTTGAACCCTGCCCTTGTACAGCTTAGTGTGCACGCTGATGTCTGTACCGTTATCAACGGACACGGGGCTCTGCGGGAGAGTGCGGGCTTGCTGAGCTCCTAGAGCGGGGGGGGGGTGGGGGGGGCGGGTGTGTGCGGGCGCGGGTGCTGCTGGAGGGAATCACAGGAGACTTCTCTGGGGAAGTGATACACTGAGCAGAGAGCGGAGGGGTGAGCTGGTGGGAAATAATGTGTCAACAGCGGGGAGGAGGTGGGGACGGAGGTGGGGACGTTCTAAGCAGAGGGAACAGGGCAAGTCCGAGGGTCTGCAGGAAGGCCCATGTGGCTGGGGCACAGACAGCAAGTGGCATTTGCAGCCAACGAGGTTAGAGGGGCAGGCAGGGGCTTAAGGCTGAGCGCCGGTGCAGCCGTGAGATCATGGAAAGGAGGAATAGATTTGCGTGGGTGGGGTCAGGTCTGGGGCATCGTGCCTGTGAGGAGCTGGGACACAAGGCGGGAGAGGAGCCAGGATTGCTGAAGCCACAGAGACAGGGACTGGGCAGCAGGGCCAGAGCTGCAGAGGGGACAGAGGGCAATGGTGACCCTCCCCTGGCCCGCTCTGTCACATCGACCGTCTTACTGGAGCCCCGTGAGCTTGGCAAAGCAGGGATCAGTCTTGTTTCACAGATGGGAGGACTGGGGCTTAAGATGGAAGTTGCCTTGCCCCAGGTCACAGAGCGAGTCAGTGACTAACCTGGGCCTCTTGCCTGCTAGGGGCATGCTACAGTGCGGGGGCCCTGGCTGGGGGCTCTGCGGCTGGGCCCCCACCTCTTCCCTCTCCGGCTTTTAGTTCTCAGGCTCAGCCAACAAGAGTTAGCAGTTGCGGGGGGAGGGGGGCAGGGGGCTCCAAATCTGCAGGAGTTATCCAGAGGCTGGCCCTGGTGCCAGGATTGGGGCGCTCCTCGGCTCCATGTGGCCCCCACCAGTCCATGGCTGCTCCTTCCTCCCTCAGCTGCAGAGCCTAGAGCAGGAGAAGGGGCGGTGGCGGGTGGAGAAGGCCCAGCTGGAGCAGAGCGTGGAGGAGAACAAGGAGCGCATGGAGAAACTGGAGGGCTACTGGGGCGAGGCCCAGAGCCTGTGCCAGGCTGTGGACGAGCACCTACGGGAGACCCAGGCCCAGTACCAGGCCCTGGAGCGCAAGTACAGCAAGGCCAAACGCCTCATCAAGGACTACCAGCAGAAGTACGTGGTCAGGGGGCTGGGAGCGGGGCTTCCTGGCCCGGGGAGGACTGAGAGGCCATTAGTGGCAGCTCTTCCCCACCCCCAGCTGAGTAGGGAGGCAAGGAGCACAGAAGGTGGAGGACCCTATGGTGGGGGTACCTGGGCCCAGGATGACTGGGCACTGGAGCCAGCACAGTCAGGCCCCAGAGGTTTTGGGAAGAGCTGGGGCCTCCCGACTTAAGGGAGAGGGACAGAGCTGCCCAGGTGGGCCTAAGGACAGGCCTGAGGATCCTGAGACTCCTTGGATGGAAGTCAGACTACACACCCTTACCCGTGGTCTGTCCCCTGCTGATCCCTAGGGAGATTGAGTTCCTGAAAAAGGAGACCGCACAGCGCCGGGTTCTGGAAGAGTCGGAGCTGGCTAGGAAGGAGGAGATGGATAAGCTCCTGGACAAGGTAGGCCCGGGGTGCCCTGGGGGCCGGGGCCTATAGAGGGGGCAGCAGGTAAGCTCCCCTTCAGTACCTCCTCTGTGGATCCTGGAGGGAGAGAAGGAGTCATGCTGCTGCGTCTGGGTCATGTCCCCATTAGGGGGTCAGAAGGGGCAGGGCCCACGCCTGGTATCCAGGCCTGACCCCCTTTCCCTTTTGTTTGCCAGATCTCAGAACTGGAAGGAAACCTGCAAACACTGAGGAATTCCAATTCTACTTAACAGGAATCATTCCTTGACCGGACAATAATTAATCCCCTCCCATTGTCCTCCCTCCCCTGTCCTCAATAATTCACCCCGCCCCCTACCAGCCTGGGGACAGGTGCCCCGACTTCCCCACCCTCCGCCCCACCTCCCCCAGCTTCAGGGACCAGAGGGCCTGGGCAGACAGAGGTGGCTGGAAGGACGGCCTCCTTCTTGCCCTATGGGGCTGAGGCACAGAGGCCAAGGGATGCCGATGGTTGGCCTGGGTGGTGGATGGACACAAGGACCTGCAGACCATACTGCCAGACTTTACAACCTCCAGCCTTTGTCTCTGGACTGGAATGGGGCTGGGGGCTCTCCCAGCATCTCACCACCTGGAGGCTGCTCCCTGCCCACGGGGCTCCTAGGCGGCCCCTGGGCCTTTTGACTTGAGATTCTACCTTCTTGGCCCTTTCCCTGTCCCCCATCATTGTGCTGTCTCTGTTGCATTCTGACCCTCCTGCTGGGAGGGGCTGCCTCCACACCTCCTCCCATCCTGGTCCCCCCACCCAGGAGGGACAGAGTCTACCCCTGAGCCTGGAGGCTGGGCCTGGCCCTGCACTGATTTCTCATGCATCCCTCGGGAAAAGGGGAGAGTCCAGGACACCTGGTCCCCAGCTCCCCCTTTCCTGGGGCAGCAGCCCTCAGTTTTTCCTTGTGCCTCCCCACCCCCAGGTGCCAAATAGCCATAACCTCCTTCTAGAACTGTTCTGTGGCCTCTCTGGGCTCCAGGTTTCCTGGCCAAGCCTGGGAATGCCAGGGAGGAGAGGTCAGCTTAGGGGGCCTGGGTACGGAGCCCCTGGTCTTAGGCAAGGGGAACATTTCCCACTGGAGAGCCAGGCCCTGCCCTGCCCAGGGCCACACCTGGAAGCCTTGTACTAACATGGCAAATTCAGCCTCACTCCGCCCACACCCACAATTTTCCAAGGTTTTGACTGGAGGGCAAAATTTTACTACTCATCTTTTTGGAGACCAGGGCTGCCCTGCTGGCAGCCTGCTTTCTAAGTGAAATCCGCTCTGTTTCCCCACTTTAACCCCAAATTGGGGCTTGGAGCAAGGGAGGTGAGGCCCGCCCCCCCCGTCCCCCCCCCCCCCCCCCCCCCCCGTCCCCTCCTCTTTCAGGATCCATCTCTCATTTTGCCTCTTCCTCCTGCCCCTGCCCCAGACTGGATTTTTGTTCATTTTTTAAAAACAGACAGCCCCCATCACATCGTTTGGGCTTCCCGTCCCCTGTAAATAGACCACGCCATCGATCAGTATTTCTCGCCCCCCCCCCCCCCCGCCCCCAGATGTGCCCCTACCCCCTGAAAAAGCTGGCTGTCTCAGTGCCCGGGCCCACGCGCTTCGCCTCCTTCGCCGCCGCAGATGGAGGGGGCGGGGGCCAGGTGGGCGGGGCCGCGGAGCGCTTCCGGTTTCTCCGGCCGGCACCGCCCCTGCCCTGCCCCCCCGCAGGACTGCGTCTCTGTATATAATATATATATGTATGTATTGTTCCCGGTTTTGTACGGACCATGCCCTCTGTCAGGTCGTCCCCATAAAAGCAGCCCCCAGAGCCTCGCTGCCTGGTTTCTTGATTCGTAGGGGAGGGACAGGGTTGTCGGCCGCTGCCCTGAGGTCCCCTCCTACGGGTGCTGACTTCACTGTGAGGATCCTTCTCGGGGATCCTATATTCCCGCTTCCAGCAAACTCCTTCTTTGCCACCATTTCCCCCATCAGCACCCATGCTTTTTTATCCATTCCTCTTGGGCAGGGCTGGGGTTTCTATAGAGTTCCTTAGCCCCATCGCATTTCCTTTTTAGGAGGCCTCTGACAGAGTTCAGAGGATAGCTAACCAGATAAGGCGAACCGCAGGTCCCTTCCCTGAGAAGTCTAACGTCACGGGGCTACTCAGCCTCTACTCTCGCAAGGCGCCCTACCTGAGGTACCTGAAGAATCAAAGGTCTTCTGGGGGTGGGAGGTGACACGTCAGAGCAGGTTTGTTTCTGGGGTCCTAGAAAATTTGAATAGCCCTAGCCCCCTGCTCTGTGCCAGCATGGGTGGGTGCTAACTCACCAGCTCTAATGGAATGGGTCTGGCAGTCCAGATGCCAGGGTTCTAAAGACAAGATTTGGTGAAGTCCCAGGGAGCGGAGAGAGCAAGGGGCAGTAGGACCAAGGCTCTGGCAGTCCCCTACACCAGCCTTGCCTTGCTCTGGGTGCTGGTGTGTGTATGTGTGAGAGAACAGAAGCATAAGGCACTCGTGCAGGAGAGTGGCCTGGCCCCCAAGGGGATTCTCACATTCCCCTTTGCCCGAAGGAATGAAGTACCAACATCAGGCTCTTCGTGGTCCCTCTGATGGGTCCCTGACAACACCTGAGATGACTGGACTCTACCAGAACTCCAGGTGGCAGTCAGCACCTGAGACAGCCACTCCCTTGAGGATGGTTTTGTCACACAAGTCTCATGTCAAGCCAAATTCAGGCTTCCAACCCCTTCCTCTCAAAAATCCAAGTTCTACACTGCAGGGCCATAGAGCACCCATCCAGCCTGCCGCCCACTTGGGGGGCATCTGGAAACCTGGGGATAGTGACCGTGCCTCTCAAGGCATCTTCCCTGGGTGGATCCACCTTGGGATGCTTCTGGGAAGAAAGATCCAGGTGGCTGAATCCCAAGATCAGAGACCACCAAGCCACAAGGCCACAGGTCATGGCTCCAGAGACAGAGGTCACTGGGGCCCTGCTTGGGAAACCTAGCCAAGAAATTCCAAGTGAAGTGGCCCGACCAACCTGGGTGGCTTGACTGGAGCTGTTTCCAGGGTGAGGTCCTGCTGCCCCCCCCCCCCCCCGGCCCATCTGTTTTGTGTATTATGTGAGGGGCCTGCACGTTGTATATTCCAAAAGGTTGGCTAGGTGGTTCCCAGTGTCTAAGCCTGAGTATGTTGTATGGCGGGGGCGGGGGGGGGGTGTTATGTGTGGCTTTCCTTTGAATTTCTCAGGCCTAAGATGTGATATGACCATGAGCTATGTCCACGTTTGGGGCTATGTCAAGTGGCCAGGGGTAGGCCCATGTGAGGCTTGTCACCTCAGCCCTGCCCCGTCACCTGCTCCGTTCTTAGGAGCTTGAGCAGGTTTGCCACAATCCCAACACTTGCCATAGGAGAGGGAAATCAAATGAAGGGCATTTTCTGAACTCCCAGAGATTAGGCATCACTAAGAACAGGGGGTCCTCCCAGGTCCTATAGCCTAGAAGGCACCCTCCCACAGAACCTGTCCCTGCCCCCCAGCACTGATGTTACATACCCATGATCTCCCTATTCCCTACAGGGCCTATATAACCAACCCTCCCCATCAGATCTCACCAGATGCAGGAAAACCATGTCCTCTTTCAAGACCCCAGACTTAGCCCTGTAGGATGTCACCCAGAGTCCCCACCACCTCCCCGGATCTCCACAATCTGGCCAGCACATGGCTGCCAGCAGATTCTGAAGACACACAGAGATCCCCAAACTCCCACAGATTTCTTAGGATACCTTCAGCCCTCAAAGCTTATTAATTCAGTATTCACCCACAGCCCCAAGACCATCCTGGCTCAACATGCTCCCTCCCGCAGCCGCTGTGACAACAGAGACTCTAGCCAGCCCTTGGGGAACTCTTTCCCCACAGGCTGCCCACCTCCCCGCTGAGCTCTGGACCCCTCCATCCAACCTGACCATTTGCTCTTGAACAAATCACTTTCATTCTTGGAAGTCTCTTGTTTTCCCCTCTTAAAATGGGGGTAATAGAAACAACTAGGTTTATTGTGAGAGGGACATTGACAATCGGGAAAGGGCTTACTTAGTACAATGCCTGGACCCTGTGCCATCACTGTACGGTAGCTCTTAGTTGATTAGTACACTGTCTCCCCGGGCTGGCCTGCCGCAACCTCCAGCTCACCACTCCCAGTGTGATCTCATCCCCGCCCCCCTCCCTCCAGGACTCCAGCCTCAAGCCAAGGCCTCCTTCTCCCTCAGTGGCCAGCAGTCCCCAAATCTGGTCAATTTCTTCCATTCTGTATCCTGAATAGTGCTCAGCTTGATCTGTGATCTTCATGCCCACTGCCCTCGTCACTCATTAGCCCCACCCCTGCCTCAGGCTGCCCTCGCCAATCCACTCTCCACAGAGGAGCCAAAGAGTTCTCCCTAAAAAGCAACTCTGAGCCCCTCACTCCTCTGTTACTTTCCCCTCAGGCTCCCAGGGCAAACTGCAAGCCCTCCCTCCACCCCTGCACCTTCGCAGCCCCACTCCTCTTCCTCTCTCGCCCTCCACCCCACCCCCCCCCCCCGCCCCACTAACACTTCTACCCAGCCCTGGCCTGCGGGGGTAGCCAACACAGCACCTCCACCTGGAAGGCTCCCGGGTCACCTCCACCCTCACCCACCCCCAGGCCGCTCCGGCGTCCTCCGGTGCGCTGTCTCGGCGCCGCCGAAGCGTCCTCTGTGAACCGGGGCTCCGGGCACCCGGGCTGGTGAGGGCCTCCCTACTGCCCTGTTCCCCACCCCCTCCCCCGCCCCGACAACGCCGCGAGCCCCCGACGCCTCGGCCCGGGCGGTTCCGTTCCCCGCGGTGCCCTCAGGCCCTGGCGCACACGATTGCTCGATGTTAGTCCAAAGACGGGATGAATCGGGAGCCTAGACAGACCTCGCAGATGAGGCGGAAGCCCGGTGGGTCCAGAGGCGGGGCAGCTCCCACCCCCCGGACTTCCGCGGCCAGAGTAGTAGCCGCAACTCGGAATCCCCTCGCCCGGCCGCCGCGCGGGGCCGCCTCCTCCCTCCCCTCCTGCCGCCTCCGCCCCCTCTCTCTCCCTCCCTCCCTCCCGCTCTTTGTCTCCCGGCGCCGGCCTCCCCGCCACGCGCCCCCCGCACCGCCCCTTCCCGGGAGACCCCCGCGGACCCCAGCGGACGCGACGCGACGCGTGTCGGCCTGCCCGGCGGGGAGCCTGCGTCCGGCGGGGCCCGGCGGGCGGCGGGGCGGGCGGGGAGGTGGTTCCCTCCCTCTCTCCCTCTCTCCCTCCCTCCTCCCTCGCTCACACGCACACACACAAACACGCGCACACACACGCGCGCACACACGCGTACACGCGCGCGCGCACGGAGCATCCTCCCGTCAGGGCTCTGGTCCAGCCCCGCCCGCGCCTCCCGCTCCCCGCAAACCCTCTCCTTCTCTCCCGCTCCTCCCCCACATCCCCTCCGGCTCCCGGACCCTCGGCGCCCGCGCCCTCCCCTCTCCCGGGATGGAGCAGCTCGAGCCCGCCCGCAGCCCCCCGCGGCCGGGGTGACGGCCCCCCGCCCCTCCCCGCCTGGCCCGCACCCCGAGCACCATGGGCCTGAGGGGCTCCCGCGGCGCCGGACGCTGAAGATGATTGATGCTGGAGGTGAGGACCCCGACGCGGGCGGGGAAGCAGAGCCGGGGTCACCGGGACTCGCGGCGGGACCCTGAGTGGGGTCGGATAGGGCCTTTCTTCCCCATCCCTGGGGGGGCGCGCGGAGCTGGGGTGCTGGGCTGCCGGGGGAGGGGGCGGAGATAGGATTTGTGTCCCTAATCCTCTCCCTCCTGGAGAAATTAATTTTGAAAAACTGGTGTGGGGGGAGGGGGAGAGGGCTTAACTCCTTCCTGCCCGGCGCGGAGTTGGACGGCTGGACCGGAGAGAAACTAGCCGCCCGGCCCGGACTGGGAGTGCGGTGGGTGCCCCGGCCTCCGCGGCGCTGGGAGCGCGGTCCCACTCGCCCGTCGCCGCATCCCGGGCCTAGGGGAGGGGGCCCCGCTTTTTCCAGCTCCCTACTGCCCCCCTGCCCCCAGCCTCCCCTCCGGCCTTTCCCTCCCGGTCTTTCCCAGTTGCACTTCTTTCTTGGTCTCTTTCTCTTCTTCCCTGGCCCCTTTCCTCTTGCCTGCCCCGCCGGGCCCGCCCCTCTCCCTACAGCCGCCCCTTGGCTCTCTCCTCGCAGCCCTCCCTGGGGCCTCACTCCCGGCCGGCCGGCCCGAGGGAGCCCGGCCTCCACCACCGCTTCCCCCGCCCCACTCATCTCTTTCCTGCTCTTTCTTCCCTCTCTCTGTAGGTCTGTGGACAGTCTCCACCAACCTGTCTGTCCCTGTTCCTTCTTCCCACTCCCTTCTGGGGCTTGTGCACCCTTTCTCTTTCTCCTTGCCTGGCTCTCAGGAAGCCTCCCTTCTTCCCAGAGAAGAGTCAAAGGTCATAGGTGCTACTCCTCTGGGAATTGGAAGCTTTGGGAGGAAGGAGTGGCCTGGTAGCACCGGTGCCCAGACTGTGTCCAGAGGGACAGGTTCTTTTCCACCTTGGGGCAGTTCCTGGTTAAATGTGTGCCCATGAGTGTGTGTGTGGGGGGGGGGGGGGGCGGGGGGGTTTCCAAAGCTCAGTTTTGGTGAGAGGGGCCCGGTGACCTCTTGGATGGCCTGCTTCCCAGAGTTGCCCATGGAACAGTGTAGGATGGCCCCCCCCATACACACCCCAGGGAGTTAGTGGTTGAGGGAGGGAAAAAAGCCATTTATGCTGAATCAGGATGGATTAGGCACAGGTGTGAGCTGGAAGGCCCAGCCTACCTCAGAGGATACCTGAAAGTGGATTCTAACCACAAGGGGGTCTTCACCCTGGACTGGGACTTTGAATAAAGAACACATGGGATCTCCATTCTCAGCTAATCTAAGAGAGGAGGCACCACTACTGACCTCAGGGAGCCTCCATTCTGTTGGGAGAGGCCCTTCTTATCTTCAGGGAGCCCCTAATCTGATGGGGGAATACGCTCCCTTCTCCTCAGGGAGCTCCCATCTGATGCAGGGGAAATAGGACCCATTTAGGGAATCAGTGAAGTATGAAAAATCCCTATTTCCCAGTGGTTGGGGAAGGGTGAATTTAGAAATTGTGTGGACAAATGGGAGGAAGACGGTTGTCTAGGCCAAAATTCTGGAGGAGGGGGCAGCCAGGTCCTGGTCAGATGAGGCTTTGTGATTGAATGAGGGAATTTCACTCATTCTCTGGGGCAGCCTCCCTTCCAAGATGGTCCTTCAGGCAGGAAGAGAGGTTCTAGAATTTCTTTGCTACTAGCACCCAGAGTTCAAGAATGGCAAGAGAGTTCTTGGAGGGCCCACGTCCCCTGGCCCCTTCTCATACCTCATTTCCTGCTTCCAGCCCCAAGCATCCATGGAGCTTGGGGTGGAGATGGTTTAGAAGCTTCTCCCAATCCTAGACAGTATGGCCAGCCCCCCTTCCTCTACTTTTCTCCCTTCTCCCCGCAGGATCCTCTCCTCATGCATACCCTTCAAAACTGCAGATCATCCCCCAGGATAGCACTGGAGGGCAGGAGACAGGTGGAGGCTGAATTCCGCCTCTTATCTCCTGCACCTCAGTTTTCCCATCTGTAAAGTGGGGATGCTAAGAATCTCAAGCCCATACAGCTCAACCGTGAGATGATGTGTATGTAATATCAGGAGAGGAATGTTGGAAAAGACTCCAGCAAGCATGAGGCCCAGCCTTCCCATGCCTGTCAAATGCATGTCCAGCCCAGCGCCCTGCCCTGCTCATGGGCACCTGAGTGTTAGCAGTCATTGGAGATCATGTCCCAGCCGTGCCGTGTGCCTCTGCTGCTGAGCTTCCCCCCGTCCCCTTGGCCAGTATTCCCCTTCCCCTCTAACCCCCAGGCTTTGGCTTAGGGCCACTGCCATCCTGCATCTGCTAGGAAGCCTGCCCAAACTGGTTCAGCTGCGTACGTCCCGCTTCCCCACCTGCCTCCCTTCTTCCCAGCAAAAAGCAAAACCAAACCAAACCCCTACCCATCACACTTCCTGCCGGAACATACTTGCATCACAGAGATTTGGCTGTCCACTGTTGTGCCGTGGGTACTCCTCATACCCTGCATCTGTGAGTCTGTCTGGAACTGTGAGAACTGCGAGTTTGTCAAGAACAGGGGCCTTGCTGATGGTGCCAGCTTCCTGAACAGCTCATGTTCGGGAAGGCAGGTGGTGAGCACACCAGTGATGGGGGGTGGAGGGCAGGCAGGCCCGGGTGATGGATGGGAAGACGGGTGGGTGGATAGTATGAACTGATGGATGCAGAGATGGGAGGATGGATGGATGGATGGATGGTTGGTTGGATGGATGGGCAAGTGGATGGATGGCTAAATAGGTGGGTAGGTGGATGGATGGATGGTTGGATGGATGGATGGATGGATGTTTGGATGGATGGATGGATGCAAGGACCTGGATTCTGCTCCTGATTTTGCCACTGGCTGGCTATGTGACCTTAAGCCAGTCATTCTCCCCTCTGTTTCTTTATTTGGAAAATGAGAGGATTGGATTTAATAATCTCCCACGATTTCTCCCAGGGTTGCTGTTGGACAATTTATGATGATCAAACATTTTGAGGGAATGCTGATGATGGAGAGGCCCCAGACATTGAAGTCAGGGGGCGGGGAGTTCAGTGAGCCATGTGAATGCACACAGCAAGTCAGCTTGGACCAAAATCCCAGGACTCAGCCTGTGTCTACACCCTGGATTTGCTTCTGCCCCTACTCTTTTACTTCTGCCTCCTGCCCCAACTCCTACCGTCTGGAGTATGGTGCAGACAATTTCTTTTCCAAGGGGCTGGAGGAAGAGTTCTAAGGGAAGGTGAGGGACCAGAAGGCCAGGAGCAGGCAGCCAGGGGTAGCTCCCTTGTTTCCCCCCACCAACCTGAACCTCTTACCCATAATCTCTCTCTCTCTCTGTCTGCCCACCCCCCCCCATTCTCCTCAGCTCTCTTGAGTCATGGCTTCTTCAAAGCTACGAGAACCTGCGGATGAGGTTTTTGGTAAGTTCTGTTTGCTCTAACTCTAGCCAAAGCCACAGGCACTGGGCGGGGGGGGGGGGGTTCCCCTGGGACTCCAGTGTGTGTCTGTGTGTGTGTGTGGGTGGGTGTGTGTGTATTGTGGCCTGGCAGCCTGAGTCTCTGTCATGACACTCTATGCCGATGACAACCACAACAATCACGGTCTCCATTTAGAAAGTGCTGTCTCACTAGGCTGACACCCCCATCTCACAATGTCACTTATGCCCCACAATAAGGCCAAGAGATGTGCCCATTGTACAGACAAGGAACCGAGAGCACAGAGTGCCGGAGTGACTTGCTTTAAAGATCAGGTGGCAGGTCAGTGGCAGAGCTGGGACTAGAAGTCCGGACTGGGCGGCTGTACACCTGAATCCCCGCCCAGGTGCCAGCCATTGCCTCCACATCGCATGGTAACGGCCCTCAGCCTGCAGGGTATGCGTGGAAATCAAATGCACAGAACACAGAGCCTCAGTGCCCGCAGGCCCACCCCAGCTCCGTACACACCGGGGAGCATGCACACGCCTGCCTGCACCATCATGTACCCCCTGCGGTCTTGCTGTTGGGCAGTGTGGGGAAAGCCCACCCTGGCAGGGCAGAGTTCCCAGCATGCAGTGGGGTGGAAAGGCTGGTTCCCAGCTGGATTTGGTGGAGGAGTCAGGGAGCAAGGGACAGGGAGGGTCATGAGGAACATGGAGGGAGAGGTGGAGACAGAAGCTGTTGCCCGAAGCCTGTAGCATGTGCGCAGACTCTCATGTTGATGTGCACAGCCTCAAGGGGCTCCTGGCTTCTCCTTGTCTCTCCCTTCCCTCCCCTCCCCTCCCCTCCTCCCTCTCCCCAGCTCACCCCCTTCTCCCCTGTGCAGCCGTATGCCCTGGCAAAGCCAGGAAGTGCTGCCTCCCGGCTCCTGGGAACGCTGTTTTCCCAGCCTCCCTGCGGCCCGTGGAATGGAGGGTTTGCCTCCAGGACTCCTCCAGCCTCCAGCTGCCTTTGGGCCTCAGACTCTAGGGTCCCACCATCTGCACCCAGGCTGGCCTGACAGAAGTGAGCTCCCCCTGTCCTAGGCTTCTGGGCCGCCATTCCCACCCCCCAACCCCAACTCTTCCTGTGTTCCTTCTCCCGGACCTGCTGAGGTAGCTGGAGGTAGCTGGCCGCCTTGCCTGCTTCCTGATGTGAAAGGCAATGAAATATTCATGACTCCCCACTGCCCAGGGCTGGGGAGAGAAAGACAGAGAGACAGACCTGCACAGAGATGGAGGGAGGCCAGGGAGCCAAGTAGAGCAGGGGCCAGAGGGGAGGCCAGCCCCACCTTGCCTCGAAAATACCTCAGCTCCCTAGGACTTCCTTTGCTGCCTACACCCTCCAAGGTAAGCCGCCCCGAAGTCCTGATGTGGCCCAGAGTCAGGAGAAGGGCCCTTCTCCCTGGCTTTGGGGGGCTGGGCACCCGGTGAGGGCTGGAGGTAGAGGGGGTGTTCCACAGTTCCCTGCCCCGCCGCCCAGAACAGCGAGACCACTAGTCCGGGAGCCAGGAGGCCTGGATGCTGTCCTTAACTCCCTCTCCACTCCTGGCCAAACCTTTCCTCTCTGAGTCCCAGTTTCCCCACCTGTAAAATGAGGGGTTGGACTCACGACTCACCCCCATCTCTGCCTCAGAGGAGGTGTAGCAGGCTTGATGGTTACACACTGAGCCTCGGGAGCCAGACTGCCTGTAACGCTGGCCACTCTCTTCAGTGGCCAGATGCCCTGGGGCAGATTAAGGCTGCCCTGGGGATTCCTGGAGTCTCTTCCTCCTAGGGTTGTGGGGAGTTTAAATGAGCTAGTAATTGTGAAGCACTTAGAATGGGTGCCTAGCACAGTGAGAACTCAATAAGGATTAGCAATTATTATTCTGTGGTTCGGTCCTCAATCCTTGCTGCTTGCAGATAATGCTTGGAGATGCTGTGTCGTGTCGTTGGGGAGCCGGGGATGGAGGAGGGCTCCCTCCCTCAGCTCAGCCGCAGGGCCTGGAAACACCAGAAACAAAGCAGGGGCAGTGAAGGAGCTAGAGGAGTGGTGTCAAGCCTGGGGTCCCAAATAGCAGTCCTTTGACAGGACCTCTCCCCTCGCCAAGGCCCCATCGCTGCCCCAGGACACCTGCACAGGCCCTGTGGGGGTCCACCCTCCCCTGCCCCCTGGGGCCAGGCCAGTCCCCTCCCCTTGCAGGCTCCACTGGCCCACACCATCCCTTCTCCTTAGAAAGCTCCTTCTTGTTCTTCCTACAACCTTGGCTCTCTCCTCAGCCCGGCTGCCTCATCTAAAATAGAGCCCCCAGCCCCTGCCTGTCTCTTTCTCCCCCTCCACAAATACCACGGAGCCCCTTCCGTGTGCCAGGCTCTGTGTGAGGCCCTAGGGAGACAGTCACTGCCCTCGTGGGGCCTGAGTGCCAGGGCGGGGGCAAGCAGGGGGCCGACCCTGGGGCACACATGACCCATGATGAGGAACTTGTCCTGGGGAGGAGTGCTCCTCAGAGGGGCGCGGGGTATGGATGTGATGGAGTGTGGGCAGCAGCGCTTCTCTGTGCCTTGAGGCCATCTCTGCCTGGCTGTGCCCTGGCCCTGAAGCGTGACTTGGCTTCATCAACATCAACTGAGCCCCTGCTCTCTGCCAGGCCCAGCACCGGGCTCTCTCGGTCCCCAGGGGACAGCGAAGGGCTCGCCCCTCTGCAGTGCGCAGACTGGCAAACGGGATGGTCGCTTCTGACCAGATGTTGTGCCAGGCCTGCAGAGGTGCAGCTGTCCCGTGGGGCTGGGGAAGGAGGGATTTGAGGGGACAGACGAGGGGGTGGGGGGGCAGTGGAGCCGAGAGAGCCGCGCGCGGTCAGAGGCAGGAAAGGAAGGTGGAGGCCGGGATCCGGGAGTGGTCAGGAGCTTAGTGCCGCATGCCGCCCTGCGCCCCGGCAGCTCGTGCCTGCTCATAGCCACGGGCATTCTGGCGAAGCGCTTTATCTGGGTTACCTTATTTGACGCTCACACAACCCTGGAAGGAAGATACTCCTCTTATGACCCCATTTTACTGATGAGGAAGCCAGCCTATAAATGTAAGGAACTTCTCCAGAGTCACCCAGTTGGCAAATGGCAGAACTGGACTCAGCCCTGGCCAGCCGGCTCTTACCCGTGGTCCTTGCAAGAGCATGCTGTGCTGAGGAGGAAATGTGGGGAACACAGAAAGGGGGAGCTGGGACCCCCCAACCCCGAGCCTGACTGGAGGGCTGAGGAGCATGCACTTTATGTTATTGGCTTTGGGACCCGCTCCCCACCCCCCCACCTCAGCCCTGCCATTATAGGACGCAGTCAGAAATGTGCTTTAGAAAGTTTCTTCTAGCTTGTGGGAATTGGGGAGGGAGGCAGACCCCGGAGGCAGGGAGCACAGGATGGCTGGAGGCTGAGCCATGCTTAGCGGGCAGGGCTTGGGGGAGGGCCTGGTGAAGACCTGAGTAAGGCAGTTCAGTCCGAGGGAGAGGAGAGGCCATGGAGAGGCCACGTTCCAGGGCTGTGAGGAAGGCAAATCAACAGAACTGTGTGTGGGGGTTTTTTTTGGCCATTAAAATCATATTTACTAAGCACCTACTATGTGCCAGACACCACCCTGGGTTAGAGCAGTGAACAAAATAGAGGAATGTCTGCCCTCACGGAGCTGACATTCTAACGAGTGGAGAGACAATAAATTAAGTAAGTAAAATATACAGCATGCCAGAGAATGACACACGACGTAGGGAAAAACCAGGTTGGGGTTCTGGGGGGAACTGTACATTGAGTGGTCAGTAAGGTCCTCAGGGATAGAAAGCATTTAGCAGAGGTCTGAAGGAGGCAAAGGAGAGAACCCTGCAGAGATCTGTGGCAAGAACCTTGCAGGAAATGGGAAGAGGAAGCGCAAAGGCCCTGAGGTACAGGGAGGCTTATGTGAGGAAGAGCCAGGAGGCGAGGACGGCCGGGGAGGAGGGAGCAAGAGGGAGAGAAGTAGAAGCTCAGAGAGGTAAGGGGAGCACAGACTGAGTCTGGAAGGCCCCTGGGAGAACCTGGCACTTACTCTGTGTGAGATGGAAGTCCCCAGAGGGTTCTGAGTAGAGCAGTGACAAGGGCTGACATGTTTTATCAGGATCACTCTGGCTGCTGCGGTGTTGAAAATAGACTGTAAGTGGGAAAGGGAGGAAAAGGGAAGACCAGCCGGGAGGCTTTTGTAATAATTGAGGCAGGAGGTGATGGCGATCTAGACCAGGGAGGCTGCGTGTCCCCCTCTCCTCTCTCCTCCCCTCCCCTCCCCTCCCCTCCTCTCCTCTTCTCTCTTCCTCCCCTACTCCGTCTCCTCTCCCGCCGCTGGTGTGTGTGCGCGCGCGCACACACACACACACACACACACACACACACACACACACACACACACACAGAAACAGCAGCGTTACTGTCGGAGTGAGGAGTACAGGGATGGGCCTGATGCATCCCACTGTGTGTTCTGCTACTGTCGCTCCATGGTCATCGGGTCGTGGCCAGCCAGCCATCTCTCCCCACTCCTGTTCCCCGGGATTATTTTGAACCTAATCCAAAACATCGTACCACTTCACCATCAATATCTCAGTATGTCTACATACATTTCGAAGGTAGAGCTAACAGGAATTGTGGCTAGATGAGTGTGGAGGGTGGGAGGGAAAGAGAGTCCAGGGCAACTCCAGCGCTTGGCCTGAGCTGCGGGTGAGATGGAGCAGCCAGTCACAGCTGGACACGGACGCTGAAGCTGCCCGTGACACATCCAAGGGGAGGGGGCCAGGAGTCGGCGGGACTCTTGAACCACCAGCTGGGGCTGGGGCTGGGGCTGGGGGCGAACCGTAGCTCGGGGCTGTCTGCATTGGGTGGACAATGGGGCCTTTCATGGAGCCGAGGAACAAAGGGGAAGCCGGTCTGAAGCAAGGTGGTGGGTTCATCCCGATAGATATTTTGGGGACCCAGGTGCCTTTGAGACGGCAAGTTCCCCGGTGGGTGCTGAGGTGCCCAGGCTTGGAATTCAGGGAGGGCTTAGGGCTGAACCAATAGGTGATAGGGAAGCCAGGCCAGCAACTGGGGTGGGTGGCTTAGGGGGTATCTGCCGACAAGAATAAGAGGAAGAGGCAAGGCAGGGCCAGCATGAGGGATGAGATGGCAGAACCTTGAGATCATGGGGCGGGGGGCGTGGGGAACAGAGGTCTTAACCCATTCTGAGGTCTGGGAAGAGGCTCTTCTGTATGGAGACCCCAAGCTTAGGGACTTCATTCCCCGGAGCAAGTAAGAAGAGAAACTAGGAGCAGCAGGGTTTGTGCACCATCCATTGGGTTTGCCTACTCTTCTTCCATGTCTTCATCCCACTTCAACCCAGCCCCACACCACTGACCCCAGGATGGGAGAGGCAGGCCGTGTGGGGACTGGGGTTTTCTTGATGCCGCTGCTATGTTCCCGTCAGCCGGGCTGGGTCTGAGGGCAGCCCTGGGCATGGCACAGCAAGCCAGGGTCGCAGTGCGGCCAGTCTCTGGAGCCACACTAGTCAGGCTCAGAGCCAGCCTGGACCACCGGTAGCTGGTGGCTGCAGGCAAGGGACTGAACCTCTCTGAGCCTTAGTTGGCGCAGCTATAAAATGCGTAAAATGTGCATAATAGCTGTCCCCAGCTCCCTGGGTTGTTTTGAGTAGATGAGGTGCTGTATGAACATTCTGGCATGTAGTAGGCGCGTCTTAAATGGTAGCTCTTATTACCATGATTGGTCTGGTCTCATCCCAGCCCTCCTCTCCACAGACCTACCCTTCAGGTGCCCTGGAAGGGCCCCCCCCGCCCCCCTGCACTTCCCTACTTCCCAGCATTGCATATACCATCTCACCAACCGCCTCTCTTGTAAACTCCCACCCAGACCTTAGACCAGCTGTGGTGCTTCCTCCCCTGACCCATCCAAACAGGACAGTCCTGTGCTCCTGCGTGCCGGTCAGAGACCCCACCATACTGCTGTGTTTCCTGCCTCCGAGACTGTGAGGGACCCCGTTCTCCATCTCATCTGTGCCCCCAGCGCGGGGCACTCAGAAACGTTTGCCGGATGTCTGGGGTGTGAGTGCGGGAGGCCTGAGGCGCTCACAGGCCTGCTGTCCTCACGTGTCTGGTCTCTGCCCCCTTCACCTGGTTCACAGACCTGGACTTGGCTGTGCCAGAGACCGTCAGACTGGACAGCAGTTTACACAAGGCCCGAGCCCAACTACTGGCCAAGGGCCGGAGACACCGGCCCTCCCGCTCCAGGCTTCGGGACAGCGCCAGCTCTGCAGAGGATGGTGAAGGCTCCGACGGGCCCGGAGGCAAGGTTGGGGCAACCCACCCAATCACTAATACCCTACCCACCCTCTCCGCCCCGGACAATCCCCCCAAACCCTTTTCCAGGGAAACCACACTCCCAGACTTCTGCCATAGTAATGCCAACAAAGATTACCTGCATTCACTCTGGCTTGGGTGAAACTTTTAAGGGAGGCATTATTATTCCCATCTTACACGTGGGGAAACTGAGGCTCCGAGAGGTTCAGTAACAAGGTCACCCAGTTAGGAAGTGAGGGAAGTGGGATTCAACCCCAGTCTACGTGGCTGAAGGCCCCCCAGCGCCCACCTCTCACTGCCCAGCCACCCCCAGGGGCATGAGGACAACCCTTCCTTCCAGGTCCCCCAAGGACCCGAGTCCGGGCTCCTCCCTCGGGGGGCTCCCTCGCAGTTTGCCGGGTGAAAGCAACTCCCAGCCTCTCGGGGAAGCGGGGAGGAGGGTTGGCAGTGAGCGGCCACCCCCTCCCCCAGGTGACCGACGGCTGCGGGAGCCCCCTGCACCGGCTGCGCTCGCCTCTGCACTCGGGCCCGGGGTCCCCGGCCGGGGGCTCTTTCTGCCTGGAGCCTCCGGGGTTACGGCGCAGTCTGGACGAAGACGAGCCCCCGCCCTCGCCGCTCACACGCTACCGGCCCCTGCACAACGCCGCCTCGCACGAGGGCCTGGCCGCCGCGTCCTGCTCGCCGCCGCGCTCCGCGCCCTCCTCGGACAGCTCGCCCAGCTTCGTGCGCCGCCACCCGCGCGCTGAGCCCCACAGCGAAGGTGCGCGGCCGTCGGCGCGGCGCCCCCTGCTGGCGAGTGCCGGGACTGCAGCGGCCCCCGAAGGGGAGGGCTGGACCAAGTGGGGCAAGGCGGCTTGGGGACGAGGGGGGCGAGGGGGCGTGGGACACACTGCGGCTCCCACCGTCACTTCCTGAGCACCTACTATGTACCAGACACTGTTGGGCACTGGGACTCACAAGTAAGGAAACAGAGGCAGTCTTTGCGGTCACGAGGCTTGCAGTTTTGGGGAGAAACAATCTAATAATTCCGCATAGTTTAAGGGAGAAGTGATCAAATAATCCCTTAATTAAATGTATAGTTACAAGTCATAATAAGTGCTATGTGAGAAACGTGCACAGTTGCGTCGGGGGTGCGGGGATACATAGTGGGGGGTAAAGACCTGGTGGGGAGCCTCCTGTAAGGCTTCTCTGAGGAAGTGACACGTGAGCCAAGATTGGAAGGCTGGTTAGAAGTCAGGATAAAATGAACAGTGAGTAGTAGCGGTCCCTACTTTTTCATGGTTTGCATAAAACTTCCATAAATATTCCATGAAATAGGCAGGTGTTCGTGTGGGTCAGGGGTTATCCCCATATTTGAGATGAAGGAAGCTCAGAGAGGTAGAGTGATTTGTCCAAAGTCACACAGCTAGTGAAGGGCACCCGAGCCAACTTGCCTGCTTCTAAGTCAAAAGAGGCAGCAGAAGGAGGCAGGCAAGCCACCACATGGGCTATTTCCTTCCCCCTCTTCCCCAAAAGATGACAGCCGGGATGCCAGCCCGCCTGAGCCTGCCAGCCCCACCATCGGCCTGGATAAGAAGACTCGCCGAAAGTTCCTGGACCTGGGGTGAGTGGAGAAGGGGCCAGAAGCAAAGGCTTGGAGCTTTGGGGTGCAGGGTAGCACAGTGGGCAGCACTGCCCCACTCCCCCCTGCCCTCCGCACAGGGTCACCTTACGCCGAGCATCCACTAGCAAGAGCCGGAAGGACAAGGGCAGCAACCGCTTGTCCATGGGCAGCAGGTAAGCCATCCGCACTGTGCCTCAGCCACAGCTACTGCCCGGAGTTCCCCTGGGGGCCCGGCCCTCCCCATGGTGCCCACGCCCGTGCTGGGTGCTCTCTCCACAGGGAGTCAGTGGAGGGGTCCGGCAGGTCAGGGGGCTCCCCGTTCCTGCCCTTTTCCTGGTTCACAGACAGCGGCAAGGGCTCGGCGTCCTCTGGCAGCACCACCTCGCCCGCCTGCTCCCCTAAACACGAGGGCTTCAGCCCTAAGAAGTCAGCTTCTCAGGTGAGTCCATGGCCTCCCTGCCCCCGTACTGGCCCCAGACTCAGGTGACATGAGGGGGTGGCACTTCCCCCTGGCTGGGGCTGGGATCCAGGCACTCCTGGAGTCCATTTGCCTGCCCATGGAGCCATTCAATGATTCATTAGTTCATCCGTTCTCTGAGTTCATTCGTTCGCTTGTTCCCTCATTCATATTCTGAGTAGTTCCTCCATGGAGTCATTCACCACATTCAACACACTGAACACTAGTCCCCCCCTCGCCCCGTTATCCACCCAGCCTGAGGCCTCCTCCATGCACCCTAACTCTTCTGCCTGGCTCCCCACATCCTGAATCAGCCGCTGGGCTACCTGTGTGGTGGGGTGAGGCTTGGAGGGAACTGGGATGAAGGGGGCGCAAACTAGCTAGTGCTCAGGAAGTGGGGAGAAGTCGGGGACAGAAGCAGCCACAAGCGTCTCCTGCTCACGCTGCACTCTACACCATACAAGGCCCCAAGTGCTGCTTGTGCCTTCCTGTCAGAAAGCGCAGGCACGTGTAGCCCGGTTGTCCAGATGAACGAATGAAGGCCAGAGAGAAGGGACTTGCCGCGTGGGTTTGCTGCCAGGCTCCATGCCGGCTCTGTGGTTGTTCCTTATGTGCTGCTGGGGCAGAGGAGGTCGGAAAGCTGGGAATATTCAGGGGAGAAGGAGTTCCATCTGACTTGGGACTTCCTGATTTCCTCACTCCCTGCACAGACTCCCTCCGTCTCTTCCTTCCCTCGGGCATGGTGAACAGACAGCCCAGGGCCTCATAGAGCTTATCATCTCTGCCCAGGCACTTAGAAGCCAGGGTGCTAGAGGCTATGATGGGGAGGCACAAGGGGAGGACCCCTGACCTAGCCTCGGGGAATCCTGGTCGGCTGCCTGCAGGAAGGGACACCTAATCTGAGACCTCTGCCATCCCTGCTAACTATTCTGCCTCACTTCTAGCCCCACGACCTCCTAGAAGCCTTAACATCCTGATGCCTCCCATGAGTCGCCACGTCCTATGTGCCTGCCCAGCTCCTGGTTTACGCACAGGAGGCACTGAGCAACTCCTGGTGCTCAGTTCCCAACTTCAGCTCCATTCAAGTGGGAGCAGTGGGTTGGGGGGACTCCCTTTGGCTTGGGGGTGAGCTCTCTCCTCAGTGGCTCGCACCCCTCCTCTCTAGGAATCCACCCTGAGTGATGACTCCACACCCCCTAGCAGCAGCCCCAAGATCCCAAGTGGGCCCCGGCAGGAGACCAAATGCTCCTACCCCTACCACACACTGTCCCAGTCTTCGGATGAGGTAAGCAAGCCCTGCCCTCTGAGCATCGGGGGTGCAGGCCACGGGCCGTGTCTTCCCCCTCACCGTCCTTGGTCTCCACCCCAGTTCCTGGATGAACCTCTCCCCACTGTCCACCACTGGACCAGCCAGCAGGTGGGCCAGTGGCTGCACAGCCTCAACCTGGAGCAGTATGCCGCCGAGTTCGCTGCGCGGCAGGTGGATGGGCCCCAGCTCCTGCAGCTGGATGGAAGCAAACTGAAGGTGGGTCAGAGGAGGAGAGCCGTGACCCAGCCGGAGCCCAAGGCAACCTTCCAGGATTGGGATTCCCCACGCCCCCCCCCCCCCCCGCCCCTGGATCTTTCATTGCCTCTAAGGCCACTGCCCTGACCTCTGACCTCTGGGCAAGGTCCTCAGCCTGATCTTTGCACTCTAGCATGGGTCCCCCGTCGGACTCGAAACTCGAGCCCCATCCTTCAGTTTGACCTTCAAGCCCCAGCCCAAGTCTCCAGGTTAACATTGAACTAGGACCATCATATCACCTGGCTCTTGATTCTGAGTTTCTTCCTGTCATAGGAAACCGGGCCTCTCCTTAATCACCTTGCCTGATTCTCAGTGTTAGAGGCTGCTGGTAGTCAGGGGAGGTTTGGGGGGGGGGGGGGGCGGGGGTGCTCAAATCTCTGTGCTGGGAGGTTTCTGGCCTGTTCCCCACCCTCCAATACATTATTTAGGCAAGAGGTGGTGAGGAGAGGCTCCCAGGAAGTCTGTGGAGTGGGGAGGGGCCTCAGCCACTGTCTAGCAGTGTGACCTTGGGCAAGTCATTCCCTATCTGTGGGCCTCAGGGGGCTGGGCAGGATCGTGCCAAGGCTGAACTCCTGAGTGGAGGAACGGGAGCCGAGGATTGCCGGGGGTGGGGGCAGGGGGGCAAAAGTTCTCGTACACTCCATCAGCATCTTTCCCAAACGCTCGCATTCAGAATTCTTGCCCTGAGCATTCTGATCCCCGGGCCAGTCTGGGAGGTGGAAGCCACATTTCTGGGAGGACTGGCCGAGCTCCAGGCAGGGTACACCTGGGGCACAGAGAACCGGGGGCTGGGGTTGGCCAGGGCCCCGAGTGCTTCTGGGGCTCTTTCCCTCACCCTTGAATTCCTCCCCAGAGCCTGGGGCTCAGCAACTCGCATGACCGGACGCTAGTGAAGCGGAAGGTAAAGGAGCTGGCAGCAGCCGCTGAGAAGGAGCGCAAGGCCCAGGAGAAAGCTGCACGGCAGCGTGAGAAGCTCCGGCGCAGGGAGCAGGAGGCCAAGAAGAGCTAGGGGGTGGCGGGGGGGCAGGCACTGGCACCCAGGCGCTGGTGGCCGCCGGGCTCGGTGGGCACAGGCCTCAGTGGGCAGGCGGGGCCTGGGCGCCAAGCTTGGGCTGGCCCGGCCCCACACTCTCGGGGGGTACATGCCCTCTCTCACCCTGTCACTGTCTGGACCCAGATCCCCCAGAAAAGGAGACCCCAGGAGAAGGCCCAGGAATAAATCCAGTTTTAAGGACTTGTTTGGCACAGAATTCCTAGGGGAGCTGGTAGGTTATGGGCAGAGGACAGAGAGGCCAGGGCCAAAGCAAGTCTGGGAACCCTGAGGCACCTGGGTCAGTCTGACCCTCTACCCTCAGGCCACGGCGGTGCTGGCCGGCAGTGAGCTAGGACACCTGCCGGCCTGCCTGTGTTCTAGAGGCTCTGAGATGGGGCCCGGGTCCTAGGGCTTAGAGAGGTAGGAAGCATCTCGGCAGGAGCGGGTGGACAGAGTTGCTCCTCTCCAGCTCTCCAAGGGGGCTGTGTGCTGGGAGAGCTGGCTTCCGCTCCCAAGGGAGGCTGGTAGGCGCTGCAGCAACCTGCACTCAGGGTAGACTCCCAGTCTGCACTCAGCGGGAGAGCAGAGAGAGCCACATGGTTATCCCAGGCGATCCTTGCCAGGACTTTCGGAGCAGGAAGGGACAGTGAAAATGTCCTTCGCCTTCCCCTTCCCTGTCCTGTGGTCCCAGTGGTGAGATGACATCCATACAGGTCTGCCCCTCCTGGGGCCCACTCAAGGCCTGGTCTTTGACCTGCTCTCTAACACAGGGCCCGCTTCTGTTGCTCCCTCAGAGGACAGCTGAGCCCTCTCTGGGGACAGAGCAAACTTGTGAGCTGGGGGGGGTGGTGACAGAGGACACCCCCCACCAATGCCTAGGTGGCACTGAATGGGTGAATCCTCACCCCAGCCAGGTAGAGAGGCAAAATCTGGGAGTTCCCCTGGAATCTACTGGAAGGGTTCATCAGCCTTCCCCCATCTGCTCTGGTCCCTGTCAGGGCCTCAGTGGGTTCCAGAACCGGCAGACCGTGCAGGCTCTGGTTCGATGAGCCCCAAGGAAGGGTGGGTCAGGCCGCTGGGTGGGGGTGGGAATCTATCCCAGCAGCCCAGGGATGACACCTATCCTTGTAAGGACGGAGCCTTCAGGTGCAGTGCGGGCCAGCAGCTTTTGGAGGATTGGCCAGTGACCAATGGGGCTGGGGGCCCTCTGTTTAGAAGTCCCTCTCCACCTCCACCTGCCTGGAGTGGCGGACAGGACCCAATGCATGCCAGCTCCCCTCGTTCCTGCTCAGGGGCTGTGGCTTCGAGGCCACCCCTGCTCTGGCCACGGTCCCGTCCCTGGGACTCAGCCCTTTATCCCTTTCTGCTGTCCGTGCAGGGAGAGGAGCTGCCGTGGAAACTGAGACATGGGGGCATCGGCACCATCGGGGCCTGTTGGAGGGGCTGGTGCGGAGGGTGGAAGGCACCCAGGCCTTTGAAACTATCAGGAGCTATAGGGGCACCCACCTGCATGTGAAGGGGGGTGGTACTCAATTTATTTCAATAAACACTTATGATGTGCCAGTGACCTCTGTCTGCCCCCACTGGGAGGCTGGGCCCTGAGTGTGTGGGGGGGTAACGTCTGTCCCCAGCGGCCGCCCTATCAGGTGTTCAGGAAGGGATGGCTCTGCCTGGTGGTGTGCTCGTGGAACACACTGAGTCATGCCCTGGGCTGGGTGTCCCGAGCGCATCATATGGTAGTCACGGGGCCTGCACTCTGCGTGGTTTGTGCCTGCACATTCCCCCCCCCCCCCGCCCCCGCCGCCGCCCCCGCCGCCGCCCCCGGGGAAAGCAGCCAGGCCACGGTCTCATTCAGTCTCCTTTTTATTGTGGATGTCACGGCCATCATCCCAGCCACTGGGGGGAGCACACAACTTTAACCCCTGTGTGCTGAGGGGAAGGGTGGGGGCTTTCGGGGCTATAAAACTAGGTATGTACATAGAGCCTTCTAGGGAGAAAGCCACCCCAAGCACGTGCGTGTCCAGGCACGGGGGGAGTGGGGGTCTGGAGCTCAGGCAGGACCGTGTGGGTGTGGGGCGGGCAAGTGGCCGTGTGCATGTGAGGACATGCTGGGGAAAGGTTTGGGAGGCACCTGAGGGGCTCTGAGCAGCTTGGCTGGGCAGCTGATCTCCAAGTCCTCCCAGGTTCCTTCACATTAAGGGTGAGCCCTGGGTGAGAACCGCCCCCTCCTAACCTTGACCTTCCAGCTTAGGGTGGAGGGAGAGGCTGCAGGAGCAGGTCCCCAACCAGGGGCCCGAGGGTGCAACCCCCTTCTCTACCCAGGGACACCCAGCCCCTTGCTAACACTGACCCAGGGCCAGGGCCTGGGTGCCTGCACGGGCCGGGGGATAAGGCAAGCAGGGTGTCCACTTGGAAGGCCAGGGCTGTGGAGGGCAGTGAGGGGGACCCTGGACCCCTGGCAGAAAAGTGGCAGCTCTGGTCTCAGAAGGAGGACTGCCATGGAAACATGGCTCTGGGGACTTCCCCCCCCCATCAGGATAGAGACGTCCCCCATCCTTAGGCATCGCCCACAGAGACTGAACAGCAGGGAGACCACCAAGGGATCTGCGTGGAGACGGAGACTGGCACTTAGCCCACAGACTGGTCACCACAGAGATTTTCATAGAGACAGAAGCTGGTCGTCAGGGAGAGCCACTCCCCACCTGGGGGGATGAGGAGGGGCACCGTGGTGGCCAGTCCTGGAGACAGCAGTCTCTCCTCTCCGGTGCAGGGGAGTCCGGCGGCCCTTAGCTGACACGGTACGTGGACGTGTTCTTCGGCTCTGTGCTGGGCACACACCAGTCGCCAGCCTCCTGGATGGTCTGGTAGTGGCGCCAGGCTGACTTGTTGTAGACGGGCAGGCGTTCCACCGAGTCCGTGGACAGGGCCTGGAGAGCACCGGGGTCAGCTGATCCCACTTCCCCGTGCCTCACCCACTTCTCAGTCAGGCACCCTTTTCCCAGGGTGGGTTGTGGTGGTGTCAGACCATGGCCCCCGCGTCCCACCCTGTGTCTGAGTCAGCCCAGCTAGCTGCCAGACACTGGCCGAGACAACGAACCCCGGCCCAGAAAGACCCATGAAAGGACCTGTCGCTTCTTTGCCTTGCTCCTGCCCATTCCAGAAGGCTACTCACTCAAAGAGTCAGGGAGGTAGAGGGAAGGTGGGCTGTGACCTTGAAGAAGGTCACCAATTCTGGGCCTCAGTCTGCCCCCGAGCTGAATGACAAGTTCTCTATGGTACCCCCCCTTCCTTCTGTGTATAAGAAGTCCAAGGTCCCCAGAAGAGGGGTCTTAGTCATGGGCCAGGGACTTCCTTGAACTGCCTGCCGAGCTGGGAGTGTCTGCAGGCTGTGGAACTGCAGCTTTGCTCTGATTCCCAGTCTGGAATGAGGAAAGGAGTGCAGGGGTGGAGACGAAACCTACCAGCGGGCTGATCGGCCCGCACACCCCGCTAGCTGGGCCCTGCGCCAGGACCCTCACCTTGAGATAGATGACAGCGTCGGTCCCAAAGCCCTCCATGGAGAAGAGCTGCAGGTCTCCCTGGAAGTACTTGGCATAGAGGCGGGAGATGGGGAGCCCGTACCCGAAGCCAGCCTACAAGGGGGTAGGAAGGGAGCGTGACCAGGAGGCTGGTGCTGGGCTTCCTGGAGCCAAGGGACCAATGCACTGAGTTGGGGTCAGGCCAGGGGCTTCCCAGAATCCCCCGGGGGTGAGGGCAGTCAGTCTGGTGGGGCCAGAAAGGCAGAACAGTCCCAGCTGTGGGTAGTAGTCAGCGGGGCTGGCAGAAGAGCTCAGCCCTAGGAGCCAGCAGGTCTGGACCAGCGGGTGTGGACAGGTCACGGGGCTCCTGGGTCTCAAGTTCCCAAACCCAGCCCCACCTGCTCTGCTGGGCATGACAGAGAGGTGCTGATGAGTGAACTTCATGGGGTACAAAAGGGAGAGGGAGAATTGAGGAAAGGTGACAGAGAGACACCGGCAGCTCAGGTGGGAAGGCAGCGGCTGCAGGCTCAGGGGGGTGTGAGGAGCAGAGGGGCCGGGACTGGGAGAGGGGACTGACACCACATACAGCCACACAAGAACGAAGACCATGGGAGGTGAGGCGAAAGATGGGGAGAGGGACAGTTTGATGAGAAGAGGTGAAAAGACAGGCATCCTTTAGGAGGTGGGGGGCACAGGAGGGAGACCATCTCACCAGTGGGGTCCCTCCGGTGCCGGGCTGGGGAGTGGGCGCTGTGGAGTACATGTAGCTAAAGAGTCGCTCGATCTTCCTCAGGGGAACTCCCCCACCTCGGTCACTCATCTGGGGGAGACAGACGTGGCTTCAGGCTCACGCCCCCCGCCCCCTGACACCCCTGAGCTCTTGGTCGTCCGCATCCCCAGGGTCTTCTCTGAGCCCATGTCCTGGCAGGAGGGAAGTCCCCGCCCCCCACTGCTCTCTGGCCCCCAAATCAAGCGTCACATACTTTGATGGACAGATCTTCCTCACCCAAGGCCACCATGACCTTGATAGGTGGGAGGACAAGGCTGGACTCGTGGCTTTCCACGGTTGCACGCATGGCATTCTGTGCAGGGAAAGGCAGAGGAGATGAGTCAGAGCGGCCTAGCCCTAACCAGCCCCAGCGCCGCGGAGGACCATCACCCCCCACCTCCTTACCTTGAAGAGTTCGAAAAGCATGTGATAGAGGTGGGAGGGGACATAGACCATGTGAATTGGCTGTTTGGAGTTGGATGCTGCTGGGGAAGTCAAGACCAAGGATCAGGAAATTGTCAAGAGGTCACCATTCAGCATTCACTGACTCAGCACCTAGCACCCAGCACTCAACCACCCATTTATCTTCCAACCATCTGCCGGGCCATTCATCCAGCATTTATTCATCCAGCTATCCGTTCATTCGGTGTCCATTCAACCATCTATCCATACAGTATCCATCACTATACAATGTCCATCCATCCACCCGTCCACCCCTCCATCCAACCACTATATCAACATCCACTAATTCCTCTATCTACCCATCCAGCATCCATTCAACCATCCGACTGTCCCTCAACTGTGCATCTGTTCAAACATCCATCCTTCTTCCCATCTACCCATTCATTCACAGAGTCCAGATCCGGCCGTCCATTTATCCGCTGTTTATCTAGCCCCTTCAACCATTCAAAAAATATCTATCCAGCCTATATTCAGCCTACTAGCATTCGCCTGGACCCCAGAACCCCTGGAGAGCTTTCTAATCCAGTGCGGAGAGGGGAGGGGTGCTGCACATGATTCTGACACCAGCACTCGGCCTCTCAAGAATCGCTGTAGCCTGGAGAGCTTCCTGGTGTGAATGACTGCCTGTCTTCTCCTGGTGCCTGGCACACAGCTTTGTCTGCAGTGGGCGCTCGATAAATGTGCAATGGATTCGTGAATGAAGGAATCTCAGGCCCTGTACTGGGCAGCGGGGCATAAAGATGAATAAAACTCGGCGCTACCTGCTTGGAAATTCAAGTCTAGACAAAGGCACAACTGACTTTTACATTAAGTGCTGTACCCAGAGCTACGTGCCAGGCCCTGCGCTTGACCCTAGGGATATTGAAGTAACATGGCCTGTCTCTGTCCTTCCATCTCTGCCTCCGAGAAATTAATTAATTTAGTCATTTATTAAAAATTTTATTTATTTGACAGAGAGAGAGAGAGAGAGAGAGCGCACAAGCAGGGGAAGAGGGAGAAGCAGACCCCCCGCTGAGCAGGGAGCCCGATGCGGGGCTCGATCCCAGGACCCTGGGATCATGACCCAAGCCGAAGGCAGGCACCCAAACAACTGAGCCACCCGGGTGCCCCATACCTCCAAGCCATTCAGTCATTACAGAGGTATGCCCCAGGAAGCTGGGTGCCTAACCATTTTTTCTGGGAAGTCCAGGAAGGCTTTTCGGAGGACCTGGACTTGAATTGGGCCTTTCAGATGTGGGCAGCGTGACTTCCAGGCATGAAAGGCCTCAGGTTTCTGGCGCACAGGCAGGGGGTGGCTAAGGAGCAGGTGTGGGAGGGGAAGGGTAGAGAAACTTCCAGATCCCTGATCCCCCTTTCCCCTATGCCCCTGGTTCATCAGCAGGTCCTGACCTCTCTACCTCCAAGATATTTATCAAATCTACCCCCTTCTTTCCATCTCCGCTGCCTTCCCCTCCCCTGGATTCCTGCAGTGACCCCCTAACTGGCCTTCCTGACTTCTCGCCTGCCCCCTCCAACCTCTAAATATCTTTGGAATGAACGTCAGACCCTGGCATCACCGTTGCTTCGAACCCTGCAGTGGGCTTCCCCGCTGCACACAATGTCCCGGCTCCTGTCTGTGGCCCACGGGCCCTGCCTGCCTTGGCCCGTCTCCCAGCCCCCTCACTGGTCCTGCTGGTGCCTGCCCACCCACCCCACCCAAAGCAGGACCCCCGCAGCCATCCTCTTGTGTCCGTTCTTTCCCTCCTCTTGTCAGAGATACAGCCTCCCCCGAAGTTCTAACGGGCCGCTGGCTGCCCAGCTAGAGAGACTGAATTGCCGGCCTCCCTGGCAGCTAGACCTGGCCAGGTGACTTAGGGGAGCGACTGTCCAACCCCCGGGGCCTGCCTTCTCCATCCTCCTCCCCTTCTCCAGCTGGGACTGAGACATGAGGCTGGGGAGCCGGCTTTGCTGCTCCACCCCAGGGGCTGGAAAGAGGGAAACCTCTCTTTGAATGAAGCCACTGTTATCTGGATTCTGAAAAGGCAGCCAAGCTGATACCCTAGTAAATACACTGCTCCGCCCCATCACTGTCACGTGACCTCATCTCGTTTCCTCCCTGTCCCTTGTCACCATCTGAAATTAGCTTGTTGGGGCGCCTGGGTGGTTCAGTCGTTAAGCGTCTGCCTTCGGCTCGGGTCATGATCCCAGGGTCCTGGGAGCGAGCCCCGCATCGGGCTCCCTGCTCCGCGGGAAGCCTGCTTCTCCCTCTCCCACTCCCCTGGCTTCTGTTCCCTCTCTCGCTGTGTCTCTGTCAAATAAATATTTTTTAAAAAATGAAATTAGCTTGTTGATTATTTGCTCACTGGCTAACAGCCCCCTTCCCCAGGCTCCCCAGAATGAAGAATGTAACCTCCATGAGAACAGGGACCTTCCTTGGCATGTTCACTGCTTAATAAATACTTAGCAAATAAATCAGTAATAATAGTGCTAATAATAAGTCAATAATAGCTCTGCTTCTGTCCCATCCGTTTCTTTTCCTTTTTCTTTTTTTTCCAGTTCCTTTCCTGACTCCCCATCTCACCTTCCTCTCCAGAGCCCTTAGACAGACAGACATGCACACGCGCATGCACACGCACACACACACACACTTGCTCACTCACTGTTGATCTCCTGGATCTCCAAGTCGGGCGAGGCCATGTAATACTTGTCACACAGGAGCTTGGCCATATCGTAGGCATCTGAGAGAAGAGAGGGGCCGTTCAGGGAATGGGCCGGTCCACCCAGCAGGCACTCCTCGTGCTTGGCACTGGCACGGGGCATCGCCAACATTAAACCCAAGCGGACGAGGCCCCCACCCACGGGGGGATGACACATCCTCAGGCCAGGCAGCTGGGAGGGGGTCTCTGGGGCTCCTCCGTGCTGGGGACGGCTTACCCTTCACCACCTCGGAGACATTGCAACTGGGGTCGATGCTGCCGATGTGTTTGGGGTGGGCTGGGTTGGTGCTGCCGTCAAAAATCAGGGCTGCGGGTGAGAAGGCAGGGAGCTGTTGGTGGGGCTCCCCTCCTGCCCCCAGGACTCTCCAACTCCATCCCTACATGTAACACCTCTTCTCCCATTCCCCGGGCCCCTCCATCCCCGGCTCGGGCCATGTTTGGACTGTCCACAGACCTGAAGTATTCCTCTCAGCGGGCCTAGTCCACCACACAGCCCACATGACATTTCTTCTTCCTTTCGCTACAGCATTTAAAAATCATTTTACTGTCCTGCATCTGAACTTATCTGAGCATGAGGAACTCATTTAATTTTCAATCGGTTATAATTTCTCAACAATCACAGTGAACACTCCGGGACTAAGGAACTCGAAACAACAAACAATTTCTGAATATAACAGAGTTGTGACGAATACCACATTGAACGCTTTTGAAAGAGGCGATGTCATTTTGCCTTCTGTAAGCGTTCACAACAAGGCACTTCCACGCTGCTGCCTTCCTCCTCCACTGTGGAGCCAGGGAGGTGCTCTTGGGTCCTGAGCCCCCCAGCCCCGCTCACTGTGCTGGTTGATGAGCATGCGGATGGAGATGCGGCTGAGGTAGAAGCGGTCCAGAAAGTACTGGATGTTCTGGTTGGAGACCGGGTCGTCGCCGTAGGTGTCCTTGTACTCAAGCACGCCCTGTGCCATGGTGGGCACCACGTCGTTGTGGCGGTTCCGGATGGTGACCAGGGCATCAGTGAACCTGCAGGGCACGGCAGCTGTTGGCCCTCACCTGGCCCCAACCCTGGGGCACCCTCAGACTCTCCCCTACTTCGGACCTCTTCTCCACACGTCTTCATTCACAGGACCCTTCCCAACCTGACAGACCCACAGTGCCCTCCCCACGGCTTCCCAAGCCCACCCTGCATCTTCCACCGCCTGCCCGACAGCAGGGGGCACTCCTCAGGGGCAGGAGCTTGGATCCCGCCAATCAGACTCAAGGACACGGAGGCCAAGGGTTAATTCCCCCTCAGACTAGATATCCTTGAGGACAGGGATCATTTCTTCCATCCTCCTGGCCATTTCTGCCTCAGGGCTGTGACCCAGTGCCCGTCACCTGCACCTGCCCTCCTGCCCCCCACTGGGGCCCTCACTCACTGGCTTAGGGTACGATGGTCCTCAGGGTCCTTGTCCAGAAACTCCATGATGTCCAGGAGACTTTGGACATACCTGTGTGCAGTGGAGGGGGAGGGCATCACCTCAGCGCCAGGCCAGGCCTGGCCCCCTTCCCAACTGACTCAGCTGCCCCCACACCTGCCCCGCCCCTACCGTGGGCAGTGGCACACAGAGCTGCCCCCACACCGGCCTCACCCCTGCCCGCACAGAGCTGCCCTGCTTGACAGGCTACACCACACTTTTTCTCAATTCCTTTCATCTGTATGCGAGTCTCCCTGACAACACAGGAAGTTATGCAAGAACAGCTCTCATTTGCTGGTCCCCCTCATAGCACCTTTGCTGTGAAATCTAAGAATAGCAGTCTTGGAGGGCACTGGGGATCATCCCATCCCTGGGGTCTCGTGGATTATTGACCAAGAGAGAAGGCTGGGGCAAGTCGCTTAACCTCCCTGAGCCCCTTCATGGAAACCGGTCCTAACATTTGTCCTGCAGGGTTACTGTTGCAGCCCATGGGGCACGGCTGACAGAGTGACTGGCCCAGGGCACGTCACAGAGCAGGGGCTCAGTGAGGATTATAGCCTACCGCTCTGGGCCCCTAACCAGGGGCCGTGCACTCTGCCTAGGGAAGTGGATTTTAAATGGTGGGTGGGAAGGACACAGGAGCGGGGCAGGCATGGCCAGCTCTGACCGTGGGTGAGGCTGGAGCCCACGGAGAGCCAGGACAGCTCACTCCACTCCGAAGGCCCAGCAGGAGTGCGTGGCCCCCTGCTGCCCCCCCATCTGCAGGCCTAGTTGAGAGGCCGATTTCCCCAGGACCTAGAAGAGCTGCGGAACCAGGGGAGTGGTGGGAAGCCCCGAACTTAGGGCAGCAGGGGGCCAGCCTGTGCAAGGGAGTCAGGCTCACCTGTGGCAGCAGCCCGTGCCAACCTAGAGCCACTGCCCCCTGCCCTGTGAGCCAGGACCCCCACTGCTTCCTGCTACCGTGTCCAGCCCACGGGTTGTTCTCCTGGGGAAGGCCACAAAGCCGAGCCTCTCTCTGGTAGAAGCACTTGTAGCCAGCAGGAAGGAGGGGCTGCCAAGAGCCCTGGGACAGAGGGCTCTGTGGCCTAATGGTCTTGCTAGAAAAGGCCCCTCCATGGTAGATGCATTCCTATGGACACAGTGCTTTGACCTTGACAGGTAAGAAGGGCAGGCATTAGCCCCATTTCACAGGCTCCCCGACTGAGGCCCGAAGCAGTCATCAGGCCGGGAGGCAGGGTAGTGAAGACTCAATCCTCCGCACTCTTGCTACCCGGCAGCGCTGGCTCTGCTCAGAATGCTCCCCTCCGCGTCCCTGCCGGTTCTCTGCCCAGAATACCCTTCCCCCTCCACCTCCCCCCGACACTGCTCTTCCCTCTCTCGCTTCAGACACTAGAGGAGCGGGTGGGGGTGCTGGCTGGGGGGCTGGCTCTGCTGATTCCTCCTCCTGGCTTTTCCACTCAGAGCTGTGTGGCCCGGGTAAGTCATGGAGCCTCTCTGGGCCTGAGTTTCCCCATCAGGAAAGTGGAGTGTTTCGTACTACCGTACCGCTATCACTACCTTTCAGTGAAGGTCAAAGGTCATACCTAGCACCGTGCCTAGCACGCAGTGAGCACTCTCCAGATGTGCACCCTTGCTCTGAACGGTGGTTTACATATCAGTCACAGCTAAGTGCATCCTCTGAGCCCCCACACGGCACCCGACACCCTCCTCCTGGTCATACCGGGCGTAGGCTCTGAGTCCCGTTTTAATCATGCTCTGGACAGCCACCCTGCTAGGGATGGCAGGAATGGGGCCTTTCCACCCCTGGTGCTCCCCGCCTGTCCTCCCCACCCAGCAGAAGAGACCAGCCTGCCCCATCCCCCGCCCCCCATGCCTGCAGCCCCAGCAGACAATCACAGAGGCACTCTAAAGGCCAGGCCTCAAGCTCCCTGGAGAGTGGTAACAGGCGGGCTGACTCTGCTATGGAGTGATGAGGGCTAGAGCCTTCCTGTTGCCGAGTCTACCCAGGGTTTCCCATCCCCCAGCAGCCTTGAGGAGCATGTGGTTCTTCCCCTTTCTGTAGACGGAGACCAGCTCAGGGAAAGCAGGTGATATGGCCCAGGCCCCACGGTCAAGGGCCGTGCTGGGATTCGAACCCATGTCTGTCTGACTCCCAGTCCACACCACGTGGCCAACTGCTCACCATCCACACTGGTCCCAGCAGTGACATGACGGCTGCCGCCAGCGTTGGACAGGGCTCTGCTCTGTGCTTGCCTGCCCCCCTACTTTCGCCTCCGTGATACCCTGTGAGGTGGGTGCTCCCGCTTCCCCACTCTACAGATGAGGCAGTCACCGTGCAGAGTTGGGCTTCTCTCTCGCAGGCTATGTGCCCCCAAATCCCTGCCCCCCTCCCCCATGCCCAGGATAAATCTTCAAGGGAGAAAACCTGCAAGTGTGCAAGGCTGGGGTAGGTAGAGAGAGGAAGGGGAAGAAACCGGCTGGAGAGTGGGGCCCAGAACCCCTTCCTAAGATGGGGTGGGGGGGCAGGCAGGGAGGGAGAGGGTGGAAGCTGGGAGGCCCTGCCTGCTGCGCCAGGAGATGAAGGGGCAGGGACAGTGTCCCAGCGCAGGCGTAGGCCCAGCGCCCTAGCTACTGGCCCCACCCCTCCGAGGCTGCCTGCCGTACCCTAGAGAACAGAAGTGGGGCCTGGTCACATGGCCAGTGAAGTAAAGGGCGCCAGGACGGACGGACAATGGGCAGTCCCCGCCAGCACAGGCATTCAAAGGGCCGCCAGCCTCAGGCCTCGGTCTCCTGGACTATGAAGCAGCGTTAGGCCCCCTACCCGCCTCCCTCGAAGGGCCACTCCTGCCAGGGAGTGGGTCCGCATGGGCTCTCGGGAGGGAGAGGACAAGATGGGAAGGATCTTCCCAGAGGACCCTGGGCCTGGCCTGAAGCCCGCTGAGGCCTGGTACCCCAGATGTCACCCTCAGGCAAGATCTGGTCCTACAGGGAGAGACACTGAGAAAGGAGTGACCCTGGCTCCTGGGCTGCTCCCACACTGACCACCAGAGAAAGAACTGGGCTCGGACCTAGGAGGCCCGAAGTAGCGGTGCACTGGCACATGTGGCATTGACTCCCCCCCCTCCCAGCAGGCTGTGGGGGCCCAATGTAGCTGCCCTAGGGAAGGCCTGGGCCTGCAGACCTCAGCAGCAAATCAGGCACCCAGGACTCCTGCCTTCTGGGGCTTTCTAGGGCCCAATGTAGCTGCCCTAGGGAAGGCCTGGGCCTGCAGACCTCAGCAGCAAATCAGGCACCCAGGACTCCTGCCTTCTGGGGCTTTCTAGCCTGCCCAGAGCCCTGGATTTGGGAGGCAGGGGGTAGAATGTGGAGGGAGGTGGAGGGGCATGTGCATGGTAGCGTGTGTGTGTGTGTGTGTGTGTGGAGGTGGAGGGGCATGTGCATGGTAGCGTGTGTGTGTGTGTGTGTGTGTGTGTGTGTGTGTGTGTGTGTGTGTGTGTGCGCGCGCGCACGCGCGCACCAGCCACTAGCATCCACAGCCACTGCGGATAAGGAGTGTGAACAAGGCAGTGGCCGTTTGAGGAGGGGGAGGTGGCAGACCTGTCCCGCGTCTGGAAGCTGCTCTCCGGAGGGGAGCCAAATGCAGACCCTGAGCCGGGCAGACTTGGGCCCTGTGGCCGGCTGGGCCCTACAGAGGCCACTGAGCCGCTCCGGTACCCGGCTCGGAAATGGGGTTCACTGCAGTACCACTCTGACATCCTCAGTCTCAAGCCCAGTTATGGAAGGAGAGGCCAAGGGGTTCGGTGAGGATGGGATTCAAGCCTCGGCTCCATGCCTGGTGCGGCGCGGGCCACGGGTGCCACTGCCACGGTGCTGGTTCTTCTCAAGGGCTGTGGTTCCTGCAGGGTGGGGGTGTGGGTCCCTCGCAGGTGGGGGAGGTTCGAGAGAAGGTGCTGGCCCCACTGCCCCCTGCCCCTTTCCCTACAACCCCTGCAAGACCCTTAGTGACAGGAGTGACTCACTGTCATCTGATTCTACTCTGCAACTCTCGCTCAACCCCTACCCCCCCCCCCCCCCACTTTCTGGAAGCACACTCCTACCAGCTCCACGCCCTCCTCCGGCTGACTTTCTCACCTAGAACTTCTCTGCGGCTGAGTAACAACTCCATTCGCCTTCACCACGTCATTATCGCCACTACTGCGAACAGCATGCGTACCCGACTTTTCCATTTTCCAAACAGGAGCATTTGCTCCTTATTCGTCAGACTCTGAGGGTAGAGGCCCTCTTGCCAGGCTCCGTGGTACACTGTCCCCCTCCTCTCGTGCAAACCCTGCCCACCTCCACCACCTCCACATCCAAGCTGGTAGTGGGTTCTCCTGGAGGGGGCTCTGCACTAACAGGTGGCCACCTCGTCCCCATCAGAAAGTCCCTCCTCCCCTCAGATCTCAGTCTCTCTTGCTGCAGCCGATGATGCCCATTCCCTAGAAACAACCTCAGCAGGCTCCAGTCAGTGCATCAGGACATTCCAGAAATCCCATGGCCTGTTCTCCTCTAAGCTGAACCAACCACTGGGAAGTGCTCTCTCTTGTCTAACTTCGCTCTGTCCTGCTGTTACTGGACATTACTTCCAAGCTTTGAGGAAAGAAAGACCAGGCCAAGCCCACACATGCGTAACTGATTTTCAGAAATGGCCTCCACTGGGGCCTGGGGGCCTCACAGGCAGTCCAGCAGTTCCCTGCTCCCCCACACCGCGACACACATCCCCCAGCTCTCCTAGGAACACAGCGTCCAGGGAAGGGCCTGCGAGGGCCTGTTCTGGCGTCAGGGGCCTGCTGGAGAGGTAGCCAGGCCAGCCAGCCGGGCAGAGCTGGAGGAGAAGCGGGCAAACAGATGGCACCTTCTGCCTCCTCCCCACCACTTCCCCACCACCCCGTGGTGGGAAATGCTGGTTGGCTCAGAGGTCTTGGACCTCCAAGGGCCAGGGCCCAGTGAGGGGTGACCTGGCTGGGCTGCAGGAATGCCAGGCCCTGCCCTCTCCCCCCGGCCCCCTTCGCAGCTTGCACCGAAAGCACTGCAGGTGCAGAGTGAGGTCGCAGAGGCCCTGGCTGGGCCCTTGCCTGCCTCCACGCCCTGGCACAAGCAGTCCCAAGGCCTGGAATGCCCTTCCCTCCTTTCTAGGTCTAAGCTCACTCCCGGCCCCCTGGAAGGCCCAGTGACGTGCCACCTCCTCTATGTGTCCATCTCAACTTCCCCACAACTCTGCTTCAACTGACATCCAGTGCGTGCCTACTGGGAGCCTGGCCTTGTGCACAAAACACTTTCCTTACCGTATCTCATTACATCAGAGTAAGTTCTGCCTGTGCAGGTATCCATGCATAGCAACGATGCTAGAAGGGCCCCACTGAGACCTTCTGAAACCCTACCAGTGTTTGGTTATGGCGTGGAGGGGAGTGGATGGCTTTCTCTTCTATTTTTCTGTGTCTTCCAGAAAATACTTCCATGATGAGTAGGAAAAGAACCCCAATCCATGTTACTTTTTAAATAACATTTTGGTTCTTCAGTAAGAGTAACTCTTCGGCAGTTCGCTGCTCCCACCATGATCTATGTAGCTCTCAGTTTACCCACTCTCCTGCTCCCCGTGAGCTCCCGGGCTCCTGGAGGGGAGCTGCGGCTGCCGCTTTTCTGCTCCGGGCATGGCGCCGGGCTCACAGCACGTGTGGACCCCTGCTCCTGAACCCAACAGTGAACCACAGCCACGCCACACCATAGCCAGGAGGACTGGCAAAGCCTTCCGGCACAGGTGCCACCAAAGACCAACCAGGATTAACCATCCGCACGCCTGTCACACAGCAAACTCTTGTTTGTTCTTCATGTGACCGGCCATTGGTTCATGTCATCCAGTTACGTAACCTGGGACAGAGTTCTAGAGGGATCTTACTGAGGATTTCCCCCTGCTACTGCTGCAATTTTTGGTCTTTGCCCCTCCAAAGTTCCTGGGGGTCGGTACTGTGCCATCCCTGCGTCTGAGTGTTTTCCAACATCCAAAACAGTCCGACTTGTAGCTTGGATTAAAACATTTGAAAATTCATTTCTTCCTGTTTCTGTTTCCCTACAATGTTGCCCCCAGGTAAATATTACCCAGTAGGTGCTGGGTTTCCAGAACCAGAGCTGGTGGTGAATGCCGGTATTAGCATGGTTTGGGTTTTGGCTGCGTAAACAATTCCCCAGGTGGATCCTGGGTTTCTGGAGAAAGAAGAGTGGTAAGAATAGGGCTGGCCCACAGGCGTGGAGGCTAGGAGCTTTATCTTGGTCCCTGATCTGGCCTAGTGTTCCACCTGACCTTGGGCAACTCTCCAGCCTCTTGGAGCCCCTGTGCTTCCTCTCTGTCCCCACCTCTCTCAAGGCTACTGGGAGCACAGAGGCTCTGGGAGCCCAGGGGCATCTGGCAGCGGAGTGGGAGGTGCAGGGGCCTGGCCAGGGGTCTCACCAGCTCTGGACCAGCTGCACCGAGGGTGTGCTCAGCACTCGGTCTGGAAGCAGGTTGATCTCTTTCATGATGTTGGCCAGGCGCACAGGCAGCTCCTGCCTGAGGAAGGTGAATGAGGTTTTCTCACAGGCATTGCTGGACCCTGGTGGGAGGGAGAGAGACAGAGGTGAGCCCACAGAGCTGCAAACCCCTGGAGCCAGAGGTCATCTCAGGGGTCAGGTCGATTAAATCCTTCATTTCCTGAGGGTTCAGAGAAGTGACCGGGGGCACAGAGCAAAGCACCTCTCCTAATCCCCTGCAGGGCTCCCACCTCCATGCCACCCTGCCTAACCCTCTCCAAGCTTGCGTCCCCTCGCCCCCAGCCTGCTTGCCTTCAACCACAGGGGACAGGGCCACTCCCAGGTCCACTTGGAGCTTCCTCTGGCCTCAGTTACCTTACTTCTTCACTTTCTGTCCTTCCTAGCAGACACTCGCTTTGAGGGGTAGAAGGGGTAGGGTGGGGTGGATTGGGTGGGCAGAGGAGCCTGGGAAAACCACCCCTTCCCGGGTCTGGGCCTGGCTGAGGGGCGCTATGCCTGGACCATGGCAGCTGCGGGGTCCCAGGTCATTTCTGGCCCAGTCTGTCTTCACCCAGGCTGGTCTTGATGACAACTGTAGAGTTGACCCTGCATTAATGCCCACGTGGGAGGCACACAGGACCCAAGGATGGGAGCCTAAATATCTTGGTCCTTGGTCTGGCTTCAAGATGAAGACGGAGTGGTAGACTGAGGCCATGGCCTAGAGTAAGAAGAGCCAGATGCTAGTCTAAGTTCTGCTTCCAAGTCTGCCACCTAGGGCATGTGACTACCCTTCTGAAGATCTGTTTTCCCCACGGCACTACAAGTGGACCAAATTCGACTGTGAACCCCACCCAGTCCATTTCTATAACTGGGGTCCAGTTTGGACCGGACAGCTACTGGTAGCTGGGAATGCGCCCAGGGGTCTTTCTTACATAGGACAGCTCAAAGAGGGCAGGGGGACAGGCAGACAAGTCCTGGGTAACAGGGGCCCTGTGTCCTAGATGCCACCTCCCCACCCCCTCCCATCAGTGACGCAGCTGTAACTTGAGCCAGGCACTGTCTCTTCAACTCCTGAGAAACCTGGGCACCCCCTCCTAATCCTTAACTGGCACCATGGAAATACCACGTAGACATGGCCCACACAATGCCTGTTTCAATGGCCCCAGTGGCACAGTCTTGCTTCTGCTCCCAAGGCGCCCCCAGGGCGTTGCTGGTGGGTGATCCTGGCCCAAGAACCTAGGGGCGGCCAAGGCTGCAAGCCTCCCGACTGCACCTCATGGTGCTCCAAGCCTCAGCCTGGGAGGGGACAGGGAGCCAGGCCCAAACAGATTTGCTCTTCAAGTGTCCTTGTGTACTGGGCCAGCTGGGGGTCAGCTTCTTCAGTGGGTGGAGGTATACTGATCAGCGATCTCCCTCCTGTTGACATTTTTCTGAAAGAGCCCAGTCCCCACCTGACCCCTGGGTGCCCAGCCCAGCCCAGGTCTCTTTCCAGATGTTTGCACCTCCTAATCCCGCCTTGTTACTCCCACCAGCGTCCCAGCCCCATTTCCTCTCCATCTCCTACTCATTGAGTCACGAGGACAACCACCTTTAACCCTTTCTGTCGGGATATACCCCACTCCCCTCCTGCCCTAACATCACCTCCTGGCTCTCCCTTACTCTCTAAGACCTCTCACAAAGCCCAGCAAGGTATTTAGACCCCTCCTTCTCAGTGCCCCCACTTCCCATTGACAGCCCAGTGTACAGCTCTTCCCCAGGATACCTTAACCCTTTCAGGGCCAGTCCCTGCTCCTCCCCCCCGCCTTAACCCTTTCCTGCCTGTGCCCCAGCAACCCTTCCCTGTCACGTAGGGCCTCTCCTCTCCTCCGCGTTAATCCTTCGTGGCCAGAGCTCCCTCCCTCACTGCCCCCCGCGCGCTGCGGGCCCCCACGGCCAGCCACCGCCCCCCCCCCCCCCACTCCGTACCAAAGTCCAGAAACTGCTTTATGGACAGCGGGGACGGGGAGAACTTGCTGAAGTGTTCGATATACTTGGGCGCCCCTGCCAGCGACGCATTCTTCAGCAGCGCGCGGACCCAGCGCATGGCGGCGGCGGCGGCGGCCGCAGCTCGGACTCGGGCTCGGGTCCCCCGGCGGACAGCGCTGGCGCTCAACTCGGCCCAGCCGGGCCCAGCGACGGGGACGGGCCACCTCCTCCCCGCCCCGGCCCGGGCAGTCCTCCAAACCCTGGCCAATCGGCTCGTTGCGACGCCCCGACGTCGCCAATGGCCGCTCACAAACAACGCCGGCAGAGCCAATCGCCTCTCGCCCCGGCACGTGGCTTTCCCCCCCTCCTCGGGCCCACCCCCTTAACCCCGTCCTTGCCGGGGCAGCCAGTTGTTTTCGGGAGGCTGCGCCATGAGCCCGCCTCCCGAGCGTTCGCTCCGCCCTTTCCTCCTCCAGGCCAAGCCCGGCTTAACCCCTGTCTCCCCAGAGGTCCCTCATTCCTCCTCCCTTTTCATTTCTTCCTCTCCCGCGCCCTCCCAAATCTTCTTCGCTCGCCTTCCCTAAAATTGTGCGGGTAGCTCTCCACGAATCCGTTCCCTCTCAAAGGGACCTGTTTCACCCGGCCTGATCCCCACTTGCGCTCCCTGAGGGGGACGATCTGGTGGGTTCCCAGTCAGGATGACAGTGACTCGGACTGGGAAAGTTTGCAAACTTCGGGATCAGGATGCAAGCCCATGTTAATCCCTCATACAGACGTGCACCCCACCCACTTCCACAAAGATCCAAGCGGCTCAGGAAAAGACCGCACCCAGAGTCAAAACCCTAACTAACGACTGGCGGCGGTGGAGGCAGCCCTTAACATCAGCGCTATGCGTGCAGTTCTCAAAACACTTTAATTATTCTCTACTCATTTGACCTGAGAAAGCGACCATCTTCGTACTGGGCTGCCTTAGAGAAAGGTCCTGCCAGGTGATCTGCGCGGGGGGCCGGGGAGCCTGCCCTTCCCCAGCCGCCCTGCGCCTCTTGTGGTGGAATGCGGTACGTCCTGATCCCCCACCTCTCCCCCTCCCCCCAGTCTTGTCCCTTTGATGTTTTCGCTCTTTCACTGTTCAGTCCCTGGGCCCCACTGACCAAGTGCTCAGTATGTGCCGGGCTTTGTGCTGGGAACAGGAAACACAGAAAGGATAAGGAGGTAGTCTTTTCATTTCTTAGTTTGGGAGGTCGCTGCCGCAGTAAATAAGTAGTTACTGTGTAACAGAAGGTGATTACAGTCAACACTGAGCTATGCGCAAGGCTTCCCAATGGAAGGGACTCTTAGCTGGATGAATAATAACATATGTGCCAGGCACTGTTTGCATGCATTATCTCCTTTAATTCTCCAGACGGCTCTCTGGTGCTATTATTATCCCCATTATATAGATGAGGAAACGGGCTCAGGGATCATTCTCAAAAGCACATCTGAACTTGTTACTTCCCTTGCTCACAGACTTTCAGTGGCTCCCTGCTTCTTACTGGCGTCTTTCCAGCTCTTGCACGATCGGCTTTGGCTTAACTCTCCAGCCTCCTCTTTCCACATTCCCTTACTCAACTCCCAGCCATACTTATCTACTGCCTTGAACCAGCCTCCAGTCTCTAAGCCGTTGCAAATACTGTCTCTTCTGTCGGAATCATTCTCTCTTCTCACCACCTATCCATTCTTCAAGTCTCCGACCCTACCAGGCCAGGTTTGGGGCTCCCTCTAAGGGCTCCTTAGACCTCCCCAATCTTAGCACCACTTGGCTCCTATCACACTGAGTGGAAATCATCTGCTGACTCATCTGTCTCCTCCACTAAACTTTAAGCTCCAGGAAGGCAGGGCTGTCTGTGTCTGTATAATTCACTGCTCTATCTCCAGCACCAGGCACAGCACCTGGCACACAGAAGGGAAAAGAGTGTGAAAAAAGAATTGGGACCACCAGGGAGACACAGCACAGAGTCATCAGGGAGGACCACCAAACATCCTTCCAGCTAGCAATTAAATCATTGATGATGTTGGTGAGTGTAGTCTTCAAGTTGTCCAGAAGAGCATACAGGATACTTATGTAAAAAGCCCGGCCCTGTACCTGGCACATAGTAAATAATCAATCAATAGCAGCTATTACTATTGTCAAAATTTAAGTAAGGAGGGGCGCCTGGGTGGCTCAGTCAGTTGAGCATCGGACTCGTGGTTTTGCCTCAGGTCATGATCTCAGGGTCGTGAGATCGAGCCCCATGCTGGGCTCAGTGGGGAATCTGCTTGAGGATTCTCTCCCTCTCCCCTTGCCCCCTCCCTGCTCTCTCTCTCTGTCTCTCAATTAATTGAATAAGTCTTTAAAAATGTTTAAGTAATGAGGAAAAGGCTGTAAACTCTGAGGCTAGGTGTAGGAGAGATTTCCCGTGATCCTCTCCTTAGTGCTGGACTTCTATATTGTGGCTCTGTGCTTGGATCAAAATTCCTTCTGCAGGGATTGCTGCAGGGTGATTAATGGGAGTGGCATGGTGTGGTCAAGCTAAGTTAGAGATGCTGAGGTTAGACTCCTCCCCACCCCACCATGCCCAGATTTCCTACTCCATGTACAAGGCAGGTTGGTGGTGGGAGGGGGACTCTCAGGGACTCAGACTGACAGACATTTTATCTCAAGGCAGGCTTCTACAGCAGCTGAATCAGGAAAGCAGAACTGTGGGGACTCTCATCCAACATTTAATGGTCTCAGCCCAGAATTGAGGCACGTCCCTCCTGCTCACAACTGATTGGCCAGAATTAGTCACATGACCTCATACGCCCAGGAGGGCCCAGGAAGTGCAATCCAGCCTTGTGTCCAGAGGGGGAGAATCACCTTATGGGTCCTTTGAGTGACTCAAAAGCGAAAACCCTCTTTGGGAACGGTCTGGAGGTGCTACAGTTCCAAGGAGCTCCAGAAGCTTGACATTATTGAGGACCTTTTTATATAAAGTGGTCATTGCTGCATCTCTGCCATTGTTTCTTTCTTTTTTTTAAGTAAAATCTTTCAAGATTTTTTAAAATTTATTTATTTGACAGAGAGCAGGAGAGAACACAAGCAAGGGAAGGAGCAGAGGGAGAGGGACAAGCAGACTCCCCACTCAGCAGAGATCCCCTTGCGAGACTGGATCCCAGGACCCCGCGATCATAACCTGAGCCAAAGGCAGCCGCTTAACCAACTGAGCCACCCAGGCGCCCCTACCATTATGTTTCTTTCATAAAAGTATAGCACCAGTCCTGAAAATGATTACTTATACTGCAGGGTGTGTGTGCATATGTGTGTGTATGTGAGAGGGAGAGACTGTTCTCATCCAAGCATAAACAGTCTGTCACTCACACACACACACACACACACACACACACACCCCAAGACTGGGGGCTGAGCCTGTGGAGCTGGCCAGAGGGATGTGTAGATCCCTAGATCCTACCTTTTTCTTAAGCAGGAGGTGTCTGCAAAGGACATGACTGAGCTGGCCTGAGCTCTGCTCAACCTGAGCTGGGTTTGCCAACCCACGTGTGGTATTACTCCCGACTGAGTGAATAACCCAGGTTTTGGAAAAGGACCTGGGGATTCTGATTACTGGTTCTGAGAGCGCCAGGTAGGGGCTGGGGTTTTCCTGGAGGAACTGGACCTTCCACTGTTAATAATCCACCCTGGAAAGGGCAGGCTCAGCACAGAAAGTGAGGGGCGGGGAGGTGTGGGCTCTGGTGGGGGTAGCAGAGGGCAGACGCTGCCAGGGAGGCAGGTTGGGGGACACCGAGGCAGACATCGGGAGGGGCTCCTGGAAGAATAGCCTGGGTCTGTGGGCTCTCAGAGCAGCTGAATCAAGGATCTGCCACTGGGCTTCTCTGAGTAGTAATTTTCAGCCTTCAGTGAAGTCTTCCAAAGGTCATAGCTTTGAGGACAACTAACAGAAGGATCTATGCCACAATTTAGGACAAAGAAGTTATGGGGGGAATGCAGCCCTGCTCCATCCTCCCAGGCCTGTGTGGAAGGGTGACCTTGGGAAGCAGAGGACTTGATCCAATGCTGTGGGCTATGGGGGCTCAGGACCGAAGCACCCTTGGAGGAATGGCCACAAGACTAGGACTCCAGGTACCCATGCCCCGACGCTGGGGAATACCAGACCTTTCAATCTTTCCAGTCTCGGGTCACTGGTTCACCCCCTGATCTACTCATCGTGGTGTCTAGGGGTGGGCGTGGGGGTGGAATGAAGGCACAGAAGCAGGCTTTTATCTGAATCCAGACAATGGATGGGGGCTCTTGGCTCTGCACCCTTGCACCCAGCCTCCCTCCACTACTATCCAGGACTACCTGCTTCTACAGCCAAGTAGCTTTCTGCCTCTTCTGGACCCTGCACACCACCACCTGTACCTCCCTCCTCCCTCCCCGGGGCCAGCACACTGTCCACCATTTTGGATTCTATCCAGTATACTCAGGTCTTTTCCCAGACTTTACGTTCTGGATGACCATCCCTTAGATCAGGACATCCCTGAGAGCAGCGACTGGTTTGTCCCGCATACATTTTCAGCCTCCCAACCTCTATGATCCCTGCCCCTGGCTTTGTCCACCTAGGGGTCAGCTAGATGACATCACTATCCAACAGACTGAACTGCGGTTGGGATGGGGGTGAGGGTGGGGTGGTGAATGGAGGCCGATGCAGAGCATACAAACTGGGAGCTGTTTATTGGTTGCCGTGAGAAGCCTATATACAAAGAAGGCACAAGGGGGAGGAGGGAGCTCCCCTGCTACAGTACCGTGGAAGTGGGTAGGGACTGGAAAAGGGGACTGCCAAAAGGCAGGGGTCAGGAGAGGTTTCCTGGAACCAGCCTCGACTTCTAGAATGCGCCTCAGGACTTAGCCCGTGGGGTGAGGAGGCAGAGCTAAGTTGGTTCTGAAAGCCAAGGACCGCCAAGAACCCCACTTCTAGGCCCCTTACCCATGGGCAGTGAGGGCAGAGGAGGTTCCAGCCGATGGGGCAGGGACAGGGTTCCCTCCCCGTTCTACATTCAAGTGTCGCTCCCTCCGTGATCTTGGGGGGTGTGGGGTCTCTCCGGGCCTTCAGAGCCCTGGATAGTAGTGGTCAGTGAGAAGTAGGATCTCCTCTCTCCTTCCAACAGCTCCTTGGCCCAGGACTGGTCCCCTCCTCTGCTGAGCATTCCTCCGTGCTCCCGGGGCCGTCCCGTCACAGGCAGTCCGCCGCGCTGTCCAGTGGCTTGTCCGTCTTTGTTCCTTCAGACTGCGTTCCTTGTCAGAAGGGAATCTCCCCCGAGGAGAGAGGCTTCACAGAGATCTGTGAAGGAAAGGAATCCTGGGGACCTTCCTTCTAGTCCACTCTGCTCTTGGGTCTGAGCATGCCAGGTCCTGCAAATGCCACCACTGTGGGCAACCTGAGGTGGGTGCCAGGAGCCATGGCTGGGGGTGCCTGGGGCGCTGTTCCCTGTGGTCGTAGTTGTAGTCTCAACAGCAGAGTCAATCCAGTGACTATGGCTCAAGATGGGTCCAGTGTGAAAGGTGGGGGTGGGGGTGTTACCACAGTGGGGGCCTTTTCCTCCTGGCTCTGGTGCAGGCCCTTTGGCTTGGTTTTGGCCCAGGCAGGGGTGGTGCCCGGCACAGTCCACAGGTGGCGGGCCCCCCACGTGTCCAGGCCCACGGCCCCCGCGCTCCTGCGGGGAGAAGCCCACAGCCAGATGCACATGCCTGTGCTAGCAGGGCTGTGTCTGCCCGGACTTGCTGGCGCCGGCCAAAGCCAGTGGCCCCTGTGGCCTGTCGGGGGCATAACATATGATAAATAGAAGGGGCACTGGGGGAGCAGGGGTGGGATCAGGGAGGATGTCAGTAGTATCGGTCCCGCGTCTGCCAGCTGGTCACCCAGTGCTTCTTGGTAGGCACGGTGCTCCCTGGGGGTGGGTAGCGCTCCTCCTCCCGGATCCGCACCGCGTGGTACTTGGGCATGATCCGGTAATAGCGGGTCCGCTTAAAGAAGTCACACTGCGGGGGGGGAGGGGCGGAGAAGAGGAAGGGCATCAGCATCCAGCCCTCGAGGTTACCGGAAGATGTGCCTAGCCCCTTCCCCACCCCCCACCCAGAGGCTCTCAAAGCCAGGACCCCTGACCCAAACACATGCCATCTCCCTGCACTGTGACAGAGAGGGCGAGGTTGCCCACCCTCGGCCCCAGAGGAAGGAGGAATTGAGGAAGGCAGAGAGGAGAGCGGGAGGCAGCTGGAGACAGAGGGACAGTCACTGAGGTTGCTGACAGGATGGCTAGGAAGCGTCGTGGTCTGCCCTGATCGCACTATGGGGCTGGGGGGCCAGCGTGTCACCCCAGAGGGGCTCTGAGGAGGAAAGGTACTAGTTCCAGAAGGACTCCTAGTCCCCTCCTTCTCTGGAGGTGGAAATGGAGGCGCAGAATCACTCTGGGTATTTGCTGTGTGGCCCAGAGATGGGGCGTAGCCTTGGCCAGGGCCCTTTTCTGATTCCCAGAAAGCAAAGGGGGCATGGGGAGCATTTTCTGGCTCCCTCTTAGGGCCCCAAATTTTCAGGGGAGGCGGTGAGAAGACATCTTGAGCTCTCCCAGGGTGTGGAGGGAGACCATGGGCTGCTCTTTGGGCTGATGCCAGGGGCAGAGTGAAGTGCAGCGAGGGCCCATGAGGAAGAAAAGCAGATAGGACAGAGTCAGAGGCCCCGGCCAGCTGCAGGGCTCAGGGAAGAGGGCCCGGAGGCCGCGTTACCCAGGTGGGCCGGGGGCAGGGGGCTGCCCCCCTCAGTAGTCGTCGGTCAGCCTCTCTGTCTCTGACGGCTGGCTCTTCATCTCCGCCTTCTGCCTCTTAGCTTCATACAGGGCGCGAGTGCGGGCTCGCTTGAAGAAGCCGCACTGCGGAGGGGAGGAGGTGGGGATGGGCCATCAGGGGGCGCTGGGGGGGCCTGGCCGGCAGCACTCATGGCCTGGGGCTTAGGGCTGGAGAGCCTGGATGCCTGGGTCCCAGCCCCTGCTTGGTGGTGTGGCCAGAAGCCAGAGCTCCTGGCTTCCCCTTTCCAGCTTGCAGATCCCACCCCCCCCACCCCCGGCCCCATTAACCAGGCAGGAATGTCCTGGTGGGTGAGGTGAGGATGGGGGGTGGGGAGGCAGGGGATGAGACCAGAAGCTGGGGAGAAGGTGGGCACAACGTGGGAGAAGGGTGGGGGGTGGGGTGGAAGCAGGAATGGGATGAAGGGAGAGCTGATGAGGGTCTGCTGGCAGGAGGTCCCAGAGCGGGGGTCCCAGTGGTGGTCTGGGGGTCCTAACCTTCCACAGCAGGAGGATGATCAGCCCCAGGAGCAGCAGCCCCGCACCCACAGCCACAAGCACCAGCCACAGCTCGATCTCCGCTGGCAGCTCCTCCACCAGGTCAGAGTCAATGTCCACGGAGAACTGGCAGCGGTGAGAAGGGGCTCAGCCCTGTGTCCGCCCCCTTTAGACCCCATGCTCAGCCATCCCGTCCCAGCGGGGCCCAGGACCCTGCTGTTTGACCTACTACCAGCAGGGGGCACTCAGGGACCAGAAAAAAAACCCTGCCTGCCCACTGCCGGCCACAGATCCCTCCATCCTCTGGTTTTCCCCAGGAGCAGACCTGGCTCCAAAGGACCAGCTTCAGATCTGGGACGCAGCCTGGAGTCTGGGTTTGTAGCCCACACACCCAGGCTTGAGTACCAGCTCCATCCTTGAAGCTGTGTGGCCTTGAACAAGTAAATTCACCTCTCTGAATCTCCATTTCATGGTCTCTGATAAAGGCCATGCCTACCTCATGGTATAGCAAAGTGGTCAAGAGCATGGGTTCTGGAGCCAGACTACCTGGGCTCAAGCGCCAGCTGCGCTGTTCACTAGCTGTGTGACCTTGGGCAAATCACTTAACCTCTCTGTTGTTCATCTGTAAACTGGGGATTATGAGAATGATACCTACTTCATAGGTCACTGGTGAGGATTAAATGTGTTTACTATCAGGAAACTGCTTTGAGCAATACCTGGTACATAACCAGCATTCCTAAATATTTACAAAAAAACAAAGAATGCAGAGTATATAGTACCATTATTTTTCTTCCCCTACAGTGGAGATATATATATATATATATATATATACTCATATACATAATTATACGATATAATATATTGTAAAATATATATTATAATGTATGATATATTATATAATTTATCTTACGTTATGTTACATATAATATATATTAACATATATATTATGCAATATTGTATATTATATAATATTGTAATATTATGATCCATTACATAGCATATGTGTTATATAATATGTAATATGTATTATAACAAAATTATGTTACATATAATGTATTTTATATATACTGAGAGAAAATTTTTCTCTGACTATACATGATTATTTCTTTAAAAATTATTTTGATTATTATTTTTGTTTACATACAGATGATATCGAGAAAACTAAAGGTTCCCAGTAATTTTACTCCCTGGAAATAACTCTTCAACATTTTGGTGACTCTCTTTCCATAGTTTTTAATGCCCATGTTAAACACACATCCTTTCTTCTTCCACATAAACGGGGTCTCTGTGTGCTGCACATGCCCTCCTGCGGCCTGACCTGACCCCTCTTTCAGCTACAATCATCATCTCTTGATGTCAATTAAGAAAGATCAACCTAATCTCTGATGACTGCATAGTCATTCTAGAAAACGTACCACAATTTACTGAACCAATCTCCTACCGAAAGACAGGTAGAGTGTTTCCAATTTCATGCCATTATAAACCACGCTTTCAAATATCCCCATATATTTATATTCGCATATTTGTCCTATTAGCTCCTTAAGATATATTACCATGGGCTGGATCAAAGGAAGTGTGCATTTTAAACTCTAACAGATATTGACAAATTCATTTCCAAAAAGAATCCATCCGTTTATACTCGAACCAATAGCATTTCCTTCTACCTCATCGGCACCAGACAGCCTTAGTGTCTTTAATCTTTTCCAATCTGATAGGGAAAAAAATCTTGTGGCTGTTATTTTTATCTCCTCACTACCAAGGTGACCATTTCCAGTTCACCCTGTGTATACTGCCTGTCTATGTTTATGCTGCCCTTTACCTTGACATACTAAAAAAATGTATCAATCCTTCGTCGTATACGCTAGAAACTTTTTTAAAAGCAATCTATTGTTTCCCTTCTAGTTTCTTTTTATCATCTCTTTCGCTGTATACAGGTTTAAAATGTCATACAATCTAATTGGTCAAATGTCTTCCTTTGCAACTTCTGGGTTTAGTAAAATAACTCCCTCTCCCCATAATTAAAGATTATTATTAAATTATTTTCTGAATTTTCTTCTGGTATATTAAGTTTTATTTCCTCTATTTAAATACTTAATCTAACTCCACTGTAGTTTTGGTTATCGTGTGAGGTAAGGGTCTGTCTTTACTTTCCAAATACGTTCTCCCAACACCACTTCATAATCTAACTTTCTCTATTGGTTAAAAATGCCAACTGTATAATAACATAAATTTCTATTCTGTTCCATTGGTCTTTCTGGCCCTTCCTCCACTACCTTAATTTATTTTGGGCGATACACAACAATGCATTTAAGCAACCCTCTCTTCGTCTCCTGTATGATGCCCCCTCCATAGCTCCACTATAGCCTTTTCACGAAAAAATTGACAATTTTGTCATTTTTTTCCCCCTCTCCGATGAAACTCAGAATCGTTTGAGAACTTTGTTTTCAAGTTTCCACGGAGATGGAACATCTTCACAGAGAAGTTGCGCAGATCAAATAAACTCCAGCAGAGGTTCTCAGCCCTGGTTGTACCTTAGAGTCACTGGGGGACTTGTAAACCTCCCCTACCTGGGGTCTCACCTCCACGGACTCATTTCATTGCTTAGGGGTATAGTCCAGACACCAGAAGTCCTCCAGAGGAGTCCCATGTGCTGCCAAGATTGAGAACCCTGTAGCTAAGGTGTGAGCGAGTGCTCTGAAAAACTGCCCTGCGCTCCCATGCCCTGGCCAGGCACTGTGGCTCCTCAACATGCTCACTCACCCACACGGTCTTGTTCTCCATGTTGATGGTAGGGATGCTCGTTCGGAGGAACAGGGTAGCCCAGCCGGATACACTGACTCTGTCAAAGTCTCTGTAATCCTGGATGGGGGCAAGGGGTGGGTCCAAAGAAGTAGCTGAAGCCCCTCTGAGCCTCCCTCTTGACCCTGAGCATCCTCCCCAGGGCACCCTCCCACCATACAGCATCTTTAAGCAGCACCCCAAGGGATCCGAGAGCCAGGCATCTGCACACACAAATGCACATCATTCATGCGGCAGGTCCTATGCCGGATGCGGGGGACAGCAGAGACAAGGAAGGTCACAGTCTAGGGTCAGGACTCTGGGCTAAATCTGGCCCGTCACATGCTTTTGTAAATAAAATGTTTTTGGCACACAGCCACGCCCGTTCGTTTCTACGTTGTTTATGGCAGCTTATGCCCAATGGCAGAACTGAAGACTTGCAGCAGAAACTGCACGCCCCACAAAAGCTGAAAAGATTGATAATCTCATCCTTTGCAGAAGAACTGGGTCTAGGTGGCTGGCATGTGAGTAAGTGCAACCCAGAGCAGAGCGTGATCAGTGGCATGCGCGGCTTCTGAGAAAGTTCTGTGGGTGTCTGGAGAGGTCGTCTGCAGCTGGGAACCTCAGAAAAGCCCTCACTGGTGGTGAAGCAGCTGGGGAGAGCCTGAAGGCTGAAGAGGAATTTACAGGCAGAGATAACAGAAGGGGAGCTGGCCTTCCAGGGGGAGGGAGCGGCACCGCAAAGACGTGGGCGTGGGAAAGAAACAGGCGCCGGACGGAATAATGGACACCCGGGAGAAGGTCCTTCTGGCTGGAGACGGACATGACATCATGCCCGCACGCAGACACACAAACTAACGCTGACAGGCATACAGTGACAGGAGTACAATGGCTTCTGGGTAAAGTCCGATGTTGTCACTGACCCACGCACGCACACACGGGCACACGTGACCCTGGCTGTGACCCCAGCCTCACCTTCTCCCTGTTGCTTTCCCCACCCTGGCGGGGGGGCAGTAGAGACCTGCAGACCCAGGCACTGACCTCAATGAAGGTGCTATTCCATACTCGGGCCTGCACTGTCACATTGGTGATGCCAGGGGTATCAGGAATGGGGCACTCCAGCCACACACAACGGGCCTGGTCACTGCCACACTTCTGGGGTGGGCGGGGAAAACAGGACGTGAGACAGTCTGGGGCTCCACATTCTTCCTGCTTCACCCCTTCCCTTTGGCTCTTCCCCTGGCTTAGTCCCACCCACGGCTGACCCCAAGGGGCCCTACCTCACCCCTTCTCTCATGCAGACCACCCCACCCCCACACTTACACATCAAGGTCCCGTTCTTTAGGCCAAGCACATATAGATGCCACGGACGTAGATAACATGAAATCTGGTCCCTTTGTATATAAATGGGGCCCAGCACCTGACACCCCCTTTCCACCCCCGGTCCCTCACTGAGCCTTTGTTCAAGCCAGTTCCCGCCACCTGGGACACCACCTCCTCCCTCTCCACTCAGCTAGGCCTCAACTTGCTTCCCACGCCTGTTCCTTTCTCCCTTCCAACAGAGGGCGCCCTGCACCACCCATATCTCCCTGCCTCCCCTCCATCCTGCCTCTCCCATTCCCCAGCTCCAGCGTCTAAGACTTTGAGCGACTGTATCACCCCCGACAGGATGGGGCTCTGGGGAATAAAGCCGGTGTCTCTTCCTTTGGCCCACTGAACTGGCTGCCCCCACAAGGGCAAGAGCAGTGGGATGCCCACTGAGGGAGGAGAGGAGTCTTCCTCCCTCTGACTAAGGGCGCCTCACGGCACAGGGGTCAGTCACATCACCCCATCGCACCAGGGTCTCCTGGTGACTGGTGCCCCACCCCCCTTGCTGCGGTGCCCCCTGGTGCCCACACACCCTGCGATGGTGGGGACGATCCCTTCCAACCTTGTCCTGGCCACTCACCAGCTTTGTCTCGGACTTGGCTTTCTTGGTAGCAGCCAGAGTGACTGGTGGGGGGGCCGGGCCTCCCCCTGGGTCCAGCTGTCTCCGCCTGCGCTGTGGAGATGGCCCGTCGCCAGGGACCTGAGAGGGAAGAAGATGTTGGCTGGGAGGAAGGAGCTGGAGCAGAGTCGGGGGAGAGGCAGAAAGGCAGAGGGGCGGCAGGCTCCTAAAGGTGCACGAAGCGGGGGAGGGCAAGACACTGGCCTTTCTGCCCGGCAGCATGCAAATGAGATACGATGCAAATGAGATGTAAATGAAAGGCCCCCAGTGGTGTCCTTACAGAGAGAGTGAGATTCAGAGGGTTGATGAGGTCTCCAGGTGGCCGGCAGGGCCAGGACCCATTGCCGTGGATGGTGATGTCTGTAGGGTACAACAGCCACTTGCCATTGATGACTTCGTAGGGCCACTCCAGCCCTAGGGCCAGGGTCCCCAGGGCTGCCAGCCCTTCCCCCATGGGGCCCACCTGTGGGCACAACGGATGTCACGGCCACTGCCTCCTGGCAAACCCCCTCCATCTCACCCATCCCCAAGCCACACACCCACAGACCCCAGGCCCATCCCTGCCTTCCCAAGAGTTCCCACCCAGGGTCCCCGTGGCCCCCTTACCTGGAACTCATACTTGAGGGGGCTTCCCACATCCTCCACAGTTTTCATGCCAGACTCGCCCATCACTGTCCCTCCGAAGAAGCTTTGTAGCCGGTAATTCACACTAAGGGTAAGAAAGATGCTAGAGTCTGAGGGGGTGGGAGGGGCTCTGGCAGAAGGCGCGGGCACCAAGGTAGGCAAACTCCAGCTCCTCTGACATCAGGCAGACCTGAGATAGACCCCTGCTTTGCATGTATTCGCTGTGTGCTAATTATTGCTCAAGCAAGTTATGTATCCTCCCAGAGCCTCAGTTTCCCCATCTGTAAAATGGTTGCTATATCATGGGGCTGTTGTGGGAAGCCAATGAGCTGCTATATATAAAATTCCTAGCACAATGAGCCCTCATGAAATGCTAGGGCCACACCAACACCTTGGCCCCAGGGTGGCTGACTCCTCCACGGCCCCCTGCCTTACAAGGGGACAAATAATAGCAACAATAATGATAGTGATTGCTGTTGAGGGAAGGGGTGACCCAGAGGAAGCGCAGGCCTAGACAGGTATGTCCGAGGAGCTCAGGAGCCACGCTGGGGACAGGCAGGCCCACGCACAGACACAGCAGGCTGGGGGAGGGGTGGTACCCACATGCTGAGCGAGGCCTGGAGTGTGTAGTCCACCAGCAGAGTCAGGGTCATGGGCCACAGGTTGTCCTGGTGACTTGACCTGGGGAGGGAATGCAGGGGGTAGGCAAGAGGTGTCAGCTGAGGCCCAGGCTGGAGGAGGTCCCAGGGCGCCTCACCCCTGCCGCAGACTGGCTTCTTGAGGTCACTCACGTGGAGAGCTGCAGCTGCGCCTGGAGTTCTCTTGTGTGCAGGGTCACTCCAGTGACCTCAAAGGCGATGAGCAGCTCCATCTGCCATGAGGACCAGGGAGGCAGAGAGAGGCGTTTGGAGCCGGGCAGGGGTGATGCCATACGGGAGAGAGGGGCTGAACGCTATGCGAGGGAGTTGGTTCTCTGCCCCCCCCCTTCTGGGCAAGGAGTCTCTGCCTGGCCACCCGGGTCCACTCTTTCACCTTGCTAGCCTCATCCTGTTCCCGTTTCCCCTTCTTCTCTGTCCATGACATCTCTGCTACTTTCAACTATGACCTTGAACAAGTTACTATAACTTTCTTTTTTAAAAAAGGATTTATTTACTTATTTTAGAGAAAGAGAGAGCACGTGCAGGGAGAGGGGCAGAGGGGGAGGGAGAGGCAGAGAATCTCAAGCAGACTCCACGCTGAGTGCAGAGTCCCAAGGGGAGCTTGATCTCATGACCCTGAGATCATGACCTGAGCCAAAATCAAGAGTCAGGCACTTAACCGACTGAGCTACCCAGGTGCCCGAGTTATTGTAACTCTCTAAGCCTATTATTTTCTTTCTGTAAAACAGCATCTACCTCCTCAAAAGGTTGTGAGAATTGCAGCATAAAAAAAAGTGTGAAGTGTTGGACTCCGGGCCTGGCATATAGTAGGTGTTCAGCAAAATCCAGTTCCTCACCTCCACCTGCTCTAGTTTTGGGCTTCGCTAGTGGCCCCATTTTTCTTAGTCTCTGGGCCTCTCCCCATGCCCTCCTGTATTTCCCTGTCCCCTCTCCTGGCTCTTTGCTTCGAGGAAGCCTGGGAAGCAGGCAGGCAGACACAAGGTTAAGAAGCTCATCAGAGTAGCAGGCTGGGACCCACGGGCCTGGGAAGGTGTGGCCAGCACTCACCCTCTGGTTCCGTTTGAAGGGGTTCCCCAGCTCACAGACAATGGTCTCATTGGCCTGGCACATCCCAGCCTGAGGAAAGAAGACAAATCAGGTCTGGGTGGTCAGAGCAGGGACCTCCAGCCCCCTCCCTGTGGCACTGGGTCTGATGCCTAGAGGCTTGAGCACCGGGTGCTCCTGGCATTAGAGACGCTGCAGACACCTGAAGAAGCCCAGCCGAGAGGAAGCGGGGTGGACACAGGACAAATGAGAACACATGTAAATGACATGTATATAAGGATGTAAATGCTCACCGAGCCCTGTCTGGGCTCTGAGCCCTGCGGGGGGCACTCGCCGGGTGGGGGGGGGCACTCACGGGGCGCACTGAGGACAGCAGCAGGGCGGGAGGCACCGCCAGGGTGAGCAGCGCCTCGTGGGCGTCTTCCCCAGCGCGCTCCCTGCTCGGGGTATTGGTCACGTTGATGCTCAGGAGCAGTTTCCGGCCATCTCTGCTGTACTGCAGCCTGAGCGGAGGGAAGGACCCCGGGACTGAGACCAGAACCCCGCCCCAGGCCCGCCCCGGATCAACTAGGCCCCGCCCCTCAGGTCTATTGAGTGAAGAAAGTCCCTTCTCGGGACAGCCAAGCCGGGCCCTCTGGCCTCCCCTGGAGAAGAAAGCCCCTTTCCTTGTCCGCGAAGGCCCCCTAAGCATCCACCGGGCCAATTAACGTCCCTGCTCTCAACTCGCCTCTCCCCTAGGCCCCTCCCCTCAGATCTTCCAGGGTCCCGGGGAATCGACCAGACCCGCAGGGCCCCGCCCCTCACCTCCGGTTAGCCAATGAAGCCCCGCCCCGCCCCGCCCTTGGCCAATCAGCGCGGCCCAGAGCGCACCTGCTCAGGGGCTGCCCCAGCTCCGACACGAAGGCCGCCTGCATCTGCAAGTTGCTGTCGCATTTGTTGTCCTGGCCGCACTCTTTCTGGAAGTGGACCTGGGGGTGGCCGGAGGCGTGAGAGCCCATCCTCCACAGCGCCCTCTCGCCCCACAGGCCTCCCGGCCCCCGCCCTTCCGGCCCGGGCCCCACCCACCTCGGTGTGGTTCTCCAGAGCCTGCGCCTGGTTCAGCACCGGATAGGGGTCTAGGGACCGCAGCCCCAGCCGGGGGCGCTCGGGCATCCTCAAAGGTAAAGAGTAGTTCATCGAGATGATGATGGGACGGAGTTTGTCGCGGACGTTATCCTGGGGAAGGAGGGGGAGCTAAGCCCAGCGCTGCGCTCCCCTCCCCCCTCCCCAAGTTGACTCTTCACACCACCCTGAACCCTCAAGGAGGAGCTGAACCCCCACCCACCTTGAAAAACCCCAGTAGGGCTGAACCCCCTCTGGTCCTATCATCAGATTGACTCCCTTCCTACAACTTTGACCTACAAGCAAGATGATGGGACTCCTTCTCCCCAGAGATGGGGGTGGGGGGGTGTATTGGGGGTCAGGGGTTTGTTGAGCCTCCCTTCATCCCCGAGGTCCCTAGGATGAGCTCTTTCAACCGTGATATCCTAGAGAGGGGCTGAGCTGGTCCCGCACTCACGGGCCCCTTTCCCCCCAGACACCAACTAAGCCAAGAGTCTCACGCACCTCACTTTTCTCAGAGGTGATGAGCCCTTTGGCGCCCATCCCCATTCCGAGGCTCTCTGTCTCTTTCTACCAGATTCTGTGCACTGTACCCACTGCAGACCTATGGCCTCCCAGGCCCACCTCCCCCGCCTCTGTCTCTGGGGAGACTCCAGTCCCTCGCCCCTGATCTGGGGGTACTCTGGCTAACCTCCTCCAGAGATCTTGGAGCCGGCGTCCCGCCCCTGGCCCCTCCCTCACCATCAGGAGCAGTTCCAGCGTCTGGCAGCGCATGTCAGGCATGGAGAAGAAGCCGTGGAAGACGGCTGACTGGCTGCGTGCAAAGCGAAGCCGAGGCGGTCTGCGGTCCCGGTCGGCCTCCAGCGTGTAGGCCAGGGCTGGAGGTGGATGGGGTGTTATCAAGTGGCCAGGCAAGCATACCCCTCCCTTCCCCACACCCCCGTACTCACTGATGTTTCGCTTGTAGTTGGGGTTCCCGGCACTCTGGTTGTAAGCAAAGCACAGCTCCACCTGCACGCTGTTGGGAGGCGGGAGACAGGAGGAGGTCACAGTGGGACCCACTTATCCATGCCCTGGCCTTCACCCCTGTACTGGGCCAGGGGAAACCAGGGCCCTTAGGAGGAAAGGCAGGGGCAAACGTGGGGAATCCACAGAGCTGGTTAGGGTGTCTTTGGCCTCTTCCCTCCCAACTCCCATGAAAGCCACAGAAAACAGGGTTAGAGGGGTGCCTGGGTGGTGCAGTTCGTTAAGCATCTGACTCTTGGTTTTGGCTCTGGTCTTGAGCTCAGAGTCATGAGATCGAGCCCCTCATTGAGCTCTGCACTCAGCGGGGAGTCTGCTTGAGACTCTCTCTCCCTCTCTGCTCCCCCCTCCCTCTAAAATAAATAAATTAGATCTTAAAAAAAAATTAAACTGGGTTAGAGGTCACCAACGGGGAAACTGAGGCCCTGAGAGCAGAAGGAGTTGCCTGAAGTTATCGGTTGGTTGGTACCCTGCCCAGTCTTGTACAGGGTACACTATCCAGATCTCCTCCCACTCACCCCTGCTTTCTGCTCTGGGTCCCTTTGCCTTCTGATCCAGGCCTCATTCATGCAAAGGCCTCGGGGCCATCACCATCCCTACTGTGACCATGTTAGCAACTAACATATTCTGAGCACTTGAGGTGGATAAGGCCCCATGTGAAGGGCTTTGTGTACATCATCTCATTTAATTATCACAATAATCCCATAAATTCGTTGTTACTATTATTAACTTTGTTTTATAGGCAATGAACCTGAGACTCAGGGAGATAACAATTTGTTCAAGGTGGCTCTCTCTCCCGTCCACTTAATGTCTCCCTCTTCCCTCCTCCTCCGGGACCTCCCTCCCCAGAGCCCACCCTTACCACTGCAGTGGGCAGAGCTGGGATTTGAACAAGGCCGTCCAGAGCTCCCACTCCTAACCACCATGCTCTCCTACCCCTCCAATTTGCCCATTACCTCCTGCAAGGAAGTTGGCTTTTTAATGAGGTTGGGTAGGAGGGGCAACGCTTACCCCAGGAATCAACCCTCTAAGGGTGGGAAATCAGTTGCCAGGGGAGGGTTTTGGGAGCCAGGGTCCTTCCTGGCATGCCCATACATAAGGAGTACGTGGACAGAGCAGGGGCTGAGAGTCTCACCAGGAGGTGGTTGTGCAGAGCGCAGGGTCCAGCACAGATGGCCTGGCCACCAAGGTCTTGTGGAGGATATTGATGACAGGCCGTGCCCTGCATAGAAAACAGACATCAGTCCTTCCTGCCCAGCCCCTGCCAGTCCAGGCCTGGGGCTCAGGCTTGCGTGGACCTGGTGCCAAAGGTGGATGGAGCTGGGGAGCCATGCAGACAGGGCTGGAGGGGAGAAAGGCCCCTATCTACCATCGCCCTGGCTTACCGAAGCAGCACGATGCGGTCTGACAGGCTCCCCACCAGCAGGTCTGGGTAGAAGTTCTCATCCACGTCCATCCGCCCACTCAGTGAGTAGCCAAAGGTGGCCAAGCCGGGCAGTCCCAGCTCCTCCCCCTGGATTACCTGGGGGTAGGGGGAAGCAGTGGGGACAGGCTCAGGGTGAGCTCTGGGGAGTGGGGCCCAGGGGGGATGGGGAGAGGGTGGGTGAGGGGAAGGAGGGAAAGCCCCCTTTGTTCCTGTCCACCCATACCTGCTGCGGCTGTCCCGGGAGCCCCCTGGAGCTGCTATGATAGATGTACACTTTGCCCAAGCCCTCGAACGGGGCTCCCACAGCAATGTCTGGGGAAGAGAGGCAGGAGAGGTCACCCTGAGTCCTGCGGGCCCCATGTCTCCCCGACCTGGAACTCCAGGCCACAGGGTCCAGCAGGAAACAGAACTCACACTGCCAGGCAGCGCTCAGAACATCAGGGAACAGAGCTCTACAGCTCAGGATTAAAACTGGGACCACTGTGAGCCCAGGTGCCTCCTTTTGTATTGTGGGAAAGTAGGTCTAGGAGAGACAAGGCACCTACCTAGACACACAGCAAGTTAATGTCACAGGCACGCCTACACTCCAGATTCCTGAGCACTGGCCTAGTGTTTGTTTTCCCTAACTATGGCACCTTGCATCTCCTCCATCAACCTCCCCTTCAGACACCCAGTTCTTCTAATGACATTTACCAGCAGGGTCACAAAAGGAAGTGTTCCCCGTTGGTGACTCTGCCAGCTAGTTATCAAGCACTGCTCTCATTTAATCCTGACGAGACTGCTGGGGTTAGGTACTGCTGTCCCGTTTTATAGATGAGGAAGCAGACTCAGAAAACCCAAAGCCACACAGCTCATGAGTAGAAAGAGGATATTGAGTCCATGTCTGTCTAACACCAGGGGCTGGAATTTTAATCACACTATCACTTTCCTTATTAAAGTTCCTTAGACCTTTAAAATTCTAACCATTATTTCCACAAATAAACCCCAAATGTTTTATTATCTTAACCTTTACTCAACTCTTTCTAGTTCGCTACTTTTGATCTGATAAGGCCTGGGTAACCGGAAAGCCAAGCTTATTAGAAAAGTATGTAAAGGAAAACTAAGTAGGTCCTGAGTAGAAACCAGATGACTCTTCTATCAGTAAATGCTTGGGCTTTGCTACCTGAACTTTCTAGCACCTACTTTGGCTCTTTAGAGACTCCTCTGCCTTCCTTTTGGTTCTCAGGTATGTTCTGGGAAACCGAGGTCGTCAGAAAAAGTGGTTTCCAGATAAGCCGGGCGCTTTCATGGCAACCAGCCTCTTGCTTACTCCGTCTCTTTGCTTGATACCCCAGGTCTGACTGATCCCCAAGTCCTGCACAGCACTGGATATCGTCTCCACCTGGGGCTCCACTTTGTCCCAGCCTTTCGCATCCCACACTTGATAGAATACATTCTTGGCCTTAACATCCCCAGCCTCACTCTCCCCCATCCATCCCATATTACCCTCCAGAACCATCTTTCAAGGTACCAAGTTATCATATCACATTCCCTGCCCCAAACCTTCTCTGGACACCCACCCCTCCGCCATTACCCAAAGGTAAAGCCCCAGGTCCTCTGCCTGGCTTTCGAAGCACACACCCCATCTCCACACTGCTGCTCCAGCCTCATTCATTTTTGATGTGAACACCCCACGTCCACTAAATTTGGGTAGATCGAGAAATCACGCGATACCCCTTTTGTTCCCCTCCATTGTGCACACTCAGCTCAGCATCTGATGCCCAGTGGTACGTCCACTCCTCCGGGAGGCCCACCGAGCTCGCTGCTGGTGGCTTCCTCTGCACGGCCTCTCCCTATTACTGCTGTGAACTCCCTGGGCCTGGGCCCCATCCCGTCCTCTCTTCGGGCCCTGTCAAGCCTGGTATGGAGCTGGCACTCAGTGGGTGTGCTGGGGCAGGACTGCTGGCTCATACCCTGGAATCCGTCCTGGTTGATGTCACCAATGCTGGCCACGGAGAAACCAAAGGCGGAGCGACTGGGGCCGTGGAGAAGGAGGGAGGGGTGGGCAGGGAAGGAGGTGCCTGCCTGGTTCATGAAGACATAGAGGGCACCCCCTACCTCTTCTTTCCGCTCAAAGTAGTATGGGGCGCCCACCAGGAGGTCCTGCCACCTGCACGGGAGAGAAGGAGGGAGAAATGGGACAACATAACTCTTGTTTAGTGGGCACAACTGCGCCAGGGCGCGTGGCTATGCAAATGGCATCTCTGGCCATGGTTCACGGGAAGGACATGGAAATGCCAACATGACCCGTCTGACAGAGGACACACGTCACGGGGAAGCCAGGGAGCGCGGATCACACCCAAACAACCCACATCCATGAGAACCATACAAGGACAAAAGGAGATGCAGGTGTCATGCAATTGACGTGTAAATACCCAGAATCTCAAGGCTAATTGCAAATCAACATGCAAATCAACAAGCAAATCCCTGTAAAGAGCATGCAAACAAAGGAGCAATCGGGACCTTCCATTTCTCTGCCCTGGTTTGGGCAAGACTGCCCCCCCTTGCTGTTCTCCCTGGCCCCAGAAAACGTCCCTGGATCCTCACCCATCATTGTTCAGGTCTGCCAGGGCAATGGCGCTGCCAAAATAGGCGCCCACCTGCGTGCCCTCCAGCACCTGCCTCCTGCGCAGGTCTCCGCCTGCCTCCTGGCTCAGCAAGAAGACAGCGCCCATATGTCGGTGCCGTGGGGCACCTGTCACGATGGTGATGTCTGTGGGGTGCAGGATGGCGCTGCCCACCTGCACTGTGTATCCTGGGATGGGGGAGAAGGTGGTCAAGCAAGGCCCAGTAAACTTTGTCCCCTTCCACTCTGCCCCCCAGACTTCCCAAATATCTTCTCTTCCTCTCTTCCAAGTTGGGCAAGAAAGTGGATCCTGGACACCCAGCCTCCAGTCCTGCCTGCACACAGGACTATGACTTCCATGAAGGTAGGGACTTTGCATTTTGGGTGCTCAGAACAGCCCTGGCATACAGGTGGTACTCAGCAAGTATGTGCTAGTCAAGCTAAATGCCACTAGTCACACCTGCACCGTGGCCTCGCTCTTCCACCAGGCACCGAAGGTGAGAGGCCAGCATGCTAGGAACTGAGCCCCCTCCTTCCTCCACCACCCCATGAGCCACCACAGCTGGACTCACCAATATAGAGGTTCCCTTGGTCCTCTGGGTCCTTATAACTATATTCGGATAAATCCCAGTCCTTCCGCTGAATCATATAGCTGTTTCCTTTCGGGAGGGAGAGGGGAGGAGTTTAAGTCAGCACTCCCTTCCACCACCACGTCCACGTCCCCCTGCTAACCTCACCCGATAAGGATATAATAACCCCTTTTATGTGTGAGCGCTTTGCCATTGGCAAATCACGTCCGCTTTATCTTAATAATTCTGTGGAGTAGAATGATGATGCCCATTTTGCAGATGAGAAAAGCAAGGCTCAGGGATAGGGAGTAGTTGTTGAGCCAGGGCTGGAATCTGGTCATCCAGGCTCCTGGATTCGAAATGACATTTCCCTCACTCTAGACACCGAGGCCAGACTCCAAGCCATTATCTCCTGGTCCTGGCCCCAAACTCGGGCTGCCTACCTGTTCCCTGTTCCCTGGGGCTGCTGTGGGAGAGTCCCTGCCACCCTGCCAAGGTTCTAAAGGACCAGGGGGTGGGGGAGGACCAGAGGACGGAGGAGAGGCCTCAGCCTCTGGTGAGTCTGGAGCTACAACTACGCCCTGGGCTACCTGTTGGTCAAGAGGAGGAGATTCGGGGCTCCCTCTGCCTGTCGATTCTGCAATTAACAAGGATGCAGTAAGGAGAGGAGGCTCACTGGGGCTACAACCTGTGTGGCGGAGAGAGGCAGAGATGGAGTGGGCTGTGAGCCTCAGACACCTCAGCAGTGCGGCCATAGCTGTTACCAGCTCGGCTCTTAACACAAAGAAATACTCCACAAGCCCCCAAAGATTGCCCTCTATGTATCGATGAGAAAAAAATGCCCCTAGATTACTGATAAGTGGGAAGAGAAAGTAGCAGAACAGCATGTTTAGTGTGATGCTGTGTGTGTGTGTGTGTGTGTGTGTGTGTGTGTGTGTGTGTGTGTGTTACAAAGATATTTATATAGTCTAAGATAAGTCAGAGGCTCGGCAAGACACTCGGTAGTCTGCACGGGGAAACAGGACAAGGGAGGGGGGTGGGAGAGGAGGGGCACTTTCACTCTTTGTTTCACCAAATCCCACTGTCCCAGTTAGTAGTTGTACCAGGAGCATGTTTTATTTTCTTAATAAGGTTTTCAGTGCTTGAAGTGGAGTCAGATGGACTGCATTCCAGTTCAGGTTTCGTCACTTACTGTTAGCAACTTGGGCAACTGACTTCACTTCTCTGAGGCTCAGTGTTCTGTAAAATGGGTGTAGGGACGCTTGCCTCGTAAGAGTAGTTTAAGTTTAATTAACATAATGAGCGCTTGAGGTGCCATGGGGCAAAGAGGTCTCTTCTGCCCTCTGGGAGTGGGCGCTCTCCGCTCCTCCCCCCGTCCCCCGCGGCCCCTACCTTGCCAGTTGTAGGCCCCAGGAGCGCCGAAGTACACGGTATTGTGGGTGAAGCCGCCGCTGGTGCCCAACTGGCACATGCCTGTCGCCAGGTAGTCGGTGTTGCTGTTGCACATCTCATTGTGGTAGGTCTGCCAGTCATCGGTGGGGTCCAGCTCGAGGTCATTGCCCCGCACGTAGCACTTGCCCACCATGCGCCGCTGGTCCTCCGACCCTGACCATAGCACCTGGGTGTAGCGGTGGGCGCAGACCTGGGGACACACACAGCCTGAGACCACGGCAGGGACCGAAGGCCGGCTGTCTCCTTGGCCCTGGGCACCTCTGGCTTTGCTGGAGAGGAGCTGGAAGACGTCTCCCAGCTTTTCTGTCTTCCCACAGTGACGCCTGGAACTACGTCTGCTTCCCAGGATTCGGAAATCTGCTCTGAAGGTTGGGAACACTTTTTGGGAAGGCCAGGAGGTCCTGGGTTTGAGAGTGGCTTACGGATCTTGACAAAAGGAAAAGGGGAAAGGATGAGGGAATGTGGGGTCCGGGCTCTCAGGTCTAAAAGGAGCAGATGAAGGAACTTACTTCTCTGCTCTGCCCTCTTCGTGGATAGGCCATTATTAAAATAATAATAGCAATGATACCATAATAATAGCAGTTAACACCTACTGAGTGCTTACTATACACCGGACAGAAGTCTAAGCTCCTCACGATATTAACTCCAGTATGCCTCCCAACACCACTGTGGAGCAGGGACAATTTCCACCCCACCCCCCATTGTAGACAAGGGGCACAGAGGCACAGAGAACGAAGTCTCTAAGATCTCACATCCAGAGAGATGCAGAAAATCCTCAAACCAAGGCTGCCAGGCTCCTGAGTCTGAGCTCCCAAGCACTAGGCAGCTCCTGCCTCTCTCCTAGCTCCCCCTGCACACTGGAGGGGCTCGACAAACAGTTGTGGGACAAGTCAATCAGATCAGGGTGTTTGTAAAACAGCCAGCAGCCAGGCAAAATCCAGAACTGGGCCTGGGTCTTGTCTGCTTGCTTTCTGTGTCTCCTTCCAGCTGTGAGCTCCACCAGCAGCAGGCCGGACTCACTGCTAAGCTGCTAGTGCTAGCAGAGGCAGGGCACACAGTAGGTGCTCACTGAACATCTGTCGAGTGGGTACCCAGGATCTAGAACTGCCCTAAATGGAATGCTAGACCACGTGCCTTCCATAACACAGTTCTAAAATGGCGTTACAGGGAACTGATGCAAACCCAGAGCTTAAAATGGTGTTCAAAGGTGACAGAAATTGCAACAGAGAGGACTAGGGGGTGGCGATTGATTGGATGGGGGCACACTTTCTGGAGTGATGTAAATATTTCTTTAATGGGTATCAGTTACATAGGTGTTTCGTTGGTCAGACCTCATTAAAACTTAAAATCTGTACATTTCGCTGTCTGTAAATTTCCCATCGAATAAAAAAAAAAAAAAGAATTGCCTATCTGGGATTCAGAAATTGAGACCCCAGGGGCCGACACTGAAGAAGGCAGCCAGGAAGTGACAAGTGACAGCAGGGAGTGGCCCTCAAACCCCAGGGGGTGAGCCGGGGTCAGCAGGGCTGTGCCTCATCCGCCAGCCAGCCTGTCAGGAAGGAGCAGGCCCAGGCCGCACTGCCCCGGGCTCTCTCTGCCCTTTCCTCCTCACAGTTCCCTCAGCTCGTTCCCACGCAGGGTGAGCACCCCGGGAGGGGGGGTGGCGGGGGCAGGGGAAGGAAGTGAGTGGTTCACACAGGACCCAGGCCATGCCAGGCCCTGGAAGCACATCATAAGTGCAAGATCGAGGGGACACTCAGGCCCGTGGAGACTTCCGGCCACTGAAATAGACACCTGCGAGGTCCCAGCTCACTCACCGAAGACCCCTCTCCTGCCCTCTGCTTCCCTCCCCAGCTCCTGGGAAATGAAGGAGAGGGCTGGGGTGCAGGGGAGGGGGGGAGCTGACAGCGCGTGCCCACTTACCAGTACTCTGCCCGCAGGGCCCTGGCTGGCCACCGTCACCCCGAGCCACATGTCCTCAATAATGTGACGGTCAGGGTCACCTGTGGGCATGGGAGGGGTCATGAGCCGGGGCACTCATCCTCCCCATGCTCGGAACCTCCAGAGGATAGGGTTGGTCTTCCTGGCCCTCCACTCCTGCAGGCCACCCTCCCTATGCCCTTCCCCAGCCTGCCATGAATCTCAGCTCCGCCGATCCCACGTGGTCCCACTTTCCTCTAGCACCCCCTCCTCCCAGCTGGACAAGAAGGGACTGGAAATTGCCCAGGTGAGCCTGATCACTGCTCCAGGTCACCCTCTGTGCTACCCCCTCCACCAGACTCCTGACCCAGGGCTGATCCCCAGTGCCTCGCCCTCACTTTTCTCCGAGATGTCCATCCGCTCACAGTCATCCTTGTGGGCAGTGAGTGGGCACAGGTACACAGCACCAGTCCGGTTGGTGTAGCCATCAGGCATGGTGAGGTCCTGGGGGGCACCAGCCAGGAGCCTGCGGGGAAGGGGTTCGGGATGCAATGAGGTTGAGCACATGAGCTCAACCTGGGTAGGAGGGGCATTTGAGGGGACCAGGCTCAGACTCCCCAAAGCCTGCTTCGAACAACTTTCTGTTCAACACGTTTACTGAGCACCTGCTGTGTCCCCAGTGCCAAGCTGTGTGCCAGGCTCTGGGGTCAGGAGATGAACGGATCCTGGCCCCCGTCCTCTGGGAGTGGCCAATACAGGAGGGGCGGGCAAGAAAACAGACGTCTGCAGTAAGTGCCTCCAGGGAGGAAAGCAGGGCACAAACCTGCCCAGATGTGGTGTGGGGAGTAGTCCGGGAGAAGGGGGTCCTCACAGAAGGGGGAACCCGGGCTGAGTCTGAGGATGATGACCAGGGCTCACCAGGAGAAAGGGAGGAAGGGCACTGTAGGCAAAGGTATGATCTGCAGGAGGGCCAGGAAGCGTGAGCAAGCAGGGTGACTCAGGATCCCCTCGGCCCTAAGTACGGTGGGAGCTGGGAACACGAGTGGAGGGGTTGTCGGGGGGAGAGACACACAGGAGGGCAGCGTGGGAAGGGAGTTTTAAGCAAGGGAGTAACGTGATCAGATCTGGGTTTGGGAAGGGATGCTTTGGTCTCTGAGGTGAAGGTAGACGGGAAGAGAGAATGACTGGGGGAATCCTGGCATGGCCTTCAACTTCCAGGGGGCCTGGGGGAGATGATGCTGGAGGCCTGGGTCCTTCCTCTCTAAATTATATGAGGACTCGGGTCTAGCGGCTAGCACTGAAGAATAGGAGCAGGAGGTGACACTGGACGCAGAGAGTGTCCCCCACAGCGGAGCCAGGTGAGCTGGGGTCAGCAGGGCCCTTAAGTGACCTGGGTGATGCTACTCTTCCCCTCGCAGAACACCACCACCACCTTGAGACAGGCATACAAGGTATGGGGGGGGCTGGGCACCGGACACTTTGGACAATGGGGCCACAGGGCTGAGTTCTTGGCAGGTGGGCCCGAGAGTGGGGATCGCCCCCAGCCTGCCCAGAACCCATCTTTGGGGACATTGACTGCAAGTCCCTACAAGGGTGCTTAGAGCCCTGGCCACCCACCCCATCCCAGACAGGCGGCTAGAGGGGAGGAAGGCAGGTCAGCCTGGGCGCAGTATCTCTGGAGATGGTCCTCGGCCCACCAGCATCAGAAATCCCTGGCCTATTTGTTAAAAACCGGCAAACTCCTCAGCCTGCCACAGACCATCTAAATTGAATCTGGGGGTGGACCCCTGGAACCTGCCTAATTAACAAGTGCCCCAAATACCGTGCATGTTGGTTTGAGAAGACAGCTCAACCACCCTTTGCTCCCCAGGCATCATCTCTCCCTGAAGCCCCTGGACGTTCTGCCCGGACTGCTTCCCGGATCCTGATGGACGCGGCCTTCTGGGTGGCAGGTACCTCCTAGGTACCCCTCCATCTGGCCCCAGCAACACTATCACCCTGAGGCTCCCAGCTCAGAACCCGGGCCCTGGGCTGCCCGCCAGAGTCTGGAGGTACACAGCAACGCCCTGCCTGAAGCTCCCGCCCGGGACCTGTGAGTGAGGGCCCCCGGAGAGAGAGCAGGGCAGGGCCTGGGCATGCCTGGACCTGGGGTGCCTCCGCCCACTGGCTGTCAGGAATGCACCGCCTGGGGGTGCTGGGAAGGGGGCGGGACTTCTGCCTGCGCCTCACATCTCACATCTCTGGCTCCGACCTGGAGCTGGGAAGCGTCCCTGGGGGCAGGGGTGCAGCTTCTCCAAGCAGAGCAGTGCTAGGAGCTGCCGGCAAGGCGGGCAGGGCGCCAGGGTGGCAGCCAGGCCCGGTTAGTCACCCTCTGTCTGGCCTGGAGAGGGTGCCTGGTGAGCCCGCTGCCTGACCACCCATGGACCTCTGCCCCCCGCACGACTGCCAGGTGAGGGAGCGAAGCAAAAGCCCATGGGAAAGGAACCGAAGAGCCTGGTTCTCGGGTTTGTTCTGCCTCGTGAGGGCAATTTCTTTTCCCTCTCTGAGCTGTGAGTGCCTCATCAGTGAAATGGGGACAGCAGATGTCCCACCAAACTCAAGGGTTGTTGAGGGGAACAAATGGGTTCATTCTTCAAAAGGGCTGACTATGAAGTCATGGACGTGAGCACTCGGTCTGACTTCTGGCGGCATCAGGGACTGGCCTTCGCTCACCCCCAGGTGTTCCTCCAAGCACCCGGGAATTTTTGCCCCACCTGGTTAGGGAGTCTGGAACAGAGGGCAAAGAGCAGGCTAGTTGTTTAGAGGGAGCCGAAGATGGGACCTGGGAGTCCTTCCATGGCGGTGGAATCCCTGGGGTGGGGGTGGGGCACCAGCAGAGTCATGCTGGCGCGGTTGCCCAGATTTGGCTGGAGGCAGAGGCTCAGGGTTGGCTACGGTGAACTTGAAGGGGTAGCTCCAGGCCTCAGGGGACGAGGCGTCCCTGGGCAGCCCAGGCTGCGTTCCAGGGTGTGACATGCAGTGGAAGTGTTGCTGTACCCCAGCTGCAGCCCTGACCAAGTTGTGGGGGCATGAGGTGGCTGGGGAGCAGGGTGGCCATGACCTCCCAGCTTTGCTCATCTCAGAGGGAGTGGGCTAAGGGACCCCTCCTCTCAGCCTCCGGGGGTACCGAGCAGGCAAAGCCGGGCATGGGTGGCATTTGGGATTGCAATCAATCCCTTTACCACCTATACCCACTCAGCCCTCACCCTGCCCTAGCCTTGTGCCCACTGATGGGCGGTGGGGCAGGGCGGGTGCCCTAATTCCAGCCCCACAACCCAGGCTCCTCCCTCCCCAGAGAGTCCACAGGGAGCCCCCCTCCAACCCCCCCTGGGGTATTTTTAGCTCCTACTTGGCCTGCTCAGAGGCCCTTTAAGGCCCTCTGGCTCCCATCCCGGGATCCAATGGGTCTCCAGCCAGAGGACTGGGAGTTGGATGGGGGAAGGCATGTGCAGAGGGTCAGGTCCAGCTCCCTCAAGCCACAGCCAGGTGTGGGAGAGGCCTTCCTGGCACAGAAATGAAATGTAAAATAACCATGCAAATGAGCATCTCTGCTGCCTGCTGTTGGGGCTGGTCCAGGTCAGTGAGTCCAAAAGCTGACCCCTCCCAGACCACCAGTGAGTCCAACCTCCTGGCAGCAGTCAGAGGGAGGCTAGCAGGATGCTTTGCCCAGTTCTTGCAGCACAGAAGAAAGGAGATCTGACTTTCCCTCTCCTGGAGCCGGCCTGGGTCCCTCCGGGAGCTAGGGGGATGGATGAAATGACCTCTCAAGGGCTTTCCAACAGCTCCTCGGCCTCATCTTTGGCTCCAGCCAGACAGCCCCTCCTGGCCTCTGGGGAGCCCATGAACTCCACGTTCCATAAAAGCACTTCCTCACCCCCGTTCCATCGCTCTTCCTGGGGAGGGGGGGGGGCGCTCAAAGCTAATGTAACAGCCAAGCCGAAAACAGCAGAATCAGAGGAGGCTGGGGAATGGGGCCCAGGAGCATTCAAGGCACCAGGTTGGCTCACCCCGAAGAGAAGAAGGCTCCCTGGGGGGCACTGGGGTGGGGTGATGCTCAGATATACCGCCTGTAAGATTCAGGGAGGCGCCTGGGAAGCTTCCAGTTAACCTGGAGGGTAACAGGGGCCAGCACTCAGACCACAGGCCCCCATGCCTCACTCCTCAGGGTTCCCTGCCACTTCAGGCTGGGAGGCCGGTGGCGCCGGGCGCTGCTTCAGCTCTGAGACCAGGGGTGCGGGAGGGGCAGCTCTCAGATGCTGGATCCCAGCTCTGTGCCCATCCTGCTGCTCGAATTAGCCATCTCCCCAGAGGCTCCCGCTCCCATGGCAGCGGACTCGCAGGCCTCTCCATCCTCCCCCTACGTCGCCCTGACGCTGCCCACCCAGCCCCCTCTCCCCTCTGGTGACTCAGCTCTAGAACCAGAGCAACAGGCTGGAGGAAGCAAGAGAATGAGAGAGGACTGGAGAAAGAGGCCTTGGCCCCAAACAAGGCTGTTTTTCTCACTTCTTCTCCCTCTTGCTGACTCCTTAGTATCTTTTCCATATTTGATCCCTTGGGGTGTTCTCCGTATCATCTACCCTCCATCCCTTGTGCTGCAACAGACATCTTCTTCCTCCTTTGTTCAGCTCTGGCCAACCCCCTTCCACTTCTTTTTCTACAAGATCAGGCTTCCCCTGCCTCCTGCCCAATTTCAAGCTCCTTGGCCTGGGCTGGTCACTGGAGAGAGCCAGAGGAACGGGGCGCTCCGTGTGCAGGCCTTCTGCCCGCAGCCACAGCTGTTCTGCCCATTTCCTCTGGCACGAGAAAGAGGCTGCCAGGTGCCTGCCCCTGCCCAGGGAAACATATTTTAGGAGAGAACGGAAGGTAAGCCCCGCTCCTACCTACCTCAGATATGACCTCATCGGCCAGGAGCCACATCCACCCCCACCCCAGGCTCCGCAGACACCCTCAATTCCACACAAGGGCAAAGGGGAGAGAGAGAGCCCCAGAGGTATCTTCCATAGCCCACAAGGTCAGGCCAGACCAGGACAACTGGATTCCCAGGAGGGAGCGACAGGGCAGGTGCTGAGGGCTGGGGGTCAGGGACCAGCTCCCAGAGGAATAGTCTCTGCTTCCCCAGGGCTTGTCACACATCTCACCCAGAAGCCCAAAGCACCTTGGTCCTTGGCCCTGCTCCTCACCCCTCACTTCTGGTGACTGGGAAGTCGGGGCCTGGGTTGGGGTGAACTCTGATGTTGTGGGAGTTCCCTAACTCTGGTCCAGAGATAAAGACAATGGGGAACGAAGAGGGCCCCCACCTGGGTTTTTAACCATTTCTAGAATAAGTCCTTCTTTGAGAATAGGACGAACGCCACGCTCTTCCCCTCCCCGTGCCCCCAGACGCATGATTTTCATGTATTTGCAGGAGCCCCCCGCATCTCCTGCAGACCTTCTAGGAACCCCAGGCTAAGAGTTTGTTCAGGATCAGGAAACCTCTCCTCTTTTCCAAAAGGGCTTGTAGGCTAACAGAAAATAAGACCTGACTTGTTGGTTCCCCTAAGCTGTGCACTCAGGCAGCTGTTCACATCTGGCTACACAGCTGGCCCAGCTGGCCCTCCCAAAGGGCCAAGGGGCAGAATTCAGTGAGAGGAGGAGATGAGCCAAGAGAGAGAACCACCCCTCGGGAAAGAGAGGATACCTGAGAGAATGGCCCAGAACTCTATCTAGAACTACCTGCCTCTCCACGGTTCATGAGTTTTAGAACCTTCTAGGCTCTTAGCAGGCGTAATGCTATCTCTAGCCGCCCAGGAAGAAAAGTAGAGCCCCTCTGCTCAGCCACCTTGGGTGAGGCCCATGGGTAATACTGGCCTGGCTTTGGCACAAGAGCCCTAAACTTCTCCCCCGAGATGCAGGCACGTGCAGAGCGGCTTACACACACTGGAGCCCCACTGGCAGCTCATGAAGAAGGCATGTTGTCCCCCCCCCCACCCTCCTGCCCCGTGGAGACATTAAGACTCAGATATTAGTGACAGATCCAAGACTGGAAACTGGCAGGGGGACTCTGGCGCCTCTTCTCCCTCCCCAGTGCCGGGTTGCCTCTTAGAGGCCAACAGAGGCAGGAAGGAGAATATAGATCCAGGTCCAACCCCTCTTTGCAGAAAAGTGGCCCAGAGAAGGGAAATATCTTGCTCAAGGTCACATAGCGGGTAGGGGGGTGGGGGGTGGGGGGTGGGGTTTACAGAGTCCATTATCTACTCCAGCTTTTCATTATTTACTCTCGCTTTCCTGATCTTTTTACACTGCGTTCCCTCATGTCATGCAGATTCAGTATTGAAAGTCTAAAAAATCTGGGGCACCCGGCTGGCTCAGTCAGTTAAGCGTCTGCCTTTGGCTCAGGTCATGATCCTGGGGTCCTGGGATCGAGCCCCATGCCAGGCTCCCTGCTCAGCGGGGAATCTGCTTCTCCCTCTGCCCCTCCCCCTGCTCGTGCGCACTTGTTTTTTCTCTCTCTCTCAAATAAGTAAATAAAATCTTCGGAAAAAAAAGAAATTCTAAAAATCTTTTTTCTGGGCTGGGGCAGAAAGAGCACCAATATAAAAACTTGCGCTGATGGTCACTTTTAGGGTCTCCGAAGGATGAAGGGCTGGCCGAGGGCAGCCCACACTTGTGGGCACTGAGCTGGGAAGGGTGTGGTGGCTTTAGCCTCTGCAGAACGTAGACAGAGGCCGAGTAGGTAGGTAGATTGCACAGGGGCTGGGCCAGCAGGGCAGAGGCCAAGGCTGGGGCAGAGTTTGAACTTTGGACATTCCAAGGTTCCTCAAGTTTCTGCAGGCCCCAGCCAGAGCTGGGAAAGGTTTCAATACACCCTGTATCAGACCACATCCTCTTGCTCAGCAGAGTTAGACACCAGGTAGGGGTAGATGTCTGGTAGGTCCCCTGACCCAAAGAGGTAGGTGGGACCTGTCTGACCTGTCCTAACTCCTTCCCTCCTGGGATAGCCTCCCCTCCCCCAGCTGCCAACCTGAGCACCGGAGCCCAGGGCAGAAAAGCTTCTGAAACCTAGACTTGCCCCTCTAGGCAGGAGTATGTCGGTGGCAGCGGGGGGTGGGGGGGGTGACATGGACAGCTGGATGCAATCTCCTTTGCTCCTCTCCCCTGTGGGTAGCTCTTCCCCTCCTTCTCCTTACAGCTGTCGGGGAAGGGGAACAGAAGAGAAAAACACCATTTCACTCTTCAAACCAAAACAAACACACTCAGGGTTGAAGATTCAGCATGAATCTGTGGAATGCAGGGAAGATGTCTGGTGGCAGGGCGTCCCTGCTGGGGGTGAGGTGGGGGGCAGGAGACCAAGGAGGAGTTGGGACAGCTCCCTCTACTTCCCCATCCTCAAGGGGTCAGAGGGAGCTCCTGGACAGTTCCAAATGGCTAGACTCATGCATCACCTCACCCTGCAACAGCCAAGCACCAAGCAGCAGCGAAGGCCCTCCAGTCTGGCTCTGCAGAGGGTGTGGCTGGCAGGGCCGGCTGACTAAACACGAGGTGCAAAGGCCCGGGTGCGCTTAAATACATATGCCCACAGGTTCTTCCCAGGAAATCGGGAAGAGGGATTCACTGGGTGTTCACCTTGCAGTTTTTCCCAGGTCCCAGCCCTGGAGAGAAGTATTCGTACATTCGTTAAGGTCGACAGAGTGGGAGGAGGCTCAGGAAACGGGGATCCCACTTCTACTTTCAAGAGAGGTTTAAAGCGCTGAGGGGCTGAGTTTAGACAGGCTCTGACCGGGTCAGCACTTGCCAGTGATTGCTGACCCCATCCCACACCCAATTCCTCCACTTCCCGCCAGACCTGGGCAGGGCAGGGCTGCCCACGTACCCCCCGCCCCCTTAATTCCCGTTCACTACAGCCCGCCGCCCGCGGGCCTGGAAGCCAGGCTGCGACTCGGCTCTGGATGGACCCGCAACCTGCACACACACTCTCCCCCCCACCCCCCACCCCCGCCGGCCTCACTTACAGGTAGCGCTGCTGCCGCTCCGTCTGCCGGTGGAGGGCGACCGAGTAGCCGAAGAGGCTGCCCGGGTTCCTGGCCTCCTTCACCACCAGGAATCGGGTGTCCAGGTTGAAGGCGGAGGCGACGCTGCCGCCGGCGGCTACCATCAAGGCGAGCGCGCAGAGCATCGGGCGCGGGACGCAGGCGGCGCGGCGGGGGCCGGGGCCCATGGCTGCGGGGGCGGGGGCCGGGGCGAGAGCGCGTGAGGGCGTGGAGCCTGGAGTGAGGACCGCTTCACCTGCTCCCCGCGCCACCGGAGAACACTGGGGCGGGCTGCGTCGCTGAGCCCGGCAGCGCTGAGAAGTTTCTGGCCCCCAGCTCCGGTCAGTTTCACGTCCGCTCAGGGTCTGCGCTCTCAGATTGAATCTCTCCGAGGTTCGCGGGTCTACTCTCCCGCCCGCCCGGCCGGCGGGTCACCGCACCCCGCCCCGGGCACCCTGCCCCCAGCTCGTCCCGGCCGCGCCCCCTCGGCCGCACTGTAGCCTTCGATCCCGGCTCGGCGGCGGATCTGGGAACGCAGAGCCGTCGACCGCAAGGAAGACCGGAGGGAGCGGTCCCCTCCGCGCGCGCCCCGCCTCCCCACGCCCAAGCCCGCACCTCCCCACCTTGCGCGCCCAGCCCGGGCTCCGCTTTCCTTCCGGGGAAAGAGAAAAGGTCTCGGCTCTGCCACCGCCTCTTAAAGGGGCAGCACGGCCCCTCCCTCCTCATCCTCCCTAACCAGGCTCCGCCCTCTCCCCCAAACACCTGCCGGGAGCCCCCAAAAGCTTGGATTTCCCCTCTCCGCCCCTTGCTTCTCCCAGGAAGCGTCACCTCCCGAGCAAGATGGATTGGACGGGCGGGGCCGGGGGTGGGATTAGTCCGGCTGCTTTGCTCCGGCTGCTACTGCGGCTGGAAAGGCCGTTGCAGGCGCGGCCACCTCTGCGGGCCCGCTGGAGAGCCCCGGCGGTGGCGCATCTGGGAAGAGGCGTCCGCGCGCCTCTGGGTGGAATGCCGGCATCGCCTCCGCTGCGCTGGGAGTCCCTGAGAGGCGGTTGGCGGTCTCTGGGCGTTCTTCCTCGCACCCAGGCCCTTCGCTGTCCTTGTCGAGATGTGTTTCTCTTGCCCACCCGCCCCCACCCACCCTGATCCGGGCTGGATATGGTCCCTCAGTAAAGCCAGACAGATATTTATTTATTCAGTGGTACTAACCAAGCATTGCTAATTTTGATAAGCGACAAGACAGCGCTTCCCCCTAAGGGCTCCGCCTTCTGGTATCCCTTATAAACCCTTCGGAGTGGAAATGAGTCCCTTCTCCTTAGAATGCACTGTGTGGCCAGGGAGCTGGGCCCACACTGTACCCATATCTCATACACTCCTGCCTTCAGGGCCCAGCCCCACAGATTCCCAAAAGTCTTCTCCTCCTTCTACCCAGGCTCAGCCTGAGTGTTTGGAGACTGGGCGGGGACGCCAGCCTCCATAGGTGTGTAGTGGGTGGCGCCAGGTGGAGGTAAGTGGGCGGGGCCCAAAGGTCCCGTCATCCTCAGAAGAACCTAACTGAAAGGGAACTTCAAGAGGTCACTATGTACTTTCTTGAATCGAACTCGGATTTCTCATAGTGCAGCACAAAGACCCACTTCCCCTGAATATTCTTTATTTCAGGCTGAAGGAATTTTTTTCTTTTGGCCCAGAAATTCAGCCTTCAGCCCTCACTCTTGCAGTTTGATTTAGAGTCCCTGTCTCTGAAAGTTTATAATAATAAAAAACAACTATGTAGAAAGTGCTCCCCCCCCAAAAAAAAAGTGCTCATGCAGCGGGAACTATGCTAAGTGCTTTAAAAGATTATTAGATTAAATCTGCACAACAATCTTTGAGGGTTATCTGCTTTAAGACGAGAAACCTGAGGTTCAGAGAGGTTAAGCAACTTGGTGAAGACCACACAGCTTAGATTTTAGTCCTGTATTATCTGACCTCGGAGTCCTTCTTGACCTCTTACGCAAATCATTGACATTTGTACGATACTCAGGGCGGGTCTAGGCTTGGGGGGGGCCTGAAGTTTGTACAATTTGACACCCTCCCTAAGGAAAGGAAGAAAGAGTCAGAGTACAAAATTAGATTGAGAGCCTGGAAGGGGACTTGAACATTATAGTTAATGAATCATTTCACGTGCAGACTCTTATTTCATCCTCCTGTCCTCCCTGTGAGGTTAGGATTATCAGCCTCATTTGACTTAGGAGGAAACCTGGATGTCCAAGGTCTGACAGCTTGCAGAGGGCAGAGCTAGGACTGGAAGCTACTCACCACAGCTGCATCTGTAAGTGACGAGTCCCAGGCAGATGTTGGTCAGACAGCCAGATGCATCTGAACAAAAGCAACTGCAATAACAGCATTCTCTGTGGTGTTCATCCCTGTCTGCCCTTAGGATAGCATTTGTTCCCAAGCTGGGACTCCCAGAGCCACCCAGCCCCTCCCCGTGGGTCTGCCTTGTGGCCCATGGCCTGCAGTGTTAGGAGACATCTGGGGGCAAGGAACAGAAAGCTGACCTGTATGGAAGTTGACCAGTTACCCTGTTCTCCTTTGGGCTGGTTGCTGGGTCCTCCACCTTATTCCTGGAGAAGAGGAGACAGCTGGGGCCAGGAGGGCAGGGGCCAGGGTGGATGCTCTGTGTGGGCAAGGAGTCCCACCTGAAACAGCTTTGAGAATCCTGTGATGGCAGATGGGCTCTATGCCAGGCATTATCTCTTTGGCCATCCCAAACAGGAATGACCAGTATGTCCGATCCCAGGGCTGGGAGCCGGAAAAGGATGAGGGATGGTTTTTCCACTCCAGGGGAGTATCCTGAGGGAATGTGGGAGTGGGAGCAGGGTGTCTGAGAGCGGCGGAGGGCTCGAGTGAAGGAATGTGGGGGAGTGTCAGAGAGATCTGGGGGAGACGGCATGGAGATGGAAGGAGACGTGGGCACTGGAAGGGTCTCTGAGCTGGAGAGATGCAGAAAGAGAAACTTCAAGTTCATGATGATGGTCTGAAGTCCCCTGGTTCCAGTGACATATCATCCACAGCCTGATCTCATCCCTCAGTTGACTTTGTCATATCAACTCTTCTCCGTGGAGAAGGGCCCCACCTGGAAAAGTAGAGAGAGAGAAACAAGGGCACATGAATAACACATGTGAAAAGGAATCAGAGTCCCTTTTTTTTTGATGTTTGACAGCTGACAGCTTGTAAGCCCCACCTCTCCCCCTTTGCCCCACAGCTGGACAAGCTGATAACAAAGCCTGGGGGCCATGTTCCCTTCTTTGGTGGCCATGGGGGATTTGAACCTCTTTCCCGCACAAATGCTCACCTTGATCTCAGTCCCTAACCACAATAAGGCCATCTCCTCTCCTTGCTTTCTCAGGCCATTTCAGACCTTGCTCAACAGGCCAGCCCTGCTCTCCCCAGAGACCTCAATTATGTAAATAATAAACTTTTTAATACCCTCTTGGCCTGTGTGTGGCATCATCAGTCTTGACATCAAGCAAAATCTTGGGTGGGGTCTGTCTGCTTCTGCGAGGGACGGTTGAAAACAAGTCAACTACGGGTTCTGCTGTGGAGGCAGGGAGGCTTCTTGGAGGAGGAATATATGGATAAGGGAGAAGGGAAGGACTAGCAGGACGGAGCCTCGGGAGAGAAGAAAGCAGAAGAGTTACTGGGGCCTGGTTTGGGGTGAAGTTTTCTCAGTCACCACGAGACAACGTCAAGATTCTATAAAGGTGCCTTGGTTTATTCAGCACTCGCTAGGTTTGCATTAGCCTTCCTCTGGGGGACCCCCCCCTCCATCTCCCTCTCTCAGAGCCCCGGAGCACACTGCTTGCTCACTCACTCCTCACAGGAAGGTCGGAGTGCAGACAGGTTGTGCATGGGCAGCTGGAGGAGAGAGAGATGGAGCAGAATTGAGGTGCCTTGTGTGTTGAGTGCGGGCTCTCTTCAGCCCTCTCACGTTGGGCAAGTTACTTTACTCCCCCAAGCCTCGATTTCCCCATCTGTGCAATGAAAGGGCTGGAGGAGATGTCTCCTTATTTCCCAGCCGGCATCTTGTGTATCCCAAGGCTCCTAAGATTTGTTGAACTAAGTGGACCAAAGCTTTGCTATTGAATTAAGACTCAGGTCTCTATCTCTGATCTGAGTTGAAAATGCAAATTACTGAGGAGGGAGGGAGGAGCAATGAAGCATGAATGGGTTTATCAGATTTCCTTTCTCCTGTGACCTAGATACGTTCAGGCAGGCGCCCCGTCCTTGGCTCAGAATCTGTCAGCTTCCAACATTCACTGACACCCTACTAGGTACCGGCCCAGAGCTGAGAACCCTCAGGGGTGTCAAAGATGAAGCAGGGCATCTTTGGGGTTGGCCGAGCTTTCATCCTGACCCCACATTCGGAGAGCTCTCAAATGTAAACAACCTAAACCTGCACCACATTGCATTTTAGGGCTAGTGCTTGTGGGGCAATGGTGTAGGGGGGGGACGGTGGGGGTGACCTGCAGTCACTCTCGAATCTTCCAGCCCATCCAATGAATTCTAGTCTGGGTTTGCAGTGTGATTATAGATACCAGACTCACAGGTTTGTGGGAAAATAGCAGAACTGGGGCCAAGAAGTCGCTCACGACATGGTACTTGTGCTCACTGTTGACAACACCCGAGTTTCCAGCAGCCATGACAGTCCCTCAGACACAGGAGGTCTCCAACCACTGCATGTCCAGCTGAATTCAATTGGCCACATACACTTCATGGCCCTAAAACAGAGAACCCAGGAGAGGTGAGTGGGAGGCCAACTCTGTCTCATAAATAGCCTCTTGCCACTGTCCCCTCCCCAAGCCTAGATCCTGTTGGGACAAATGTCTTGGCTCAGTGGGTTGAAAAGGAAAGTCGGAGTTCTGAGGCATGAATCGCTGTGCCCACTGACTCACTTCCTCCTCCCCACCCACTCCGGACCCAGCTGGTCCCTGAGTAACAGGTTGGAGCCTCCTCCCTGGCCTTGCTCCTCCTCCCAGCACCCCACCCCCCTGGGGCCTGACTGTGGACCTCACCCCTGTGTGAACCACTACAGTGGGGCAGTGAAGCCAGCTACCCCTGATGTGCAATCTGCCTGCAGTGAGCTAAGGAGCAAACTACAGGGCAGCAGGGGTGGGGAGGAGGGGTGCGGCAGGGGGAGGGCACAAGCCCTGCTCTCAGCGCCGCGCCCCCCAGTCTGATGTGCGAGGCAGGGCACCCTGGAGTTTGATCTGGGAGGTAGTAGAAATTCCGTTCTTCATTAAGGGCCCTTTCCTTTCCTGCCAGGATCACAGAAATTCTCACCATTAGGCAACCTTTCTGTGGCCTAAGGCCTTGTCTCCCGAAGGTTCCTATTAAAAGGCGGGGCGCTGTACCTGGTGGGGTAGCACGTGGGCTCCCTGGCAGGGACGGGGCAGGATGTTACAGCATTGCTCACAGAAACCGGGCCCTGGGGGATAAATGAATCAGGCAGCATGAAGGTAGGAGGAGGGAGGGAAAAAGCCAGAGCTGGGACAAAGAATGATTTCATGGGGGTGGGAGGGGCGGGCAGGGGTTCCAGACAGGCCCCTGGCACTGCCCTCCCTGGTTAACTGTTAGCATGATGGGATAATGAGGGAGGGATTTCACTTTCCTGCAGAACAGTGCCCAGAGTCCTGGCCTTTTCCCTCTGGAGGTGCCCTTTGCCACCTTGTCCTGGGCTCCTCTGAAGAGTCGCTTGAGGGATGACAAGGCCACTCCCTCAGTGGCAGAACTGCTCTGGGCAGCCCTCCCAACAATAGCTGGGAGGCTCGACTGCGGAGCCAGACGGAACCCAGTGGTATGGCATGGGGGAGGACAAGCCGGCGCACAGAAGGGCCCGGGCCTAGTGACGTGCCGTGGGCTGGGCAGCGGGGCAGTGATCACAAGCACAGAGGCTGGAAGGGACATGCTCAGCAAAGGCTTCAGCTTGCTGGCCTTGGAACTGAAGGGAACGGATGGGTTCCCACCTGACCATGAGCTGAGAGCCTTTGTGGATTCGAAAGACCCATCTGGGGCTGATGCAGGGAGGGACTGAGAAAGCATGAGGCCCTGCCCTATTGCAGAGATAGACATAGACGCCTATTGGGTGAGCTGGTGGCTGGTGGGTGCAGGGGACAGACGCGGGGATAGGTCAGTGGCAGGGATGGCTCATGCGTCTGCGGGACCTCTAGGGCCTCCTAGGTGGAGGTGCAAGTCTGCCCGGCCATCTGCCAGAGGCCCCAGGACAGGGGTGGAGAGAGATAAGGAGGCCAGAGCCCAGGATGGACCCCAAAGTGGTGCATCCAAACCTACCAGCAGAGGGAAGTTCTTAGGGGCCTTTCCCCAGAAGCATTAGCCTCAGCCTGGATGTCAACCGGGCCATGGCAGCCTGGCTCCTTGCAGTCAGGCTGGGGCCACAGCAAGCTACCCTGAGATGGTCCCCGGGGCCCCAACTGCCACAGGCCATGCTCCACCTGCACCCGGGACTCCAGGTCCCCCAGCTCTGTCCTTTCTTCCATCTAGCTCTCTTATTGTTCTTGCTCTCTTGGTGACTTCGGTTACAACCCCAAAGGCCCCCACTTCATTCATTCCATGTCTGCCCTACTCTCTGCTCCCACAGACAGCCTTAGGGTTCAGTACACTGTATCCCTACACTCGCCAGGCAGTGGGATCCGCTACCCTAATGCATATCAGCCTCTAACTCACTTTTGGTCACCTCTGAGCCTCAATTTCTTTGCAAAGAGGTGATGATCATGCCCAACCCTGGGACAGCTAGGAGATTGACTGAGATCATACCTGGGGAGCACCTGGCATGGGACCACACACTGTGCCCTTCCCCTCTCTTCCCTTAGACAATCATTATCTGGCTGCAGAGGCCCTCCTACCCTGACCCTATTCAAAACCAACCTTGGGGTGCCTGGGTGGCTCGGTCAGTTAAGCATCTGCTTTTGGCTCAAGTCCTGGGATCAAGCCCCAAGTTGGGCTCCCTGCTCAGCGGGGATTCTGCTTCTCTTTCTGCTCCCCACCCAGCTCATGCTCGTGTGCTCTCTCTGTCTCTCAAATAAATAAACAAAATCTTAAAAACAAAAAACGACCTTGGACAACTTACAGAACCAAGCCTAAAAAACTCAGCTGCGCAGCTCAGCCTGAGTCTTCAGGTCCTCCATGACCGCCTGCTTACCTTTGGTCCTCGCACTTCACGCTCCCATCCTTTCCCCATGGCCCCAGCCTGGGGGGGCGGGGGGGATCTTCATCTCCAAATCCTGCTCACCCCTTTCTCAAGAAAAGGGTGTGCCTAGGGTGTTCCTTCCACCTGCAAGCAACATCCCAACATCTTCCTGCCCATTGACAGCTCCCCTTCCATCAAAGCCAATTGAGAATTGAGGTCCACCGTCTTTCTGGCTCCCCGGGCCTCCACAGATGCTTTCTGCTCCAGGATAACCCTGTTTTTCCCTCAGATAGAGCGCTTGTCACGTTGGGCCATATGTCACTTATTAGCTTGGGCAAAGTCGCTTAAGCTCTCTGTGACTCAGTCTCTCCATCTGCACACTGGAGTTAAGAGCACGCTAACCACAGAGTCAGGGTGGAGAGTAAATGAGAATTGCACAGTGCCTGCCACATAGTAAATAGGTCAATAAATGTTATTTTTTATTGAGATGGTGGTGGGGGTGACAGTAGTTGTCTATCTCCCAACAGTCCTGACTCCCAGGAAAAGCAAGCTGAGACCCTCTCTCTCTCACCACCCTGCCAATAGCTACTACTACAGTGCTCTGCTTGGGTTGGAAGTCAATGATATGCATCATTGAATCTTCTCTGGTCCATCAAACAACTCATCGTGCTCCTTGTGGGTTCCCTTTGACTCCATTCATTTGGGGCATGGACATCTCTATGTCCAGGAAGTGGAACCCTAAGAGCTAGCAGGGGTATCAGCACCTGGGGAACCCCATCTCAACACCCCAGGATCACAGAGGAGCCTGGTTCGCCTTCCCCAGGGCTCAGAGTGGGACTCCAACACAGGGGTGGGGAGACAGTGGAGAGTGGGCATCGTAGAAGACTTCCTGGAGGAGGAAAGTGGGGAGAACTGGCCTGAGAAAAGGGATAGCCGTTTTTATTGGGTGTCTCACTGGGCCAAGCCCTTCATGTAGATTACGACCTTTATTCTTCATGACAAGCCTGTGGGGTCAGTCCTATTATCTCCCTTTCCAGAAGAAAACAAAGGCCCAGACTGGCAAAGTGGCATGCTCAAAGTCACAGCACTGGTGAGGGGAGCAGGATTCTAATCCGGATCTGGGGGCTCTGAGGGGAGGGCCCAGCGGAGAGGCAGCCCAAACAGGGAATGGTGGGAGGATTCCAGGCTCGGGCCAGCTGCCCACGCATCCAGGGAGGCGGTGGGCGGGGCGGAAACAGCCACCAGAAGCCAGGGGCACGCGGCAAACAAGGGTGCCAGGAAGTCAACCGGACCCGGGGTCCTTCCTCCCGGCCCGCCCTGTGCCCCTGGCCAACTGCCGCCTCCCATTCCCGGTGCTCTCTGCAAGAGAACAGAGAAAGCTGGGCTGGAGCCCAGGGATGGCCAGGAGGGTCTTGAAGCCCAGGAGGAGCCCTACAAGACCTAAGCCCCCACTGTCCCAGGAGGAGAGACAGAGCGGGATTCTAGGGGTCTTGTCCTGTTTGCCTTGGATGGAGCTCAGACTGGCACAGGGCGCAGAGAAGGCACTAGATAGATGTGTGTTGAAAGGAGGGACGGCGGGTGGCGAGTGTGGTGTCAAAACTGCCAGGCTGGAGGTGAAGAGACTTGGTCCTGACACGGTTTCTGCCCCCCACCTTGTGACGCTGGACGAGTCTCAGAACCTCCCTATCCATCAGATTAAGTTGTTATCCTGGAATGCCCATCACAGCTTGGGTCCCTTCCAGCTCTGACAATGCAGTTCTATTAATTCTTTTACTCACTCACTAATTTGTTATTTCAGCGAAATACATAGTAGAGCTCAGTAAATATATTTTGGTACTAATGAAGTGGTGGGCAGAGTGGCAGTAATAAGCAAAGGTTGTGGGAGGGTGGTGATTTGTTAAGAGCAAGATGGCCTGGATTCAAATTCTCCCTCCATCACCTGCTGATTGAGTAACCTCGGGCAAGTTCCTTACTCATGTTCAACTTCAACTTCCTCATCTATAAGAGGGAGATAATAGGAGTATATACTTCACGGGATTATTGTAAAAATTAAATGAGATAATGCAAATAATTTGCTTAGGAAAATGGTACGTAGCAAGTGCCCAATAAATGTTAGCTATTATTATTTCTTAGAGATGAGTGAATTTCAGCAGGCAAAGATGGGTGGTGTGTGTGTGTGTGTGTGTGTGTGTGTGTGTGTGTGTGTGTGTGCAGGGCTGGGGTTTGGTGGGGGAAGCATCAGAACAGTGTGTCCTTAGATACAGAGGCAGGAAAACCCAGTAGGAGCCTGAGGAGCCACAGGAGGCCAGTCCAGACAAGGTGGAAAGAAGTAAGTTGGGTGCAGAGGGTGAAGGGCTTTGGTTAGGCTAAGAAACTTGGATCTGATCTTGTAGATTGGCATCTCCCAACTAGTGCTCCCCCAGAGTTCCATGAGCTGCTATTGGATGTTTTATAAATACATCCAGTATTTATATGTATAAATACATCGTGGGGAGGGGGCGGGAAACAGGGAGCCTGGGTGGCTCAGTCAGTTAAGCATCTACCTTCAGCTCAGGTCATGATCTCAGGGTCCTGGGATCGAGCCCTGCAGTGGGCTCCATGCTCAGCGGGGAGTTAGCTTCTCCCTCTCCCTTTGTGTGTGCTCTCTCTCTCTCTCTAGCTCTCACTCTCTCTCAAATAAATAAATAAAATCTTTAAAAATATATATATATATATATATACAAAGGGGAATGGCGGAGAGGACTAGATGTCCACAGGCAAAAGAACGATGCTGGACCCCTACTTCAGATCACAGACAAAAATTAACTCAAAATGGATCAAAGACCTAAATGGAAGAGCTACACCTATAAAACTCTTAGGAGAAAACACAGGGGTAAATCTTTATGATCTTGGATTTGGCAATGGATTCTCAGATGCGACACCAAAAGCACAAGCAACAAAAGAAAATAGAAGGAAACCAAATGCCAGTGTCTGAATGTTTGCGTCCGGCCCCTCCTCCTCTCCCCCGACCCTCCTTGACATTCATATGTTAAAATACTAATCCCCAACGTGGAGGTATTAGGAGGTGGGGACTTTGAGAGGTGATTAGGTAGAGAGAGCAGAGCTTCATAGTTGGGATTAGTGTCCGTAGAGAAGAGGCTCCCTAGCCTCGTGTGAGGCTACAGGGAGAAATCTGCACCTGCAAGAAGGCCTCACCCCACCATGCTCATGCCCTGATCTTCTACTTCCAGCCTTCAGAATTGTGAGCCGCAAATGTCTGTTGTTTACAATCTTCCCCATCTGTGGTATTTCGCCACAACATCCCCGAATGGACTAAGACACTGCGCTTCACACTTTAAAACTTCCAAGTGCTTCAAAGGACACCTTCACCATAGCAAAAAGATAACCCCTAGGATGGAATAAAATAGTTCTAAATCATGTATCTGATAAGAGATTGGTATCTAGAATATATAAGGAACTCTTAAAATTCAATAATAAAGAGACGAGTAATTCAACTTGAAAAACGGGCAAAGGATCTGAATAGATATTTCTCCAAACAAGGCAGAGAGACGGCCCACAAGCCTAGAAGAAGATGCTAGTCATTAGGGAAATGCAAGTGAAAGCCACACTGAAATACCACTTCACGCTCACGAGGATGGCTAGAACCAAAAAATCAGATAAGTGTCGGTCTGCTGAGCTCTCGGAGCCGTTGTGCACCATTGGTGGGGGATGTTAAATGATGTCATTGCTTCAAAACACAGTCTGGCATTTCCTCAAAGAGTTAAATATTGAGTCACCCTTTGGTCCAGCAATTCCTCTCCCTGGTGTACATCCAAGAGAAACGAACACATACATCTCCGCAAAAGCTTGTACACGGATGTTCACAGCAGCCTTGCTCATAATAGCCTCGAAGTAAAACTCACCCGAATGTCCATCAACTGATGAATGGACAAGCAAAATGTATCACGTCCACACACCGGACTGTTATTTGACCATAAAGAGGAATGAAGTGCTGATACACGTTACAGTATGGTCGAACCTTGGAGACATTTTGCTGAGAGAAAGAAGCCAGTCATGAAAGGCTGTATATAGTATGATTCCATTTATATGAAATGTCCAGAATGGGCAAAGAGGGAGACACAAAACACATTAGTAGTTGCCTAGGGTCCAGGGGGAGGAATGGGGGAGCAGGTTGGGGATGATGGCTAAAGGGGATGTATGGGGTTTCTTTTTGGGGTGAGGAAGATGTTCCAAAATCGATTGCAGTGAGGGCTGCATGACTGCGAATATACTCAAAGCCACTGAATTGTATGTGTTGAGCGAGTTGTATGACACGTGAATTGTATCTCAGTAACGCTGTAAAAAAGAAAATACAAGGCAGGGTGTGAAGCTATCAGCATGTTCATTTAGGAAATTCTGGGTCCGGGCGGGGAGTTTTTGCTTGGGGCACGCTTTGAGCCGACACGCGTTGGCAAACTTGGAGTGTGTTTGAGTTTGCAGCATTTCCCAAGACGATGACCATAGTTTACCATGGAACCATTTCCAGAGGAACTTCTCTTTGCTTTTTCCAAAACACATTTCACAGAACACAGTTTGGCAAGTTTGGCCACAAGCAATGGGAAGCCATTGAATGTTCACGCAGTGGGGGAGGGTCTGGCTAAAGCTGGGCTCCAAGGGAGAACAGGGGAGATTGGAAGGAGGAAGGACAGCCTAACGACTTGGTGACAGAAAGGTGGTTTAAAAGCATCTGAATACACTTTCCTCCAAAGAAGATACACAAATGGCCAATAAGCACTTAGGAAAATGTTCAGCATTATTAGTCATCAGGGAAAGGCAAATCAAAACCACAGTGAGATACTACTTCACACCCGCTGTGTGTGCAGGCAGGTGCAGGGGTCTGAACATGACCTTTGTTGTGTGTGTGTGTGTGTGTTGGGGGGGACCATTCTGCCTCATCTCTCTTTGGCTCCTGGAAAGGGTGCTTCCCTCCTCCCTGGGTTCCCCCACCCAAGCCCTAGGAAGTCCCAGACCCTCCCTGACCCAGACAGGAGCTCCCCACCATCCTGGTGCTTCCGGAGAGGATGCTGGGAGCTCTCATTCATCCTGTGTTTATGTCCCTTTTCCTGGAAGTGGGATGGGCATCAGCCTGGCAAGGCTGGAGGGGGTTGGGGGAAGGCACCAGATCTGGAGACCTAGAGGAGCCAGGGCGGTGGGGGGCAATAGTGGGTAGGAGCAGGTTGACCTGATCAGAGCCAGGTTGGAGCAGGAGCCTGTCCGGTCCCAGAGTACCTTAATTCCTGCATAGCCCCCCTCCCCCAGGCCATGAGAAGCACACCCAGAGCTCAGGGCTGAGAGAACTTGGGGAATTTGGCTTTTAAGTCTTGAAAACCTCAGTCATAATGGTTAACATTTATTGTGTACTTAGTGTATACTCTATCCCACGCTAAGTGCCCCTCATCTGCCCCTTAAAGCAATCCTATGAAGCAGGTACTCTTATTACCCCCATTTTACAGATGAGGAAACTGAGCTCTAAAGCTCTGCAATAACTTGCCTGATTTTACAGAATGAGACAGTGGGCCAAGGCAGTCTCATGAAATGAGGTTAGATATCGAGCTCTAGACAAGGGAGCGACGTTGGAAAAGCGCACGCAGCTGCCTTCTTCCCAGCCCTGACCCCAGCGTTCCTGTCCCACAGCCCAGCCCAGTGCAGCCCTGCATCCACAGCCTCTCCTGGATCCCCAGGAGTGTGGGCAGGGAGCACCCTGAGACTACTTCAGCCATCCCCCTGCAGCAGGTAAACTCTCAGCTGCCTGCTGTGGGAGCTGTCCAGAGATGTCCTCCAAAAGACATCCTCGTTCGTTATCTGAATCTGACACCCTAGGAAAGTGGAAAGATCCCCCTGTGTGTTCCCCTCCAGGCTCCTGGTGGGGCAGGGAAGGGGACCCCCAAGGAGTTTCGAGGCATCTGCCCAGGGATCAACCCTTCCAGCCAGAGTGACAACAGGCAGACAACTCTCCAGAAAGGGGCACAGTAGAGCAGAGTGAGGACCATAGTTTATTTTCCAAAGACCGGGCGGGTTCATTTCCATCCCAATACCAAGTTAAGGGCTCCCAGAAGGGCAGCAGCTAGATTTCAGAAAGAACTCCCATCAGCAAAGGATTCTGTACCCGAGAGAGAAGGCTTGGGTCTCCCAGCTGGAGCCGACTCTGTCCAGCCTAGAGGCGGGGGGACGGCTGATGCGGTGCCACTGTGGGTAGAGAGGAAGAGCGTGTTCCTGTCTGTGGCCGGACCTGGTTGAGTGCCCAGCCGATCCTTGATGCCGATCCCAGCTCGGAGGCAGGGGGATGCCCACCGCGGCCTCCTGTTCCCGCGAGCCTTCTGTGGCTGCAGGAAGGAGTCGGCTGTGTACAGAGGGGCGGGCAACATTCACTGCCCAAATATTTACGGACAGTGTTCCTAGTGCTGGGCCCGGAGCCAAGGCTCTTGGGTCAGGCCCTGGCTGCGTCCATTACTCTTGTCTCACGCGGGCAAGGAGACTCTGGACACAGGGAGGGGAAGCTGGAGGAGGCAGGAGCCTGGCTCACCCCACGTGGGGGATGGGACACACAGAAGAACAGTAGCTACTGGCCGCAGATCCCTCCCACAGCCCACCCTCCCGGCAGGAATCTGGCTGCCGCCCAGAAGCCTCAGGCCTGCTCTCAGAGGAGAGACTGGGAAACTGGGGGCAGGAAGGGGGCCTCCCAGGCTCCCAGGATGGGGGTAGGAGCGATCTCTCTGGTCTCCCTGGTTCACATTATCCAGGCCCCCAAGAGCGGGGGCTCTCCCAGGGCCAGGCTGGGTCAGATAAGCGGCTGCCTGCCTTCCATCCCGGGTGGGAGGCTGTCCCTCAAGGCAGAGCTGACGGGAAAAGATAATCATGGAGCTTGACAGGAGTGGGGGGCACAGCCCTGAGCCGGTGGGCAGCCACCTCCCAGAGTACGGTCCCATCACCCACGACGGCCCCTGGACACATACCCAGAACCACCTGCAAGGGCGGGGCAGGCCCCAGGAAAGTGAAGACCCAGGCTGTGGGCAGTGGACGGGGGCTGGACCTGTGCAGCTCCCCACCTCTGGGCCAGGATGAAGGGCAGCGCTGCTCCACTCCCAGGGCCCTTCTGGAGCCTTCTCCCTCGCCCCCTCCTTCGGCTCTGTCACCCTACTTCCACCCTCTTGTCCCAGCTCCCTCCTTGTCTCTGTCCCCCCAGTCCTCATCTCTCATCTCCATCTCTGCACAGACAGGCTGGGACAGGAACCCAGGCCCACCTACAAGGTTTGGGGGAAGGAGTCGGGCTAGGCCAGGAAAAGCGGTTGTGGATTCTTCGGAAGTGTTGAGGGCCAGACCCTCGGCCTTCTCTGTGTCTGCATGTCCCCCCCCCACCCCACCCCCGCCCATGCCTGGGAGGTTTGGGGCAGTCGCACAGGAACAAACAGCATCTCTCTCTCTCATGGTGTGCTTTAGGTAGCTAAATCTGAACTTCAGCCAAGTCTCTCCTGACCAGGTAAACACCTGCTCCCCTTTCCTGCAAGGCCACCCTTTCCCCACAAACGCCCCTGAAGACAATGGGAGGAGTTGCCCACCTGCCCCTGGAGGAGCCCCCATCTGTTCATGGTCAGTGCTGGAAGGGAATGTCAGTCTGCAGTCCTGAGGGACTCAGGTCCCACGGGGTCCAGGGCACTGGTAAAGGACAGGCCCTCTGCCTCACCATGGCCTCTCCTTCCCCAGACCCAGGCTTCCCTGGCTGGGACTGGTCAGGGGAGTAGGCCTGTCCTTTCACAACTTTTGGGGGTTCCCAGCCAGGGCAGCAAGAGTAGGTCCACCCTAGACTTGGGGTGTTTGGTGGGAAATGTGGCTGTCACAGCAGGTGTGAGCACTCCTTCCCAACACTCAGGTCCCCTCATCTCTCTACCCTTTCCCCCCAAAATCTGGAAGGTGCTCTGGCCTCTCCCAAGCTCCAGGGCTCCCTCCCTCAGGAAGTCTTCCAGGTGGAGCTGACCCCTCTCAGGCTGACTCAGAAAGTGCTGGTAAGCACCTGCCTTGTGCCTACCCATCCAGCCATCTTGGCCCTTAGCCACTGACATTCTGCACATGTCTGTGTCATGTCTGACTGAGAGGGCCTGACCTGCTGCAGTCCTGCACCAGTGCAGGAAGGGGCTAAGGGGAAGTTCGAGGAGCGGATGGCCCTATGCCACATCTAATCTCCCCTGCTCACTTCACATGAAACTCCAGAGTCAGTCGCCCAGGTTTGAGAGCTCTCTAGACTTCCAGACTCAGTCAGCCCCTCCCATGTGAAAATCCGTGCTGGGGTTTTAAGTTTCATCCCTCATCCTGAGGGGCCTGTATGTTCCCTCTCCCTCTGATTTCCACCAATCGCCAGATGTTCCGTGTCTTCTCTGCCCCTCTCCCGTGGGCTGTTGGTTCTGCATCAGTCAGGCCCTCCCTCTTTAATCCCTCCCTAAATACGGCTCACCGGGCAGTGAGGGAGGGCATCATTTCTGAGGGGTTGGGGGTACGTTCCCACCCACCACTGACTACTAGACAGCACTGGTGTCCAAGCACCCAGCTGCCTCTCCTCCCACGGCCATGCTCCATCTCACCCTGGTTACCCATCATCCTGTGATCTTGTTGATTCTTTGTCCTCTGCTGTGTCTGTCTCTGTCTCCTCCCAACCACACTGCCCAAGATTCATCTACATTGTTTCTTCCAGTTCTAGTTTGTTCCTTCACATTGTATAGTATGCCACCATATGAATAGACCACCCGTTATGGATCTAGTCTACTGCTGATGGACATCTGGGTGTTTTAGTTCGGGGCTGCTCGCAATAGTGCTGTGGTGAACATCCTTGTGTGTATCTTTTGGAACATAGTGTATGCTTTTCATGTTGGACACATGCCGAGGTGGAAATGCTAGACCATGGGGGCTGAATATGTTCAGCTTTAATTGATGCTGTCATAAAATTTCCCAAAGTGGTTCTGCCAACTTACACTCCCTTGGCCAGGTATGAAAGTGTTATATACTTCATATCCCTGCCATGTATTTCATTGGTCTTTTCATTTTAGCTCATTGTGGCTTTTGAATTTTCCTAGTGACAAGATGTCTAGCACCTTCCCTTATGTTCACAGGCCATTTGAAAAGTGCCTGTTCAAGTCTTTCGCCCATTTTCCATTGGGTAATCCATCTTACTTTTATCGATCTGTAAGAGTTCTTTATATATTCTAGATACAATCCCTATGTGTTGCAAATACCTTCTCCAACTCTCTAGCTTTCCTTTTCACTTTCTTAATGGTACTTTTGATAAACAGAAGTTCTTCATTTTAATGGAGAATAATTTATCAAGTTTTTTCCATTATGGTTAGTGATTTTTGGGTCCCATAAGAAAACTTTGCCTACCCCAAACTTATGAAGATATTTTAATGTTTTCTTCTCATTGTTTTATCTTTTTATATTTAGATCTGTATTCTATCTAAAATTTATTTCTGTGTGTGATGTGAAGTAAGGCTCAAGATACCTTTTTTTCCATATGAATATCCAATCAACCCAGCACCATTTATTGAGAAGACCATGCTTTTCTCCATATAGTGAAGCAACAATATCTGTGTCAAAAATCAAGTTGCCATTTTTGTGTGGATCTGTTTCAGGGCTCTCTATTGTGTTCTACTGGTCTATCCTTTCACTAATACCACACTGTCTTAATATCTGGTACTAGGAGTCCTCCAACTTTTCTCTTCTTCAGAAGTGTCTTGGGGCACCTGGATGGCTCAGTTGGTTAAGCATCCAACTCTTGATTTCAGCTCAAGTCATGATCTCAAGGTTGTGAGATCAAGCCTTGTGTCGGGCTCCACACCGGCCATGGAGGCTGCTTAAGATTCTCTCTCTCCCTCTGCCCCTCTCTAAAAAAAAAAAAAAAAAGCATGTCTTGGCTATTCTTGGTCTTTTGTATTTCCATATATATTTTAGGATCAACTTGTTGATACAAACACACAAACATTTCTGCTAGGATTTTGATTGGGATTGCATTAAATCTATAGATTGATTTGTGAAGAATTAATACCTCTACAATATTGAGTCTTCCAATCCATGAACACGGTATACCCCTCTGTTAATATAGATATTTTACAGTATTTCTCAATGGTGTTTTGTGGTTTTCTGTGTATTGAGTGGTATTTTACATTTCTGGTTAGATTTATTTCTCAATAAGAATTTGATATTTTAGGGGCACCTGGGTGGCTCAGTCATTAAGCATCTGCCTTCGGCTCTGGTCATGATCCCAGGGTCCTGGGATCGAGCCCCACATTGGGTTCCCTGCTCAGTGGTGGGAGGCCTGCTTCTCCCTCTCCCACTCCCCCTGCTTGTCTCTGTCTGTGAAATAAATAAATAAAATGTTTTTTTAAAAAAGAATTCGATATTTTAATGGTATGTAAATGATGTTGTCTTTTGAATTCCTTTCTCTAATTGTGCATTGGTAGTATATTGAAAAACATTTGATTTTTTATACTGAACTTGTATGCAGTGACCTTGCTAAATTCATTTATTTATTCTAATAGTTTGTGTATTTTTTTGGATTTTCTCTGTGTACCATTATGTCATCTAAATATTGGCAGTTTAATTTTTCCTTTGCAATTCTCATTACTTCTTTCTCTTGACATATTGCCCTGTCCGGGACTTTCAAGTGTAATCCTGGACAGAAGTGAGAATAGGGAGATTCTTGTCTGGCTTCTGACCTCAGTAGAAAAGCTTTCAATATTTCACCATTAAGCTTCATGTTGGCTGTGTGTATTTGGAGATACTCTTCATAGTACTACTCTTTTGGACATTCTTCTGATAAGAGAATGGTCTAAGGGTTTGGAGTAGAGAACACTGCGTGGGAGGGGAGCCCCTGGGAGTAGCCTGCTCCACACTCAAAAAACAAAAAGGAGTTGTCTCCAAAAGGGAAACACCTCCGTAATTACTCCCCTCATGTCTTCCATCTAAGCTTCAGTCTAGGGGCGCCTGGGTGGCTCAGTTGTTAAGCATCTGCCTTCGGCTCAGTCATGATCCCAGGTTCCTGGGATCGAGCCCCACATTGGGCTCTCTGCTCCGCGGGAAGCCTGCTTCTCCCTCTCCCACTCCCCCTGCTTGTGTTCCTGCTCTCGCTATCTCTCTCTGTCAAATAAATAAATAAAATTAAAAAAAAAAAACCACACACACACAACCAAAACCTCAGTCTAGTCTAGGTCTCTGGGTGTTCCCCTTTGGCTCTGGAACATGAGATGACCAGTCAACTCCGGTTATTTCTCAGGTAATTACAGCTCAGAGTAGGGTAGTGACTAGCTTCAGATCAGGCAGTGAGTTGGTAGCAGAACCAGAAATTAAACTCAAGGTTGTTAGATTCCAGCCCCTCCTTCAACCACCACTCTGGTCAGGAGTTGGGAGGTGGCCAGAAGGCAGAGGGATGTGCATGTGTTTTAGGAATAGAACAACTTTGTCCAAGTACTGGACCATACCCACAGATGCTGTGTAAAGCAGGTGGGAAGGCAGCAAGAGAGGGAGGGGGTCTGGGCTGGGTAGAGGAGACAGTGGAGGAGCTGACCCTCACTTCTGTCCTGTGCAGTTTGAAGGGACGCTTTGAGGAACTCTCTCCAGGGCAGACCTGGACCATCACTCTGAGAAGACCTTAGAGATCAAAGACTCAGACCCCAGAACCCCAGCACTCAAGGGGTAGGATGAGCCCCTGACCAGAGAGGGCAAGTCCTGGGAAGTGGTGTTGAGCTGGGGCCAGACCAAACCCTGAGTTCTTGAGTGCCTAGAACAGGAACAAAGGCCCTGCAGAGAACCCCAGCCTGGTCTCCTCCTGGGAGGAGAAAGTCCCCCCACTTTCTACTACAAATCTGAGAGAGGGAAGAGGAAATGGAGGGAAAGGAAGAACAGAACAGACCAGAAGAGGATGAGGAGCTAGACACAGAGACCAAGATGCAAGGGGCTGAGAGGCACCTGAGCACTGGGTGGGGTGTGGGAGATGGAGGGGAGAAACTGGAGTATCCCGAGACCGAGACCGGGGATATTGAAGTCAAGCAGCGTTCTCCTCTTCTGGCCAGCCCCCCGCCCCCGCCCAGGAGGAATGTTCGGAATGTGATGAGCTGATAAGATTGGGACTCCCACTCCACCTGGCACAGGGTGCTGGACGTGGGATCCTTTGCCACCCCCACTTATCAGAGGGGGCTTTCTTCTTGGGGATGGGGTGGGGAAGTTTTCAATGGACATAATCTTCATGGAGGCACTTGGTGGAAGGTTTGAGGAAGGGGTGCCTCTCATTCAGGGCCAATAGGCCAGATGCCAGGGCCATGGGCATGGCCAGATGCTTTCCAGCTGAGCTGCACAGTGAGTCAGAAGGCACGGGGCCTGGGCTGAGGGAGGGGGTTCCCAGTTGCCAGGGAAGCCGGGGCAAGAGGAGAGGGGGGAAGGAAATAAGGCAGAACAGTGGCTGGCACTCTTCCAGAGGATGGGGCTCCATGGCTGATGGCCGAGGAAGCCATCTGGGGGCCCTGTCCAAAAAGTGACCCCGGTAGGTACCACCCCATCCCTGCTGGCTCTGGAGTCCCAGTGCGTAAGGAGCAGCCTGAGGTTCCTGCGATCCTCACTGAATCCGGTGCAGGGGGGGCCTCTGATTCAATTCAGGGCGGTTACTCTCAGGTGTGTTCTTAGCCTAGCTTAGCCAAGCTTACCCCTGCCCACCCTGCCTTTCTGTGGAATCTGTGGGGCCTCCCTCTGGCAGAAGGGGTACAGCGACCCCAAGACCCCCAGGCCTTGGGCCTGCTCCAGATGCCCACTTCCTGCTCTCTGCATGGACACTCCAGAGAAGTTGCTGGGAACAGAGCAAAGGGAAGGGAGGGCCAGGGGAGAGGAGGAACCGGTGGTTTGAGGTTGGGCCTGGTTGGAAGAAGAACAGAAATGGAGAAAACCTCAGCCCCAGGGACCAGTGTGCGGCTGCACCTGAGACCCGCTGTGGGCGACCTGAGATCGGGATGGGAAGCAATCCAAACCTTGCTCAGGGCCTGCTGCCCGTTGGCTCTCGCTGAATGAGAACGGAGGACAAGGGGCACCATTCCATGAGGCTTCGGTGGGAACAGACCCAGGCAGCAGGCCTGCCCCACAGACACCAGCCACCACTATGGACCCTCGTCTGGGCATTTGACCTGCTGCTACGTAGGGAAGAGTTATGCAGGTGCCTAGAAAACAGTCTTGGCTGCTTGCTTCTTCCCCACACTTAGCAAAATGCCTGCTGGCACGTATGAGGAGTCCAAAGTGCTTGGGGAATACAAATCTTGAATGAATAAATGATGGATAAATAAATCTATCAACCAATTTGAGTTCCCAGCAGCCAGAGTCCTCAGCATTTAGAAATGGGCAGGCCTGCCACCTGGTGGCGACTGTGCTAACTGCAGCCCATGGTCAGGGCACAGCGCCCTGGCCGGAGGGCAGAGCCCTGGATTGTAACAATTTCCTTGCACCTCCTCCTGCCACCAGGCCACACCACCTTGTTTTTCAGCATACTCGGGCAGTTTTCTCTTATTTTTAAAACCTCCCGGCCACCTGGGTGGCTCAGTCGGCTCAAGTCATGATCTGGGGGTCCTGGAATCAAGCCCCATATCGGGGTCCCTGCTCAGCGAGGAGCCTACTTCTCCCTCTCCCTCAGCTCCCCCCCACCTCTCTCTCTCTCTCTCTCTCTCTCTCAAATAAATAAATAAATAAAATCCTTTAAAAAAAATGAATAAAAGCTCCAAGGAAAGGTTTGCTCCCTAACCTTTGCTCCTGAGAAAATCCTACTTATGGTCTGACCTTCGTGGTTTCCTCCTTTCCCTCTTGTCCTCAAGACAGGCAGAGAATCAGAGGGCTCCCCTCCCCTCACTCAGACTGCAAGGTCAGCCTGGGGAGGGGCCACCTGATTTTGCAAATACAGGGTTGTTTGCGTATTGTCTGTGGCTGCTTTCTTGTTGTAATGGAGAACACACTGCCTCCAAAGGCTAAAATACTCTCTACCTGGCCCTTCCCAAAGTTTGCCAACCTCTGTGGTAGCTGTTCTGCTGATTCACTCATCGAACAATTGATAAGCACCTACTATACGCCAGTCCTGGGATAAACTCTGGCTAGAGTCGCAGAGATAAGGGACATGGCACCTGCCCCCTTGGCGCTCACATTCCACAGGGAGAAACCGGCAAGTAGAGAGACCACCTGCCTAAGCAGAGGCTTTACCACAGGAAGTCAAATTGCTGTCAAGTCCAACAGGGGCCACACAATCAAATGCATCACTGAAAGGACTGGATGAACAGGGGGGATAGAAGGCAGGGAAGAGCAAAGCACAGGGCTCTCGGCTGGGGGTTGAGCCCTCATAGAGGGCTTCTTCTTGGAGATAAGCTGATCGATCTCCCAGGACAAGAAGGAGTCAACCACCTGAAGAAGGAGGGCAGACACCAAGAAAGGCCCTTGGCAGGGCTGGAGCCGCAGAGAATGAGCAGAGCAGCTGCTGGGCCAGAGCCTGCAGGTGCTGCTGGTGTGGCTGGAAGGGGAAGGTGACAGGTGACAGGAAGCACCGAGGGACAGGCTGAGGGAGGCCTGGACCAGGATGCCTACTGTACCATTGGGGGAGGGGTGCAGAGGCCGGGCAGTGGGATGAGGCGAGCGGGGACATCCAGAGGTATCTGGGAGACAGGATCAAAAACACATGTGTTGGATGGGGGTGGGGGGAGAGAGTCCTGGGTGGCTCGATGGGTTAAGCGTCTGCCTTCGGCTCGGGTCGTGGTCCCGGGGTCCTGGGATCGAGTCCCGCATTGGGCTCCCTGCTCAGTGGAGAGCCTGCTTCTCCCTCTGTTTGCCCTCCCCCTGCTTGCGCGCTCTCTCTCTCTCTGTCACATAAATAAATAAATTCTCTTAAAACAAAAACAAAAACAAAACCAACACGTGGGGGTAGACTGATGTTGGCAGGTGAGGGCAAAGTAGATTGAGTGACCAATGGTCCCTGAGAAAGGGAGCAGTGGAGGAGGAGAATGTTAATGTTTAGGGGATAAAGACAGGAGGTTCCATTTCCAACACAGTTTGAGCTACCTGTGGGATGTCCAAGTTAGAGCGTCCAGAAGGCAGTAGGAAACCCAGCTCTGGACCCAAGGGGAAGACCTGTGCGGGAGCTGTCGTTGAAAGCCACAGAAGCAGAAGAGATTGTGCAAGGAACAAGTGAACTGAGCGCTGAGACCAGAGGCAAGAATGGGATCCCAGGGCGTCCATGATGTGCCTGGCTGAGTGCAAGGTGCAGGGGACAGAGCAGGAATCAGACATGGCCCCTGTCCTGGAGAAACTCGCTGTCCAATCAGTAAGAGAGACACAGTGACAGATCATCTCAATATAATACGATAAGTGATAAAATGGATGCATGTTTGTTTGGCTCCAGGGAGCTGGTCCAAAGCGATTTAGCAGAAAGCACTTTGGCTGGCCACCGACAGAGTAATGGATGGCTGAGTATGCTTTTGCCTGCACAGCATCTATCCCCTCTTCTGGGAAGAGTCCCGGGTTTCCCTTTCCCTTTGCCTCTTCTCCACCTTCAAGTTGTCCTTGAGGGAGCGGGCTCCCTCCAGGTTCCCTCCGGCTCTGGGGAGAGCTGATAACCCCGGCTCTGTCACTACATGGTAAGTGGTTCAGGGACAGGCGTGTCAACTCAGGGCACCCACTGAGACACAATTCCAGGACTGTGTCAGAGGAAGTGCTTTCCTGGCTAGGACTGGAGTCACACAGAGAGCAGATGGAGAGAGGAGTAGACCTCATTTGAGCTCTGTGAAGCTCCGGGCTTCCAGAAGGCAGTGAAGTCCCTCAGCCATAATGACTAGCTTTTTAGAGGACCAATCTTTTTAGAGGGTTGCAGCCATACCAGAAAAAAACAAAAAAGAAAACGTGATAATATATGATCTAAGCATGTTTTATGACTTTAACATAAAAGTATGAAAATAGTTATTTATTTGAAATTATGTTATTCTCATTATTTTCTTTCCTCGTCCATAAATGCTGTTATTTAAATGAAATAATAGGACTAGTTAAAAGAGGCAATTAGTGCCAAATGAGAATAGGACCAATTAAATAATATGTGTGAGAAAAATACAACAATATTTTTAGGACGTCTCTTTTTACCTGATATAGAAAAATTTATTTAGAACTCTTTGCTGGGCATTTAAATTCTGTGGGCTATATGATTATGTATTCTTAAAGATTTAGGTTTATTCATTTATTTAAGTAATCTCTATGCCCAATGTGGGCCTCGAACTCACAACCCTGAGACCAAGAGTTGCATGCTCTTCCAACTGAGCCAGCCAGGCACCGCTGATTGCATATTCTTAAGATACATAAGTGTAAGACTTTAAAAATGAGAACATAAATGTAATAGGACAAATTAAGCAGATCTTGCTCATACTTGATAATAATAATAATAAAACAATGGCATGTTTCTGTCTGACCCATGACATGGTAGGATAATGTGACTCTGTTTTCTATTCCAATAATACTTCTCTGAACTTCCTGCAGCCTTTTTTAGGGCAGCCTCCTTTTCTTTTATGTAGTGCTGAAACTTCACATAGTCAAATGTAAAATTCACTTGGACCCACAGCCCTGCGCTTATCAAGCCCACATCATATTGATTCCTTATGTCCGTCCAGTGTAATAATTTCCAACTAAATCTGCCCTCAACAAGAAGACGTGAGCATGGAACACTTAGGATTTTACTTACTTGCAACAGCAGGTTTTTAGACTTGTGGGAATCCATTATGGCTCCTCAAAAATTTCCATCTACTTTGTATCTACAGGCTTGTTTTGGTAGACCAGCTGTTTATCAATTGGTCCTTTGTGTCTATGAATTTATCATACAGACTAGCCATGTCTAAAATGTCCATCATTTTTAAATACTCAGATGTCCTTAGAAGGTTGACTTCTTTCTTAGGGAAAATGGTTTTAAAACACAGAGGTGAGGGGTGCCTGGGTGGCTCAGTCATTAAATGTCTGCCTTCCACTCAAGTCATGATCCCAGGGTCCTGGGATAGAGCCCCACATTGGGCTCCTTGCTCAGCGGGAAGCCTGCTTCTCCCTCTCCCACTCCCCCTGCTTGTGTTCCCTCGTTCACTGTGTCTCTGTCAAATAAATAAATAAAATCTTTAAAAAAAAACCACAGAGGTTATGTGGGGGCACTTGGGTGGGTCAGTCAGTTAAGCATCTGACTTGATTTGGGCTCAGGTCATGATCTCAGGATTGTGAGATTGAGCCCGTGGGGCTCACAGTCAGTGGGGAGTCTGCTTGAGATTCTTTTCCTCTGTCCCTCCCCACTCTCTCTCTCTCTCGTGTGCTCTCTCTCTCTTAAATAAATAAATACATCTTTTAAAAAAACCCACAGAGGTGATCTGAACTGTGAAATCCAAGTTGGATTGTATGATGATTAATTTTATGTCAGCTGAATCGGGTCATGGGGTGCCGAGGTGTTTGGTTAAACATTATTCTGGTTGGTAGTTTGCGGAGGGGGGCAGTGGAGGGAGGGTCCCTGCATCCAATCTGTTGAAGTCCTGCATAGAATAAAAGGTTGAGGAAGAGAGAGGAGGCTCTCTCCTCTGGCTATCTTCAGGTTGGGACACGAGTCTTCACCTGCCTTCACACTGGAACTTATATCATCCCGTGCTCCTGGGTCTCAGGCCTTAGAACTCAGGCTGAACCCTCAAGCTCTCTTTGATCTTCAGCTTGCTAACTGCAGATCTTGGGATTCCATCTGCCATAACTACTTGAGCCAATTCCTTATAACAGTTAGATGATAGATGATAGAGAGAGAGAGAGAGAGACAGATATCATGTTGGTTCTGTTCTCTGGAGAACCCAGACTAATGCAGATTTCAAATAAGTTACAGTTCTTATTTGAAAAATTAAGAAAGTCTTGGGGGTTTTGTTGTTGTTTCTTTGTTTGTTTTTGCTGAAGCAGTCTTATTTCCTAAATATGAGTCTTTTTTTTCCTGTACGAGTTTTTGTCACAACATACACATGATATTGAACAACTCAAATGCAGTCAGTTCATCCTTCTGTAGGTTCCTTATGGCCTCTACAAAGATCATCAATTTTGGAGAGATAGCATATACATTTTCATTTTACTGTGATCCCTTTCATTTTTTTGAAGATTTTATTTATTTATTTGAGAGAGTGAGAGAGAGAGAGAGATGGGGGAGGGGCAGAGGGGGAGAGAGAAGCAGACTCCCCGCTGAGTATGGAGCCAGCTCCAGACCTGATCCCAGGACTCTGAGATCATGACCTGAGCCAAAGTCAAACACTTAAACAACTGAGCCACCCAGGTGCCCCTCCTTTCTTCATTTTTGCCTTTCATATGCTCCCAAATTAGAGAAGGGCATTCCTCTTCTCTCACCCTTTAAAAATGACTTTACAGGCCAACATTCTAACATCTCTGCCATGGACAGCAGTAATGATAATCATGTAGGCATGTGTCTAAGGACGATCTCCTTCTATGTGTATAAGGTCAGTAATCTCACTAAGTGCTTCTGCACATTTTGAAGAAACTGAAACATGACTGAAAATGTTTGTTATGGGGGCGCCTGGGTAGCTCAGTTGGTTAAGTGTCTGCTTTTGGGTCAGGTCGTGATCCCAGGATCCGGGGATCAAGCCCCATGTCTGGCTCTCTGCTCAGTGAGGAGTCTGCTTCTCCCTCTCCCTCTGCCTGCTACTCTGCCTGCTTGTGCTCTGTGTGTGTGTGTGTCTGTGTCTGTGTCAAATAAATAAATAAATAAATATTTAAAAATAATAAAAAATAAAAATGTTGTGAAAGCCTCAGTATTGCAAGTAAGTACATCATTTCCCCTTTTAGCAGCATTGTGCACAAGATGTGCAGGACATATCGCAGGTGAGATTTTTCCTATTTTCTGGTAAGAAGTTTATACACTGAATGGCATTTGCTAAAATATCAGAGTCGACACTTCATTGATCACACATGACAAGGAATATAGTCCTTGCGAAAAAGAGTTTGGAAAAGTCCCTGAACAAATGGATGACTGCGTCCCACAGCAAACAACAACAACAAATCCTGGAAAGAAAGAGAAATCTGATTTCCAGAGGTACCACATTATAAAACTCAAAGTACCTAGTTCCAACAACAAAATTACAAGGCCCATAAAGAAATGAACTATGGTCCATTCGCAGGAAAAGAAACTAACAGGAAGGAAGCACAGGCATCAGGCTTACTAAAACCAAAAACAAACAAAGACGTGGGCCTTACTAGACAAAGACCTCAACTGTTTTTAAAATATGCCCAAAGAGCTAAAGAAAAGCATGGACAAATAACAAAAGGAAACAAAGAGAATGGTGTCTGAACAAATAGAGAATATCAATGAAGAGATAGAAATTATAAAATGAAACCAAATAGAAATTCTGGAGCTTAAAAGTACAATACCTGAAATGAAAAATTCCCTAGAGGGATTCAATAGTAGATTTGAACAAGGAGAAGAATTGGTGATGGAAAGAAAGTCAATTGAAATCATCCAGCCTGATGGACAGAAAGAAAAAAGAATAAGAACAAAAAAGTACAGAGCCTAAGAGAACTGTGGGACACCATCAATATACTAACATATATACATTATGGAAGTCCCAGATGGAGAAGGGGGACAGAAAGAATATTTGAACAATGGCCAAAAATGGCCCAAATTTGGTGAAAGACATGAATCCACACATCCAAGAATCTCAAAGCATTCCAAGTAGGATAAATTTGAATCCACACTGAGACACATTCCAATAAAAAAAAACAAAACAAGTCAGACTATGTCACCCCTCTGCTCACAATTCTGCAATGGCACCTCATCTCACTTAGAGTAAAAATCAGAGTCCTTACCACATCTGTGAGACCCTACCTAATCCCTCCATCCCTGTTACATCACCTCTCTGTCTTCATCTTCTGGCACTCTTGCTCACTCTCTCTCCAACCACACTGGCCTCTTTGCTGTTCTTCAACCCCGTTCATAACTCAAACTCAATCACTAATGAAGGTGTGTTGAAGCCTCTAACTATAATAGCAATTTGTCTTTTTCTTCTTTTTTTAAAAAAAGATTTTATTTATTTATTTGACAGAGAGAGACACAGCGAGGGAGAGAACATATGCAGGGGGAGTGGGAGAGGGAGAAGCTGGCTTCCCACTGAGCGGGGAGCCCGATGCGGGGCTCGATCCCAGGACCCTGGGATCATGACCTGAGCAGAAGGCAGACGATTAACGACTGAGCCACCCAGGCGCCCTTGTCTTTTCTTCTTGTCATTCAATTATTTTTTTGCCTCGCATATTTTGACACTCCTGTTAGGTGCATATACATCAAAGATTGTTATGTCTTCTTGGAGGATTAGCCCCTTTATCATAATATAATGCCCCTCTTTACCCCTGATTATTTTCCTTGTTCTGAAGTTTGCTTAGTCTGAAACTAATATAGCTACTCCAGCTTTCTTTTGATGATTGTTAGCATGGTATATCTTTCTTGATTCTTGTATGTTTAATCAACTGTATCTTTATATTTAAAGTGGGTTTCTTATAAACAACACATGGTGGGGTTTTGTTTTGTTTTGTTTTGTTTTTTATTCACTCTGTCAGTCTCTTTCAATAGATGTATTTATATCATTCACATTTAAATGATTATTGATATAGTTGGATTAATATCTGCCATATCGGTGGCTATTTTCTATTTATTGCACTTGAAATCTGTCCCCTCTTTTTCTACATTCTCTGGCTTTAGTTGGGCATTTTGTATTATTCCATTTCTTCTCCTCTCTAAAATACCAATTATACTTCTTTTAAAAATCTTTTTAGTTGTTGCCCTAGAGTTTGTGATATACACTTAAACTGATCCAAGTCCATTTTCAAACGATACTATTCTGCTTCGTGGCCAGTACAGGTACCTTATAACAGAATATTCTGTATTTCTCCCTCCTGTCCCTTATAACTTTGCTGTAATTCATTTCACTTATCCATAAGCTGTAATTACCCAATATATTATTGCTATTATTATACATGTTTCTCTTAGATAAACTAAGAATAAGAAAAATAAAATACTTTATTTTATCTTCATTTATTCCTTTTCTTATGCTCTTCCTTTCTTTACATAGAACTGCTGTTTTTACTTTTACCATTTTCCTTCTCCCTGAAGAACTTCTTTTAGCATTTCTTCCAAAGCAGGTCTGCTGGCAAGAAATACCCTCAGTTTTTGTTTGACTGAGAAAATACTTATTTATGTTCACTTCTGAAGGATATTTTCACTAGATACAGAATGCTATGGGTTTTTTTTTTCTTTCAACACTGAAGATGTCACTCCACTCTCTTCTTGCTTGTGTGGTTTCTGAGACATCCAATATAATTCGTGTATATATATATTTTAACTTTTTTTAAAATTTCATTTATTTTTTTAAGTAAGCTCTACACCCAATATAGGGCCTGAACTCATGACCTTGAGATCAAGAGTTGCATGCTCTACCAACTGAGCCAGCCAGGTGCCCCTATAATTCATATATTTGTTCTTCTATAAATAAAGTGGTATTTTCCCCTTGACTTCATTCAAGATTTTCTCTTCTTCTTTCGTTTTCTGCAGTTTGAATAAATTCCAACCTCCTGCTCTTTGAACCCAAGAGTACTCCCTCTGTCATGCCCTTGCTGCCTCCCTGTGATCACGTGGGGACTTCCAGCTTGGACCTTTCTTCCACTTCTCCACAAATCACCCCATTCTTCACTTCCTTCTTTTCTCAACTTGGACTCCCCTAGAAACCACTTGGGCAACCACTTTTCTAATGTCTGCTTCTCCCTTGCCTGTCCAACAAACCTCCACCCTGGTCAACCCAACCGTCTTTTCACAGCCAGCCACAGAGCCCCATTGGAGAGCAGCCCACCACCTGGGATGACCCCCACCATGCACCCTGGGTCACTACAACCTCAGAGTCTCCCACCGCAGAGAGGACTGTGACAACCCAAAGTTCTTCTATGTCCCTAATCAGTCCTTGTCCTGGTCCCCATGGCAAATGCTACACTTCAGACTTGCTCACCTTTCTGCACTTTCTTTGAGCCTCTGGTCCCACCACCTCCCCTCTCCTCAGCTGTTAACTTCACACCTACCTTGCATACATACCCATACAGGAACCCCCAAATACCTCGAACCATTCTTTTTACTCTGAAATGTTTCAAATATCTGGAAAGGTACAGAGAATGACATAGCAAACACCCATGTGTCCTGTACCCAATGCAATCAAATTATCTTCTGAGGGGTGTTTGGCTGGCTCAGTAGAGCATCTGACTCTTGATCCTGGGGTTGTGAGTTTGGGTCCCACATTGGGTGTAGAGATTACTTAAAAACATTTTTTTTTCATTTACTTCTGACTCAAAACCTGCAAACATACCTGTATCCTATAGAGGTTAAAAATCAGACTGCCTGGGTTCAAATCTTGAATGCATCACTTACTTAGCCTCTCTGTGCCTCAGTTTCCCCTCTGTCAAAAGGTAGAAATGAGAGTGCCCACCTCATAGAGTGGTGGGGCAGTAAATGAACTCAGGTGTAGAATGCTTGAACAGGGCCTGTCACACAGTGAGTGCTCCTGAAAGCCAGCCTTTATCATCGCTTTATCATTGCTCCCTCTTGACTCGCCGGGAGGGAGAATCTACTGTGAGTCTAACTCCCTGGGTGGGGCTCCAGATCCTTCCCCTCCCACCTACTCAGGGATGGATCTCTTGATTAACCCCTCTCTACTGCTTTAAATGACATCTAAACAAGCTTGCTTCCATTTAACACACACACACACACACACACCTCCCAATATGCCAAATACCCTCCAGCTACCGCGCTTTCCACTCCCTCCTGCCTTTCATGGCCAAGCTTCACGACAGAGTTGCCTGCACTTGTTCTTTCCATTTCCTACTTGCCCTCCTACTTACCCCTCACCTAACTGTAAACAGCCTTCCCGCTTCCCCTCCACGAACCTGCTGTTCCTGGTATCACTGACTGCCCCCTTGAAATGTCATCCAAAGGGCACGTCTCAGTCCTCATCCTGCCTGAACTGCATGTCCCCAGCCGGATTTGACCTTGCTGACCACTCCCTCCTCCTTGAAACACTTAGCACCACCACCACCACCACCACACACACACACACACACACACACACACACACACACACGCAGGGCCACTTTCCTCTGTACTGCCTCGCACCAATCTGGCCATTCTCGCACAGGTGTTGCCCTAAAACCCTCCTTGGCTCTCTTCTCTCCCTCCCTCAGAACCATCTCATCCATGCCTGTGGCTTCGCTTACCACAAGATGCCCCAAACCCCCAATTTGCATCTCCCACCCCAGACTCTTGATTGATTTTTCAGACCCATGGAGCCAACTGTCTGCTGGACAGCTCCAGCAACAATGTCAGACTCAACATGGTCAGAATTGAGCTAAGCGCCTAGCCACTTGGGAGAAGGATTTAGCAGTATCTTCTTTTTTTGTTTTTAAGATTTTATTTATTTATTTCAGAGAAAGAGAGAGGGCACGAGCGCAAGCCAGGGGAGGGACAGAAGAGAGGGAGAGAAGGAATCTCAAGCAGACTCCACACGGAGCACAGAGCCTAACGTGGGGCTTGACCCTGACACCTGAGATCACGACCTAAGCTGAAATAAACAGTTGGACACCCAACTGACTGGGCCACCCAGGGGCCCCAGCAGTATCTTCTTTTTTTAAATTTTTTTTAAAAAAGATGTTATTTATTTATTTGAGAGAGAGACAGAGATAGCAAGCCGGGAGGTGAGGGAGAGGAAGACTCCCTGCTCAACAAGGAGCCCAATGCGTGACTCGATCCCAGGACCCTAGGATCATGACCTGAGCTGAAGGCAGACCCTTAACTGAGCCACCCAGGCACCCCCCAGCAGTATCTTCTAAAGCTGAACATACATCCTGTTGCCCACAAGTCCACTCTTAAGTACCCAACTGCAGTATGTACATATGTGTGCCAAAAGAATGTTCAGAGTGCTGCTCGTGATAACCCCAAACAGGAATGCCCACCAACAGTAGAACAGATGAATAAATGTTGGTATATTCACATGATAGGAACCTGCATACAACAATGAAGATGAATGATCTACAAATATATACAATAATATCAAACTCACACAAACATAATGTTCAACAAAAGAAGTCAGACATAAAAGAGTATATGCTGTAAACTTCCATTTATTTCAAAAGTCAAAGATCTTGCAAACCTGACCTGTAGTACCAGGAGCTGGGACTTTACCTTTGGGGGTCATAACTGGAAGGGAGCCTGAGGGGCTTCTGAGTGCCAGTACTGTTGCTTCCTGCTCTGGCTGCCAGTTACGCAGCTGCGTTTGGCTTGCACAAATTCGTTATTTATGACGGGTGCACTTTTCTGCATAAAAGCTTAAAAAAGCAAAACAAAACGGGGGCATCCTCTTGCTCATCAAGCAGCCCCCCTCTCTCTCTGAGAATGGTCTCAACTTTAGTTGCCCAAGTCAGAAGTGTGGGGGCTATTCCCCACTGTCCCTCTCCTGGTCACTCAGCTCCTGTCCATCCCCAAACACTACTGCTCCGCCTCCTTGCTGTCTCTCAAACCCATCCGCTTCTCCCCACCCTCACCGCCTCCTCCATACCCTGGACCCAATTGCTCTCTTGCTTGGACTCCTCCGGTAGCCTCCTGGCTGTTCCCCCAGCTTCTAATCTTGTGCCCTTTGATTCATCCCCCCACAGCAGCCAGAAGGACCCTTCTAGAACCAACATCCAATCATGTCTCTCCCCTGATTAAAATCTTCCAGTGGTTCCCTGTAGCCACTAGATAAGGCCCATTCTTCTGCTTTGGGGTTCTAAGGTCTCTGTGCTCTGGGTTTCTGGCTCCACTCCAGCTTTACCTTTAACCAACCGTCCCCCAATGCTGTGTCCCAGGCAGTCCCATGAGCCTTTGCATAGACTTTTCCCAGAACTCCTCCTTCCCCTATCCTTGCTCTTTCTGGCTGAACATCATACATCCTTCAGGTCTCAGTCCAGATATCCTCCTGTCTCCATATCACCATGTCACAGCAGAGTATGCCACACCTGTCCCAGTACATGTCACATGACAGTGAAGCTGGCTGCTTTTGTGTCCACGCCCCCTGCTGGACCTTGGGCTCCATGGAAAGGGCATTGTGTCTGTCTTGTTCATCACTCCATCCCCAGCACCAAGTATAGTAGAGGCTCAGGAGGGATTTATTGGATGGATGAAGGACTCCAGGAGACATCCAGGTTGCCAAGGGCTGGAGGTCTGGGGTATATGTCCAGGGGGGTTGGTGAGAAGGTAAAGGCCAGTTTCCCCTTGAATGACAAGGGTCCGAGAATTTAGAATCAGAGTTTGAAGGGATCTCAGAGGCCATCTAACCATCCACTTTTTGAAAAAGATTTATTTATTTATTTATTTATTTATTTATTTATTTATTTATTTATTTATTTATGAGAGAGATAGAGTGTGTGTGTGTGCAGGGGCAGGGGGAGGGGCAGAGGGAGAAGGAGAGAGGAAGCCGACTCCCCGTGAATTTGGAGCTCGGCATGGGGTTCGATCTCAAGACCCGAGGATCATGACCTGAGCCGAAATCAAGAGTCGGACCCTCAACCAACTGAGCCACCCAGGCGCCCCATAAGAGTCCACTTTTTAGATTTACAAATGACAAACCTAAGAGAAAGAGCCACTGGCTGGACGAGAATGGGTGGGGGGGGGAGGTGGCAACTGCAGAGGAAGGCAAGGTGATGATGAAAAGTGGATATTTAGTGCCCATAGGCTCCTAAAATCAGTGAAGAGAATATTCCTTCTGAGTAAGATGGTGGGAGCTTTGCTTGGAGCTGCCTTCCAGGGTCTCTCCCCAGTAGAGCGGAACTCTGGCCTCCTAATACTGACCACTAGATGGCGTCAGCTCCCCAGGCAAAAGAGAGAACAAGGGCTGGTCTGCTCACCCTCTGCCCTCCAACCTTCTTCCTGAGTTCCTCCCCTTGCACCTGGCTCTCTGTAAGCCCAGTTGCTGTGGCCATGCCCAGAGAGCATGACACCTGGGTTCCAGGAAACAGCTTGCTTCAACAGTCTACCTTTTCTCATGCCCAGGGAGAGGGTGGACGATGGACTCGGACCTGGGCATTGGCCAGGCCTGCTCCTCCGTCCTGCCAGCCTCCCAGAGGCCCCCTAAGAGACTTCCCTGCAGCAACCCTCCACCAGGGGCAGGACTCTGGTCTGGCTGGCACCTGCTCATCTTGCTGGCCCAGACGAGGTGCAGGAGGTAGCACTGGTCCCCCTACATCTTCCGGCAACCTCGCCACCAAGTGCCCATGCCATGGCGGGTGGCCCCAGTCCTGCTGGCCTGATGGGCCCCTTTGAGGCCACACATGGCCCCATCCGGGAAGCTACTGCTGCTTCCACCCTGGAGGGAGGTCGCTTGATGTGGTGCCGGCTCCATGCCTCCCCTTTCTCTCATTCTGCAAGCACACCCAGCCAAGATGATTCAGTCCCTCTCCAGGACTAGAGAGTCTCAGTTATTCATTCAATAAACATCTGTTGAAGACTGAGGTTGTGTGTGTTGGGCCCTGCTCTAAGGTACCTGGAAGGTAGTAGTGAAGTGCAAGATACAGTCCCCAGAGTCTTGGAGCACCAAGTGCAATGGAGGACCAGATGCTAACCTCACATTACCCAACACTTGTTGAATTGCCCACTTAAGTCTTCAGTGTGCAGTTTTGCCCACTTCTTTCAGACTTTCGGAGCAGAATGGACCACAGAAACTATGCTAATGTAATGAACCACCACCACCACCCATTCAGGATTCCAGGATTCCGGACTTCCAGTCCAGTGCTCACTCACTGAACTCAGGAGCTGCAGGTTGGGGCGGGGGCAAGGAGAGAAAGGAGTGAGGCTTCTGCGAGGACCTCATGAGGAAAGTAGATTGACTCCCTGCCATTTCTGAATCACTTGGCCCTCCTTGCCTCGGTGGTGAATGAATGAATGAACCCCGGAGAAGGGGGCTTGCCGTATGCTGTCCCTTTTCTGTGCAGAGCTGGGGGCTCCTAAGCAGGCCCTGCACGCCTCCCCCGCTCCCATCCTGGGAGGGGAGCCGGCCGGGCCAGTGCCCTCGCTGCCCCCAACGCCTCGGGCTTTCTAGGCGCCCTCTTGGCAACAGAACAGAGGGCATCCCGAGCAGGTGGCAACTCGCCCCGCCACGGGCTCAGAGCGGCGGGCGATAGGCGCTGGGGGGACGCGGAGATAGACAGACAGATAGCGCTCCCCTCGCCCGGCCCCCGCCCCCACCTTTCCCACGCTGCGGCCTCCCCGGAGCCACTCAGACCTGGCGGCCACTCCTGCCCCTCGGCCCGGGGACCGGGACCCTCTGCCTCCGCAAACTGCAGCTCCCAAAGCCCTGGGAGCCCCTGGCAGCCTGCCTGCGGAGTCTAACTTTGGAAAGAGGCACAGAGCCCCCTACACACTTCTCTGCCTGGCGGAGGAGTCTTACGAGGGAAACCCTTCCCCCGGGCTTGGCGAGACTTGGGGAGGCTGCAGAGCCCAGAAATAGCCACAAAGTGGCGCGCTGGCACTGCGTGTCCTGGGTCGCCTTAGCCCTGCCAGGCAGCCGAAGGGGACGGGAGAATTGACGGGGCTGCCCTGTGTGAAGGTCTTACGCGGCCAGGGACCGAGATTTAAAGGAGCTCCCCCTCCCCCAAAAGGAAGGCGGAGAGCAGAACTGTGGTGGAATGGAGAAATGCTGTAGGCGTTCAGAACAACTCGGATGACTTTGCAGGCCAGATAGGACTTAGAAGCCACCAGGCCGCAGGAAGGGGAGCTTCTTCAGGGCCTTCTCAGAGGGACGGGACTCATGGGAGCATCATGGTTCCCAGCTCCTGGAGACTGGGAAGGTGCTAAGAGTTTTATACACATCTGCATACAACTACCCATTCACATGCAGACACCCCCTCCCAATGGCCCTCCACTCACACTGCTTATGCGCCCATGCCCGTGCCCCCGTGCACACACACACACTCCTGCACTTTTGTCCATCTCTGTATACTGTGCACCACGTGAAACCCTTACACCACACACCCTAAGTACACCCGTCCTATATACCTGATCTCTGAAAATGCCCGCATTCCCCCAGTGTTGTCCCCAATGCACAGAGTCTGCCCCCAAACTTACTGAGGCACACAGAGAGCCAGGCTGTGTCCCACCCAGCCTGATGGGGACCCCAGGTCCCCTGATCCCTCCAGCAAGCCTGGGCAATCTCTGAAACTGCATCATGGGACAGGTTATGCCCCTCCACCATCTGCATAAGCCCCTAAATCCACACACACCTGCCTCCCCCCCACCCCACCTCTCCAACAGGACCCTCTTCGCCCCCTTATGACTTTCACAGTCCCAAGGCACTTTGTCCTGATGGGCCCCCTTCTCTGTAAAGACATTCAAGATTACATTTTATGACTGCATTGCAGTAAATAATATCAATATCATATAACCAAACATTTTCTTCAATCAAATGTCTTTCCCTTTTCTTCTGATTGTAAAAGAAAATAAAATATTTTCACAAGCCCTGGGTCCTTCCCACTCTGGGCACATTTGTCTGCCTGTCATTTGCATAGTGTATGCACACACACACCACCTTGGACCACCTCCCTTCACAAACACCCAATGGGCAAATTCCCCTGCTTCCCCATTGCACCTGAGCCCACCTCCCAGCCGCAGCCAGGGAGACAGACAGACTGACAAATCCTGGGGGCCGGGCAGAGAACCCTCCCCCACCCCTTCCTTCAGAGACACTGGGGGGTTATCTGAACTGAGGGTAGGAGCCACAGGAGGAGTAACAAGGGGTGTGTGTGTGTGTGTGTGTGTGTGTGTGTGTGTGTGTGTTTTGGGTAACAACAAAGAAGGGGGGAGAGAGGGAAGAGAAAGAGAGAGAGAGAGAACGAAAGAGCGCAAGAGCCTAACAGCCTGTTTTGCCTCGAAGGCAAGACTTGCAGCCAATCAGAGCGCTGGAGCCTCCCTCCGCGACTCCACTATTGAGTCTATAACCGGCTGGCCGGGCGGAGCTGGCGGCATTTGACTGTGGCTTGGGACGCGACGAGAGGCGCGCAGCGACCGCCGGAAAGCCGGCGATGGTCTAGGCGCCCCTCGGCTTCCCCTCCCCCGAGACCCTGCGGGCCCTCCCCTCGGCCTCCGGACGCACGCCCCCGCCTCGTCTTCTGCGCCTCCTCCGCTCTCCTGCCAGCTTCGGCTCGGCGGCCCAGGCCAGCCCCGGGACGCGCGGCGCCCGCCAGGATGAGTGGCTCCTTCGATCGCAAGCTCAGCAGCATCCTCACCGACATCTCCAGCTCGCTGGGCTGCCATGCGGGCTCCAAGGACTCGCCCACCCTGCCCGAGTCTTCTGTCACCGATCTGGGCTACTACAGCGCTCCCCAGCACGACTACTACTCGGGCCAGCCCTACGGCCAGACCGTGAACCCCTACACCTACCACCACCAGTTCAATCTCAACGGGCTTGCAGGCACGGGCGCTTACTCGCCCAAGTCGGAATATACCTACGGAGCCTCCTACCGGCAGTACGGGGCGTACCGGGAGCAGCCGCTGCCCGCCCAGGATCCAGGTGAGAGCTTGGAGGGTTCCCTAGGGAGAGAAAGGCGGGGGGGGGGGGGGGGGGCAATTGAAGCCCAAATCTAGGGAAGCGTCGAGGGCAAAAAAAAAAAAAAAAAAAAAGGTGCTGTCTAAAGTTAGATAGGGTGGGCTAGCTGACCCCGAGAGGGGACAGACGACCTTTCAGTCCCGACGCTGTGCACCCAGGTCTTGGTGAAGTTGGGGCCAGCTAGGGGAGGAAGAAGAGGGGTGTCACGGGACCTCCGAATCGAAGTGCTTTCGCGGGCACATCAGCGCTTCCATCAGGTGGCAGGGGGGGACTGGAAGCTCCAGGAACCCTTTGGATATGGGTCGGGGAGAGGGGGGAATGGTAAGGGGGACATACATAGATAGACAGACACACACACCAGGAAAGCAGATACTGAGAAGTGGAAAAGTGAAAAAAAGAGAAAGGTGGAGAAAGAGCAAAAGAGAAATGTGGGGAGACAAAGCGAGAGAAAGGCCAAGAAAAAAAGAGAAGGCAGGAGGAAGGAAGAGGGAGTCTGCACTACGCTTGCAACTTTTCTGAGAATCTAAAACGACTCCAAAATAAAAAAAGTTTAAGAAAAAGAAAAAGGAAGGAGGAGAGAACGGAGGGAAAGAGCGAGAGAGGTGACCGAGGGCAAGGTGGGTCGAGAAGGGGGCGGCCGGCAGGCGGGCGGCGGGGAGCCGCGAGGCTGGGAGGCGAGCCGGGAAGGCGTCGGAGCGAAGCCTCGGCGGTCCTCGCCCGGGTGGCCGGCGCCGGGGACGGCGCTCTGGGGGCCGGGCGCCGAGCTGCGGGCTGGGGCGGGGGGGGGGGGGGGGGCGCGTCGTGGGCGGCAGCCCGGTCCGGGTCCCCGTCCGGCTCCGTCGCCGAGGCAGCCTTGCCGGGGCGCGGGCGGCGGAGCGCGCAGCCGGGCGGCGGGGAGGCTGGGGCGGCCCGCGGGGCCCCGGAGGGCACAGTGGGAGCAGGCCCAGGCTGAGCCGCGCCCCCCCCCGCCCCGGCCCGGTGCGTTGCCCGCAGTATCCGTGAAGGAGGAGCCGGAAGCCGAGGTGCGCATGGTGAACGGGAAGCCCAAGAAGGTCCGAAAGCCGCGCACCATCTACTCCAGCTACCAGCTGGCCGCCCTGCAGCGCCGCTTCCAGAAGGCCCAGTATCTGGCGCTGCCCGAGCGCGCTGAGCTGGCCGCGCAGCTGGGCCTCACGCAGACACAGGTCAGTGCGGGGCCGGCGACCGCCGCTGGGGCTCGGGGCGAGGCGGGGGAGGGGGGGGTCGCGGGACCCGGGGGCTCCCCAGGCGCCGCCGAACCTGGCTCACCTTCGAAATCCCCTGCAGGCCCTCGAAACCCTTTGCCTGTAGAGGGAAGGCCACCCCTCCCCCATGCCAAGTCTCAACTGCTGTCGGAAGTTTTTGCGTTAAAACGTGTACAGGCGTGCATATTTGTGAACCTGTGCAACTGTGTGTGTCTGCCACAAGGAGAGCTATCCTCCCCTTACTCCAGACTCCCTAGCTCCCGCGCTTCTCTGCAGTACTTGTCCCTCACTTAACAGGAGTCCACATCACTCTCCCCCACCACTAGGCCAGGTGTGTGTGTACATGCACGTGTGTGTGCGTGTATATTTGCACACATGCTAATGGGTTTGTGTACATGTGGCAATGGTCGCATAAGGAGTGTGACCTTTCAAGGGTCATTGTGCTTATAGATGGAGGGACACGTGTGCGTGGCTGTGTACATGGCTGTGCACACTGGTGAGCTCGTGTACAAAAACGTACACTTCTACCAAAACACCACACTCATGCTCAGTGCCCGAATGCTTCACCCCTTCCTCTGCCCCAAGCCAGGAAGGGAGATTCCCCAACAAAGGGGGTAGAAACTCAAAGGTGATTTCCACCCCTCCCCCCAGCCGGTTCCTAGAGCCCCCAGCAGCCTGTCCCGGCTCAGGGGAGGAGTGGCTGGTGGATGCCTGGCTCCCTACAGGTGTTGACAGGCGGACCTGGGTTGCTGCGTGGGGCCTGGTCCGCTGGGAATCTGGGTCACCCAGTGAGGAGCTGATTCATTGTTTGTACCAGTCATGGGGTGGGGAGCAGCAGGGAGAGGGGGAGATACCCCAAGGGAAATTTGGGGAATCATGGCTCACCTGCTTCTGAGTCCCCAGGTCACCCCCAAGAGCCAGCTCCAGAGCGCTCACGGGTGCTCACGTCCATGGGGCATTTACCTGGGTGCCTATGGGCATGTGTGCATCTTCATGATCTGGTGTCTGAGTGTGATGCTGTGAGTGGGTACATTCCTGCACATGGAGATGCTTATGTGGTTGTGTTTGTCTCTGTGGATCTATGTGCCTCTGCTTATGAGTTTCTAATGTGAACAAAATGCCACGAACTGCCCATCCCCCACCTCATGGGCTGCCTTTTATTGAGTGCTTACTATATACTTGGTGACCGTAAGTTCTTTATCCATCCAAACGTATTTGAGCCTCATGATGACCCTATGAAGTAGGGGTTATCAGCATCCCCATTTTGCAAATGGGGAAGTCAAGAACCAGAGAGGTTAAGTAACTTGTCCAAGGTCACACGCTTAGAAAGCCGCAGAGCAGACTTTGGACCCAGGCAGTGGAATGTTCCTCACTGCGTTCTATCCCAGATAGAAGAAAGATGCTGGCCCTCGGTCAGACACCTAGGTTTTGCCTGGATCTTGTACGTAACCTGCGGTGCTGGACTTGCCTTCTCTAGGCTGGGTCTCCTTGGGGTTTTCACTAAGCATCCTGAGAGGCTAACTCGCTCCCCCTTTTCTGCACGCCCTCCCACGCAGGTGAAGATTTGGTTCCAGAACCGCCGCTCCAAATTCAAGAAGCTCTACAAGAACGGGGAGGTGCCCCTGGAGCATAGCCCCAACAACAGTGATTCCATGGCCTGCAACTCACCGCCGTCCCCCGCCCTCTGGGACACCTCCTCCCACTCCACTCCGGCCCCTGCCCGAAGTCAGCTGCCCCCGCCGCTCCCGTACAGCGCCTCCCCGAGCTATCTGGATGACCCCACCAACTCCTGGTACCACGCACAGAACCTGAGTGGACCCCACTTACAGCAGCAGCCGCCTCAGCCGGCCGCCCTGCATCACGCCTCCCCCGGGCCCCCGCCCAATCCTGGGGCTGTGTACTGAGCCCCCACCTGGCCTGAGCCTCCCACGAAGGACCCGGGACCAGGCAGAAGGCGCCTCCGTCCTAGCCGACACTCAGGAATCATCGAGGAGCACAGGGGGGACAAGGAACCCCTTTCCCCCTTCCCTTGCCCCTTCCTCCAGGGACCCAAGAGCTTCCAGATGAAATTTGCATGGACCAAGGATGTCCCCTGAACCTCCCTCCCCCTGCCTAGGCACTGGGGTCTCCCTCCAGATGTTGGGGCACTCCACTCCAGCTGGGACAGCCGTTCCCGTCCTGCTCCAGGAGCCTGGATTGGCTTTCAATGGCCCATCACCTTCCAGCTTCTAAAACTTAGTGTTTGTTCCGCAGACTGGAGACCTTGGGGACAAGGGAGACTGCGAAGCGTTTGCAGGTCAGGCCTGGGCCAGGGCACCAGGCACCATGGATGCCAGGTCAGGCCTGGTCCCTCCTAAGCCACCTGTGGCTCCCCACTTCCTGAGCATCCCCTCTGCCAAAAAGACATTGGACATCGTGACCAGGACTCAGGGTGGGGACATCAGGCAGCCCCCAGCCCACACTTCTAGCCCTCATTTCAGATTTGAGGGTTAAACCAAAGAAACCCCCCCCCCCAAGTGAGGGAATCGTTTAATATCTGTGGCTTTAGAGGGAAGAACTCAAGGAGCCATCTCTCTCCTCTCTCCCCGCTCTGATCGGAGAGGGGCGGTGGGTCTCAGGTGTCTTTCCTAAGGACCCATTTCTTCTTCCGTGTACAGGACTTTGCACAACTTTGGTTTTAAAAGCTGTTGAAAACTAGGAAAACAAAGGGCATTGTTACCAGATAGGACCAGTCTCCCCTGCATGGGCACCTCTGCTCTGCCCCACCCCCACCCACCTCTTCCTCTTCTCCAGTAAGTTGGCAGTTTGGGCGCCAAACCCCAAATCTCCAAGGAAACATGCCAGGCAAGACAAACCCCAAAACATCCCCTTCCCGGTGACTTTGGAAACAAATTGCTCCCGCAGATGGAGAATGGCGGGTGAGGTGCACAGGGAGAGGGGAGGGCGACAGCTCCGTGCCTTTAATGCCTTTAGGGGCGAGGGGGTGGCTGTCTGGAGGGCTGGTAGTGCCCCTCCTTGGCCCAGATGTCCCCCCAGAGCTAACCTTCCTCCACGCTGATGTGGTCAAACATTGAAGAAAAGGGGAGGAGGAAGACTAGCTATATATATATATAGTATGTATTTTTTTTTTAAAGAGCAACAGAGAGAAGCAGCCTCCTCCCTACTGTGGTTTCCTATTTATGTGGCCCTTTCCTCCTGGATGTACCTGCCTGTGCATTGTGAGCAGAGAGAAACAGGGATGTGGGCTCCGGCTGGGTTTGGGTTTGGTGGGATGTGCGGGAGCAAGGAGAGACGAGGTAGATCTCAGAGTCGCACCCGAGGGGGGCAGGAACGAAGCCGACTCTTCCCAGCCTTCTCATTTCTGCTTTCTTACTGGATCCATCTTTATATATAACGTTAATAAAAAAGAAGAAAATAACCACTGAGCTCTTTGAACTGGAGGCTGGAGGCTGGAGGCTGGAGGCAGACAGCTCTTGGGGAGGGCCTGGGGGTTGGGGAAGGTGCTGGATGCAGAGAGGCCTCTGAGCCTCCAGGGGCTCCTGGCAGACTCAGAGCCCTGAGGATCCACTGCTGGGACTCTGGGCTCCGGGGCTGGGCTGGGCCCAGCCCCTGGTGGCAGGTGCTGCTGACCCTGTGGCTGCTCCCGACTTGGACAGGTCTGGGTGGGTGGGAGGCTCCCAGCCGTGGCCTCCCTGACTCCACTCTGCTTGGCGGCTTGGCGTTCCCTGCCAGGCAGCTGCCTGCCGCCGCCGCCGCCGCCGCCGCCAGGTCACCTCAGGGCTGCTCTTTGATCTTGGGCTCACACGCAGACATGCTTGCACACGCGTGTAAACCCCCAGCCTCCACACCCAGGCACTCCCCAGTCGCTCACTCTCTGGTCTGTCCCTTCCAGCTTGGGGTGAGGGTGGGGCCTCAGGCAGGGGGAACACTACTGCCCCCCTCAGCTGGCAGGGACCCCAGCCCATGCTGGGGATCCAAGCGGAACGAGGGAAGCAAACAGACGGAGGGGGTTCTGTGCTTCCCTTCTCAGGCTCAGCCCTGACTCCAAGCCCTCTTGCTACTGCACCCCCCGACCCTGCGGCCGACCACCTGGGCCAGCATTGCTTCCACCTCTCCCCTTCTAGCTGCTCACCTCCAAGACTGGAGCCAGGGAGCTGGAGGTGCTAGAATGAAGGGAGGGGTGTGAGTGACACATGTTGGTGCAGCTGGGAGACAGTGTGAATGCATGCACATGCTTGTGAGCTACCTTTCTCCCGTATACACACGTACCAAGACACATAATGACATCTCTCCCTCCTCACACCTACATGGACTCCCACTTGAGCCAGACACACACACACACACACACACACACACACACACACACACACACACACACCTGAGACCCCCAACACACAGGTGCACAAACACACATCCCTCACGTCACCCCAGAGTTATGAACAGGTACGCGCCCGCGCACACAACGGGCCCAAGGCAGCTCCCCATACAGGAAAAAGTCTTGGATTGAGAATCAGCAACACCACCCAGCAGCCAAGGTGACCCAGCTCAGCCTGAAACCTCCCTGTGGGGCCCTCAGTTTCCTCATCTGTCAAATGGGGACAGCGAGCCCCACCCTGTTGGCCTCTGGGGCTGTTGCCAGGCACCAAGCCGAATACAAATGAGAAGTCAGAAGGAAGGGTCTCTCAGGCTCACCCGAGGACCTGGGTAGACCGCAGTCCCAGGCACCTGGCCTGGGGGTTCCCCGGGCTGGGCTCCAGAAAGGCGGGGAGCCCCTGCCCAGGCCCCCTGCACCCCTCTCCCCCTCTCGGGAGGCCGGCCTTCCCTCCCCCCAGGCCTGAGGGAGGCGGAAGGGAGGAGGGCCTTCCGCCCACGGACGCCAGCCGGGCTGGCAAAGGGTTAAGTGGTAGCTGCCAGGCGGGGCTGCGCTGAGCAGTTTGGTTTGAGGGCTGCGTGCAGGCAGGAGCAGCGAGGCGGCAGCCGGGCAGACTTGCTGGAGACACTGCATTTTATTAGGGCTGGGCTGCCAGCAAAGGGAGGGAGAGGGAAAAAAAAGGCAGAAGGAGAGAGGAAGGAAGGAGGAGGCTGGGCAGGCAGGCCGGCGGGCGGGCTGGCTGCTGCGGGATGAAAGGCTGTTGTAAGCTCCCTAATTCCTCCCTGCTCATCCCTGCTCTGTCAGGCTGGATTAACTGCCCGGGTGACCTCCCACAGGGGGTCAGCCCCACCCCTGAGCTCCCCTTCCTCCTCTCCTCACCTGGGGGGGGCATTCAGCTTACCCTCCTCACTGGCCCTGGGCAAGGGGTGCAGAGAAAGGGCTTGGGTGGGGGACCTGGCAGGGTGCCAGGGTGGAGCCGCTGAGCCCATCTTTTGCCAGGTGCTTGCCTCGTGACAAGCTTCGGGACAGCAGTGGGGCGGGGGGATGTAGGGAACCCCAGTCTGCCCTGGGGTCACTGTTCTCCAAACCTCAGGAACAGCTGACGATCACTACAGTCCTACTCTGTGCCAGGCACTTGGCATGGGACCCTCCCAACGGGTGGGGAGGTGGGTGATAGAGTACCCATTCTTCAGATGGGGAAATTGAGGCTCAGAGAGGTTCAGTCTCTGTCAAGGTCACATAACTAATATGTGGCGATGCTGGGATTTGCACCCGGGTCTGTCTGGAGATTGGGTGCTCTTAATGGGCTTTTCTGCCACTCAGTTTACTGAGGCGCCCCGGGGCAGAGCGTCAGAGAGCTGGAGCCTGCCACCGCCGCCGCCACTGCCGCCGCCGCTGCCACCACCGCCGCTCCACCCACCCCAGCCCGCCAGTCCTCCTCCCCGGGCTCTTCCCTGGAGGAGAAGAGGAGGAGGGGAGGGCCTGGTCCGAGGAAAAGCTTAATGCTGCGGTCAGGAATGTGGTGCTGGAGTCAGCTGACCTGAACTGAATCCTGCCTCCACCACTTCACGGGCTGGGTGATCTTGGACAAGTCACTTTAACCTCCTAAGCCTCAATTTCCCCATCTGTAACGTGGGGATAATGCTACCTGCCTAGTAGGGTTGTTGAGAGGATTAAATAGGCTAATGTGAGGAAAAGGCTTAACAAACAAGGTACCCAGCACATGGGGAGTACTGCTCAGTTAATGGGAGTTGCTGTTGAAGAGGGTGGATGATGAGGATAGTGATGGGGGCGGGGAGAAGGGGCTGAGTCCCCACCTTGCTTCCTGCCCCCAATTCAGACCTGAGCCGCCGGCTACCCTCGATCCAGCCATCTGGAAGAGGAGTCAGTGCGCTCCCCAGAGGAGTAAATAAGCCAGTATTTATTGCCAGTTCCAGGAGCTGTTAAAACGGATGCCCGGAGTCTGGGGAAGGGAGGCACACACCTGTACCAGGTGCTCTGGGCCAGAAGCGAGGCCAGTCGTGGAGAGGCCCCCAACTGGGCAGACCTGACACAGTCCGGGAGGACCGGAGGGACTGTCAGGGAAAGGGCAGGGCTGTGGGTGGGAAGGAGTCCTGCGAAGGCTCCATGGAAGAGGTAGCATTTGAATTATGCCCTGAAAGAAGGATGACAGCCTGACAGGCAGAGCTGGGGCCTGGAAACATACTCCTCGGAGCAGCAGCTATGGAAGAACTCCACTTCCAGGACTCAGGGTGGAGAGGAAGACGGCTCAGGGGAGGGAGCTCCAGGCTGGGGAGAGGGCTGCTGAGGGAAGGGGCAGCCGGGATCCAGAAGGTCCCTAAGCCCTTCTCCGGATGCTGGGCTCAGAGAAGGGCAGGGTCTGGCAGTTCCCAGCCCCTCAGATATGCTGGCAGCGGCCCTGACACCGTGAACTTGGGGAAAGGAAGCTCCTTCCCCCTTAGGAGAGGAGACACCCGGGCCCTTCTCTGCCCCTACCCCTGACGCCCCTCCCTGCACGGGGTCCTGGCCAGGGGGTCCTAGAGCTCTCACCCCCGTTCAGCCTGCTTACACCATTCACCTCGCCAACACACCATCGCCACCACTTGCTCCCTAGTCTAGAGGAGCCCCCAGACCTCAGGGCGGAAGGGGATTCTGAACAGCTGAGATAGGACCCCTAGTGTGCAACCTCCCAGCCCCTAGGTGAGGGTTGGCAAAGCCAGGCTGAGTGAGTTGCAGCCTCGGAGGGGATGGAAGAGGAGGGGAGGGGAGGCCGAGGGGAGAACAGACAGGGGAGGAGAACGGAGGGGGGAGGAGAAGGGGGCGCCTGCTGCCAGCACCCTGGCCTCTGTTTTTCCAGCTTTAATTGCAGCGTTAATCACCTTAATAAGCTGTTTACCAGCCACCCAGCAGCCTGAGACTGGGAGACTTAGCAGCCAGAAAGTGCTTGGAGATGAGTTTCCCTGCAGCCCCAAGGGAAGGGGAGGCAGCGCTGACTGGGGGACCCTGGGCGGGGGTGGGGGGTGGGGCTTGGGGCAGAGGAGGCAGGTGGGGGCTGGTGGAGAAGGCTGAGGCCAGGGGGTCCAGAAGGCCAGCCTCCAGCTCTTCATAGAGGCCCAAGCCCCTTCCACAGAAGTCCTGGAGTCAGCTCCTTGAGCTAACCTTTTCTGACACCCAGCCTGGGTCCCCGGCACCCCACCTTTCTCCTTTGTCACTCGGCCGCCCCGTGCTGGTCAGGACCAACAGGGTGACTTCCCACGCCCCAGTTCCCAGTTCTGTGGAGGCATCTGTGCATCTCGCTGGCATGGACACCGTGAATATTTTGTCCACGCTGGGCTGGAGGGCAAGCGGATGTCTTTATACCAAGGTCCCTGGGGGCAGAGCTGGGAGAGGATCTAAAGCAGGGGGACTCGGTGGGGGGGGGTGGCGCGAGGGCAGGGACTTGGGCATGTTCCCCGGAACGGGACGCATCCCCACCACCCGATGCCCAGCACAGGCTGACAGAGCAGGATGCCCAGTGAGCATGTTGGGGGGGAGTGCCTCACACAAACCCTCTCGGCTACGGTTCCTGCTCCCAGCAGATGAGGGTGAGCCTAAGGGGGAATGATACCTGCCCCTGTCTTTCAGCTCCTGGGGGGCTCAATGAGGGGGAAGCCCAACACCCAACTGCTGCTCCCCAGCCAGCGCAGGAGCTGACGGGGATTGTACATGGCCCGCCCGCCCCCCGCACATCATCTCCTCGAATTGTTGGGAAGCAGCCCCAGAGAGACCATGTGACTTGCCCAAGGTCACACAGCAAAATGCCAGGCAGTGCTACAGAGTGCCCGTGGGGGCTCCCCTGCCCATAAGCCGGCCACAGCTGGATAGGCAGTACTAAGTGGGCTCTGAAACCCTGGCCTCCAGACTGCAGAACAAAGAATGTTCTCTGGACAAGTGGGTCAGAACTGATGATCTGAGCAACCGCCTCCCAGGGGCTGCGATGGGTCCAGTCCACTGGCTGGTGAATTTTGGAGGCTCCTGCTGGGGGTGGGGGTGGGGGGGAGTGTGGAATTGGCCTGTTGGGCCCCTTGGAATCCTAAAAAGCTCAGAGGCCCTGGAAGCACTTGGGAAGAGTCTGGAGTCCGGGCGCTGGTCTGCCCAAGGTTGGCAGTCTGAAAGAAGAGGGGCTTAGGGGCACAAGGCAGCCAGGATAAGCACCCTAGGAGGAGGCGGACCTGGGGAGGGGGCCAACGGGGCGGGGGGGGGGGGGCAGAGCCCAGAGGCTCAAACTTCTTGTTTGTCTTCCAGGGCAAATTGGAGCAGGATTGGAGATGTCTGCTGAGTAAGCAGGGCATGGAAACACCACACACTGGAAGATAAGCTGGTATGGGGGAGGGGGTGTCCCCCCACCCCAGGGAAGTTCACCTTGAACCTGGCAAAAGGCAACAGTGTGCCCTTCCTTGTGCACTGAGACCGGGCCACGTCATGCGACACGTGTGGCACTGTCGCACACCCACCCCTGGGGCCAGGCAGGCCTGCCCCAGCTCAAGAATCACCCATGGGGGAGGTGGGGGGAAAGAGACATACCCTTGGCTAAGGGAGGGTAGGGAGGAAGCTGAGGAAGACAAGAGGCCAGAGGGAGTAGGAGGCTGGCTGGTAAGGAAGGAAAGCAAGAGAAAATTGCTTCCAAGCACAGACTCAGATCCTCCCAAGATCTGGGCAAGGAAGATGCTGAGTACCTACTGTGCACCAACCATTTGCCGGGAGCTTTTGCGGGCATTGTCTCATTTGATCTTCTCAACTGCGTGGAAAAGTTAGTGCGCTTTTTATTCCATTTCACGGTGAGATCACTGAGGCTCAGAGAGGTTGAGCAGCTTCCCCTAAAGTCCCCCAGTGAACTTGAAACAGAGTCCAGCCTTCTGAATCCCTGGTCTGTGAGCTTCTTACCACCCCATGGCCTCCAAGAGTGAAATGGAGAGGAGTGTGGGGGGCCAGGCTCAACCTTTTCCCTTGTTCTCAGACTTGCCCTGTGCCCTTAGAGACACCAGGATTGTCATTCCGTAGACTAGGACACACATGTCCAAACAGACACATGTATGCACACTCCTGAGCTCAAACACTGGTTTGGACACTTACTAGCTGTGTTACTTCAGGTAAGTCACTGAGCCTCCCTTTCCATCATCTATAAAATGGAGCTAATCACACCTATCTTGCAGGGCTGCTGAGGAAATGAGATAATACATATAAAAGGCTTAGCACATAGCTTGGCACCATGATGGCAGTTCAACAAACTATACTATTAGTTGTCAATGAAGCCAACCTGTGGGCATGTAAGACCCTCCTCAGTTGGCCTTAGAGAGCTCTAGGCACCCTCAGTGGGCCCAAAGCTGACCCGTTCCTTTTCTGAGTGGGACAGAGCTCTCATACTGGGAAGTTGCTTTCTCGATTCCAATCTAAGTCGGCCATGCTTCAGATGTAATGGAAGGATGGCCACCAAGGACAGAGCCATGTGCTGGGCCGAGTGCCAACGGAAGGGAAAAGGGCAGGGGTTAATACTTTTCAGTTACTAACCAGCTAAAGAGTTGCTCTCCCCACCTATGTACTCACAGTGCTGTGTTATTTTGTATTTACATTGTAACAGGAGTGTTTTCCCTTATTTATTGTTAGAGAACAGCTACTGATGTCTTATGTATATCTTGTATCCAGCCACTATACCAAAATGTTCTTAATTCTGCTTTTTTCCCCCTAGAATCTCTTGAGTTTTCGAGGTATACAATCAAATATCAGTAAAAAGGAATGGTTTTACCCGTGCTTCTTAGCTTAGTGGAAGGAATTCTGGTATTATAGGAGGAGTAACCTTTCATGAATGCAGAAGTCAGGGGCCTCACGGGCCTCTGCATTAGCTCTGAGCCAAGCAGCTGCTGGATGGTCTCACCTCTTCAGATACCTCCTCACCTGGGGTTCCTAGAGGACTGGGAACTGGGGTTCTGGAGTTCCTAGAAGCATAACCAGACGTCCTCACCGTGCCAGCTGCCTGCACAACTTCCTTCCCTCTTCTCAAAGCAGCTTTGAAATGCAGCCCACCACCCATGTTGCTGGGTTTCTGGGGAAGACTACTAGACTAGGGTTCTGCTCACAGGTGGAGATCAACAGAGGAACAAGGGTGCTTGGGCAAGATCTCTTCTGGACAGAGAAGGTTTTTCTGGTCAGAGATAGCGATGATAATTAATCCTTGCTGAATCCTTACTCTATTATAGTACCTTTTGTGGGGTACTTGTGGGGTGTAGTCTGCACCACAACTCTGTGAAGACCATGCTATCATTATCTTAAATTTCCAGTTGAAGAAGGTGAGGTACAGAGAGGTTAGGAAACTTGCCCAAGGTCACAGAGTTGGATTTGAACTCAGGCCTTGGTTCTTTATTATTTTGTGTTCCTGGAGATGGAACTGTCCTCTTCATCATTGCATGGCAAGCTGGTGACTCACAGGAGAATATTGGTGGGTGGGGGAAGAGGGACAATTTTGGCACCAAATTGGTATGGTCAAGGTGAAAACATAAGTTACCATATCCCCTGGCATGCTTGGTATATTTCACAACATACCAAGGAGACACTCTCCCCGTCTCCATGACCTTCTGAGATAGTTTGATCATTATCCCCACTGCATCAGTGAGGAAATGAAGACCCAGGAAGGTAAAGTGACTGGCCCAAAGCCTTTGAGCTATATGTCTGCATTCCAGAGACTCCATGAAGTCTCCCCAGAGGAGACAAATTCTATTTTTCAAGGGGCCAGGAGGAATAAGTCTTATTGCGTAGATGGGGCTGTTAAGGGGCTGGGAGTGGGAGGGATCCAAAGTCAGGGATGAGTCCCAAGGCAGATTCAGGCTTTGGAAAGGGAGGTAGGAGGACTTGAGGAGGTCACAAGGAATGGAAGAAGCCTGCATTGGTGGATCCAGCTGATCCCCCTGGGCTTGGGGAATGTGACAGGAGCCCAGCAGAGGCATGTCAGGAGGCTCCTGCAGTCTGGCTTCCCCCAGGATCTGTTGGAGCAAAGAATTCCCGGTGGCTCCAGGGCTGGGAGGAGGAGTTTGCAACAGGCCCCAGCTTGCAGAGACCGAGAAAGCAAGTGCTGGGTCCAGCCCTAGGGGAGTGGCCTAGTGGCACTGTAGCCAGCATGGTGGGCAGTGGGAGGAGTGGGACCTGCGCAAGAGTCACGTGCCCTCATCTACAATCAGCCCTTGGCCCACCACCCCAAAGAGAATGTGCGCACCAGGGTTGGGAGAGGGGCGGTCAGGCAGAGGAAGGAACCACGGAGTGGGGGAGCCCCCAGTCTGAGAGCGGAGGCCAGTGCCCTTGTTCTCTGGCAACCCAGGCTGAGGGCGGGAGTACGAGTCCTGAAGGCAGGCAAAAAAGGACGGAGAAGGTGATCATGGCAGTGGGCTTCTCAGCTGGGGGGGTTCCTGAGCATAGGGGGAAAGAATGATGCCCCCCAGGGAACCTCATGATCTCAGTTGGATAATTTGATGCCCTGCTCCCACCCTCATGATTCAGCCTGTATGTTCTTCATTAGCTTGAAGTGGGGGAGGATAAGAGAGTGGGGGCCCCAGACCAGAGGGGAAGTCCTCATGCTGGCCAAAGGGTCTTTCTTCCATCTGACCCCAAATTCAACTGAACTCTAAAGGGGATGGTTCAGATGAAGCTGAGAGGAATATATTCCACATATATTCCATAGAGAGTGGCACCCTCCCCTGGAAATGAAGTAATCTCTCCATTTTTGGGCCAGAGAAGCTGAAGGCCTGGCACTGTGAGGCGTTGAATCAGAATCCTTGATGTTTGGAGGAAGCTTGGGGCCAACTCCTTTCCCTTCCTGGTCTGGCCAGACATGTCCCCCAGGATGCCAATGGGGATGAGTACCTTAGAGTCATCAAGCTATGGGGTTGGAAAGAGCTGCTGAATGCATCTATTCTGATGAGGGAAGCAAAGCCCTGTACTCAGGAGCGTCCAGTCTGATGGGAGACAGGCTCTGCCTTACAAAGCTCCAAACTGGGGGCGCCTGGGTGGCTCAGTCGTTAAGCATCTGCCTTCGGCTCAGGTCATGATCCCGGGGTCCTGGGATTGAGCCCCGCATCAGGCTACCTGCTCGGCGGGAAGTCTGCTTCTCCCTCTCCCACTCCCCCTGCTTGTGTTCCCTCTCTCACTGTGTCTCTCTCTGTCAAATAAATAAATAAAATCTTTAAAACAAAACAAAACAAAAAGCTCCAGACTGGAGTGGAAAGACACATTTAAACCACTACACACGCGCACGCGCGCGCACACACACACACACACGCACACACACACACACACAGGATTTGGCAAGAGACATGATCTGAGCTTCAGAGAGGGTATCTAACTTGCCCAAGGTCACAGCAAGCATTAGTAGAGCACAGATCCCCTTCCTCCCTCCTTGCTGCTGGAATTGCCCTCAGGGCTGGGAAGCAGGAGGGGATCCGTGGGGATCTCAGAGAGGACCGTGTTTGGGTTCCTGTGCCTTGGCTGGACCCGACGGCCTTGTCTGGGCGCCATGGGCTGTGCCAGGAAGGGTTAGCACAGATGCTCTTGCTGGTAGAGCTCAGGGAAAGAAGGAGGCAAGGCTTCAGGGAACAAAGAAAATAAAGTCATAATAAAATTACTGGGTTTCTGTGGCCATTCAGTCTCCCTCCCTCCCCAGCTGCTCACCAGGGAAATACTCCCTGAAAATAGGAGACAGAGAGCTAGCACAAAGGGCCAGAGTGAGAGGAGGTGGGAGAAGAGAGAGAGAGAGAGAGAGAGAGAGAGAGAGAGAGAGAGAGAGAGAGCCGTCCCCACTCCACACACACAACCCCCAGGGAAGCTAGTCTGTGTGTTTCTGGGTATGTTTCTCTCTGCTTCTGTGCATGTTTAAGTCCCCGTGCCTCCTCCTGGCTCATCCCCGTGTGTTGTTCTTCTCTCTGTGAATGCACAACCCGTGAGTGCGTGTGTCTGTGTACCATCATGGTGGGTCTTCTTGCACAGGCTCTCATGTGTCAGTGTGTGGCTCTGCCAACCTCATGTGTGTCGCTGCGTGTCTGCCTGCCTGTGTGTGCACCTTCTTCAGTGGAAATGTGTGTGCACTTGTGGAGTCCCTGCACCTGGGTTCCCGCATCTGCTCAGCTCTGTGCCTTGTCTGGGGCTGTTGTATTCTGAGGATGGGGGTGGAACGGTTTTTAATTCCCCCTTCTGAACCCATCTGAGCTGGCCAGGAAAGGGGGAGAGGCGGCCACTTTTCCCTCTCTAGGCTCGTAGTCACCCTGAGGCTCGGTGGCTCCCCCAGGGTCCAACAGCCGGGCTCCTCAGAGAAGGGGTGGGGCAAGGGCTGGCTGGAGAGAAACCAGAGCTGGAGGCCCTCCTCTTCACCCCTCCTTGGGATGGGAGAAACAACAAAGGAGGGCATGAAAGAGAAATACTTTGGGGGTCAGAGAATTTTTCTTTTCCACCATAGCTGCAAAAACATTACTCACCTCCTGGAACAGGGGCTCCCAGATAAAGGGGGACCCTAGTCCCTAGAAAACCAGCTGTCTGTGGGCAGGGTTCAGAGGAGTCTTTGCGGAGACCCGAAGCACCCTCACCCCTCTGTCGCAGCTCCCTACTCCTCCCTCTACCTCTAGTCCCCCCATCCCACGGGAGTCCTGGCAAGGAAAGGGTTATCCAGGTGAATGGGGGTGGGAAACACCTGTGGGATGCTTTTCTAAAGGAAGGGGCTTCAGTGGTCCTGAGGACAGAGAGCTGAGAGGGTATTTGCGCCCCTCCCCTGCCCCGGCTGCCACAAGAATGGAAAGAATTGAGTTGAGACTCCAGCAGAACTAGCAAACCTTGATGGGGGAGGAGGGAGAATGGGTGCATCATCAGCTCCTTGGAAGCAAGAAATCAGTGTAGCCTTCCCTGGCCTTTCCCCTCTCTACCCACATCCCTTACACTTTCTGCGGAAGTCCTGTATCTCCAAGACCCCGTCTACACAGGCCTCCGCTACCCGGATAACATTCCATTGACTCTGGATCCAATCCCAGAGGCAAGTTCAGGCATCCAAACTCAGATGAGGTTTGGAGCTGAGTAATCAGCTGCTAGGGCTAAGCAGACATTTTGTCCAGGGGACAGCCAGCTCCCCACCCCCACCTTGCACAGCAGATTTGGGGATGGGGGAGGGTGGGTCTGTCACTCCGTGTCTTCCCAGCCCCCTCCCACCACCACCTTCTCCCACTTCCCACCTGCAAGTAATTTGGCCAATGGGAGGGCAGTTAAGATTGCAGTGTGGAATCCCTCTAGATCTGTGTGCATTTGGTGGGGAGGGGCTACCTCCTCCCCCCACCCCAGACCCCGTGCACCCTTTTCCTCTTCACGGCAGCAAATTACTTGTAATTATCTCACATTGAAAACCTTCAGGAGCTGCTCCCAAAATTGCTTTAATTGAATTAATTGAATCTCATTTTGTTGGGGGAGAGAATGGGGGGCCTGTCTTAAAATAGCATATGGGGAGAGGGGAGGGAAGCCCCAAGTCAGCTTTTCCCTGTGGCTGAGACCCTTGTAGGTGAGAGAGTGTGCCCTGGCCTCCTGGTTCCCATTCTCCAGTCTCAGCTGATTTTAGATGCCCTTCTGCATTTAGGACCTCTCCTGTGCCCTGCTTTCGAATGGTGGTGACAAGGAATGCACACAGGTCTCCAGCCTCCAGCCCCATTCCTCCTCCCTACCCTCGAGAGGCAGAGAGGTGAGAGGTGAATGGATGGTGGTGGCAGTATGAACTCCCCCTGGCCGTGACCCCTTCTCCCCGATAATCACCCAGCAGCCATAAATGACATTTGTGAAGCGAGTCCTATGTTCCAGGCGCCGTGTCAAGCACTGTACAAGCACTATCTCACTTCGTGATCACAGCTACACTGTGAAGCAGGTCCTATTAGCATTCCCATTTTGGTGGGGGGAGGGAGGAAAACCAGGCTCACAGGGAGTTTAAGTAACTCACCAAAAGTCACACAGCAGAGCTGGATGCTTTGCAGGCCACAACTGCCATTCTTAACCATTCGATTTTGTCCCCGCTCCATTATTGACCCGATTTTCCCAGAGGGGAGTCTTCGTGGGGAACCCCAGGGTTCCCCTTCTACAGCTTAGATGGCTTGAGAGAGATGATGGGGCACGTCCCCCTGGCTGGGGTTTCTAGTCCATCCTCACACAGGAGCCCAGGGAGGTTGGACCAACTCCCAAGTGGAAAGGACTCTGGTTTCCCCTGGAAAGGTCAGGTGGATGGGGGCAGGGATGGGGGCTAGCTGGCCTCTGGCTGGGAGAGTAATTATACTCCTTCTGCTACTTAACTTTACAACCTGGGCTGTTGTTTTAACGATGCGACTCGTGTTGGGCTGTCCAATTAATCTCGCCTTTGGAGGCTTTCCGAGATGGGGCGGTAGATCTTATCTTGGGTCTGTGGAAAGAGGAGTGCAACCTGCAGTGGGAGGAACAGCCTCCCTGAGGGCCTGTGGCCTCCAAGAAGCCCCAGGGGAGGGACCTGGGGCTGGGCCCTGAGAGCCTATGGAGCTGCGGGCTAGGGGCAGGGGAAGGCCCAGAGGAAGGGGGGTGTTTTGCTCTTGGCACCATCACTCCTCACTGCTCGGATCTTGGCTTTGGCCCACTCCATGCCTCTTGCCATCCCCAGGATAAACCTCCAGGTGTGTTGTGGTGAGTGGGGGTGGCCACTGACCCAGAAGGGGCCTAGGAGGGGCTGACAGCAGGCCTCCTGGGGTAGGGGTTCCACTGACTCTGTAACCCTTCTACTCTACAGAGACCCCAATGTGGGCCTCTCTCGGGCCAGGGAGGTTGGCTCGAAGTGCCTACTTGGGCTTTTCCAACTAAGGCAGCCCCCCAGTTCGCAGTGCTTGGGAACAGGTTTAGGCAGTGACTGGGAAGATGACTCGGGAAGTTTTTGCCTGGAATTGGAGGCCCCTCCCCCAATCCCTTGGGCCAAAGCTGGGCTGGATTCCCTGAATAGTTCGCAGCCCTGTTCCTGAGCCTCTCTGCCACTGGGTGCTGTGTGTGTGTGGTGGCGTGTGAAGCCACGAACCTACCGCTGGGTCCAAGCAAAGGTGGAGCCCCTGACTTATGCCGGGGGCCTCTAACGAGGCCCTTACCACACAAGGGGCTGGCTATCTGGCTGGCTCCCCCATGTGCCTCAAGACACCTGGTGTCTCCGGGGTCTAACACAGAGCAGAGGCTTCACACACATTTGTTGGATGGAGGAGAAGTCCAGCTCCTTCTGGGATTTTCTTCTCCTCCCCCTTCCCTTGCTGGGCTGGGGCCTCTCCAGCCCAAGGAGCACACTGGGAGGACTGGACTGGCTCAGTGCGCATGTCCTCTTTCCAAGTGAGGAGGGACGGGAAGATGGAGCCCCGGGGGGACTCCTGTCCCTGGCTCCCTCCAGAACGGGGCCAGGACAGAATTTGCAGGTGAAGACCACTCAGATTTTGGTCCTTTGCAGTATTGGCATCTTCCAGTTTCACACTGGAGTGTATGAAAATGGTCATTAGAACATTCCAGAGCTACAACCGCAGAGCTAGGTAGTTGTAGAGGCGAAACTTGTACCCTGTCCTCTAGCTCAGTGCTGGAAGAGTCTAATGGGAGATGAGAGAAAGAGAGAGAGAGAGATGAGCAACCAACCCCCACCCCTAGAAGTCAGGAAACAAACAGACTCACAGCCAGAGCCCAGGTTTTTGTACAGATTTAATCTCCAAAAGCTCCTGGTGTGGATTATAAATAGGAGCAGTTCCTTTGCACAGAGACAGCTGTGAGGAGCTGAACTGCCAGCCCACCCTCCCTATTTGGGGGTGTCTCTACTTACACTCATCCAGAGAGCCTGTCTGCCCTCCCATTCTCCCCAGAGTGTTACCCTACAGGTTCCCAAGAGGGTGTGCATATGGAGTTATTAGGTATTAAGGTTGGGAAAGGAGGGGTTAGGCTCTTAATAAATACCCGTTGAATTACAAGGATAATTGGATGTGTTATCTACTATAACTGAATAGACATGGGAAGAAGGCTTTTTTAGGAGAAGAGCATGAATTACCCATAGGTCCACAAACTCCACATTTTCGGCATCTCTTCCCCCTCACAAGATGGTGAGGTGTACCAGTCATGGGGATAATGGGCCAACCACCAGGAAAAATCGGTGAGGGGGGACCCGATGGTCCTCATCGTGAAGACTCGGGATGCCCACTTCACTTCTGCTTTTGCTCGTAACAGGGTTGGGTGAGGCCCAAGGCACACAGAGAGGAAAAAATACTCAAGTGTTTCTTAGTTTTGCCCCCAGGCTGTGGTAGACTGCAGTCCAGGGAAGGGGTGGGAAGTCAGCCGATAACTCTCCCTCCAGAGCCCCTGATCAGCTGGAGGGAACGGGTCCAGACCGGGTCCAGTCCACGGTCGTGGTGGGGCCGATGGTTAAGACCAAAGTCCTGATTAGGCCGTTTGGGTTACAGGGCAAGGGAGAGAGGACTCCACCTCATCCTTGCTCTCTAACTCCTTGTCCACTTGACAAAATCCATCTGGAGCTGGCTTCCTCTGGGACCAGAAGGGGTGCAGGTGGGCTGGGTCCTGGGCTTTGTGGAGGACAGGGGCCTGACCCACCCTTCCCGGGACTCACATCATCTGAGATGGAGCCAGGACATCTGGGGAGTGATGCTGATACCAGGCTCCAAAGCTGTTGCCATAGCCACTGGTGGGCAGGGCCCCTGCCTTGGGCAGATCCCAGAGGGCTGGAAGGGGCGGGGAGCAGGGAGACAAGGGGGGGGCTCTCCCAGGGAAGTCCCCTTCCTGTCCTCCAGAGTTCTGCTTCAGCAGCTTCTTGTATTTGGAGCGTTTGTTCTGAAACCAGATCTTCACCTTTGGAAAGAAGAAGGGAAAGAAGGGGAGATGAGGAGGAGTATGTGTGTGGGAGGCGGTGGGCCAGGGAAAGGGACTCAGCAGCGGTGGGTGCAGTCCTGGGAGCAGAGCAGAGGTTGGGGACATGCTGCAGTCCTCCAGAGTCCCTGCAGTTGCTGGAGGTCCCGCCCCTGAGCTAGTATCCAGTTGGCCAGGTCTGGGTGCCCCCGTCCTCTACCTGCATCTGCCTCCCTCACCCCAACACACCTTTTAACACATTCCCCCAACACCTAACTGAGGGCCGCCTCTTAACACGCCCTGGAGAACTGTGACAACAGGGCTAGGGGACTCCTGGGGCACCCCCCTGGGGAAGGGGGTGAGTTCCCAGAGAACACATCTGGGGAAGGCTAGCTGCAGGAAGGACGGGGCGGGCCTCACCTGGGTCTGGGTGAGGCCGAGCTGCGCGGCCAGCTGGGCCCTCTCGGGCAGCGCCAGGTACTGCGTGTGCTGGAAACGCTGGTTCAGGTGCTGCAGTTGCAGACTCGAGTAGATGGTCCTCGGCTTGCGGAGCTTCTTGGTCGGGGCCTGCGGGCGCTGCTCCGAGGACTCCGGGGACAGCGGCGGCTTCTCCGAGTCTGGGGGGCAAGCACAAGGCGGTGTGTGCGGAGGGTCGGGCGCGCCGCTTCAGGAGCTCATTTGCATCTCGTTTGCATGTAGGCCTCGGACCGGCCAGTAGCAAGGGTGCCCGGCTGGGCCCTCCTCTACCTCCGCTCCACGCCCCCTTCCGACCCCACGCCCCCTGTGCGCCAGGTGGAAAGAGAAACGGTTCTTGCCCTCAGGGAGCTCCCACTCTTACGGGTCCTGTGACCCTAGGAAGAGAGCGCCAAGGGCCGAAGCGAGGGTACAGGTGGCGCCAGGGGCGGGAGGTCAGAGTTCAGGCGGGTGCGGTGGCGCCAGCTTGGGGTGGGGCGGGGCCGAAAGGCTCGGTCGGGGCCTGGGCTGAGGCCTAGAGCTGACGGGGGCAGGGCATTCAGGCGGAGGGAACTCCAGAGCAATGCTCAGAGGCCCCAGACAGTGTTTGCGTGGCTGCCTCCGTGCTGCCAGAGGAGGGTGGGTCAGAGGGGCCCAGCCAAGCGGGCCTTGAAGGCCAGCATGCGCACCCGCCCCTCTCCCTAGCATCAGAGTATGGAAAGGGCCCCCAGGGTTTGCCATCCCCTATTGCAAGGCACAGCCCCTCTCCCGGAGTGCACCCTGCAGGAAAGGTGACCAGCTCTCCCCTTCCCCATGGCCGGCCGGCTGGGGCAGACGGTTTTCCGGGACCCAGAAGCCCAGTGGGATTGAGGCGGCCCTCTCCTGCGACACTCACAGAAGGGTTCACTGCCCGCGGGGAAGGTGGCCCCGGTTCGGAAATCACGCAGCTCCCGGCAGCGCAGGCCCTCGCAGGCCCTCGGGGCCGCTCCAGGATCACGCTGCCATGCTGCCCCACGAGTTCTGGTCACCTCCTACCCCCCAGGCCCAGCCACTCTAGGAATCTCGGCGGGGTAACAGTGGCCCTCGAAAGCCGGGGGTGCAGGACGAGGGATCCTCTTCTTTCCGTCTGAGCAGCCCCAACCTGCGCCAATCTGTGCGGACAGCCCGGGACTATTCCATTCGGGTGATAGGGCTGGGAGGACCAAGTGACCGAAATGCCCCCGGGCTTAGGGCCACGTTTGCAGCTTTCCACGCGGGTCTGCCGGGCCGTCCCAGCCGAAAGAGCTCGTGGCCCCGGTGCCCAGACGCAGCTGGCGTCCGCCCGCGGCGCGGACCCTCACCGCGCCCCTCCCTCCGGCCGTGCTCCCCCAGATGTGTGGTTCCCCGCGCTGGGCCGGCCGCGGTGACCGGTTACCTTCACCTCCCCCGCATCCCTACCCCGTGGCCCCGGGCGCTGCGGGCTTCTCAGATCCACCCTCACGGACCCCCGCCTCGGCCAATTCCCAGAAAAACCGTTGGGTTTCCGCTCCCGCCCGCGCCTGTCCGGCCTCCCCTGCTTCGACCCTACCGCTCGCAGCCCCAGGCTGGCCGCCGAGGGACCAACCCCCCGCGCCTCTCTGGCTTCGGGGAGCGCGCGGCTCAGGCGGGGACGCAGCGCCTGGGAGGCAACGCGGGCTACTGAACTCCCCTAGCCCTCGGCGCCCTAGCTCTCCCAGGGGCTCCCCTTAAAGTTCCTTCCCCGACAGCTGCCTTTCCCCACACCCGCTGCAGCAAGTCGCGACTGAATCTGCCCTGGTCGCGATCATGGAGCCCAAAGGCCTCCCTCGAGGCGCCGGCGCTGCACCCGACCGCTCCGCGCGGTGGTGGTACACCTGGCTTGGAGCCAAACCTCTCCCTGAAGCAGGGGTGGACATAGAATGGGGGCAAAAGGAGGATTCAAGGCCTCTCTCGCACCCCAATCATTCAATCTAGGATGGGCAAAGCCACCAGTTTCGGGAGAAAAATGCTACAGTCTAGACTAAGCACGTGTATGGTTTTCGTTGGATCCGGGGAAATTCTGTAAAGAAAGGGAGCTCTCCACTCTCTCGTCGTTAGACCAAGCAGAGGGAAGGCTAAGAGTGTGGAGGACAGGAAGGCAAATACTAACCCTATAAACAATCTCTGAAGACAATGCTATCTTATTCCCACCCCCACTACACACACATACACACAAATGTGCCGTGTACTAAAGGGAAGAGTCCAAGGGATTCGTTTGTAGAAACTAGATCATTTGTATAAAAAAAACCCCAAAACCAAACAAACACACAAACCTCCTCTCCCAACTGCTCCTCCTCTAACAAGGACAGACCCAGCAGCCTGGGAGAGGCAGCCCAGTTCTGGCACAGAAGGCGGTTAACTTTGGGGGCTCTGAGGAAATTCCCTAAAATCCTCTTTTCTGGCCTCATGCAGTGAAAGTCAAGTTGCATGGGCCAAGTGCCTGGAAAACGGGCACATACACCCTTTCTTTAGGCCTCAGTTTGCCCATCTGTACACCAAGGAGGTTGAGCTCCCAAGTCTTTAGGGTCACTTCTGGCTTGGGTGATTTCTGAGCTCCTGTGTTGGAGTAAGGGAGAGAGATGTCTTGGTCCAGGCCGACTCCAGCAAAGCCACCCAGTGGATGGGCATCCTTGGAAGAGACTGCGCTAAAGACAATTGTGGGGGCAATTAGGTGGGAGCAGGGAGGGCAGGGGATCTGAGCTCTAATCTGGAGCTAGTACAGCGGGTAGGTACAGAACAAGCGTTCTGCCCATACCAGGCACAGGACCAGGAAGAGAGGCGGGCTCCTTGGCCTCTTTGAGGCCTTCCAGTAAGCACTTTCTCAGGGGCTCCAAGTTGCTCCAGACAACAGGAACTGGGGCCTAACCCATCCCCCACAAAGGCAAGGGGTGGAGATGCTCCAGACAGCCTGCTTCCTTCAGCAGGAAGGCCCAGGGAACCAGGATCTACAACTAGAGACTGCCGGACCCACCTGTGGCTACTTTCTTAGAACAAGGAGTGGTGGGGTCCTGGCCCCAGATTCTGTCAGGCCAGCTTCCAGTCTCCGTCAGGCACATTCAGGCACCCGCCAAGGGAGAGGGGAAGGGGCCCCGAATCAGCCCCCACTTCCACGGCCCTCCAGCTGGGACCTGACTTCCATTTGTCTGGCTTTGGCTTGAGCCCCACTTTCTGAGACAAGACAAACGGGGAGAGGCGACTTGGGGAAGGGAAGGAGTGCACGACGGAAAGAATCCTGGGGCAGGGGCTAGGCACCCACACCCACATCTGGATTGTTTCAGTTTTCTGTTACATGTAGGTACACACAACCCCGCTGCTCCAGGGGGTGGGGTAGGGAGCCCTGCCGCCCGGCTTCACACAACTGCAAATCGAAACCAGGTCGTTCTTGAAAGGAGACCTAGATCAACTCGCCCCCGCCCCTCCCCCCTGTCTCCCGCCCCATCCCTTCGCCCTCCCCCCACCCCCAGATCCCGTGGAATCTGAGTAAGGTCTGAATCCCGCTAGCTGCGCCCAACCAGGCGAGGGCGAAGTTTAGGGACGCACAGTATCAGGACCCCAGAGGTGGGAAGAGCCGCGGTGGCCGGACTTACCTGCCTTCGGCTCCTGCTGAGAGGGCGCCGCCGGTTGCTGGCAGGGCAGGTAGGAGTCTCCCGGGGTCGCCGGCGCAGTGTAAGAGTAGGACAGGAGGTGGCCATAGGGCCCAGAGTAGGGCAAATCGGGGGCGACTGCGGTTGCGGGGGAGAGGCCAAGCGGGTAGGTAGCCACTACCGATGGGACAGGGGCGATGTCCGGGAAGATGGCTTTGGAGGCGTCCCGGCCAGGGAGGGGGCAGGGCAAAGAGGTCATTGCGGCCGGGGCCGGGGCCGAAGGGCCTAGGCCATGGCCCGGCACGTAGTCTGCTCTCTCCGCCAACTCTCTTTTTTCCGAGCCTCGGGCGTTGGGACCGGATGAGCCCCCCAGCCAGCCTCCTGCACACTTAAGATTCCCCGAAAAGTGTCTCTCTGCGCCTCTTCCAGCGGAGAGCGCGCGCCTGGGAAAGGGGTTCCGAAGGGGTGCCCCCCATGGCTTTTCCCCTCCCCCCTAAATCCATGGGGCCCCCCTCGTCTGGCTCTTGGGTTCGGTTCCCGGGACCCGACGGGGGCACCGCCCACTTAGACGCCACGGATTGGCTGCCGCACGCGGTGACCTCACGGAGGCTGGAGCCGGTGCCCGCCCCCCGGGGCAGCCCGCGGTGGGGAACTTCAGATCGGCGAGATCGGAGGGGCAGTGCGCACGCTCCAGGCCCAGCCACCTCGGGGGCTTCTCCGAGAGGGCTGCTGGGGTGTCATGGCGATTGGGCAGGCTGGGAACCGCGGTCTCAGTGGCAGAAATGCGAGGGAGCTGGCGGGGCCGGGACGGCCCCAGGGCGAAGGGAGCAGGGCGGAGGCGGAGGCGCGGCGGCCGCGGGGGCTCGGGGCACCTCCTGCCGCGCTCTCCAGCTCTCGGGGACCCGCACCGCCGTTCTGATCCCGCCGCCACCGACCCGCAGGGGATTCGAGACCAGACCGCCAGCGCTGGCAGCTTATTCAGCTCGTCGGAATGCGCCGCTGCCGAGCGCCGGCAGTTTGTTGGTAAACAGACGCCGGGTCGGGGGAGGTGCCGCCCCGCGGTCAGCCTGTCCCGCACGCGCGCGGCACCCACGCCCCCGCGGGGCGCCCTGGGCCTGACACGCCGCGACCGCCGCGACCGCGCCTCACCGCACCCCCACCCCCGGCCCGGCTTCCGCTTCCGGCAGGGGCCCCGGTGCGCGGGCGACACCGAGGCTCCCGCAGGTCCCCGAGGCCCCTGGAGGGATCCGCCGTCCTGGCTTTGCCCGTGCGGCAGCCCGCCTTCCCCGGCGCCCTGGGAGGCTGAAGTCTTGCACGAACCGGGACAAAATCCGCCGAGTAGGAGGCGAGTCCTGTTCGCGGACTATCGCGAGGGCTCAGGAAACACGGCGGGCCTGTCTTGGTGGCCGCGTTTTCCAGTCTGTGCAGGACCTGCCTCTGAACTTTAGTACCCGAGACCTTGACAGGCAGGTGTCCACGTATACGAGTTATCTGTGGCCACAGGTAGACAACTACACGCAGGCTCCACTCAGATACAACGTAGATGCAAACACAGGTGTTTGTCTATACTGATGTTCACATTAGCTTCCCTCCATGAACTGAGAGATCCATTAATGGATCTGCAAATATGGAGTGTAGGCTCTGATGTAAAACACATCGATATGCCCAACGATAAATAGCACTATCCCTGAAAAAAGCACAATACTTGTCTCTTACGCAGACCCGCGACTATAACAAGTCTAATTGCCATTGTACACACTCAAAACTGCAGGAAATCCAAGCATATAAGCATTTAGGCAAGTGTATCCTACCTCTGAGCGACAACTGTCCACACACATCTAAGTCGTTTCGTGTTAGTGGGAGAGACAGTTACATCCCCAAACCTACCAGTCCCCACAGATTCCCCAGCGTATCCACTTATACACCTTTTCTCCCTCGAGTATGCAACTCGGACTGGCATATTCATGTTTGCATACACATATTTGCTCCCACTATCAGGGCTCAGAGTGGAGGCAGCAGTCTTAGCACTGGAGGGTAGGAGAAGACCAGGATCAGAAAAAGAGGGAGGCTTAGAAGAGAAAGAGAAGGCACTGGAGGGTGGCCAGGCTCAGAGAGACAGAAAGATCAAGGGGGGAGGGTGCAGGGGCGGTTAAGCCCCCCAGTCAGTGTCCTGAGGAGAAGATGAGCAAGTTGGCTTCAAACTGGACTCTCCTCTGGAATGGATAGAGATGAGTTTTTCCAAGAAAGCCCTTGGCTCTGAGCTCTCGACCCCGAAGCCTTGGCACTTCAGGAGAAAGGGAGACTCCTCCTCTGGGTGGCTGGAGAACCTAGTCCCTCTCATCCAACAGGGTATGCAGGGTTTGCTCAGTTGAGAAATGCTACTTTCACATGGGTCCACTTTCCCCCTTTCTTACCCAACTCCAGACCTGCCGCTTACCATGCAAGGATATGTCCTTCCAAATCTTTCTATCTACCACCATCACTTTCTTCTGGAAGGAGGCAGCCACACAACAGTGGTGTGGTGGGTTCCAAGGATGGCATCTCAGGGCGCAACAAAGGAAGAGAATGCTCTCTGGGGTGGAGTTGGCTGTCAGGGAAGGTTACACAAAGGAGGTACTTTTTTTTAAAGATTTTATTTATTTGAGAGAGAGAAAGAGCATGAACAGGAGGAGGGGCGGGGGAGAGGGAGAAGCAGACTCCCTGCTGAGCGGGGTGCCTGACACTATCCCAGGACCCGGGATCGCGACCCCAGCCGAAGGCAGCCGCTTAACCAACTGCACCCCACAAAGGAGGTACTTTTGAGGTGGAACCGAAAGAATGAGTAGAAGGACACTTTGTCCCTTGGTCATGTAGCCAGAGTCCCTTCTGTGCTGGACCTAGCCAAAAAAAAAAAAAAAAAAAGGCAAGGGTGGGTTTTCTGGCAGGCCTCTGTAGCAGTTGACTTTGGGCATCCTCCAAAGCCAGGAGACCCATAATGAGAGCCTCTCCTAAACTCCCAGGGGGCTTCACTGAACTCATGCAGGATCCTCATTCCTATGCAGTGGTAGGAAACACGCTATGGCCCTTTGGAATTTATAAAACACAACATTCAAGTCCTGTATATCTTCACAAAAAGCCCATGGAGTGGGTACAATTATGACCCTCAGTTTACAAATGAGGAAACATGTCCTTCCATCATCACCTCCCTCTTCAGGGCTCCTTTCTTCCACATGCCGGAGGCTGTAGGGCTGGGGCTCTTGGTTGAGAAACCCTTTTGTCTCCTCAGAGCAGACTCTTCAAGGACAGGTTCCCTCCAAGCTGTTATCACAGCCCACCAGCCACCAGCGGCGGGCCTGGGGGGAGACAGGAAAGGTGGAAGGGGCCAGGATGGGGGCTAGGAAGGGCTGTATGTGAGGAGGGTGTGTTTGAGAAGAGGGGAGGGGGGGACGGCTGGCCCAAGAAGCCCGAGGCCTGGGTTTCCCTCCCAGCTCACAAACTGGCTGGCTGTGATAGCCTGGGTTGGCCATTGCCCATCTCTGAGACGCATTTTATCCAGAAAGAATAATGTGAGGGAGCTGCATTCAGCACATCCAAGCCTTTGTCATTTGCTTTAGAATGAATTGCAAAAACAGAAAGCCCAAAACGTAATAAAACTAAGAAGAAGGGGGAGGAGGAAGGCAGGCAGGCAAAACAAACGGACTCTCTCCGGCCACTACCAATACCTCAGCCTCTGGCTTGTCACAAAAGCCAGAAGTGGCCCTCCCAGCTCCTTCTCATGCAGGTCCTCTCACTTAGCAAAAGGGGCCCGCCTGGAGAACGCCAGCACTGGAGTGAGGCCGAGGGAAACCACAGCAGGGTCCAGAGTGAGGGACACCGCACCACCGGGGTCTCTAGAGCCAGCCGCGGGTCGGCGATGACCTGATACATCTGCACCGTTCACGGTGGTTGGCAGGCTCTTTGTGGGTCGCCGGGGAAAAAGCAATCCCACCCGATCCAGTAACGTTCCTTTGCACAGAATAAATACCCTCAGCGGTGGGTTGTATGCCTTACTTGAGGGACTCTCCCCTGAAGCAGGAAACTCCATCCGAACCAGTGCCTCTCCCAGGCGATTCATATTCAACACCCCAAACACATGGTGGGTGCACAGGGCTCTCGGCACAGTCCCTGGGCTCTGTACCCCTCGGGCTTCTGCGACGCTAGCCCGGCGCTGGGGTCTAACCCGGTGCAGACTCCATGCAGCACCTGTATGGACCTGCTCAGGGGAATCGAGATTCCACTGGACCCCAGTCCTCGGCCCTGGGCGGCCAGTGCGGGATTATCCGCGTCTTTCGCGCTCCATCCCACCCACCGTCTCAAAAACGAAATCTTCGTTGGGTCTCATCTGCCCTCAGCGGAATTTAAGTGCGATTTGGCGGGGCTTTCATAATAACCTGGTTTGTGGAAACCTTGTGAATAATTTGGTTTGGCGGGGTGTGTGTGTGGGGGGGTGAGGATTCTTCCTTCTGCTCCACTGTGTGCACGGGGGTAAAGCCCTCACCTTTGGCAAGGCCCCGGGAAGGCACCGTTGATAGAGGCCTGTGTGCCTCGCCACAACACACTCTCCAATTTTACTTGTCTTAAATTTTTTTAAAGGTGATTGTTTTAAAATTATTTTTAATTTTTTAATTTTTATTTATTTTATTTTTAAATAAGCTCTACACCCAAGGAGGAGTTTGAACTCACAACCCCTGAGATCGACTGTCGTGGGTTCCATCGACTGAGCCAGCCAGGCGCCCCTCGTCTTTAAATTTTGAATGATTGTCTCTTTTCTTCTTTCTGGTTAATCAGTTAATAAGCGCTGGCGCAAGCGGGACTGCGGGCTACTGACTGAGGTCACCGCCACCTGGCCATGCACTTGGGTTTGCGCTCGCTCACCCGCAGGCTCCCCCGAGAACTTTCTATGATTGACTTCCCCCCACTATTATTTTCCAGATAACTTTGGAGAAACTCCAAGGGAAGGGGAGGAGAGAGATCTCAGGGTCTGCTCCCCTTCGAGGTCTGGACAGTGCTCGGCAGGCGAGACCCATGAGCCATTCCGCTCGGTCTCTAGCCATACTTTCCCCGAAACGTCTTTGCTTTTCTTTCCAATGCCAGCCTCCGCCCCAGGAAAAGTCTTGTATTCGGGATTGACCGGGACGTTTAAATGACCAGCACGTATATATGAAGTCACCAAACATGTTAAAAACAAAACCATGACCACTCTTGGACATACCACAACCCCCCCGCCCCCCAAAAGCAAACGGTTCACAAACAATGGGGTGGTCTGGAAGGTGCGTTGGAGGCGCCTCCCTGCGCGGCGAGGGGGCCCCCCCGGAGGCTGGATCTGGGCGCGCCGGAGGGAGCCCGACGCGGTGCGGTGGGGGACGCGGGGGCGGCGGCCGCAGCGCTGAGCTCTGGCCGGCTGTCCCGGCGCCAGACCCCGCGGGCCTGGGCGAGGAGCCCGCGCCCTGAGCCGGGCGGACGGACCGCGGGACGCCGCGCCAGATGCCGGGGAACGCGCAGAGCCCGCGGGAGGCCCCGAGGCCAACCCGGCTGCGACGAATTCGCCGCGGCCCGAACGAAGGCAGCTCGGCCGAGTTCTGCAGAGCTTTCCAGACCCGGGCCCGGAAACTAGGGCGTTCCGCCGAGGTCTCCCTCGCTCGGTCCCCGGGGGAAGGCGGCGGTAGGACGGGGCGGGAGTGGGGAAGTGCATCCAGGCGGCCGGAACGGAGCGGGTGTGTGCTCAGGCACCCACAGCGTAGCTCAGAACACACGCGCCCTCGGCAAACACACACACGTACTCCCATAGCCCAGCAGCTGCAGCACCCACTCCATAGGCAACCACACAACACCTGCCACATATACACAGCCGTAGCACACACACACAAAACACCCAGCACACACCCGCCACACAGGTACACACACACACACACACACACACACACACACTACACTCACTTGTGACTCCCTCTATTCTGTGGAAGGTCTATAGGAGTGGGTTACTGGTTTCACTTTCTCACTCCCTCCCAGACCCTTTGGAGGTCCAGACTGTTTTTCTTTCATAAGAAAACGGTAGATCCGGTCCCTGAATCGTAGTCTGGGCTGTGAAGTCAGGGAAAAGGGGACAGACAGCCTTACCTCTGCTGGGCTGGGCCTGGGAGAATGAGGGGAATATTGCCTTGGGGAGGAGAGTGGGATGGCCACGTGGGCACCGCAGAGGCACCTGCACCCCTGTACCTACCCCCCAAATGAGAAAAATAATCATAAGTACTGAAAGAAAAAAATCCCCCCACATCCTTTCCCTTTGTGAACCACTGTGCTGGGCTGCAGGTGTCAGACCTAGTGTGGGGGGAGGGTAGGTAGGGGGAGGGTATGGGGGGAGGGTTAGAGGCAACTGGGTCCCACCCCCACTCTTCTCCTGTCTTCCAAACCCTCCCCGACCAGCCAGCAGCAGGGGCGCAGGCCCCCTCAAGTCTGTTTAAGGGGGTCGAAGTGGCTCAAACACCCTTTCCCACCAGCTTCCACCTTCTGTGGTCAGTCACCCTCATTAATTCCCTTTGGAAAAGGGTCACCCACTGGAAGTTCATCCACTGCTGCTTGGAAGAGGCTGGAGGAAGAGAAAGTGGGCAGAGGGGGAAGGGTTGGTACTTGCCTGGTGTTGTGGGGCTGTGCACTGGTCCCGGCCTCTGAGGGGAACCCTTCCTGGCTCAGCTACCTGTTTCCAGCTTCTCAGACTAGTTTGCCCTCCCCTCCCCTAAAGACCCTTCTCAGCTTGTGAGCTAACCCACACCTGTCCAGCCTTGGCTGAGGGATGGCTCTCAAGCGCTGGGGGAGACAAGCCATCCCCAGCCCAAATTTTGGGGGGAATGTGCCCCCCAGACCTGGTAGGGAGGAGCTCAGCCCCACACCCCAACTGCCAGCCAACCCAGTGGGGCGCTGGCTACCTCAGTTTCTGTCCACAGGAAAGCATCGGGGAGGGCCAGGTAGTGGTTCTCTGGCTGTCTGAAGCACAGGACGATCCTGATGGAGGCGCTCTTCCTGGAAACACCTCTGAGGAAGCTTCTGGAGCCTTTGGGGAATAAGGGGGAGCAACAGTGATCTGAGGCCCTGTGTCTTGGGTTAACACAACAGTAATGATAATATAGATAACACTTGTTAAGTGTTTTCAGTGTTCAGGGCACTATGCTAAGCCTTTACATGCATTATTCCATTTATCACACTTATGAGCTAAGTGGCCACATTATTTCCACTTTACAGATAAGGAAACTGAGGCATAGAAAGATTGAGTAACTTGCCTAAAAGTGAGAACTGGAATGTTGGCCAGTTTGTCCTCTTAACTACCACAGAGTTGTCTTACCTGGCAAAGTTCTACTCAGCAAGGACAGGAGGAAGGGCTGAGGGGGCAGAAGGGACCCCAGGAGAGGAATGCCCTCTGTGGAAGGATGGTGGGAGGAGTAATAATATCAATGATGGCTAATATTTATTGTGGGCTTCTGTACAATGCCTCCCGTGTGCACTTCCTCATTGAAATCTTCAGACAACCCTGCGAGGGAGTCCTGTTATTATCCCTGAGATGGGGAGACTGAGGCACAGAAAAGGTGTGTGCGGGGTCTACAGCCACCTGGTTGGAGGGGGAAAATGGGAGGAAGGAGTTGGGACAGAGTCAGGAGGTTCTGCACGGTGGAGGGCCTCAGACACCAATCAGGAGCTTAGAATGGAGCTCTGGGCAGTGGGGAGGACCAGATTAGGGAGCTGAGGGGCTTCCCTAGAGCATCTCCGGTACCAAAGCCTGTGGGAAGGGGAGAGTCAGGTGGCAGAGAGCCCAGTTAGGAGGCTGTTGCAAATATGGTTGGTGGAATGGGGGTCAAGTGTCAGAGGGTGGCTCAAAGAGAAACTCCTGGTGACTGTACCACAAGAGGATAGAGGCAAGAATGACTCTGAAGTTCCTGGCCTAGACAACCACAGGAGTCTGGGGAAGAAGCTGTGTTCGGTCCAGAGATTTAGGCATTTGATGGGCGGATGCACCATGCACCAAAATTCTAGGTTTGGTTGCTCCAGCAGGCAGCCAGCCACTTTGGTTTCCCTCCTTGCCCCTGCACAGGTGTCTTTCCCCAGGGCCCTGCCCGGGTGCACAGGTGAAACTTGCATATATGCAGATGTATGCAAATGAAAACAACCCAGGCTGGGCCGGGTGCCAAAAGCCAGGGGAGGGGGAGGGCCGCCCTCATCCTGACTCACCCTCTGACATGCCGCCTGGAATGCCACCTCCCCAGCCGGGCTTCCTCCAACTCGGGGAACTTGCTCCTGGAATCGCCCCGCAGCTCAGACCCGGGGATCATCAGCCCAAAGGACCCGGGGGAGCTGAGGCCAAGGACTTTCTAAATCAGAGTAAAGCTTTATTCTGAGCTCTCCTTGCAAAACGGTGTACAAACGGGGCAGGAAGAACACCTGGGTAATATGGCATGTGTAAGTATACCAGGAATGCGACATTCCTCAAAGCATTTTCACAGATATGATTTCATTGGGGGCTCATAGTAACTTGTGAAGTAGGTGGTTTATTAGCCCCATTTTGCAGATAAAGACACTGAGGCTCATGTCATGAAGTGCTTTGCCAGGGAAAGCCTGCCTAGTACAGAGCTGGATTTTCAATCCAGGCCCTCTGACTCAGTGCTCTCCGTACTACCCTATGCTTTGGTGCTGGACTGAGGGGAAGGGAAGCTAATTCTCCAGTCTGGGACTCCATTTGGGGAGCTGCTGCCCCCTCAGATGTCTAGATATTCATGGTCAAGGTGCCTCTAAGCCTCTTGTTCCTCAAGAACTTCAGCGAGTAAGTGAGCTCTGGTCTCTGGACCTGAGGCCATACCCCTCCTGTCTGGCTGGACCATGTAGCCTACTTCCAGCTCCTTAAGACTCACTGCAGGTCAATACTCTCTTTTTAAGTACCTAGTAGGCACGGGATCTGTGCAGGGCACTGTGGAGGATTGGCCTCGGTCCCACCCAACAGTGAATTTAGCAATTTATGTGTATGAAAATTGTGGAAAAAATGTATAGGGGCGCCTGGGTGGCTCAATCAGTGAAGTGTCTGCCTACAGCTCAGGTCACGGTCCCAGGGTCCTGGGATCCAGCCCCGCATCTGGCTCCCTGCTCAGTGGGGCGTCTGCTTCGCCTTCTCCCACTCCCTGCACTTGTGGTCCCTCTCTCACTGTCTCTCTGTCAAATAAATAAATAAAGTATTTTAAAAATATATATAAAGAAGAGTGAATTAAAAGTGAGAGAGAGAGAGAGAGAGAGAGAGAAGGAATACTTGAAAACTAGGTACCAGGTCAAGAAGTAGGACTCAGCCAACTCCCCAGGACTCCCGAGTGACCCTCCTGGGTCATAACTCTTTTCTCCTCCTTGGTACCCCAGCTTTTGTGTTCAGCACTTCTCTGCTTTTCCTTACAGTTGTGTCACCTAGGTCTGCTTACTCTTACCTGCTGATAAATTTTACATCAGTAGAGTCATATGGTACTTAGGATTCTTTCTTCTCTCTTTTGACAGTGTGTAAAATCTAAGACATCCTCCCCTGACTTCCTCATCCCAGACTGTAACCACCTCCTGTTTCTCTGGAGCATGTGTTCAGCCTCACTGTCCCTCTGAGATGCTCTCGGTCACCCACAGGAGGGCAAGGATGGGTCCCACCTCAGGGAGCACAGCATCCAAGCCCAGGACCAGGTGTGTAAGACATGCTCAGTGCACAGGCAGTGAATGAATGAATGAGGATGAGTGGAATGGTGTACCTGCGTTATTTTGCATTTATGAGAAATCCCAAGGGCAGGGGGCTTATAGGAGGCCATAGGGTGACATTCAGGAGCTAAGCTCCTACCAAAGGGCCTCTTCTCTCTCCCTACCCCCCTGTTGCTCTTCAGGGGTGAGCGGCTGTACCATCTCCATATCCTGGCCCTCTCCACAGCCCAGCCAGGTGCCATGGGAAGCACACTAGCTTGGGAGCCAAGCAGATCTGAATTCTAACCCCACCACCCCACCTTCCTGGCTTGGGCAAATAAAACCTCCCTGTGCCTTAGTTTCCTCATCCTTGAAAATGGACATAATAAGAAGCCCATTCTCACAGGATTGTGAAGATTTAGTGAGTTACTCTAAGTGACTGACACATAGTAGGTGTTTTAAATTGTTTGCTCTCCTTCTTGGTCTCAGTTCCTTTGACTCACCCACAAGGAATATGCCTGTCCCCATCACTTCATCTACCTGGAGGGTACCAGAGCCAATCTGATGAAAAACCTGTTATTCCCAGAGGACCTGGTGATGGCTGGAGGTGTCACTCCCAGGACAGAACCCTGCAGGGCAGACAACCTGCCTTCCTCAGCACCTCATCCTCCCCATGCCCTGAATATCGACGTGTGCGGGGCAGCCTTCATTCTCCAGCTAATCCTGAAGCCACCCTCAGCTCCTCCTAAGTCCAGGGATGCTTGTGAGGGTCTGCCCCCTCGGCGGCATGTGGAATACTTCCACACTGGGGATCTCAGCTCACCTTCTCCACCCGGTCAGGTGGGGCAAGTATTGCTGTCCCCATTTCACAGATGAAGAAACCAATGCTCAGAGCAGCTCAGCGCCTTGCCCAACATTGTGCAACCAGTTAAGGGGCAGAGCTGGGATTGGAGCCCCAGCTTCCTGACTCTGAGTTTCTCTGGGTTTTTCCAGAGCAGCCCAGCTGTCTCTGAATGGAAGAAGGAGGAGATAGGGACAGAGCTGTTAGCAACTGGCTGTTGCATGGCCTTAGCAGGGCCTCTGGCCAGCTGTGGGAGGGCGGTCCGAGTGAAACCCCGGTCTCTGCAGGGGGGTGGTGTGGCAAAATGACAGGAGTCAAGATCCGGAGAGAATTAGGGCAGTGGGGACGGGAGAATTGTGTGCAAGAGAGTGATGGGCTTCAGACTCGTTCTGTGTGATTTTTGAGGCCAGAATACCGAGAACCAAATGTAAGTCAGAAGAACGTAGACTTAGGGGTAATATAAGGAAGACATTTTTAATAATTAGAGCCTTCCAAAAGTGGCACACTCTCCACCCCGTCTTAGGCACCAACTCCTTTTACCTTGTATGGAGTGATTATTTCACATCTCATCTCCTCTGTTGGAATAAGGTGTTCTAGGGGGCAGGTCCGCTTCTCTTAGAGCTCTGCTTCCCCCATTGTATATGGACAACTGGCCCTCACTAAGTGTTTGAGAGTCTCCATCACTGGAGGGATTCGAACAGAAGTGGAGGGATGCTCTGAGATGGGGCTGAGACCCTGGGCTTGGGGCAGATGGCAGTCTGACACCGGGACGGGTGGCTTCAAGTTTCAGAGCCTCGTTCTTCTCATCTGTAAAATGCAGTTAATAATGCCTACCATATAAAATTGTTGAGAGAATCCAATGACATACTATATGTGACTAGCAGAGTGCCCAGCACATGGAAAGCCCATAATGTGGCTTTTTAAATGAGGTATGTGGTTGAGGGGCTCCATCGTGGGCTAGAGAAATGGGGTAGGTGCCCACTAATGTCCCTCCAACAGCCCATGATTCTATTCCATAAGCATGAGGAAAGGAGCTAAGCAGAAACCAGGAAGTGGATTGACTCAATGGAGGAAACAGTTCAAAACAAATAGAACTCCCATTCAGTGTCCCTAGGGACTTGAGCCCATCCCGTGGACTTTCCCTACTTTGCCCTGCCTGCCCCTGTCTTAGGCGAGTCCCAAGATCTAGACTTGGGACCCAGCCCTTAGAGAGCCTGGACATCATTTGCCCTGAAAAGGGTACCAAGAGTCCCCAGATGGCGTGGCCTTCCCTAGAAGTTTAGCCTCAGCGAAGAACAGAGCCCAAAAGTTCTGATTTGGCCCTCACCTGCCCTAACCACAAGCTCTTCACCAGCCCAAGCCTCTAAACCAGCCAGATGAGGTGGCACCTCCTGGAGAGTGCTGGTAGCTCCTGCATGCCAGGCACCCAGGCTAAGAGGAGCCCTCGGGAGCCCCTGAAGCAGCCCTTGGCTCCTTTTCAAAGTTCTGTCATCCTTCTTACAGCTGGATGGCACCTCAGAGGTCCCCAGAGCCATGGGATCTCCAGTTTTGGGCTGAAGAAGGTCTGGAGTGGGCCTGGAAATCTGCATATTAATAAGGACCACCTGTGAGAAACTGATTTGGCCCAGCTCCCTTCATCCCCCTGGGGAAGCTGAGCCTGAGAGGGGAGGGGACTGGCCCAAGATGACATGTCAGAAGTGGACAGGAGCCCGGCTCTCTGGACCCTGGTATAGGATGTTTTCCAACCCAGCTATCCGTCAGGGCTTACTCCCCCAGAGACGTGGTGGGGAAGCCCATGCAGACGTCTTTCCTGAGGATCCCCCTGGGGTCCCCTGCAGAGGGTGTGTCAACTACAGGAGACCTAGTCACCCTCCTAGAAATGGCTGCTGCCCAAATGAGACAGAAGCATCTAGAACTTGCTGGGGGCCTCCATGACATCAAGGTGTGGGAGCAGATCCACAGGAGCGGGGGGGGGGGGGGTTGTCACATCACACTGACTGGTGGAAAATTGTGGTCTGATTTGAGAAGAGCCTCTCTGCCAGCACCTAGCGCAGCAGTGGGCACACGGGGCGAAGGATGGCATGTTCAATAAATGGACGATGACCAATGTTGTCACATCACACTGACTGGTGGAAAATTGTGGTCTGATTTGAGAAGAGCCTCTCTGCCAGCACCTAGCGCAGCAGTGGGCACACGGGGCGAAGGATGGCATGTTCAATAAATGGACGATGACCAATGTTGATTGGACTCCATCATCTCCAATGGTGCCGGCCCCTCTCCAGGTGTGGGGACTCTGCAAAGCCCTGAGAACGCCAAACGGCGCGAGCTTCGGACAGACGGTAGCCAGGGAAGGGCAGCCAGGAGCGCAGACAGGGTTAAGCTGGTTATGCTGAACCACATATGTCCCCAGATACGTCCCCATCCCCATGGCAGCCACGGGCCGGCTCCCAGCAGGTCTCGGGCCCAGAGGGCTCCGCGAACAGACCGGGTCTCAGTGACGGCGTGGGTCATGTGGGCATGTGGCCTCTGTGACTGCCAGCACGTGACTAGTGGGTAACTGAGATTGTGTGCCTGTGACTCTTGCGTGTGGCTTGGGTGTGGCCCCGGGCCCTGTGTGGGAGCGTGCGGTGCCCGTCAGCACGGCGGTGTGCCTGTGGGACCGTGGGCAGAGAACCGGGCGCCGGCCGAGTGAGGCTCTGTGGGGCTCTGGGAGATGGGTTTCGGGAGCGGCCGGCTGTTGGGCGTGGCCTGTGGCTGTCTGCGTGGCTGGAGGCTGCTCCGCGTGGCCGGTGTGCACGTCCGGGGGGAGGCGGCCGTGGCGGCCGTGCGGGCTTGCGTGGGACCCCGCCGGGCGTGCGGCGTGGCTGGCCGTGTGCCGGGGCGCACGGTGCCGCTGCCTGTGGGCCTGCTGGTGCTGTGTGCGCAGCTCGGAGAGGCGCCCTCGATGGCGTGTGTCGCTGTGTGTCCCTCAGGGACTCGGCTGTGTCACCGTGTGTGACTGTGACTGTGTGTGAAACAGCATGCCCTTCAAATCACCTTCCTTGGGCTGCTTTGATGTGGTTGAGCTTCTAGGGGCCGTAAGGACGCCTGCCTCACTCGTGAGGACTTCAAAAGATGGCTGTCCTCTCTGCCCAGCGTGGGGGAAACCCGTTTCCCCCTCACCCTAACCCTCTCCTCCCCGCCGCCTGGAGGACAGGCCTGTTTGTTTTCCTATTCTACTGCTTCGGATGAGTTCATGGCCGCAACTGACTCACCACTCTTTCCGAGAGACTTGAGGAAGGAAACAGGGGTTGCTTGGTTGGGGCCTCTGCCCACGAGCCCCGGGGACTTCCAGAGCAGGGCCAAGGGAGACATCTGGGTCCACTGCAGGCTGTGTGAGCACCTCAGGCCATTCACCCTCCGAGAGCTTGGAAGGTCAATGAGCCTTCTATAGAGGCCATTGTCTGGTCCCTGCCTCCTATCCCACACGAGAAGGCCTCTCTCCTTCTGGAAGAGTTCTCCCCTCCCTTTAAGTGACCAGGTCAGTTGAAAAGCAAGCCGGAGCTTTGAGGGTACACGTGACATCTCACCCAGACCCGTGGCCCTACAGGTAATTCCCGCAGTAGCAAGGATGCCCTGACTCAGCAGCACTGTTTGGGCGCCCCCTATGGGCGGAGGCTGCAGCGGCTGAAGGAGGTGGAGTAGCTCCAGGATGGAGGCCTGCACAGTTTGGTGGGAGAGACACAGTGGCGGTCCCCTGGGGCGCCCCAGTCTTATGGGGGAGTCAGAACCCTCCCATGCACAGGCTCTGAGACAAAGAACAAGGAGAATTCAAACGATCATTCCCTGGGCTGAGAGACGAGTCATGTTTCCAGTCTGAAGATGGATCAGGGAAGGCTTCTGGAAAGGGCTGCAAGGGACTCGGGGTAATCACGGAGGGAATGCATCCTGGACGGTGGACAACTAGGAGGGCCTGGGGATGGAGCAGATACGGAAGGCGAGGTGAGGTGGGAAGACAGAGATGGCAGAGTCCTCGCGTGGGGTGATAGGAAGGGCTTGTGCTAGACTCTGTCCACGCGGCAGAGGAACTCTAACTAAACAGTCTGTGGACGGGCAATCCCCTCTGGTGTGGACCCCGTATCCCTCTAGCTGCAGGCAGCATACAGTTAGCGGCGTCTGGTGGTCCAGGAGGGAGCTCGGAGGCTGGGGGTCATCCTTTTCCTCTGCCCTAGCCTGGCAAGCCAACACCCCAACTGTACTCCCAGCCTGCTTGCTCAGACCGTAGGCCTCCACCTCCGCCCTGCAGATGCCCCTGCCAGGCTCTTACTATAGCTGAGGCCATGAAAACTTTCCTCCACAGCCACTTTCTTGCCCACGGCCTTGGAGGCTCCTTCCCACTCCTGGAGCTGCCTAACTCACCAGAGCCCACCCTTCCACCCACCTGGCCCTGGCGCCAAACTCCCCCACTTCAAATTTAGGGGTGTTTGGGCCATCCTCCTGGAGGAATTGAGAAGAGCTTCAGACTAAGGAGTCAGGAGGCCAGGCTTTGGGGAAATCACTGGGCAAGGCATGTAGCCTCAGTTTCTCCATCTGCAGAATGGGGCTGATGACGCCTGCCCTGCTGGGTTCCCAGAGCGGGTGGGGAGCGCTCCAGTGAGCTCATGGGTGTGAAGGCCCTGGTGAGCCATAAATAGTCCCGTGTCTGTGGGAGGGAGGGAGGGAAGCTGTTATTCCAGCTGGGCCTGGCTGCCTGTGCGGAGGGCTTGGCCAGCGGGGGGCTGGGGAAGTGTGAGGGTCTCTGTGCCAAGCGCTGACAACTGGAGAATTCAAGACTGGCACCCTAATGAGAACTGGGGGCAGGAGGGGCTCTGCGGAGTCCACACCAAGGACAAGTGCTGGGGTGACAGCGGCAGTGTCTCTGATCTAAGGACTTTGGGCCAGTCACTTGGATAAGTGACTCTGAAGAATATGCTTTTGAGAAGATGGGTAAGAAACCTGAGGTCACCAGTGACATCACTCCCAGCCTCTCTTGACATCCCTGCCTCTGCAGGGAGGGGGTAGGGAGGCCATCTTCTCTGCCCCTCTGTCCCTGAGCCCTGGGGACAGGAGGCTGAGCATGTTAGCTGGCGTGGACTCGGGATTAGCTGTGGCACTTTCTGGTAAGGGAAATTCTGGAACCGTGACCACTTCCCCAGGAGGGTCGTGTTGAATCTTTCTGTAGCCTGCCAGAGAGATGGTTCCAGATCCTTCTCCTTCCTCTTTAAATGGGCAGTCTGACGCCTTCCCTCATGTACCTTCTGCCTCCTCCAATCTATCTGCCCACTCTCTCCCTCTGCATACTCTGCTCAGACTTCTCCTCTGAGCGTTTGAGCAGGCTACTCCCTTTCTGGAAAGCAGCTCTTCCAGGACACCCTCCTCAGCCTCAGATCAAGTCCTGTCCCTGCCAGTTTCTAGCCAAGTGACCTTGGTCAAGTCACTAAGCCTCTTTGAGCCTCAGTCTTACTATCTGTGAAATGGGGCTAATACTATCTCACAGGGTAGTGAGAATGAAACTATAACACGTATAAGCACCAAACTTAGCTCCTGCCCCAGGTGAGAGGCTCAACACCTTCACCCTTCCCAGAAGCCCCCCAATGCCTCAGTTTACCATATACTGATCTCCCCTACTTATTGCTTTGTAACAAATCAAAAGACAAATATTTACTGAGTACCTTTTACTGTATGTTTAGCACCAGAACATCTGACCACTCTAACAGCGTGGTTTTCATACCAGCCCAAGTCAACAGCAGGGTTTGAGGAGACAGAGAATGGTCAGGGCAGGAGGGGTTCAGGGGTCTTCCTGGAGAAGGGGGCCTTGCATGACAAGTAGGATAGGCAGAGGAGACCAGAAAGGCAATGTGAACAGAGGGCACGGCAGAGGGATGACCATGGTGTGCTCACTGGGGACACAGGAGTAGAGCGAATGTACGGGAAATGTCGGGAGTGAAGACTGGATCAAGATGTTCAGACCAGACGCGGAGATCACTGAGTGCCAAGTAGAGACATTTTGATAGGACACAGCAGGAAACAGGGAGCTATGGCAGGTTCTTGAGCAAGGGAATGGAGTTTGAAAGGGAAGGGATGGGCCTTCCATTTATTAAGCATTAACTGTTGTCCAGATTTTTGCTAGGTGCTTATTATGTGTTCCCACTTAACCTCCAAGAAACCCAGTAAAATATGCATTGTCTCCATTTTATGGGTGGGGGAATGGACACTTGGAGAGGTTAAGTGACTTCCCCAAGATCATAGAAATGAAGAGGGAGTGAGACACCTGAAGTTTGCTGAAGTCCAGATCACCTGCACTTGCCAGTACAGCCCAGTTTCCGCCAGAGCATGGAGGTCAGACTCCGGCAGGACCCCTCCTCCTCTCCCCGCTCTCCCCCACCCCTTGGTGGAGTTTGCTTCATGGGCTGGGAGTGTCTGGGGCCAGTGGAGGTGAAGCTGCCTCCACGGGTTGACGGGCTGATGGAGGACCAGTCTACAGTCACTAGCCAAGGAGAAGTCTGGAGGGCAGGGGTGAGTGAGTGGGGGGTCAGCAGTGATGCCGGGCCTTCGAGCCTTGCCTGTCCAGGAACCAGGAAGGATGGGGTGTCGGGTTTGGGACACGCTGAGCCTGACACAAGGGGTCAAGCAGAAAGGGCCTTGGCTTCAAGCTTAGCGGAAAAGACTGAACTCCAAGTACTCTGCTTGTCCCTTCCAGACTGGAGACACCCAGAAAATGGGGCCTGTGGTACCTCCTTCCTTAGCCTCCCCACTGGCCCTCAGAGTGGAGCCTGGGGGGGGGGCTCTGGAAAGATGCTGACTGGCAGCCTCTCTTACCACCTCCCACCTCAGCCCATGGTGTGCCCTTTGAGGCCTGGGAGCCAAAGGACCAGCTCCCTGGTCCTTGTTGGTACCCAGCCTACCAGCCCTTGGGCTATCTGCACAATCTCTCTCCTTCCTCAGGCCGCTCACTGATTCAAAAGTTATCACTTAAGCACCCACCATGCCAGGCCTGTGCTGGGCCCCAAGGATATAGCTGTGTCCTCAGAGAGCTTACATTCTAGTGGGGGTGACAAAAAATAACCAAGGAATGAAAGAGAAACTCATTTTGGGTAGTGACAGGGCCGTGAGGAAGAAGAAAGCAGAGTCATAGGGACAGAGAGGCACAATTTTATTATTTATTTATTTATTTATTTGTAAGATTTTATTTATTTATTTGACAGAAAGAGACAGCGGGAGAGGGAACACAAGCAGGGGGAGTAGCAGGCTTCTCGCCAAGCAGGGAGCCCGATGCGGGGCTCAATCCCAGGACCTTGGGATCATGACCTGAGCGGAAGGCAGGCGCTTAACGACTGAGCCACCCAGGCGCCCCGAGAGGCACAATTTTAGATCGGGTCATTTAGAGCACCTCTAAGAAGAGATCTCTTGAGCTCTGAATGACAAAAATAAGGAAAAGAATAGGAAAGGACATTCTAGTTGGAAAGAACAGTAAGTGCAAAGGCCCTGAGGTGGGAGCTAGCCTGGCATATGTGAGAAACAGCAAGAAGGCTGGTCAGCCTGGAATGCAATAAATGAAGGGGAAAGTAGGAGAAGATGAGGCACGGGAGGTAGGCAGAGTCCAGATGGTGTAGGGCCTGTAGTTTCCGTATTATTTTGAGTGAGGTGAGAGGCCCTTGGGGCAAGGGTGGTTGATGCAGGGGAGGGACATGTTCTGATTTACATTTATCAAGACCTGTTTGGCTGAGGGGCTGAGTGCTGATCAGTCAGTCATCTCTCATCCTTCCCCTCCAGGATCCTGATGCCCTGCAGCCCCAGCCTTTTCTGCACAACTATACACAGGCTTCAGGGAACAGTCTACAGAAGTTGCCTTCACTTGTTGTCGCATAATGAGAAGGTCCTGGGGGTGACTTGAGAGACCCCTAAGGGAGTGGCTATCATAGAACTGCCTCGTTTGCCTTGTGGGGGTTCCTTTCCTTCCCAGCCTGGTGTGGGGGTACCTGTGGGTCAGGGGCTCCTGACCAGGGTCCACACCAACACCTAGACAGAAATTTCTGGTCTGGAGAAATGGAATGAGGACAGAAGGGATGAGGTGGTGGAGCCAATGGCTCAGGAGGTGACTTTTGCCCTCTACTGACCCTTCAAGTCCTGCTAGAGCCCCTGGGTGCCCAAGTGGGGCGGGGGGTGGCCTCTGTCTGGGTGGGGCCTGAGGAGTCTGGCAAACCTCCTGGGGTCTGACCCTGGGGATGGACGCCCAACAGCACTGAGAAGGGCCTGAGTCAGATCCGGAGAGCAGCACGGGGTGGCCTGGCTGAGGTCACAGTCTGGTGGCTGGCGGTGGCCTCCCAACCCGAATCCTCCACCCCCAGCTGGTGTTTGTCCAGAGGGCCTTCTGACATGTGCCAGGCGCCTTCCTGGCCTTGCTGGAGCACTCCTGGGACACAAGACGCTCAGGGCCAAGACCAGTCTGTGGCTGGGCTCCAATCTCCACCCTCCCCATGGACCCAGAGGCGTGACCCTGGTCCCCCAGGACCCCCAGACTCAGGGAGGGACACGCCCCTGCCCTCAAGGGCCTCCGAGAAGACCAAGACACACTTAGAGACTACAAAGATGGAGATCAAAAGGAAACTCTCCAACCGGATCAAAGCTGGAGTAGAAAATGGTGGTGGTGGGAGGGAGCATCGAGAGGAGTGGCCCCCAAGGAGGGCAGTGGGAACGAGGCTGGGCCCCGGCTCTGAGACCCTTTGTCCACACAGTGTTCCTCTGCCCAGGTTGTCTCCCTCCTGTGTGCCACTGTGGGTCAGGGGCTCCGCCCAAAGGCAGCCATAGGCTTTGGCAACCACTCCCCTGCCCTTGCAGAGAGAAGCACTGTGCACTAGGAGCCTTGGGCAGGCACTGTCCCAACATGAGGGGGCCCCGGGTGCCCACGTGGGTCAGCTCGCTCACCCCTGGCTCCTGCATCTGGAAGCTCCGTCTCTGACCCCCTCGTACCCACAGTGCACTGAGGCAGGGAGTTGTGCAAGGGTCAGGAGGCAGGGCGGCAGCCTGGCTGGGGAGGGGAGATTCCTGTCTCCTGCCCCGACTCCCTGAGGCCTTCCCTCCCTCAGCCCTGGCTTGTGTGTGCAGCAAGCGCCCTCCTCCGAGGTTGTTGTCGGCTGTCAGAGCTTGTTTGGCCTGAGGGTTCTCGCCCCGGTGCCTCCTCCCCCTTACCTTCCGCCCGAGAAGAGCAGCCAGAGGTCTGAGATGGGAGGCAAGCCAGGGGCTAGAGCCAGGTTGGGCCACGGCTGTCTCCAAGCCCAACAAGAGCATCAAATGCCTCTGGGACAGAGTCTCACACTGGGGGTTTCCTGCCTGAGGTGGCATCGGCGAGCCCCCAGCAGGAAGGACAGGACTGAGCCCCAGGCTCAGAAATACAGTAAGGTGGTCTCTAGATGGAAGGCCACAAAAATCCAAGGGCCCTGGGGAGAGATGTGGGTGAGTGGTCTTCTGAAAGTCCCAGCCATCTCCAGGTGGCACTGGCTGCCTCGGGAGAGACTGAGCTGCCCACTGGGGAGGCATTCAAGTAGAGGCTACAGAAGTTAATCACACTCTCACTGAATATTCATTGAGTGCCTTCTGTAGGTGGCCCAATCCAGGCAGTAAGTGGGGAGGCAGGTGCTGAACCACATGATAGTTTAAAGTCCCTTCCAGACCTGAGATCCAAGACCGCATCAATCTGGGTGGGGTTCTCAGAGGAGGCAACAAAAAGAAAGGGCTTCTATAAGGGGCCGAATTGGCCAGGAGCCTGCCTAAGCCTGCGGCCAGCGGCAGCAGCGAGACACCAGCCCCCGCCCCAGGAGGTAAAGGGGCTTAGGTCTTGGGGGTGCAGGGTGGGGAAGGGGAGCCAGACAGCTTCTTAGAAAGTGGCAGGCAGGTGAGCCGGGTCTCCCCAGTGATAATTAAGGAACAAAGGTGCCGAGGAGCAGGGAGCCTGCGCAGGCCTCTGGGGCAGGCTGGCTAATGGGAGCCTGGAGGAGAGGTAATAACAAGCAGAGAACGAGCAGACAGCCCGGCGTCGCTACGCCCACAAGCCGCCCCCTCGCCCTCCTGCGCCAGAACAATAACCCAGCACCCAGCTGGGGGTGCAAACATATGGATAATGCATGGAGGGGGGGGAGCTGCTCTGGTGCTCCTGGGAGGTGGCAGGGATGTGGATCTGTGGGGCGAGGGGGCCTGTGAGGAGCAGATGAGCCTGGGAGTGGCAGGAGGGGGTCAGGGTGAGGGCAGGGATAGAGGCAGAGAACTTATGCAGGTGCACTCAGCCTGGGATCCTGAAGACGTATGGGTGCCTGGGAGGAGATGCTTGAAGGGAGCACTGTCACCCACAACCGTCTTCTGGTGACCCAGCTCTCCAGATGGTGGAGGGGGCCACTGAGGCAGGAGTGGCTAGTCTCAGAGTCAGAAAGCCTGGTCTCAGCTTTGGCTTTGGATCGTACTGTGACCCCCCGGGTTCCTGGGTCCTGGGCTTTCCCACCTGTCGAAATGGGAACAGTGGTCTGCACCTCATGGCGCGGTAGGATGGATCGGGGGCTGCTGTGCAGAAAAGCCTCCGACCTGTAGCCATCTTCAATACGGGTGTCCCCAGCCCGAATGGAAATCAGATTCTCACCTGGAGCCACACGCCAGGTTAGTCCTCTACGGGAGCCTTCATGAGCCAGATTTACTCACAAGACTTCGCACACCTTTTAGACCTCCCCATTCCTTCCCTTTGCCCGTATATACCCACACACATGCCTATTTGTCACACCTGTGACAGCAGAATTCCTGAACTTCCCTTCCCACAGATTCCCATAAGGGCATGCATATCTTTAACTCCCCAGCTACACCCCAAACAGAGGCCTGCGAAGCCACCCCAACCCCAGCCCCTGCACAGTGTACATTCTTGTTAACTGTCCGGAGCCCCATGAATAAAGGGTGCTGAACTACACATTAATTGACCCTTGAACAACATTGGGGATTAAGGGCACTGACCCCCTCCTACTCAGTCAAAAATCTGTGTATAACTTGTGACTCCCCCAGAACTTAACTACTAATACCCTACTGTTGACTAGAGGCCTTACCCATAACATAAACAGTTAACACACATTTTGTATCTTGTATGTATTACACACTGTATTCTTACAATAAAGTAAGCTAGAGAAAAGAAAATGCTATTAAGAAAGTAATAGAGGGGTGGGGTGCCTGGGTGGCTCAGTCAGTTAAGCCTTTGCCTTTGGCTTAGGTGATGCCAGGGTCCTGGGATCAAGCTTCACATCGGGCTCACTGCTCAGTGGGGAGTCAGCTTCTCCCTCTCCCTCTCCCTCTGTGTTCTTTCTCTCTCAAATAAATAAATAAATAAAATCTTTTAAAAAAATCAAAGAGAGTGGGGCGCCTGGGTGGCTCAGTCGTTGCGTGTCTGCCTTCGGCTCAGGTCATGATCCCAGGGTTCTGGGATCGAGCCTCGCATTGGGCTCCCTGCTTGGCTGGAAGCCTCCTTCTCCCTCTGCCTCTCCCCCTGCTTGTGTTCCCTCTCTCGCTGTGTCTCTCTCTGTCAAATGAATAAATAAAATCTTTAAAAAAAAAGGTAGTAATACTTTAAAAAAATCAAAGAGAAAATACATTTATGGTACTGTACTATATTTATATAAAAATCCATGTGTAAGTGGACCGATACAGTTCAAACCCCTGTTATTAAAGGCCAACTGTATACTCGTGTGTACCATGTGTGCACACACACCCACATATACCTGTGCAGGGAACTAAAACTTGGGACACGGGGCTGAAGGATCATTTAGGTTTGCCCCTGCTCTAGGACCGGAGACCAATCAGCACTCTCACAACTGATGGTTGTCCAGTCATTGGAGATTTCTGCTTGCACACACTTTGTACATGTGTCCACATGCACGCACACCCACTGGGGCATTTGGCTGGTCTAGTCATTGGTCTCCTCCCCTCCACAGCCCTCCTTATTCCAATCTGGTCCAGCACAGTGCTGCTGTCTGATTCACCTTCTTGAGCCCCAGCTTTCCTTGTATCTGCTGCTCCAGCACCCCACATGGTTCCCCATTGCCCTCTAAAACAAAGTCCAAGGCACTTGGACCCCGCCATTCCTCCTTCCAGTTCTCCAGGGGCTTCCCCAACTTCACGGGACCCCGGAAACCTTAGAAGGCATCGGTACTATCTCCCACTCGGTCGGTGAAGCCTCTTGGTCAAGCTTCCTTTGAGGTCCCAGGGAGGAACTCACCGCCTTCTGACCCGGCCCATTTCATTTCATGACGGGAAGGCAGTACTTATTTGGGCTTAATCGGGTGGAGGCAACTCAGGCTGGTCCCACTTCTGCTGCCCTCTGGAAGTGTGCTGTAACCTCTTGCTCTGTGGCTCTGCCCTTAGCATTCCCTGCCTTCATGCCACCTGTGGCTCCATGACTTCTCTTCTTGGCCACAAGACTCTGAGCCTCTTGGGGACAGGGTGCATGAAATAGCATGGGTGCTCCGTACCTGGGTGTCTGTTGGATGGCAGGCACCCACACGCACCCCCACATCCAAGTGGGTGCGGGCCGGCCCCTGTGCATTCTGGGTACTCATGGAGACGGCGGGTTCCGACACCGGGGGCTGTCAGAGATCCTTTTGGGACGCCCCGCTGTTCCCACTCTGCCACGATGCATAGGGACCACTGGTCTGAGACTCAGGTGCTCCAAACTCCCCAGTTCTGCTCCCCTCTCCCTCCAGGGTCTGAGGTCCCTACTTTACTCTCCAGGAGCCCCGAGGCTGTCACAGCCCCAGTTCATTTTCTGACTGCACCCCTCCCCCATTGCTTTTCTCCACAGCCCCATGCCCTTCCACAGGCCATATCACTAGCTTATTTCTTTTAATTATTTTCTGTTTCCCTTTTCTAGAATCTGAGTTCTGGGAGGGCTGGGATCAGGGACGGCTCTGTTCATGTGTGGATCCTCGGTGCCCAGCATAGTACCTGGCACATGGGGCTCCTCACCTATAGAATGATTGGTGGGCACTGATTTCCCCCCCATCACCCCACTGGACGGGGAGCTCCAGGAGGGTGGAGTTCACGCCTGGCCCTGTCTGCCCAGGACCCAGTACGGTGTGGGGCACACGAGGGAAGCTCAAGTCCATGTCTGTTGGCCGAATGAACAGGGCCCATCAGCAGAGTTTCTGTCCATTCGCAGCACATCATGTGAGCACGGCCAAGGGCAGGATGAGCCAGAGGACAGAAGCAGAGAGGAGGAAACCCAGCTCCCTCTCTGGTGGGGCCACAGGTGCACCCAGCTCCTGACAGCTGCTCTGGTAGACTAAGCTGCAGCCGTAGGGCAAGGGCAGGACATGGGCAAGGGGCATGGCAGGCTTCTCAGGTGTTCCAAGGGAAGCAGGAAGAGCCAGGGGCCATGGCTCAGAGCTACTAGAGATAGGGTACAACTGCTTGGCTTTACGCCCTTCCCATAGACCGCGGAGTCAGCCCCTTTCTGACATTTTCCCACCTCAGTTTTCCTGGCTGAAAAATGGAGCAAATAATAGGCCACCCCGACAGACAGGCTGTGGTTCTCTAGGAAAGTGAGGTGAAGCCCATCAGCACAGTGGCAGGCACATAGTAAGTGCTCAACAAATACTGGGGTTCCCACATGTTTGAAGCTGTCCCCTGAAGAGAGAGAAGGGAGGCTCCCTTCATACTCCAGCTGTCCCCCCCACCATTTCTGTCAGCAAGAGGATCCTCCTCTAGGGAGCCCGAGATGATGATGAAAGTACCAGTTGGGCTCTTTGGTTGACCTCTGCCTCTTTCCAGCCATCCTGACCCTGCCACCGACTCTGGCTACCTCCAAGCATCGCTCTTCTCTTGTCCCTCTGCTCGCCATGGCTACGGGGTGGCCGGCAGGGAGGCCGCTGGGGGTTCCCACCAACCTCCTCACAGATGGCACTTGGCTCTCTGGCATCTCCTCGGGTGGTTTAGACTTGGGCAGAGACCAAGGTCTCAGCTAGTTTGTCCTAGAATTTTTCGTTTCTTTAGGGCCCAAGTTCTACAGACTTCAGAGGTATCAAAGCCTCAATGGTCCTGGCGTTGGAGGTCAGAACTGAGCTCTGGTCACCACACACAGCCTCTGTCTCCTTCCACTGAAGCCCCCGCCTACTCCCGCAGCCTTTACCCATCCCTGCCCACAGGAGGGTCCAGGTCCATGAGGGAGGCAGCCTGCGAGCCCCACCCCGAAAGAACTGCTTCAACAGGCACCTTCCAAACAGTGGGGCACCCAGAAGGGCACCTGTGTGCCTGCTGGGGCCAGGGGAGGGCACATGTGGGCTCAGACTGGAAGTATGAGTTGGTATTTTCCCACTGAAACAATGGCGAGGCAAGGAGAGGTCACCCCAGGCACGGGGCAGGCACAGAATGTTCTCCTGGGAACTCCCACATCAGGGCTGCATCGGGAGACAGGACTAGAGGAGCCGGCGGTGGCTGGGCTGTGGAGGCCTTTGTGGGTCATGCTGCTGAGTCCAACAGGAAAAGGGGAGCAATGAAGCCTGGCACCCCTAAAATGTGTGGGGATGAGGCGACAGCGGAGGCCTACAAATCGAGATGCCAAACTGCTAAGCACAATATGTTCTTCTTGCCTTTCTCGACCTTCATAGCAATAAAATTTAAACGTGTGTAAAACCATGGTTTTTATACGGCTGGATATTTATGGGACTAAAATATTCTAGTGTAACTAAGAAAACTGAAAGGCAAAATATAAACTATACTTAATGAATATCAAAATAGTAAATTGAAATTATTCAAGTAAATCTGCATTTTCAATGAAAAATTTTGTAACTATAATGAAATATGATGAGATATGTTTATAAAATATAATGCTTCCACGTCTGCCTTCGGCTCAGGTCATGATCCCAGGGTCCTGGGATCGAGCCCCGCATCGGGGCTCCCTGCTCTGCGGGAAGCCTGCTTCTCCCTCTCCCACTTCCCCTGCTTGTGTTCCCTCTCTGGCTGTGTCTCTCTCTGTCAAATAAATAAAATCTTTAAATATATATATGCTTCCATAATTCCAACATTGAGTGCGTATCAAATTACCAATATGAAGATTCATTATCAGGGCACCTGGGTGGCTCAGTCCGTTAAGCATTTGCCTTCGGCTCAGGTCATGGTCCCGGGGTCTTGGGATCGAGCCCCACATTGGGCTCCATGCTCAGCAGGGAGCCTGCTTCTCCCTCTCCCTGCTGCTCCCCCCACTTGTGCTCTCTCTCTTTCTGTCAAATAAATAAATAAAATCTTTTAAAAATTTATTTTAAAAAATTCACTATCAAATTTCTCATATATTACATCTAGATCCATCCACATTTATACAAATTAAGAGTTACATGAACTGTTTAGTAAAATAAAATGTTTCTCACCTGCAGTGGACACATCTATTAAGAACATGGACGCTTGACACTACTAGGATATTTTATCACATAAGAATCCATTGCAATTTTCTTGAATGTTTTACAGAAATAACCTATTGCGAGTACACCATCCGGAAGGAAGGATTCAACAAGAATATCCATCTATTTTTTATTTCGCCCACGCATGGCTACAACGTCCATCTCTGTCACGGGCAGAGGCGCACTCTGAGGATATACCCAGACACAGTTGCTTTTTGTTTCAAGAACTTAGAGCAAGAAGCATTTCCCCATTTCAGGCGGGATCGGTATGCGTCGCAAGGGCAGATGTTTAGAGTCATGGGTTGTGCCATGCAACGTGTGGTACCAGATCCTGCCTGACCTAGGTCTGTAAGGGGTCCCTTCCCAAATGCAACATCAGTGCCGGGTTTCTGTTTGGGGGCTCCTGGAGCAGGGGCCCTCTTGCTGGCTCTCGGGGCAGTACCGCACGGTAGGGTGCGGAACAGAGATGTAGTTGGATTCTCACGTTAGCAAGACCACTGTGGAAGCTCCCGGGGAGAGAATTAGAGGGGAGTGAAGAGTCTGGGGGGCTTTGAGGGGGGCACTGTTGAAGCGATTTCTGGGTGAGAAAAAATGGAAGTGTGGACAGAAGAGGACGTGGGCATAGAATGTTGAGGAGAGGTGATGAGAAATATTTAGGGAGCAAGAAATTTCCTTCTTTCTCCTTTTCTCTGTGGTCTCTAGAACCTTTTCTCCAAGGCTGGGTGGGGGGACTTGGACAAATAATCAGACAGCTAAAGGAAGGCAAGTTCAGAATCAAGGACAGAAGGGGATCAGGATCAGCCCAGTCCCAAGCTATTTGACGTACTCAGGCAGTTAGCGAGTGACTGGCCAGAGGCCAGGGCTGGCGACCCTCCCCAGGGACAGCGGTGCTGGAAGAGTCAAGACTTTGGGTGGGGGCGCTGCCGGGGCTGGATGCAAGGTGGAGGACAGGCTGGGGCCGGGGAGGGGCAGCCAGCCCCAGAAGAAGCCATCTACAGGCAGAGCCTGCTTGGTTTGGGGCCCAGGGCCTGGAGGCATCAGGCTGGACAAGATGACCTCATAGGGAACCCTTCCAACTCCAGGCTCTTTGCCCTGATCCCAAGGGCTAAAACTCCGTCCGCGTCCTCCACACTCCATGTCTACACCTGGCAGCCCTCGCAGATGGTTATCTCCCCTCCCCCCACCCCACGCCTCCACCCGCCCGCCTGTCCGGCTGCCAACAACCCCACTCCTGGCCTTTCATCTCGTGCCACAGCAGCCGGCCGCGACGCTGCCGTCCCCCGCCCCCCCAGGCTGTCCAGCTCCACGGCTTCTCCTGGGCTTGGGCCCCACGGCTCCCCCAGGGCCTGGGCTTCCTGCTGCAGACCCTGCACCGGGCGGCCTGGGGGCACGCTTCCCCTCGGCCCGTAGCCGGAGCGCACACCGCCCTGGCCTTCCCTCCCTCCACCACTCCTCACCCCCAGAAGCCCTCCTGGCTCTGGAGTCCTCTTCCTGCCCTGTCCTCTCCGACTGGAGGGCCTGGGCAGCGGGGGGGAGGCCACGAGACTGCGGGAGAAGGCTCCACGATGGGAGGAACAGACATTGAGAATGACAGGCACTCCTTTCCCCACAGGAATTTTCTTCTCTGCCTGGCATTGGCAGAGGCAGGGGGATGGCTGAACTGACCAGCGGCAGGGCAGGACGAACGGCTTCTCAGGTGGACGCGTTGCCGCCACATAGGCATCAGCCCCTTCCAGCGCCCGCCCTCTGCCCAGGGCCCCGGGGAGCGGGGGGAGAGTGTGGGCTGAGGCCCACTGGCAGGGGGGGGGTGGACAAGATAGGTTCTCTGTGATACTGGTGGGTGGTAGCAGCCCTCTGGGGGCTGGGAGGGAAGCAGAAGACCCTTTGATGGGGGCAGCTAGGCTGGAGCAATAGCTCCGAGTTGCCCTCTAGGGCTTGCTGTGGACGGAGGTACAGATGAGACAGAAAAGGGGGAATAGAGCCTCCTCCTCTGGCCCGGGGTGAGCTGAGGCTAAGTCATATCCTGGCCATCCTCCTGCCTCCAGCAGAAAAGAACAGAAGCCACACCTGACAGAGGGGCAGAGGCTTTGTCCAGCAACCGCATCCCACCCCCAGGCTTGGGCACCCTCTGTGTATAGACAGGGGGCTTGGCACGAGCTCTGCGGGCCGTGGTCATCCAGGAGCCAAGCCAGGATGTGCGGGTTCCTCCTGCACAGGCTGGGAGTCTCCTCGAGGCAGACACGGGGTCTTCCGTACCTTCTGACCTGCCAAGCCACACTCCTGGGAGCCACTGCCAACTGCCCATGACATCCAGGCGACTTCCTTGAAGCCCCGTTCACTTCTCCGTCCACAGCCTCATTACAGAGCACCCCCCACATCCCAGGAGCTGCTCAGGGAGGAGCAGGGTGTGGGGAGCACTGTCCTCACCGCCAACTGTTTGCTGGTCAAGGGGGGGGAAGTGGACAGCGAGAGGAAGAGGTGCTCCTGGGGGCTGGGAGCTCCTCGGAGCTGCCCAGAGGAAGCATGGCTTGAGCGGCGCCTACAGGGATGGCAGGAACCAGGGAGGGCGGCCAGTGCAGCCGGGGAGAGAGGAGGCAAGAACCAGGACGAAGGCAGTGGATGTGCTAACCACCCGAGCTCAAGACCCACTGTTTGGTGAAAGGGGGCCAGGAAGGACATGTTTGTGCGTGGGGCGGGGGTGTGCGTGCAGAAGAATAACCCCTGGGGAGGGAAGGGCCTGGTGGGCAGGGGTAGAGGGAGATCCATATTTTACTGTTTATTTTCCTACACCATTGAGACTCATTCATGCGAGAATGTCTTCACCTATTGTGGAATTAAAAGATACAATAAATGGTGAAATTCAAATAAAGTGTTGAGTTTAGTTAATATTAATGTACCAATGTTTGTTTCTTAGCTGGGACAAAGCTACTGCGGTGATATAGGTTGTTAACAACAGGCAAAACTGGGTGGAGGGGTGTACGGGCACTCCCTGTTCTGTCTTCGCAAATTTTCTGCACATCGAAAATTACTCTAAAATAAAAAATAAAAAATGATGTTTAAAAATATAATAAAGACTCCCCCCCCCAAGAAAGGTCTACCACTGAGAAAGTCCATTTGCCACGCTGCCACACTGGGGGCCGAAACTGGCCTGAGTGCGGAGGCTGGGGGAGCAGGCCGACTGCAGGAGAGGGTCCTGGGGTCCTTTAGCAGAGCACAGCTGGCTGGGGCCCTCAGCGCTGGACCAGAGGGCATCAGGGAGGTCTGTCTTGGTGGGTCAAGGGACTGCTAGCAAGTGATTAATTGCAAGCCAGACAGCCAGGCAATCCAACATGGCGTGATGAGGTTATGCTGGCAAAATGCCGGACCGAAGCCAGACTCCGGCGGAGGTAACATCTCATGCCTGAAAAGTAAGTAGAAGACAGACATGCGGGAGAAGGGAGGAAAGTTTTCTGAAGAGAAGACCTGCCAATAGCTCCTTCCAGCTGGAGTGTGGAGTCGAGGGTTCGGTAGCTCAGGGCCGCGGCCAGAGCCCAGAGCTTGGAGTCCAGACTCCTTACTCATGGTGTTCTCGGGCACGTTGCTTACACTCTTGGGGCCTCAGTTTCCTCATCCATAAAATGGAAATTATCGTTCCCTCTGCCCTGCCCGCCTCCCAGAGCTGTTGTTACACCTGAGAACCGTACCGTGGAAGGGCCTGGTGTGGAGCGCAATGGCCCTGGGAAAATGATCTCTGAGTCCACAGTGAATGGAAGGGTGGGCATACCCTCTCGGCCCCGCACCCTAGGCAGCTCTGGCCGGGCACAGCCCTGGTTGCAGACTTCGGAGGAGCTCCCCATGGCAGGGCCCTCCCCAGTAGCCGGTGTCTTCCCAGAATTGCCCCCCAAAGGAGCAAAGTCCCCAGGAGATAGGCCCGCGTCCCCCGCGGTGGGTGGGGGCGGGCAGCGGGGGCCTGGGAGAACAGGCTGCCAGGGCTGGGAAGATGCTGAGGTGGGGATGGAGGTATCTGTGAGGGCCCAAGCCCAGGGGGGAAAAAATTCTTGCTGGAGCTGTATAATTAAAATCCTATTAAGCGGCGCCTGGCAGTCTCCTATCAACCCCCACCAAGGCTCCACGCAGAACCCCCTCGCAGCTGCGGCACCCTGCTCTCCGGGCACCGGCTCGGGGCTGGCTCTGCTTGGGGAGAGCCGGGGGCCAGGATAGGGCCAGCCTTGGGCAGAGCCGGGGTGGGCCAGGATGGGCACCGGGGAGGGGAAGTGTGGTCAGGGCTCCGGGCCAGGCCTGCCTCTGGGCGCCCAGCATCCCTTCCACCCCTCCTCCTCCTGTCCTGGGAGGGCTCAGCGTCCTCCCTCCACCCCTTCAGCCCCTCTGCCTGGGGCCACAGCACCCGTCTTCTTGCCTCCCGTTGCCTCCCGTCCGTCCTTCCCCTTCTCTCCCAGGCTCCCAGCTCTGCTCTGGGCAGCTCCTCCCCCAGCTCCCATCCTCTTCAGGTCAGGGTTGTCATCCCCTGGTGCTCCCCCTTCTCCCAAGCCTTCCCCTGTCTCAGGCAACATCCCTTTCCCCTCTCCTGCTCAGATTCCAAGCGCCTCTTCCATGCAGCCTGCCACGACTCTGGATGCAAATTCTATTTACCCTCCCCACTGCGCCCGGCTCTCTCATACCCACTCGTCTACACGTTTCTTTCCTTCCCTGGATCCATACCCTCAGTACATTGGTGTCTTGCCTCCCCCATCAGACTGATTACTGTCACCCCCTTCCCTCGGGAGGGCTCCCTGCCAGCCTAGAGCAAATTGTAGTTTGACAGGCTCGGGGATTGACTGGTCTCCCCTCAGGAAGGCCTTCATCCAGAGAGCCCTGGTATCTGGTCAAAGCAACAGAGTCTGGGCAGAAAGGGGGGCCTGGACCCAGGGGCTCCCCACCCATCCCCTCTGACCGAATGGACTGGAGAAGAGCTCAGGAAGCAGGGCTGATGAAAGGTGGGGGGTGTAGGATGGACAGGCCAGCTGGGCCCTGGCATCGGCCCCTGAGGAATGCATCCTGACATCTTCCCAGATGCACACCCCCAGTTTCAGAGCCTGGCCCTCAGCTTTCCCCCTTGGGCCCCCAATAGGAGTGATGGCTCTAATCCCTTCTGAGAGGGTGAGGGCTTGAAATAATCTGACCCCTCAGTCCTCCCCCAGGGCCAGCACTGGATGACCAAGATGGCAGGCACGGCGGGAAAGGCATGAGGGAGGCAAGCTGCCCGGGATGCCAGCTGCTGGAGGTGGGCTGGCTCTGTGGGCCCCTCTCTGTGACTCCAGGACTCCCTCCTGGGTCACGGGGCTAGGTACGTTCTGAGGGATCCTAGGGCCCTGTCCCCTGCCACCACACCAGGCTGAGCTCACCAGGCTTCCCCTGATTCTCCAAGACTTCTAGAGCAGAGGAACTCACTCCCTTGTTCAGAATCCCTCTGGTATCCCAAAGGAAGGCAGGACCGTGGCACGCTGCCCTCTGACTTTCCCAACCAGAGTCTGCCTTTCACAGGCCATTTCACAGCCTGGGACCCTCCTCCCCATCCAGAGGCACCACGCCTTCCTGCAGGTGTCTGGCTCCTTGTAACTAAGAACTGAGTGCAGCCACTCTTTTAGTCTGAGGGGAGGTGACATAGGACAGGGAGAGCACCCCCCGCCCCAGGGCTCCTCAGATCCTACCTCCAAAACTCTCCAGCACAAGCCTGACAACTCAGGAAGCAGAAGTCAAGGGCTCGGGTCCGAGCCCCACCACCCAACTGGTCGTACGAACTTGAGCAGCCATCACGCCCCTCTGGGACCCCATTTCACCATCTTGATGAGTCTTTGGTTGTAGACATTGACTCACCTCCCTCCCTGATGCTGTTCTTCCCATACGCCCCAATCATCCCCTACCCCCAGGCACTCCCCTCCTGCCTCCCCCTTCCCGTCAGGTGCCCACCAACTCCTCTTCTCAGCCACCTCGCTGACAGGACACACATATTCTAGCACAGGCCCCGTGCCGGGCGATGGGGTCACAGAGACAAGACACAGGCTCTGTCCATTGCGCCCGTTTCCCGGGCTTCATGTCATGTAGGGGAGAGATGAAACCGCAAATCGAAGCCAAAACAGCTCAGCAGAGAAACAGAGTGCTGGAGGCTCCATACAGGGTTATGGAAATGTATGCAAATGAACAAAAACCACTCAGGGCAATTTGTGGGACCAGATGAGTTTCTGAGCATAGATTTGATGCAACGTTGTAGGTGGAAGGGACTTCGGAGATGACCCGGTGACACTGAGGCCCAGGGAGGGAAGCGTCTCCCGCAAGGCCTGTAGCATGTAGCATTGGGGCCACCTGTCCACCAGACCAAATGGAAGAAGCTGGGCCTCCTGGGGGACAGGGGCATTCTCCAAATTCCCCCAGGGTGGGGATGGCCAAGAGAGTTTAGCAGCCCAGGCTGCATGACGCTCCGTCCCAGTGCATTTAAACTGAGCCGGCCAATCGGTCCCTGCCACGAAGGCCTTACGGTCTCAGAGCGGGGGTGGGCAGCAGACAGTAATACAAGGCTCAGGAGCCCCGTCCTAGGAAAAGCGTGAGCTTCTGTGGATGAGGGCAGAGGAGAGAGAGGTTCATTCTGGCAGTGGGGGCTCTGGAGGGCTTTCCCCGAGGTGGGGACCTGGAGAGGAGGCCTGCTCTGGACCGCACCCTTGATTTACCCACGACAAGTCTGCTTGGATCCATCTCGGGAGCTGCCCTTCTATGCAGGTCTCAGCACTGCGGAATCCTTACCAGTGGGAAGGAAGCTGCTCAGGTCAAGGTCCCTCGTGTGAAAACAGGTGACTGAGGATCAGAAAAGGGTGCTGACACCCCCACTGAGCCACGCAGAGCCAGGTTCCCTGCCTCCTCTTTGCTCTAAATCACTTCATCTGGCCCTGGCCACTAACAAAGAGTCGCCAGGCCCAAAGGACCCTGAAGAGACACATCCTCTTCTGGAAAGACCTGTGAAGGAGACGGGGTGGGGAGAGAAGGGAAGAGTGGGAGCCAGACTCTTGATTCTGGTTCCCTCTGCTTCCTGACTCGGCCTCTCCCCACAGCAACCCCATAAGATCTCAGCTGAGACCCTCACAGCGGCAGGGGCAAAGGCTCAGCCAGGGGCAGCTGCATACCTGGGCCAAAGCTGCGGTGACGTCACCGCCCGTTTTCCCGGATGTGGGATCTTCCCACGATGACAGAGTCCATGAGCCTTTCCTTCCGAGCCAAAGACAGTGTTGTGGGGGAAGCCTGTGGGGTGGATGCCCCCGCACCTCAGAAAAGGATCAGAAAAGGCACCCCAGAATGCCTGCTCCTTTATAAGTTAGGCGCTTATCCCAGAGGCCCTGATCCACAAAAGGGCACGGTTCTTCCTGAAGTTTACCCTCCACCTCTCTTGCTGCAGTGCAAACCCCTGTGCATTACGGAGTCCTTAGCACCGGACCACTCAGCTAGTGAGCAGGGAAGTGTTCCTCTTCTGCCACGGTCCCAGCACCCCCATCTGTCCACGGCGGCCGTGAAGGAAGTTAACCACAAGACCCCAGCTCTCGGGAAGGTTACTGCTTGGTGAGCAACACATTCTCCCTGGAAATCCCCCACACCTCTTTTCTGTTCCCCATTCCTAGCCTTCGCTTTTTCCTCAGGAGCCTGAATTTCACTGACTGTATTCTCCAAATTCTGTGCTTTTCCCTTTTCACTGTGCCTTCCCAATTGGACAAGTCATGCCCCTCCCTGGACCTCAGGCTCCTTGTCTGTAAAAAAGAAGGCCTTGTCCCCCTTTGTCCGGGGGTGTCTTGAACATCTCACGGGTCACTAAGTACCGGTTGGTGGAGTCAAACAGGGGCAAGAGGCTGGCCTTGCTCCCAGACCACAGAGGGGAGCCTCTGCCTTCCCCAGGAGAGGCTGAGACTCAGGGTTTCTCTTGTCCCCAGAGGCAGGGCCATCCTCAACACCAGCCTCCTGGTGCCTTCCCACGTCCTGCCAGTGTCAGCACCCTTCCCCCCACCCCATCTCATCCCACCCAGCCCCACCCAGCCCAGCCCCACGCAGGGTGACAGCATCACCAGCTTCACAGCGGGGGCCTCTGGCAAGCTGATGAGCAGCAGGGTGGGGGTCCCTCCGCTCCCCAAGTCCTATTACCTAAAGTGCCACCGCCCTGACTCTATAATAATTGGGGGGCTCATTTGCATTTTGCCTGCGTGCGGTTTCAGAGATGCTCCCTGCCCACCACATGGCAGGGCTCCGCAGCGGTCTGCGCAAGCCCACGGAGACAGAGAAGTGCTGGGGAAATGCAGGAAGCGGGAGCTGGACCGGGCACTGTGCCCCGGCTTCTCCCAGGAAGGGAAGACTTGGCAGGGTCCCCAGACCTCACGCCAGTCCTGGCTCTGGGGCCAGGGTGGGGTTGGTGGGGGTGACGTCCTCCACCGCCCTCCCCGGTCTCAGTTTCCTCATCTGTAAACTGGGGCTAATAACACTTAACGAGCGAGGGGGGTGGGGGGCGTGTAATTAGCGCCTGCTGGCTCTGGGCTTTGAAGTGGGGTAGGGGAGGGGGCTGGGGGGGGCGGTGAGACGGAGTTAGACTGAACTGGAGGCTTGAGTGCACCGGCCTGCGGTGGGCTGCAGAGTGAGGCCCAGGACCCTTCCCATCCAGGGGAGGTCACACACCTACGGGAGGTCTTGGAGAGCAGAGGTAGGCGAGCAGATCCAAGGCCTGGGGCCACAGAGAGTTCCAGGTGTGAACCAAAATGCCCCAGGCCAGCTAAGAAAGGAGCTGGTGCCCCACCCTCCCCTCATAGGGTGGGGCTGCCACAGCGAGGAGAGGTGCAGTGGGATCCAGACCGTGAACTCGTCACATTGTGCTGCCTCGAGCCCCAGGACCCCAGTTCTTGGCACATACCTGGGCACACACAGGGCATGTCTCTGTGGACAGGGCAACAACAGCTCTGGGCACATGGGCTCATGGGCAACTCACGAGGAGGTTAGAGAGGCTAGGGATGGTGGGAGGGAAAGAGGTTTGGGGACTGAGCCCAGGGAGGTGAGGACAGGAGGGAGGGATCACCACCTCCCACGCCCTCGGCCTTTCCGCTCGCCCTACGACGTCAGGGCTGAGTCACTGGGAGAGGCTGCTGTCCAGCAGGGGTGGGAGGACCCTGGGGACCGAGTCTGGACACTATCCCAGGCTCGGCAGTGTGTGGGGCACCTTTGGCCGGGTTGGCACCCTCCAAGGATGCAGGCTTGAGCTAACCATCCACAGTCCAGCCTCCCACGCCTGGTGGGCAGAGCCTCCGATGGGTCTGGGAGGCCCCAAAGGGCCATCTTGGGAAGGTCAAGAAGTCATCTCTGGTATCCTGCTGCCTCTGGACAGGTCGACAATTAAACCATCCAAGATATGCCAACATATACTGGAAAGTCCTTCCTGATGTCAAATCATGAATCTTCTTGCTGCAAGCTCCGCCCATCAGGCCTCCAGCAGGTGTAAACACCAGGTGGTCACTTCTCTTCCTGGGACCCCTCTCTACCCCACCATACTTTCTCTCTCAGGCTGCTTTTGTGTTCTCCAAGAGGTGGTGCATGGAGGTTGTTGCGTTTAGCCAATGGATGGAGTAAATCTTTTCCACCCACTGATGCACAAATAAATCCCAAGGCCCCCAGAATTGGCAGCCCAGTGACTTGTTCGGTGGATCCCTAGAACCATATAATACAAGTGCTGATTTGTTCTCCCAAAAAGGAAAAAGAACTGGTCATTCATTCATTCGTTTTACAAATATTGATGGATACCTACTGGATACCGGGCACTGTTCCAGGCATGCGGATATACTAGGGAAGGAGTTAGGCAGGGGCCCTGCCCTGGAAGGCCCTGCTCCAGCCAGATCAAGAATGTGGGGAAGGGGCCAGACCCCTTCAGAAGGATGGGGGTGGGGGGCTGTTTCCAGGAAAGGCCTTGGAGGGAGAGGAGGAATTACAGCTGTCCAGGGAAGCTCTGGGGAGAGACCCCACCCACCATCTATACCAGAGGCCCTGGGGACTGGGACATCACTTCTCCACTGGCCACCCCTGGCCTGCCTGGGCCTGGGACTCGCCGGCTGGAACATCTGGAAGGACTGATGTGGTGTCCCACCGGCTCATCTCCGCCGCCTGAATGTGCCGGGCAGGGGGGTGGGGGAGACTTATGAGATGCTGGCTGTGCAACTTTGTAAACTTTTTTGAAATTAGGGTTTTTCTGTTTTCTGTGTTGACAGCTCTCAGACGTCCGGGGCCAGAGGCAGCTTCCCCAGGTACTCGGGATCCTGCTCAGAAGCTCCTGAGACTTGGGGATCCGCCCTCGAAGTACTTTCAAAATGGGGCCCCTGGGTCTACGAAAATGGTGGCACCTCGTCTCTGGTGGACTGAGGGTCCGGGCCTGGGCTGTCCTCCTGCTCTCTGCTGAATGTAGAGCTGGACATCCCAACCTGCTGGGGACATCTGGGACCACCTCCTCCCTCCAAGACATGCTACCCTTCATCGCACTCAGCATCTCACTCTTCTGGCCTGGTGTCTCCAGAGAGCTTGTCCCTGCTTGTTTCCCTCCCTGTCGCTCTGGGACCTCCTCAGTCCCTGTGAGCTGTGGGGCGGGGGGAGCCCCAGAAAGGATGTTATCAGGTCCAGTCAAATTTGGAATATGGATATATGGATGATCATTTAGATAAAATACTGTACTGAAGCAAATTTATGAGATTGATAGCTGTACTGTTGTTAGGAAGAGAACATCCCTTTCCTTAGGAAATACACACTGAACTATTTAGAGATAAAGGCCCATGATATATGGAACCTATCCTCAAATTGTTCAAGGGAAAAAAACACGCACGCACAAATGCATAGAGAGAGAGAGAGAAGGAGAGAAAGAGAAAGCAAATGAGGTAAAATATTAACAATAGCTGAATCTGCGTGAAATCCAGAAGTCTCTCTGGGCTCTAGCTCCCCCTCAGCCCTGCACTCCTCCCTCACAGCCCAGAGATGGGGGGGGCGTGGTTTCCCTGCGTCTCACTCCTTCTGTGATCCCTAGAACAGTGCCTCGCCCACAGAAGACCCTTGGAAGTAAAATCAGTGAATACTGGACCCTCTGTCTTTCCATCTCTGCCTCTCGGTCAACATTTTCCTCCCTCCTTCCTTCTTCCCTCCCTCCCTCCCTCCTCCCTCCCTCCCTCCCTCCTTCCTTCCTCCCTCCCTCCCTCCCTCCTTCCTTCTTCCCTCCCTCCCTCCCTCCCTCCCTCCCTCACTCCCTCCCTCCCTCCTTCCTTCTTCCCTCCCTCCCTCCCTCCCTCCTTCCTTCTTCCCTCCCTCCCTCCCTCCCTCCCTCCCTCCTCCTCCCTCCCTCCCTCCCTCCTCCCTCCCTCCCTCCCTTCCTCCCTCCCTTCCTTCCCCACTTCCTTACTTCCCTCACTCACTTACAAAGAAGTGCCCCTCATCACTCAGCAGACATCCCCCCTGGTAAGCCTGGACATAGGGGGAAGTCAGGAGGACCCACTTGTAGAACCCATCTTGGTGGTTCTTGGTGGTTCTGAGGGGATCTCCGGCCTATACCTTGGTGCCCCTGACCCCTGAACATGGACCTCCTCGGGGTCATGTCACCTTCGTCTGGGCCTCTCCACAGGTTGGGAGGCGGGAGATACTGAGCGGAGTGGTTGAGGGCCTGGGCCCTGCCACAGGGCCTTGGTGGCTCCTTCCTCCCTGCCTTCCTCGACCTGCCACCCTCCTGTCCTTCCAGCTTGGAGGATGTACGTGTTCCCAAAGCCAAGGCAATGGCTGTGGCCCTGGGCAAGGCAACTGGGCTGTGGGCCAAGGGTCCAACCCAAGAAGAGTCTCCCTCCTTTCTCCCACCTTCTGACCCCTTCTACTCCCTCCTGGGCCCAGCCACGGCGCCTGCCATTCACGGCCTCCTGAGGTGACATCACCAGGGCCGCCCCCCACGCACACATCCCCCACAGCGGCAGAGACTCCCAGCACCACCTCCCCATCTTGCCATCTCCTCTGGCACATCAAAGGCCCAGGCAGGAGCGTCCCCCTCCTCCCGGCCCTGGGGGAATAATCAGAGCCCGGTATGTGTAAATGCTGGGTCCTCAAATAAATAAATAAATACTGGAACACGCCGGGCCTCCCGCCCCTCACTGCTGCCCATCGCCCTGGGCTGGGACCTAGGCACCAGGCCAGCCCCTGACGAGGTCTTGGGGACCGCCTGGAGCTGGAGGTGTGTGTGAAGAGTTTCGCGTGGGCTGAGCCTGGCTTATCCTCAGCAGCATCAAAAAGACTGTGTGTTGGGGTTGGGGGCGGGGAAGCTATGGGGGGGAAGGAGGGTCCCTCGGCAGGTGACCCCCCATCTCTCACAACCACACCCTTGCTACCTCATAGCAAACCGCGCCTCCCCCAACCTCTTTGAACTCCAAAGCCAGCCTGCCTCTTCCAGCAAGTCCAGATTGCATCCCTCAACAGCAGGATGAAGAAAATGTGGGCAGTGGTTACGTGTCATCCGAAGGGCCCCCCTGACCAGGCCAGGGCACCCCCCCACCCCCACCCCGCGTAGATTCCCACGGCAGAGGGCAGCAGGTGGGCTGCATCAAGCACCTGAGGCCAGGAGGTGGAGGAGGAGAACCCACCCAGCCCACATGGAGCTACAGGCTGGAAGGAGAGGGAGCCCCTCACCCCCCCTCCCCTCCCCCCGGCACTCCCAGGCCAAGGGAGCCGCTTTCGCTCCTGGCGGGCCAGTGCAAGGGGCCAGGAGGAAGGCACAGCCCTCCGTACTGGCTAATCAGCTTGTGTGACTCTGGGCCAGTCGCTTAGCATCTCTGAGCCTCAATGTTACCATCTGTAAAACCGTCCCCCCACCCAACCCTGCACTGCTTCTCCCGCGGGGGAGCGGACAGGGTCATTAGGGATGACCCAGATGAGGTGCCCTACAAACTGTAAAGTGTGGTGCCCCCGTGGGGCTTGCCTCCACTGCTGAAGGGGGAGCACCTTGGGGGGAAGGAGGTTCCCTGTGTGTCACCGACTCCCCCATGGGGGCCTGGCACAGAGTAGGCACTCCAAACATGTTGTCTGAAGAACTGAATTTTTTAAAAATGAACAAATTCTAGATTTAACTTCTCCAACTATTTTTACGTTTTTTGGCCATGTCATCCTGCTGTCATCATTTTTTTGGCTCAGGACCCCTTGGAGAATCTGATGAAAGCTATGGATCCTTGCCCTAGACAAAAGTGCACTCACATTCAAATATGATTTCTGGCGCTCACCCTCCCCGCCTGGGCCTGGAAACCCCACGTTCTTGAGCTAGGGTGCCTCGGACACCTCCGTGGCTAACGGCGGTGTGCGAAGCCCATTCTTCCTGCAGGAATTTTATGGGTGTGATCTTCCCTCTCTCTACCAGCGGCCCTGCACTTGTTTCCCTTTGACGAATAAAGAAACTGAGGCCCAGAGATGTGAAGTGACTTGCAAGGGCCAACAGCACGGCCGTGCTGGAGCCAGGGTTTGCTCAATGCGTCTGACTCCCAAGGGCTTCAAAGCCTGGGCTATTTCCAGGTTTTGTTCCCTAAGAGTTAAGTTTCAGGGCTTCAGAGCCCCAGGTGGGGTCTCGGGCTTCAGAGCCCCAGGTGGGGTCCGCACACAAGACAGCACAACACCTTACTAGAAGGAGGGGCAAGTGGGGGGCTCACATGTGGGGGCAGACAGAGGCAGGCTGATAAGTAAGGGGGGGGCACACTAGAACAGAAGCCCTGAGAGAACATTCTGTTGGGCTTTGACACCACATGGGGGGGCAGGAGGCAGAGGGCAGAGGGCGGGGAGCAGGGCTGGGGCGGTTTGGGAAGGAAGAAGAACACAGGGAAGCTCTGAGAACACAGAGCAGGGCTGCCCTGTCTGGGAGAGCACCCCAGAGTAGGGTGGACACAGGTCAGACTCACTTGGGTGGGTTAGTGTGGGGGAACTTGTGAATTCTACCAGCTAGTCATACAGCGACCTCATATAAAGACCTACCACGCGCCAGTGCTGTGCTAAGTGATTTAAGCACTTTTCTTGCTTGGTCCTCACAAGTCTCTGAAGTAAAAAAAAGATTATTGCTGGCCCCACTTTACAGATAAGGGCGATTTACCCAGCAGTAAGTGGTGGCTCCATGCACAGAGTAGGGGTGCAATAAATGTTAAATGGATGGATGGATGGATGGATGGATGGATGAACCTACATCTGTCTGATCTCCAAATTTAGCTCTTAACTTCTCCCTAATTCTGAGAGGCAGTAAGGAAGGGGGTTTGCTAGAATCTTCCAGGGGCCCCAAAGGAAAGGCACGCTGGCTATTTTCATTACCTCTTTTCATTCTGAATAAAATCCAAAGTGACTGGCACAGTCTGTAAGGCTCTACCCCGCTGCCTCCAGGTGAATCCCGTCATCTGGACGGAAGGAGCCCCATCCTCCCCCCATTCATGTCCCTCCAGCCCAGTGAGCTCCTGGAGGTTCTATCAACACGGCAAGTACTCCCTGCCTCACGGCCTTTGTATTACTGTTTTCTCTGCCTGAGATGTCTCCCAGGAGCTGTCCACCTGGCTCTCTGCTCAAGTGTCACCTTCTCAGAAGCCTGCTGAGTAACTTATCTACACTATCACCCGGTCACTCCCTCTCCCCTAACCTGCTTTAAATTTCTCCTACGCAGTTATAACCAACTAACATCTTATCTATCTGTGTCTGTCTCCCTCAACTCCACTCTGGAATATAAACTTGTGAAAGCGGGAGCTTTGTTTTCTTTTCTTTTCTTTTTTTTCATCCTCTCTTTTTTTAAATTTATTTAAATTCAATTAATTAGCATATAGTGCGTTATTAGTTTTGGAGGTCGAATTCAGTGATTCACCAGTGTGAGCTTTGTTTTCTTTACGGTTGTATTCCCAACACCCAAAACAGAGTCAACATTAATATATATGTGCTGAATAAATGAATGAATAGCTCTGACCAGTCCCAACAGAAAGGCAGGGCCTGTTCCTGGGCACTGCTGTGCGAACGCGTGTGCTAAATCCATGCGGGAAATTGCTCCTCCTCCAAGAAGTCCTCTTGAATTTATACTTTTTTCAGCCAAAAAACAAAACTCCTAGTACTGAGAACTCCTTGCTGCATCCAGTAGGACACCCTGCCTCCCTCCTGCCCTCTTGCTCCCCACCCTGATCTCCCTTTCCTGTGATCTTTCCAGGTGAGAAGCGAGGGGTGGGGAGAAGCTGGGCTCTGGGGTGCCCGCCTGGCCAGCCTACAGCAGCCTGCCCCAGCCAGGAGATGGGAGGCGGTGCCCCAGGCTTAAGGTGTGAATGGGGCAGGAGGTGGATGAAAGAGAGCTAGTGCTGTTGGCCTAACGTACAAAGGGGACAGGGGCAGGTGTGAGGGGGGCCTGGGGGCCGGCTGGGAGGGGAAACTGGATCTGGAGCTAGAGATCAGTTTCACTTGCCGCGTGTGAATTTCCATTAGCTTTCTTTGGCTGTCACTCATGCTCTGGGGACAAAGCTCAGGCTGGAGAGGCAGGGCCCTGGGGTGGGGGCTCTTGTCTCTCCCAGCCAGTCTCTACTTCCCAGGAGGCAGTGCACGGCCAACCGGAGCTCAGGGAAGATGGTCCAATGCTGTCATTTTATAATGGGACCAGAGAAGCCTGAGTAGGGCAGTCCCTCCCCCAGGTCACACAGCGACCAGCAAAGCTGGGACCTGAATCCAGAAGTCCTAGGTCTGGGCTCAGCTCTTGGCAACTGATTTTTATATTCAGCCCCTCCTACCTTCTGGGGGACCCACTGCTGTGACTGTGGCCAGGAAGTCTCCATGGAGCAGCTAGATTGGGCTGCGTCTGGGTGGGACACAGAGAAGAGGGGGCAGGCCCAGGGCAAGGCCCAGACAGGGTGCTCCCTGGACAGGGGTGCCACAGCCAGACAAGTCGGGCAGGCCAAACTGGGCCTACCCAAACAGAGACCCAGCTCCGAAGAGCACCGTCATTTTGAGAGGACACCTTGCTCCTGCAAAACTGCCCGAGGCGATCCTGAGCCCCACCCCCACAACAGCTGCATGGCCCCAGGCTCTGGAGGAGCCTAAGGAGGGGGCCAGGGGAGGGTCTGCGGTCTGGGTGGGAGTGAGAGGGAGGGGGCCACATAGGAGGGCAGGGAGGGAGGGGGAGGGGGAGGAGGACAAAGCTGGCCTGTGTGGCACCTGGGACATTCCTAGTCTCTGCCCTGTCCCTCCCTGATCCTGCTCTGGATCTGGTGGGAACAATGCCCCCATTGAGGCCCATACCCCCAGGGATAACATCTCTATGTCCCCCAGGACAGGAGCCAAGCAGGTGAGCCTGGTGGGGGCTGGGAGGCTGTGGCAGAGCAAGAGAGGCAGGACCTCAGGGATGGAGCAAAGGTGCAGAAGCCAGAGATTTCCCCACTGGAGACCTGCTCCCTCTGGGGCCAGAGCAGGGGGCGGGGAGATGGTGGTGGCCCCAGCAAGTGGCATTAGGGTCAGATTCCTGGGTAGGGCAGGGGAATAACTTCCCAGTCTGGATGGAGCCCTTCTCTGCTCTGAGAGACCCAGAGAGATGCGCCCTCATCCTCTCCCTTTAAGGAGGGATGCAACAGAGGAAGCAGGTGGAAGACCAAGAGTGGCCCCAACCTTGGTTTTACCCAGGAAGTAACAAGCTGCCCTTGAAATGGCTTTTCATGTCAGTAATAGAAATGGCTTATCACCTAGTTAGGGCACTTTCTGGATTCCCAAGGAAAATAAGAAACTGCACACAGGGGGGCCTGGGTGGTTCAGTTGGTTAAGGGTCCGATTCTTGATTTTGGCTCAGGGTCATGATCTCAGGGTTATGAGGTCCAGCCCTGAGTCGAACCCCACGTCGGGCTCTGTGCTGGGCATGGAGCCTGCTTAAGAGTCTCTCTCTCCCTCTCCCTCTGCCCCTCCCCACCTCTAAAAAAAAAAGAAGCTGCATTTGCCCTCATTTTATTTAAAACATTTATATATATGTTTTTAAAGATTTTATTTATTTGAGAGAGAGACAGAGAGAGCACTAGCGGGGGAGGCGGATGAAGAGGGGCAGGGGGAGACAAGCAGACTCCCCGCTGAGCAGGGAGCCAATGCGGGACTCCATCCCAGGACCCTAGGATCATGACCTGAGCCGAAGGCAGATGCTTACCCGACCGAGCCACCCAGGCGCCCCGCATTTGCTAAAAGAAACTCAGCACTGCAGATTTATCCCTTTACTGGGTACCCACCTGAGCTGGGCCGTCCTGGCCTGGAGGCGGTGCTGGGTAAAAGGACCCTCTGGGTCACAAGGGAAAAGGGGCCATCTGGGGACTAGCCAGGGGCCCCCACTCCCTAGCCGGGTGGCCCAGCAGGAGATTCAGCCTCTCTGGGCTCTGTAATTCAGCTCTGCAGTGGGGTTGGAGGTCCCAGTGGCCTGACCTCGGCAGGCGTGTTTCTGTCTGTCCGCCTCTCCGGCAGGACTCTGGAACCCCGAAGCTGTGAGTCCTGGCCTAGAACAGGGCCCGGCACACACTGGCCACCGAGGCTCAGTACCTGTCTGCTGAACTCATTGCCGCAGGGTGTGGGTGAATGTTTTTAAAGCATCAGAGCTTCTAGCAACATGAACAACAACCCGGCAACATGAAGGAAGACGGTTCATTCACTCTGGCTCCTGTAACTGTTGGTTTATACGTGTTGAACCCCTTCTGAGTGTGGGGGTACAAACATGAAAGCAAGTGGCCCTGCCCTCAAGAAAACCACCCCCAACCACTCCATCATGGCCTTGGTGGGGCACCAGCCCCCTCAGCAAGGAGGTAGTTTCTGAGCCGAGCCTGGAAGTGGTAGTTGTTTTCCGAGTGAGTTGGTTGGCAAGGAGGGGTGAGGAGGGCACAGCAGGGGGAGCGCATGACATGTGTGAAAGTGAGAGCCTGGGCATCACTCAGAGAGGGCCTCGAAAGGCAGAGGGAGGAATTTGGTTGTTTTTCTGCAGGTGATGGGGAGCCATGGAAGGCTTTTGAGCAAGGGAAGTCCACACTTCCAGGCCAGTCCTTTGGAGAAAGACTGGCTGCAGCAAAGAGGCCAGGCTGGAGGTGGGGAGGCTGGGAAGGAGGGGTATAGAAGTCCACCCGGGCTGTGCTGGGGCCCGGCCCAGCAGGGAGGAGGGATGAGTTCGAGACGGCAGGAAAAGAGATTTGAGAAATGGGGTAAGCAGCTGGCTTGAGGGAGAAAGCCACACGCTCCAGGCTCTCAGCGGGCAGAACTGGAAGCAGAGGACTTCACAGCCCTTCAGAGCAGGAAGGACATCTTGGAGGACACTTAAGGAGCCCTCACCCTGGGCGGGGCTCCTCCCTGCAAAGGCTGCTCGCAAAACTTCAGTGACGGCAAGCTCACTACCTACAATTCAACCCATCCCGTGGTGGGACAGTTCCAGCTGATGGGGAAAGGGCTTCTTCCAGTCCCGTGCAGACATGTAAACATAAAATGGGTCAAGGGACGGAGGGATGGGTGGATGCGCATGGAAGAACATGGATGCATTGAGCCGGTGGGTTAAAAGAGTCTCCATATCCCTCACACCCTGCCTGCAAGCTCCAGCCCGGATCCTCCCTTTCCAGGCCCTGATTCCTCCTACCCTCTCCTCCAGGAAGCCCGCCCTTGCTTCCCACCTCTGCAGGTTCTCCTCCATCTCCTCTGGTTCCCCAGCCCTGACCAGCCAGATTGGATGTCTCTCTAGGTCCTGCCCACCCCCTAGCTGCCTGAGAGCTCCAGCAGCAGGGAAAGAGGCGAGGCTCATTCCCCTAGGGCAACACTGCGTGTCCCTCGGGGTCTATATGAAGCCCTATCAGCGGAGGAAATGATCAGACCGGATCCTCCCAGGTGCCCGACCCGTCCCCATCACGGGTATCCTCACACATTGCAGGTGATGGTGTGTGTGGGGGGGGGGGGAAGGCAGCCCCGAACAGCCACCCGGATGGGCTTCCTCCCGAGTCCTTGGCCTCAAAGCCCCTCCGCTGGGGGGCGGGCCACCTGCTTCAAGCTGCTCCCACCTGGGGCCTCAGGTCCAGGCACCTACCCTCATACTTCACAGAGCTATAGAAGGGGCTGATGACCCCCTCCACCAGCCCCCAACCAACAGGAGGGGCAGAGGAATGCTGGCCAGGGCTTGGCAGGCTCCACATGAAAGCACAGAAACCTGTGAGGAATTTTTATCCTCCTGGGGATGGGGGTGGGAAGGGAGGAATGTCACCTGGAAACCATCCACCCTTTCCTTCCCTCTCAGGAGCCCTGGGCATTGAAAAATTAGGAAATCTGGATCCCCCCAAACCAACCATGTCCTTTTTATAGACTTGCCTGGGTTTCTAGGCCTCACTTTCTTTAAAAGCTCTCTCTCTCTAGTAATAATAATAAGTAATAATAATAGCATTTACCATGCGCCAGGCACGACTCCAAACTCTGCAAACTCTTTGCAATTCCATCCTCTCATTATCCCTAGGAGTCTGGTACTCTTTATTTCCTCATTTTATAGATGTCAGCGCTGAGGCACAGAGAGGTTAAGTACTTTGCCCAAGGTCCCACAGCAAGCAAGTAGCAGGATGTGAGCCTGCACCTTTATCTGCTTTCCAAATGCCAACTATATCCCGCAACTCATTTCCTTCAGACCCAAGAGGGGGCTGAATTTCCCACACATGATGGGGAAGAGCAGCCCGGAAGCTGGATTCCTAACTTGTCCGATTTCCTCCTGCTGCCCCAGCACCCCCCAGATGCAGAGCCCAGGCCAGTCCTTCTCTGGGAGGTGAGAGGAGGTCCGAGGGCAGCAAGAAAGGGTTGCTCTTCCTACCTAGCTGGACCCCAATTCAGGGAGATGAATACACACCCTTAGCAACTGTATCACCAAAGGGATACAAGAGAGGATTCTGGATAAAATCTTACCTCTGCTGCTTACAGCTATGTGCTCTTGAGCATTACTTCATATTTCTGAGCCTCAATTTCCTCATCGGTGAAGTGGGGAGAGCAATAGGACCTATCTCGATAGGGCCATTAAGAGGATTAAGCATGTCATCTGCTGAAGTGTTTACCCCGGTGCCTGATACGTAGTCGGGCCCTCAGGGAGGGTCAGCGGTACCCACTGGCCAGCAAGTAGAAAAGCGCAGGATCAACCAGAGGGCAGTGGGCCCCCCTTGCTACCAGCCCTGCCTCCCGGGAGGGACCCAGTCAGCACGACAGCTCCTTTTGGAGTTTTGGGCTCCTCGGTGGGTAAACCCTCGGGCCAGAGGCAGGGGGTGGGGGTCGGGATTGGGGGAAGATGCACCTGCTGGGCACAGACCCCCTAGCCCCTCGGAGCCAGAGAAGAGCCAGATTTGGGGCCAGACCAATGGGCATTGAGTCTTGAGGTCTGTGGGACTTTCGGAAAGTGCCTGCCCCTGCCTGCACTGGTCTCCCCTCCGCACAACGGGGATGTTCCTGAAGGCTAACACTTGATAAATGTTTATCTTCTCTCTTCTCTCTGTCCAGCCTCCTGTCTCCTTAGTGGGGAGGGATGATGTCTGCAGCCTCCATACCTTTGGGGGAACAAGGACAGTCCTCCCCTAGGAGAAGAGCAGATGTTCACCTCCAGTTGTATGCTGTTAATCAGCCCTGGGGGGGGTTCTGCTGAGGCCCTTCCCCTGGGGGTTCAGCCTGAGAGTGGCTGGAAGTGGCCTCCAGCCTGGAGCAGAGGGCTGAGCAGCTGGGGGAAGGGATGAGAAACTGGAGGCTTTCGGCCGGAGTCATGGGACACGGCCCTATTTGCCCCTTGGGGTCTGAGTCCTCAGACACCGAGCCCATGGGCTGCTGGAGGAGGGAATGCAGCCAGACCAGACTCCCTTCTTCCACGCCCCCCCCCCCCCCCCCGCCCCGCGCCGTGCATCCCTCCAATCCTCTGTTCTCAAGCAAGGTCATTTCCCTCTGAGTACCCACCCTGCCGTCCAAAATGGCCATGTCTGGAGGCACCGGGCTGGCTCGGTGGGAGGAGTGGGTGACTCTTGAGCTCAGGGTCATGAGTTTGAGTCCCACATTAGGTGTAGAGATTACTAAAGAAAATAAATAAAATTTTAAGCAAAACCAAACCAAACCAAACCACAAAATGGCCATGCCTCCTAACCATCTTGAAATACCTTCTTCCCCTCCCCCCCCCCGCCCCTTCTGTCTTCTCTTGCCCATCCTCCTACTCCTGGAAGCTTTCTGAGACCCAGAGGCGGACAGATGACTGTTGTCTCCATAGTTCATTCTCTTGCTAGGATCTTCCCCTCCCACCTGCTGCTTTTCCACAAGAGACACTGAGTCAGGACTTGGTTTCTGGACTTGGTGATTTGCGGAAGCTGGGACCCTACAGGAGCAAGGTTTAGGGTCACAATAGCCACAGGGAAACAGCGGGGCGGGCAGGCTCTGAAGTCAGATAGACATGGGTTGGGCTCCCCATCCCACCGCTCTCAGGGAACAAGCTAACTGACCCTCTCTGCGCCTCACCCCGGGGCCGTGCAGGGTGGGCCAGGAGAAAACAAGACACGGCCTCTTTCAGGTCTGGCCCATTGTGGGGGCTGGAGGCCAAGGCCTCACTGGTATGTGGCTCCCCACTTCCCCATCCCTGCCCAACCTGATGGGCATCCTGTAAGAGGTGGGCTCAGGAAAGGCTCGTTTGTGGGCTGAGTGGTGGGTGGTGTGTGCAGAAGCCAGTCTGGGCTCTGAGGCATGGGAACGTGGAGATGGGAGGGCCGGGGGCGGGGGTAGGAGGAAAGTGGCAGGAGACACACTCTCAGAGGGCTTTTGGTGGCCCCCGGCCTGGATGGGGAATGGAGTCCGGTGAGTATTTGGCTGCTAATGCCGAGTGTGGTGTCCAGGAAGCTCTGGGCTCCTGTTCCCAGGAAAGGTTGTGTCCAGTAGATCCCAGGCCTGGGAGTCAGGGAGGCTCCTTGAGGTTGGCCAGCTCTCCCATTAGGGGTGGCCCAGCCCTAACCAGTCAGGTCACTTTGGACAGTCCCCACCCCTTGCAGGGCTCCCCTGTTCTTTTCCACGGCATCCCTGTGCTGGGCCTGGCTGGCATGCTTGCAGGACGTGCGGGGGGTGGGTAAGTGAGCTTGCCTGGGAGGTTGCGTTCTGCAGCTGCTCAGGCCAGGGGAGGAGGTAAGAGAGGACAGACAGACCTTTCCAATCTGTGCCCCAAAGCCCACTGGTAGATCGCATCCCACTTGCCAAATCAAAGTCCTCTCTCTTGTAAGCCTTTGAGACACTCTGGGCTCCGGAGGAAGGGTGGGGCCCAGAGGGGTGTCTGACCTGGGGAGAGGACTAGAAGGGAATTCCAGTTCTATCTGATGCTCCTCTGGTGGAAACACATGGCCTGGCCTCTCTCACTTCCCTCAGCCCTTGGCCTCACCCTCTTCTTTCCTCCTTTCCAGGGATGCTCCTCAATCTCCATTTCGGGAAACGCTGACAGATTCTTCTTCCTTCTGGCCAGGCTCAGCTCTCCATCTTGCCACCAAGTGTGTAAGTGTCAGGCGCCCAGAACAGGGAGCTGGCCCCATGAGCTTGGTTCCCATACCTGGCTGCCCACTAGGAACTTCCAGGAAATAGAGCAGAAACACGTGGCCCTGCCACGTGTGGAGCAAGTGGGCACGTCCCTGGGCACCAAGCCTGGCAAACAACCTTCCGCTGCTGCTGATGGAAGCAAAGGAAACAACAAGCCAAACGTCCTGCACCTGGTGCTCTGAGCCCAGAGACCAGCCTCTGGGGGCCCAGTGCCCTCCAGGAAGGGGCTAAGGGGAGCTCCCCACACTCCAGGGCAACAGCCATGGCCCCCACCCACCACCCAGGGCTGCACCAGGCTCTACCACCAATCTGTCTTCCTACGAAACGTGTCACCCACCACGTGGGTGAATAGCAGCTCTCCCCAAGCCACTTCTCTGGCTGCAGGCCGCAGGAGCGACAAGTGAGTTCGTCTTACAAAGCCCCTCCTGCTTCCTGGCTTCTTCTGCCTCTCCTGACATTCCTTCAAGAGGCAGAGACATGTCTCGCCTTCTTCCAGGATTGCTCCCTTCACGCCCTCCTAGCCCTGCTCCACATTCCCCTCCTCCAAGAAGTCCACCATGATTCCCCCCCTCCACGCGGTTGGCGGCTTAACTCCTGCCCCACCCCATCCCCGGCGCGCTAGATTTCCAGCACAAACACACCCGTGTTCAAGTGAACCCGCGCAGTGAAGAATAGGAGCGGGGTGGGGGCGGTATTCTTGGTATTTATTATTCCTCAGGTGGTTGCCGCGCTTTATAGTTTTCGTAACACTTCTCCATACGTTGGCTCAAATCATTAAAATAACGAAGAGAGGTAGGCAGAGAGGGTGAAGCATCTACTTTTTTACAGAGGACACTGGGGCCCGGAGAAAGGAGGAGATTTGCCCAAGGTCGCGGAGACGATCAGAGGACGCATCTCACATCTCCTGACCTTCTGACTCAGGGACGCCCAGGCTGTCAGGGCTTGTTAGTCTGGGAGGGCCTCCAGGAGGAAGTGTGCGCATCTGCGCGCGCATACGCCGCCAGAGGAGGGCGGGGGAGCCTCAGGTGGAGAAAGGGCGAGGGGCGAGGGGCGAGGGGCGAGGGCTGGGCGGCGTGGGAGCAGGCAGGGGGGCGCGGGGCCGAAGCGCGGGGAGGGGGCGCCGCGCTCACCACAAGGTCCCGCCCCTCGGCGGGCGCAGACAATGGGGTCGCTGTGCCCGGCCGCCCCCTCCCCTTGCTCGGCGGCCCGCGCCCACCCCCTCTCCCCAAGCTGCTTTCAATTTAAACGCCTCCAACCAGCGGGCGCTGCCCCGGGGGGCGCGACCGCAGCGCCGAGCGCCCCTGTAATTTCCGCGGGGAGCTGACCGGCTCAAACACGGCCCCGCGGTTCCCCAACCGCAGGCCCCGAGACCGGAGACGGCGCCCAGACAGCCTTGCCCGGGTCGTGGGAGCGCCACTGGGGTAGCCTCCTCGGCGCGCGCAGCCCGGCCCCGCCGCCTCCTCCAGGCAGCCCACCGCCTCCAGGGAGCCGCTCCTCCGGGAAGCCTGCGTGCCTTCCCGAAAGCGATGCGGCATTGTGGTCCCTGACACCTCTGCAAGCTCAGCTCCCTTTTGGGGAGCGGGGAGGAGACAGGGTCGCGAGTGTGCGTTCTGTTTATTTCTTGTGCTCCCCCCACCCATCAGACTAGAGGCTCGTTGAGGGCAGGGGTTCCTTCTTTTCAGACTGGGGGAATCTGAGTGACCTGAGCTGTAGTTCCTTGCTTGGCTTGCTGAGAAAGTGGGAGGGAGAGTTCTGTCCCCAGGTTAGAGAGGAGGGGACCCAAGCCTCGCCGCCTCCACAGAAGGTCCTACCTAGCATGAATTGTCATAAGGGGGGGGGGGGTACAGCGAATCTGTCTGCAAATCCCTCAGCTTAACACAGGCAGGTGGAAAGGGCGGCTGCGCACCGGGAGGTATTTTCTGAGTACTGGCAAGGGGCTCCAGGGACTCCTCCAGGTTGGGCCCTGAGTTGTGATGGTGGACCTCCCTGCCAAAGCTCCCTTCTGGCCGGAAGCACTTCTTCTGTTCCCTGCTGCCCTCAGCCTAGAAGCTCTGCCCACCTCCCCTCACCCTGGAGCTTTCGAGGGGACATGTTGAGTTAATACATAAGGGTGAGTTGTCTAAAGGGCCTGATTTCCCTGGATCACTGCGGCTTTTAGGCCTGTGTAGATGGGGCTCTCTTAGAATTTTCCAGATTGTGTGTGTGTGTGTGTGTGTGTGCGCGCACGTGTGTGTGCGGCACTCAGCTGAGGACCCCGGCTTGTCCTGAGTGCTCTGCTCCACCTTGTCCCCTCCCCCCATGTCCCAAACACCCCTCTCTTCCCAGCCTGGCTGTTGTGGTGAAGCTAATCAGAAGTAATTATGGGGGAAGGAGAGATCCTGCGAGGGACCCCACAAAGACCACCTCATCCGCCCTGGCCCAGCTCTGGTGGCCCTGGCCCCCAGGGCTTTAGGCCTGGCTCAGCTCTGCCTGGTGAGGCTGAACCCACCAACACCACCCCCGCCCACTGCTCTCCCCTGTCCCTGCTCCAACCCCTGGAGCCACAGGGAAGCTCAGACGGCTGCGTTTGCCTCCATTTCCCTGAAGCTGTCTGTCCTCATTCATTCAGCCCACATTCATTGGGCTTCCCTCCAAGCCAGGGCCCATCCTGGCACTAGAACTAGACTGGTCCCTGCCCTCATGGAGCAGCTCCTGGGACTCGGGTCAGTGTGGACACTGCAGGGGGAAAGGCAGAGGGCCCCTCTGGGGTCACAAGCCACTTCAGGGAGGCTGTCTCTTGCCACCGCCTTGCTAACAAGGGGTGTGTGGGGGGGGCGGGTAGTGGGCAGAGCGCACCAGGTCCAGAGGCCTGTGAGGGACTTCCCCACTTCTGCGCTCCTTACCTGGCCTGGTGCCCAGTCCCCCCTCACGCCCAGCGTCGACCCTGCTCTGTCTCCCTGTCCTGCCCTCCTCCAGCTGCCTCCTCCATCCACATCGTTCTCCCCACTTCTTCGCTTGGGGTCCCTCAGCAGTGCAGAGACCCGCGGTCAGCACCTCTCAATCACCTCCCTGGGGTTCAAGGTCCCAAGCCAGGAGAGCCCTCAGAGACTGTGGACCCATCACCTCTCTTTCGTGTGCTAGGAAACTGAGGCCTGATGGGTGGGGACAGGTGAGCAGTAGGTCTCTGAACTAGACTCCAGTCTTTGACTTCCGGTCCGATGCTCTTTCTGGGGAGCCCTCCCTGACCTGCTCCTGAGGGCAGCTAGATCTGTCCCTTCTTCCATCCTTTCACTGTGCGCAGAGGACAGAGGATCAAACAGGGTCTCCGCCATCTTGTCTTCCTGCCCTGCCCCAGTAGCCTGGGCTCAAGAGACTGGGTGGTGGGGTGGGAAGGACTGGAGAGGGGCTCAGCTGAGGGTCTCTAATTTGTTCCTGCCCCTTGATGTCCAGAGGAAAACAAGCCTCCTGTGCCCAAGAGATTTCCAAGCATAAACGGAGGTCAATGCCCCCCTCGCCTGCCCCGGAGGTGCCAAGGTGGTAATTAGGCTTGGGGGTGGGTCCTGGAAGGGTGGGGGTGGCGTGGCCATTATCCCTGGGAGCTGAGCTGGGCAGGAGCTGTGTGGTCCGGGCAAATGGGTGGTTTGTAGGTGGTCTGGAGAATGAATGAGTGAGTGTTTGGGAGGAAAGCTGGTGGGGAGGGAGCGGGGAGTGGGGTGGGGAGAGGGAGCAGACAGATTGGAGAGCGAAGCTGGGTAGTCTTGCCCTGGACCCACTGGTCTGGGCCCCTGCCCATGTTCTGAGGCATTAGCAAGGAGAAGACCATGAGGCAAATGGCGGGGCGGGGGGGAGGTCTCAGGGATGCTTGCCCTGGGCCCATACAGTGGAACACCCGGGCCACCGTGGGCTCCCTCAGCTTCAGAAGGGTGAGGGGAGGAGGTGGGTGGAGGTCATTCAGTGCAGGGTCCCTGGCATGGTGTGGGGTGCTGGCCTGCTGCCTTTCTGTCCCCATTCCCAACCCATGTCTAATCCCTCTCCCTGTAGGGAAAAATTCCTTGTTGGGCTGCGAAGGACCCTTTGATTGAACCCCTGCCCCTCTCTCAACCCTCATGGGGGCTGGGGGTCCTCAAGATGATCTCTCCCAGGGCGCCTGGTGGCTCAGTTGTTAAGCGTCTGCCTTCAGCTCAGGTCATGATCCTCGGGTCCTGGGATCGAGCCCCGCATCTCAGCGGGGAGTCTGCTTATCCCTCTGCCGGCTGCTCCCCCGGCTTGTGTGTTTAAAAAAAAAAAAAGAAAAAAAGATAATCCCTCCCTCTGACCCCCAGGACGCCCCACCCACTGCTTCTCCATGTCAGGCTGCTCAAGATAGGCCGCATCAGTGACTTCATCACCCTGAGCCTTGGTTTCCCTACCTATAAAATGGGAGGAATCTCGTATTTAACTGTGGGGATTCAATAAACCAGTCCAAGGCCAGTGTTCCTAAAATGGCAGTTGCAGCAATGACTCATGCCCCACAAGATGCCCCATGTGTCTGGAGGCCAGGGCTCCTCCCGGGAATGGGTAGCTGGAACCCGGGACTTGGCCATGACCCCCGGCATAGGGACCAGGACCAAGGCAGGCAGGCAGTGGTGTGAGCAGGTCACAGGGAGGGGGTGGGGTTGCTGGGACTGTCCGGTGGCATCCTGCCTGGCCCCAGGCACATTCCTCCTCCCGCGCTCTCCCCACCTGCCACCTGTACAGCCGGCACCACTGCTCACCTGGCCTCTGCAGCAGGAAAGAGTGCTGGGACACTACCATACACGGCTCCTCCAAGGAAAGGAATGAACAGAGGGGGCGAGCGGGTCTGATTGGGACTGCCTGCTGGGGCTCTCTAGCTGCGGCCCCACGTGGAGGGGCGAAGCCTCTAAGTCCTGGTTTCATCCTGTTGCCCCTCAGCACCCTGGGAGTATCCTTACAACAGGGGCTAGGTCTATGCCTTCAGACTGGGGGGCTCCTTGAGGCAAGGGAGTCACCATCAGACTGGAGGATTCGCCTGCAGGGGGAGCTTACCCAAAGAACCTGGCCCAAGGGGACGAGGCTGGGATTGATGGGTTAGCCCAGCACCTTGATGGGTCCCACAACCTCACCCCACTGCTTGCTCAGATCCAAAACTCTCTATTAAGGGGAAAGTCCCTGGGGAAGCTGGAGAGCCCTGGAAAACCTGGGGAATTGCCTGGTGTCCTCTGATCTGGAAACGGGTGAGGTAGGGGGAGGGCCGTGTGTGTGTGTGTGTGTGTGTGTGTGTGTGTGTGTGTGTGTGTGTGTGTGTGGAGAGGCAGCTTCTAGATTAGGGTCATTCCCAAATCAATCTCCCTCCGCCCTTCCCTCCTCAAATCCAGGCAGGTTAACCCCTTCTCTCCCTCTGTGCTCTGCCCCCAAGGAAATGCTTAGCATTTAGTGGTGGGGGTGCCACTAAGGGAAAGACCTGCTGTCGGGCCAGCAGAGCCACCTGCAGGGGACAGTCTGGGGTGGCGGGGACCATTGTGGGGGGGGCGGGGTTGCTAAAGGAAGCCCAGAGTCACTGCTGATGACACCCACACTCAGTCTCCCATCAGGAAAGAGAACCCCCTCCATACCACTCCCCACTCTATCCAAGTATGGATCGTGGAGCGGGGTGGTGAGGGATTAGGGAGGAGGGGAGCCGGGCTAAACGGAATGCCGTTTCCTAGGCCAGAACTGGAAGGATTCGGAGGCACTTGGGAAGTATCAGAGTGGACCGAGCTGGGAGAGCGGGGCGACCCAAAGACCATCTCACCCACCCTTGGCTTCAAACCTCACTGACTCACTACCTCTCAGACAACGTCTCCTGATTTAAGGTCTACTTCCATGAGCATTCAACGCCGAGGTCTCCACATCCTCACCACAGAAACAAGAACGCTTTCATTAAAGGCCTACTGTGTTCCAGATCAGCTGTGCGCTGAATGATGGTATTCTAAGCACGACCGAGCAACACTCCCTTCCCTCAGTTGCTCACCATCTAGGGACTGCAACACACGAGACAGATTCCAGTTCAAGACAGAATGAAACACAAGCTAGGCAGAGATGCCAAGAAATCTGGGTGTGCAGAGGGGGAAAGTCATCCCAACAAAAGATCAAAGATAACCTCCCCAAGCATGGAGAAGCAAAAGGTAACTTGAATCCAACACCCAACAGTGCCTCTTCTGCCTAGAAGCTTTCTCTGAGTCCCCAGTCTAAATCGGTCCCACCCCCATTATAGCTTCTCTTTGTGTTTCTAATGACACCCTGAACTTATCGCTGTTTGTAAGGATATATTTATTTACGGGATTATGTGATTAATCCTTCTTCCCCACAATACCCTAAGTGCCAGGGACAAGCTTGTCTGTGAGCCAAGGTGCTCGGCCATGGAGGTACACGGCAGGACTAGCGTAAAACAAGCCACTGGATGTAGCTGGAGTTGAAGAGGGTGAAGTACGTAGCGGGGGCCCAGGCTGGAAAGGTAAATTGGCACTGGATCAGGGCGGGCTGTAAATACCAGGCAACGTTGGGTCTTTATCCTGCTGGCAATGGGGAGCCATCAAAGGTTTTTGAGCGTGAGAGTGGCATGTTCCAACCTGTGTTCTGAGATCCCTCTTAGTGCAGCGGCAAGGAGGGACGGGGCGGGGGGTAGGGGGTGTGCTCCCCTGGAGCCAGGGGAACCAGCCATTGTTGCAATAGTCTCAGGGACTGGTTTAAAAAGGCCTCAACTGGGTCCAGAGGGATCCAAGTGGAAAGAAAAGCGGGCACCTCTGAACCTACTAATGCTGCAGGAAGGGTGAGGTTGGGTGACCTGTTGGATGGTGAAGAGGGGTGGCTTCTAAATTCTAGTGTACTGTCTTAGAGATGTGATGCCTTTAGGCTGGATAAGGCATATGCAAGGCGCCATTTTGGAGGAAGATGAGTTCTATTTGGACATAGTAGGTCAGACTCGCCGTCCTTCCTCACGGCTACTCTCCAGTTGTCCCATTATAGCCGAAGCCTCTGCCCCCTTGCCCTTCCAGAACCCCAGCTTCAGGGAGGCTTAGCTTCCCCCAGGGTGGCAAGGCTCACAGAGACCACTGGAGAGTGAGTGGGTGGGTGGGTGGGTGAGTGGGGGTTAGAGCGGAGTACCGGGCCTCCTGGCTTCCTGCCCCCACTTGGCACTGCCTCCTGACTGGATCTCTGACTTCCTGCTCCTCTTGGAGCTCCCACCCTTCATAGGTGGGGAGCAGGCTCCCCAGGAAGGCTGGAGAAGATGGGAAAGGGATCTGGGAGCTCCCAGGCAGAGGGTCAGTTAGTGAGGGTTAACAAAGTGCTTTGGTCTCTGGGGGATGCACTTGTAGTTAGGGGGCGGGGAGGGGGAGAGATTTGAACTCTGAGGCAGGTCTAGCTCCAAGAGCTTTGCCCTCCTTTTCCTACCCACCAGATAGCCCCGTGCATACCTGGATTCCTGCAACTCTCAGCAGAAGAGCAGAGAGGAGGGTCTGGGAGACACACGGGGGTGGTGGGGAGGCATTGGGTCCAGCAACATGCAGGGTGGAGAGAGAGAACACAGGCCCCAGGGCACGGCCCCTGAATGATAATCACAGGTCAAGGGCAGGGCCCTCCCGTGGAGAGCACAGGACACAGCCCCCAGACCCAGAAGCAGAAACCCAGACCTCAGGGCCTCACAGAATGCTCCCACAGCGAGCCCCGGCCAAGGAGCAAAGGCCTGGTTGGCAATGCCCCCCCCCCCTCCGCTGAACAGAGACTTAGCGGCATCGCCCAGCGGATGCAGACAAAAGGAAGGGAGAGCAGCCAGAGGCTCTCACGCCATACCCAGATCTGAGAGCTTTCCAGACTGTGTTCCTTGGAGCCCTCCCTAGGCGGTCTCAGGAGTTGGGTGGGAGGGAGAGCAGACCTCACTCCCTACTCCAGCCAGAAACCTTCCACTTTGATTTATATACTAGGCATCTGCCTGAGATTCTGCTTGGGGGGAGAAATGTAGGTTGCTACTAAGCCCCACACAAATAAAGAAGGCTGACCCTGAAATGCTACACCCTGGAGAAAGAGCGCCCGCCTTCCCTGCGTCCATCAGTCCCGCTGACCCTCTCGGCTCTTCAGATGTGGGTGTTGGAGGAACACCTGAATTTCTGGACTCTCTGTCCAGTGCCCTTGAGCTACAGGGACTTTCCAGGAGGGGACACACAGGCACCGAGGGGAGGCCCGGTGGGGGAAGGGGTGATCGTCTCTCCCTGGGAGGCCAGTCTCCGAGCGGGGGCGCCCCCCCACACCCCGAACCGAAGGGGCCCGAGGCCAGCGCCCCGGGGCGAGGCCGCCCACTCAGCCGGCGCGCCCGGCCCCCGCCGCAGCTTCGCGCCCCTCGCGGTCGGCGACCACCCGGCAGGCGGCGGCAGCGAGGGGGTGCGGCCAAGAAAGGGTTAATCTGCAGCGCCTTTCATCAGCAGCTTGGCGGGCTCCCAAGGCCCACAGGCTGGGTACCTGGGCGCCTACCTCCGTCGGTGGGGCGGAGACGTGACCACAGGGCAGCCCTGCCGTCTGCATTCCTCCCGCGTGAGTGCGTGAGTGACAGCCGCCGCCGCGCCGGAGCCCCTCGCTGGCCGCCCGGCCTCCCGCCCCGCCCGCCGCGCAGGGGTGGGGGCGGCCGCCGGGAGGGCAGTGCCGGCTCGCTGATCCCCCTCCTCTCCTCGGGCTGCTGCGGCCCCGCGCTCTGCAGGGAGCCCTGTGCCCAGAGAGGGACCCGGACAGCCCTGCTGGGGGACAGAGGACGGGCGGGACGCAGCCTGGCCACGAGGTCAGGTTTCGGGGATGGAGAGATGCCCCGGGCTTCCCGGAGGAAGGGGGTCAGGACAGGGTGGGCACAGCCAGGTCAAAGCCCAGGGCCCTGGGAATTTGGCCTCTGTCCCCCGTGTCCTCCCTTGGCTCCAGCTATCCACATAAATGTCAACCCTCCCATTACATGGTGGCAGAATGGACATCCTCAATTCCTCTTCCCTGCACTCACCAGCCCTTGCCTTTGATCTCTCCTGGAGCCTGTTGGTGGAAACAGGAAGTCGCCTCTGGCTTGAAGCAAACTCAAACAGGGTGGAAACAGGCAAGCACCCCACCTTGAGGCTTCCCCAAGATGGACACCAAGTGTCAGGACAGGAGGGGGTGCCTTTCTCTCGGAGAAGGTGGTGGACATGCACTCCCTCCACCCCTAGGCCTGGGGGTTCTCCAAGAAGGCCAACAGGACTAATGAGACACAGTAGCTCCATAGCAGGGTCCCCGTCCTAAAGAGCCTGTCCCCAAAGTGGAGCTCCCCACAAGGCTCAGCACCCCTCCTCCAGACTAGGGTGCAAGGCCGGACCGTTGCCCCTTCTGGGGGACCAACCCCCCCAACCCAAGCCCTCTGGGAAAGGAGCATCTGGGGCAGCCCAGAAAAAGGAGCTCGGCCACCTAGCCCTAAACCACACAGCTTCCCAAATGCCTCGGTAGCCAGAGTCGTCAGACCCAGGAAGCCAGCAAAGAACCCTCCTGAGAATGTTCCAGTGCCCCTTCGAACTGGCACTTCAAGCTCAATTTGAAGTGCAAGCTCAGCTCTGGCTTCCAGCCTCTCTCTGTTTGGGTTCCAAGAGCGCTGGGCTTGTGTGCAGAGGAGAGGGAGGGGAGGCTGAGGGGGAAGAGGCATGTGGAGAAGAGGTGGGTGAGGGCAGGAGCAGGTGGGGACCAGCCCCAGAGCAGCCCAACTCCAGGACAAGGGGAGCACAGCTCTGCCCGCTGGTCTCTCTCCCTCCGCAAGGCCTCCAAGTTGCCTCCTTCCCATCCGGGCTTCTTCAGGCGCCATCTCTTGGATGCCAGTCACTGCTGGGAGAACAGGTAGAAGTGTGGTCTGCTATCTAGACTTAACGAAGCCCTTCTGTGCCTTTGGAATCCTGCCCGGTGCTCCCCCTTCTCAGTCCTCAGTTAACTATGTCATTAATGTCTGATGAGTGGGGTTGAGGCCACCTTCAGGGAAGAAGCAGCAGACTCTCCCCCCACCTGGGGCCGAGGGCTTATTCCTGACCTCAAGAAAACGGCCATCTTTGCCCGAACAGGAAATGGGGTGAGGTCCATGTGGGGCAGTGCGATACCCAGGAGACCCTGCTTCACTCTCCCCCCAACTCAGCCCTGGGGCCAGTGACTCCACCTCAATTCTCTCATCTCTGAAATGGGATAATAACTGCAGAAACCACACACAGTGGGTGTTCTGAAGGTTCATCTGTTAGGCAGAAATGGGTGCTGAGCCGTCGGTGCCCCAGAGAGCAGGCCAGATGGGCCGAGGACTCCAAGCCCATGGTCCCCAGCATGAAGGAGATGAACTGCCAAGCTACTCACCCCCAACCCCATCAGCCCCCCAAGGTCAGAACATCTTCCAACACCCGACGCATGACCTTGAAAAGAAGGCTACAAATAATAATAAGGCATCAGGCTAAAATCAGGTAAGGATGAAATAAAATCAAATAAGAAATCAGGCAAGAGGGGCGCCTGGGTGGTTCAGTCGTTAAGTGTCTGCCTTCGGCTCAGGTCATGATCCCAGGGGCCTGGGATCGAGCCCCGCATCGGGCTCCCTGCTCAGCCGGAAGCCTGCTTCTCCCACTCCCTCTCCCCCTGCTTGTGTTCCCTCTCTCGCTGTGTCTCTCTCTGTCAAATAAATAAAAAAAAATCTTAAAAAAAAAAAAAGAAATCGGGCAAGACACCTCAGAAGAACTGCTCTGTCCCCCATCCCTCTGCCTGGTCTCTGGGGCTTGTGTTGAAGTATGGGTGACCAGCTGTCCCAGCGTGCCCACGTCTGATGTGGCTTCAGCACTGCCAGTCCCACATCCCGGAAAGCCCCCCAGTCTGGGGTAAACAGGGACAGTTGGTTCCCCTTTCTCGGGGCAGCTTTGGAGATTGGAGAGATTATAGATGTCTGATCCCCTCACTCCGCCTGGTTTTCTTTAGATATCTATGCAGCAGTGGAAAAATGCTGGAGGCCTCAGAAGCTTCTGCCTGCCCCCCAAACAATATAACCTCACAACGAAAAGCAGCCACCCACCCCATGCTGAAGTCTAAGACCCCTTCCTTCCCGCAGTTATCCCTCTTCCAAGGAGAATTCTCATCCAAGGACTGAGGTCCTGGACCCCTGCCCCCATCCACACAATCCAGGCCCCAGCAGAGCCTTGGCATTCCCGAGCAACTAGGGAGAACCTTTCAGGAGACCAGCCCCATGTTGCCATCTGGTGGTAATTCCCCAGGGAAGAGATTTGCCCAGGTGACCTCTAGGTCAGGCTTCTTTAAATAGCCCCAAATTGCCGTTGACACAGGCACCCTGGGGTCACTGCTGGGGGAGGAAGACCCAAGGCTTTGAAGGCCACACCCCCCAATGGCACTACCTTGAAGCCACTTCTGGGGGCCAGCCTTCCAGCTGTGCAACAGCCGTCCACAGGCATTCCTGAGGGGTAGCTGCAGCAGGGTCTCTGGGAGGGGCAGGGAAAGGGTGAAGGAAGCAGGGTGGGCCCTCCCTTATACAGGCTCAGCTGTTTTCTTTTAGGAAACACCAGACCCCTGCCTCCCCCCACCCACCACTCACACACACACACACACACACACACACACACACACACACACACACACACACACAGTCTCTGTTGATCTCAGAGCATAACCATTATTGTGCAAGATGGTGGGGAAGCATAGAGATGCTGCTCCCCAGGCCCTGCCCTGCTATAGGTCTACACACACACACACATACACACACACACACACACACACACACACACACACAGAGCAGAAATGGGACCTGCAGGTGCCTGGGCCCTGCGTGGAGCATGGCATCCCTCATGGCATCAGGTCAAGGGGGTGGGCAAGCAGCCTGGCCTTGGGCCTCTCCCTCAGAGCCAGGCCCCCCAGGCTGGGCAGGGAGCTGTCAAATCTCCCACTACAGAGACGAATGGAGCCGTCAGAGAAAATAGCTTCTAATGGTGAGCAGGAGCCAGGCTGGGCTGGGGGGTGCGGGGGGTGGACTCTGCTGGCCAGATGTGAATTCTTCACTAATCACACCAAATTGGCCCAATTTGTTCACTGACACGTGGGGGGACCAGCTCCATCTTTCTCCCGCTGAGCAGGCTTCCCTCCCTCCCGCATGGAAGCACTTTTGCTCTAAGGGTTGGGGCTGGCCAGCTGACAGCCGGGCTGGAGGAAACGGGATGAGGCCAGATTTACATACCCTCTCTCCCTGGAGGACCCCAGGAGTTGGCTTGGGCTTGCCTCCCCTCCTTCTCTGCCAGCCCCCTGGGCCCTGGGCGCTGAGGGCCACACAGTTCAGGGACCCTGGGGAAGGGGGCAAGGACAGAAGGGGGCTAGACCATCTGCTTCCTTGGAAATGGGTGGGCACAGGCAGGAACTAGGGGGTCAGAGATATTCTTGAGAAGAGCAGGGAGGGGAGAAGAGGCTAGGGGATCATTTAAGGTAAGGTGATGTCACCTCTTAGAGGCCGTGGAGTTTGCCCATTAGGTCCCATTAGGTCCACAAACTCAGAGCACGCTGGTGAGGGGAGGCAAAGGAGAGTCCTTGCCCCTCACTCCAACTCTGAGCCAAACGGACCTCTTAAATGCTTATACCAAAAAACTGTCCAGAAGGTGGGACTCTAGCCGGAGGGCTGCTGGTGAACTTCACCTTCCACTTCATTTGGACATCTTTTTCTCCAGTGCAAATCAGAAGGTGACAAGGAGATAGGCATCTACTGGGGCTTGGGGGTAGGATAAGAGGGATGATGGGGGTGGGTGGGTAAGCCAGGGTGGGGGCATAAATGGAAGCCCCAGCCTCTAGAACTCTCTCTTCTCTGTCCTGCACCAGGAAAGGGAGCTCATGCACATGGGTTTGGGTGCCCTGGCCCATTGTTCCAGCTCCATCCTCACCCTGCCCCACCAACCTCACCCCCTTCCCAAACGGCCACACCCCGGGGGCCGAGAAAAGATGGAGTAAAGGAAAAAGCCTGTGTAGACCCTGAGAGTGGGCTCAGGGAATTCTGGGGTTCTGTAGTCTACAAAGGGGATTGTGTCAAGCTCCCCCTTGGCTTCATGAAGTCCTCACTCTTGGTCAGGGGGGGATCTGGCTGCGAGAGGGCCAGGACAAGGCTATTAAGCTTGGGGCCCAAGGCCCAGGTCCCTGTGCCCAGTAGCCACTGAGTGCCCTGGGCCCTCACTTTGGCCTGGAGAGAAGGTGAAGGGCATCCAGGTGCCCCGGCCTGGCCAGCTCCAGGGCAGAGAACACCTCCCATCCCTATGCCCCCTTCCCTACTCTCCATCTCCCCCACCCCAGGGCTAAGCTAGTCCTGCCCCTGGGCATGGCGCTTAAGAACTTCCACCTTTCACCCTAAATCCGAAACCTTCCCGAGGCTCTCGTCCCTGTTGCAATCGGTGCTACTCCCTTGGGGGGAATTCCACTTGAGGAAGCCAGTGGGGGAGGGGCCAGCCCTGCGGGGGCTATGGGCCACCAGGTTCTCGGAAGGCAAGGAAGTCACCTGGTGTGATAACCTGCAAGGACCAGGTGTGGCGTGCCCCTGGCGGGGGGAGCAGGACAGAGCTGGAGGCAGGGGCCTCAGGAGGGCAGAGGACAGAGGCGGCCAGCGCTGCGGCGACGTCAGGGGGCATATGCTGCGGGAGAAAGGGCGGAGGGGAGAAGGAGCCAAGTGCTGCCCAGAGTCCATCCTGTCCCATCAACAACGTGATGTTGTTTTGTAATCACTCCTACTCCTCCCTCCCTCACCTGCCTCTCTGGTCCTCCCTGGCTGGGCAGAGCACCCCCTCCTGGCAGGGTTAGAGACCCGCCTTCCAGAGAGCTGAGGGCAAGAGGGAAGGGACGCACGCAGGAAAGTCCCGGGATTTCTTTTAGAAACACACTCTCCCTCCTATTTTCCTGCAGTTCCTAGCTGATCTGTGGGCTTATCTGGCCCAAGAACGGGAGCTCTTTCTCAGGCCCAAAGAGTCACCCTGACCCAAATATGGATTCTAGTTCTGCTACTTACTTGCTCGGTGGCCACGATCTAGTATTATATAACTCTGGGCTCTCAGGTCACCCCTCAGAGCCTCAGTTCCCACACCTGGAAAGTGGGAGAACCACCACGGACGATCACAGTGAGGACTGCAGCAGGTCACAGAGACCCAGCACACGGAGCTGGCGGACCCGGTGTCCGTGCAGTGAACCAATGAACCAATGAACGAACTTGAAGGGCTCTTTGTATCTTTTGCATGATTTCCTCACAGATTCTTGGACAACCTCGTGTATTTCCAACAGACCAGGGACTTAACCCCTCCGTGTCTCAGTGTCCTCATCTATAGAAGGGGCAATAATAAAATACCCACCTCGCGGGATTGTTTTGAGGGTTAAATGAGTCCATCCAGGTAAAGTTCCTAGAGCAGGGTCCCAGGAATGTTGGTATAGTCTCACAAGACTACAGGCCGTTTTGTCCATCCCCCAACACCCAGAGCAGGGCCCTTCCCTCCTCCATACCACCCTATCTTCAAGTGGCTAAGGAACAAGATGCCCTAGGCCCCTCCTCTTCCCCTAATCTTACTGTCCCACAGGCCCGGTCTTCCCACCTTGGAGATCAGCAAGTCCTTTTGCTCAGTAAACTCCTTTGCTCAGAAATACTCGCTCCAAGACTGGAGAGAAGCTCCAGGAAGTTCCACGTTCCTCAGAGCCTCCCCAGCCCCACCCAGGCCCCAGTTTGCGTGGCTTTACCCTCCCCTCCCACCCTGTCTCCCTTTCCACCCTGTCTCCAGGACTGATCCTTCCCGTGTCCCTGCCCTGCTCTCAGCCAGTGACCTGCCTCCCTCTCAGCCCTCCTCACTTGCCGCCCCTCTGACTGGCACCTGGGCCAGGCTCTCTCGGGTGGCAATGGTGAGCAGACTGAGTCCACAGCAGGCCCAGGGAGGAGCCCTGGGTGCCAGGACCAGCCCGGGCCGGTGGCTCAGGCCTCCTCTTGCTGAAACCTGCCACCTCCCAGCCCCTGTGGACACACACTCATCCCCTTCCGCCGCTGCCGCCAGGAAGCTAGCTCCAGACACCTTTACCTAGAAACCAACCCTCCCTACATACCCACTCCTGTCCCGGGACGGCTCTGCCAGCTTGTCTGAGGGTGTGGCCCATGGTCTCTGCCGGGGCTCTGGTCCTCTCTGGCTAGTCATTCTGCGCTGTGGCTGACCTGCCCCCTGCCCCCATTCTGAAGTGGGCTCAGTCCCAAACGGTTCGGGGAGGAAATGGAGTGGTGATGGGCAAGCAGTATTTCTCAACCTTCCTCCTGGGCTACCTGCAAGAGCAGAGGCTTGAGGGGACAGACAACACTCAACACAGCTCACTCAAATACTTTCATTTCAGGCCTCTGCTTTACCTTGAATGGGCACGTACATACTTACTTGCACATCGTACTCCGTATTATCTCCAAGTTTGTTTTAGTATAAAAAGCAAGCTCAGGGGGCCTGGGTGGCTCAGTCAGTTAAGCGGCTGCCTTCGGCTCAGGGCATGATCCCAGGGTCCTGGGATAGAGCCCTGCATCGGCCTCCTTGCTCAGCGGGGAGTCTGCTTCTCCCTCTGCCTCTGCCCCTCCCCCTGCTTGTGCTCTCTCTCTCTCTCTCTCTGCCAGATAAATAAATGAAATCTTTTTAAAAAAAAAAAAAAGGCAAGCTCTAAAACATATTCTTTTTTTAGAAAAAGATTTATTTATTTATTTTAGAGAGAGAGAGAACACACGAGAGCAAGCAGGAGGCAGAGGGAGAGAGAATCCTGAAGCAAGCTGCCTGCTGAGCTCAATCCCAGGACCTGAGCTGAAACTAGTCCACCGTCTAATCAACTACGCCACCCAGGCACCGCTAAAACATATTTTTTAAACATTTTATTAATTTATTTGAGAGAGACAGAGAGTGAGAGAGCACAAGCAGGGGGAGGGGCAGAGGAGAGGGAGAAGCAGGCTCTCCGCTGAGCAAGGAGCCTGATGCGGAACTCCATCCCAGGACCCTGAGATCATGACCTGAGCTGAAAGCAGATGCTTCACCAACTGAGCCACCCAGGCGCCCCCTTAATACATATTCTAGTTGAGTTCTTTTTTCCATCCAAACACCTTTGGCTTGAGAAAAATGTGCAATGTCTTTGGGTATTCCCATGGGGCCAACGGCACATCAGTGCCTCTGTTGGAGAAGCTGGGGGCGGGGGGGGGGGGAGGTTGGGTGGAGAAGAGGTGGAGTTGATCTGGGATGGAGGGATGGGGGGCGTGAACAGGTGGTCAGGGAATGCGGGGGGTGGGTGGAGGGGGAAGCTCTGCCAGACCATCACCTCTTCCCTTCCCTTGCCAATCTGACTTTATCTGAGACCAAGCTCTCCAGCCCTGACTCCTGAACATCCCGTTCTTCTCAGAAATTTTTTCTGCACTGGGGTTTTCCTCATGGCCCACTGCTCCCAATTCCAGCCAATCCAAACCGTTCGCTCCAATCCAGAGAAGAGCCTTTGGCAGTTCCAATTCTGGGGAGCACCAACACGAAGCCTGGCACACCCTGACACGTTCCCACACAGCTGCGTTCTTTACCTTCTGTCACACTGCCCGTGTCCTCAGCCGCGGACCAGTGGGGTTGAACTTTGTTCTCTAGGCATCCGTCCCACAGCAAGAATCTTAACCTCCTTATAGAAACTGTAGGCCTCACTAGAAAAATCAGTCCCTGCTTTAAAATGAATATTCTGCCACTCATTCTGCCAACACTTACTGAGCAACTACAATATGCCCAGCTCTGTGCAAGGTTCTGGGGATGCCTGTAAAGCATGGCTCCCACCCACACAAAACTCAAATGTGGGGGCGCCTGGGTGGCTCACTCTGTTAAGCTCCTGCCTTCAGCTCAGGTCGTGGTCTTGGGGTTCTGGGATGGAGCCCCATGTTGGGCCCCTCGCTCAGCAGGGAGTCTGCTTCTGCTTCTCCCTCTCCTTGTGCCCCTCCCCACCCCATGCTCTCTTTTTTCTTTCCTCTCTCTCTCTCTCAAATAAATAAATAAAATCTTTAAAATAAAAAAACCCTCAAATGTGGGCATTAGTATTATGCTGGAAGTCTGCCTTTCTTTTTTTCTTCACATACGCTTAAATCCTAACGTACCCGAGCCTGTGGAGGCCTGGGGAGGCGACCCCGCCCCCACCCTGGCTCCTGCGCCAAGTGAAGACCAACATGGGGTGTGCAGGAGGGTTCTATGATTAAGTGCAGGTGGCCTGGTGTAGCCCAGTCGCCACACTTAGTACTTAATGTCTCTATACCTCAGTTTCCCCATGTAAAATGGACTTGACAATACTGCCTTCCTCATAGACTGCTCTCCTCAGCCTGCCTAGCCTCCCGCTACCCATGCTCCCCTGAGCCCCCTGCCTCTCCACACAGGCCTTCTTCCTGCGCCAACGTGCCAAAAGCCGCGCAAGCACCCACCTCAGGGCCGTTCCACTGGCTGTCCCTCTTGCCTCGACTGCTAGACCCCCAATATTCAAATGGCTGCCTCCCTCATCTCACACAGCTCTCTGCTCTGATGTCACCACTCCCAGGAAGCCCACCTCACCACCCTCTGTCCCTTTATGCTGCTTCAGTTTTCTTCGGGGCGCTTATCATGACCTGACATCAGATGTCTGTCTTCTCACGTGTTTCTTTCCTCCACCCCTCACCAGAATGTAAGCGCCAAGGGGGCAGGGGTTTTGGCTGACCTGGTGATTATTATTATTACTGTATCCCCAGTGCCAGTATCCAGAATAATGCCTGGCGCATAGTAGCTGCTCAATAAATACTTCCCTGAATTAATCCTGAATAGCAGAGATGTGGAAGCTAAGCTAGCTAGAGCCCGTCAAGTGCTTTGCACAGCTTCTGGCACGTGCTAGGCAACAAGAAATGGAAAGTGTGATTATTTAGCAAACACCAACGAGCCTGACTGAAAAAGATTGGAATTTCATGAGGAGAAGGACAAAATTCAGCCAAAATTACATATATTGCTTCATGTAATAAACATTTGTGTGGCCATTCCTGCCATCCATCTTGATTAGAAAACGGTTGACTCCACTGCGTTTGCTCCAAAAATTGAGCCTGCGCAGGAATTGCCAGTTCTTCCTCTGCTTTAACAGCTCTTCCCCCAGCCTCCGAGTGAGCCATTTGGACCATCAGTGAGATGTCACTTCCCTGGCCACCTGGGCCTGTGGGGGGACCCGCCCCCCAAAGCTGCTAATCACTGATGACCGAGGCTCAGACCTCAACCTCCCCCTCTCTGCAGGGGCCCCGAATAAAGAGAGGAGGATGGAGGAAGCCCTCCTGAGGGGTCTTCTGCCTCCCCTTGGGGGTCGCTCCCCTCAGTCTGGAGTCCCGTCAACCTGAAGAGAAGGATGCCACTTCCCCTCCCCACCCTCCATGTCAACAGAGGCCCACCCTCCAACACCGCTGTCCTTATCTCGACTTTCCTTTCCTCGGGCCCGTAAGGACAGCAGGGCAAGCACCTGCTTCTGGTGTCTTCACCGACCTGTGAGGCAGAGAGATCACTCCCCGTCCTCACCTTTCTCCCAACGTGCCCAGCGTGGGCACAAGCTGGAAGGCGACCAGTTTGGAGAGAGAGAGACAAGTCCCGGCCCTTTGTGGCTGCACCATAAGGTCACCGAACACTTAGGGGCGAAGCTCATCTAATACCCTAACGCGGCAGGTGGGGTTAATAGCCCTGTTTACAGTTGGGCAAACAGCCCCGGAGAGGTCAGGTGGCTTGGCTTGCCCAAGGCCAGAGCACAGGCCTGGTCTCTCCGTGCCATGGTGAGCAGGAACGTGGCCTACCCTCAGTGGCAGAAACGTGGGCTACCTGAAAAAGAGGAGGTGCGGCCCTCGGGGCAGGCTTCCCCGAGGAAGAGGAGGAGGCCCAGGCCTGAGAAGCAGAGGCGGGGTGACTGGGGAGCAGAGAGGCAGGAGACCCGGCCAGCACCCCATCCTGCGCCCGCCTGGGCTTCGACGGCGCACCGGGCCCAGCCCGGGAGGAGCCACCGCGGCCAGCCCGAGACCCCGGCCCCGCCCACAGCGGGAACGGGAGGCCCGTGCGTCCCTGGCCACCCCAAACTGGCGGCATGGGGAGGGAGTGGCGTGGACCCGACGCCCGGGATGGAAGGGCTGAGCTCCTCCCCCAGCGGTTCAGGGCCCCCCAGCCTCGGGGGAAGGGGGGGGCCGGGTCTAAGAAGACGTCGGCCTGCAGCAGTAGAAATCAGGCGGCGGAGCCAAAACAGAGGGGTCCCTGGGCGCGGTGCCCAGGACCAGGACTGCAGGGTTGGGGCGGCGTCTGCGGGCAGCCGACGGAAGGGGTGTGGGGAGGGCGGGTTGGAGGCCCGCAGGGCTGGGGCCCAGCTGCCTAATGGTTTTTAGAGGAGGCTCCTGGTGGATTAGAGGTCTGTCTGCCCAGAGCTGGAGCTGGGCGGGGTGGCCGGGGGAAAGGCCTGGGCCCAAGCCACTGGGTTGCGCTGGGCAAAGGGACCTGGGTCTTGCAGCCACGTGCCACGTCCTGAGGCCTTGGGGTGATTGTTTTGTGCTCACCCGACCCACCCACCCCCACGCCCCTGAGGCTGCGCAGACAGATTCAGGGGCTGAGGAGGGATGAAGATCCGGAATGAAGGTGCTGGTGGGGAGGGGTTATTAAGGGGCTTGTCTTAAAACTGCAATTGCCCAACACCTTCCACTGGACAGAAATGCCAACTGCAGAGCAATCCATGGGGTAGGGGGTAGGGGACAGGCTAATGAAGATGGGGGGACCAGAACACCCCAGACCGTTTGGGGGCTGCTGGAGAGGACTTCTTCCATGGGCTGAGCCCAGGTGGGCAGTGGGAGAGAGTACCTCCTTGACATTCCCCATCACCCTAGCAGAACTCGCTCCCTGTCACTGAGCTTCCCCCCACTCTAAGCCCTCTGTCTTCAGTAGCCCCCTCCCCTCACTGGTCCCCTCACTCAGCCTCCTTGGCCGGGCCCCTGCCTGTCCCTGTAGAGACAGATCTAAGGAGACTACCACCTCCTTCAGCCAGGCCCAGGCCTGCCTCCCTCTCCGGCACGGGAGCTGGCCCCAGGCAAGAGGAGCTTTCTCCCGAGAGGACCCCAGTTCTTTTTAGGGAGGTGACCCAGAAGAGGGGCTAGGCCTTGAGTACAGGCTGGATGACTTCAAAGGGCGGTAGGTGGGGTTGGCACCTGGTCACAGGTGCCACTCAGGGTGGGCCAACCTGCCCAACCGGGTCAGGGCTTGTGCTGCACCCCGCCCTCTGCCCAGAACATCACGACACAGACCTGCAGCAGCCGCACCCACCAGGGACACCCCCGGGGCCTCGGGAGAAAGACCGGAGACACAGGATTGAGGATTCGAGGCACAGAGGCCCCGGCCGGTCATCCTGGCTGTCCTCCCACCCGGGTGCCGAGAGCCTGTGCACGCCCACCCCCCCCCCGCAGGCACGGCCCCCGAGCACAGCGGCCAGGCAGACACAGAGCAGGGGTCCACGGCCTCAGTAGGCGCCACCTAGCTTTGTGCCAAAGTTCTCCCCGCTAGCTTCTCCTCCTTGAATTCTTGGGAAACAAGCAGAGGGTAGGCCAGTCCTTGCTCTGGCACTGTCTCGTCTGGATTCTGGAATCCCTGGACCTAAGGGAGGAGGCCTAGCCCCACCTCTCTTCATGGAGCCCTCTGCCGCCCTAACCAGATTTCATGTCAGGTCAACAACTGCTTGTTCATGCTAGGCACTGGGGCTTAAAAAAGGAGTAAGGCTTTTCTCCCCTTCCCATCGGAAGCTAATAGCCTCAGTTTGCTCATCTGTAAAATGGGAATCATGATAGTCCTTGCCAATAAGGTTGTTGTGAAGATTAAATGGAAAACCATGTAAGGTTCTTAGCACAGAGCCTGGCATAGGGCAGGTGCTCAATAAACGGCAGGTGTCATTGTGACGAATATTAATATTACTCTAGCTGGGGAGACCACATGTGGAGGACCACATCTGCCATGGACCAGACTGGACCTTCGCAAACCAAGTGCCAGGGGCAAGGAAAGGAGTGGTGGCCTGGCCTTGTATAAATCAGTGCTTGCCCACAGCAGCTCACCCCAAGGTGACCCCCAGGCTTCAGACTGACCCAGCCACCTACCAGAGGGGACTCCAAGCCCCCAGGCAGAGGCAGAAATGGTCAGCGGTCAGCGGGGGGCCAACTTGTCTCCTGGCTCCCTATGGTGAAGACTCGCTGAGAGAGAAAAGGGCTGCAGAGGAAGAGTCTCAGCCAATAGGGTTCCAGGAAGACTTCGTGGAGGAGAGAGCTCCCAGGAGCCAGGGCAATAAGCAGAGGGAAGAGGCCCTGTGTATCCAGAGCCAGAGACAATAGGGGGACAAGGGGGTTTCATGAGGAGTGGAGGATGCTGGGCTGATGCTGGCGGAACAATAGGAGGCAGGGGATGGAGAGGCGAGAGGAGCGAGAAGAGGGATGGCTTTTCCCAGGCCCTGCACTGGCAGGATCAGGCTGGGTACCGATGAGCCATGCCCACAGTGGTGGGCACTAGCCCGTCCCCCCCTCCCCCGCCTCTGGCAGATGGATCTGTCCCCATGCACCGAGTTCAGCAGTCCGGCAGGCAGGTGGGTATATTTACTGGGCACTGACTGTCCAAGTCAGGGTCCCTGAGCCTGGGGCACCTCCAGTCTGGAGGGGACAGTGCCTTCCTCAATCCCAGAAGTGCCCCTAAAGGCAGATGTCAGGCTGGACAGAAAGGGAGGAGGACGAGCGGAGAAGGAAATGCGGGAGGGCAGCCTGGGCCAACCAGAGGACTTCCCTGGACCAGAGGCAAGGAAACGAGTGGTGGCCTGGCCAGGCTGCCTGGGCTCTCTGGCTGAGTGGGGGAGGGGCCTGGAGGTGGGAGGGATGCCACTGGCCCAGGTTCCTGGCCTGAGTGGGAGGGGATGTCTCTCGCTGGCCCTGGACTTTGGCTACCTCCGACCTCCCTCTTGTCTCGGAGGCAAGAGCCGGATCTGCCACATTCCGGGGAGGCCCGTGTTGCCATCCTACTGGGCTTGGAAGAGCCCCCAGGGGCAGGCTGGTCTCAGGGCTGGAAAAACTGGTCTTCCTGCCCCCCCCTCCACCGCCACCATCCTGGAGTTCGAGGAGAGGGCGTCTCGGCAGGAGGCTCCCTACATTCCACATGGGATGGGAATGGGAGGGGAGTCCCGGAGGAGAGAAGGCAGGGGAAGCACAGGACGGGAGGAGGTGGGATAGGAAAAAAGGCAGGAGCCTCTCCGGCTGGTAAGGTTTGACTTGCTGGTGGGGGGCATTTTTAATAGACTTCAGAAGCAGGAGGAGAATGGGAGTCATGTCTCTCATTGCTCTCAGTCTGAAAGGGAAGATGGCTTGCCTGCAAGCAGGAAAGCTTGCAGTCAAACATCACGAAGATCTTCCCCAACGGATGAACTGGATGGTTGATTGTCAGGGAGGAGTGAGGTATTCTCTAAGGAGAAAAGGAGAGAGTGGCTCGCAGCATGGGATGAACCCAGGAAGTGCAGCCGGGTTCACGCCAGGGCAGGGGTGGGCGGCTACATAGGATGGGGGTGCTGCCCCACATTCCTCAAGTATCCCGCCTGCTTCCTGGACCCCTAGGCTGTGTTAGACCTCAAAACAACTCCAGCCCCTAGCACGACCTCTATAAGAATATCCTTTGCAGGGTGCCTGGGTGGCTCAGTTGGTTAGGCGACTGCCTTCGGCTCGGGTCATGATCCTGGAATCCCGGGATCGAGTCCCACATCAGGCTCCCTGCTCAGCAGGGAGTCTGCTTCTCCCTCTGACCCTCTTCCCTCTCGTGCTCTCTATCTCTCAGTCTCTCTCAAATAAATAAATAAAATCTTTAAAAAAAAAAAAAAGAATATCCTTTGCAGTAAGAGAGATTTAGTGTAGACCCAAAGAAGGACCTCTGGTGGCCAGAGGCAAGCTTCTTACGTCCCAAAAGTCCCTCAGCGACATGTCAAGCCCAGCTCTCTTCTCAGAATGGCTTCACTCTGTTACCTGGGTCCCTCCCTCTTCTCTAGGCTGTTAGCCCCGCATCCATCCTTCCAGGGTCCGCCACGGTCCTGGTGCTGGCACACACGGTAGGTCTCAGCAAGTGTAGGAGGGGCTCTACCGGGCCAAGCCCAGGCCCCTGAGGCTTCCAGGGCTCCACAGATCTTGTTCCCTAGAAATAAAACATGGCCCCTCTCGGAGAGGAAGAGACCAGAATTCTGCTCAAGGTCATTTCCCAGCCTTCGGGAAGATAGACCCTGAGCTTTGGTTTTTCCCAAAATGTAGGGCATGGATCAGAACCAGGGGAGCCCTTGTTCAAAATGCAGATTCCCACAGTCTCTGTGTTGAAATTCACTAGACCCAGGAAACTTTGCAGCATTTTATACTGCTTTCCCTGCCAAAGTCCCCACCCCCAAGCCCATCAGAAATTCTCAGAAGAATTTCTGCAAAGACCAGCCCAATGAGCAGTTCCCAAAGGGTGCTATTTGGGGGCACTTAAGCCAGGTGGGCAGAAGCCTTCCAGCCTTCTGTAGCCCCAGGGAGAACAGTGGGCCTGGGAGGGGGGTGGAACTTCCCTGTGACAAGTGGCCTGAATGAAGAAGACCCCTCCCCAATGTCTCGTTCTTCTCATATGACACCTGCTGAATGGTGTTTATTGCAAACCCACTAAGTGCCAGATTCTGTGCCAGAGGCTGGTCATTTCAGAAGAGGTCCCGCCCACCTGTCTGAGGGGCAAAGGAGGCTGAGGGCTGCCATGGAGGCCAGAGGAGGGACACGATGACCTCTTAACGTGCCCTGGGGACCCAGAGGCATCCCTGCCCAGCCTTCCTACTCCCAGCTCTCAGGAAAAGCCAAACTTCTTTCAGCCTCCTCATGGCACTACTCGGGACCAGGTAAAAGTAGAGGTCATGGAAGGTGCTGGACCTCACGGAGGCGAAGGGGCCCCCAGCCCTGTAGTCTGGTTTCCTGTGGAGATGTGCCCGTGTGGACCACACATGAAATAGACACTTGCAACCCAAGCCGGTTAAGGAATTCATTCACTCGTTCGATCATCCATGTACCAAGTGTCCTGGGCCTGACTGCCTCCAACCAGCGCTGTTGTCTAGGATGGACCAATGGTGGGGGGGGACTTTGTAGTCAGCCAGTCCTGAGTTCGAACCCAGCCTTCTGGCTCCTGGTGAAAGCCACCTAGGGCTTTGCCCCCTGAGCCTGGGACTTCCCCTGGCTGGTTAGAGCGCCAAGAGCAGGGTCAATTAGGGGTAATTGAGGTAACCACATCAGTGAGTGAGTCTCTCACCATCCGTTTCTCCTGCTGCTGCTTCTCCAGTCAAAGCACTTATCACATTGTGTGGGCTTTGTCTCTTGCCTGTTCCAGGACACACACACACACACACACACACACACACACCAGACATGCCGCAGTGGGTGTGCAGTGCCCGGGTGTGTAGTAAGGGTCTGCTGTGTGAGTGCAAAGAGAAAGAGTGAAATCAGCACCTGGCTCTGGAAGGAATTGAGGGTTGCTCTGAAGGTTCTCCCTTTGATTGCACCACTGGCTGGTTTTTGGCTGAGAACCCACAGCTCCGTGGTTCAGGTCAACACACAAAGGGTTAATGCTGACTCCTCTGGCCCTCTTCATCCCAAGGAACCAGGTATTCTGAGCTGCCGGGTGAGTGTGGAGACAGATGCACACATACAGGAGGCTTCCACAGTCTTCCAGGCTGACCCAAAGGTGGGGGGTGGGGAGGGCGGGAGTCAGGGCAGGAGCTAATGCCACAGGTAACTAAGGAGAAAGAGACAGGCTTCTCCCAAGCTCTACCTCCACCTGGCCTCCCATGATGGAAGGGACAGGCCCCTGCTCCCAAGAGAAGCCTTTGTATGTATCTGGGAAGTGCTTTGAAATGTATAGCCTTGAGAGGACATCCAAGCACTTCCCAGACATTAAGACCTGGGAGGCAGGAAGGTGCCTTCTGGGACTGCCAGTTCCAGCTCTCATCTGATCCATAACCCAGCAATGATTACCCAGAGCTTCTGTGGTCCTCCCAGGAGAACTTTCTCCTCTTTTCTGCAAGAAGCTTCCAATAGGAGAGGAGAGGAAGGTTCTCCTACCCCCCAACATGCACACACCCCTCTACGGGGAGATGGCAGCCTTCCCCAGGGGATTTGGGTAGGGAGCAGCTCAGTGGTTCCAAACAAAGCAGCGGGGATTTGGGTCAGACTTGAGGAAGGACTTCCCAAATGGGCAGACCCACCCCAAGGGGGAAGGCAGGACACCCTGGTCTAGAGATGGTGGTGAACACGTACGTCACTCGGGCGGTAGCTCTTAGATGGCTGGATGCACCCGCCCACTGGCGGTGCTGTTCTGAGTGTGGAGTCGGTCCTACAGAATCACGCTCCCATTAGCAGGGAGGTACTCGGACACGCATCTGTGTTCAGCGTTACTGTGATGATGAAAGATCGGATTCTGCCTAGATGCCCCTCATGAGAGAGTTTAGCCAAATTGGACTGCGTGCCCATAGGGGTTCCTCCGGAGCCCCCAAACATGGGATGGCTCGGTGCATGTGGGTGGGAACGCTGATGAACAAGCCGAAGGACTATTTGTTCTATCACTATTTGTTAGTAAAGTCCCATCTGTGTTGGGGAAAAAAGGTTTAATGTTTAGAAAGTTGGGGGAGGAAGCACCCCAACGTGAATCATAGTTACCCGATGAGGGGATGGGCTTGGGGAGCAACTCTTCTATTCTATAGACTTCTGCATTGTTCAAATTTTAGAACAAGCATGTAGCACTTTTGTGATTTCTTAGATGAAACATTTAAAAAATAAATAAACATATCTTAGTGGGGAGAGGGGAGGAGGCCGGGCAGGGAAGAGGGTCTTGCCTGCCCTTAGGCAGTGGAGGAGAGGTGACAAGCTTCTGGAGACACCCTTCTCACACCAGGGAGAGGGCTGCCCCTCCCATCCCGAGTCTGAGCTCCACTGAAGACTCACAGATCACCTGCTCCAGCCCAGGCAGAGGGTTTAGAGAAGAAGGAGTCTGATCTTTGCCCCAGGGGCTCCGGCACAGTGGGGGAGGCCAGCCTCAGCTGTCCCTGTACAACGCACCAGGCCCCACCACAGGGGACACACACAGGGTCTGCGGACGGAGCCAGGACATCTGCGTCTCAGGGGAGTGTGTGTGTGTGTGTGTGTGTGTGTGTGTGTGTGTGGTGGGGGGGGGGTTGGGAGCTTCCTAGAGTAAAGAAGGCCTGGAAAGAACTCCAACTGGGGTAGGGTGCATAGACACACACACACAGCCACTCAAACGTACAGCCTCTCAACTCAGCAAGCTGGGGCCCACTCATGTTGACGCCATCCTGTGTAGTGTACTCTCAGCCCCACCCTCAGAGCTGCTGTCACCTCCTCAGGCCCTGCTCAAACGGTGCTGGCCACGCATGGGGGGCGGGAGTGGGCGATCAAATGGGGGAGGAGGGGAGGAAGAAGCCCCCCCTATGAAGCAACTCCCTGCAGATCAGGCCGTCCCTCAGGGCTCCCCTCCTTCCATTCCCTTCCACATCTGTGAGGGCAGGGCCTCCTTCTCTGTCCTTCCCTCCCTCACACATCCCCCTGGACAGGCCCTGCACAGCGGGACCTTCAGGGACAGAGAGAAAGCGGAGACCCTGCCGCTGAGCTCAGGGAACAAAGGCCCCTCACCCAACACCATCCTTAACTGCCAAATGTCCCTGAAGGAGACCTCCCTGGCACACCCGTGGATGGAAAGTCTAACTGATACAAGGGAACCGTCGAGAGGCCTCACCCAAGCTCACGCCACAAGATGGCAGCGAAGCCTGGACGGGAAGGCCGGCCTAGGTGGCCCGCTCAGGCTCCGTCCCCCGTGGCGGGCCCTCCTCTTGCATTGTCCTCTCGTGGCACTGAGGGGGGACCAGAACAAGCTTCCCACACACGGGCACTGAGGTTACCCCTGCTCCACAGGCTCATTCTGGTCTTTCCAAGTCTTTGTCAGGATTCCTCCCCCTTCTGTGAGAGAGGGCGCAAGCCTGGTGGCCTCGTATGCCTCAGCTTCCCCATGTGTAAAATGGGGGCCGGCAAGACTAATAACCGGGAGCAAACGAGGTGAGGGGAGTGAAAATATTCAGTAGTAGTGGCGCTTCTCTTTTCTAAATGAAGGCGGGCCCTGGTGGGAGGGCAGGAAGAAGGTTGGGGGGAAGCTAAGTACCTGCCAGGTGCCAAGGCCCTGCCGGGGAGGGACCAAGCACAGCTGTCGGGCAGCACCCAGAGGCCTGAGTGGGAACTGCACGCTTTCTCCGCACCGGCTCCGTCTCTGGACAGGAGGCCAGGGGACCTGGAGGAGAGAGTCCAGGCGCCCAGTCCAACCTTCACCCCCAGCAGGCCGCTCCCCGGCCCTCTGCAGGACTCTGGGGACGGGGTGGGCAGAGAGAGAGAGGCGGAGAGTGGGCCTTCCACCTGCAGGGACAAGGGGCATCCAGAACCTAGGCTGTTGCTGTCGGGGACCCCAGGGCAGGGGTGGGATGGGGAGATGGGACTAGGAGCCAGGCTGGGAGGTGGAGGGAAGAAGGGCAGGGGCCAAGGGCAAGGTGTCCACAGAGGAGGCAGGCTGAGCTGGAGACAGGATGGCTGTTCAAAGGGCAAATGGGACCAAGATGCCGGGGCGGGGGGTTGGGGGGCCGGGCATTTCGGCCAGCCCCCTCCCTCGAAGCCCTTCCTAAAGGGGATGACTTATTGTTGGTGGTAGCTTTTTTTTTTCTGTGAAAATCCACCTGAAGCCGAGTTCCCAGACTCCTTCCTCTTTCCCTTTCTTTCTCCTACCCCAAGTTAGGCTTCCCCAGGTCTAGGCTTTCTTGGGAAGTTCCTCCTAGAGCATGACCTCAGATGTCCCCCTCCCTTCTGCCCGGGCTGGGGGGAGGGAAACCGCTGCTTTAGTCACGCCAGATAATCACCTCTGGTCACTCGCTGTCTGGCCTCTTCCTCCAAGTAACTCCAAGTATCTCTTAGACATTATCTCACCATGCAGGCTTGGTGGGGGGAGGGGAAGAAGCAGGGAGGCAGCATTTAAGAAGGGAGAAACTGAGGCCAGAAGGGACCCCCATACCCACCTACCCTGCTCCCCACAGAGGCTGGAAAGGTGACGCTTTGTTATGATCTGAGGAGGGATAGAGGTCAGACAACAGGAAGAACTTCCAGGAGGAGAGCTGTGAAAATGAGAATTTGGAAGTGGCCTTTGAAGGAATCACCAGAGCTCAGTGAATGCCAGACTCTGTGTGAAGGGCTTTACAGGAATCATCTCCTCCATTCTCCCAATGAGACACTATAATTCTTATTTTCATGTCAAAGATGGGGAAACTGAGGCCTGCTCTGAGCAGAGTGAGTGTGCCCTTTTCCAAGACCGCTCAGAAAGCACGTGGAGATGCTAGGAGTCAGGCCCACCTGTAGGTTTCCATTGTTTACGGGTACAACTCACCTGGAGCTGGACTGTGCCCTTCTCCCATCATCGTGGAAGGATCCAGGCCTCAGCCGACCCCACTGCTGGCCTTTCTCTCCCCAACGTTTTCATATGACTTGAGAATTACACGTGGAAGAGGAAAATGAGCCAGAAGAGGACCAATCGTATTCCTTTTGTGTATATAGGAGCCTCACATGAGCCTCTAGTGTTTTCACTGCTCACTCTCGAGCATCCTTCTTCCGTCTCCTGTCTGCTGCCCACGCCCTACCCGGTACTCCCAGAGTCACGCCAGCAGGCTAGCCCTTCAAAGCCTGGAGCAGGGAATTCCTCCCCTAACTCTGCCCCACTGCAGGCCCAGATCTGGCACGGGTAAGTCATGCACTCCTATGACCTAGGAAGTTCCTCCTGGCATCTGACCCAAATCTTTTCTCTACCAGCTTGGCGAAGGCTCTACTCAGAGTGAGAGAGGCAACCACGGGTTCCCACCTTTGATTGGAGGTGCAAGGCCCGGTCTGAAGCCTTCCTTGGACACAGGACTTCATGGGACCCTGGAGGTCATATGGCCACATGGCCCATCTCTGGCAGGATGGACAGGCAGGTGCCCCACGCCCAGCCAGGCCAGGACCCACCTGTCTCTCAGCTGCGTCCCTCATCAGAATAGCAAATAGTGAGGCAGCAAGAGACTGCCTTATCTGATGGGAGCCCCACTCAGGCCCCCTCCCCCGGAAAAGCCTCATTACCAGGGCCTCAGCCCCTGGCCCGGCCCTGCCTGTTTACTCTGTCATAAGAACAACACGACTCAGCAAGACTTCAAAGGGAGTCTCCTGGTGGTGCGTGTGCACAGGCAGGAGGGAGGAGGGAGGAAGGGAGAGTGGGCAGAGAGAGAACACAGAAGGCCAAGAGGGTGAGGTGGGGTGGGGTGGGGGGCTCAGGGCCCGGAGGCAGGAACGGACCCTGCCCTCAGGGAGCCCCCAATTTATGGGGGAGATACAAAGCCGCCATGGGAGCCCCTAGTCTGATGAAGGAAGCCGTTCTCTCTTCTTACACACACACACACACACACACACACCCACACACACACACACACACACCCACACCCACACCCACACACACACACACACACACACACACCAGGACATGGAGACTTGCATGTGGAGACTGGCGCTCCTGCAGCCCTGGGCTGTAGACTTTGGGCGGCAGGTGGAGGAAGGCCGCCCAGCCACCCTGGCCTGAAGCCGCCATCTTGACCTGAAGCCACAGCAGAGCCAGAGGACTCACTGCACGACCGGCCATCGAGATCGCCGCCCAGGCCTGCCCAAAGCAGCTATGCCCCCACACCCTCCGCGCCCTCCATCGGCCCCTCCATCGGCCCCTCCACCCACTGCGGGTCCCGTGGGAAGTCTTCCCTCGAATCCTCCTGCTACAATTCCGGCTTTCTGGCCGGCAGAGGGAAGCGCGTTAGGGCCTTCTCTCCCCACCGCCTGGCTTTCGTGATGGCCTCCTCTGGGTCCTCCGGGGCCAGAGGAGGTGGGGCGCTGGCGGGCAGACACCTTCTCCTCGGCCGCCACCCCACACAGCCCCCCCCCCCCCCCCCGCGAGAGAGGCCATCACAGCCCTCGTACCTTCAGGGGCTTCTCCCCACCTGCCCTCTCCATCCCCGGCCTCATTAAGGAAGGCGGTTAACCTCAAACACAGGCAAATGAAAGTCCTGCAGCCCATCACTCGGGAGACGCCCAGAGGGTAAACTGAAGGCAACATGCCCAGGCCTCGGAATTATCCTGTTCCCATTGCTCGGTGCCTGGCTCCCTTTCCTCCCAGGTTCAGGAAAGGTGAAAACGAGGGGCTTGGCCCGGGCAGAGCACGGGATCTCTAGGATTCAGGAGCAGACACCCCCTGGGGAAGAGTCCCCCAGCACGGATGTCCCCCCTGCACCGGGGCCTCTTGGGCACAGTGACGTCCCACGGAGCAGTGTCGTTCCTAACAACAGACTCGGGATACAAGCAGCCCTGATGTCTCTCCGCAGAGGAGCTCGGGCAAGGTCAAGGTCAAGGTCAAGGTGAAGAGGCCGGTGAGGAAGCTGCAGTGGCGCCCACGGGAAGAGGCTATGAGCCAAGGCTAGCACGGCATTGAAACACGGCAGATACCCCTGGGCACAGACAGCCGTGGGGGCTTCATCCGGGACCCTTTCCCGGGGGTGGTGTGGAAGGACCTTAGGCAGAGGTATAGTTAATAGTCCACTATTTTAATATGTGTGAGAACATATTAAAACTGGTGCACCAAGCCACGATTTCCCAGATGTCATTGCTCAGAAGTGTTTATTTACTTATTCTATTTAACAAACAGATAGCACTTTCCACGCATCAGGCCCACTTCTAGCCGCTTTACAACTACAAACACGATCCCCCCAGTAACCCGATGAGGGGAGGACTATTATTACACCCCCTTCACAGATGAGGAAACAGAAGCACAGAGAAGTCAAGGGACTAGCCCAAGTCACACAGCCAGTAAGTGGTGGAGGAGCAAGGTTTAAAAAATGGGTTGATGTGGGGCGCCTGGGTGGCTCAGTCGGTTCAGCATCCGAATCTTTTCTTTTTTTTTTTTTAAAGATTTTATTTATTTTTTTGACCGAGGGAGAAAGGGATCACAAGTAGGCAGAGTGGCTGGCAGAGGGAGAGGGAGAGGGAGAAGCAAACTCCCTGCTGAGCAGGGGGCCCCATGCAGGACTCCATGCCAGGACCCTGAGATCATGACCTGAGCCGAGGGCAGACGCTTAACTGACTGAGCCACCCAGGCGCCCCTCAGCATCTGAATCTTGATCTCAGCTCAGGTCTTGGATCTCAGGGTCGGGCTCCACACAGGTGTGGAGTCTACTTAAAAAAAAAAAAATGTGGGTTGATGTCAAATTAATCAACTTTAAATTTAAAAGATCCCATAGGGCAGAAATTGTGATGGTGATGTTTCCACAGCCGAAGCATGGGAAGCTCAAGGGACATAATCGGAATTTTATGTCCAATTATTTATCTGTTTCGTTTGTGAAGATTAATTTAAAAATAAAAGAATGTGGTCATTCATATCTCCGGCCATACTCCCGTCCTTCACCCATTTCCCTCGCTTTCCTCCGCCCAATCCCAGCTGATGAGAAAAGATTCAGGCTACAGACCCATCCCCGCTGGGTCTCGTGCTAGAGGTCACCCCTACATCTGGTCTCACTGACCTCCTCTCCTCACCACCAACCCCAGCCCCAATTTCTGCCCCGACTTTTGTCCTCACAGCCCAAGGCGCGGGATCCTGGCATTAGGTCATTAGCAGAAACCATAGAACCCACATCCTCTAGCTCTGTTTGTCAATGCGAATACTTATTGAATGCCTACCTCATGTCAGGCAAAGTACCGTGCTAGAAAAAGAAAAAAGGGGAAGGAGAAAGAGGGGGAGGGGAGGAAAAGAACAAGTTGCTCTTCTGTTAATTCCCACTGGGAGACAGCCCCTTGTCCTCCAGCTGAGGTCCCATCCTGCCCGCTCAGCTTACTGCCCCCTGCCACCATCAGGAAAGTCCATGTGCCTCTCAGGCCTTGGGACACCCCTCCAGCCGGGTCACCGAGGGGACCATCCTGTGCTCTGGGGGCTCTGTCTGCCCAACTGGGGGCGGAGGGGTGGGCTCCTGAGAGATGAGAGGGGGCAGGCCGGGAGCCACGGAGCTCTGGGGAGAAGGCCACAGCCTCTGGAGGAGTGAGCCGGGGTGAGGGGACACAGTGTGTGGGTGGCTTGGGAGCCTCTCCAGACACTTATCTCCCCACCTGGGCGGTGACTGCTGTCTCCACCTTTCTGTCTGGCGGGCCTCCTCTGCCAGCAGGCCTGCCCTCAACCTCCCACCCGGGGGTGGGTTTCAATCCCCTCCCAGCCTCCCCCATCATTCCGTAGCCAACTCCTCCCCGCTCTCAGCCCTCCCGGCGGAAGCCCGCCCCATCTCCTCCTCACCCAGCTCCCAAAGACCCTCTCCACCCCTACAGCCCGGACAAGGAGGCATCCCCTTCGAGCCTCTTCTGCGACCCGAGCCACATCTAGTCATTAGGAAGGCTATTTTGGGTTACTTCAGACTTTTCCATTTTGCCCCCCTTCCCCCACCTGACTCAAATGTACATGCATCCTGCCCACCAGGCACCCGCCAGCTCCAGCAAGAGAAGAGCAGCTGCCTTGGGCAGCCTGCAGGGCCCATGGGGGTCTCTGCCCACAGCAGGTCACAGGCTCAGTTCCTCACTCAAGGCAGCGACTCTCATTCCTCAAAGAGAGGACGGTGAGGGGGGTGGGCGAAGGTGGTAAGAAAGGGAGGGTCCGCTCAGAAACCACCAGCGCGCTAACGCAGATATAAAGTGCTTCGTGCGCCCTGCTCTGCTCTCTGCCCAGAGGGCCTCAGGCTCGTTACCTCACCTCATCCTCACAGCAAGCCTAGGCACTGTTGCCATCCACTTCGTACTGATGAAAAGATGAGGCACAGAGAGGTGAAGTAACTTGCCCAAGGTCATACAGCTAAGGTGTTCAGGGCAGGATTTGGACCCAGGCAGTCTGGCTCTCTGCTCTTGCTGTGTAACTTTCGTGTTTAAAAACAGGAAAATCTACACCTACAAAATCAAGCTGAGGCTCCTCAGTGAGGCATTCAAAGCCTTTCCTAAGCTCTGAGCTCCTTCTGCAGCATTCCCGCCGCCTGGGAGCCTGATGGACGGGAACCCGGCTCTGCCAGCTGCCTAGCTGTGTGACCTTGGGTGAGTCACTTTATCTTCCTGGGCCTCAGCTCTTCATCCCCTAAAATGGGGCATAAGGACACCTATTCTCTGGCAGATTCGAGGAGGTCCCCTGGGTGATGTACCTGCTGCGCACCTGAATCTAGTGGGAGCTCGCTACAGAGCAGGAAGGGGGAAGACAGGGTCCTGAGATGGTCAGCTGACATGTCTAGGTTATTGGGGGTGGCGTGGAGGGGGAGGCCAGGGGCCAGGATGGAGAGGGGGCTGTCACCCAGAGGAAAATGTGCTCTAGAGTGGCCTGGCCAGCCGCCAGCAGGGGGCCGCATTGGCACTGGGCCCTGGGTAAGATGGCACCAAATCAAAGGGCTCCCACCCGCATGTCCCCCCCATGCATGGAGGGTCAGCCCTGTCTGGGGCCCGCCCTGCACCCCGTGCCTCCTGTCAGCCCCCAGCAAGCCCCAGGGCCGCAAGATGCTGCCTGGGGCTGCCAGGCACGGCCCCTGGAGAGATGGCACCGCCTCCCCAGAAGGGAGCCTGAGTGCCCAGGCTGCAGGGGGGCCCAGCGCTTGAGGGACTGTGGCCGTGTTGGGGTGGGGAGGGGTCTGGACTCAGCCTGAGCTGAGCGCAACCACTCCCCCTGGTCTGAGGCAGACACAGCGCGCCCACAAGGGACCCAAGCCTTTCCTGGCTCTAAGGACCAAACCGAATGATTTCCTGAATGTGGTAAATAATAAGGCAGAGTGGGAAAGAGGGGCCCCTGACCCCAGCACTTGGCGCTCTTCCTGAGCTGCCGGTGCCTTCCTCCTCAGCCTCCTCACCTGCAAAGTGAGGGGAACAAGCCCACTCCCGCCTGCGTCTCAGGACTCCCCAGGCTCCGAATGAGATCAGATGTGTGAATGTGTAAACTGTAAAGTGCTCACAAACTCAAGTGTTTGGCGAAGGGACAGCCCACTCTCAGCCCTCCAAAACCTTCACCTTCTAGAAAGGAAGGAATGGGCCCATCTACCCTCAGGATTTAATTCTAGATCCTTCTATCCTTGGTCACACCCACCACTTCCCTCTTCCTTGAAGCTGGAAGCAGTCAGATGGGGATGTGTATTCCTTACCCCCCTGCTCCCCCAGGTGATGGGGGAAAACTAGTCTCAGGTCTCAGGACCCACCCGCTGCCTCCCCATTGGATTCCCAAGACAAGGCCCCAGGGCAGAGAGCTGGGCACAGGAAGGCAGAGCAGGTTCACGGTGCTGGAACCATCCAGAAGGGAGTGGCCAGCAGCCTGCTTCCACCCACTCACCCACTCACCTCTGGGGTTCTCTGAGTCTCGTTTTTGAGGCTGCAGCCAAGCAGGCTACCTGGAAATGGGTGGGTCCCAGATACCCCCAGGGACTCCATTCTCCAAAGCTCCCCACGGCAGTCTCCCCACCCCACCTGCCCCCACAGAGATGACCTGGTGGCTCTTTCCACTATCACCACCCCCTTGCGCTCTTCCCCCGGCTGAGGACTGAGAAGGTGTCCTTGAGACAGGCTAGGATCTCCTGGATCTGGAGAGGGCAGGAGGGAGTGGGGACCAGGGGGAAGCAAGCCGGAAGTTGAGAAGGTAGGGGTCCCGAGCTGAGGGGCCTCCCACACCGCCCTCTGGTGCTGAGGACCCTGTTTGCTCCTCAAAAGCTGAGTGATCTCTCCCAGGAGGGGCAAGCAGGGAGCCCCTCCATAGCCCTCTGGGATGCTGAAGAGACAGTCTCCCCAAAATATTAGTGGGAGATTGAGGCAGAAGGAAGAAGAGATGATGGAGCAGGGACAGTCCAGAGGGTTCAGAGCCAGGGTCCTGGTGAGGCCCCCGATGGTCAAAATCCGCCAGCAGCCGCAGCATGCCGAGTTTCAGGGTGAAGATGGGGGTCTCTGTCCCTGTGGCCTTCAGGAAGCTGCCCAGAGCCTCACAGCTCAGTTCCATCTGTCTCCCTGTCCTCTGCAGTTCTGATGTCCTCCCTTCCTTCCTATTTTCCTTTCTTCCTTTTTTCCTTTCATTCATCCAGAGAACTGAGTGGCTACTTTGAGCCTAGGCCTTGGGAAGCACTGTGGATCTCCAGGCTCTGGCTGGCTGCTCATCATATCCTTATTTCACCGCGTGGAGCCAGCTCTCTCGGTACCCAGTGTGTCTCGTCTCTCCCATCAAACTGAGGGGTCCCAGGCCAGGGCTGCTCCTCCCTCCTCACACTGGGGCTCCCCAGAGTACAGGCTGTGTGCCCTTGGCCATGGTGCTCTTCTGCTCCCGTGCTCAAGGCCCCCCACCCCGGGGCATGGTGACAGAAAGACCGGTCCCTCCCTGCCGCAGAGGTGTGCTCAGACAAGTCTGTCTGGGGTGAGCATGCCAACCTTAGCCCAAATCCCCAATTTCTAAAGGCAAAAAGAAAAAAACAAAAATGAAAAAACCCTCCCTCGCTCTTCCAGGCTTCTCCCCAGCCAAGAACCTCAGACCAGAGACCCTGCCAAGTTGGCAGAGCTGGGAGAACAGGCCAGGGTTCCTGGGGTATGGGAGAGGGTGAGAACCAGGGAGCCAGTTGCTGGAACCGGGAGGAGAGGCCTTCACAAGTGAGGAACAGAGACCCAGAGAGGCAGGGGCCAGCGAGGCTGGAGCCGCCTCCCTGACCTCACATGGTCCCACAGTCACACACACTCAGGACTCTGACGCTAGCGCGGAACAATCTCTGTCCTTCCCATTCCCACACTGGGCCTGGGATGGTGGGGAAGGAGGAGACCAGGGGGCCGCTTTCTTCCTCCTCTCCTCTGCGCCCTGGCCTCAGAGATAGGGGCCACTGCGCCCGTCCTTCCTGCACCAGCCACCCGAACCTGGGCTCTGAGGACCCCCTTCTTGCCAGCCATGGGAGAAAAGAGTGTCCCCAGGGTGCCTCTGGAAGTGGGGAGTGGTCCTGGCCCTTGGTCCTCAAAGGGAGGCCGAGCAGGGGAGGGGAGAAAGGAGGAGGAAGAGGAGGGAGGCGGGAGGTGGCCCGGTGCTGCTCATCCCAAAGGTGGGGAGAGAACCCGGCACACACGCACATGGGCACAGACTCTCACAGCTGTTTGCTCACATTTGTGGATGTCCGCGTTTATGTGTACGCCCTCACCATCTGAGAGCCGGGGCAGCGTGCGTGCATGCCTACACACATACACACATACACGCATACACGCATACACGCATACATGCATACACACATACACGTCTACACGCATACACACATACACGTCTACACGCCTACACGCATACACACCTACACGCATACACGCATACACGCATACACGCATACACACTGGGGACCGGCGGCTGACGCCGTCCCTCTCCCTCGCTCCCTTTCGGAGCCTGGCTTCCGTGACCGCACACGCTCCCTCACACATGCACACCCGCTCGCACACCTGCCTACAGAGTCACGTGTACACCGAGCTCGGACACACACCCCATCACTCACACATGCACACATAATCACACACTCCCTCACCATCATGCACACACACATCCTTGGGCTGCCAGACCAAGCCCCCTCTGCCTGAGGACTGGCCAGCTCTGAGGGAGTGCTCCCTCAGCCCATCAAGTTCCTGATCCCCACCCCCAGCACGCTCCGGGCATAGTCTTTCCTGGGACTTGTCCAGAAAGGCCCAATATTGGGGTTCCTGTATAGCCTCGCAACTCCTGAGCTCCCACCTACCCAGTGGGCGCCCATCTTTGTCTAGAACCTAGAATTGACCAGAACTGCCCAGGTGTCCCGGCTGTCCCCCATGGTCTGGAGCCCAGACTCCCACGGGGTTCTGAGTCCCCAGCCCTGCCAGCTTGCCCTCCCCTTCTAGGAGCCCTGGAGGGAGCACCTGGGGCATACCTGAGCCTCAGAGTCCTCATCTGTAAAAAGGATGTGGTCATCTCGTTCCCCACCCATGGTGGAGGTCAGGAGGCTCCCACATGATCAGGGAAGGGCACTGTTAGCTGGAAAACATCATGCCCAACCTAGAGGTTAGTCACCTCCCTCTGATTATCACCCCCTCACAGCATCCTTGGGACACAGGCCAGGGAGGACGGGGCCAGTCCAGAACTGCAGCAACAAGGGAGGGCTCAAACCTGGCTCTCTCTGCCCGAGGGGGTCTATCCACAGCCAGACCACTCACTGCACAAGGCTTGCCCCTCAAGGCCAGTCCCTCCAAGGGGGACTGAGTCTGGGACACCAGGTGCCCTGGGGGTGGGACACAGGGGACTGAGACCCTCTTCCCTGGTCCACGGGGGGGGAGACCTGTGCCTGACTGGCAGATAGTGCCAGGGATGCCTGGGCCCCGGCAGGGCTCAAGGTCCAGCCCAAGCCCCAGTGCTGTGGGGGTGGGGGGGGAGGGGAGGGATTTGTAGGGTTCTTCATCCCCTATTTCCCAGGCCTCGGAGAGGGTCCTGGCGAGACCCTGAATCTTCTCCCAGGAAAGAGAATGGACGAGGCATGACCTGTCGTAGGGTCACGACGGCGGCCACTGAGAGGGAGGTCAGCCTGGCCAGAAAAACCAGAGCTGGGAAGGGCCTGAGGAAGTCCAGGGAGGAGTGGGAGGCCCTGGGGGCTGTGCTGAGAGCCCAGAGGGCTCCCACGGGGAGGAGGAGGCCGACAGCCCTCAGGCCTGTCCCAGGGCCGGTCTCAACCCCGGGAGGCACAGCCGAGGGCACCCTTCAACGTGGGAACGGGGTGCAGATCACTTCAAAAGGAAGGAAGGAGAGAAAGGAGATCCAGATCGAGGTAGGAGAGATGGAGAAAAGCTACCGCAAGGCAGACAGAAAAGCCAAGCGGACAGTCTGACAGAGAGAAGGGACTGTGACCGACGAAAGGTGAGGGAGGGCGGAACTGCAGCCCGGGGGGCCCAGGGGACCACTTGAGAGCCTGCGAGCCAGAGAACTAGGAGCAGAGGGAAAGAGAAAGAGGGAGAAGGGGAGAGGGTGGAGAGAGAAAGGCTGCAGGAGAGCCAGAGCCGGAGCAGAGCAGGGAAGGGAGTGAACGAGAGGCTCTAATTATGGATGGCGGGTGGAAGCACAGGGCAGCCTGTTTGAAGTCTGTGGTGAGAAGCATCAAAGAGACAGTGGGGAGGCCAACGGGACAAGGGGAGACACCAGAGGGGCTGCCCTCTGCTCAGGCCCACCGGGACCTCCCATCTCCACCCTCCCCGGCCCCGGCCCCAGCCCCCAGCCCTCCACCCAGCTGCTCGACTGGTCAGGGGTCCGAGCCACCTGGTCCCCAGCCCGGCCGGGCCTCAGCTTTAGCTCAGGCTCTGCTGCTGCCCTCCCCACATCCCCAGGGCATGGCAGGCTTCTGGCCCCAGGGACTGCCCGGCTTGGGAAGGGGGCAGGCTTCCCTCACGGTTCCTGCAACTACCATTTCCCTGTCCATCTCCCAGAAAATAGGTCCCAGCATCCCCCAGACCCACATTTGGGGTCCGGAGATGGGCTCCAAACCACCCAGCTTCCGTCCAGCACCAGTCCACATGATCTGTCTTTCCTCCAATCCAGAAAAGCTCACTCTCGAGACTCCCAGGTCCCACCCTGGCAGGGGATTCCAGCCCCTCTCGGCTGCAAGGTGAGGGGATGTCTCCAGATCGCCTCTGACCATCCCCTGTCTCAGGCCAGCGAGTCAGCTGTGCTGGAACCACCCAGGAAGCCTTCTCGAGAGAATGTGTCTTTCTGCTTTTCCTCATCTGCCCACTCCGGAGTTCTGCCTCCAGTGGGCAAGGAAGTCCTTCTGGAGGCTTCCCCTATGTCTCTCTGATGTGTCCTTCAAGCTGTTGCTCCTTGGACCCATTCCCGCAGCTGGACCTGAGACTCCAGGAGGAGGAGGGGGTCTCGGAAATGAGAGGCTGCAAGAGGCAGAGAAGCCAGGCCAACTTGAAGAGGAATCTTGATTTTATGACCTCCTAGACAGGTAATCCTGGGCACATTCTTCCGTCTTTCTGAGCCCAGTTCCTCATCTGTAAAATGGAGGGAAAAGCTCCCTACCTTGAAAGGAAATTGTGAGACTGTATGTAAGGTGCCTGGCATCCAGCAGGTACTCTGCATGAGGCTCCTTTAATTGTCATGGAAAGTGGGGGCCATCCAGAGTCCCCCCTCCTCCCCAGGGTAGATTTTTCCCCCAAGAGAAGGGCCAAAGAGAGTCCTCTCCAGAAGAGGCCTGGTACCTGGGATGGGACAGAGAAGTGATGCCACAGCCCACCCCACCCATCCCCCTGCCAAGCACACCTCGTCCCTGGCAGGTTTTATTCATTTATTTGAAAGAGAGAGAGAGAGCACAAGCAGAGGGAGAGGGAGAAGCAGGCCCTCTGCTGAGCAGGGAGCCCGATGTGGGGCTCGATCCTAGGACCCTGGGGCCATGACCTGAGCTGAAGGCAGATGCCTAACCGACTGAGCCATGCAGGCGCCCCTGAGCTCTGTGTCTTGCTACAGTTTCTGGTAGCCTCCTCTCATTCTGGGGAACAGCTCAGGGAGCTTTTTCCAGTGTCCCCCTTCTGTTGTCAGGGCAGGCTTGCTGCTCTCAATTTCCTGACAGCATCACACCGCTTGGCAGATGTCAGGCTAACTTCCGTGATTCTGAGCCTCTCCATGCTGACTAATCTCAGGGAAACCTGAAAGAAACCCTGAACCCTCAGAGAGTGCAGTCAGCTTTCCCTGACTCTAGGGGAAGAGGGAGCCTGCCAGAAAGACGCAGGAGACTCACACCAGTGCTGTGGGCACTCTGTATCCATCTGGGAGGACAGGCTGTCCTTCCCAGCGAGAGATGAAGGGAGGTGTTGGCAAGAGAAAAGTCAGAGCTGGACTCCCAAGATGAGCCAGCCACATCAGCCTGTGTGACCGACAGGTCACAAATGCTCAGACCCTCAGACCTCATAAGTGAGAGCCAGTTGCCCAACCCCATCCCGGGATATGACATAAATCAGGTTGAGACCAATCAGCATCTTCTAGATTTTTCCATGACATGGTTTCTCTCCATCAGTCCAGATGATTGAGAGCTGACCAAAACCGGGGTAGTTGTGGAAAATTCATTCCCTGTGTATAGCTGGTCTTCTAAAGGCACCTTCAGGCTCCAAGATTTCCGCCACAAATCTACTCACATACCCATCCCCCGACTGCCCCATCTATCTCATTCCTTCCTTCCTTCCTTCCTTCCTTCCTTCCTTCCTTCCTTCCTTCCTTCCTTCCTTCCATCTATCCATCCTTCCATACATCCATGCATCCATCCATCCACCCTTCCATCCGTCCATCCTCCCTCCACCTTACAATCTATCATTCAACCATTCACACATGCGCCCATTTACCTAAATACTCACCCACCCATCCGTTCAAACACCACCCACTTACCCATCCACACGTTCCACCTGCTCACTTACCCATCTATCCACTCACCCACAAACCACCTATGCACCCCCACCCCCTCACCTGTGCAGTCATTCACCCTCTTCCATAGATTTACCCACCCACTCAGCACTATATGTCCATATACATGTATTGATCATGACTTATTTTCAAGGCACTGAGCCAGCTCCCAGCCTCCGTGGCCTCTTCCAGCCATTGGGAAATCGAGCTTCCTTCTTGGCAGCCTACTCCCGTGGATGGGATGGCGCCCATGCCTCGTTGTCTCCACCGAAGACTGAACGAAAGGACATACCTGCAGCAGGAGGGGACCAAACCTACAGAATCACATTGTTGTGGAAAATATTAATAGGGAGAGGTCTTTAGGACAAAGTAGATCCCAACCCACTTGGCAGGGAGAGGAAAGGAGTTTCCACAAAGAGCCCCAGAAGCACGGGAGGGACAGCAAGACCTGTCCGTGGAATGGAGCCCTGTTGCTTAAGGACGGGGTGTGACTCAGGGAGGGGCCAGGTCATCTCCCCCAGCTCCCGCTGGTCTGTTCCCATTCCCAGGTTTCTCAAGACAGCAGACTCTTCGGGGGTGGCAGGGACAAGGTACGGAGTGGGCAGAGGCCCGGCCACTTGAAGGCCGAAGGGGATCTCCTGACACTGAGCAAGACCCTGGGGTCCATCCTGGCCCTATTCCTCACCGGATATGTGACTTCGGGGAAATCCTTTAACTTCTCAGAGCCTCGGTCTAAACATCTGTGAAATGGGGAAAAGAAGCAATACCTGCCCTATCTGTTGAGAAAAATCCAAAGAGAGTTAACGTGAAAGAACTTTGAGAATCACGTCTGGTTTTGCATGGTACAAAGTACAGGCTAGACTCAGAGGCAGTGACTCTACCCTTCTCTCATTCTCCCCGATGGAGGAAAAGCCACAGGAGCTCTCCAGATTCCCAAGGGGCAACGGAGACTCAAGGTCATTCCCAAAGTCTCCTCCATTGAGCCCATCCCTCCTGACCCAAAGCTGACACAGCAGGGGTGCCCACTCCCTCCTCCCTTGCTCTGAGGCTCATGGGGTGGGGGGCATCAGGCCTTCCCCCAGGAATGCAAAGGGAAAGGACTGGAAGGTCTGAGCAGCAGTCTGCAGTGGGGGAGGGGTGCAAGGGCCAGGAATGATACTCGAAGACGCAGAGGTGCCAACAGGGACGGAGGCCTGGTAGGTCTGCGCTTGGCTGATGGGGAAGTAGAAACCAAGGGGAGACCCAGCCCCGACCTGCAGTGGGAGATGTGAACCCCAGGACCTGCTTCTCCATGGGCTGTGCCTCTGCTTCCGCCAGGGTTCTGGGGGAGGACACACACACACACACACACACACACACACACACACACACACACACACACTGAGCTGGAGAGGTTGCGGTGAGGGCACCGCCCCTGGGCGCTGAGGTGTTGGTGCCAGCCGGGTGGGCTGGCACAAGGTGGAGAGAGGGCGGTGTGGGCCGCTAATCCCCCCAGCGTCTCCCAGACGCCCACAGAGACCAGGGTGAGCTCTTTGTCTGAGCTCAGAGACACAGAGGGGCGGTGGGCGGGCGGGCTCCTCTTTCTCTGCCCTGCCTCCCGCCCTGGGGCAGGTAGAAGCCTGCTGTCTGTGCGCCGGTCGGAGGGAGTGGGGCGAGAGGATTAGGGGAGAGACAGATGCTTACAGCTCGTAGGGTTCCCTCCCTCAGGCCCAGAGGGCCTGTGGCTTTGGGGTGGGGGTCCCCGGAAGGACAACAGGGCATGACCCTCAGCGGGAGCAGGCCTTGCTTGCATGGAAAGCCGGCTGGTGGCTGTGCACACACGGGGTCACACCCAGGATGACAGTCTACACACACACACACACACACACACACACACACACACACACACACACACACACACACACAGGCAAGCACGCAGAGCCAGAGTCCCAAACTGCCTCCGCACGTGTGTTTACGGAATCACACACACGGAGACCAACATCCAGGGGGATAATCACACAGCCCCTCATCTACTGCCGTACTCATCGGCCATCCCCCAGAAACATCGTGACAGGCCATCCCAGTCCCCCACAGGGGAGCAATGCCACGGTCACCCGCAGGTCATCTCAGCCCTGCACACCACCACAGGCTGGGCACGGCCACGGGCACGGCCACGGCACAGAATCCCAGCCCAGTCCCGTCACCCAGTGCCCAGTGACTGCCCGCTGCCCAGGAGCACGTGGCCCTGAGTCAAACAGGAGTGCGCCATCTGCACACTTGAACACACCACGTGGTGGCCTCTCCGCATGCCGCTGTCTTTTTCCCTTGCACACATGTACCTGCTCTCCAGCCTTCCCACTTTCTCCAGACGTCTATGCCCAAACTTGTCAGTCTCCTTAGAGGGAACAGAAAGGCCACCCCACTTCCTATTCCTTGAACTCTGTCCCCTACCCACTCCTCCTAAGAGTAGGCCCCACACTCCCCAGCGAGGGCAAAGCCACTCTCTGATAATAAGCCCCATGTCATGGACATGTTAGGCCTCAGCGGCGCCTGGGCTGGAGGGGGCAGGCGGCCGGTCTGTGGGGGCCCCGGGCCCACCCTCCCATCCCATGCCTCCCACACCTCCGGTAGAGGCCCTCGAGCCTACAGAAACACATCCTGAGCGTGGCAGCCAGGCCTCAGCTGCTCTGGCTGGCACTGTCACTCTCCCCGCCAGCCTCAGGGATGTGCCCCTTCTCCTCCCTGACCCCACTCCCTGCCCTGAAGCCTGCCTGCCCTGCAGCCCGTGAGCCCAGCACTGGCGGGCTGTGTCCCACTGTGGCCAGTGCCTCTCAGGATGAAAGACCTCTGGCTCCTCCAGAAACCAGGGCTAAATATACCCCTCGCCAGCTTTCTTGTGCCTAACTGGAACCAGCTGGGCAAGACCCACCCTTCCGCCGGCAGGACAGGCCACGGACTGTCAGACGACGGACAGGCCGATCGTCAGCAGGACCCGTGCCTGGCTGAGCACTGGGACCCTCAGCGTGGAGCTTACAAGTAGGTGAAGAAGAAAGCCATGTCTCTCAGGGCCCCTCTCTTTAAACCTCATCAAAGAAACAAGGATGCTCCCTGAAAGCAGGCCACGTGAGACCAAGCCTGGTACATGAAAAATGGGCTACTTCTGAGCCTCAGTGTTCCTGTCTGTAAAATAGGAAGAAAATAGCACGGACCTCCTAAGTGTTGTTGTCCACAGCAAATGAGTTAATATAGGTAAAGTGCTGGGACAGTACCTGGCACACAGTAAGCACTCAATAAACGCTGGTCATCATTATGGACAACCTGGGCACCTTCCTCGGGTGACAGTCCTGAGGGCACTGGGCTTGCACAGTCTCCGACACACATGGAGAGGCAGGCCCAGGGCTTACCGCCTCGAACCAACAGGGCTGGGGGCAACAGGACAGAGGGATGGGCCAGTGCGGGGCAGAGCAGTGAGGGGGCAGGGGAGGGGTCAGAAGAGCCAAGCTACGCCCCCACCCAGCCCTGCCCCGAGCCTGGCCACGTCCTGGGCCCCCTCCCCCGCCAGGACTCCGCCCCCGCTGTGGTCTGCACTGTGGCCACAGCTCCCACGCCACGGCCCAGTTTAGCGGCTCCAGCCCTCGGCCCCAGGACAGCCCACTCTCTGGCCCAGTCCAGAGGCCTGAAATAGGAAGGAAGAGGGGCCTAAAAATAGCCCTAATTACAGAGGGGCCCAAGGGGGTGGGGGGCGGTGGCTCCTCTCTGGCTCCTGGGCACTGCCACAGCCGGCTCAGGATCCTGCTCAGGCCCTGGGGAAGGGACCCCACCCTGGGCCTCCTGTCCCCAGCCCACTGCTGGCCTCCCAGTGGGACAGGGAGTGAGCGGGTGGGGCAGGGCAATGGGCCAGTAAAGGAGCTTGGCCCAGATTAGGGCCAACAGGGTCCCCTCCCCTGCCTCCAGGACTGCAGCAGCCCACCCAGCTGCAGCCCATACGTGAGGTTCACTGAGCAGCTCCTGGCCTGATAGCTGCCATGAAAGGCATTGCCCTTACTCAGCCTACCTTCCCCTGTGCTTGGTCCCTGCCTCCTCCCAGAAGCCTGCCCTGACTACCTTCACCTAGCTCGGGCTCAACACCACCAGGGCTCCCCAGAAGGCTACACCTCTGTCTCCCCCATTCTGTGGCTCCTGGGACAGGGCCATGTTTCTCCATCAGCCTGGAGGCTCCCCGAGGGCAGACAGCGGCTGCCTTTTGGTTAGAAAAGACAACATGAAGATACATAGAACAAAGGGGGAAGGCAGAAATGGTCCCAACTCGGACAAGTGACTTCATTTCTTTGGGTTTCATCTTCTTCGTGTGTAAAGCGGGGATGCTCACCAGGCCCTCCTTGTTTCCGGGAGTAAAGGCAAGGAGGCGAAACCCTGCGGGGGCGGGGGGGGGGGGTGGTGGTGGTGGATATTAGAGCGGCCCCAGGGGGCTCCCGGCCCCCACCCTTGGCCCCGCCTGTATTTTGCTGCTCTGTTTCCCTCCATGTTTAGAGTCCCAGGAAAGCATTGGGCAGGGTGTGGGTGTTGTGAGGGGTGAGGGGTGGTTAATCACCCTGGTGTGGCGGCAGGGGCGGGTGGCGGGATAGGGCAGGAGCCCCCAGCAAGGATGGGACCCGCGGTGCCCTGCTGCCATCTGGTGGCTCCCAAGAGCAATGCCGGTTACTGGGCTGAGAGGGGAGGTGGAGGAAAGATGCGGAAAGTGGGTATAAAAGAAAAGGAGGAAGACAGAGAAAGGCCTGAGGGAGGGAGGGAGGGAGGGAGGCAGCAGAGGAGGACAGAAGGAGAGAGAGTGAGGTGGAAGGACAGAAGGAGCCGGAGGCCCACAGCAAGAGGGGAGGTGCTGAGGCCAGGGCCCTCGCACACGCTGCCGTGAGCCCAGGCAGGCCAAAGCAATAGCCCAAGAACGTCTGCAGCCTCCGCGAGGCTCCCAGAGGCCATAGAGACCCCCCAGCACATGGGTCTGAGCCATGAGGCCTGAAGGCCGGGAGGCAGAGATCCAGCAGGTCAAATCAGGTGTTACTCCATGGGGACAGCCGAGCCTTCAGACCCAGCCTCATGAGCCTATGACACGTGGCCCCCAGATACCTGGGATGGGGTGAAATGGTCCCCATGAGCCCTGGCCAACTTGGCCCCTAGCAAAGGTTGGCTGCACTCCCCTGAGGACATGCGTGAAGGCAAACACACTTCACCACACGTCCCCCACCTATAAGGGCCCAGCACAGGCCCCGTGGACACCCATGACGTGTGTTAGGTAGATGGCTTGGGCCAGGTGGAATGTTTGGAGGCCCCCACCTCACCCTCTTTCCTGCTTCCTCTCACGGGCAGGAGGCAGAGGGTGAACTTGTTTACCACTTCTGCTCCGGGCAGTGGTGATGAGCTCAGACTGGCCCATTGCCCTCCATGGGCAGGGCCAGGCCTGAGTCATGGGGGTCAGATGACTATGGAAGCTAAATGGGTCCCATCATGCAGCCCCTGGGAGCTGCTGGACACTCCACCCTTCCCCAGCGGTGGGCTGCCCTTCCAAAGCACTCAGGCCTTCCCAGGCAAATGGGCCGTGGGGGAGGGTCCTGAGGTGGAGGGTGCCACTGGGCCCCTTTCCTGACCAGAGGACAACAGGGCAGATCCCCATCCCTCTGTCTCTGCCCAGTCAGGCTCACTCCACTGAGCACCCATGGAGGAGCATTCCCTGCCCTCTGGGGCATCCCGGCTCTGGCCAGAGCCCTCCCAGAATGCCAAGCATGCCTTCACTCACAGGCAAAGCTTCAGACACATCTTGGAAATAAATGAAATGTTGGGGGAAAAATGGTGGTATTGGAGGTTATGTTACTTCTCCCTGGGCCTCGGTCTGCTCCAGTGTAAAATGAGGAGGGGGATCAATGTTCTCCAGGGGCCCTTCCCAACTGACCTTTGTCCTTGGCTGATAGTAAGTGTTCCTGGGCCTGCAGCTGATGAAAATTAAGAGAAAGCCCTTAGCTCTGTCCCCCAGACAGACTTGCAGGCCTCAGGATTATCTGCAGACCGGAAGCCCCATGCCCTGACCCCCTAGGACAGCTGAGTAACCAGTGTCAGCTCCAGAAACCCAGTAATAATCTCACCTTCAGGATGTGTTTTTTTCTTGCAAAGTCTTTTCTAGTACTGTAGGTCATTTGATTTCCATTGAAAATGAATTCTTAATGGATTTAGTGCCACCCCATTTTTTTGAGCTCTTCCAAAGCTACAGCTTCCCTAGGACCCCCTCTCCCAAAGGTCCCAGCTCACGGGAGGTGCATTCCACTGTTGCCCCAGAACGTTGCCCCAGCGGTGCATGAGGCCTTCCATGGCTGGCTGGGCTTAGATGTGTTTGGCCTGCCGCCCCAACAAGACCACTGGCTCCCTTGGCCAAGACTGGAGCCCTTCCCTCCAGGCACCCCCCACCCTAGCTCCCAGCACCCCACCCGGTACCCCACAGGTATGATACAGACCTGGACACACGGGTCCCTCACTAGATGCACTGGGTGGCCCTGGAAAGGGCAGGTCTCCCCCCCGCCACTGTGGACATCACTGTCCCCATCTGTACAAAGAAGGGATTGGAAAAGATGACCCTGGAGGGCCCTGTGAACCCTGAAACTCACCAACAGAGGCATCTGTTTTTGTTGCAAAACGGAATGAGACCAAGGGAAAGAGTAAGCTCTAGGGCTCCCTCCAGCCCACCCCTGCCCCCGCCCCCAGCCCCAAGCCGGCACCAGCTCACTACCATTGCTCCCTTGGCACTACCCTCTTCCTCCTGGCCACCACGTGGCTTCACTGATCCTCCACTCTCCCCCCCCCCCCGCCCCCGCGGCCTCCTGCTTCAAGCCCTGACAGTGCCTGGGCCCTCCCCCATCCACTCCTCTGATCTCCAGCCCTGGCAGCCCCTCTCCCCACCTTGGCACTGCATCTTTCAGCCTGCTGTCTGCCAAGCCTAGGCATCGCCCACTCTCCATGCCTGGGCACCGGGATTTGGCTTTTGCCTCCTCAAACCTTCAAGCCTCAACACTGTCCTCGCCCACCCGCCCCCTGGGCGCCAGAGACTCGCTGACTCCTGCCGAAGTCAGCCTGGTCATCCCCTGCCTCAGGGTCAATCTACGCCTCCAGCTACAGTGGCTAGTAGGGCTGCTGTCCCCACCGTGGGTCCTCAAGGAGTCCTTCTCAGGGTCGTGCCTGCATCTTCTCTGGTGAGAGATGAGATCGGCTTCCCTGTAGCATCATCAGCCACTTCAAAGACCCTCAGTGCTCCCTCATGTACGTGTCCCAGAGACAGTTGGGGGGGGACAGGGGGACCACTGGCTGATAATGGGGTTTCAGAACGCTTATGTCAGGGATCTTAGCAGGAACACCAAAGCACACCCTCTGCCTCTGGGCCGGCAATGCTGGTGGGCACCCTCTGACCCCAGGGCAACCCGGGGGCCACCCGCAGCCCCTCCTTCACTGTGGGGCTTGCTGCTGCATTTCATACTATTGGCTCTCCCCCTCTTCCTTTTTTTCTTTTTTTAAGATTTTATTTAGGGGCGCCTGGGTGTGTCAGTCAGTTAAGCGGCTGCCTTCAGCTCAGGTCATGATCTCAGGGTCCTGGGATCGAGCCCCACATCGGGCTCCCTGCTCGGCGGGAGGCCTGCTTCTCCCTCTCCCACTCCCCCTGCTTGTGTTCCTGCTCTCGCTGTGTCTCTCTCTGTCAAATTAATAAATAAAATCTTTAAAAAATAATAAGAATTTATTTATTTATTTATTTATTTATTTATTTATTTGAGAGAGAGAGCGCGTGCACGCGTGCGCCAGTTGGGGAAGGACCAGACAGAGGGACAAACAGATTGCGCTGAGCGCGGAGACCGATGTGGGACTGGATCTCATGAGATCATGACCTGAACCAAAACCAAGAGTCGGATGCTTTAACTGACTGAGCCACCAAGGCGCCCCAACCCTTTCCTTCTTTCCTAAAACCCTCCTCCCCACCCCCACGGCTTTTCCTATTTCTCTTCTGGTTTTTCAAAATGTATTAATTGTAGCAGGCACATAGAAATGCATAGGCAACAGCACAGGGAACCTGAATGTTCTTAAATGAGTCATCACAGAGAAGACAAACCGCTGGTGTCCCCTCACCAATGCCCTCCCCCTCCCAGAGGGAAGCTCTCCTACATGTATCGGTTATTCCCATGAGTATTTTATATGTTTATATATTGCATATATATTCTGCACGTATATGTGTCTATTTATAATATGGATCTATGTTTTTTATGTTTTTAAATTCCACATAGATGTAATCATACCATAGGGATCCTCCTGCAACTTGCTTTTTTTTTGCTTAACACTTGATGAGTTTTATCCAGCTCATTCCAATTCATTCATTTTCACTGCTATGGAGTATCCCATGCCACAACTGACTTATCCATTTTCCTGTTAATGGGCAATTCGAGTACTTCCTATCTTGTTTTAAACTGTGAAAGTAAAGGGGCGCCTGGGTGGCTCAGTCAGTTAAGCGGCTGCCTTCGGCTCAGGACATGATCCCAGGGTCCTGGGATTGAGCCCCGCATCAGGCTCCCTGCTCAGCAGAGCCTGCTTCTCCCTTTCCCTCTGCCTGCTGCTCTGCCTACTTGTGCTCTCTATCTCTCTGTCAAATAAATAAATAAATAAATAGCTTTAAAAAAAAACAACAAAAACAAACCCCCCCAAAAAATAAATTGCGGAAGTAATGCATGTATATATCTCATTGTAAAATATTCAAGTAATGTTAGGATATCGAATAGATTATGGAAACTCCCCTTTACCTACTGCCCATCCCGGAAGTACCACCGCCAACCACCTGCGTGGATTCTGCAGTACTTTTTCTAGGCATTAACATACACGTCTGCTCATATCCATATATATCTTTCGTAAGCATCTCTCGCCTGTATGTCTGTCTCCTGTGCACCCATCCTTCGACTTTCTCCTTTGTAGTCTCTCTTACCACACACCCCCACCCACCCCATCCACCTCCTGCCTCTTAAATATTGAGGCTGCTCAGATGTCCAGCTTCGGCCTTTTCATTCATGATTTCCCTGGGTGACTTTCCTTTCCCCTCGCTTCACCCGCCTGTACGCTGACCTCCTGAAAGCTCTATGACCTTGTGCCCTGAGCTCCGAGCCCCTCTGGGTCTACCCCATGGACAGCCAGAGATATTTCAAACTGTCAGATTGTCCAAACCAACACCCGGCAGCTCCTCCGCACCCCCCCAGAGCCTATTCTCCTTCCTCTTCATCATCCCAGTGCCTCCCCTCTCCATCCCTCCAGAGCTCAGACCTGCGGACACCCTCCCTTCCCCCCCAGCCCCCCCCACCCCCCCACCCCCCGGCTTCCTGAGAGCTTCCTGAGACTATCACCATTACCTCTTAACAGGCTTCCCTGTCTCCAGCTTCTCCCCACTTCCAGCCCCTCCCTCTCATCACCTCATTTGAGGGGAGGAGGCTTTGGGAACCCATGAAGGGAAAAAAACCAAAACCCCATGTAAATCCTTTGTTCTAAAGCTCTCAGTGACTCCCCAGTGTCTGCTGGGTAACATTCGCACTCCCCAGCCTGGCCTCATCCCTTCCCTCCCTGGTTCTCTAGCAGCCCGCTCAGGATCTCATTGAACTCAGCATTTTCCCGAGGGCTCCGTCAGCTCAGGTGTGCCAGACGGCGGGTCAGGGAGAGTGGGACGGAGGTTCAATCCTTAGCCTCTTGCGGAGCCCCAGCCAGCCACGTTACCCACCCCATGGGTGCTGTCTCCGGGTGGCTGGCTCCAGAGTCCTCCCCAACTCGAGAAACAAACTATTCCGCAGACAGTGGGGTCTGGAGGCTCCACTCGGTAGACAAAGGACAGTGCATTATAATTATATTTTCAATTAGCTGTTCACTTTTCTCCCACACTTGCTAACCAAGATCCAGGAAGAAAAGGCTGATTTACATCATGAGCTTCTCTCCCACTAATGGGGTCAGACTTCTGGGTGCCTTTATGCACATAAAGGGCTCTGTGAGAAGCAGGCACTCAGGAGAGAAACTTCTCTCCACCCTCCCCCCCCCACAGTTAAGGCAGGGGTAGGACCTGAACCCACATCCCCCAACAAGGAGGGCTTCACACACCTCCGTCAGCTCTCAGGCCTGAAGCTCCTGAACCCTACCTTTAAGATCTGGCACAATGACCTTCATCTAAGAGGCCTGGCCACAGGGAACTAACTCTTAGTCCCACAGGAGAAGCCCAGTCCCTGTCCTTACGAAATTCTCAACCTGATGGCAAGTATCAGGGAATGCCTGATATCACTTTCCTTAATCTGGGCTTTCCCATAAAACATGGATGAGTGTTATTGCTTAATTATATTATTAATGGCAATAATAATTGCCACTGTTTATTAAGGCTTACAATGTGCCAGGTGCCGCATGAAGTTCTTTCATGCATTATCTCATTTAAACATCTTAGCAACCTTTTGAAGTGAATATATTATGATCTCCACCTTAGGGATAAGGGAAGTGAAGTCCAGAAAGTTTAAGTAACGTGCCTGATGCCTGACATTACGCAGATGGTAAGTGGCGGGGTCAGAATTTGAACCCAGGGTCTCATTCTTTTTTTTTTTTAAGATTTTATTTATTTATTTATCTCAGAGAAAGAGAGAGCACGTGCCCCAGCAGGAGCGGGATGAGGGGAGCAGGGTGAGGAGCAGAAGGAGAAGCAGACTCCCTGCTGAGCAGGAAGCCTGAGATGTGGGGCTCAATCCTGGGACCCCAGAATCATGACCTGAGCTGAAGGCACATGCTTAACCAACTGAGCCACCCAGGCACCCCCCAGAGTCTCATTCTTAGCCACTATGTTATGCTTTGCTTCTATTCTTTTTTTTTTTTTTTAAGATTTTTTATTTATTTGACAGAGAGACACAGCAAGAGAGGGAACACAAGCAGGGGGAGTGGGAGAGGGAGAAGCAGGCTTCCCGCTGAGCAGGGAGCCCGACGCGGAGCAGATTCCAGGACCCGGGGATCATGACCTGAGCCGAAGGCAGAAGCCCAACGACTGAGCCCCCCAGGTGCCCCCCTAGAGTCTCATTCTTAACCACTATGTTATGCTTTGCTTCTACTCTTAACTTGGATCCTTCTTGGGGACAAATACTCCCCACCATGTATTTCTCTTTCCTTTCGGAGCCTAACTGAAGAAAAAAAAAAAAAGATGTAGATGTGTGTCAGGGACCTACAGAGAAAGGGGCCCCCAGGGCCACGATGTGCCTTCCATGGTGGGGGAGGTGTCTGACCATAAGGGTGAGGTCAGGGATTGTTCTGAATCGTTTTCAGGACTCTGAGAATTTCTTTCTGAAACTGAGCAATAACTTCAGGCCCTTCCATAGATATTCCGGGCATAACTAAGGTCTCGATGTCAAAAACAAGGCAGGCTGGGGCCCAAATGTCTGCCGTGACTCTGGGCAGAGGTATCTGCCCACACAACCTCTGGGCACAGAGGGCAACTGCTCAGTTGGCCTCATGTGCGCTCTGGGTGTAGAGACCCACGTTCCTAAACCCAAAGTGTCCTGTCTAGGACAAGTGTCTGAAATGCGCCTGCACCATCAGTGTGAGTACAGGGGGTCCAGGATTCTTGGTTTCTCCCCAAATGCCCCTTCCATGGCACTTTCCACACTGAGTTAAAATTGTTATAAATGCTTGTCTGGTTCTTTCATCTCTGCTCTGGGGCAACTCCCATGTTGCAAAGTGCTCGGTAAGTCCGGAGTCAACGACTGAATGCAGGAGCGTAACCTCAAAGACGTGGGGGAGTTGCCTTTTTCAGAGGTTGCGCCGATCCCGAACTCCGGGGTACTTTCCTCCCCTGCCCTCCCTTAGAAGGACCAGGCTGCCGGCCCGAGGAGCCTCGCCCCCTCTGGCAGCCCAGCCCCTCCTTTACCTCCTGTTCCTCTATCCACAGGACAGGCCCTGGGGACCAGGACCCAGCTGTTGCCTGGCCTGGATCCGCCAACTCCGACCTAGGAGGGGAGACCCGGCTTCAGGAGAAGCTTCCACATGGGGGCGCTGAAGGGGCGCTGGAAAGCCCGAAGCAGAGTCCCTGCGGCGTCATCCGGGGCGGTGGACACCCCCGCGGGTTCCACCCCCTCCCCACAAGTGTCCCCACGGGGCGGCCGCGACCCCTGCCCGGAGCCCCCTCCCCGCAGCCTCCCCTTCCCGGCCCCGCCCGGCCGGCGTCTCAGCCCAGGTGGGAGAGCGCGCGGCCACAGACCCACCGAGTTCGAATCCCGGCCCTGCCACTCCGCCGCAGGGCGGCCTTAGCCAGGGCGCTTGGCCTCGCGGAGCCCCATCCTCCCTCCTGCCGGGGACCGAGTGGGCGCTCGGGAAACATCAGCTTCCTGCCCGCCGCCCGCCCTCCTCTCGTGTTCTCGTGTTTCCCTCCTCGCTGTTCGCCCTCAGCTTTAAAAAAAACTCCCTCCCTCCCGCGCCCTTTCTCTTCTCGGCTCCCGCGGTCTTCGCCAAACCGCAGCCTTTAGCAATCCTGCGCGCCCACCCGGCGCCCCGGGAGCCTCGCCGCGGCCGCGACCCACCCCGCGGGCCACACGGCCCCCGGCGCCCGCCCCGGCCCAGCGCGCCCGGCTCCGCACCCGCCTCCACGCAGCCCTCCGGGGTCGCGCCCGGCTCCGTGCCCCAGCCCTCCCGCCGCCGGGGCCGCGAGGACGGGGCCGTGCCCAGGTGGCCGAGGGCACCGGGCGGGGCGGCGGGGCGGCGGGGCGGCGGGGCGGCTGGCCGGGCGGCCGGGGCAGCGAGCGCCAGCCCCGAGACCGCAGCCCGAAGGCAGCGCTGCAAATAGCCGCGGTTTGCAGCCCGTGCCCTGCCTTCCTCCCGGCCTTCCGGACCTTTGGGATTTTCTCTCCTGTCTTCCCGCCGCCCTCTCCTCTGCCCCGTGGCCCCTGCCTCCTCCCCGCTGTGCGCCCACCACATCCTGTCCCACGCGGGGCGGCTTCTGCGCGGGGCGGGGTGGGGGGGGAGCGGGAGTCCACGCCGAGTCCAGGGTTCCAGAGGTCGAATAATCACAGAAAACAAGTGAGGATTTATTGAGCGCCTACCACGTGCCAGGCCCTGTGCAGAGAGCTCCTTAAAACTGGGGTAATTATGAAATCTTTACCACCATCCAATGAGCAGCAGCTCCGATTTGCAGATGGAGAAACTGAGGCCCAGGGATACTTCTTAAGTCCTAAGGTCAGCCCGTTTGGACCTGCAAAATGGGAAGCCATCGCCCCCCCACCCCAGGTCCATGCTGTCACTCTGCCTCCAGCTCTGTGTTGCTTGCCCTTAGAGACTGAGGCCCTGGTGGGAGGTGGGAAGCAGCTGGCTGGGGTCTGGGATGCTAGTCTGCCACCAATTCTTACGGTCACCTAGAACAAGCCCAGCCTGCCTCAGTTTCCACATCTGTAAAATGAAGGAGATGAAAAGCGAAACTCTGTTCCCTGGAAAGAAGAGCTTGCGAACAACAATGGAAAACCCAAAGTGGAATGCCCTGCCCTTGGGGAAGTTCAGTGGGAGGCCGAATGACAATCACCTGGAGTGTGGAGACAGACCCAGAGACCAGGGCTGGCAGGGCCAGAAGAGGGCAGAGCTGGGGGATCTGCATGTTATCGCATGCAGGGGTTCCAAAGCCATCAGGTTTGGGATCCACCAAAGAGATTGCTGGGCGGGGGTGGGGAATGGAGGGGGTGTGTTGGGGGTGTCCTCCCCCAAACCTCCATGCTTGCCCTATTCCCTCTCTGCCTTCACTGGCCTGGACTCAGAGTGACTGCCCATTTGTTAAGGACCCACTGTGCACCAAGCACACTTGTATCACAACCCCACTCTCAGATAGCTGAGGCCTACTGCAGCAGACCAGCAAGGCTGTCCTCAGCCCAGCCCTCCCCTCTGGGAGAAAGGGAACAAAGCACCTTCCTCCGGGGGAGCAAACCCTCACACCAGGTTGTGAGGCTCAGTGAACAGAGCGAGGGCTGGGTTTCCCATCCACTCTCCCTCTCGGCTGCCACTCCCACACTTCCCCTGAGCTCAGCTACAAGGGATGTAAGTGGGAGATACTGGGAAAGCCCAGGAAGAGGGCCAAACAATTCCAACTCCTTGCCGGAGTCAGGAATAGGCACAGAAAAACTCTACTGTGGAGGTGACCATGAAGCGGGCCCTTTAAGGATGGGTGGGAATACACCAGGTGGAAAAGGAGGTCCAGGCAGAGGCAACAAGCCAGGGTCAGGGCATGGGGCAAGGAGTCTGAGCCGGTCCTGGAAGCAGGTGGTGCGGTGTGTCTGGGACCAGGGAATGGCTTTGGGGCAGATGGGGAGGGGGCATGTCCTTCTCATGCTCCCATCTCTATGCCGGCACATTCCAAACTGAACATAGCTTCCCTGCCAGCCAGAGGTCTCTCCTGGACTGGGAGATGTTGGATGACAGGCTCGGCGTCTTATTCATCCTCTAGTGGCCCAGTGCTTCACCCGGACCATAATAGTAACAGTAATAACAGTTAACGGTGTGAGATATTTACCACCTCGCTCTGTGCTAAGTGCGGTACACGCATGATCTCATTTCATCCTCCAACAACTTTGGAAATAAGTGCTGTTGTTAATCTCATTTTACAGATGAGGATTCCAAGGTTTTGTGGGGTTAGGCAATGTGCCAAGGTCACACAGCTATTTAGTGGTGGAGCTAGGATTGGAATTCAGGTCTCTGACCACAGGGCCCTTGTTCTACACTAACAGATGGACAGATGGATGGATAGTTGGAAGGATGGATGGATGGATGGATGGATGAATGGATGGATGGATGGATGGGAGACAGGGAGGAACTAAGTGGAGAAGGGCCTTGAATGCCATGCTAGGGAGCCCGAACATTATGCCAAGGGCCATGAGAACACATTGGAAGGCTGTAATCTGGGAAAGACTTGTCAGGTTAGGGCTCTAGAAAGATCACTTTGACAGCAGTGGGAAGTAGTTTCGAGCTGATGACACTTGAGCAGGAGGCCATTTTTCTGGTAAATCCCAATTCTTCCCTCTGAGAAGCTTTATTCCTTTAAGTGCTATGTTATTTCTCTTAGGGCAAGATGTGCATTTCTGTATACACATGGGGACCTTAGATGGAGGGGAACCTCAGGAAGGGGGGGCGCAGTGATGGGGAGACAAGTGGTCAAGCACTGAGTTCTGGAGAAGAGGCCTCTCTTACAGGGGAGCAGAGCACTGGGAAGGGAGGAGCCACACACTCTCCCTTCCCATGTTCAGGATGACAAGGCCCCCTCGGGCTTCCCGCCAGGCCCCCACACAGTGCCCCATTGTGCACCTGCCATCGAGGGAATGCAGCCAAAAGGTGAGGCCAGTGTTGCATCAGAGTGCTAAGCCCGGGGATCAAGTGCTGGGATGGCAGTGGAAGAGGTCTGGTCCCTCCTCTGGTATCATTGGCCTTTCCAGCCAGCCAAAGAGGGAGGGCAGGGAGTCACAGGAAGTGGCCCCAGGGGCCAGATAAGCCGAAGAAGGAAAAGCAGGGTAGCTGGAAGGACAGCGAATAGGTGGAGCTTTCCCCCCACCCCCACCGCCCAAACACACATGAAAGGAGCCGGAGAGAGGCCCCAGGCGTGTTGGAGACAGCATCTTCAGGCTGCGAGGGGCCCCCAGAAGGTTCCAGGACAGAGCAGTACTCGCGATGCTGCCCTGCCTCCCCCTGCTTCTCCTGATGGGGCTGTCTGCCGGCACTGTGACAGCTGATGAGGGACTGGCACTCAGAGCAGAAGCAGAGTCCTGGATAACCTTGACCCTGGAGGTACCGTGGGGTGAGGCATGGGTTGGTCTGCTGTGGAGTGGGTGGGAGAGCCCTTCCACGGCTGCCCGGACAGAAGGTTGTACATTGTTAGCCATGCTGTCTGACTCCCCTCTGCAGGTAGGTTCAAGGCCATGGCCCCTGGCCTGGCAGACATCCAAAGGGGCACGCATATATGGGAGCAACGGTGTGTGTGCGTATGTGTGTGTGAGTGTGAGTTTGTGTTTTATTTCACATATACTACGTTCCTGGTACTGTCCTAAGTGCTTCATAAATATTAACCAGTTTAATCCTCATATCAACCTTGTGGGGAAAGTACCGTTACCATCACCATTTCACAGATAAGGAAACCGGGGCACAGAAAGGTCAAACAGTTAGTCCAAGGTGATGCAGCTTCAAAAGCATGACTGCACATTTGTCCGAGGTCAGATTGGGTGTGTCTGTGTGTCAGAGGACGTTTTCCAGAATTTCCTTTCAAGGGGGTTGGCCAGGGGCGCCTGGGTGGCTCAGTCGTTAAGCATCTGCCCTTGGCTCAGGTCATGGTCCCAGGGTCCTGGGATCGAGCCCCGCATCGGGCTCCCTGCTCCGCGGGAAGCCTGCTTCTCCCTCTCCCACTCCCCCTGCTTGTGTTCCCTCTCTTGCTGTCTCTCTCTCTCTGTCAAATAAATTAATAAAATCTTAAAAAAAAAGAAAGAAAGAAAGAAACTCTTATTTCCTGATAAGTACTTGGTTTGATGGCCACTGTCTTCAACTAAACTGACCTGAATGCTGTCACGGGAGAGATCTAAAAATTAGGCACAGAGCATCGGTGCCGCACTGCATCTGATTGGGAAGACAAAGATCCTGACCTTGGGCAGCTCCGAATCAGACAGGGGAGCGAGGCCAACAGACCACATAGGACCAGTGCTGAGTGAAGGCTTTCAGGAGGGCAGATGGGGCACAGCTGAGCCTGGTTCTCCCAGTCCTGGGATAATCCAGTTGGGACCCTGGGACCACTGGAAGAGCCACAGAAGGAACTGCCATTGGTGGCGGGTTTCCTTCCTGCTTTGTCTGAATGTGGAAACGTGTGCAGTGGAGAAGACCACAGGGCTGACCGACCTGGGTTCAAGTCCCAGCTTCTCCACAGACTCTGTGAGACCTTGGGAAGGTCACTGCTGCTCTCTGGCCACCTGTAAAATGGGAGGAGAGGGAAGATGGTCCCCAAGGGTCTTCTCACGCTTTGACATGCTTTGCAGAGTCTGTGCCAAACATCATGGGACCTGGCCCAGGCCCAGGGAAGCCGGGCTGGGTGACGGGAAGCTCTCTACACAGCCACGTGAGAAACATCATCATCCACTTTCCTGGGTGCTGCTGGGCTTCCCACCCGTGAGCGCCTCCCCCTGCAGTGGAGTCTCATGCTTATTCTGTTTCCCGAGACATGGGGCTGGGAGTAGAGGAACCATTCACAGAAAAGGAGTGAGGTGATGGAAAGAAGGAACGAGGCAGTGCCAGGATGACCTAATCACCTCCCCAGCCCTGAGGGCTTCCCCACCTGTGGTCATCCCTGGAGCTAGGAATTTGGGTTAAATGCATAAGGAAGGCTTCAGGTGGAGGAGGAGTCTTTCCTGAGTCAAAGGGATCCAGTGTCCAGAAACCCCGCGGACGGTGGGAGAGAGGTAAGCCTTACTTAATTCATAAGTAGTCATTCTCTCCAGCTTGCATTTGAAGGCTGCCTTTTACCCAGGCAAAGTGCTTTTCATGAGTTTTCAGCAATGGGTCCAAATCTCCGAAGAGACTTTTCTGGTTCCTGGCCAGGCTAGGTGACTCCAGCCTAAGACAGTTACCCCAGCGCTTGACGTCCTGGGGAGGAGACAGACTGGAAGTGACTGAATCAGTCCAGGGTTTAGAAAACAATCCACTCCTAGTCCTGAAAGTCAGGACCAGATGAGCTGTGAGAGAAGAGGGGTGTCCACTGCACCCCAGCCAGGTCCCTGCTTGTCCCAGGAGCTCCAGTGTCGCCCCTGGGGAAGCAGGGGACCAAAGAGCCAACCCCTGATCCAAGCCCAGCTCCCATCCTCTTGGCAGGTGGCCTGTGTTACTCTAGGGCTCAGCTGCCTGTCTCCAGCCTTTCTGGAAAAGGAGACCCCGTCCTCCCCCCTCTCTCCAGACTGCCAGAGAAAGGGCCCCTCTTCAGCTTTCTGTGTCCCTCACACACTGTGTTCTAGGCTCTGTGCCAGAGCCTAGATGTGCCAGATGTGGAGCCAGAGCCTAGATGTGCCAGATGTGGAGATGGTCTAACGACTGTCACCCTCTCCACTAGCAAGCATCTCTTCCTCTCAGCAGAGCTGAGCAAGCCCTTTGGGGGCTCAGGTTAAGGCCAGAAAATGAGGCGACTTTTTGGCCAACATCACAAAGCCTGATAGAAAAATGAGAAGTACAATCCAGAGCTCTTGGCCCAGACTTTCACCCCATCAGCTCAAGGATGAAAATGTCTTTGCCCAGAGAAGTGGCTTCCACCCCAGGCCACATGCCATGCTCCACATGGGAGGCCCAGGCTGTGCGGTAGGGTAGATCCGGGGCAATGTGGGGAGTTTTGGGGGGGAAGAAGGCACAGCAGTGGCAAGAGTGGGGGTTCCAGGGAAGCACTCCCGCCCTGCCTATGGGGTGCCCACCGTGAGTTCCTCAGCTGCCCGCTCCTGTCCATGTTGGAGACATTTTCTAAATGGAACAGAACCCATGCTCTGGAGTTAGACTCCTTGGGTTCAAATCCTGCCTCTGCCACTTCCTGTGTGACCTTGGACAAGTCACTCACCCTCCATGAGTCTCAGTTACCTCATCCATAGAGTGGGGATAAATCATAGTCACTTCCTACAGCGGATGCAAAGAGTAAGTGAGATTTTGGCTGCAGTGTTTGAGCCTTTGAGCCAGGTGACCTGGGTTCAAGTTCCGGCTCCATCTCTTACATCCTAGCTGGTGAGCTTGGGCAAACTAATGTCTCCGTGCCTCAGTATCTTCATCTGTAAAATGATGACCGTACCGGTTCTTACTTGGTGTGGCTTCAGTGAGGATTAAATGAGTTAATACACAAAAGTGCTGAGCACAGAGCCAGGAACTCAGTAGGCAGAACATTAGCTATGAATGATTGTGTCTAGGCACTGTGTTGTGTAAAGAATGCACCAGGGCTGCATGCCGGCACAGAGCCAAGTGGCATGATGCTGGTGTCGCTCAGGCTGCCTGCCCTGTCCCATCTCCAGCCTCAGCCTCCCCTGCAGTTCTAACAATGAACTCTCTGCTTCTCCAGGATGGTGGCATTCACTTCCAGCTCCAGGAGGTGAAGAGGGGCAAAGCAAGCCAGTTTTTTGGGCTGATGGGGAAGCGGTTGAGAGGTGAGTGACAAAGGTGGATGCTGTCCGGCAAGGAGTGGTCCTGAGCAGGTTCAGTGACACCAAGCAGAGGCCCAGCTTCAAGCCCAGGCCCCCAGGGACTGGTAGGGGTCACCCGTGCCATAGAGTGTCCATAGGAATGACTGTCAAACCCCAACACTTTGGAGAGTTCATTATGCCAGGCTACAGGCGTTAAACTCAGGGCTGGCTCGGGCATGTGGGGGTGCAGTCACCCCAAGCTTGAGGGCAATGCCTCCCGCCCTGCTGGTGCCCTTGCCATCCATACTAGGGATGACTCCGGAGACAGGTGGTGAAGTTGGGCATCAGCCTCTAGATGGGAGCCAAGCCACGGGCCAAGCTTTCTAGTTGATTCTGTTTGGCTCAGATAGAATTATTAAAATGAATCCGTGTTCCCTGAGGGTAGTCTTAATGCAGGAGTCATGTCCTAGGAGCACAAGGAGCAAGTAGTCTGGACAGAGGGTAGTATTCTCCTTTTCATTGTCAACATTATATCTCTCTATATCTATCTACACATTTAAGTGGTTTCGGTGAGGGTCTGAGGAAACTGGCACTTGTATACCCTGTGAAGGACATGTTAGCATTCTCCATCAAAGTTGAAAGTACGCATACCTTTTACCAATAGTCTCACTTCAGAACATGTACTAAATAGAAATGCTATTGATGCATGAGCCTTGAGATATCTGTATCAGAGTATTGCCAACTTGTTTGTAATAGGAAGAACTGGAAATAACATAAAAACCATCAGTAGGGGGCGCCTGGGTGGCTCAGTCATTAAGCGTCTGCCTTTGGCTCAGGTCATGGTCCCAGGGTCCTGGGATCGAGCCCCACATCGGGCTCCCTGCTCCACGGGAAGCCTGCTTCTCCCTCCCCCACTCCCCCTGCTTGTGTTCCCTCTTTCGCTGTGTCTCCCTCTGTCAAATAAATAAATAAAATCTTAACAAAACAAAACAAAACAAAACAGTGGTTACATCTAGGCTGGGAAGTGGAAGTGAGAGAGAGAGAGTGAAAGGGACTTTAATTTTTACTGTACAAAGCGCTCATTACTTGATTCTTTTTATAGTGGGCACGTACTTGAAGACTGCTTTTGTAATAAAAAAAACATATGCCCATAAAAACAGAAAACCGACTTATGACCAAACACTTCTGGCCTTTGTTTTCTCCTCCACAAAATGTGTTCTGGACTGGGCCACTTCAGAGTTCTCTTCCAAATCCAACACCCCATGAGGAGCAGGGGATGGGGAGAGAAGAAAGAGATTTATTGAACACCTAGAATGCTCACATATGATGATATCTCACAACAACGTCCCCTTTATCACCAGTGGGAAAACTAAGGTTCAGACAGGTTAAAAACTTTTCCAAGGATGCTCAAGTGGTGCCAGGCACCAGTGACTCCTAAGTCCGTGCCCTTCGCAGTAGTCCACACTGCCTCCTCCGTTGAGCAGCCAAGTGGCCCGGCCATACGAGGACAATGGGAAGGGACTGGAATTCTGCTGACTACCCACCAAAGGCACTGAACCCCAAAGAGCCATGAGCCCTTCCCGTCTCACCAAACCCCAGGGGGAAGCAGTGCAGCCCTCATTCCTTCTTTCTCTTTCCCCCCAGGAATACCTCCTATCCAGCCAGACAGAAGAACAGGTAAAGACTTGTCCACACCTTCCGCTCAGCATGCTCCCTGGGGAGGGCTGAGTTGGCCTGGCCGCTAACAAGTCAGGGGGGTGGGGGAGATGCTCTGGCCGGGGGCACGCCAGGCTGGCCTTAGAGGGGGTGGGGCCAGCATGGTTTGGCCACATGCTAGGTTTCCTGGTTGTCTCCTCAGAGGGGTGGTCTGGGCACGTGGGGGGAGTAGTTGCAGGGATAAGGAGGAGACCGGATGAATCTAGTTCTGCTAAAGGTTCAAAATTACTTTGGGTCTAAAGCCTGGGATTGGAAAGAACTAACCAATCCATTCCCCACGCTGCACCTAGAAGGATCTGAAAAGTGCAAATATGAGCAGCCAGTACCCTGCCCAAAATCCTTGGTAAAAAGGGCAAAAAAAAAAAAAAAAAAAAAAAAAACCCACCAGAAAACCAACCAGCCCTTACCCACCACACCCTCAGTACTCTCTCAGGATCAAGTCCAATGCTCTGACGCCTCACCACATCCTCTGGGGCTGCTCTTACTGACTTGACTCCAGGCCCCACCTCTCCTTCCCCGACTGCCTGCCCTACCCAGACGGAGCTGGTCTCCGTGGCCTGGGTGCCATGCTGTCCTTGGCACCCTGCCCTGCCCTGCACTGCCGGGTCACATGGCCGCTGTCCCCAGAGCAGAACCCCTCCCACCACGGGCAGCAGCAGGTGGGCCACCTCCTCTGTACCCACAACACGAGCGGTTTCTGTCTATGAGAGGTACCTCCTAGGTATCTGTGGAAGGGAGGGTAAAGGGAGGGAGAATGAAGGAGAGAGAGGTGGGAATCAATGAATGAATCAGTAAATGAACAAACCAATCCACGGTTTCTCTTCAACTCCCAGAATGCTTGAGGAATGACTGCACTTACGAGGCCCCAGCTCTGGCTCTGGCCCTGCCCTGCCCTTTTTGGGTCCCAGGACAGCCTTACTCTGCTGCCTTCTTTCTTCTCCATCTCTTCTAGCTCCACCACCAGAGCATCTGCAAGGACAAATGGTGCAGGGCCTCCTGGGCAGGGCGGTACCATCTACAGAAGGTAGGTGAGAGCCTCTGGTGGATTGCAAGGGCATCATGAGAAAGCGACCAGATGCCTTGCTGCCAGTCTCCACGGTGGGGGCCAGGCAGACGGACAGACGGAGCAGGCTGCCCACAAGCCACTGGGCAGATGTCCCATAGAAGAGAGCAGCTGAGGCCTAGGGAGGTGGTCCCTTTGATGATCCAGGCTCGAGACAGCCAGAGTCCGGAAGCTGTACCCTCTCCACCCCCAGCACACCCAAGCACACTCTACACCCCGCCTTCTCAGGACCAGCTGAAGCCACAGAGAATCATGTGTGTTTTTTCAGACCCTGGAACATCCCCCTTATTCCCACAGTGATCAATGATTGTTAGAAAGTCATGCCTTGGTCTTGAGATCCTTCCTTTCCTCAGCAATCGTAAGTGTGAATCACTCCGGGAGGGGTCGCACCCTAAGCAGTTATCAGCTAACACCTTCTGGCAGGGGCCACAACCCCAACGGGCCCAAGGGTACACTCAATACATGAATAAACAGGCATGAAGGTAGATAAGCGACGCAGGCGGGGGAAAGATCAGAAGCTCACACCAGCGGCACGGGAGGGGGTCAGAGAGACCGAGCTCCAGTCGGCCTTCGCTAATGCCGGACCTCTTGCCCCGGAGTGCATCCTCTAGCAGGATGCCTTTCTAGCTTCCCTGATCGAACACCTGCTCCTTCCAATATAAGCACTTGGGAATAAAGATGGCAAGTCCTCTCTTTCCCCCCAGGATTCTTTTCTAAGTGTCTGAGCCATTCCATTCTAAGGGCCATGGAAGTCACCTCAGTACCCAAATGGAAATGAATGTCCCTCCACACAGAGTGTGGGCAGGAATCCCATTTTTCAGGGATGGAAAGCAGGTTGCCTGAAGTCACACAGTGAGCCAAGGACAGCCGGGGCTAAAGCTGGGTCTCCTGTTACCTAGTCCACGGCACCTTTCACGTCTCTAGGAGGGGCTTTGGGCTTGCAAATACTGGATTGCCACTTCCCTCCTTTTAGAGAAAATAGCTGAAGGCTGGCTCGTCCATGCTCTGGAGGCGCTTCCGATTGAGAACTGGGAGATATGGCAGATTAACTTGTAATTTGCCCCAAATATCTACAGCCCGAGTTAGGGAAATGGAGGGCCCAGGGAGGAGTGACTAGGGAAGCCCAAGGGTGGAGGAGACAGACAAGTCTCCTGAAACGACTGTCACGTACAGAACTCTTCCCAGGCAGAGAGGAGGAGGAGCATGGGTCAGAGTAAGCACCCCCACCGCACACTTCCCGGAGGTCGAAACCCCCATCTCCTTCCCTGGATGATACAGCTGACAGCCGGCCAGGCCAACTCTCTTCTGTGTGTGTCTCCCGCGCCCAACACGGGTGTGTCCCACCCGGCCTCACTGAACTCATTGCGCTTCCTTCTAGGACTCTCGGTCCCAAGCAATGGTGATGCACAAATGCACTGTTGTTGCAGTTGCGAGCTGAAGTGACCCTGCCCTCCCTCAGTGCTCAGCCCCCATCTCACTGCTAAGCGGGGCTGTCACCCACTTCTATGTCTCCTGTGCCTGGAACACCATAGGGGCTCAATAAACGGAGAAACAGTGAATAACTTCTTCTTCGGTACAGGGCAAAGGGCAGGATCAGTCTGGGTGCTACGCCCTGCCTAGTGGCCTACAGCGCAGCAGGCCGGGCGGGGGGCGGGGGCGGTTTTCCAGAATTGCAAAGGGAAATAGTAAACAGCCCTGGTCCCCACCCTTGGATGGGAAAACAGGCTTGGGACACAGGTGAGGAGAACAGTCCCCCCCTAAAGCAGACACCTTCTCCCTACTCAGAATCATCATCTCAACACCCCAAATCCCTGTGTCTTCTGACCTGGACAATTGGGTCCCAGGTCCTTCATCAATTCTCATGCATAAACTGGCTCTTCAACTCACTGCTTTGCTTTTGGGACACAGGCAGTTAGTCATGCTCTGAGCACTGGGAAGCGCTCCAGGGGCGTGAAGCACTTCCTGCCCTCAGGGAGCCCCCCGTCTGATGAGGAGACCAATGTCGCTGCCCCTGTGGCTAATGGGGCAGGATGCAGAGGACCCCAGGGTGCTTAGAGAGAGCGCGGAGGGCTGCGTAAAGGAATGAGCTGGGAGTGGGGTGGGTTCAGCAGTAGAGGACAAATTAGTGAATTCGCTCGGCTACATAACATTTAGCCTGTGTGTCCCTCTTTCCACAAAGAAGGAAATGGGTTAGACGTTTTTTGGAGTGACATCTGATCCTTCGGGAGTGGGGTGGCCAGCCTGTTTTAGAAGGAGGGGAAGTGGCCCTGGAGGACAGGGCAGGCCCTTCACCTGGGCGCCGGGGAACCTTTTAGCAATAGCAGAGACCACTAAGGAGTGGCCAGGTGTCCGCACAGCCAGCAAGATCCCTCTGTTTGCCCTGTAATGAAATAGCCTCTATGTTAAGACAGTTTGTCGTGGGCCCTGAATAAACCTCAGGCCTCCCAGTTCTCCCGCCTTACCCAGGGCCAGGGAGCCGCCCAGGGGTGGGGGCGGTGTGCGCCCTCTCCAGACACCACAGCACAATCCCCCAGGAAACGCACTTATTCCATCCATTCCCAAACCCCTCACTCCCGGGGCACCCCTGGTGCCTTCCCCAACTCACCCCACCCGGTGCTGTGGGCCCAAGAGGCGGTTCACCGTCATAGCCAAACTTGAGGGATCCACGAAGATTGAAGATTTTCTGCTTGTGTTTTAAGTTTGGGACATTTAAGAGAAACTGGGGTCACCAAAAATTTGGTGTTTCCTCTCGGTGCGGGCACTTTGTCAGGAACTCAGATGGCACTGGGAGAATTGAAGAAGTAGGAGACGTGTTTGTCCTTGAAGACCTAATGACCTTACAGGGGAGTTGAGATGTGCAAAGCCCACGCCCTGCTCTCCTTGCTCAAACCCACCACGTTCCCTCAAGCTTCTGGTTTCTGCACATGCCATTCTGGGCAATTCTTACTCCAAGGTCAATGTCTCTGTAACACCTTCCCCAGCCGGGAACTACCCATTCACTCCCTCCTCTGAGGTCCCCAAGCCCCTTGCACGTTCCTCTGTGACAACACTTAACATACGATGTTCTGATTCACAGTTTCTCTCAAGTACACGGACCCATCCCATTTATCTTTATCCCAGTGCCAGCGCTAGTGCTTGGCCCCAAGAGGTCCTTGGAGAGTGTTTGACAAAAGACTCAGACGTCCTGCCCTTGGGGAGTCTCTGTCTCTAGAGAGCCATACTTAATGCAGTACCCGAAATAAATAAGAGCAGCTACTGCTTATGGAATGCGTATCCTGTAGTTCTCACACTCACCGTGTCCCGACGCTGAACCCTTCACCTACTGCCCCAAAGCCACTCCTCCCTGTGGTGGGCATCCCCACTAATGGCGCCTCTGTGTACCCTGCCGCTGGGAATTGCCCTTCGCTCTCTGCTCGCCACATGGAATATATATCCCCTAGTTCTTGGTATCTCCAAAATCCATCTCAAATTCCTTCCCCCTCCACTACCACTGTTAATACAAACCATAGTCTGCCGTTGCCGGGGGGAGGCAGCCCCAAGAGACTTCCTTGCTTCCCATCTTACTGCCAGACCTGACCCATCCATTCTCCAACAGGAGCATGACCTCTTAAAATGAGAAATCAGGTCATGCCATCCCCTGCTGGCCATGGTTCAGCTTCTTGGGATAAACCTGACAGTCTCGTGAAGGCCTCCAAGGCCCTGTGTTCTCAGGTTCTTCCCCCCTCCAGCCAGGCTTTCTCGCAGGCCCTCACACACAGCAAGGGGCTGCTTACACTGGGCTCTATAGTTAGGCACTCCCCAGTGTCTGAGTGCTGCCCCAATCCCCCCACTCCTCCTTGGACTAATTCCTCATTGTTCAGGCCCCAGGATAAAGGCCCTTTCTCAGACAGGGCTCCTTCTAGCTCTGCTCACACATCTTGTCCTTTTGCCTTCATGGCACTGATCACAATTAGAAATCCTATGTATTAATAGTGGTCTCCTCCAGAATGCAAGGTCCGCATCTTTTTTGTACAAATGAGTATTGGTGTACAAATCAGGCATCGTGCAAGACAAATTTCCCTTCACAATTACTGTCCTCACTCTGCAGATGAGGATAAGCCATGTGCTCGAAGTTACACAGGAAATGGCAAAGCCAGGATTTGAGCCAAGGTGCCTTCACTCCAAACACCCATCCCCTCCCTACCTTACTTGGTCTACGCCATAATCATACAGGCAAGTCCCGGGCAGAATTAAGACTTCACAAGGAATTCCTTTTTAGCTGGGCCATTTCAATTGGTAAGAAAGAAACCCAAAATATATGCCTCCAGTGTACCAGTCTCTCAGGAGGCTCCTTCCAGAGATCATTTTAGGAAATGTTACTGTATCTTCCCTCTAGGAAAACCCCCAGAGGGAGGAGGTTTTGAGAAGCTCTGATGTCAAGAAACATACTGATACTTTTTAACTGTCTCCCAAGTTTGTGACTACAGTCTCCTTTTTACCCCTACTATTGTGTTCAATGCAATACATGGGGGGGGGGGGGGGGGGCTGCTGTTGAAGTGGTGGATTTCCCAGTAAAAACAGGAAAGGGGATAGAGGCTAATCCAGTTGCACTTTGAGACTAGGTGTCGGGGAATGATGAAAGCTACGTAGGCTGAGTCAGTTTATGGACAGACTTGAAAGCCAGGATCTGTGACCTTAATCCAAACCCCATGGATGAGCAGGGAAGTGACAAGCCAGGTCTTAAGAGCAGGATATTCTTCCCTTTTCCTGATCCACTTCTGTAAGGAGGCAGCTAAGATTCCCAGACCAGGCAGGGACTTCAGGAGCAATTTGACTGACAGCGAGACAAGCTGAATGGCCAAACAGGGCTTGAACTGGCTCCCAGGCTCCGAGGGTGCCATTGTAGGGAATAGGAATAGCGCCCCCTGGAGTTACACAGGGCGGTGGCCCTCGCCAGGCACATCTGGTTCCCAATCACAAGCAATCCGCTGATGGAACCTCTGAGGTCAAACCAAATTCCAGTTTTCATTTCAGAAGTTCTCTTCCTGCATTTACCCACTGCTGTGTATCGAATCATGCCAAAACAATGAATGGCTTACAGCAGTCTTTCGCACAATTCCTGAGGCTGGCAGGACTCAGCGGCATTTCTTTGGCTTCCCGCGGCGCCAGCAGGGGTCACCACTGAGGCTGCACTCAGCCCGGAGAGGGCTGGCATTTGGGTGCTAGAGGCTGCGGCTTCTTGGTCCTTCCCTGCGTGGTCTCTCTTACGCGGCCCTCACCATTCACAGTAGCTCAAGCTTCTGGTCTGGAAACATTTCTCCTGGTTTCCAACAGTCGAAGTGGAAGCTGCCAGAATATTACTTCTGCAACGTTTGATTAGTCAAAACAAGTGAAAAGTCCAGCCCACACTCAAGAAGGAAAAATCTCTTATTGGAGGAACACATACCCAGAAATGGCAGAAATTGCTGGTGGTCAGCTCTGGAGATGATCTGCCACGCCAGGTTTGTGTGTGTGTGAGACAAGAGTGTAGGTTTCTAACGACTTTGGAATAAATAAACGGTGAGCTGTTCCCAGAAACGAGCACCCAGTTAAGAAAGAGTAGCTTCTTGGAAAGAACCGTACTTGTCAAGGATAAAGGTGTTTATAGCTCACGGAGAACATCTGGGAGGAGCCACAGAGCTGATGTTGCGCAACAGGCAGGTTTGTTTTTTTTTTTTCTCCACTCCTGTGCACAAATAAACAAACCCCCCAGCCCCCAAGTGGTGGCAGCATGACCCGCATGGACAGAGATTGCACAAGACAGAAGAGACGAATGAGCATCTGGGACATTTGTCACCACCGGGCAGTCCTTTGTTTCCTTCTTGGTGACATGCATTGGCATTTTGTTGGAAGACGCCACAAAGGAAGTGGGCAATTATACTACCCCCAGCATCAGGAAACAGTCTGGAAGACGAGGTCATAAAAGTCTGTAGCAGAAAGTTCTGGGGCAAAAACCCGTGGGTGTAGTACTAGCATTCCAGGATCCCAGTGAAGAACAAAAGGTAGTTTTTAGAATTCCTAGCACACAGCACATATTTAGCAAAGGAGTTTTCACTTTATTCTAGTAACATGCAGAACGCTGGGCCACATTTCGTATATACCTGCACTTGTGAGGCCATGGAGGAAACAGAGCGCCACAGCGAGCCAGGCTTGCTCCCTTGGTGGTCACTCTGCTTCACTCAGTGCGACCTGTTATTTGAGCCTGCACACTCAAGCCAGTTTAGGGCCTTGGGGTGAGTGATGGCAGGGTTCATACCTGCTCAGGGAGAATTTGTTTCAAACCAAGGTTTCTTTCTTTCCTTCTCTTAAAGATTTTATATATTCACTTGAGAGTTTGGGGGGGGCAGGGCCACAAGCAGGGAGCCCCGTGCAGGGCCCGATCATGGGACTCTGGGATCATGACCTGAGTCAAAGGCAGCCACTTAATCAACAGTCACCCAGGTGCCCCAAACCAAGGTTTCTTATTTGAGCCCAGTCTAGTAATGGACTTCAAAGGTCCAATTTCCTGAACTGTAGACAAATGTGTGCATATTTGCATCATGTGCGTTCAAGAAGATCCAATTCTAGGATTCTTCTCAAAAGGTCAGAAGAGATAAAAGGTAGAAAGGATCACTGCTGAGAGCTACACTGCTTGATCCTGGCACGGCTCACACAAACCCTGCTTCTGGAATGCCATTTGGCTTAGCAATTGCTCTTCAGACAAAGGCAGGCAGGTTTAGAATTACACTTGAAGTTACTAATATACCTTTAAGATGCGTTGCGTTCCATTCCATTCCGTATTCCAGAAGGAATGTGTACTGAAAGCAAGCTGTGGTCTTTTCTACTGGCCTTTCACATGTAGCCCCAACCTCGACCTGAACCAACTGCCTTCACATCAACTCCATTCGAGGTCATTCTTAAGCCGAGGCAGGCAATCTGCCCAGAACTGCAGGGACGAAATAAAGCTAAGTGTCCTCTTGCTCCGTAAAGGGTAAACCATATTGTTACCAATCACTTGACTCACTACTCCTCCTTGTGAGAAATGGGAACAGACACAGCATCAGAGGCCTCCTGACAGCTTTTAGGAATGGGTTTGGAATGAGAATATCAGGGCTGGGGCTCCATAACCCAGAGGCAAGACCTCTAAGCCCCCAACTTTCCAATGAGAAAGAGGCAGAGAATACCCACCTTACAGAGGTGTGGTGAGGAGGGAAACCAGTCAAGGGACAGTGCTTACTGAACAGCTTATTCCTAAATCAGCAGCAGTGTCAGAATGGGGAACAGTTGCTGCTTCCTGGGTCTCTGGTCCCCAAATGCTACTTATAGAATCAATTAAAATCCCTTCTTTCATCTGAAAGCTTCCACCAGTTTCATTATTTTTCTTGTAATGGAAGCCACTAGAAGCATGGGGGCCTGTGGCTGAAGCCCGGCAACCTAACTAAAAAGGAAAGGATGATTAATCATTACAGAACTAAAAAAGTAGAGAAAGCAAATGGTAGAGGGGAGGGTGGAAGTTCTCAAGTTGGACAGACCAAAATGAGTTCTCTGCCCTCATTGCTGTCACCTTAGGCTCCCGGTCTCCTTCTGCCAAACCAGTGTGAATGTCTCCTGCACCGGGGCTGACGTGGGGGTCAGAGGAGGCAGGAGGAAGGCACCCAGCAGTGCCAAGCATATAGGAAGCAACCAGCATGTCAGGGCTCCCTTCATCCTCCAGATAGAGTAGGCGATTCCTCTTAAAGGATTTCGGGAGCTGGATCCAGAACAGTTCTGGACTTGCTCTGCTAAGGAAGGAGCCCAACAGCGGAGCTGCTCTCATGCAGGTAGAGTCAGAGGAGACACTTTTACACAAAGTTGCTAAGGAAGTAAATTCTGTGTTTCCATACCTGTGAGGGATTTAAACTAGAGAAATCTTCTTTTTATTTTTTGGTAAGGAAAGTTGGGTGGCAATCAGGAGTCTTGGGGGCCTGACGGTGCACAAAACTTCAAGTGCCCTGACCCCTCAGCATCTACCCGCATGGTTCATTATTACCTACCCCTATATTTTCAAAATGTGAGGGAGCAGAATTTCCCTTTGTTACAAATTATCTACAATGGGGAGATTTGGGCATACATCATTCTAACAGTATAAAAAGGGTATTTCTGTAACCTCAAGCTTCTCTCCAACCCAGTCTCCACCCCAGTAAGTGGCACACAAGACTCTAACCTTACAAAGGAAAACCCCGAGTTTATCCACCAGGATAGGTTCTCAACCCTACCATGGTGAGCAAAACCACCCCAGCAAATACAACTTCCAGCATCCAGCAAATACAACTTCCAGCATCCAAGGAAGTGCCGGCCCGTTTGCAGGCGCTGGATAAATGCTACAGGACAACGCAGCTTTCAGAAATCCTCTCAAGCTGGGAGAATCCATGACTGGGGGGCGGGGGGACAATGTTCTCTATTGGCAAATGAACTTGGGAGACGAGGAGGGATAAACCTGTCCCCACCCCACCCCAAGTATCCATTGTACCCCATTTATCCCAACTTCCTGCCGGTGCCCTTGCCCTTGAAATCACAGGAAAATGACCTTAAGAATGAATAACACTGAAGCGCAAGGCTGGCTCAGTTGGAGAAGCATGCAACTCTTGATCTTGGGGTTGAGTTAGGGTCCCACGTTGGGCATACAGCTTTAAAAAAAAAAAAGGAGTAATATTGACTTGTCATTACTATGCATACCCATTAGCGGCAACTAAGTGAGGCAGAGAATTCTTCCCACAAATTAGACAAGTTCAGAGTAATCACTCCCTCTATAGATAGCCTGCATCAGAGAAAAAAAAAAAAATCCCACAGCCACAAACCACATCCCTCAACAGTGCCCTCACTGCTGGGGAAAATAAACGCCAACTGTGCTCACTATTAGCGGCAGGTCGGCTGCACCCTTTGCAGACTTAAAGAAGAGCCCCTGAGTGAAACAGGCTTGAGCAGAGAACATGCTTTATTGAGGAGTAGATATAGAACAGCACATTCTACCACATGTGGGGAAGGGTTAGCTTCGGTAAAAGACCTTTACCCCTTAAGAAAACCCCCAGTGAAGTTGCTTTTGGATAAACATTAACAGTGACACTGAAACTGGTGGGGGGCTGCCACTGACATGCTGAAAAGGGGCTCCCCCCAACCCACAGTGAGTATAAGTAGTGTACAGAGAGGACAAGAGAAAGGCACAAATGACCAGAGTTGGGACCGTGGGGAGGGCTCCACTCGAAGACAGCAGTGTTGGAGACCAAGTCGGGAAGGGGAGCACATGTCCTACATCCAAAGCTGCCCCAAGATAGCGGGTTATAATGGGCTGGAGAGAAATTAGAGGGAGTGGCTCTTCCTTTGCTTGAAACCAAACACAGGAGAGCAGAGAAGAGGGGGGAGGGGGGGAAGGTGTCAAATCCCAAAAAGGAAATGGGAGTTCTTGGAAGGGCAGGAGCACTTCAGTCCCAGAAGGGAGGGTGAGGCACTGTGGGAGCAAACACTGGGAGGGGGTGGGTGGGGGCGGCACTCTGCCTTGCTGAGTCATGGGCTGAGAGGAGATGTGCAATCATTTCCTACTTCTCTGAGGAGGTTCAGGCAAAAATCAATGCAACTGAGGCAGAAGGACAGGCGTGCCAGATCAGAGCGACGGGGAAGAGGGTTCTGCAGTCTTATGAACTGTGAGCATGCAGCATGAAAGGGAGAGCCGGACACCGGCCCCCGCAAATGTAAAAAGGGGCAGGGGGTCACAAGGGAGGAAAACATTTAGGGCTGGGCACTTTCTGGTGAGGCAAAAAGGACTCGTTTCCTTCCACCAACACGCTGCCCACTGGTGAACTCAAATCAAAGTACAGAATCACCACCTGTCAATTCTCCTCTCCATTTCATTCAGATAAATTATGTGCGGTTACCAAGACGAGTCTTAAAAACTACTGGTCTCTCGTCAGCTTGACACTGATCAAAAACCGGTCTTTCAATAAAAATGGCGGAAAAACTTGAAGTGAAATAAAATCCAAAGGGAATGGACCCCTCCCAGTACAGAGTCAGAAATGTTACCTCTTCCCTGCTCTTCCAAAAAAAACACATGTAAGGAGTAACTGGAAAGGTCCTGGTGGTGGCAAACCATGGTTTGGAAGTCTGGTGACCGGGCAGCAAGAAGCACTAGTACAAAGTTTAGAAGACACAACACAACCTCATGGGGCTAGAGGCCATGAGGAGAACCAGTGACTGGACAGGTACAGTACCAAACAGAACACCTTGGGTCAGTGCTACGAGGGATCTGCTCCCAAGTCTAACAGAGATCCCATCCGGGCAACCTCACTGAGGCCGAAACAACAGTTCCTCAGAACCAGCGTCTGCAGTGAACACGAGGGTCGGAGCCAGGACAGTCCTGAGGGGGATGGCCTTCCCAAAGGATACTGTACTTGCCAATCACAAGAGCAACAGAAATGACAGACAGATCCCTAGGGTACGGATTCCTACTGCTGGGGTTCGCTGGCTCAGAGTAACAGGTCACTTTAAGTGCCCTTGGGAGGGGTCCATTTTAAACAGCTTGGATCCATGGTTTTATTGGAATTGGATCTTTTGGCCTCTTTGGCTATCCACTCGTCAATCAGGTCCTGCGGGAGAACAATAGGAAAAATGACTCTACACATTCAATGAAAACGTCTTTATTAATATACTAATGGAATAATACAAAGATATAAAAGACTATCTTTTGATCTAGAAAACGTTTTCCTAGAGAAACCATTTCCAACTGTCCTCAGGAAGAACTAACATCATTATTCAATATTCACCTTCCCTTACACGTGAGTCAACTAAAACAAATTAAAAGTGGGCATGAGGGGCGCCTGGGCGGCTCAGTTGGTTAAGCAACTGCCTTCGGCTCAGGTCATGATCCCAGGGTGCTGGGGATCGAGCCCCGCATCAGGCTCCCTGCTCAGCCAGAAGCCTGCTTCTCCCTCTCCCACTCCCCCTGCTTGTGTTCCCTCTCACGCTGTCTCTCTCTCTCTGTCAGTTCAATAAATAAATAAAATCTTAAAAAAAAAAAAAAATCATTTAAAAAAAAAAAAGCGGGCATGAGTTGAGATGCCATTTGTTTAAAGAATTTAAAAGCACTTGCATGAGGGGCACCGGGGAAGCTTGGTAGGTTGGGTATCCGACTCTTGGTTTTGGCTCAGGTGGTGATCTCAGGTGATCTCAAACCCAGCATCAGTCACCATGCTCAGATATATATATAAATATCTTTTTTTTTTTTAAAGTGCACTTCCACAAAGATATTTTTAAATATCTTTAAAAAAGAAAACAAGTGCACAAGTCCTAGAGTTTATGAGGATTTCCCTCAGATGAGCAATCTGCTCCAATCTAAGAAAATCATCAGAAGTGCTGTGTGACACAAAGCTGCTTAACTGAGCTCCTTTGTTTGTGTCATCCAAATTTGAGACAGGAGCTTACTAAAAGCTTCAGATAAGGACAAGATAAGAAGTAAGCCTAACAGGCATCGTTGCATGCTTTAAAAAAAAAAAAAAGGTACATGTAGGCAAACCCCCTTAAGGAGAGAAGGCGGCTTTTCGGGTATTAAGGCCCCATTTTGCTCTGCTAAGCCTCAAGAGACATTTAGCACTAAGCCAGCAGCTGACAAAAACTTCAAAAACTTTACCTGTCTCTTTAAAACTAGGTGTTTTCCTTTCCAGTACTTGAGCATCTGAAGGGCTTGCAGAGTGCTGACAATGTCCACTGGATTCACAGCTGTCTCCTGGCTAATTTCTGAAATAGAAGCGCTACTGAGAACCGGGTCAAAGTGCAGACCCCCACCTTCACCGACCCCCACCAAGCCAAGCCCCCCACCTTGCTTAGAGGAAATCCAGATGGTTGAAATCTGATACTTAACCCAACCTGTTCAGAGAAAGCTTACAAAGCATTTATTTGACCAGTCCTAATAACTACAAAAGGGAAATACTACAGCAAGAAATCACTCTGACCTGTATAGAAATCAAGGTCAAAGACAGACCTGACTAATTCTTCTACCCTTACATAAATATACAGGCATGTCTTATCAGCCCCTATGTTTGCCAAAAGACTTGGAAAAAAATATTCACGTTTTTCTTCCTTTTTGACTTTCGTTAAGAATTAAAGTGTTAGGGACACCTGGGTGGCTCAGTCGTTAAGCATCTGCCTTTGGCTCAGGTCATGATCCCAGAGTCCTGGGATCGAGCCCCACATCGGGCTCTCTGCTCAGTGGGAAGCCTGCTTCTCCCTCTCCCACTCCCCCTGCTTGTGTTCCCTCTGTCGCTGTCTGTCAAATAAATAAATAAAATCTTAAAAAAAAAATAGAATTAAAGTGTTAACCACTCCAGGTTTGTAAAACCAAAATCATATAGCCATTCCCAAAGGGCCAAACGCTCTGGAATCCTTAGGCACTTTCCGGAGGGTCTCTTCAGTGGCCCGCATCCAGTGGGCCTTCTGTTCTCATATTCAGATGAAGCACGGAAGGGGTATTCTCTTTGCAGGTTACCCAGCATAGCAGGGCCAAGTAGAAAAGCTGGAATGTTCAGCGGCATTAACATCTTGGGTACCAACTATCCTAAAGAGCCAAAAACCAACCTTTGATAGAAATCTCTTTGCCTTGGAAATTATGCAGGTAACGGAGAAGTACTTCTTTCCAGTAACTGCGATAGCTTATGAGCCCCAAGTCGGAGAGGGGACGTTCCGGGGAGCCGACTTTTTCTTCCACTTTGGAAAGTAAGTAACCTACCGAGGAACAAAATGCAGGCACTATTTTATCCTAATCACAAACACCACTGTGTCAACAAGGAAGGCCTGAGGACAGGCTGCTTCACAGTACCAACTAGGGGTCAGACATTCAATGTGGGGCGGCTGCTGTGCAGCATGCTGCCTTGGGGTAAGCCAAAGGGGAAGAATGGGGTGTTTGCATTTAGCTGTACTAGACATTAGGAAAACTCTGGAAGGTTTCACAAGATAGAAACTTTAATCAGTGGTAATCTGTAGGTGTGTGCTGGGAACAGAGATGGGAAGCCATTTCATTATGTCACTTTTTATATTTTTTGAGATTTTTCGATTTTAAGAATAGATTATCTCAGCATTGAATCTCCTGAAGCCTCTGGTTCTAACATCTGAACGACTAATGTTGAGTATTATGGGGATGCAGTCCACAAAATCCAATTTCCGCAAAACGCTAGTGGAAAACTAATGTGCTTTCAACAAATAAATAGGAAAGAAATACAGGAAAGAGATGGGAGTGGGAACTTTCAGATTAAAAGTGATTTACAAGCCACATCGATCAATCACAATGTATCAATTCTATGTGGAACATGTAAAATTACATGTGTGTTTTCTTTAAAAGGAACAAAAATCACAAAATCAGGGAAATTTGAATACTATAACTTAGGGTTAAAGGAATTTGGGGAGGTTTGGTTTTTTTTAATGTGAAATACAGCTTATCTTCTAGAGATGTGAAAGTAATTGAGGTTGAGAATGGAGGTAAAACAAGATTGGCCATGAAATACTAATCATACATTACAAGGTCTTTTATTATCCAACTATTCTACACTTGTATGTATGTTTAGAAATCTACATAAAATCAAGTTTCTAAAATAGGTGTCACCGGTTCCAAGATATAGGGCCCCCTCCTCCATGGATTTTGCCACTTCCTGATTTCATCACTTCCCATAGCTGGGAAGTGATGGGCTAGAAGGCTAACTCTAAGAATCGTAATTCTGACTAAAATCTCGTAGGACAATGAACACTGAACAAAATACAGTTGATTCTCATCATTTACAGGAGTTACATTCTACAAAGTCACGGCAAGCACTAAGTTAGCAAACACTGAACCACTGCTCCTAGGGGAAACAGGGTTAGGTTTCTATAAGCCTCTGGTCATATTTTCATCAACCCATCATGATGGTCACCTTGTTCTATGTGTTTCTGTTCAAGAATACCTTTTTAAATATACACTGTTGACTCATTAGCACATTACTCCCAGACAACAGCACAATCACCTATGCCTAAATGAAGCCTGTCAAATACGGGTATTTTCTCTGTAAGACAGAGACACAGCCTTTGTAGATGCCATTTCGGCACTACACCTAGGGGCCGTTTAAAATCAGCAACAAACATCAAAGACTAATGATGTAATGTATGGTGATTAACATAACAATAAAAATTATTTGAAAGAAAAAAAAAAAATAAAAATAAAATCAGCAACAAGGGTGACTGGATGGCTCAGTCAGTTGTCTGCCTTCAGCCCAGTGGGATCCAGGCTAGTGTCAAGCTCCCTGCTCAGTGGGGAGCCTACTTCTTCTCCCTCTGCCACCTCCCGCTCCCCCCCCGCCTGCCCCGCTCATGCTCTGTCTCTCTCAAATAAAATCCTTAAAAATAATAAAATCAGCAACAAAATGCACAAAAATATGAAAAGCATGGCACTAACACCTGTAAAAAAACATGTGTTTACACTGAGAGCTGAAACAAGGCACCTGCTTGTTTGACCAGAGCAGAGAAAATGCGGTGACTTCCTTCTTGCTGCTGTGTGCATGTCCACAACGGACTGCAGAAGTGCCAAGAGTACTGATTCGGGGATTACAAATAAACTCGAGGCGGCAAATTCCCAAATACAGAATACACTACTACAGAGGCCCAGAGCCTCTATCAGGCACAGGAATTGCCGCTAGAAAAGTCCTTACAAAACTGCAATCCCTAATCCAGGAATAGATTTGAAGCCTTATGCATGTATGTGCTGTTCCTAAGTCTCAAATGGGGATAATCCTCATGAGCTTTCTTTCCTATCCTCTATTTCCCCCACTATCAGGTAGCAACTGAGTCCTGTATTCATGGAAGATTCCAGGTAACAACCTGGCTGACCAAGGACATTCAGATTCTGTCCACGTAGCCGTTCACCTGCTGCACGCCAGGAACTAGAGACCCAACCGTTCCTGTCGCCCCTGCAGCTCGAGAAGCCCAGGCTGGAGCAGTCCCACTTACTGAAATCGATGAGCATCTTGCCATAGCCCTGTCTCATGTACTGAGGCATGGTGAGGATACACGACACGTTGTAGTTGAGGAATGAATTCTTTTCCTGAAGTCAAGAGCAAAACAGATGAAAGCATGTCAGGAGGGTTTGGAACCCAAGGTGTCAGCAGTCCCAACACAAAAGAAGGCTGCTGGCAAACTGTCTGGTTAAGCAGTCCCGGGGAGTGGCTGTCACGCTCACAGCTGTTCCCATGCACACTGTTTCCTACGATGGCCGAAGCCAGCCATGCCAGGCTCTCCCTAGCTCGGAGACCAGTCTCATTTTAAGGGGGCTGACTGAGTTCCTTCTAGTCACAGAGCAGGGCAAGGTTTGACTGCTGAGTCGGTCAGGGCAACCCTCTGTAAATGTAATTTTTCAAAAGGGGGCTGCCTACTGGAAAACAGGGATCCCCAACAGTAAGCCCCCAGTCTGGAAGGGAGTCAATAATCAGATCACATACTGTATGGTTCCCTTTATACAAAATGCTCAAGACAGGCACACTTATAGAGATGGGGCTGACAGTGGTGGAGGGGAAACGGGCGGTGCTGCTTTGGGGGTGCTTGCCGGGGTAAGAAGAATGGAGCGGAGGGCCTACGTGATTGCTGCACTACTCTGATGGTACAAAACCGCCGAGCCATGCGCTTTAAATGAGTCAAGTGTGTGGCATGTGAATGAGATTTCAATAAAGTTCCTAATAAAAAGTCAGAAGCAAAACCTGGCCTTCAGCCTTCAAAGGCACAGTGGCCTTATCAGAGAATGAGCCTAGCTAGAAAAACAGGCGAAAGGAATATATTCCTGGTTTTAGGCTAATAACAGAGGGCAAAGCTAGGAGCATTGGCTTGACTACAAAATGTGGGCTTCGGGGTTAGCAGGTAGGGCCTTGGCCAGTAATTAATAGGTAGCTCTAACCCACAAGTCCAGAAATGAATAAACCAGAAGCTTTTAATAAAGAATTACATACTTTCATTAAACAATCTCTGATACATGGATTTCTGCAACCCTCCTCCCCAACCCTTAAGGGAAGGACTGTCATTGCCCAGGGTACTGCCTCTTCCTGTCAGGGATCTAGGTCCCCAAATGCCAACATCAATCACCCTGCTGGGGCAGGTAGCTTCTTAATCTCCAGATCCTGCTGACCTTGGAAAAATATCCAATCAGGTGACAGCCGGTGTTGTCCGCTTCTGTCATAACATAAAACAGGAAGGGTTCCACATCATAATATAACGTCTTATGGTCCAGAAAAAGCTTGGCCAACAGGCACAGATTTTGGCAGTAGATCTGGAAGCAGAGACAGAATTCATGCATGGGCCAGTGATTCCTAAATTTATCAGATAAAGGCCTAAAATTAAAGATCATATCATCATTGTTGATGAGGCAGCAAGTGTGCTTTGGTCAACAGCAGAGTCCTATCTTCTTTACGAGGGGAGATGGAGACAGGGTAAATTGCTTCCAAGACCTGTGAATATACACCCTCCACCACCACATCTCCTTCTCACCTTGTTTTTCTTGCCATCCACTTCAAACACGGAGATGGAGCCTTTACGATAGATCTCATCGCCAGGTGGGTGTTTCCACACACATTTAGCCTGCAAGAGAATGGAATTTATATCAGGGAAACAAACCTTCCCCAACAAGACTGCTGCTCAAAAGGAAAAATGAATCACAGGTCAAATTTAGTTAGTGGAGATGACAGACAGCTGGACACACTTGAGAATGTACGGCAAAAGTTGTTTTTTTGTTTTTTTTAGTAAAACAATTAACGGCTTCTAAAATCATAGTAATGTGTTTATGGTATTTTTATAACAGTTTAGGACAAGTTTTCTAGATCATACTCTGGCCCTGTTTCAACCCAGGAGATTAAAATCATCTACTATGTAAAAGCCAGATAAATAAAAAATACCCTCGATTCTAAAACGCCCTGTGCCAACAGGAAATTCTTAAGCAGCTTATTTCCAGCAGCTTAGAGTTGCTAAGGAAAAGAAGGAATACTTGATGTTCACCTTTACCAGTAAACTTTGTTACCACATAACCACTAATCTTTTCTTCAGATTAGAAAACAGGCCCATGACAATAAAGACTAACCCCTACCAAAGTGTTCCCTTTGTTATATAAGGAAGATGAGCAAGTCCTTCTGTGGCTTAAAAAAAAAGGCAAGGCAGCCTGGTTCAGCAGCAAGAAACTGCAGGGGTAGGTGGGCACCTGGCCACAAGGAGGCACAAAGTACCCCTTTCCTCACCCTCAATTGCTAAAGGATTTAATGCAGCCAGTCAGCCATTGCTGTAAATATGTGAATTCTTACAAGGTTTTATGTAAATACATTAAATAGTATCATTTAGGAAGCAGATGTTTATGGAACATTTTCTACCAAGTTTTACTGTGACTTCTGGTCAACTCAAGAATCACGCCCCAATTGTCACATGTAAATCCAAATACTAACTGGAATTGCTTCAAGAAAGCTGCACCCCTAGGCTAATTCCTATATCCACCCATTTATTCATGCTGGCTCTTTCCAACAATAACCCAACTAATACAACAATTGTTTAGAAACAAGCCAAGCTGTTGGCCGAATGGCCAAAGGTGGCCCATTTCAGCGTTTATTCATGAAGCAATGGGAATCAGAATAGGTGTAGACGAAAACACAGGTTTTTAATTCCTGAAAATCAATTTTTGTACCTCCCGTAATGCAGATCCTCAAATATTCAAAATGTTTACTTGACCCTCAGATTTATTCAAACCCTTTGTTTTCCCCGCCTACTACTATGTCTTGCCCTTTTGGGCTATTTTATTGGTTAATGCCACGAAATAACCAGAAACAAAAAGAAAGAAGTAAAACCTAAACGGTAAGCAGTTCACATCAGTAAAAATACCAGCCTTACTTTCACACAGGAAAACCGGATTTTGGTTTATCTCCATGGTCTACAACCACGGAGACCAGTCCTCTGCTACCCTCACCCCTGTAGCCTAGTGGCCTGACCAGTCCTTCATCCCTCAGTCCCTCTCCCCTCGAGTCAAGTCAAGTGTGCAGGAGTCTGGCGGGCTGAATTCACAGGGGAGGTTCTGGGCCGCAACACTACAGAGTATGTGTCCCAGAGATGAGAACACAAAATGCAGTTATCCCCCAACCCAACTGGGGACAAGAGTAGAAGGACAGGAACTCTGGGAAAGCCTGGGACGTAGGTGTTCAGCACACAGAAAACCTGGTAAATAAAGGGGGAAGGGGATGGAAGGAGGGACACCCTAAAAGGTCTTAGAGCCAAATTATGCTGGGACGACAGAAATAGGAAAAGGAAGGTGTCCTGCCGAAAAAGCTCCTTCCTCTCTTCCCCATCCCTGCTCCCAGAAATTCCCTTATTTAAGACAAGATTTTTCATTCTTCAGCTAGGAAATGAAAAATGACTTAAAGCTACAAAATACCTAGTGAGCATATTTATGAATAAAATGAGTGTCACATCTTTCTTCCTATTTGAATAGCAAGGACAATGTTCAGGAACCAGAAAGCACTAAACTTGGGAGAACGCACCAAAGCACCCATTTGGTTAATTTCATAATTTGTCTCCTTTAAATACGCGCTCATTCAACATTTACTGGGCACTTCCTGCCCACGCTGGTTGCTAAGGATACAAAGTGAGTCACATCGTCCTTGCCCTAATGAAGTCAATCTAATTTAGTCTACTTGTTTTTATCTAGTTTGGGACACATAAAAACTGTGGGCAGAGGTAACTGATATCCCAAGGAGAAATGGTAAAGAGCAGGCAGCAAGAAAAAAGACAAGTCAATGTGTGTGACAGGATGTGGTTATGGGACATCAGCTGCTTTGGGTGCCACATGGCACCAGCCAGGCCACAGGCTGATTCCTCCCCACCCTGAAATTTGTCTTTCCATTTCCAATGCCTTTCTGCCTTTACTATGGACCACTGAGAGAGGGAGGCTTAGAGACGGAGATCATCCAGGTAGAGGTCAACATCTAGAGCTCCTCTGGCTCATCACCATCATGATCAGAGAACCCTAGACTGCTTACCATGTGTCGGCGGAGTATGGTTTGGCTCTTCATGTACTTTAAACAGAATTCGCACATGTAGAGACGTCCCAGGCGTGCATATTCTTCGGGATAGGGAGAATGGTACCAAGTATCAAGCTCATAACGACCAAAAGCAATTGTTTTAATCATGTTGCTCCCCTCTGTAATTTGGCCTTGCAGCCTTAACTTCTCCTATTGTAGAGAAGAAATCAGAAAGTCAGAGGATTACAATCAATCATCTTTGTTTTTAAAAAGCCTCTAGTATGCTTGTTTGCATGCCATCATGCTAGGCTAGGAGAAAAAATAGAATTGCCTTCTAACTCATGAGAAACTTGCACTAAAGACGGCTACCTTTTAGTCAGGATGGGTTCTAGAAAACTCACGATCTACACTGCCTGGAAACACAGGTCTCAACAGACTGTGGCTTTTCTCTGCTCCCTACCATGCTGTGGGTGGGCCTCGTCTCTAGAACCTCAGAAAAAGTCCTTGCTAAAATTTTGTTTTTGGGCGCCTGGGTGGCTCAGTTGGTTAAGCGACTGCCTTCGGCTCAGGTCATGATCCTGGAGTCCCGGGATCGAGTCCCGCATCGGGCTCCCTGCTCAGCAGGGAGTCTGCTTCTCCCTGACCCTCTTCCCTCTCGTGCTCTCTATCTCTCATTCTCTCTCTCTCAAATAAATAAATAAAATCTTTAAAAAAAAAAATTTTGTTTTTAATCAGCCTACACCAAACTTTTTTTTTTTTTAAAGATTTTATTTATTCATTTGACAGAGAGAGACACAGTGAGAGAGGGAACCCAAGCAGGGGGAGTGGGAAGAGGCAGAAGCAGGCTTCCCACGGAGCAGGGAGCCCGATGCAGGCTTGATCCCAGGACCCCAGGATCATGACCTGAGCTGAAGGCAGACGCTTAACGACTGAGCCACCCAGGCGCCCCACCAAACTGTTTTATAAAGGCAATCACAAATACAAATGCCCCACCCTTACAAAACATTCTAAAACCAAACAGAAAAGATTATCTAGAATGTGCTTTACTACTTCTAAAACTGTATGGATCTGTGTGACATAAATCCACAGGTATACGGGGTCATCCTCTCAATGTAGGTCCCTGAAAAAATATTTTTGAAACATGGACAGTGCTTTAATACTGTAATCTAAACTCCAGATAAGGTAGAAAGTATTTTTGGATATCAATCTCTACTCAGTGGCTAGGAGCTGACTATAGGAAGAAATTTTTTTTTTTTTAAGATTTTATTTATTTATTTGAGAGAGAGAGAGCACAAGAGGGGGTGGGGTCAGAGGGAGAAGCAGACTCCCCATCAAGCAGGGAGCCCGATGCAGGACTCGATTCCGGAATCCCGGGATCATGACCCGAGCCGAAGGCAGTAGCTTAACACAACTGAGCCACCCAGGCGCCCTACAGGAATTTTTAAGCCTAACCAGGTGGAGAGTTGTGATAGGAAATGCTCTGCTCCAGAGCAGGAGAAAGCAGCTACCAAACCCCGCCTCCTCCAAGTTTCCAACAAGTATATTTGAAGATTTGTGAATGAAGTAGTTGATATAATTAAAAAAAAGGGTAAAGACGATGTTCACTCTACAAGCTAAGTTTCCCTCAACACATTTAATCTGTTAAATCAGAGGTACCACAATTTTTTTAAAGCAACCTTGCTGAAAATTCTGCCTAGGGTATGAAAACTAAGTGAAACTAACTGTAAGTAAAAACCATAACAGAAAACCAGCTTCATAGATAAAATGTAGCTGGGTCAAATATTAATTTCCTTTATAAAACAACTAACCACAGCCTTTTCCATTACTCTTCTTCACTGTTCTCTTTTTAGAGCTAGACTGGAGGGCTGAGGAACCCTGGTAAAGGCTAGTTCCTGGGAGTGGGGGGGTTATGAGAACAAGAAGAGAGGCTTAGCCACCAATCTAGAGGCTCTCAGAATTGCAAATTGCCCAAGTAAGACCAAGGGGCACCTATTGTCTAAACCGGCCTCAACACTCCCACCAAACAGGTCCTTCTGGGAGGTGAGGTGAAGAGGGGAAAACGGTCAGGGAAAAGGAAGGGAGGAGGGGAAATTAATTTTAAATATGAATGGGAAGGAGGATCATCCTGAAAAGGACAGCTGGGGGAGGGGAAAGAGACTCATGTAGCAAAGGACCAAAGGACATTTATTTCTCATCAACTGATTGCTGATCACTTTTCTCGGCAGTTGTACAAGCCCTTCACAAGTGCTCCACAAACTTGAAGGTTTTAATACTCACCAAATCCTCTGAAGCCCGGGCTTGTGCTCTTCGGAAAAGATCCAAGTCATACTCGCTGGTCAGGTTTTCCAAGAGAGGTTCCCGAGTGTTCCCATAGGTCTGTCTATGTTCCTAGGAAAATAACCAGAGCGTGATTCTTTCTGCTTCTAAGAACTTAATCTATTTCATTTCAGTCAATGCCAACCAGAGGGCCAAGCACAACTAGAAGCTATTTATTTAGTGCCTACTATATGCCAGCATTATACTAGGCACTGGGGACTGAGCATAAGACACACTATTACCAGGTTAATGCCAAAAACAACCATTATCCACCCTAGTGAATCTGGAAAGAAAAGGCTCCTACACTTTCAAAAGGGAGTTTCATTCTTCTCTCTCTAAATGAGCACCTCGAGGGTCAGAATTCTATGCCTCCATTTCTTCATCTGAAAATGTGCATGACAATACAAATAAATAAAATATAACAAACCCAAAGGCACTACAAATTCCTAGAATCTTGAGACCTGGAAGGAACCTTGGTGGATACTCCCATATTTCAAAGCAAAGCAAAACAAAAAGCACAAAATCTATGAGACTTAGAGTCTGAGATTTTTAGACTGAAAGGAAAAGCCGCAACAAAGAAGGGGTATCTGCACCAAGTGGTCCTTGCTAAATCCTATCCCTGCAGTTGCTGCGCCCAAGACACTGTCCGCCCAAGGCCTGAAAGTGTCGCCTGAGATCTCCAGCCCCAGTGCATGGGAAACACAGGCTGGCCCCTTTAAAAACCACTGTACTAAGTATTAAGCAAGAAGAAAGACACAATACTCATAGAAAATCAGAAGCATAAAAATAAGCCAGTTCTCAATAAGTATTAAATCTCACCATGGCAGTCATGACAAGTATCCTGGCACCGGAAAGAAAGGCCACAAGGGAAACTTCCCTTTTTAAACCTCTGATTCTAGCCCTTCCCACTCCGTCCTAGACTCCACCTCCCACCCAGAGAATAGAAGATAATGGTTAAGTGGAGTGGATGGCTCATCCCAGGGAGAACATTATAGAATTCACATATTAGCATATGAAAAAACTATTCACCAATACCTTGACCCCTATTACAATTTCTTCAGGTTCCTCTGGGCCCATCTGACCGGTACCTTTTGCATTTGGACTCTGGTCATCTAAGATTCAGATTCTAAATATTAAGTTATTTCTTCTAGTTTCATAAACATTTTTTTAAGCTTAAGAAAAAAATATCCTATCCAGCATTTTTAACAGGAAGGTTGGATCCAAATAACCTAGCTCAAATTTTGGAAAGCAGATGTTTGTAAACTAAATTTCAGGAGCTTTTACTTCAGACATTCTTTCTACCCCCATATGATTTCTGGGCAAATTACTTCTCAAAACCTCTGTTTTCTTATCTATGAAACAGGTAATATACCATCCATCACAAAGAGTTGTCATAAAGATGATGGGGACAACATAACCATGCCTAGTGCCTAAGCACATAAGCACCCAATAAATGCTATTTTTTTTTAAAGATTTTATTTATTTATTTGAGACAGAGAATGAGAGAGAGAGAGAGCACATGAGAGGGGGGAAGGTCAGAGGGAGAAGCAGACTCCCCGCTGAGCAGGGAGTCCGATGCGGGACTCGATCCCGGGACTCCAGGGATCATGACCTGAGCCGAAGGCAGTCGCTTAACCAACTGAGCCACCCAGGTGCCCGTCAATAAATGCTATTATCATGTTATTCATTCCATGTCTACCCAGTTTATAGATAAAAACAATGAACAAGGCAGAGGGAAGCATACAACTTTGCACCTGACAGCCCACTACTAGAACCCTCCCCTCTACAAACCCCAGTCTGGTGTAGGCGTTCAGCTACAAATTCGCCCACCACCGGTTCCTGCTGGCCTATATCCATCTCATTCATAAGATTATCATTTTCAGGGGCACCTGGGTGGCTCAGTCGTTAAGCATCTGCCTTCGGCTCAGGTGAGGATCCCAGCTCATGATCCCAAGGTCCTGGGATCGATCCCCACATCGGGCTCCCTGCTCCGCGGGAAGCCTGTTTCTCCGTCTCCCACTCCCCCGCTTGTGTTCCTGCTCTCTCTCTCGTCAAATCAATAAATAAAATCTTTCAAATAAAAAAATTAAAAAAAAAAAAAGATTACCATTTTCAAGGCAGTGAGAATGACCAAAAACGTAAAATACATGGTTTGGCATATTTTTGCCTTAATGAAGCTGTGCTAAGTATCCACAAGCCATACATTAAATAACCTAATGCCTAAATAAGCCAATATTCAACTCCATGAAAAAATAAAAATACACATCAGAAAAAGACTGAGAGGGCGCCTGGGTGGCTCAGTCGTTAAGCGTCTGCCTTTGGCTCAGGTCATGATCCCAGGGTCCTGGGATCGAACCCCACATCAGGCTCCCTGCTCACCGGGAAGCCTGTTCTCCCTCCCCACTCCCCCTGCTTGTGTTCCCTCTCTCGCTGTGTCTCCCGCTATCAAATAAATAAATAAAATATTAAAAAAAAAAGAAAAAGAAAAAGACCGAGAGATCACATAGCAAAACACGCACCGGGGGGAGGGGGTTCCTATCTCAGAGGGTGATTTTTACTGGAATTTTTCCTCTCTAATATTTTTAGTATTTTCAATAGGAAGCATTTAACACATTTATAAATATCAGTTACATATATTTATAAATTGTGTTTACAATAAATCTTAAGTTTCATGCAAAAAAATTTTTTGAAGAATTTTTTATGAAATGAGGAAATTACAGTTCACGTTATTTAAGTGAAAACACAGAATCCAAAGCTGTACTTACAGTAAAATCCAAATTACATAAATAAGGCATTATGTAAAATGCTAAGAAAAAATATCGCCAAATGCTAACATGGCTACTTTTTAGGTAGTAGGATTGATGTTTATTTCTGTATACTCTTATGTGTTCTGTATTTCCTCCTACAAATGTGCATTACTTTTGGGGCACCTGGGTGGCTTAGTCAGTTAAGCATCTGACTTTGGCTCCGGTCCTGGGATAGGGCCCAGCATCGTTGGGCTCCCTGCTCAGTGGTGGGGATGGAAGGGGGTGCTTCTCCCTCTCCCACATCCCTAACTCATGCTCTCTAATAAATAAAATCTTGAAAAAAAACAATAACAAATGTGCATTATTTTTCAAAGTAGAAAAAAAGTTAAAATACTACCCAAAAAATCTTCTTATAGACTACATCACCCAATCAATACTTTTTATCATTCAGGAATTTTGTTTTCCCATTAAAATACACAGACCACCACTTAGTTCGAATACTTTCCCTTATACAGACATCTCCAACATCCTGATATTTGCTAGAGTGGCTAAATTTAACCCTTTACAACTAAAATGAGGTTTACAAACAACTACAGGATTGAATTTTTTTTTCATCTAAATTCTAACTGTATTTTGTTTTTCGAAGCCTCCTGGTTTCCACTCTTAACAACCCAGTTTGGGGGGGATTACGGCAAACTCTAAGGGCCAGAGAAGGGCCCTTCTACTTGAGAATACCAAATGGCAAATCTGAAAAGCAGGGCTTAGAAACCAAAAGCAATCAAACGCGATCGCAAGAATTCGTGTTAATTATTTAACTTTTTCTCACCATATACTTCTCTTTCTGCTCTTTGCTCAGCCCAGAATTCCTTTTCTTCCTGAGTTCAGCCACCTTTTCCTTATACCGCAGCTGCCTCTCTGTTGGTGCCTAAAAGGTAAGAAGAGGGACACTGAGAAGCTAGCTAGAAAATGCATGATGTCATTCAGTTTCAAAATGAAAGTAACAACACAAAACAAAACACAACCTGGGCAGGGAAGAAAAACATGCCAGATGTGTGACAGCCACATCCTGAGAGTACTATGGTGAGTTTAAAATTCCAAACTGGGTTCCCAGACCACTAAGTTACTGTCAGTTAATATGGGATCAAACAGAACATAAATTAAGAAGGGATGTCTCCACCAAAGCAACAGGAATAAAATAAAGGTATTTCAATTCAATAAGCATTTCTTGAATGTTTACTGTTTTCCAAGCACTGATACAAGAATGAATAAAACTTTTAAACTGAGTAAGACTAGAACCCCAGGTAGACAATGAAAACAAGAGCAGCTACCTTTTATGGCATGCTTATTACCTGCCAAGCACCGGGAATGGGTATTTTGTTAGCGGACTACCCTACCAGGTAGGTATTATTCACTCCTTGTTATTAACAAGGAAATAAAGTTTAGGGGCCTGCCTAAGACCACACAGCTAGCATCACAGAACACAGTATTCAAATCCAGATCTGTTTGGCTCCAAACCCAAACTTTTTCCTCCTCACCAGGCTTCCTCTGCTACCCACCTATAATCTAACCACAAAAACAGACATCTGTATGATGAGCTGCATATATATAATATGTGACAAGAGCTAAACCAGCATTCTGAGAACACTACAGCAGAATACCTAAGGAAGAAATTCCTCAATGGTAGGAGGTCTGGGAAGAATTCCTACAACAGCTGAGAAGTGTTCAAGGCCTTGAAGGATAAACACAATCTCTTGGCACAGAGTTAGCCAGAAAAACAGCAAGAGCAAAGACCAAAGGCATTCATGGAGGAACAAGGAATTGAGCGTCATCAATAAGCAGGAATATTCAGAGAAGCAGAAAGATTAGGGCAAAGCAGCATCTTGGAATCCAAGGCAAGAGAGAAGTAGAAGAAAAATGACACCATCCACAAGTGTCAAATGCTAACAAGCACAAGTCACTGGTGACCCTAGAAACATGCCAGCACAGTGAGGGGGTCTGAAAGTAACAAAGGGTTAAAATGGAGTTGCGACATGAGGACATGGAGCAGCAAGTGTAATCTCTGAAATAATCAGGATTATGTGTGATAACTGTTATTTTCATAAACAACATGATTCCTTCATTTATGAGGCAGAAGTGCTTGTTTCATGAAATTTTACTGTCTGGAAAGCAAATATGCTTCTGAATGTACAAGTGAAGACGAGTTAAGACACGTTACTTAGAAATACCACGGGGAACAAGAGATATAGAGAGACCTAACGCCCACTCCCGGGCAGAGGAGATCCAAGACTTGGCTCTCAGACTGTGAGCGGCCGGAGCTTGAACAAGGCCCGTACCTGGTGCCTGGTTGCATGCCTGTTGTTGTCATCTTGCCTGTGGGACAGCATCCTCTCTTCTATCTGCTTATCCCGGCTCTGTGCTCTCACCTGCAACCATCAACAACGTCAATAAATCCTCCTGCTTCTAAGACTAAGTTTACTTAAAAGCATAAGAATACAATGGTAATCCCTTGAATTTATGTTGCGCTTTTACTTTCAAAGGATCTTCACGTTTATTATCACAAATCTCTAAAAGAACAGGTAAGGCAGGCTTCACGGTCTGCTTTCTCAGCCATTAACTGAGAATCAAAGAAGCGAAATCATCACAGGTCCGTGGTGGTAAGGCGAAGATTTTAATGAAGTCTGATGACTCTGAGCCTGGACCCTTCGCAATGCACAATGGGTAAGAAACAAGAAACCACGAGGAAGTACAAGAACAGGGTGAAGAGGTGCAAAAGAAAACTTGGATAGCTGGGGGTCAAGTCTGCGGGGGAACTGAACTCTGCAGTTATGTAATCTTAAGACAAATCACATCAGCTCTCCAACAGTTTCCGCTTCACCTTCTGGAAGTGAGGGCTCATATCCAACCTCCTGTTCCGCTTCACACCAAAACTCAGCACGGTCCAACAGGGCGACTGATATGTTCCCACAAATCTGCTCCTCCCAACCATTCCTTCTATCAACAGATAGCAACACTTTCTAACCAACTCATCAGGTCAAAAACTTGAAGGTTGTCCTTGCTGCTTCTCTTCCTCACATCACATCCATCAGCAAGTCTATCAGGCTGCTCCCTTCCAAAATATATCCTGAATCCGATCAGTTTACTATCTCCGTGGATACAGCACTAGCCCAGGCCACCAGCCACTGCCTGAGCTTCGGAGCAGCCTTCTAACTAGTCGACCTGCATCAACTCCTGCCCCGACCAGTCCATTCTCCACACACGACAAGCTGTGATTTTTAAAAAGCGTTTATGAAATTATATTACACCTCTGCTACAGCCCTCCAAGTGCTTCCCACCGTCATCACAATAAAGACACACTCCTTGTGCTAAGGCCTACAGGTCATTCAGGATCTGGATCCTCCTTCCTCATTTCCATCATGCTCCAGTCACACTGGCCTACTTTTGGCCCCTCCGACCCAGCAGTTGATCCCCACCTCACAGCCTTTGTGCTTGCTCATCCTTCCATCTACATCTCTTCTCCTAGATCTGGACACAATTGTCTCTTTGCCCTCAGCCATGACTCGGGTCAAATACCAACTCCTCTGGAAGGTCTTCCTTAACGACCTGAGCAAAAGCAGTGCTGTACCCCTGTCACCCCCAAACAGCCATCACCCCCAAAACAGCCATTCTGTATCTTTAGTTTTTTTTGTTCCTCAGAGCATTTATCACTGCATGAAATTCTGTTCTACTTATTCATCTGTTTGCGTTTTGCCTCCCCCCATGAGAAAGTTAGCTCACTGAATGCAGTCTTTTTATCTCATTCAGAGAACCCTCAGGTACCTGTACAGTATGCAGTCATGACATTCTGTAACCAAATAAAAATAGCAATATCCTTGATTGCAAACGTTTACCAGGAAACTCAAGGGTAATTACGTATATGCAAGTACGTTAAAAATGACAGAGCTTTCAATAAATGCCAGGAATTAGTCTAATTTTTCCATTTGGGATTCTAAATGTAATAAAAACATATATCTTTCAGAAATTCCCCGGATCCTCCAAGTTCCAGTAGTAGAGATGGATTATGTGGAGCCTCATTCCTCTTGTGAAGAAGAAAGCACAAGAGAGGAAAGAAGATTCAGGAAATGCTTTCCTTTTTTTCAGAATTTTCTTCCCCAAACTGAATTCTTTTTCTTTTTTAAAAATAAATTGCTTAACTTGTTCACACTACAAGCCAACAATTTAACAAGCTGTACCTCAGAAAGACTTCAATTGTGAAACCATCCACAGTATCAGATCATGATATTTAAAGACAAGAGGCAAAGGACAACTCTCAAAAAAGAGATCACGGTTCTTTTCAGAGAAAGACAGACCTAGTGCCTTGTCCGTGATCTGATGCAGATGTTGGCCAAGCTCTTCCTGTTTTGATTCGGTCTCAGGCGAATGGCAAGATAATGGGAAGACCTACCACTCGCTCTTACGCGGAAGAGAAGAAATGACCTTCCTTATACAAGAGATTTGGAATGAAGAAAAATAAGAGTGTCTTCAACCTTAAAATTCATGTAAGCATTCAAAGTATAGTACTTTGATGAAAAACTAAACACACAGAGAAACTTCCTATGGTGTGGTCTAGTGAATAAGAGACCAAATTCCTGAATCAGAAAGAACTAATGTTGGCTAGGGATTCTAATTTTTCATAGGATGAAATTGGCTCAGACAGGAATAAATCTGTGACCTTGGCGTTGTCAGAAAATAACAGCCACAAGAATAACAGTTAAAACTTTGATCTAATGAGCTTGGATAACCTGTCCAAATAATACCCATGCAACCCATTTAATTAAGAATGTTTCAACTCTTGCTTCCCCATTATTAGTTCCATCCTTGGTAGCAGCAACCCACACAGGAACATATAACATAGGATCTTAGGCTCTCCCAAATCCATTACCCCCAAATCCCAAAGGTTATTTAGGACTACATTTCTCAAGAAATGTAGTTTTAATTCTTAAAACAAGAATTAGCCAAGAGTAGGTGTGATTGACAGTTAACAAAAACGAAAACTATTCCACGGAAACAGAGAAAAAGGAAAATAATTATGAAAAAATTTAAAGAGCAAAATGTCTTCACAGATTCGTAAGAGAACCTAATGCATAAATATTGAGATCACATATTTATGCAAATTATTTCCTAATGGAAACGGTCCCTGGCAGTCGTTGAAGTCAATTTTCAAAGGAAAGTATCAAGGCACTAGAAGATAATATTCCAAATATTCCATACATAATCTCCCTATTAATTTCCTTCAAAGCATTCATTACCTACTAGAATTCTTTTATCTGTTTAACTAAGAAAACAACTGTATTTTTATTACGTTCCCTCCACTAGAATGTAAGAAAAAGGACCTTGCCTATTTTGTTCACACTGGATCCCCAGTGTTTAGCAAAGTGCCTGGCAAACCTTAAGTAAGCACTCACTCGCTAAGTATATGTCAAGTAATGAATACAATTACCTTGCATTCATCAGCTGAGAGGTTATGATAGAGCGGGCATCCTGAGATGGAGAAATGTCTCTCGTGTTTTCCTGTAAGATGTCCTGTTAAAAGAGGGAAAAACTTAATCTCTAGATAAAAGATTTAAGCTCATAAAATGATAGTTTTCTGTATGTCAACCGTGTTATTTTGCTGTATCATTTTTATGCAATATATATCTGATCAGAGATTGAATCCACCAAAGGTAAGTGATGTCAGGGCCATAACTTGTACCCACAATAAATTCTTTTAGTCCATAGAATGGATCTGGCAATCTTTGAACATACTTGTATATGTTCAGTATCAACTGTAGTTCCTTCTGTTCTTCTGATAATGTAGTTCTCAAATTCCAAAAAAATCATAAAGCCATACATTTATAATAAAGGAACAAACACAAATGAACATTTTCTTCCACTGAAATTTAACTTTCCTATGCTAAATTTTCAAGTTATATGTATATTAAGTGCTCCTTCCTTTCTATTATGCAATGCTACTCAATATGAATTGAGCTTTCTTCAATAATCAAAAAAACTTACGGAAAATAAAGAAAATGGACTCTTCAAATCTACAAATAAGCGTATTTTGATAATTTTGAACCAGATTAAATATATTCATTTTTTTGGAGGGGGGCTGATTTTGTTTAAAATTTAGGCTTCTTCTGTAATCAGACTTTTAAATAGGCAGTTAGTATTTTCAACAGCCGAGATATAAAAGCAACTCAAATGTCTATCTATAGACAAATGGATAAAGATGTGTTCTATACATATATATACAATGGAATATCCCTCGGCCATAAAAAAGAATGAGATCTGGGTGCCTGGGTGGCTCAGTTGGTTAAATGACTGCCTTCGGCTCAGGTCATGATCCTGGAGTCCCAGGATCGAGTCCCACATCGGGCTCCCTGCTCGGCAGGGAGTCTGCTTCTCCCTCTGAACCTCTTCCCTCTCATGCTCTCTACCTCTCATTCTCTTTCTCTCAAATAAATAAATGAAATCTTTAAAAAAAAAAAAAAAGAATGAGATCTTGCCATTTATGATATGGATGGACCTAGAGGGTATTATGCTAAGTGAAATAAGTCAGTCAGAGAAAGACAAATACCATATGATTTCACTCATATGTGGAATGTAAGAAACAAAAGCAAAGGAAAAAAAAAACAGACTCTTCAATAAAGAGAACTGGCGGCTGCCAAAGGGGGGTAGGGGAGAAAGGGGGGAAATAGGTAAAGGGGATCAAGAGTACACCTCTCTTGATGAGCACTGGGTAATGTATGGAACTGCCGAATCACTGTATTGTACACCTGAAGCTAATCTAAAACTGTAATAAAATAAATAGGAAGTTAGCACAAGGCACTCTTACAGAGGGAACAATGTTAGTAAATAACAATACTGAAAGCTCATTTTATCTAAAGGGGTATCTTTTCACTTTTCTATTTTTCACGTGGTGTTGGGAAACACATAGGGAACTGAATGTTACTTCCTTTTTATACATCTCTTTAACCAAAAGGTTTACAAAACCTTTGGGTAATAGAGACATTGCCATTTAAAAAATCATACATGATTTATGGAGTAAGCTTTAAGGGATGAAATTAATCCAAGTACTGGGTGAAAGAGGAATTAATATATGATATGCAGGCTGCCATTTCTCCAGGACTATATTATTGAAAATATGATTAGGGCGCCTTGGTGGCTCAGACGGTTAAGCGTCTGCCTTTAGCTCAGGTCATGATCCCGGGGTCCTGGGATCGAGTCCCACATCGGGCTCCCTGCTCAGCGGGAAGCCTGCTTCTCCCTCTGCCTCTGCCTCTCTCTCTCTCTCTGACTCTCATGAATTAAAAAAAAAAAGTTTAAAATAAAAAAAAAGAAAATATGATTAGAGATCCATTCAATTTATCTTGCACAGAAAAAAATACCTTCAGTGATCAAACACCATGTATATAATGTAAAGCATCAATACTACAGAAAGCCTTCTTAGTATTTCTTAGAAATACTTCTATAAATATTTCTAAGATATTATGCATTTTTAACTTCTGGGTAAAATTATTCAAATCATGTCTTATTCTAGAATATATAAATTAAAACCAATCTAATGTGTCTATATCAAAAGTGTTCGAAAGGATAGCTAGTCTATTGATCTAGCAATTCTACTCCTATAAATTTAGTCCTAAAATGAGAAATAATCTAAAGATCAATCCATACTGTACAGTTTAAAAAATTTATAAACTATCAATATAATGGAATTTTCTATATTCTTTAAACAGATGGAACCCTAAGTAATGTAAAATATCCCAAGATGCCAAACCATTATATTTTCCCTTTTGTGAATAACAAGATAGAAATATATGTATATACACATGTGTGTGTGCACGTACATACAAACTTACTAGAATCATTCATAAAAAACTACCAAGACGGCGCCTGCGTGGCTCAGTTGGTTAAGCGACTGCCTTCGGTTCAGGTCATGATCCTGGAGTCCCTGGATCGAGTCCTGCATTGGGCTCCCTGCTTGGCAGGGAGTCTGCTTCTCCCTCTGACCCTCCCCCCCCTCATGTGCTCTCTCTCATTCTGTCTCAAATAAATAAATAAAATCTTAAAAAAAAAAAAACTACCAAGAATAGTTTTATACCCAGGGATATGAGTGAAGGAAAACTTTTACTTATGCATTTCAAGGCTCTTACAGGGTTTTAAGTTTTCACGAGCACAGAATACTTTTATACCAAAATTATTAAAAAAAAATGACGTTATTTTGCTGAACATATTTTCTGAACCTGATGGCCACGTTGAAAAGTTTACAAATTTGAGAAGTAGACCCAGTAGAGAAAAGTCTGTAATCTCAATCAGCGCCTTCCAACTCTAAACAAAAGTGTAAGCACATTTGCACTGAAGCTCACCTTAAGGAGCATTCATAAGGTTTAAACCATTATAAGAATCTGTCAGTAAGGGGTAATGGTCATAAGAAAACATTGAGATACTCATTTATCTGAGAAGAAATACTTGTCTGGTTTATACTTATTTTAAGTACACAAAACCTAAAAGCACTGAAGTCACAGAAATCCAGCATCTCATCTGCACCCTTTTAGTTTCACAACTGTGCGATTAGGAATCTTGTTTTTCTCATTTCCTTAACAGCTCTGGCCATACAACCAGTATTCTGCATTAGTACACACTCCTCATTAAGCTCCAACTATGCACCTTACAATGAGCCATTTGGAGATAACTGGTCTTTTGTTTTGTTTCTGAAGGAAAAAGGAGGAAATTTTTCGCAGGGAGAAGCTCTCAATAAACGGATCAGTGCATCACATTTAATGTCCTTGCAACCATATGGACAATAGGCCAAGAAAGCAAAAATACTCTCTACTTGAGTGGGCAACTTGGTGATACTCTGAGCACCACTGAAGAACCTAAGAAGCTAGATCACAAGAGAACACAAAACATTTCTTCATGATCCTAATTCCAGAGGGCGAGAACCACAGAACACAGGTGTCATGGAGCCGGCCACACTCACCTAGAGAGTTACAGCCTGGAGTAGGACACTTCATATTGAAATTGTAGCTTTCATGGAAGCGACGGCGCTTGGGGCGATGAGAGAGATCGCTGCCTGAGTCCTTCAGGGACATGTCCTTGGCAATGCTCTCATCATGAGACACATTGGGGCTGGAGATGTCTATGTCAGACTCAGAAGAAGGGGCATTTCCAGTTGGAGTTCGAGGTGGAGACTCATCATGATCAGCTGTATTTTTAGTTTCTAAAGCAAAAGCAATTGGTAGAGCTCATGAATGGGGTTCATTTATTTAGAGTTTTACTATTCAGAAGAGTTTACGGGCTTCCCAGATCCTCTATCATTTAACTAGTGACTTTTAACCACTTATCTGCTATAAAGCTAGAAGGAAAATGAAGAGAAACTAACATTATTCCTTTGTGCAACTTTACATTCTAAGTAAAATTCAGTTTTGGCTTTATCCTAATACATTTCACTTATCTGTGTTTCTCCTAAGCCCCCCATCATGGGTAATCAAAACTGGACGGAAGTAAATTTTTCTTTAAAATGACCATCCATGGGGTGCCTGGTTGGCTCAATTGGTTAAGTGTCTGCCTTTGGCTCAGGTCATGATCCCAGGATCCTGGGATTGAGCCCCACATCGGGCTCCCTGCTCAGTGGGAAGTCTGCTTTTCCCTCTCCCTCCACCCCTCCCCCCACTTGTGTGGTCTCTCTCTCCCCCTCTCAAATAAATAAATAAATTCTTTGAAAATAAAGTAAAATAAAATCACCATCCAATTCTCCTTCCAGGAGACACATAGGATGGAAATGAAAATGGGTGTCCTTCTGGATGACAGACTTGGTGCGAGAGTGTGAATGAACTTGACTCTCAAGCTAGCTTGTTAGTAATCTAACAATTCAGACTGTAAATCATGGGCTGTAAGCTAAATGCCTAAAAGGGCTGAGCAAGGCCAAATCGAGAGCAATTGTTCACCTCAAGAAGACAACTGCTATTCCGTTCCAGTCAATACTGTGAGTGAATGGTCACCTCATGTTCCCAGAGCTTTCCAATTTTTAAAAGAAACTAGTAACCCAGGTTTTTTTGGTTTTTTTATGAAATTCTCTATTTTCAAATGCTGGCAACAAACTTTTAAAAATGTAAACACTGGGGCACCTGGGTGGCTCAGTTGTTAAGTGTCTGCCTTCAGCTTGGGTCATGGTCCCGGGGTTCTGGGATCGAACCCCACATTGGGCTCCCTGCTCAGCGGGAAGCCTGCTTCTCCCTCCCCCACTCCCCCTGCTTGTGTTCCCTCTCTCGCTGTCTGTCTCTCTGTCAAATAAATAAATAAAAATCTTTAAAAAAATAAAATAAAATAAAAAATAAAAATGTAAACCCTGGGGCACCTGAGTGGCACAGTCAGTTAAGCATCCAACTCTTGGGTTTCAGCTCAGGTTGTGATCTCAGGAGTCCTGAGATCGAGCCCCATGAATCTGCTTGTCCCTCTCCCTCCCCCCTGCTCCCCCCCAACTCTCTATGAAATAAGTAAATAAATCTTTAAAAATTTTTAAAATTTTGGGCGCCTGGGTGGCTCAGTTGGTTAAGCGACTGCCTTCGGCTCAGGTTATGATCCTGGAGTCCTGGGATCGAGTCCCACATCGGGCTCCTTGCTCAGCAGGGAGTCTGCTTCTCTCTCTGACCCTCTTCCCTCTCGTGCTCTCTATCTCTCATTCTCTCTCTCTCTCAAATAAATAAATAAATAAAATCTTTAAAAAAAATTTTTTTTTTTTAAAAAGGTAAACACTGTGTAAGCAAACCAACAGGGCATGTTGGCAGGCTAGATGCTCCCAGTCTGCAACCTGTGCTCTAAGGCATCTGATTTGGGCTGGTCAATCACAATCTCAACAGCTCACCACGCCCACTACCAAAGGTCACTCCTCCTTAGAAATTCAGAGGTAAGTGGACTGAAAAGCATAACTATAGGAAAATCTGGTTCAAACCTTCTTCATCTATGGGTAAAAGGGTTCCAGTCCCTTTTGCCTATTATGCGTTCAATCTGATATACTTATTACTCTAGACTTTAAGAGTACTCCAGTACAAAACTGCTCAGCAAGCCATTCAAGAAAGGAATCAGACAAACAGCATTTACCTAGCCGAATTTTGTCAGTATTGGGCATCTATCTGCAGTGGGCCCAAGCCTTCCTTAAGAGGAAATTGACCAGATCCTCCCTGTAATTGACCAAATGATCCCAAAACTCACTCACCTCTATCTGAAAAGTCAACCACTTGCTCGGTTTCTGAGCCAGACGAACGAGTCTGCCGAAGGGGGTATTTTTTTGGAGTCACCGGGGTAGGCTGCTGCTGACTACGGGTCACTCTTCTGGTAGAATAAGCAGGCTCCTCAGTGCCAAAAGATTGCAAATTTCGAACAGGACTGGAATCTGATCCCCAATATTAAAAGATAATAAAATAATTAAAGAGAAAAGAAGGAAATTTGTTTTATTTCTTATCCATATGATTTATTAGCATGTATGCCCTCCTCTTCATACTTCACAAAATCTGACAAATAGTTAAAATATCTATTTTATTAAATAAAATATAAGCTAAAGAGCCTAGATCAGATACAGAGGTGCAATAGAGTATAGAATAGTTTAGCTTCTGGAATCAAGACTGACTCCCATTCCATTCCACTCCACCACACCAACTAGCTATAGCATCCTGGGCAAGTTCATCTCTTCAAGTCTTTTCCTTGATCTATAAAAAAGGTAAAATGCTAGTTGCACATTCCTCAGACATTTGCTGTGAGAAGTAAGTGAAATATTTCATATAAATTTCATTTAAGGGGCGCCTGAGTGGCTCAGCCATTAAGTGTCTGCCTTTGGCTCAGGTCATGATCCCAGGGTCCTGGGATTGAGTCCCACATCGGGCTCCCTGCTCAGCGGGAAGCCTGCTTCTCCCTCTCCCACTCCCCCTGCTTGTGTTCCCTCTCTCGCTGAGTCTCTCTCTGTCAAATAAATAAATTCTTTAAAAATAAAATAAACTTCATTTAACGTGATCCCTGGTACCTAGATCTAGTGCTTTCTAAATATTAGCTGCATCTCCCTTTCTTCCCTTAGTCCAACCCACCATAAAACAGATATTCTACTAAAGGTATAACAATATACAAATATTTCCTTTCTTTAAGGATCTCTGATACTCTGAAGCAAAATCATAATAGATTTATGAAGAGTGAGGCAAGAACACAGCTTTTGGAATTTTTTTTAGATAACAAAACCTATTCTGAAGCACCTGGCAGCCTTGTTACATCTCTAATTTGATGACACTTAAAAAAGAACTAGAAAAAGATGCAAAGCTGAAAATAAGCATTTTTTAAACAACAAAAGGTCTTAAGGTGGTATGTAAATCTCACAGGTTCTCCAAAGAAGAAAACTGAAATTCTCAAACTTTTGGGTAAAAAAAAAATTAGCACACAGCTAGGTTATCGGCTTGCATACCTCCAGAAGGCTCAATTCAAAACAGAGTCTACAATTTTGCTTTTGAGAAGGCTACCTTACATAGACTACATTGTGAACAATGCCCCTAGGAATTGTGCAACTCCCCAGTTATGAAGTATAACAACTAGGAAGAGACCCAGGGCGCAGGTATTTCCTAGCTGTTTTGAATACTTACAACTTTCAGGTGTCCAGGGCATGACCAATTACACTTTGTAAGAATATTATGCCCCTTCCTTTGCATATACTGTTCCCTCTGCCTAGAATAACATTATCCCATCTTTCAACTTATAAATTCCTACTAGATCCCTTAAGAATTCCACCTTGGAGACCTGCCCCAAGTTGCCGGCCCCATCTCTGAGCTTCCAAAATATGCTATGCAAACCTCTCAGGGCCCTTACCACAATCCATGACCATGATCGACTGACACATCTTGCACTGAACTGTGAGCACCTTAAGGGCAGGAACTATGATTTTTCTATCATGGCATTCCAGTACACAGCACAGTATCGGAATTACAGCAGTCGTAATCGATATTCCCACTGTGCTAAAAAAATAAACACAAACTGAGACTCAAGAGACAACAGCGTCATTTCAGCTGAAATGTTAAATTCAAAAATAAAATAGGGGTGCCTTGGTGGCTCAGTCGTTAAGCGTCTGTCTTCGGCTCGGGTCATGATCCCAGGGTCCTGGGACTGAACCCCACATTGGGTTCCCTGCTCAGCAGGAAGCCTGCTTCTCCATCTCTCACTGCCCCTGCTTGTGTTCCCTCTCTTGGTGTCTCTAGCTGTCAAAGTAAATAAAATAGAATCTTTAAAAAATAAAATAAAGAAACAGTTGTTGAGAATGTTCCCATTTTCTTGCTTGAAAAACTGTTTTTCTCTCATTTTGCAATGTGCTCATGAAGTAGTAACCAAAATGGCACTATTTAAATGCTCGAAGCATATTACAAATTTTTCCCTCTTAATCTGTTATCACCTATTAGTTATCAGCTTTTTGCATTAACTGCAACCTTCTTTCCTCCCCAGGGAATCCCAGAGCAGAACCAGGAGGGATCAGGGGTACCCTCCAAATCTAAGCCGAGATGGCTAATTGCAGGAGAGAACCTTCAAACTACTTTCCAACACAGAGATTCTCCATTCTTCACTACCAAGCAAAATTCTAGGTATTTACAACTGACAGTTGGGTGCAACTATTTATATTCACTAGTTGTGTCTGACTACATAACAGAATTAAGTACAAGTTTTAGAAGTATTGAGAAGTACTGAACCTCCTCCAAAAACAAGGTCAAGAGACTCTTCTAAGTCCCTAAGTCTAAACCATTCTAACAGAAAGTAAAGAGATGGCATTCCCATTTTACTGATGGAAAAAGGTAGTCTAAAAAAAAAGTTAAATGACTTAAGACATCCATGTGTCACACAGCTATTATATCAGACATAGTTCCTTTGGGTCTCCAAATTGGACAACACTCCCAACAGAACCATTAAGGCTCAATATTTCTGCAGTCATTCACTCTGCATTTTACCAGATTCTGTCACCTACACCAAGCCAAGGGACCAGTTTCCATATTAACACAACATGACCAGTGGGTAGGCAGTGAGGCATGATCAGGAAGAATGAATTCTTATACCTTGGGAACTCTGGCTCAGCCGGGCTGAAGAGCGAGTAACTCGGGCAGATCGCCGGGATGTACCATCACTCTCTGAACTGTCTGTGTGCTCGAGATCTGTAGAAAAATCGGAATCTTCGGTTCCATCTGAACTACTGCCTGCATTCCTCTGTAACACCATAGATCCAGACATTAGCACAGAAGCATTTACTCTGTGGGTTTGTGTTAACACTGGAAATAAAGTGAACCATGATCCTGAAAACACTAAGGAAGGATTCCACCACCAAATTCCCTTTACTTAAGGCATTTAAACAGAACAACCTACAAATAATGCACCTTTATAAATGAATGAAAGAATTAATTCTTACTTCATTAACACTACTTCTGAAACAAACCCATTTATCGGTCAGTACTACAAACTGGAAATAAAAGTACCCAATTCAAAATTGTCTGGCCAACAATGCTATGCACTTGAAGTCCATGGTGGTGACAAAAATATCAGTGCTAGTCTCCTTTTAACTTTAGAGTAGCTTTTGTTCAAAGTCTCCACGAAAGGCCATCACGTTTTTTTAAACCATATACTAATCCAAAATATCATGATCCACAACTCTGATCCCAAGAGAACGTAAAGAGACTAAAATTCTTCTTTCTTATGTTATCTACCTATGAAGTTTCTCCACATGAATACCAAAAGTGCTTAAAAAAAAAGGTAGCTTGCACATGAAGACTTGTAGATATTCAAGAACAGAGATTTTATCATCTCTTCAATAATTATTTGTCAATTATTATCTTCCTGAAGCATGATTAGTCATACAGATAACTTTTAACAGCTGAATATTAACACTACACCCTTTACTAAGACAGAAAGGGGAAGAGTATTTGCTTAGAAAACCATACAAAACTTCAAGCTACAAGCCCCCTGGTTTTTTTTCAAGACCCTTAGGGCCAGTTGTGTTTGAAATTCATAACTTTTTGGCTTTTTGGAAAGGGAATACTTTGCATATATCCCACAAGCAACACCCCATCATCAAACACGTTAACATTTCTACAGCAGAATATATAAACAATCACACCCAACGAGACACACAAAAACTGTAAGTAGCCTCAGCATAGTTTAAGACAGGTTTTGCCAACCAAATGTTACTAAAAAGATATTTTCAAAAGCTCTTTGTATTTGGGAATTGCAGAAAGGGGCCTGTGGACCTATTCCAAGGCACCAATACTATTCCAGCATGTGGTGAGCCTCAACATAATACCACCTAAGAGTGTAGGCCATTTTTAGGAGAAAATAAAAGGTACAGATGTTTGAAAACCTCCACGAAAAGAAAGATTTCTGCAGAAATGAGCAAGAATACCATGCAGCTTTCCAAATATTTCAAGGGTAATCTGCCCAGAAATGAGCAGAGGCTCCAGAAAATCCATGGGATGAAGGGGGAGTCTTAAAGGTCATCTAGTCCAATTACCCAGATACTTGAATCCCCTGACCATCCCCTCCTGGTTTGACCCTGAAATTCAGCTCTTCTCTCTGGCTTTCACCATCCACTTCCCATCTTACTCCACAGGCGACTTAACTGCTCCCTCACTTCCCTCCCACAATACTTGTTATATACCCCCAAGTAGAGAATTTACTAGCTCCTTCTACAGTTATTTATATGTTTTCCCCATCAGACTGTGATCTTAAGCCAGGGATCATGTCTAATTAATTCGTGAATCCCCAGCAACTAGCACAGTAGCAAGTAGTCAATAAACATGTGTTGAATTGAATTAGATTTGTTCTGTAGTCCTGGCTCCGCTATTGCCTAATGGGAGTGGCCTGGGGCATTCCATTAGGTCTCTGTTCAGCTGCAAAGAAAAGGGATGGGGGTGTCCCTCGGTGACCTTATAAATCCCATCTAACTTTGGAAAGTTTTTGCCTTTACGAACTGCATTTTCTGGCCGCTGTCCAATTGGGCAAATAAGGAAAAATTACGGCTTAGATGCAACAGGCCTGAGTGGGATCCCTAGGGAGTGGGCGCTGGTTCCTTACCACCCAGTCCTCTGCTTTGTTGTGCCCCCCGCCTGGAAAGGAAGGACGCTCCAAAACCCCGCCTATGCACCTATCAGCATCACCGGCCGGAAGGGCGGGGATTCGTGCCACCCAATGGCGCTACTGCTACACCGCGCCCCCACGGGACAGACTGCCAAGCCTAGCCAATCAAGAGAGGAGGGATCGTTCTCCACAGCCAGTCGGAGAGCGGTAGGGCCGGGCCCCGACACAGCCCCCGCACGCGGGGAGGTGACCGTTGGACCCAAATGGGCGGTGCCACCAGCCAATCAATATGCTTCTAGGCGCTTCAGCGACCAATTAACGAGAAGAACGCCTCCGAGCCAGGCAAGCAGAGGGCGGGAATAGTTGCAAGCATAGGCCGAGGCCAGGATCGGGCCCACATTTTTCTGTTGGGTATGGACAGAAGAGAGGGTTGCTGAGCTAGGTTCGGGGGAGCGGGAAGTTGGAACCCAACCACTGTGAGGCGTGGCCAACTGCGTCACGTTGCTCAATCGACTGTCCTTAGACACCCGCCATCCCTTCTGTCCCGTTCCTCTCACCTTCCTTCGCGGCATTGCCGGCGGCTGCAGCCCGACAGTTCCGATTCGGGCAGCGGCGGCAGCAGCAGTAGGAACGGTGGCTCCGGCGGGCTCCGTGGCGGCCTCTGTAGCAGTCCCAATCCTGCGGACGATCCCAAGTGCCTCCTGCTTCACAGCGTCTAGACCCTTCTGCGCAGGCGCCGCGGGCTGAGGCGCTCTTTCCTTCACTTCCGGCTGGGGCTCGCGTCACCTGACGTTGAGGGCCCGAGAGGGTGCTGGGAGGTTCGCTCCTCCTGGGGAGGCTAGTGAGCGCCATTTTGGAATTGGGCAGAAAGTAGCACCGTAGTAGAAATCCGGGCCAGCCATTTTTAGTTAGGGGATTGGCACCTTTTGTGGACGTGGGCAGCCATTCTTGTTTGGGGCTGAAACCTGACAGTTGAAGTTCGCGGTTCTCATCTTTACCTTGGGCAAAATTTCCCTTCCCGGTCGTTTTAATTTCTGAAGTCGAGGAAGGAAACCCCCAGAATCCATCAGGTGGCTGAGGTTTAACCCCTTCGTTGCCTAATTGGCTAAAGGACATTTCTGTTTATTATATAAACTCAAAGTTGGGAAGGGATATTTTGCACAAGAACTTGTATCTTAAAAGCCATCCTGCATCACAAAGTGGTGGGAATGGGGGCTTATAAAAGGAACTAAAGGGTAGCGTCCATCATCAGTTAAGTTTGTTTCTGGTAGAGGAGACATTGTCCTTGCTTTTAGCGAACAGCAAGTAAGTTAGTTGCTCACGTCGCGGAAAGAGGTAAAATCATTCTCCAGAAGCTGTAGCTCCAAAGAATTCCCAGGTTCACTTAATGGTGAGCGCCCACCTCCTTCCCCCGTTCTGTATGGGTTTGAGAGCCCTGAGTGGCCCCGCGGGGGTGGGGGCGGGTGCCGGTGCGGTACCAGTGTCGGAGAAGCAGTGAACCCCGTTTAGCCCAAGTGACCTCTGTAAATCTAAATGCTTAACCAGGAGTTGGGCGGGGGGGGGGGGGGGAAGAAGAGGAAGGAATATTTTTAGTGAAGCTGGAGCTTAAAAAAGGCATGAATATTTAAATGATAATAATTATAGGGTCAGTTGTGAGAGGAAGGAAAAGTTGGTCAAGAATATCTAGCTAGAAGATCCATTTAAAAAAGTTGGGAAATGGAGAGCAGGCGTTGAGGATTTAACCTCGCCGGAGGAAATGCTTTGAGAGAACCAAAAGTTGGCGGAAAGCGACTAGGTGGAATCCAGGCATACTCAGTCATTAAGTTAGAATCTTGGACCCCAGTTTCACCTGAGTTTTCCCCCACGAGCAGAGCTAAAGAACAAAGCAGCAGAAGGTAAACATCTGATTGATGAGAAAAACAGAGGACTCTGAAGAGTTAAAGTTCCGGACCTTTAGCCAGCACTGTCATCGGGGATATTCTGGGCTGGTGGTATAACACAGGCAGCTTTCAGTATTTAGTATTTAACTTTTAGTGTTTAGTATAAATACCTCTGAATAACCTACCTAAGACTGAACTGCACATAAGAACTTGTTGGAAAAGGGCTCACGTTTCTTCCTCTTGTATCTCATCATTTAATTTCCCATTATTACTGTTATTTTGCATTTACTGGTGTGTGCCTGAGGTCAGTCGTGGATGCTCTGGCTCCCAGACTAGGGTAAGGAGCTCTCGTGTTAAAAGCATAACTCAGTTTTGTGTATCGTCCTTAATTGTGTGCCCAGACTGTGCTCTGCCCACACTAAATGCTTGCTAGTCAATCAGGACATGTTTACTGTTCCACAATCTCTGAATGGATGGCACTCAAAGATGGTGAAATATCCCTCCCTGGAAATTAGTATTTTAGAATAAGATCTTATCCTGACTTAACCATTCATTATACAAATACCAGCATTACAAATGTTCAACATTAATTGTTTACACTAGATTCTCAAACACTGCAGCTGACACTGAAGAATTTACAGTTTCATTTAGACATGGTTCTTGTCCTTGGAAGGTGTGCACCTTGGAAGAAAGATGGAAAAAACTAACATCAATAGGATAGAAAGATGATCAAAAGGAAAATGTGTATTTAAGATGAAAGTGGAACAGCTAGGTATATTTAGAATGGGGAAGCGGGAACCCTAAAAGCTTTTTTTTTTCTTCCTTTCTTTTTCTGGATCAAATATAATCTTTACTTTGAGGGTCATTTTCATCATGGCAAAATTAGCTCTTGAAGCAGAAACTGATGTTGGTTTCAAAGTTTCTTGACTAGTTGCCCCTGGCCCATCTTCATATGCCAGACTTCACACAGGCAGCCCACCTGCACTGTTTCTCCTGACTTTACACTTTCACATGGGCTTTTTCTCCTGCCTGGATGCATCTACCAACTTTCTTGAACATTTACTTTCTTCAGAAAGTCTTTCCTGATTAGGGCGCCTGGGTGGCTCAGACGGTTAAGTGTAGGTCATGTAGGTCATGATCTCATGGATCTGGGATAGAACCTATCACCTCAAACTCGGAGCTCAGCAGGGGGTCTGCTTGAAGAGTCTCTCCTTCTGCCCCTCCCCCCACACACGCTCTCTTGAGCTCTTTCCATCTGTCTAAAATGGATAGGTAAATCTTTAAAAAAAGAAGAAAATCTTTCCTGATTTATTCATTCTAAGGTAGTAGGGCATAGTGATATATTATTTTACATTTACTGCTATATTTATACTTTTCCTTATACAGTTTGGTCGATGTTTTGTTCCCCTTTCTCCTTTCCAAACAGATAATAGGAACTCATATTTATTTTATTCATAGCTCTACTAGTACCCAGTCCAGGGCTCCGACGTCAGATGGGGAATTGACTTTCAGCTCTGCCACTTTCTTTCTTTTTTTTTTTTTAAGATTTTATTTATTTATTTGACACAGAGAGAGAGAGTACAAGCAGGGAGGAGCGGCCGAGGTGGAGGGAGAAGCAGGCTCCTGGCTGAGAAAGGAGCCCGATGTGGGGCTCGATCCCAGGACCCCAGGATCATGACCTGAGCCGAAGGCAGATGCTTAACCAACTGAGCCACCCAGGTGCCCCTCAGCTCTGCCACTTGTCTGCATGGCTCTCAGACAGGTTTTTGAATTTGTGCCTCAGTTTTCCTCTCTGTGAAATGGAAACACTAATAGCTGCCCCACAAAGTTGTAAAGATTCAAGGAGACGACTGTCATAAAGCACTTAGCACAGTTCCTGCCAGAGTATATACTCTGTAAATGGCTGTTGTTACTGATATTTATAATTCCAGTCACCCTAGTCATGGCTAATATCCTACTGTTAGTCAATATATCTTTACATGGTCTAGTGATTGTTTGCTTTTGTCTGTTCACCCTCACTTCAGCTCAAGAAACGCAGAGTAATTACCCGGGAATTCTAGCCCAGGTTTTGAGTCACACCCAATATGGGCAAGACACCATGTCTCCCCAAGCCAGTAATCTCATGGTCCCCAAATACTGTAGAGTATTAATGGGAAAATAGAAGGACGAGCAAGGGTCAGAAGTGGTACAGAGGAGGAAGTAGAGTGTTTTGTCTGGAGGATAAAGGAAAGGATTTCTAGAATAGGTGAAAAAAGAATGGGGTTTCTTAGGACAGATGAGTTTGCCAGTGGGCAAGGAGAAGAGGGGCTTTCCATGCAAAGGGAGCAGCGTGCACAAAAGCGCAGAGGGACGGAGCAGCATCGTGCATGGAGGTGACTAACAGCAGGGTGGAGTTGGGGGGGTGGCTGCCAAAAGAAGAGGCAGGAATGGTTTGGGCGACGCCCTGCTGAGGAGCCCGGACAGGAGGTGATGAGACATCTCTGAAGGACTTTAAGCAGAGTAGTCCCACGATCACACTTGCACTTTAGAGATCTCTTTCTGGCAGCCGTGAGGGGGACTAATCAGAGTGGCAGGGAGACGAGTGCGAATCCTGCTGTAACAATAACCTTACCCAGAGTCGAAGAGGAACTGAACAGGGCGGGGGGTGTGGGGCTGATCTTTTCTGTATGTTCTTGTGCCTTTTCTTTCTTGTATCTGTATCTTATCTCTTCAGTCACACTTGTAAGCTCCCTAAAAGATCCCTGAGTTTCCTTTAAAATCCTCCCCTGCCAGTAAAATGATAGGTACTGTATTTCAAATGCAAAGTGGAGTTGTTTGTCCTTTGCTTCAGAGGTCTGGGAGCTCCTAGAGGTTGGGAGCCTTGCCTGGGCGGCTTCTCCCTGGCTTCCTGACATCTCCAAGGGTCAGTAAATTCAGCGGCTACTGCCAAGTGTTGGCTCAGTTAGGAAAGACTTGCACAGAACCAGCCACCCTCTCTCCTCTAAGCCTGTTTTTGACCAGGGATGTGCACAGGAGAGGATAGAGACAGTAGTTTCTTCTGTGTGCAGACAACTGTCCTGGAAGGTGGAGAAGCCTGCCTTGACCTTCAGAGTGGCTAGCGTAGCCGGGCCAATCTCCTGACTTCTGAGTATAAGTGTTGGCCTAATCTCTGTCCCTTCGGGAGAACCTCAGAGGTTACCGATGCAACTGTAATTCATATTAAAAGCCTTTCATTCACAGCTGCCTTCAACATGGAGTCAGCACAGTCACTACTGGTCACTTTCTCACTCTTCTTGGAGGGTGGCCTGCAACTTCTCTTCCCTTCTTGGCCACTTGTGAATTTGGTTCCTGTATCACCCTTATCTACCATCCACCCCCCAACCCCACCCTGGGGGAAGGTATTGGACAGATCCCAGCAGGCTCAGGCACCACTCCTGCCTCTGCAGCTGGGGTTATAAATAACCACCAAAACTAAACAGTCAAACAAACACATTTTGGAAATTGCTAAAAAAAAAAAAAATCACCCTAATCCTGATGCAATAGCAGTTCTCCCACTCCTGCCCTTCATCTCCCCCCTTCCTCCAATTATCTACCTCCCTTCCCTGATCTAAGCTCCCCAGGGAAGTCAGTCTGTGCACGAAGCCTGCGTGTGATGAAGACATCCTTTTCCATATTTGACAGGGCCAAAGCCCTCCAGGGCTGTAGTTATAGTTACACAGTGTTGTTATGGCAGCAGAGGCCTGAGGGCAACATATGTTCCTGGGTAGTAATTGGGTTTGCTTTAACAGACTGTCTCTCCCTGGGTTCTCCAAGCCCAAATTCACTTATCGAGAAGACCGGGGAATTGCCATTATGGATGGGCCTTCAATTTTTTTTTTTTTTTTTAAGTAAGCTCTAAGCCCGATGTGGGGCTTGAACTCATGACCCTGAGGTCAAGAGCTACTTGCTGTACTGTCTGAGCCAGCCAGGCGCCCCACCTTCCTTTTTATATTCGAGCAAAACCAAATTATTCTTCGTTCCGCAGGATGGAATGTGCCCAGTGATCCCGGGTTGAGACTTTTTGGACTGCAGGCATTTTCATTTATTCATTCAACAAATATTTACTGAGCATCTGATAAGTGCTAGGATTGAGCTGGGGGCTGAGTGCAACCATGGATAAGCAGACGTGGGTCTTCCCCTCCTGGAGCAGAGGATGTAGGACAAGTGTGTATAGAGGGGGCTGGGAGAGTATGATTTTCACCTGTCCCAACCCCTCCACCTTTTCAAACATTAACACAGAATAACACTAAATAAGGTGTTTGGGTGTTTTTTTTTTTAAGATTTTATTTATTTATTTTTGAGAGAGGGAGGGAGAGAGCACAAGCAGGGCAGGAGGGGCAGAGGGAGAGGGAGAAGCAGACTGGCTGCTGAGCCGGGAGCTCGACATGGGGCTCGATCCCAGGACCCTGGGATCATGACCTGAGCTGAAGACTGAGGCCCAACCAACTGAGCCCCCCAGGCGCCCCAACACTAAATAAGTTGTGAGAAAATAAGACATCCTTAATCTCACTGCTGCCACAAAGCTACTTTTCTTTTTTGCAGAGTACCTTCCAATTTTTCACCACATGAGCACATTTTATTATTGTGTATATTTTTGCATAGATGCACCCATTGTTTACATGAAATTTCATATTTTTACATATTCTCAACATGCGCCATGTTTCTCTATGGGCTTCAGAATTGTAATTATAATCATTGTGTGACGTTGCATTGTGGTACTGTTTCATAATGTGCTCATTCCCCTATGTGGGATTATTGAGGCAAGCGTCTGCATGCCTCTGTCGGTCTCTTCTGTGTTTACATCTGCCCCTTATATATTACTTTTTTTCTTTCCCCAAAGACTTACCCAAATGTAAAGTGTCACCATCATCATGTGAGGGTGCCAATTTTAAGACATTATTCCCAGAAGTGAGTGTTACCACTTAATAAAATCCTGCAATTTGGGGCGCCTGGCTGGCTCAGTCTGTAGAGCATGCGACTCTTGATCTTGCAGTTGTGAGTTTGAGCCCCACCTTGTGTGTAGAGATTACTTAAAAATAAAAATCTTAAAAAAAAAAAAAGATCTTGCAATTTTAGTCAAAATGAAAACTGTGCCTCCAATGTGCTTTGGATTTGATTTCTGGTAAGGATTTACTTCAGTCTGCCATATGTTTCTTTGCTAGTTCTCTTTCCTCTTCCATGAAATCCTCATTACCCATTTCTCTACTGGGGTCTTGATTTTCTTTTTAAGTCTGAACGAGGGTCAGATAGATAGATGGATAGATAGATAGTCAGATGCTTCGTGTGAGCCACATTCGGTTATGGAGTCAGTGTTATTTAAGAAGGCAGAACATTCGCTTCGTAATTCTTGCCCTAGTATTTTCTCCTCATTGCTTCGCTCTGGCTTTCCAGTGACCTCTAGGGGTAAACTCTTAGTCAAGAATGCACGCTACTGAGAGAGAATGGCCCCGTGAACAGAATGTGGAGGTGACATGCATGAAAGCAGTGAGGAGGCAGGCTCCCTTTTACCTCAGCAAGAGGTGTGGGGCCACTTTAAAAGCTGTAGTCACAGCCACTACAGGAAGCTTGAAGATGGTTCTATAGACAGTATTTTCCCAGGGACCTAGAAGAAACCGAGTCCCAGAAAGAAAAAAAATTCCCAAACCAGTCAAGCTTCAGGAGGATGAAAAATGACCCTGAATTTTGCCATTTGTAAACTGTGGGTCTTTTTATTTTGTTGGGAGATGCTTTCCCAGGAATGGGGGCTAGGAATGGGTCCCTGAGTCATTTACACATGCTTACCCAGTCTCCCTTGTGACTAACTGTAGCCAAACATGAATCAACTGGCCAAAGTTAAGGATGCAAGCTGCAACTAGAAAAAACATTTCTCTATTTAAGGCAGACCAGCACATATATGGTCCAAACCCACAACCGTGGGCTTCTTACTCTTGCTCTAACCAATATCAGGGACTTAGGATGATTTTTTTTTTCACTAGTCTAGAAATTACTTGAGGCTAAGTGGGCATCTGGTCATTTGCTTACCTGCCTTGCTTTGCCAGTAGGTGTCACTACACCAAACCACATTCTCCAAAAATAGGACCAGAAAGAAGGAGAGGCCTTCAGAAAGGCAAAGTCCGGCCATCATGACGCTCTTATCCCATGGCTTCCAGTAATACCAGTGCAAAGCTCTCAAGGATATGTACCTGGTTCCAGACAGTACTGAGGCCTGAACTCAGCAGGTCAAAACCCCAGGTTCTGGGCAGTCAAGAGTTCTTATCCAGGGGCCTTCCCCAGATTGGGTGGGGAGAACAGCTGTACAGGAAGGGCAGCAGGGCGAGTGGGCCATTTAAATGGGGGGCATACATGATAGAGTTATCTGGGAACAAGAGCCATAGTCTTGGGACTGTTCCAAATGTCACTGTGGAGCCGATACCTCAGGCAAAGCACTCCACCCACCCTCCACCCCTGCTCCTCTGTCCACCTGAGCAGGGGCCATCCCTTGCCTGAGGGCTGCCAGGCTGGGGCTGGCTCATGAGTCCTGGGCCTCCCCAGTGCAAGGCAAACATAGCTGCACCATGCCAGGACACTGGGAAAGTTCCTAGCACTTCAGGCCATCATTACCATTCTCCTTCAAGACAAGTATAAGCAACTTAGTAATCTGGGGAAAAGAGCCATTATTAACTCTTCTGTAGATTTTTGTTTCATATGCTTCTGGAGAATAATGACTGGAATCCTTACCTGGCCTCTAGGGTCCTTCATGGTCTGTCTTCTGTTTAACATTCCAGCTCATCCCACACCACCTCATCCTCTGTGTTGTAGCCTCATTGGCCTCCCTGCAATTCTTCTGGAGTGCACTGGTTCCTTCTACCTCAGGACCTTTGCACTTTACTCTGCCTGGAATGTTCTTCCTCATACTCTTCTTCACCTATTTCCACTAATCCTTCAGATCTCAGATCACATGTCACTTCCTCAGGGAACTCTTTCCTAAAGCTTCCAAACTAGATCCAGGCCTCCATTTCTATACCCTTAGGCACCCTGTACGTTTCTTCATTGCTCTCGTCTTGTTTGTAGTTATAAATGTACTTGTGTAACTTCTGGATTCTTTATCTTCCATACCTTAACGTATACCCCAGACCACAGCATCCTCAGTATCGAGCATGGTGCTTCATAGGCACTCAGTTAACCACTGGATGTTTGAAAATATGGCCAACAGTTAAATGAAGGAAGTTAGAAAACATTGGGTTACCCATCTACACACATGCATATAGCATTCATATACAAAATATAGTGCCTAATTCCGGTCACTTGGCTCCTAAGGAAGACCTATCAGAGTCCAGAGAAAGTTCATGTAAATTATTAGCCAAGGGAAAAGTGGGGGTCACCCTATGAGGCAAACTTTAAAAGACTGTGGAAAGATGGAGGCTGAGGATCTGAGCCCTGCATATGAAAATGTAAGGGGGTTACCTGCCCATTGGATTACCAAATCCCAAAGCACAAAGGAAAATTTTTTGAAAACTAGACCGTGGACTTGGCAGAGAAGTGAACCCTATGTGTTGTTCACCTCTATATCCCCACACAGAGTGTGATGCCTGGTACATAGTAGGAGTTTAAGAAATGCATGTAGAACTCTTTTTTTGTTAAAGCTTAAAGGCGGTAGACTCGTATACTCGTAGACTCAGGTCTGGGGACAGGGTAGCATGGAATTATTCACTTGGGAAACCCCAGAGGCAAGAAAAAGAGAAAAGCACAAATAGGGTTAAGAAGGGTTCCTTTACATGTAGAGACAATAGCCATACAATAGACTGTTTCAGGGACATTAGGGCTATTCAAGGCCCATCCCTTGACCTTTTGAGATCACACTTATGAAGGGCAATTACCAGGCGCTCTCATGGAAGGCATCTTCTTTCCACCAGCCAGGACCAAACTGTAAACTATATAAAGCATGGGTCCCACCCTACCTCACGTTGTTATCTCCTTCAGTGCCCTCCAGACTGTTGGGCACATGCCCTGTTGGTCCTCGGGGCATATTCTACTCTGGTTTTTCACCAGAGAAGGGAAAATCCCAGAAGGTGGTGCCCTTCAATCAGAAGTAAAAATGGCTGCATCTCTCAGGGCAACCAAAGCCTGGGCCTGGTATTCCCAAGCCCACAGCAGGGAGGCCATTAGCCCCGATCCCAAGAATCCCTGCAACCAGCATCTCTGGCTTTTAGCCTTCCATCCCTGGCACTTAACCCCCTGGCCCCATAAGCAGGGACATTTCAAATAGTTGTTCTTGGAGCCATGGAGGGTTCAAAAGAATTCTTGTACATGAAAAAAATAAATCCTCCAAAAACAGCTATTGAGCTGCTCGACCTCACTGATTTCTTCCCTTGCCCAGCAGTATGAGGCTTACAGAACAGGCTGCAGATTTGGATGTATGTCCATTAGTCTCATTCCAGCCAGTTCCACAGGTCTCAACTTAGATGGTACCCGAGCCCTGGGCCCCAGGAGGGGTGAGGGCTGTCTCTTGAAACTGAAGGCACAGGCATCAAGAAAATACTTTGACTCTTGTCAGTGGTGTACTGATGCGTCATGGAAACTAGTCCCTAATCCCAGGGGCTTCCCCTCTCTGGCTCCCCCCACCCCGCCCCCCCCCCCGGCCTTCCTTCCAGCAGCCTATAAATCACAGAGTATTAAATACTGTCTGGAGGACCCTTTCTACCCCACCCCTCTCTGGGGCTCCCTGCCAGGCAGAAGTTTGCAGCAAACTAAGCAGAGAGAAAAGAGAATGGGCAACAGGCAGGGGTGCTCATCACGTATCAGCCAAACACAGTGGTCGGTCAAGGCACTCTTCCCTGCCCTCCCCCGCCCCCCGCGTTTTCTGGCCTCAGAGAGCACAGTCCAGCAAGAGCGCACCTTATTTGGCTGCCCCGCCCCAGAAGTGGGGAGATAGAGTCAAGGGGTGAGTCCCTTCCTTTGGTGATTATAGTGGTTTCAGAATTAAAACACACTTTTGGTCCCGGATCAGTTCTTACCTCCTTGCCACCCTCCTCCGCCGAGTCTTCCCTAGAGCCTCCTCTTGTTGCCTCTCTTTTGACCCCACAGAGAGCTTTCTCACTTTACCTGCCATGCTACAGAAATTTCTTGAGTCTTGGTTCCAGAGCTCTGGCGGCCTTGCCTAGAGAGCAGCTCTAACCCTTCTACCTCCTTTCATTTTGCTCTCGTCTCTCCCAGTGGAAATCCCCCAGCTTCCCCATCTCTCTCTCCTCCCCCAAGCTGGGAAGCTTGGAGGAAGCAAATGGATTTGATCCTAGGCTAGTCCGCTGAAGGAAAGACATGCTTTTGCCAAGGAGAAGTTCCAAAAACTGTTCAACTCCCACACCAGGAACAGCTGGAACCTGCCAGACTCACCTCTATAATTTCTGAGCACCGCTTCCTGCAATATAAACAAAGTCAGAATTCTAGAGAGTTTAGGGCTGGGGAGGTGGCAGGGAGGCAGGGGAGTGGGTGGTCTGATGGGTGGCATGATTGGTCTGGCCTGTATTCCTAACTCTGACCTTCAACCTCTGGGTAAGGGGTCGTGACCCCCCCCAACCCCATAGTGGTTATACACACAGTCTTTGAAAGCAGGTGGACCTGTCACTTCTAGCTGTATAACCTTCAACCCATTTCCTAACCTCTCTGAGCCTCGGTTTTCTCAACCTGTGAAATGGGGATAATTATACCTACTGTATAGGTTATAATAACTATGACTGAGGATTAAATGAGATTACGTGTGCAAATTGCATAGCCTATAGTAAGCACCCAGTAAGTGGATGTTTTCTTCTAATGCTGTGTAGCAGGGGCACATGGCCTTTAGCATCCTGATTATATTACTTCCTTCCTGGGGGGTGCTGATGTTACTATCTGCACAGATGGTGCAGACTTCTTGAGAATTTTGAGGAATGAAGGCCCATTACTGGTTCAGGGATCCCAGGATTTCCAGTCTGTCTTGGGAAGAATTCAGAGTTGAGTGTATAGGGCCAAGAAGTTGACAGGGCTGGTTTCTAAACCCTGGCTTGACATTCTGGGCAAACACCCAGGAGGTCAAAGAATTGGATAGAGCTTCTGGGTGGGACTTCCAAGGAAGGTGCCAACTTGTGTGATATTATCAGAGTGGCATGGAAGAAGCAAGGCCAAATTGCTTCCTACCCCCGCAGAATACAGGCTACTTTGTAGATTACCAGGCCTTTGCCTAAGTTGATTGGAAGCAGGGGTCACAAAGGCCACTGGTGGAATGTACTGGAACATTCCAGGCCCTTCTGCTGTACAACAACACAACTCCTCGAGTCTTTGAGCCATCGGGGGCTTCCAGGATTGAGCACAAGCTTCCCCCTCCCCTCCATGATGCACATCAGGAGAAACCACCTGCTCTGAAAGAACGGTTCTAAGTGCCATGAAGTTACTAAATGGGAGGAGTGTCAATTCAGCACTTTGGGAGTTTCTCATGAGATAGACAGACTAGGCTGCCAAAGCCATTTTGTTGAGCCAGAGCCATCTTGTGGAATAAATGTGTTGGGTACAGGATATCCGCAGGAAAAAGCAGGAATAGACACCTCATTCAGTCAGGGCTGAAGAGTTGAACGGGATATAATTGGACTTCATTCTTTCAGTCAGAAACAGGCTTACCATGAAGCTAATGAAACTTTAAGAGTCTGAGCCCCTCACTTGCACAGAACACTTCTAGGGCCTTGTACCTAATTCTGTAATTTCTTTACTCTTTAACTTAAAGGGGAACCCCCAGATGATAAGCATTAGTCCTCACAAAACTTGGAGCCTTCCTTCCCTCCTTTCAGTTGTCAGGACTTGTAGGCCCAACTTCCAAGAGTGATCAGGAATATTCAAGAGCAATCAGTTGGAGAAACAGTCAGTTACTTAAATAACCAACACCGACTCACCGCTGCCCAGTGCAGTGGCTCATGTTAGGTACTGACAGGAAATACGAGAGCAAGGGGCACCTGGCTGGCTCAGTCAGTTAAGCGTCCGGCTCTTGGTTTCGGCTCAGGTCGTGATCTCCAGGTCGGTCGTGGATCAAGCCCCGCGTCGGGCTCCGCTCTCAGTGCGGAGTCTGCTTCGGGTTCTCTCTCTCGCTCTCCCTCTCAAATGAATAAACTTAAAAAAAAAAAAAATACAAGAGCAAATGGTTCCCTTTGCTCAGAACTGGGGAGAAGGGACAAACATACATAAAATGACTTAGGAGAAGCAAGAAAGCTACCCATAAGCTAGTACAAAATAATGGGCTGCAAGCCAAACACTGAAGCTGAAAACCTAAGTCCTGAGGGAATCATCAGTGCCTGACCAGGTCAGTTGAGGAATGTTTGGAGGAAATGAGGTCTAACTGGAAGTTGAAGCAGATGGTGAAGAAGACGGAGTTGCCAGGAGGCTGGCAGGGGGGTGCAAATCTCATATACCAAGGCCCAGAGAATAAAAATGAGGAAGACTCTGTGGTGATATTTTGCAGTTATCTATTACAAAAGATACCTTTAAAGATAATATTTTGAGCTCTGAAAATAAGCTCTGGAGCCTATGCCCTGGGTCTAAAGGAAATCAGACTGCAGACCAACTTTCCAATCATGCCTTCCTTCTGTTATATTTAGAATCTTTTTCAATTGGATCTCATGATACTTGATGCCTGATTTGGTGCGTGGTGTGAGAGGAAGGGAGAGGGATTGGATATGGAATCAGATGGAGAACGTTTAAGGTGTTATAGCTTATTTGGTCCCAGGTAATTGTATTTTTGAGGCCAACTTCAGGCAAATGGGAAAGGAAGAGGGAAGTCAAGGGGGCTGAGGGTCACCTGGCTGGCTCAGTAGGCAGAGCATGTAACTCTTGATCTTGGAGTTGTGAGTTTGAGCCTCACGATGGGTATAAAGATGACTTAAAAAATACAAATCTTTAAAAATTTATTTATTTTAGAGAGAGGGAGAGAGAGAGCTCAAGTGGGGGGAGGAGCAGAGGGAGAGGGAAAATCTCCAGCGGACTCCACATTGAGCACGGAGCCTGACGCAGGGCTCGATCTCACAGGCCTGAGATCATGACCTGAGCCAAAACCAAGAGTCAGACGCTCAACTGACTGAGCCACCTAGGGCCCCCCCCCAAAATACAAATCTTTAAAAAAAATAAAGGGAGCTGAGACTCTGCAGTCTCCTGGGAGTGTGCATAACCCAATCTGTCCTCTTCAAAGACTCTGATCTCTGAGAAGGCCTGGTGTGGGGGGACACAAACTGTTCCCACCAAGGCACTGCTCTAGATACCAAATGGTTCCTCAAGGCACCTGTGATCACGTGACTTGACAGAAGTCAAGTTCATTTTTGCACCACCTGCATGCCAGGCACAGAGCTCACTGAGTAATGAGAGTGATGACCAAGACACACCTGTTCTCCTGAGGACACTTCTCTATTTTAGAGAGGAGGACACGTGTAACAATTGAAAAATGCCAACCTGGGTGTTCCATAGGCCAAAGAGCCAAATCTTCTGTCTCTCACAGTGACCTTTTAAAAGGGAGATCACGGAAGTAGCTCTCTTTGTTTCCTGAGACATTCCCTTAAAAGAATAGCAGGAGTTGCCACACATCCGACATCCCTCATTCATACACATATCTAACTCCTTTTTTTGGGAAACAGCTAGATTGAGGTATAAATTAAATACCACAAAATACATTTATACATGTATAACTGTGTTTTTTTTTTTTTTTTTGGTAAATTTCTAGAGTTATGCAACCATCACCACATTCCAGTTGTGGGTCCTTTCTTTCTTTCTTTTTAAAAGATTTTATTTATTTATTTGACACAGAGAGACATAGCCAGAGAGGGAACACAAACACGGGGAGTGGGAGAGGGAGAAGCAGGCTTCCCGCTGAGCAGGGAGCCCGATGTGGGACTCGATCCCAGGACCCTGGGATCATGACCTGAGCTGAAGGCAGACGCTTACCGACTGAGCCACCCAGGCGCCCGTTGTGGGTCCTTTCTATCCCCCCAAAAAGTTTCAGTGTGCCTGTTTCCAGGTAATCCTTGCTCCCTGTCCCAACCCTAGGCAAGCACTGATCTGCTTTCTGCCTCTATAAATTTGCCTTTTCTGGACATTTCATATAAATGGAATCCTATACTATGTGGTCTTTTGCGTCTGGCTTCTTTCACCTAGCATCATGTGTTTGAGGTCTATGCATGCTGCAGCACATATCAATAATTGTTTCTTTTCATTGCTGAATAGTATTCCATATCAATTCTTTTAGAAGCTATTTATGTTTTGAGGCAACCCTGAATAGGATGCAGGAGTCCTGGTCTCCTACCCTGTCTCTGATTTTCTGAGTGGCCTCTGACCAGCCCTTCCCTTGTTTGGGCATCCATTTCCCCATCTGTAAAATCAGAGGGCTGATCAGGTAGAGTCTCTAACATCTCTATCAATTCTTTTTTTTTAAGATTTTATTCATTTATTTGAGAGAGAGAGCATGAATGGGGGGAGGGGCAGAGGGAGAGGGAGAAGCAGACTCCCCTTTGAGCAGGGATCCCAACGCGGATGGAGCTCAATCCCAGGATCCTGAGACCATGACCCAAGCCAAAGGCAGACGCTTCACTGCTGAACCACCCAGGCGCCCCTCAAATCTTAAAAAAAAAAAAAAAATCTATTTTTTATTTTTCATGGAGTGCCAGCAGGACCAGTATACCAATATTTTGATGTCTCTGATCCCACATTTACCCTTTACCTGTTTTAGAACTTCCACCATATCCCATATTGTTAAAGATAAGGAATCTTCATTTTTAAAAGGCTGCAGTTCAGCAGGAAAGTTTGATTCCCACTGAGAGGAAACGAAGAGTGAAGGAGGGACCATCATCCGGTCTGAAAGAAGGAAAATGAGCACGTGAGATAAGTAAGCCAGAAGACAGGAAGCGGTGGGCTGCAGCAAGGGATGGAATGTGTCAGACACAGACCCGAAGGTCAAAATCCAGGCCATCTAGTTACCTTGGGAGTAAGAGGGAAGGAATAGAGGGAGAGAAAGGCCGCCAGAGCGGGAGAGATGTTGAGGGCTGGGACCCCTCCCTACTGTGTTCCCATAACCTCATTCATTCCCTCAACCCTCCTTCCCAATCCCTCTCCGGCTGCTCTGCTCCTTCAGTTCTGACCCCATTTCCTCAGGATCTCGTTCCCTGAGGAGCTGGGCCTGACATTTCAGACAGAGGCTGAGGAAAGGAGGTAGGTCGGAAAGAGACACTATGTGTCTGCGTCATCTTATTTTCTGTTTTGTTATTTTGGAACCTGAGGGCCAAAGACGTGAGCACTTGGACATTTACCTGGAAGTGCAGAGACAGTCCCCCAGGTACCAAGGAATATCAAGAGCTCTCTGTTCTCTGAACAATTGCTATTGAGGGTCAGGTTTGGGAGGGTAAGAATGGTGATCTGGAATTCCCGTGCTTTTTGGTAATTGTGGCAAAAACGCATAGGGTGGAGGGTCAAGGTGCCCTGGAAATAGGGCCGGACATCACCTTCAGAACTAGAAGGCTCTTCTTAGCTATGAGGACCCCAGCCTTCTCCTAATTCAGTGGCCAATAGGATAAGACGTCCTGTTGAGCCTCTGATCTGCCAGAATTCCCTACAGCCTTTTGTCTGTGGTACTCCCTCAGACTCCTGCAAAGTATTGATACGCTTTGTGTATGTACTCTTCCACTTTTGCTGTTTCTGAGTGCCTGCCTCTGACCCAAACTCCCTGAAGGCAGGAACCACTTCATGTCTCAATCAGAATAGCATCTAGCCCGGTACCATTTCCACATACAGGCTTCAAGGCCCCCTGGGCTATGAATTCCAGGGTAGGGAGCATGTCTGTGAACATTAGTGTCATTCCTTAGTGCCTAGCTCTCTGTCCAGTACATAGTGGTCATCTGAATAAATTTGTGCTGAATGAATTAATTAATGACAATCATGGTAATAAGGATGACAGGGGGAACAGTAACAAAGGTTTTTGTTTGTTTGTTTTTTGTTTTGCAAGCTACAAGATGCTTTGTAAGGCAAGGCATCTCCCTTAGCAGCACACAGCCTCCCCAAAGCCATGGTTTTCTTTCAGTGGAGGAAAAAGACAAGAGTTTATCTTCAGATGAGGCCTTTATCCCCACCATCAAGCCCGTGCCAGAAGCTATCGGTGATAGAGAAGGGAATAAGAGACAGCTGCTTGGGCATGATACCTGTGTAAGAAGAAGACAGGGATCTCCTGTGCATGCTTGCCTTCTCACTCCTCCGGCTAGGTCAACGCGAGTGTCTCTTGCCAACAACTTATCAGGAAGGACCATGACTCTCTGGACTCAGAAGATCCAATTCTTCAGCTGTGCCACCTCCACTGGCTCTTCTTCCCCTGTCCAGGTCCTCAATTCCTGGTACCTTGGCTTTAGAACAAAATTTAAACACCATGTCCTTGAGGCTACCCACATTACCATTCTCCAATGGAAGAATACAGCTGTCTAATTCTGTGCCATTTTATCTTCAGAACCACTCTGTGAGGTTAATGGAGGTGACTCTTGCATAGAGAAAGGAAGCCACCTGCCCAAAGTATTTCAAGATTCCTCATTCCAGGGCTTTTACCTCTAACACACACTGTATGGCTTAACCAATAGCAATTACCCATCATCTCCTAAGAATGCCTGAGAATTTACATGTTGAGGGGTCCTAAAATGGAATATGTTGTCAGGCAAGAACAGATTTCAAGAGATCAACTAGCCATCCTTTGGCTCTTAGGAAGGCCAATTGTCTAGAAGTTGAGTGTTGGTTGGGAAAGTCCTTGAATTTGGAGTCCAAAGACCTCAGATGTAAGTCCTAGGTCTGCCATTTACTGAGTGGATGATTTGGAGCAAGTCACCTAACATCTGTGACTTAGCCTTCTATAAAATAGGGACATTAATGTCTGTGTTTTTGTTTTGGGGAGTTTTCTTTGTTTGTTTTTACTTTACATGCCTATTGTGAAAATTAAATGAGATGATGTACGTGTACTAGGCAGTGTTAATTTTAACATCTCAGACAAAGTTGCAACTTTGGAGACTCTTTATGTAAAATATAAATAGCAATCCATCCGTGTTCATAACAAAGTTTTACAAGAATAGGAGTTCAGCTCTCGTGTCAGGCTGCCTGAATAACCTTGGTCATGTTACTTCTTTCTGAAATCTCATTGAAGAGGAGATAACACCCATCTCATAGGTGTGGTCATGAGCATTAAATGAGCGAACGTACACATAGTACTTAACATGTACCTGGCATAGAGAAAGAAACTCAGTGAATGTTAGCTGCTACCATCACTGATTTTATTAATGGAGAGGTGGGGCAGGGTAGTCCAATAAGATCTGATAGAGATCTGAGCTAGAGATCAAAAGACCTCACCTTCTTGGCCTCGGTTTTCCTACTTGCTCTATAATAAAAATCTATGGTTTTCTTCTTCCAGATTGTCATGAAAATTAAAAAAAAAAGCATATGAAGACTTTGAACTAATTGGACTTGAGGAACATAAGTTGCAAGATATTTTTGAAAAAAACTGAGTTAAGTTTATAAAGACTCTGACTTTGATCAGTTCATCAGTTTTTGTTCATCCCTACCTGCCTGTGTTAAAGTTGTTCTCTTCATGGAAAAGGAATACAGCATTTCCCAGCCAATAAAAAAGATTTCAAATGTCAGATCTTGACATAAACCCTTCAAATCTGCTAGAGTACATACACTCTTCACAAAGAAAACCATTCTTTAGGATGTTCCATTGCCTCGAATTTGTTCTGTGTATGTAGGGTGATTTTAATATTCAACCAATTCTTGAATTTCCACTTTGGGTATTATCTTCTTTCAATACGTAATCACAGAATGACCTCTCCTTGCCTTGCAGGATGCTCCCAGATTACCTCCTTTTCTCTGATTAGCTAGGATGGCTTCAGGGAATACCTTCATTTTAACATTAAAGTGGGCAAAAACAGAAATAGAAAGATAAATCTGTAGCAAGATCAAAAATAGAATTCATAGCTAAATATAAATCTGGAGGGAATTATCCAATTATTTGTATGGTCCCTTATCGCAGACGATCCAGGGTTGATTGCCTTCTGCTTTTTCCTTATGTGGAACAAAATGGTCAATAAATGCCAAGAGTAATTTTTTTTTCTTTTGAAGAGTAATAGTTTTTAATAGTAACTTAAATGCCGTTTTCTTTCCCAGATGTCCTCGTATATATTATAGCATGTGATTTTTACTGCATGCATTCTCTTTGGGGACCATCTCATCTCATTTTGACTTGTAGGTCAGAGAGCTTTGAACTGGGAAGACCAGGATTTGTTAATGGAGTCACTGTACAAATTTGGGCAAGTTTCTCAGTCACTTTGTTCTTCCACTCTGCTGAGCTAGACTTGGAATGGACGGCTCTGAAGGGAAATTCCCTGCTCCTTTTCGGTCGCAATATAATTTAGAGGCTAGCAGCTGGGTTGTTTTTTTGTTTTTTGGGGGGGGGATTGGACCCACACCAGCTAGGGACTTGGAAACGTGGAGAAAGACAAATGTGGGTGTCACACGAGGCACGGTAGCCATTAAGTGCAGGAATATAATGCAAATCGCATGCAAATATATGCAAACTGCATTAATTTGTAGAATCTTACTTTGGAGCTTGCGAGCAGCACTGAGATCCTATGGGGGTTCACAACTAATATTTTTAGGTTAAATCAAAAGTAGTGCTTTTTTGAAGTTCTCGCTTTCTCGGTGCTTGCCGGGCTCAACTGCTAAAAGTTTGACACTCCTCCCTACCCCCCATAATGATTCCACTAGTGCTTGATTCCATCTTACACCCGGCCCCACCCCCGCTTAGCCTGACGTCACGTGACAGTGTATTTGCATACTACCTGGGACTGGGTGTGACGCTCCCCTTTTCTGCGTCTTCTCATTGGCGGCACCGGAGAACCGGCCCTCTTCCGGACAGACCAATCGGCGGCTCCTCGGACGGAGGCCAGCGGGAGGGGGCGGGATGAGGGTGGGGTCTTGGGTTGGATCGCTAGGCATATCGACCAGTCATCCTCTGGAGTGGGAAGAACAAGCCGCGGATTGGTTGAGGGGAGGGGTCTGGGGCTCTGTAGGCCAATGAGAGTTCTGGGCTGAGGGGGCCGGTCTCCGCCCCGTAGAGCAGATAAGCAGCCGCAGCGGGGGTTGGGGGGCTGTGTGGGGCTCGCTGTGGGGCCGAGGCAGGCAGGCGGTCGGGCGGGCGATGGCGGGGGCCGCAGCGGGCGGCAGAGGCGGAGGTCCCTGGGGGCCGGGGCGCGGAGGGGCCGGGGGGCTCCGGCGGGGCTGCTCTCCCCCAGCCCCCGCCGGCTCCCCCCGGGCTGGGCTGCAGCCGCTCAGGGCCACGGTCCCCTTCCAGCTGCAGCAGCCGCACCAGCGCCGGGACGGGGGTGGCCGCGCAGGTGAGCCGGGCCTGGAGCGGGTACCGGGGGGAGGAGCCGTTGGGGGAGGGGGGGCGCGTGACGGGGGGGAGGGGTACGGGGAGAAGCGTGAGGGGAAAGTGGATGGGGGCGAGGGGAGAGAAAGGGGGTCGCGCAAAGCCTGCGAGGGCGGAGGGAGCGAGAGCGAGGAGCGGTGAACGCTGGGTCCACCGCTGGGACAGAGTGTGCAGGGAGTCGGGGCCGGGAGGTGAGGAGAGGGACAGGGCAGACGGAGGCTGTCTTTGGGGGCGTAACCGAAAAGTGGGCAGAGGTGTCGTGTGGGGGTGAGTGGAAGATGCAGGGGTGGCAGCGAGGTGTGAGGAAGGAGTGAGTGGCGCGTGATGGGGGCGCCCTGTGCTGGCTGGCGCTGGAGCGAGGAGCCGGTGGGCGCTGGACGTCTGCACGGGGAGGGGGAGGGGCATGGAGGAGAGCCCCGTGGAGCCATGTGTTACTTCTCCAACTTGAGTTTGGTTCCAGCATCCCGCTCTACGGTTCTAGAGTTCCTTTCCCCCCCACTTCACGTGCACTTCCCTTTATGCCACCTCCCGGAGCTGATTTCATCCGAGCTGTTGGAATAGCTTAGTTTAATGGCTTTTACTACGGTACAAACGCTCCGCTCCGATTCCTACATTCCTCTTGGTGTGACCCAGAAGTTGTATGTTCCCAGATCATTGACCTGCTTAATATGGCTGTCTCATTCCAACTATCGTGTGGGTGTGTGTGTATAGGGCCTGGGCAGTGTGCCCCCTGCCTTTCTCTCCTACCCCCACCAAGGCTGTTTAGTCTGGGGCATTGCCAGCCAACGTGGCAGTGGAGTGAGGGCTACACTCAAGGGCAAATACCCCCACTTTCTGAACAGCCCTGAAACGGTGTCTTAATAGCAGCTTGATGTGCTGGGTGTGGGGAAACTAGGGAGGAGCAAGATTAACCTTGCTTTCACACTCAAAGCTGTGATGGATCCCCCACGAAGGCAGGCAGTGAGGAATGGGAAAAGGAACCTACTTGCAGAGGAGGTTGGCAATAAGTTGAAAGTGAGGCTTGCATTTGATTCACACCAGATGTGAAAAAGATCATCGCACACTTCCAAAGCCTCAGAGTCTACCAAATGTACAGAAGTCATGGTCCCCACCGTCTAATGGTTAATGACATTCTCTACACCAGAGTTTCTTGAGCTTTTTGTGATTACTAGGCTTCATTGCGGCACACCCCCCTCTCCGAAAGTATAGCTGCCACATTGCCTTTCTAGGTAGGAATGGGATTAAGGGTCTCTGAAGTAGAAAGTCCAAGTCTATCTGGACCTCATTGTAAATGTTAACATTGCATCTTGGAACACAGAAACGTAGTCAAGTCTGGTAGCAAGATGGTGACCAACTAGTCAAAGTATGCCTATCTGGTGTTGTAGAGCAGAGCAATGCCCAAACTCATGCCTATCATGAGCTATAAAGCAAACCACAAGATTACAAACCTGTTGGTTTTGTTTGGACTTCCTTGGAGTCCAGGGAAGTTAGTAGAACAGCAAGGACCAGAACCTTAGTCACTTTTAGTAGAAATCAACAGAAAGCCTGCCTATGCTATAGCTGGAAATCTAATAGCAGTCATATTTTAAGAGCAGTTATTTTATGTCTACCATAGAACTAACATTAAAGGCGCAAACCGTGGTGGGTGCTGCGGAATGGAGAAGAGTGTAGGTTTGGATAACTGGGTTCTTTACATGGCCCCTCCCTTTTTAGAGGGCCAGGGGCCCAAAGATCCTGGTAAAAATCGTAGGAAGCTAGAGTTCTGCATAACTTGTTGAACGATTTAGGGCAAGTTGAGTGGTCCTTTGTGTATGAATTGGGCTGATGGGTTATTCCTCCACCTTTAAGTATCCCAGAGGCATTAATGAGGCACTTAATCTGGTATATGGTGGGATTATCTATAGATTCTCATTGAGGCAGAAGAGAGGAAAGATGGAAAGAAAGGGGTCTGAGCCTGTGGACTTCTTTGTGAGCAGACATTAAGGGGCTGTACCTGACCTTTGGTTTGGGAGTACATCGGGTCTTCTATGTGTTAACTTTTCTATGTGTGTTCAGATTGTTTCCATTCCTTGCACTTGAGAAGTGGCAGGAGTGGTTTCCTCTAGGCCAGCGGCGTACCTGCGATAGGAGGAAACGCCTTACATTCATAAACCCTTACGAGAATCCTCCTGGCTTTGGGTCCCAGGATTCCTGAATTTTGATTCCAGGCTCTGCCATTTACTAGCTGTGTGGCATGGAAGAAGTTTCTTAACTTCTGTGCCTCAGTTTCCTCATCTGTCAGAATGTGAATCATAACTATATCCCGAGTTAACAGTTATAAAGTGCTGAGGCACCTAGAAGGTGCCAGCAGTGTTTGCGGCTGCTTCTGTCATTACTCTGCCCTCCACCCAGCCACGGTGAGAGCACTGTTGGCCAAAACCCATTGCCTTTCAGGCTTCAAAGAGCAAACCCATGTTGGTCTGAAACCAGTACTGCAAGTTTCAGAATTTCAAGGCTGCCTCTTGCAGTTTTATTCCCTCATCTTTTAAAATGAGCTTTTCTAAACAGGGCTCCAGAACCCAGCTGTTTAAAAAGGCATGTGAGCTGGGACTGGGTTTCAGGGACAGTTAGGTGCCGTCACTGTTTCTTTCCCATCCCAGAGTGACGTAGTGCTCAGGGCTGTGCAGTTATCTCTGTCACACACCCTGTTGTGTTCCTGACAAGATATATTAGACCTTGTAAAAACAGGGTGATGGTGTGAAGAACAGGATTTACCTTCTGTGGCCATTCATCCATGAGGGATGTCTTCATAAAGTGAGGAATGGCTTCATTTTTCTGAGCCTGGGCTAGGGGTGTAGAAGGCAAAAGAGAAGAGTGAGAAAAATGAAGGTCAAGTCTAAGAAAGCTAAGATCCACCCATGGGGAATAGCAACCCAGGATACATTTCTTACAGCAGTTTCCCCTTTAATTAAATTCTCATTTGTGTCTTATGTCAGTTGGAGGCTGCTAACTTTATGTTCTTCCAGGACTACTGATGGACAAAACGGGACTGGGAGGTGAATTGTTCTGGGTTCCAGTCTTAACTATCCTGTTTAGTGTCTCTGTCTCCATATCTCTAGAATGAAGATAATGTTTAATCCAGCTTTGCAAATTCCTCTAGAGTGGACCAGCCCCACAGGGGTCAGCTGGGTGCTGGGGGAGCCACATGTTGCCTCTGTACCTCCTCTGCCCAGCAGAACCTTCTTAAACCCAGGGTTGGCAGTTATGGCCTGCAGGCCAAATCTAGGCCTCTGCCTGCTTTTGTAAATAAAGTTTTATTGGAACTCAGCCATGCTCCTTCATTTAGTATTGTCTGTGGCTGCTTTTTCACGACAGTGACAGAGTTGAGTAGTTGTGATAGAGACCGTAAGGCCCCCAAAGCTTCAAGTATTTACTACCATGGCACTTTACAGGAAAAGTTGGCCTACCCTTGTCTTAAACAGTGTTCCTTACCATTATTCCTATATAAAGGTCAGTTTCAATGCATGTGGTGTACATCTCCTCAGAAAATTCTAAGGGAGTAAAGAAAAGTGACAAGCCTGTATCCCCACTCATGTTTTAGGCGAAAAGAAAAGGGGGGGGTCATCAGCTTCCAGTCAGTTCTCAGTCTTTGTGGAGGATCAGCACATGTGAATGGAGGCTGCCTCCCCGCCCCCCTGCCCCCGCCCCCTGCGTTGTCAGGTGGCATGTGTTCAGTAGACATAAACTAATTTGGATTTACATAAAAGCTTGACTGTTAGGCAAATATGCACCCCCTGCCCTCAGAACCCCTCCCAAAACACCCACAACTGCAGTGAACACATTTCAAATCAGTTGGAAATGGCTTTAGGTTTATCTCCTGTTTGGGATTTTTCTCGATCACTGACAGCTGGCAGTAGTCGGGGCTGCCTTAAAACGCTGGCTTCCCCACAGGGACGTAGGATGGGTTTACTTCAGACGTCCATTCAGTTCTCCAGGATGGCGTTTCAGTGAATATAAGGCAGCATTGTTATTAGCCATGCTATTGGTAATTATTAAACTCCTTTCCTTGCAATGCTTTGAAAACTTAGTACTTGGGGGATGGGTGTTTAGATAGGTCTGGAACCACATTAAGGAGGTCCCTTATTAGGGATCTTGAGAAAAAGCCCTCATCAAATCATGGTCCTCCTGGACGCTGGTGTCAGAAGCAGTCCAGCTTCTCAATGCCAAGGAGCCATCTTGCTGTAATGAAGCCCGGGGATGCAGTTAAAATCCTTTAAGAGCTACAACCGTCCTTGAATTCTCTGTGACTGAGGCACCCTCTGTTTGGGAAGCATTAAACACTGCTTAGCCTGATGCTGCTAACTTGCTTTTGACAGCTTTGCTTGCCCCAGGCACGTGGTCCCCAAAATGTACTGCTGAAGTCTGTCTTAAATGTTTTTATCACCAGTGACAGCATCCTTGAAATTTGGGGGCCACAGTGCCTAACTGCTTTATCCTGTCGGTCCCTAAAGGAGCATGGGTCCATGTGTTCTTCCATGTTTGGGATAGCAAAGGATTATATATATGGGAAGTTCTCCACTCGTGTAACATAGAGCTAGGATATTTTAAACCATTTGAGGTCAGTGGAGGAGGGGTGAGAACAAAAGTGGGTGTGGTGGTAAGAGGACATCATTCTCTCTGGTTCCAAATATAGATGGATCTCCAGAAAATTTGGGGCAGGATTGCAAAACTTCCAGTTCTGGTGGCCATGTGAGTGTTGCCAAAGTGGTTGGTGGCGTTAATAGCAGAGAACACTTTACCCATATTTTTGGCTAGTTTATACTGAATGGTGTGATGGGCACCCACACCACACTATTCTTTGATCTTGTTCTTTTTTTAATTAAAGCATAATTAATATACGGTGTTATATTAGTTTCAGTTGTACAACGTAAGGATTCAACAATTCTGTACGTTACTCAGTGTATTCCTTGATCTTCATGGAACTGTTAGAAATCAAGTGTCCTCAGGGCGCCTGGCTGGCTCAGTTGGTAGAGCACATGACTCTTGATCTCCAGGTTGTGAGTTTGAGCCCCACGTTGGGTGTAGAGATTATTAAAAAAAAAAAAAAAAAAAAATCAAACATCCTCCTCTGGATTTTTATACCTCTCACGTAGAGACTGTGCCATAAGGATTCACACTTTAGGGTGTGACATGTTCTGGAGGCGGGTCTGGTTTTGAAATCTTACTGACACTATCACACTTCTCAAATGCTATTTGACACCAGCTCCAGTGCTTTCCTAGTCTTGCCTGGGCTTACCCTTGCTCTACAGGCAGTTTGGAGCCCTTTCAAGGGGCTGGAAGGAGAAACCTTATGTGTCCTTTCCAGTTCAGAGTGAAGGTGGGTGCCCACCAGCACGTTTGTTGAGTGGAAGTGGACAATCTCTTTGTGGGTTACTAAGTTTTGCCCCACTTTGAGGTGGATAGAAGAGGGGCCAGGAAGAGTGGAAACAGACAAAAGATGAGTGAGAAACCTGGTCGCCCTCCAGCCCCGCCCCAGCTGAGGGCTGAGTTGAGTCTTCATAGAGGGCTCCATTATTTGGTTTGCAGGGTTATGAATTAACCAAACACGAGCCAAATCTATTCACATTGTTAGGTCAAAAACAAATCCTGATCTCCGAGAGAAAAGAGTTTTGGATTATATTTGAAGTTATAAATTATCCGTGCTCCAGTTCCTCTCCAGCGGTGTGGAGCTTGTGAAGGGGCCCGTGTTCTTGGGAACAGCTGGTTAGAGGGAATTTCTCTACACTGGCTCCCCACTCTCAGGCCTCCAGCTCAGGGTCCCCACCAAACCTCCTGGTTTTGAAAACTCTTCCTGGCGCTTCACTCTCCTCCTCCACACTTTTCCTCAGGGTCACTACAAAGCTGCATGCTCAGCTTGGAGTCATTTAAATGTTTATCCTCAGGCCCGAATAAGCCTCAGTTGACTTTTACTGTGTCAGAAAACCACAGCCAATCAAGGGTGGCCTTTTTTTTTTTTTTAAAGATTTTATTTATTTATTTGACAGAGAGAGACAGAAAGGGAACACAAGCAGGGGGAGTGGGAGAGGGAGAAGCAGGCTTCCCGCTGAGCAGGGAGCCCGAAGCGGGGGCTCGATCCTGGGACTCTGGGATCATGACCTGAGCCTAAGGCAGATGCTTAACGACTGAGCCACCCAGGCGCCCCAAGGGTGGCTTTAATGAACTTAAAAGAATGCTATCAAAGTATTTCATATTAGGGAATCTTTTAGCTCTAGCCCTTGGGCAACCTGGAACTGAAGTTGGGGCTCTGGACACCTCCCCTTCCCTGCTCACGTGCCCCAACCGGCTGATATTGGGGATGGATGCCAGGCCTTGGGCTCAGCACTGCCTGCCCATGAGCAGTTTCTGCTCTGCTTCCAGCTCCCTCATAAAAGGGTTGGAGGTTGGGGGAGGCCTGGGAAGATTCCTCTGAGGGCTTTGGTTGATCTGAAGCAGCAGGTCTGTGATTAGGGGTGGTGGAGTTTTTCTCTGAGGCCGCCTGGATGTGGCTTCTTAGTATTTGGCAGGGCAGAGTTCTAAGTCTGGGATGCCTCTTCTCAGACCCTGAGCTCCCTATCTTGTGAATGGAGGGTGGCTTTTTAAGCTGGAGAGAACTATGCCAATAAGCATAGGTCTAGTCCCTCCCCAGCTCTGTTACCTGAATCCCCTGTCATCTGATCCTCAATGAAAACATGCAGGAGAGCACTGAGGTCTCACCTCCTTAAGAGGGAAAGGTAGGATAAACATAGGACTCTAAAAGCAAAATGACTAACATGTCCACCAATGGATAAAATTTAATTCAAGCTGGAGGAGGCATAGAATAAAGGAATATTTATTCCTTTCATGTTAAGTAGGGTTAATTGGAGAATTAACCGGGATATTTCCAGTAAGCTTTTTTTTCCCCCCACCCAATTGGCCAGTGTATTAATTCTCCCTAAGGTTAAATTAAGTTTTTACTCTTCTCTTTTCCTTTCCCTTTCAAAAGTGGCATTGGTGTGGCCCTGTCTGGTCAGCTGTGTTTCTTCACTTTCTCATCTCTTTAGTCCCTTCAGCCCGTGCTGCAAATTGTGTGCCTGCCTTTTTAAAAGGTAGGCACCTCATGTTTCAAGTTCAAGTGCAATGGAACTCACCCTGCAGCTTGAACAGATTTGAGTGTTTTTGCAGAGGGAGGGCCAGGGCAGATGGGGAGTGTCGTGCTCAATAAATACTTGTTGGATTGAGTTGCTGGAAAGGCAGCAGGGGTGGGGAGAGTGAGCCACACTTCCCCCAGTCTCACTTGAAATGGTTTTTCCCACTTCTGGTCCCCACACACTGTGCCCCCTTTATAATACCTCTCTGCAGCCACTTCCAAGGCAACCTCTCCCCACCCCACCCCCACCCCCCGAAGTGTTAGTGTTCTCTCTCTCTTTAAATCACTGGTCTCCTATTCATCTTGGTCATTGGGCTTGAAGCCCAGCTGGTGGCAAAGACGTGGCATTTCCATGGATGTCATTGCTAGGCCTGTAGGTTCCCTTCCCCTCACACTTAAAGCCAGAGGGTGAGCTTGGGCAGTTAGTTACCAGGTGGATCCATGGAAACAGCCAACATTTAGGATTTTGTTTAAAAAAAAAAAAAAAAAAAAAGCCGGACTACCTGGCTTTAGGCTTAGAAGTGGATATGGGTGACAGGCCAAGGAAAGTGAGATGAATACTGCATGTCCTTTCACTCCAGGCAGATTTACACCAAATTCCTAGTAGGCTAATGTATAGCAAAGGGAAGCAAAAAAACGAAATCTGAATCAGTGACTTTTCTAGGCTAGGGAGCAGAACTGTCTACGGGCTATGGGCCCTAGTGGGGCTTCAGGCTTCATCTAGAGGTGTGATTGGGCTGAAAGCCCCCTTTCCCAAGCCAGGCACCATCCTGTTTCTCCTTCTCTCCCCACACCGCGAGTTGGGAAATGCTGGAAAGAGATGCTCATTAGCATTCCCCACGCCCTGGACACATACACTGTCATCCATGGAGCCCACGTTGCCCCTTTGTTCAGGTTGCCAACCATGGACCTGGCGGCTTAGTCAAATTGTTTTCTAAACCTGTCCAGCTGGGGGTAACTTTGAACAGAGTAAAACTGCAATTGAGAGGAAGGAAAGACAGCTTCTCTTACCTCGCCCTCCTTTCTCCTCTTCCCTGCCCCACACACTGCCTTTCCTTTACTAGTTTTCTGTGCTCAGTGCGTGTTTGATCGCCCACACCGCTTTGAGAGAACCACCGCTGATAACACGTGCGCTCCCTGCCCCACACCTGCAAGCTGGCTGAACACCTGCCGCACGGCCTCTGTTTGGGGATTGTCTTTGTAACTCATACCCATCAGATATGACAAGCCAGGGTTGAGGGTGGGGCTGGATGGCATTTGGCGAGACTGAGGGGATGCAGCCAGAGTCCGATGCAGAGATTGGGAAGAAGGCAGTGCGAGTCACACCCATGTGGTGCGTGCACTTCTTACTGCTGAGAGTAGCGCCTGGACTCTCTCTCACTGGAACCGCAATCCTGGGGAGTTCTGTGTTCGCAGGAGAAGGCAAAAACAGCTGCTTCGGTGGAAAGAGCCTGGGAATCCCAACAAATTTTTGTATTTTTCGGGGAAGTTGAGCATATAGATAGCTTTAGTTTTAACAGTGTGTTCCATTCATTTAGCTCTCTGTTGCTCCTGGTCAGGATTTCTCATTCATTTGCCTGACAGTCGTGCAGGTGCAGGTGGCATTGACTTGTTTTCACAGATAAGTTTAAAGTGAGGCCTAGAAAGGAAGTGACTTGCCCAGGACCGTGTGACTATAAAGCCCTTTTGCTCCTGATCCCAGGGCTCTTCCCACATATGTGTGGCGAGTCCCTTGTGAATTTCCTCCCGAGCTGGCATCCTCTATGCTGCCTGCCCAGCACACGCCCAGCCCATGTTTCCCTTCGGCTTGTATGCCCGTATTCCAGGAGCAAAAATTCATCTGTTCAGTTGACCAAAAGAAAATTGGAAAGGAAAATGGGCTGCAAAGAAGTCTGTTGTTTCTTCAGCACCCTCTAGGTGACTATTCACTTGGTGTGGCTAATTGGAAGGTGACAGTTATTACATTAAATGTGTGATATGGTGGCGGCTTTGAGTACCTCCCACTGGTTTGAGATACGCAATTTCCAGGTAGAATGAGAAGTTAACCAGGGACAGACAGGCCCAGGAGGCAGGAAGGTTTTTCCTGCTTTTAAGTGGGGTCATTGTCATGGTTACTGGGCTTGGGCCCATGTCAGGAAGATACCTCCAAGATGGAGCTTATAGGAAAGGGTGTCTTTCTTAGGTGTGACTCTGTGGAACCCCAAAAAGCACCTGGGAATAAATGTGGGTGGTGCAATCCTCTGCTGGGGGGTAGGTTCAGGTGGCATGGCATCATGATGACAGCTTAGTCTTCCATGTAGGGAACCCCTGGTGCAAACCACCCCCACCCTCCCTGCCCTGCTCTATTTGAGTATGTCTCCTCCTCCTAGCTTTAGGTTAAGTGGGAGTAGAGTCACTATGATACATGGTAATGCTTTTATGAGACAAGTGTGTGCCCAGTAAAGGGGACTAGCGGGGACTTGAACTCAGAAGAAGGCTCCATCTCGGGACTTGGTATCATGGAGAAATTGCCTGGCCTGCCTCACAGAGGTTACCTAGCCCTCCACCCCCTCCCCGAGAGAGTTCCAGGCAGCTCTTACCCACTTACCTCTCCTACAAAATCGGATTTTGTATAGAATTCTTGAATGGCCCGATAACCATATGCTTATGTGTATCCTTCCTTTGCCTGTTACTTCTCAGACTTCATAAGTTAAAATCCCATTATAACAAACATTATAAAAAACAATTCTGTATAATAAAGCTATTTCCATGGTTCATATCAATGCTTTGTTGTTGTTTTTTGTGGTTTTTGTTGTTTAAAGGAGAGTAACCAGCTCTCTTCTGTGTCAAGTACTTTTTCTGGTCCCTGTCCATGTAACGGTTCATCCCTGAGCCAGGGCCCCAGCACTAGCCGTCTGCCTTGGGGGCAGGGAGGAGGGAGAGGAGCAGTGGACCCATCTCGAAATAGCAAGGCCCCCCTTTGTTGGCATTTTATCTCGAACCTCCCACCCTCCTGTACGTCTTTGTTTTCAAACAACACCACACAAAAACCCAACAGAGGACAGTACGCGTGTTTATCTGAATGTGAGTGTGTATGAGTGTGTGTCTTGAGTGTGAGTGAGCATGTAGGTGCCGCGTGTGAGCACGTGTGTGAAAAAGTGCACGTGAAGGAAAGCAAATGACAAAGCAGGTGGGACAAATGTTTGCCCAAAGGCAAATCTGGGTCAAGGTTATATGTCCTGCTCTTGTTCTCGTATCTGGACATTTGAAATTACTTCCAAATAAAAAGTTTAAAAAATGAGTACATGCTAGACTAATTTGACGGAACCAGGAATTCTTGAGAGTGGAAGTTCTCTCCTCTTCCTCTTACAACATCTCTTATTCTCCCCGTTTAACAGACAGCAAAACTGAAGCCCAGAGAAGTCAAGTGACCTGAGTTCACATAGCACACTGGGGCTGAGGCAGGATTTGGGCCCAGGGACTGACCATTGTGGTAGGCCGCCCCTCAGGAGCCTAGACTGCGGCTTGCCCTGACTCCCTGAGCTGGACCAGGGGGGCATCAGATGCCAGGAACGATCGGGGGACCTGCTGGGGTGTGCCTGCGCCTCGTGCAGGCCCCGCACTGACCCAGCAGGGGTCAGCCGGCGTGCAGCAGTCTGCCGAAGCACGCCAAGCACACTCAGGATGTCCAGGTACCTTCTCGGGACAGCTGCTTCCCTATTCTAAGGAACACTTTTACTCTGCTCTTCACTCAACTCTCTACATTTCTTAAAGAGCATGAGATCAGAAGCCTCTTGTGCCAGAGCCACGGAGTAATTCTAGTTCGAGTTTTTATGTCAGAGATGGACAGGCAAAAAGCAGTCAGGTTCGGCGTAGAGAGCAAGGCTAGAGGGTGGGCCCAGGCCAGACAGCTTTCTCGGCTGTGCACCAGTCTGCTTGTGGAGGGACAGGAGCCCAAGGGAGGACGTTCTTGTGGTTCCGTGTGACACGTCTTACCAAGTGGACGAGAGTTACAACTGTGTACACGGAGGGAGGACTCGTCAGTCGGGGAAAACTGCTAAGCACAGGGCCCGGGGAGGGATCTGATCATCCTGCTCAGCTGGTTGAGGGAGAGCTTCAGACACTGCTGTTTGTTTCCTGGCCCCTTTGCTCTAACACCAAACCACACGTCCTACATCTCTCTGTGCTCCTGGAAGGCACTTGAATCGTTCCTGACAGTTTCACTTACTGGTATTTCCCCCCAGCTTCCAGAATTAGGGTTGAGTAAATGAGTCTTACTCTGCTTCTTAACAGAACAGTTTTTGAAAATCTTTCATTTTAGCATGTGTCCTTTATCTGCAGTGCCTCCCGGGCAGCCACCCTAGAGCCATGAGATTGTGGTTAAGTTGGCTTCAAAGGGTTTTTTTTTCCCATGGGCTCCAGCCAGTTATGTGAAAAGAGACCTGTGAGCACTTACTATATTATTACCCCAGCTTATATATACTTAGATTGCTTGTCTTTAGGCAGTTATCATGTTATATAGGCTATTGCCACAATTCTCTGGTTCTTCCTGGCTCTGTCCTACCCCAACAGAAGTGCCGGGTGGATGACATCCAGGGGCAGAACAAGGTGCAGGAGGATGAGGAAAGGCTGCCCCCCTGATTCCTGGTGGGTCGTGTGCAGCGTGGAGGTGTGCAAATGGCCAAAGCAGTCTACTTAGACGGCATGGCAGCAGCGGCATTCTGCTACTTAGACGTATAGATAGGATGTCATGGTAATGAACCTCCCACTCTGTTTCCCTGGATCAAATTCTCCTTTGTTTCAGGAGGCTAAGCCTTTTCTTTGTCTGACTTGTAAAAGAAGAGACTAGTACTGTTAAGCCCTTGATTTAAGAGCAGACACAAAGCCCTTCGTGTACTTTGCGGAGGGGGTATAACTTACCCTCCAGTGATGTGTGTTGTCCTGTCCACCTCTACCTCCGGAAGGACATGGAGAGAGGTGACCTGACAAGTGTCCTTCTGCACTGAAGTCCTCAGTGGTCTCGGGCATACACTGATGATAGGAAAAACCTTCCCAATGTCATACCTTTCAAGGCTGTTTCTGGAGGGGCCATCTGATTTTGCTTTTCAGAAGAGGTTTATCCTGGAGGCACTGCATCACCTTTGAATCTCGGAACAACTGGCAAGACCAGGGGCTACAGCAAAGGGGCTGCCCTGGAAGGTTGCCCGGCACGCTTTGAGGTTTTTCCACTGCTAGGACGACGGCCTGGGAATTTGCCTGGGATTTGAGGTCAGGCTGGCTCAGGTCCAGGATGTCAGAGGCCAGGTAGGGAACCACTAGGTGGGATGTAGCGGACTCTTGGGTGTCTCCCCTTTGCAGCCGGGGACACAGTAGAACTTGCAGAAGGAGATGGAGGTAACCAGAGAAGGCTTTCTGCAAGTGGGACAGCATGGTCCACACAGCTTGGCAAAGCGGTCACGCCTGGGCAGAGTGACCCTAATAGGATTTTAGACCCTGAAGGCAAAGCAGATCCTGTGACCATAACTTCCTGGTCCTGAATAATTGAGCAATTGCTACTTATGAGCCCCCCTCCCCACCCCTCAGCCCCAAGCAAAATGAACCTGAGTCAGTGTTAAGAGCGGATGACCTGACAGGTTCCAACTTAGTGAGGTGTAGCCGGTGAGCAGACCTGCCCTCTGAGCTCTCATGTCTGCTTGCCCAGTCATGTGATCAGCCATTCTGCCTGTGGCTAGCCACAGGTAAATTGAGCGCTGTTTATACCCTCCTGCTTGGTCTGGGAGCCCATGGCACAGCTGTCTGATCAGCCTAGGTAAGGCAAATCTCCTTTTCAATTTGTGCCTACACCACCTTCCCACTGAACTTATTTTGCCCTAGATATTAGCATGGGCCCTGAGCTTTCCATTTAGCTGAATCGGTCAGTGGCCGTCTCTTATTTACCCTTCAATAAGAGTTGGGGAATTCTAGAACTAGAGGAGGCTCAGACTCCTCTGCGGCACTTCCCTGTCTTCCGGGGGCCGGGGGCAGTGGGGCGGGGGAACTAATGAGACATTGGGGGACGTGTCATTCTCTCTCCCCAGAGCTGTTCAGGGGCAGACTCTACAAGTCTTCCTCACCTGATTGTGATCAGCAAGGTCTTCCTTTTATCTAGCTAGACTCTCTCCTATTCTAACTAAAGTCTGTTTCCTTCCCTTCATTTTTGCATCCACACAGAAGACTGATAGATTCTACGTCCTTTCACCGTTCCCTGGGACCTACCTACCTTCCTGTCAGCCATGTTTACCCATCTTCTGTGAGATCTCACTGGTTTCTGCATTCCTGTGGCAGAGCAATAATGGCCAATGAACGCCCAGTGCTAACTTTCCTGGGCATAGCCAAGGTTCTGTCCAGTTCCAGCTGTGTTTCTGGACCTGTAGGAGCCCTTTCATTCTGCCCACAGTCTTGGTCTTGCTCCCGGGATGACGTGACCTTTCTTAATTTAACATCACCTCCTTCATTTGGTATCTTTATTCTACCTTGTCCTGATTTACATCTTTCAATTCCTTGCCTCAGTTTAAGCTTCATTCACTGTTTCGTTTCTTCCTGCCCACCTTCCTTTTCCCCAAATTAGAAGTCCAGAGCAGTGACCCAATTGAATTTGGCTACAACCCTGCCAAGATTGAAACGCTAAAGGGTTTAGATCCTTGCTGAGTAGTGAATTGAATTTCCGTCTTCCCAAATTAAGCCAGTGCTTTTTTTTTTCTCTCACAACTTTATTTTGGAAGAATTTCAAACCTACAGAAAAGTTATAAGCACAATGCATACCCATTTATCTTTCACATAGACTCATCGATAACTTTTTGCCTACAGCTGTCAAATTTCTCTTCTCTCCTTCTGGGTGTTACATATGTGTGTGTCTAGACTTATATGTGCATCTGTATGTGTGTTTTGTTTATTTGTTTTGAACTGTTTGAAAATAAATGACAAATATCATGACACTTTTTGCCCTTAACCACAATGGTATCTCCTGAGAATAAGACCATTCTTCTACATAATCACAATATCATTATTACCCTGAAGAAATTATCTATAATCCCATATCATCTAGTATCCAGTCCCTTTTCAAATTTCCCCTCTGATTGCTCTTTTTTTTTTTTAAGATTTTTATTTTTTTTAAAGCAATCTCAACACCCAATATGGGGCTGGGGCTTACAACTCTGAGATCAGGAGTCACATGCTCTACTGACTGAGACAGCCAGGTGCCCCTTGTTTTTGTCTTTGAGCCAGAATCCAGTAAAGACTCTCGTTTGGTTATATCTTCTTATTTATTTATTTTTTTAAAAGATTTTATTTACTTATTTGAGAGAGCGAGAGAGCACAAGCAGGGGGAGTGGCAGCGGGAGAGGCAGAAGCAGACTCCCCACTGAGCAGGGAGCCCGATGCGGGGCTCAATCCCAGGACCCTGAGATCATGACCTGAACCGAAGGCAGACGCTTAACCAGCTCAGCCACCCAGGTGCCCCAGTTACGTCTTTTTAAAAAGTTTATCTAGAATTCCCCTTCCACTCGTGTTTTTGGTTTTTAATGACTTTGCAAATCAGCATGGACCAGTTCTGCCTTCTAGCTGTCCCACATTCTGGATTTTTCTGGGTGTTTTTTCATGGTGACATTTAACTTGCTCCTCTATCCCCTGTATTTCCTGCAAGTGGAAAGTTAGGTCTGGGGCCTGATTTGATTCTGGTAAAACATTTCTAGCAAGAACATTTCGTGGGTGAAGCTGTGTATTTTATATCACTTTAGGAGGTATATTAGGTCAGAGTGTCCTTTACAAGTAAAGGCTAAACTTGATCACTTGAGGTGGTGACCACCAGACTTCCCACTGTAAAACTACATTATTCTTTTAATAAGTGGTTTATGGGGTGATACTTTGGCATTATTTAAAAATTCTGTTCCCTACAATGTTTCTTCCAGTGGTTTGGCACCCACTGATGACTCTTCCTAAGAGATTACTTTGGGGTTGCATAAGGCTAGTTCTGAATTAGCATTTATGGACATGAGAAGTTCAAAAGAGGAATAAAAATTTTTTTCTTTTGGGTTTGGAATCATAGGTTGGGGGGAAGGCAACAAAACAGGGTCAATCAAATTCTGTCAAAGACTAGGTATGTTGTGTGACTTGGTATTGGTAATTGAGTAATAGTTGCTTACACATATATTGCTTCTAGCAGTTTGCTTCAGGTCAGGGGAAGGCAGGCTGGATGGAGCTAAAAATAAGTCCTAGTTGGTTCACAAAGCAGAAATTATTTTGACTATTTGGGAGTTAGCTGTAATTCTGTTCTCATTTCCTTTTCTTCCTTTCACACAGTTTCCACTCTCCTCACTAAAAAAGGAATCTCATTTTTTAATTGTTTTCTTCTCCCCCTTGACCCATCCAAGATGCCCAGTGGGTAAAACAGTGTTCCCTGAGACCCAGGAATGAGCACCCTGATTCCTAGCAAGGGAAAGGACTAGAACTCTTCCAACCCGTGAACTAGTTCCTGAACCAAAGCAGCCAGGTGGTCATGATGATTGAGTCTGACAGTGGAACACAGGGGTGGGAATTCTATTCTCACAAGTCTTCTGGGGAACAAAGATCTGCATCTCCGTTTGCTCTGTGGCCCTGGAGAAATCAGTTCACCTCTTTACTTGAGGGTGCATCACAGGCCCCCACCTGTGACCCCTTGGAAGCTCTGCATCCTCTTCCATGGATGAGTTCACGCGAGTATAGGGTGCACACCTTCAGAGCAGGAATCAGCGAGTTTCAATCACACATGTCCTCTCACGGGGTTTATTGTAGATGAACCTCCTTGATCTCTGGTTCTTCCTCCCCCTCACTTATCTTACAAGACTACCTGAGAGCTGACTGGATGTTGTGATTTCTTCTTGACTTGATAGGAATCAGACTGTTGGGAGAAGTGGAGATACTGAAGGGTTTATGCCTGTCCTCTGAGTTTATAGGCCACCCAGAGATTCGTCGCTCCCAAATAACCATGGGTGGGTTTTTTTATGTTTTGTTTTGTTTTTTTTTTTTTTTAAGACGGAGAGGGCTAGGCTATGTGCTATTTATGCTATTCTTGCAGAGGCCAAGTGGCTCCCAAAGGAAAGCATGCTCCAATCACTAACTGCTAGTATTTTGTTTTGTTTTAAGGATGTTGAAATCCTACAGAACTCTTCAGAGAATTCAGATAAAAGGTGAAAAGTTCACACCACTTCCTTTTCTTCTAACTGCAGCTTCTTGAGAATTGAACAACCGTCTAAATAACTGTTGTCTACTCTTTATACACACACACGTCTGCGCACACACACTTGGGATAACCCTTTTCCCTCGCTGATGCAAAGAGCATATTCTTTATTGTTTTCTGCACAGTGACCTCTCTAGATGGGTTTCTTCTGGCCCTTCTCTCCGGCTTCCCATAGATGTGGTCTGCGTGCTGGGAAGTCAGACACAGGGCCAGAAATGCTTTCACGTGAGATGCACACTTAACCGTGGAATTAGCAATTAATTGAGAGGCTGGCTGAGTAGTTTTACATGCGTATACAACTATCATCACTCTTGTCTCTTTAGATAAGCCTCCTTGGTCCGGGAAATGTAACGTTCCTCTTCTTTCCTTCTTTCTTTTTAACTCTAGTTTCTGTAGCTTTTTCTCCCTGTTGTGGCTGAAGTGAGCTCTCTGCTTGGTGTTGAGTTTAAAGCCCCAGGTGTAATTTTCCTAGCTGGGATGGATGGGGTCTCCTTGGGCTTTCCAAGGAGGGCTTCTGACTCTTGTATGGTCACATTGGGGATTTCAGTTTGACCACAACTTCCCTCCCAAACCCACACGTCCCTGAGTTAAGCAGCTCAGTGGCACTGGACCACAGGTTGCTCAGAAGACCGCCTACAGTGTTTAATCCCGACACAGAGACTGAAATGGAAAAAGAATCCCTATCAAGCTGCTGGAAGGAACTTCCCCTCCTTACTGCCATTCTGTTATTGGGGAAATGTTTAGAAATTCTGATTCCCTGGTTTACTTGGCTTCTCTCCAGATTAACATATCCCCCTCCCGCCTGGCCCCCAGCAGAAGTGCTGCATCATAGCTGGGGGTGGGGGGGGGAGCGGGACAGGGCAGGGCCTGCTCCCTTGATGGCCAGCCTTGTGCCCGGCCGCAGCTTCCTAGACTGCCCCGCCCCTGCCTGCTCCTCTTTCTGAAGGAAGATCAGTGACGGAAACAAGCAGATTGCAGAAAAACAATGTATCATAGGATCTCATTTTATTAAAGAGATGTGCATACATGCGTGCATGGGGAGAGATCAGGAAGGATGTGGACAGGAGGCGATCTCTGGGCCGGGGACATGCAGTTTTAACTTCTCAGTTTTTGCTCATGTGCATTTTCTTATTTCCTCCAGTATAGTTACAGCTGCTGGTACTGGGAGCTCTATTTAAGAGGAGAGGCAGGGGACTAGTGCTAATAACGCTTCAAAGCCCAACAACGTGAGAAAGTGACTGACTCGTAGCTCACTTGTTAGACTAGCCAGTTGTTGAGTTTGGGCCACACGTATGATCTCATCGGCTGTCTTTCTGCCTTCTGCAGTCCTTCTTGGGTATTTTGGGATCACTGGGCCTCGTGTTAATGGAGGGTGGGGGAGAGTAGCCTTGTCTCATTTCCCAGGCTTCTACATTGCTTCAAAGGTGGTAACGTGAGTGACGTCCGCCCCCCCCCCACCCCCCAGATGCCCAGCTGGGACCCTTTGGCCAGCGGCTGCTTTCTCCTTGTAAGCTGCCAAACTTCCACCGCACACTCTATCTCTGGCCAAGCTGAGAAAGGCAGCCCCGAAAGCCGCACTTCCTGCATCATCTGCTGCCTTCCCCTGACCCCCGTCCTGCGCTTCTTCTGACTGTTGTCATCCTCCTCTGGGTTCCTGGGGTGAGGGTTTGCCGCGGTGGTCAGGCCTGAACCGGGGAGAGGAGGGAGCCGCAGAGACGGTTTGGTGGGCCTTCCGAAGTGGCATTAGCTGGGGGGACCCCCGGGAGTTGTGTCTGGTAGCCTGGCCCCTAGGGATTACCGTGGCCTTGCACACTTCACCCCCGTCAGCAGCTTCGGGTGCTCCTCCTGTGTCACCAGTGCTTATAGGTTGGCTCGGCCTGGGCGCTCAGAATCTGCTCATCAGAGGAATCAGTCGGTCCATGGTGGTGCGCCAGGCCCCTCTTGGCCGCTCTCGGTCCAGTGTTTTGTCTGCTCTTTGCTTTCTGCTCTTGGAACTCCTCCCCCAACGCACAGACACCCGACCGCCGGCCCTCTGCCCTCAGAGCTCCTGTCCCCACAGCCATACAAATGCAGCAGTTGGGAAACAGAACCGAGTGGCTCTGGAAGATAGCACCTAAGGCTTCTTATCTCCGGTGTGTGCTGTTTTGTTTTGTTTTTTCCATTTGCTGTTGCCCAAGAACCCAAGCATCCGCCACTACTCAGCTGCATGGTGAAATGGCCTGGCCCCGTGCCAGGGTACTTCGCCAGGTGGTTGGGCTGTGGAGGCTGCTGCATGCGATGGGCCGATAATACCCCACAGCGCTGTAAACAGGACACTCCACCCTCCTGCAGGCACCCAGCCGGTGCCCCGGCAGCCTGCTGCTTTGTCACGGCCCGTCATGATCTGGGCGTCCCTTCTCAGATAGGGGAGCTGATTGTCCTCTTGCCCTCCCCCTGTTTCCCAAATCTGAGAGGGGTACTTTCCAGAAATGAAACCAGTTCAGCTTCCAACCACAAGCAACCGTTGTGACTTCTCAACGCTTCTTCGTTGACCATAATCACACAATGGCAGGGCGGAACCCAATCCCCAGATCTTTCCGGGATATCCATGAGGGAGAAGCCCAGGAGGTCCCATTTCAACTACACTTGCTTGTGAGATTTCTTCGGGGACGTTCCCAGCTGAGCTAGGGCCCCCTGGGCAGCACAGGCACATGTAAGCCGCCTCTCCACCGTTTCCTCAAGGCAGCGTCCGTGCTGGGTTAGGCTGTCACCGGTCAAAGCTTTGACGCTAAAGAAGTACACCTTCCCAAAGGACAGTGTGGCTGGAACTCTTTCTGTGCGTCTTTTCTGGGCTGAATCCTTTTCTAGGCTCCTTTACCCCACCTTTTTTTTTTTTTTTTTAAGATTTTATTTATTTATTTGACAGAGAGAGAGATAGCGAGAGAGGGAACACAAGCAGGGGGAGTGGGAGAGGGAGAAGCCGGCTTCCCGCTGAGCAGGGAGCCGGATGTGGGGCTCCATCCCAGGACCCTGGGATCATGACCTGAGCGGAAGGCAGACGCTTAACGACTGAGCCACCCAGGCGCCCCCTTTACCCCACCTTCTATCCTAAAGAATTGTGGAGGAGGGATGGTTTAAGTGACATGAAGTGGTTCAACCTAATCTGCTTAGTGAAGACTTAAAAGCAGTTTTGCATCTCCCCTTCTTTTCTTAAAGGCATCAGTTGGAAGTAACTGTAGGCTGGGATTGAGCTTCCGCTTGCCAAATGGGAGGGCAGGTCCAGGGAGGTTGGGTGTTGTTGGCTGCAGTCCCATCAGGAGGAAGGTAGAGCCTTGGTAAGAAGTGGGTCCCTCACATCTGAGCGTCTTGTGGATATTCGGGGGCCACACTGCTCCAGCCTGTTGCCCCTTGGAGGATGCATATTCGGGGGCCACACTGCTCCAGCCTGATGCCCCTCGCTGTTTGATTCTAGCTTGCACTTGGGGGGAACTTGACACATCGGGTTAGCCCTTCATCGGTTTTGGCGCCCATGTTAGCAGGTGCTCACCAAACCACTTAGGGCGAGGTTTCTGAAATAAGTGCTAAGTTTTCATTTCCTATCAAAATCTAGTTTTTCAAAAAGTACCCTCATTTTCTGGGCATGAAGGAAACCTGGCATTTTAATTCTCTTCAGAGGTGTCAGGACATGCCAAGAATTGGGGGCTGGGGAGGGGAAGTGGGGACTTGCTGAGGTCTCTGAGACAGAAGGTGGTTCTGTCACCTTGTGACTGGTAGGAGCTGTATCAGCGGGAGGATGTGGTCACCCTAGAAATAAGGCTGAGGCCCGGCTGCCTCCTTGAGGGAAAAGAAACTGAGGCAAGGCCTCCAGCTTGACTTGGATGCAGTGAGATCCTTGCAGGTCTGGCAGAGAGGAGGGCATCAGGGGCCACTGGTCCTGGATTGGGGTGCTCAGTTTCTCTCCATTCCTATTTCCTGCTCCCGTCTTGTTTTCTTCCTTTTTTAAAAATTTAATTAATTTATTTTTATTGTGTTACTTTTTTTGTATATGGAAGAGCAAGTCAGGACCCATGACGCCCTCAGAGTCTTTGTGAATCGCTTTGGTCAAAGGTAGCCAGAAAGCATGTAGAGTTGACCAAAGTGGGTGGTTGGATTCTCACCGCGAATTCCAGGATTCTGGGTCCTCCTTCACCCTAGGAGTACTGGGAGTACGGTCCCACCTCTGATGACTGCCCTTGAGATTGGATTCCTACTGTAGCTCATGAGTGGGGTGGGATATGAGGGGTAATGTGAACTGATACCAAATGGGTGTGGTTTAAATTGTCCCTGGGAGATAGTAGAATCCCAAGGTTTCAAAGACTTCAAAACTCAACCAACCCGAAAAACAGAAAGTCAGTACAGACACCTGGGCAATGCCTGCCATCAAAAGACTCCCTTCCCCGAAAAGGAGCTAAAAAGACAGTCCTTCCTGCAGGTGTCTAGGCAGGTGTCCCCTGCAACCTCAGAGAGTGTTCCTGATGTGGAAGGGCCAAGGCCAGGAGCCCGCGTGGGGTGACTGAAGAGGAAGGAGGCTTGGGTTTAGGCGTAGGACCACCTCGGACCTCGTGGGCAACTGAGTCCAGTCAGAGACTGGCCCTCTCTGGGCCTCGGTTCCCTTACAAGCCCCCCAAGCTCCTTTTGGGGCTGATGGGAGAGTGAAGACCCATATGAAAGGACTGTGCAGATGGGGTGAACCTTAAAAGTTCTATATAAATACTGGAGAGCTCTCGTGGTCTCAGTAAGAGAAAAATCTCCAGGAGGCTTTTGCTGCAGTTTCTGCGGAGGGCTGGGCCTGGCTGTTCCCAGAGATCCCTCCTCCTCGCTGCTGAAGCAGCTGTCAGGACCACCGTGTTCTGGCCTTTATGCCAGCCTCTTGCTCATTGGCTTCCCACCTGCCTCTCTGCCGCTCTGTCATGTGTTCCCATAAACTTGCTTTCTGGGGCTGCCGCCCGCCTCCTCCCTAGGCTCTCCCAGACGGTTTCAGAGGCCCACAGGGCAGCAGTGTTGTGTCTGACCTGCCTGCCAGCATGCGTCAAAACCTCCCCAAAATATCTGGATTGCCACCTCTTGATCTTAAACCCAGGACAGGAGAAAGAGTGGTTGACATGCTAGTGTGGGAGGTGAAGTTGGAGCTTGAACCCAGCGTGCCTATCACTGACTTTACTGGGTGACAAGGCACAGGAAGGAGAAGAGAGAGGCCAGGCCTTCCTGAGCCAGAGAAAGGTAGAGACAGGCAGCCCTAGGGGCTTTACTCGTGGGGGGCGGGTTGAGCATGGATGTGCAAGGCAGACAAACTTCGAATCCATGATCTAATTAGAGCAGGTGTTCCCTTGTAGTAACGGTTTTTTGATTTTATATGAATACTTAAGCATCTGCCAAACACCAGCCCTATGTTCTCGGCGCTGTGTGGGGTACAAAGATAAATTAGAGACAGTCCTTGGCCGCACGTTGTTTATTATCTAGGAGTTAAAATACCCATAATCCAAGAGAGAGGATTCTAAGTACTAGAAGAGTACAAAGAGCTGGGGAAAATCAGAAAATCCTTCCAGGGAATCCAGACGGCTTTGTGGGTGTACAGGCAGTTAGGCTGGCCCCAATGCATGGGGCAGATTTCAACTCTGGGCCCCTGTGCAAAACCTCAGAGGAGGGAAGGCACAGGATATGGGTGGGAAATGGTTCATAGTACAGCTTGTCCAGGACATAGAGACGTTGAAGAGGAGTGAAATGTACAGGAAAGGTAAGTGGGACCAGAACATGAGGCCTTTGGCTACTGTCTTCGAAAACGAGCCTTTGAAGAGTTTTAACAGAAATGTTAAGGTCTTTTAAAAGGATATCTTGTAGGTCAATATATATTATTTGGAAGAGTGTTTATGGTATAAGGTGAAAGCATATTGCAGAACAATTTGTGTGGTATGGTCCCATTTTTTATTTTAAAACCTACACAGAGCAGTCAGGCTGACAAGGATCTCTCTCTCATAGTATTGCAGTGATTATCTCTGGATATTGAGATTTGAGGTTTTTCTTTTTGTTTAGGTATTTCCTGACTTTTCTGCAATTCACGCTTACTACTTTTGCGATGTGTCATTTTCTTTTGTTTTAAATGAACACATATGCTAGCTGAGGGAGAGGACTCAGAAATATGCCAGGAATTGGATAAAAACAGACTGAAAGTTATCCCTGCAGTAACATTTGTGATATCTAGATTGTGAGCAGGGAGACCCCTCAAGCGGACAACTGTATACCAACCTAGTGGGATATTATGTAGTCATTGGAAATGACAAATATGTAGATTGTTGATACCTGGAAATGGGTATATGAAATGGGTAGAACAAAGCAGAACATAATGTATATTTCACATTGATTACTACTGTGTCAAAATGTGTGTAAATACATAAACGAATTTGGAGAATATACAGTGTTACTAGTATCTCCTTTTCTATCATGGTAAATGCTTAACATAAATTTTACCATTTAACCATTTTAAGTTCATAATTCAGTGGCATTAAGTACATTCACGATACTGTGCAACCATCCCCACCATCCATTTCTAGAACATTGTCATCATGCCAAGCAGAAACTCTGTGCCCATAAATAATAACTCCCCATTCCCTTCACCCCCTAAGTCCCTGGTAACCTCTATTCTGCTTTCTGTCCCTATGAGTTTGCCTCACAGAAGTGGAATCATACAATATTTGTCCTTTTATGTCTGTTTTATTTCACTTAGTATAATGTTTTGAAGTTTCGTTGTATTGTAGAATGTATCAGAATTTCATCCCCCTTTGAGACTAATGATCCATCGCATGTATACGCCACATTTGGTTTATCCATTCATCTGTTGATGGACATTTGGTGCTTCTGCCTTTCGGTTGTTGTGAATAGCGCTGCCATGAACAGGAGTGCGCAAGACCCTGCTTTCAGTTCTTTTGTATATTTACCTAGAAGCGCAATGGCTGGATTGTATGGTAATTTTATGTTTGATTTTTTTTTGAGGAACTGCCAACCTGTTGGTGTCTTTTTAATATAAAGCTCTTCAAGTTTATTTATACCTACGATCCCCAGTTCCTTTTGCTGTGCTAGAGGCACACATGAATCATCAAGGGATTACTACAGATGTGAAAATGTTTTGCTCTGTTTAAAGGAAAGAGGTTTTACAGATCTTAAGATAGTAGAATGTTTTGAATGTGGCCGTGGAAAGCAGGGTCAACCCAGATAGATGATTGAAACTTACAGATGATTCCAGAACGCTTACATTTTATCAACAGTCTCAATTTTTACCTTCTCCTGAAAAGCTTTAACCAAGGTAAAAATTAAATAGTTGGATTTATAATTGCTTTATTTTTGTCCCATTTAGCCAGAAGAGGGGAGACAGAGGAGGGAACCAAAAGACTGATTTTCCTGAGCTGGATTCCTCCATCCCGGAGGGTTGAAAGGAGTTCTGTTGTTCTCTTTGTCTCAGTCACCTAGGTTCCCTGAGCTAACCAGTCATGAAGGAAGTATGAAGAGTCCTTCAGTTAATTGGGTTGAATTTGTGCAGTGCTTAGGAGCCCTGCAGTGGGTGCTGGAGAGAGGCAGAGCAAGGGTTGAAAGATTGGTTTGGGGCCTCTTAGAGTTCCCTCGTTAATGATGGGAAACAGTCCTGCTCTCGGGAGCTCAATCCGAGACTTAGGAGTTCAGGGCTCATAGTCCACTAGGAACAGGAAAAAGATAGAAGACATTTACAAAATAACCCCTTGTCTAAAGTAAAATGGTATAAATTGTTTCCAGTGATAAAGGCCAGCTGGTTAAGTCGGAAAAGCTCTGGTCAGACTGTATTGGCTTTTATGGGCCGCTTCAAAGAATCTTTTAGGAGGGAGGTGGGTACAAGTGAAGACGTGGCCATCAGGTGAGGATTTCCTAGGAGACAGGAGGTTGGTTAGCTCGCCTCCTTCCTCCATGCTGATGCCAAGGTATGCGGGCTGTGCTCTCTTCCAGCCAGCGTCCCATGCTCCGTGGCCCCAGAAAAGTCAGTGTGTAGGCCTCAGCCACCCCAGGTCCGGCGTACATTCTCCCTGGACACCATCCTCAGCTCCTACCTTCTGGGCCAGTGGCCACGAGATGCCGATGGGGCCTTCACCTGCTGTACCAATGACAAAGCCACCCAGGTAATGACGTGCTCTCCTAAGGGGATAAGGATGGGGGGTGGGGGCTGGCTGAGGAGACCTTTGGTCTACTTAACAACTCTCAGTCACTGAAATGATCTGGCCTGGGTTTTGGCTGTATATCTTCACCATATGGCTTTTCCGCATCTGATATTTACCAGCTTGGTTTTCTCTGTAAACTTAGGCGAAAACGAGTTTGCATTCCACCTGGCTGGTGGAAGAGAGAAGTCAATCTGGGTTTTCTAGTCTGGCTTTGAGTCTTCGTGTGTGGGTAAGCAAGAGTTGACTTTGGAATCTCTTCTAGGTTTTCAAAAATGAGATTTACCTTTCTAAAATTAAGCAAGCCAACATTCAACAGAGTTTGTATTCCCCAGACAACTGGGAGAGAGGCCCAAAAAGTGTGTTGAGCCTGGGTAGATCCCGCTGGAGCAATAAGAGTGGAAAGCTCTCAGATAATGAAGACTCAAGCCCTAGCCAGCAGCCCATGGGAGTCCACTGGGCCCGTTCGAGTCCTTTGGAGCCCAGGTCCTCTCTGTCAGTATTTTTCTTCCTGGCAGTCTTTTCAATAAGAATCCTAAACTTGGAAGGAATCTCTGCAGATCATCCACCCAAACTCCGGGCTTCCCGGAGTTTTGAATAAGATAGTGTTCACCGGAGCAAGGAGTCGTCTCCTATGTAAAATTTTCTCTCTCTCTTTTTTAGATTTATTTATTTATTTGAGAGGGAGAGGGAGAGAGTGTGCCTGCAGGGGTGGGGAAGGGCAGAGGGAGAGAGAGAATGCCAAGGAGACTCCCAGCTGAGCACGGAGCCCAACTCGGGGCTTGATCTCACGACCCTGAGATCACGACCTGAGCCAAAATCAAGAGTCAGACACTCAACTGGCTGAGCCACCCAGGCGCCCCCATACGAAGATATATCTTAATCTGATTCAGGACTTCAGCATTCTTAGCAGTTGTTCAGAGTCCAGTCTTTTCTCTTTTGATACCGTTTAAACCCATGCGTGTCTGACTTCAGAACACATGAGTTGTACTCAGGAAAGAGGAAACAGGGTGGGAAGAACAGGGGCTCAGAAGTGGCCCTGAATCCTGGGGGGTCCTGGGCAAGTCGGCTCTTCCTTTGCAAGCCGGGAGCGTGTGCCCGCTCTTCTTGCTTTGCAGGTGGGGTGACAGCCAAGCGTGAAAGTGTTCCGTGCACTCACGTCCCCTACCTCCTCTTTTGTGCATGTCCCGTTGGTCCCTTTCTTTTATTTATTTTTTTTAGTGAGATCCATTTTCAAATGTTGCTAGTGAACATCTGAATGCCCAGTACTGTTCTCGGCATGTTGGAATGAAGGATAAGGAAATGAGAACAAGATTTGGCCTCTGTGAGTCTGGATGCCAGTTCCATGAAGGCCAGTGAACAGACAGCCAAGGGATGAGATGGGGCCAAATGTTTGGCATGGTTTAGAGGACAGGAATTCTCATGGGAATGCCCCACCTTGAACCAACAAGAATTTGCTGCAGCTGAGATCAGTGGCCCTCTTTAGATCTACAAACAGAAAGTGAAGGGAGAACAGACTCCAGTGGTGGATGGCGGGGGCCTGCTTCCTTGGAGCCCCAGGCACTGCTGTTCCCTGCATCCTTGGGAAAGGCTGAGTAAGATGGCTTCTGCTTTGCCCTCATAGGCCTGGAGTACACACCCCCTTCTCTTTGGAGAGGAGTGTTTAATCCAAATAATGTATCTAGTCAAGTAGGGCTTCCCGGAGGACAGGACCCGAGGCTGCTTCTGGTGTGCAAGCTCGTGAGTGCATCCCCCTTTGTAAGGTGCGGGCTTCCCACCTCTCCCCATCTCTGCCACTTCCGGCCACCAACCTTCTAGGAAGCCTCTACCCCACTCCTTGGAGAGTGTTCTCTTTGTCAACTCAAGGGAAGGTTGGCCTCAGATGTTCCCTGGCGGGATTTAGAGGCCTGGGCTCTAGGCTATGTGTTTTTGCTTGGGCTCCAGCTGCAGGCCAGATCTTTTATATAACAAGTCTGGGCTTCTTGCCACGGCAAGACAGAGGTCAGCGATGCGCCTCCGTGGGTCTGGCAAGGCCAAGCTGTGCAGCTTTCCTCTTTTCCCGGGATGGGCTCCAGCCCTCGAGGAACTCTTAGCAACCTGTCAATATTGTGGCTGGAGTCAAGAGGTAGGAGAATTCTGATCAACGTAGGCATCCAAACCAAAATATGCGCTCTGCCCATCTTTCAGTCCTGGTCTTCTGGGAATTTTCTGCTTCTAGATTTTGGGCTCTAGTCAAATTCCTGTTCAAGCCCCCCCCGGGCCTGACACAAACTACCTCCTTCAACACTGGCATTACACCAGGAAGACCTGAGGCTCTGCTGACCTCTCTCTAAGTGATTGGTGTTCCTTCTCTCCAGAGCACGGGCATATCCCCAGAACGGGCTATATACAAGGGGCATGGACAAGGTTAGAGGGAAGGTGGGGAGGCAGGATTTACCAAAGTCCTTGAAAGCTTTTATGTTGTTAAAAAAATAGATTGAGGCCAGCACCTTTCCCTCATTTCTCTGAGCCCTACCCCTGCTTCCTGCCCCTTCTCTTCCAGACACACCAGTGTAGCACTTCTACTGTGTCTGGCAGGCAGGCCCTCACTTCTGCCCTCCTGTTTGCCTTCCCACCCCCCACCCCAGAGCCAGCAGCTCGAGTGTGGTGTTTGGAGCCCATGTCAGCCCCGGCGTTCCTGGGGACATGCCTTGTAGTGAGGGCAGCACCATAGTTGGGCTGAACCTCCTAGAGGAAACAAGAACCCTGCCCGTTCCAAGCAAGTTTCTGACCTGGGCCGCAGACACAGAGCACCTGCCATTTAGATAGCCAAGCGTGCTGCATTCTCGAGTCTTCCTTGCAAGATGGCTACCAAGTTATTTGGGGCAGGGGAGGAAGAGAGGTGGCTGAGTCTTATGTGGGGAATTCGGTGTCCTGTGAAATTCTGCATGTTCTCAGCCAGGAGGAGCAATGGGAGAGAGCTGCCCAGGTCTCCCACTGAGAAGCTTGGTGAGCCCAAGGAAGAGATTGGGTGCAGCGGGAGTGGGGCACAGAGTGGCCAGCCAGGGAGGACTAGCAAGGCTCCTGGATGGAGTCCCCATCATCGGGAGGAGGTTCTTTGTGTCTTGGAGGACTTTGTCAGGATTCTGCAAGCCAATCTGAATACGTTTTCCCCTCTCTGGACCGCCCTGTCCCCAGGTCAGCTGGTAAACCCACGCTGGCCACCAAGTGCTCTGGGCTGGCCCTGCTAGTGGCGGGCCAGGGCGGGGTACCGTCTCCATCTCCCGTCTTGCTGTGCAAAGCCCTCGTGTCTCTGTGCACTCTTCTGTAGGGAGGAAGTGGTCTCACCACAGCTGGAATGACTGTTTGAGCACAGTTGCCCTGCTGGTCTCATCCTGCAGACAGACAGGACCCTGGGTTCCCACTCTGCCCGGCCCCCTGTGCTGCTCATCCCAGCCCTGCTTCCTCCACACTCTCCAGGGGAGGTGCGGAAGCCTCTAGCATGGACTTTCTTCTTTAGGCTTGATTTATCCGATGGAGGAAAAAATAGCTGAAGTCCTTGACAAATCTCCAAGAGTGTCTCGTAGACCAGAGGCAGAGGCGGCCTTCCTTGTTGAGGAAGATTTCCCTTTGTGACTTTTCCCTACTGTGTGTTCTTTCCTTTCGTTACTCTTTTTCCCAAGCCAGTGCCTCGGCGTTTAGTGATGACACATGATCAAGTCTGCCCATCACAGGCTTGCTTTCTGGGTGTGGGGGCCTGGGCATGGCGCCTGTTTTCCAAACTGGCAAGCAGGACCAGTTGGTCAGCATATGGTTTGACAGCAGCACAGAATATTTGAAAATGGGTCCATGATGGAAAATCTGAGGGTTACATAGTCACTGGAGGGCCAGGGACGGTGGCCTTGGCCACCTCCAGCTGGAGTTCCTGGCGCGGGCCAGCGGACCACCCTTGGAGAGCCTTTTCCTGCCTGTGTTTCGCCAGAGTCCCCCAGGGGCTGATTCCCTGCCGAATGTCATGTTCCACACGTAGTTACCGAGCATCTGTACCAGGCCAGGCACCACACTGTTCTTGGTCCCCGCATAGGTATATGGGGCTGTGTTCCCAGGGCCTAACTGGTTCCACCAAGGTCCCTGGAGACAGCAGGGCTGGGACCCTTGCCTGGGAGTCCAGGTAGAAACTGAGTTGGGTTGGGGTCAGAGAAACAGGTTCTAGTTTGGAGGGTTTTTGGCTCCATACCACCCCTGCCTTCTTGTTCTTTCGGGCTCTTCTTTGGAAAGCTGTCCTCCACCCCCACACGCAGTTGTCCTTCCACATGTGGCCCTGGGAGCTCAGAAGCCCAGGCAAGGCTTCCTGGGTTTGACCCACATCCAGTTTTGCATAATTCGAGCATCATCTGCACAGGTGGCTGATGTCACTCATGGCTAGTACATGGTCCTGCTTCTCTCTCAGCTGCTCCCCTTGGGCCAAGGTGTTAAAATAAATCTGTTCCAGCGCATGAATCCCCTTGATGAATACAATGTTTTGATCTGCTGACCAAAGCTCGAGCTCCACTCCGCTTCCAAAGGATCATATAGAGCGACTCCTTCCATTGCCGTCCTGCTGCATGGCTTGACCCTTGTTGTGCCATAAAGGGGCACTCTTTGAAGGGGAGCCTTCCTTAGCTGTGACCTTTCTGTGCCCCAGGGAGACCTTGGCTCAGACCTCTGTGGTGAGACCCAGAGGCTAAGCGGCCCGTCTACCCAGATGCACTGGAACTAGGGAACAGGGCACGGTCCCCACTCTTGACATGCCCCATTGAGTCGGAGGGGCCAAAGCCCACACCCGTGCATGAGCCTGCCTTACAGATGCTCAAAGCCAGCATGGACACGGCTTCACACACAGGATGACCTACTGTGTTAGGTGCCCGGGGCTGTTGTGACAAATGACCTCAAACTTCATGGCTTAAAACAACAAAACCTTATTCTCTCACAGGTCTGGAGGCCAGAAGTCAAATTCTGTTTCACTGGGCCAAGATCAAGGTGTTGGCAGGGCTGCACGCTCTCTGGAGACTCGCTGAGAGATCCATTCCTTGCATCTTCCAGCTTCTGTGGCTGCCAGCGTTCCTTGGCTTGTGGCCACATCACTCCAGTGTCTGCCTTTGTGGTCACATCCCCTTATCTTTCTCCGTGTGTGTCTGATTGCCCTCTGTCTCTCTTATAAGGACACTTGTAATGGCCCAATTTGTCTGGACAACCCAGGATAATCTTCCCATCTCAAGATGCATAACTTAATCACATCTGCAAAAACTTTACCATATAAGGTAACACTTATAGGTTCCAGGGATCGGGACCTGGTATCTTTGTAGGGCCATTTTTCAGGCTCTCACACCTACTGACCTCCTCACCTACTGCTTTGCCTCTTGCTCACTCTGCTCCAGCCACACTGGCCTCCTTATCATTCTCAAACAAACCAGGCTCGCTCCTGCCTCGGGGCCTTTGCGCTTGCTCTTCCCTCTGTCTGGATCACTGTTACCTCAGATACCCACATGGCTCACTCCCACATCCCCTTCACGTTTTCATTCAGATGTTACTCTTTCATTGAGGATGTCCCTGACATTTAAAATCATGTTCCCCTGCCCAGCATTCCTATCTCCTTTTGTTGCTGTGTTTTTCTCTTAGTACTTATCACTGTTTCAACTATGTCCCCAACTAGAACATAAACTCAAGGGGAACAAGGATTTTTGTTGTTTTGTGCATTGCTGTGTTGCCAGCCCCGGAACGGTACCTGACACACAGTGCGTATTCAGTAACTCTACGCTGAGCGTGTGGATGATGGATACTCGGAGCCCATTTGTACAGAGGAGACGTGGGGCCAAGGAGCAGGCAGCAACCTACCTCTAACAGAGGTAGACAAGTTAGAAGGGCTCCCTGCGGGCAAGGCTAGGAAGAGTTGGTAGGGCAGGCCCTCTGAGATGGAGAGGCCAGGCTTGGGGTCCAGGGTAAGGGGAGAAAGGAGGCAGAGCTAGGTTTGCCTGGATGCGATGAGGGCCCGGTACAGAGGGCCCGTGGGATGGAAGGTAGGATGGCGACATCTGTGACCAGGGGCTGGCCGAGTGCTGAGGCAGAACAATGGCCTTAGTAGCATGGTTTATACTGAGGCAGCAGCGGTGGCTGGAAGATGTGGCTGAGCAGAGAGGTGAGGCAAGATGGACCGAGAGACATGATCCCAGTTTGGCGTGAATTTTCTTTGTTGTTGTTGTTTTTTTAATTTTTTATTGTTATGTTAATCACCATACATTACATCATTAGTTTTTGATGTAGTGTTCCATGATTCATTGTTCATGCATAACACCCAGTGCTCTACGCAGAATGTGCCCTCTTTAATACCCATCACCAGGCTAACCCATCCCCCACCCCCCTCCCCTCTAGAACCCTCAGTTTGTTTTTCAGAGTCCCATCGTCTCTCATAGTTCCTCTCCCCCTCCGACTTACTCCCCTTCATTCTTCCCCTCCTGCTATGTTCTTCTTCTTTTTTTTTCTTAACATATATTGCATTATTTGTTTCAGAAGTACAGATCTGTGATTCAACAGTCTTGCACAATTCACAGCGCTCACCATAGCACATACCCTCCCCAGTGTCTATCACCCAGCCACCCCATCCCTCCCACCCCCCACCACTCCAGTAACACTCAGTTTCTTTCCTGAGATTAAGAATTCCTCATATCAGTGAGGTCATGTGATACATGTCTTTCTCTGATTGACTTATTTCACTCAGCACAACACCCTCCAGTTCTATCCACGTCGTTGCAAATGGCAAGATCTCATTCCTTTTGATGGCAGCATAATATTCCATTGTGTATATATACCACATCTTCTTTATCCATTCGTCTGTCGATGGGCATCTTGGCTCTTTCCACAGTTTGGCTATGGTGGACATTGCTGCTATAAACATTGGGGTGCACGTACCCCTTCGGATCCCTACATTTGTATCTTTGTGGTAAATACCCAGTAGTGCAGTTGCTGGATCGTATGGTAGCTCTATTTTCAACTGTTTCAGGAACCTCCATACTGTTTTCCAGAGTGGTTGCACCAGCTTACATTCCCACCAACAGTGAAGGAGGGTTCCCCTTTCTCTTGGCGTGAATTTTCACATCTTTTCTAGCCTCCGCTGCCAGCCCACGTTTCTCCTTCCACCCTCTCACACATCTCAGAAGGAAGGAGGCAGTTGAAGAGTCTGCAAGAGATGTTAACAGAGCAGCCGACAGCCTGGATGGGGCTGTTGTGAGTGCGGTACCTTCCTGGTGGAAGGGAAATGGGCATCACCAGCTTAGCCTTCACCATCCCTCCCCTGTGGCCTCAGCCACCTTCCAGGGACAGCAGGCTTGCATGAAGCTCCACTTGGGTGAGCAGAGCTAATGATCTGGAGGGTTGGCTTTGAGGCCCTGGGACTGGAGGCGCGTTTGTGTGTGTGCTGGGCTGAGGGGGCTCTGGGAGAGGGGGCCCTCCTCCTCACTTCGCAGTATGTGCCGCAGCTGTCGTCAGGCTCTGGCTGCCGGCACCCCAGTGTGGGGAGACGCAGGCATTTGGAAGTCGACCAGCCAGCCGCTTGGTTGCCGTACGCTGTCACAGGCAGCTTTACCTTGAGGGCTTGGGCTGCGGCCTGGAGGATGCGCTGCCTGCCCTCTTCCTGAAGGACAGGGGTATGGAGACTGGAGCCCTGGCCCGTCTTCTTTGAGGCGCTGTCAGGGAAGGAGGGTGGGGCAGCCGTCTCACCCTGGCTGTGTCGCACGGCCCGGGAAAGGTCCTTGGTCAGCAGCTGGGAGAAGGAAGAGCCAGGGAGACTCGGTCCCCTGTGGCCCCTCCATACAGCGCTCACACAGGGTAATCTGCCCCCCCCACTCTTCTTCACAGCTGTTGGGTGGTGAGTGGTTGGGGTTCTTCTTCCCCCCCTCTTATCCCCCCCCTTTTCTGTTTGCAACAGCCTCTCGGGGGAGGTCAGCAGATCTGTTGGAGGAGATGGTTCCCAGGCCCTCATGGTTTGGCAGCTCATGTAGAGAAGTCAGAGCTGGTTCCCCTGGAGCATTCCTCCTTGGGCCCCTCCCTTGGAATGGAAGTAGGGGGTGTTGGTGGTGGGAAGTGATCTAGTCATCCTCTGCCTCATGCTTAAGCCAACAGCTTCCTCCCTCAGGTTGGGGCCCAGGAAGTGGGTCTGCAACTCCCCCTGCCTCAATCTTGGGCCCTTGGCCTTCTATGCAGCTGGGGAGTGGGGAGGAGGCGGGGGCATATGGCCGACTGAGAGGTCTGTTTTCACAAAGGGCAGCACAGGGCCCTGGAGAAGGAGCTGTGATAAAGCCAGGAAGGGTCAGGGTCAGGGCTGAGTTCAGAATTCTGGCTTCCTCCTTCCTGAGAATGTCCCCTCCCATGTCTGTTCAGGAGGACTTCAAGTCTGTGTGCAAGGAAAAATCATGAAACCAGCTCGAGACACTGTGCTACACGGAAGTCTCCTGCTTTGGTCGAAGATGGAGGACGGGGGACCTCTACTGACATTTTTCCTGTTTTACCAAATAATAATGATTGCTTAATGGAGTCCTGTCTAGTAACTTGTTTTTCACGATGCTCCCAGGAACCTGAACTTGTGCCGGACCCATAAAGGGTCCACGAATCGAGGATGCCAGGGGTCCCCCGAGCCCGTGTTCTTCTGGAGCTGGTTGGGAGAGGGAGGGGCAGGACTTGTCCCATGGGGGGCACCTGAAATAGCTGGGGCCAGAATCCCTGTGTAAAAGTCACAAGAGAGTAAAGAGAAGGTTGCCCTTGTTGGCTCATCGGGGAAGGCTTCCTGGAGGACGTGGATTGGGAGAGTGGCGGTGCAGGCGGAGAGCCTCAAAGAATAAAAGAGGCAGGCAGTGTTCAGGAGGTTGATGACCTAGACGACAGACGCCTTCAAAGAGCCACCACCTCGGTCCACGAAGTGGCTGCTTCCCCGGGGCCTGCCGAGAAGCTGCTCTGTCTCACGGGGTTTCTCCCCCTGCAGACGCCCCTGTCCTGGCAAGAGCTGGAAGGTGAGCGGGCCAGCTCCTGTACACACAAGCGCTCGGCGTCCTGGGGCAGCACAGACCACCGAAAAGAGGTATGTGCTCCCTTTGACTCCCTGGCCATGGCAGCTGCCTCCTGTCCACACCCAGGGCCGTGGATGTGTCTGCTCCAAAGTGGCCTCACATCTTCGGCCTCACTTGCCTTTTCCGGATGAGATGGCTCCTTCAAAGCTGCTGTCAGTGTCCTGGTGGCCCGGCTTAGGAGTCCAGCCCCTTCCGCCGGCAGGGCCTTTGCCAGCGACTGCTGGTGCCCCCCAGCAGCCCAGTGCAGGGTGGGAGTCACCACTGTTCTCGCTTGGAGCTTGTATCCAGATGAGCCGTTCCGAGTGAGTTTCTGGGAACTGGAAGCCCCCAACCTTACCACCTACTTAACTGTGCATCCAGCCTTTTTTTTTGTTTTATTTAATTTTTTTTTTAGATTTTATTTATTTGACAGAGAGAGAGAGAGAGAGCACAAGCAGGGGGAGTGGCAGGCAGAGGGAGAAGCAGGCTCCCCGCTGAGCAGGGAGCCCGACACAGGACTCGATCCCAGGACCCCGGGATCATGACCTGAGCCGAAGGCACATGCTTAACCGACTGAGCCACCCAGGCGTCCCATCCAGCTTTATTTTTAGAAGAGAAAAATAGTTGTGTGTTCCCCAACACTTTTCACTGGCCCTCGCCCTCTCTCAGGAGGACTCCAGTCACTGAGGTTGAATAGAGAGAAGCACAGACAGGGATTCCGGGCTCCTAACCCAGCTCCGCCTGCCACTCCAGCTGGCAGCCCCTGAGGGTCGGTCGACTCGCTGGGAGTCACCTCGAGCCTCTCTTGGTTTCAAGAACAGAGCAAATGTGAAGGGAATGCTCTACAAGTTGAAAGCTAGTGGGAAATATGGAGTATTTTAAGTTTGGAATGATCAGAGTAAGGAAGTTATTTACACTAAGCGTGGAGTCATGGTGTGAATGGTGCCCGACAGCAGATCTAAAACCACTTTCTTCTTGGCAGTGGTCATAACTTGTATGGCTATGGGCGGCAGATCTCTGAATCCCGATATGGGCCCATATTTAAATAGATCTGCATCTCCTGAGCCTTCGCCTGCTGAGGGCGAACAGGTGGAGAATTACAAATGTGACAGAGACAATAGTCAAAACCGTTGATAATAATGCATAATTGTTACAAGATATGGAAATCAGGACAAAATCTGATACTCCTTCTTGGCGTCTGCTCCTTGTTCGGTGCAGTCTACTCTAAAATGAGGGGAAACCCTTCCATCTTTCCTGGTCCTGGGGCCTTTGAAATAGCTGTGAATGTACTTTGAAGAGTGAATTCAAAAACATCATTTCCCTTTTCTATTAATAGAGTAGTATTCCACGCCTTTGGAATCCGTGAAAGACAAAAATGGTTTCGGCATTGCGTATTTTGAAATTTTTGGAAACTGATCTATCTGATTCATATTTCCAGCTGATCCGTAGAATACATGATAATTCAGAAACACCAAATACCTAGTTAATAAGGTCTCCAGCTGGCCCAATGAGCGTGTCATCAGTTCTGAACTCACCGAGGTCTCCTGGGAGGTTTTCCATCTTCCTTTTACACATTATCATGGGCCTCGGGCGGGAGCCACACGGGGAGGAGGGACCTGTGCCCTTTAGCTTTGCTCCACCTGCCTCTCCCCCCTCCCATCTCTGGGCTACCAGATTTCCAAGTTGAAGCAACAGCTGCAGAGGACAAAGCTAAGTCGCAGTGGGAAAGAGAAGGAGCGGGGCTCCCCCCTGCAAGGGGACCATGCAGTGCGGGGAGCACTGAGGGTATGTATGTGTCCGCCCCCTCCCCGGGCCCGCTCCCCTTGCTGTCGCCCATGGCGGCCCGTGTGGGCAGGTCCTCGCAGGTCTTACGGCCTCTGAGCCTGCCACGCTGCCCACCCCATGGCCATGTGGCTGCCTAGGTGGTTTGGGCACAAACTGGGGGTTGCTGAGCGAGGCCGGAAGGGCTTCTTGCCCTCGCCAATGGCTCTCCCCACAAACCCCGCACCCCCCTACAATTGACGCAGTGGTGAGCCTGCAAGCGCTGAAAGCACGCTCTAGACTCTCAAAGCGCTAACCTCTGGAGAAAAGCCCACTGAGCTTTCCTATTGCAGTTGGTCCCCATGCCCAGATCCTCCTTTACTCGGTTGGTTCTGCTGTGTAGACATGACATTACCCCCTGGTCAGAACTAGGATCTCTACAGGGCTCGGGCGGTGGGGGGAGGGGGGGTTCCGTGACCGCTCCATCTGCCTCCTCCTCAGGCGTCCCCTCCCAGCTTCCCCTCAGGGTCACCTGTCCTGCGACTCAGCCCCTGCCTGCACCGGAGCCTGGAAGGGCTCAACCAAGAGCTGGAGGAGGTGTTTGTGAAGGAACAGGGTGAAGAGGAACTGCTGCGGGTGAGTGGGGCGTGCCCTCGACGCGCGACGAGCCAGCGGCTTGCTGAGTGTGGGTGCGGGCCGGGGGTCTCTGGCTCTCTGGGGGCTCCGGGCTGTGGCCATGTCAGCAGCGCAGTGCAAATGCCGGCCTGCACAAGGAACACAAATCGGGTTCATTAGATTCAAATGGACTTGGCCACCAGGACAGCAGAGCTGGGCGGTGGAGCCAGGACAGGCTTGTGGTGCTGGGTGGGAAGAGAGGGAGCGGGGCTCAGTGGAGGGGAGACTCCCCAGCCAGGAGGAAGGGGCTCGGCGCCGCTCTTCAGCCAAAGCACCGGCTCCCTGCTTCCTCATCCCCGTCACCATCACTGTCCCCCTCCCGTGCCTTAGTCGCCTGCGTAACCACCTCTCCCCCCATGTCCACCTGGTGACCCACATTCATCCTTCACGCCCAGTTGCCCTTGCGCAGCCTCCCACCTCCCCCCCCCACCCCCACCCCACTCCCAGGCAGAATTATTTGCTACCTTTTCTGCCGTCTCAGGCACATTTTTATACTGACACAGTACAATTGGAGAATGCCAGTTGGGCAGTATTAATATAATTCTAATGGGCACACTCCTCAGTTTATGAGTTACTTGCCAGTTGATTTTTAATTGCCGTATATGTAGGATTTGATACCCACCCAGGCACCTGCTCACAATTCAGTGAGCTGTGGGTACAAGTACCATTGATGGCTAAGAAGCAGGGAGGGGGTATTTCATACGTGATAATGATGTGCATGCCTGTCCTGCAGTGGCTTGCGTGGTTAGTGCCCTGGTGGTTCGCCCCCTATCGTGCTTCCCAAATGTTCTTCATCTTTGTGTTCCCGGAGAAGGTCCCTGCCCTCGAGGCTTACTGCCTGCTGGTGGCATCACCATGATGAAACCATACAAATAAACATGTGATTCTAGATGGGGTCGCAAGGGCTAGGGGAGAAATAGGAGGGGCTTTCCCTTAAATCAGTGACTTGAGAAAGCCATGTCCTGGTGTCGCTGTGCATCATGGATAGAGGCCAGAACAACAGCGGGGGGAGGAGCTTAAGGGTCACTGCTGCTCTGCTGGCCAGAAGAGTGGGGCCTGAGAGTCCTTCCCCACCCTCTTCCCTGGCAGATCCTTGATATACCTGATGGGCACCGCGCCCCCGCTCCCCCCCAGAGTGGCAGCTGTGACCACCCCTTCCTCCTCCTGGAGCCCGGCAACCTTGCCGGCTCTCCCTCCGTGCCCCTGGCATCCCCCCAGCCTTCTGGCCCGGCCAGCCACGAGGAACACCGGGGTGCTGTCGAGGAGCTGGCATCCATCCCCAGTGACAAAGGTAAGCTGAGGGGGGGCCGGGACAGCAGCCTGAGGTACGGGGGGGGGCCTCCACGCCCTTTCCCCCTCTAATCAGTTTCAAGTCTGGGAGTCCTCCTTACTAACCAACTAGAATATCATGGGTCGTCTTTATTCTGTATGCGATACTAGCACTAGTAATGGTCCGCACAGATCCTGATTTATAATTTATATAAAGTCTCTGCACCTACACTTCTGTTCTCGCTGGGAAGCACACAAGCAGTGCCTCTCATCCTTCTATTTTGGCTAATGAGTAGAAAGCCTGTGGGTCTGTCCGGCTGGTCCACTGCACGCATTACCAGCGACAGGTCTCAAGGTGTTTGGGAAAGGTAGACAATAAGCGAATGTGGTCTCTTGCCCCAGGGTCATGCTGTTTGACCCGGATTGAAAGCCGGGCTTTCCAACTCCCAATCTCTACTTTGTCCTGTGCCCTGGTTCCTTTACGGGAGGATGAGACCCAAGCCCTTCCTCCCCACGATACCGATCCTCCTGTCCTAAAGCACTGTGGCCTGCCTCCCCCAGTTGGATTCTCACAGCACCCTGTGAGGTAGGCTGGTCAAGGGCATAATCTCACACTACACAGAGGTAAACGGAGCATAGAGTAATAAGGAATAAATGTGGGATAAATACAGATAAAGTCACTATTTGCAGCCTAGGCAAAGTACATTCACTGTGTGGAAAGAGAGAGGGATTTTATCCCACAAGTGGGGTTGAGTAAAGACTGCTTCTCTGAGCTGGTACAAGAGCTCTTCCTGGAAGAAGGGATAGCTTTGCAGGGCTGTGCAGGGGACAAAGCTGCGGTATGTTGGCAGCAGGGCAGTGTGGTCTTGGAAGAAAGCAGGGAGACAGAAGTTAGGATTCCTTTAAGCCAGACTTGGAGTCCCAATTGTAGTCTACCTCCTGAGAATACAGAATTGCTATTAGACCTGATTTTTCCATCAATTCAACTGTATTTTTTTAAAAATATTTATTTATTTATTTGAGAGAGAGAGAGCACAGGGGCAGAGGGGCAGAGGGAGAGAGAGAATCCCAAGTAGCCTTCCTGCTCAGCATGGAGCCCGACGTGGGGCTCAGTCTCACAACCCTGAGATCCTGACCTGAGCTGAAATCAAGAGTCGGTCACCCAACCGACTGAGCCACCCAGGTGCCCCTCAACTGTATTTTCTTTATCCTGTATAACAAGATAGAGATTTTTGTAAGCCTTCTTAAAACGACTTGAAGGTAAATAAAGCGTGGACAAACAACCTGGATTAGCATAAGCCCTGCCAACCCCCTCACCACATGTCCCAGTCTCGCCCCTTTACACCGAAGCCTGAGCCCGGGAAAACGGAGAGCCTCCTTTCCTTCGGTTCCACTGGCCTCAGCCTCACTCTGTTTGCAGCCCCCTCTCCGGGCCGCCCAGCCTGCCTTGAAGACAGCAGCCCGTCTCCGGTCCTTGCCTTTGCCGCCTCCCCTCGGCCCAATCACAGCTACGTCTTCAAACGGGAGCCCCCAGAGGGCTGCGAGAGAGTGCGTGTGTTCGAAGAGGCCGTGTAAGTACCTCCTGTGGACCGTGGACCGTGGACCGTGGACGGGGTGGGCGGGGTGGGGCAGGGCCCGGGATGGGGGTGAGCCCTGCACTGTCCTCTCTGACAGGCCCTTCTTCCCTCTTGGGCTCTCTCAGCCTGGGGCCGTTGTCAACTTCAGGTGATCAGGATCACACTTTTTCCACGATCAAACTTGTTGACATTACCTACCCGGAGCCCTTCAATCTTTGCTTATCGTGATCTCTATGGAAACCTGCTCTCTGCCCACATGCCAGCCACAAATGCTGTGGGAGCTGGAAAGGAAAGAGATCTGAAACCTGAACCCTTTGTTTTTTCTACTTTTTTTTTCCATCCCTGGGGAAGGTGTGAGTTTGCTAGATGGTAATCGGAGAGAGAGAGAACATATTAGTAGTTCTCTTCAGGCAGAGATGAGAAGTGTCTTGTCCCCAGTGGAGTGGCAGGGGGACCTGAACAGCTTCCTCCCTGCATCTGAGTCAAGTCTTCACCCTGTGGCTCTAGTGGTTCGAGGGTCACGAACTCCCAGACAGAAATTTCCAGTCCTTACAAGGAAGGACTGTGGATGGAATACTCCCAAACCAGGTGGGAGAGTTCAGAAGCCGTTCTGATGTTGACTGACTTCTTTACCACGGTTCCCTCCCATTAGCAGAGAGGATGGAGGGCTGAACCTTTTCAGATGCCCACCCGGTCCCCCGTAGCAGGCACCCCAAGAGCTCATTTCCTTCCCCCTACCAGCTTCACAGTCAGAAGGGCAGATTCTCAGTTAGGAAGACTTGGTCCTGGTGTGTGAGCTGAGATGTAGCTAGGACAGGGTTTGAGCCTTGAGAGCTCCATTCATGTCACAGGTCAGGGACAGTCCATGGTAGCGACAGAGGGTACAGCGAGAAGGCACAGTGGGAGTTAGGGAGAAAGCCATGGCCCCGGGGGGTGTTTGCTCCCAGCTTTGCTATGTAGCTCTCCAAGAAGACTGGGTCCTCAGGGGTGGTATGGAGGAAAAAGACCAGATCTTGCAGCTTAAGCGGACTTGTGTCTCTCCCCAGTCCACGTTATACTTGAGTAGCCACCGCCTGGGATTGCTTGTGGAAATGAGGCTGGTGCCCATCCTGATTCTTCCACAGACTCACGATGCCAGCTGGGGTCTTCAAGCCATCTCCCCAGGCTTCCTGTCCCTGTGTTAATCCTTTGAGAGAGATGGTGACTCTTGGGGCCCTGGGTGGCTCAGTCGGTTAAGCATCCGACTCTTGATTTCGGCTCAGGTCATGATCTCAAAAAAAAAAAAAAAAAAAAAAAAAAGAGGTGGTGACCTATGGATTCCTTTCCAAGAGGCCCTGGGAGAGAAATTCTCAGCTCATTGGGGCCTCTTCCTTGTATCACTTGCCCATTGGGAAGTTCTTGTGTTTAGCAGTTCCTCTGTCACATTTTCCTTTTCCTAGCTGCTGATCCTATAAGATGGCCTGGATTTCCCAGGAGGGGAATCAAGCCATTCAGGGTCATGCCCTTTGTCCTTCGAGTGGGGCTTGGTCTCCTGGGTCACCTTCCCCATGTGGGCATGCACACAGTGAGAGGATTCCCCTCTCCTGCCCATTCCTCACCGTCCATAAAGTGGGATTCTTGTAAACCCTTCTTGGTCAGGAGAGACCTTGCCGCTGTGGACTCCGCTGGGACCCCGGGCCTTCCCAGATACACCCAGCACATGGGTCTTCACCTCTTTCTTCCACCTCTCGCTCTGGGCTCACCCCTACCCCCCTCCTGTCTTGCTCTTCTTCCTGGGTTTGGAATTATTAGAATTCTACACTTAAAATGGTCATCAATTTCCCATGCTATACCCTAAGTGCATTTTTCTGTCTATATATTATACATAAAGAGGAAGGCAGTCGGGGGATCCACTGGTAACAGCTTCACCATCACACCACACATTTGCCTTTTCCCCAGGAGCCCTCACAACCAGCGGCTTCTCAACCGCTTCCCCTCAGAGCATGGCCAGACACTCCTCTTTATCATAAGGATTCCTTACTCTAGAACTCCCTGACCTCACCCCTTTTATCCTTCCATTTCTTCCACATGATCGGGAGGGTGGGGATGGTTCTTTCCACATTCAAGGTGAGGCAGGTGGGTCAAGACCACATGGTGAGTTAGAGTCCAGACCTCCTGTTAAGGTCGGCCTGCCTTCCCGGAATGGCTGTTACCCTTGCATCTCGGCAAGGGCTTTGAAAAATCACACCTTTCAAATGTGTTCAAGAATGAGACTCCTTAGGTCAGTAGATTTCAGTGGGAGACATCCCCCCACTTCCCCGCGCCCTGGGGACATTTGGCAATGTCAGGAAACATTTTTAGTTGTCACAACTTAAGGGGGACACAGGTGGCCCCTGGCATCTAGTGGGCAGGTGCCAGGGATGCTCTTAAGCATCCTACAATACACAGGACAGCTCTCCACAGCCAAGAATTATCTAGCTCAAAATGGCAGTAGTGCTGATGCTGAGAAACCCTGCTTTAGGCTGTCCCAAGTCTTAGAAAATCATTTTGCATGGGTCTCTGCTTTTAGGCAAGTGGTCTGCCCTCAAAACACTATTTACTGATGAAATCTCTCAAGTTAAAAGATCCCCTGGTCTCCTCTTCTAAAGTCACCTCGTCAGGAAGTTCTCCTTCCTGTCTAGCTTCAATCCCTCCTGTTTCTAGCTGAAGTAGATTTCCTGTTGTTCAGCCATATTCCTAAAAAATGGATTGCTGCGGGCCTAAAGACTGGGTGTTGCTCAGCAGCCTGTAGTTTTTTGGTTGAGTTACCACCCTGTTTGAACAGAGACCCAGCTCCCCTGCTCCCCTGATGCCATGATATCTCCCATCACTTCTCACTGGCTGTTTCTCCCCGCCCCCCGCCGTGTGTGTGTGTGTGTGTGTGTGCGTGTGTGTGCGTGTGTGTGCGCGTGTGTGCGCGCGCGCGCGTGTGTGTGTGTGTGTGTGTTTCTCTCTCCATTCTCCAGGTCCCCAGGTCCTGACCTGGCCTTCCTGACTTCCTGTCCTGACAAGAACAAAGTCCATTTCAACCCAACCGGCTCGGCCTTCTGCCCTGTCAGCTTGATGAAGCCCCTCTTCCCCAGCATGGGCTTCATTTTCCGTAACTGCCCCTCAAGCCCGGGGTCCCCCCTTCCCCCTGCCAGCCCCAGGCCACCGCCTCGGAAGGATCCAGAGGCCTCCAAAGCCTCCTCGCTGCCGTTCGAGCCCTGGCAGCGCACCCCGCCATCAGAAGAGCCCGTGCTTTTCCAGAGTTCCCTGGTGGTCTGAGGGCCCCAACCCCACCACTTCACCATGGAGACCAGTGCCTTGGTGGCAGGCCCCTCCCTAGCTCCCCTGAGGTGGGGGATGAAGGAGCCCTTCCCTCTCGGCCTTCGAGCACTTTCATTTATTGTATCAAAGCCCCGGGTCCTCTTTCTGAGGGACACCGGCCCCTCCGAATGTGAGGGGACCTGCCTTCTCCACTAGCAGCTGGGCAGCTCACGAGTCACATCTGTGTTCTTGCCGCTTCTCTCACTTGGTGGAAAACTCACCTGAAGGTCTTGGGTCCCCCACCCCTGGGTGTGAGTCAAAAGGACTGTCTATGGGGCTCTTGACCTTGTCATGGAGCAAGCTGGCCATGATGGAAGGAGAGGGGACACTGCAGATTTCCTTCTCTCTCCTCCACAGCCACGGAAGAGGAGACCCGAAGATAGATAGCCCCATTCTCTCAGCCCCCACCCCTGTGCCTCCCTCTCATTGGAGGAGCTGACCAAAGCAGCCCTAAAGGGCCCTAACACTTGACCAATCCAGCTGCTGGCAGAGGGGGGAACCAAGCGTTTTCCCAAGTGGTATTTTCATCTCGCTTTCACCCTAAGATTGTCTGAAGCAGCCCAGCTTGCCCAGCCCCAGGTGGGTGGCGGGGGAGAGGGAGAGCTGGTATTCCTCCGGGTGGCAAGCGGCGACTCTACACCCTCCGCCTGCCCCGGGACTGGGTTGGAGTAGAAAAATGCCTATTTTTCTTGTATTGATGTAGAAACTCTATTTTCTCCCAAAGACACTATTTTTGCAGCTGTTTGAAGTTTGTATATTTTCCGTACTGCAGAGCTTACACAAAACTGAAGAAGAATGTTAATGTTCAAGTTTTCTTACCCTGTGTTTAGAAGTTGTTTTTTGCAGATCTTGGTGTTAATAGACCAAATAAATAAGTATTCCCAGCAGCTTGAGGTTCTGTTAAACATTTTTTGGGGAGAGGGGATTGAGCGTGTGATATTGATCATCCTTGTCTTCAAGAGGGGTCTCTACTTAACACATAATGATGTGGATGTGGGTGTTACGTGGATGCACAGAGTCCCTGTCCTCAGGTCACCAGGCTTGGATTCTTTAGATGGACATCTAAGCAATAGGGTCCACGGAAAGCCTGTCCAGAATGAAGGGGGTGATGGAGGGTGGGGTGAAGAAGGCAGTGGGGGAAGTCATTTTTTCTTGGATGAGTCTGGAAAAGCTCCCTAGGGAGAGTGGGTTTTAGAGGGGAAGTGAGGGTGACCAAGTTTGACATTGTGGTGCACCGGCAAGGGGAACAGGACCAGGGAATGGTCATCGGGTTGAATCTCTCGGCACAGTTTTAGGGAAGCTTTAGCTCTACTGGAGTATTCTTTCCATCTCGTGAGTACCCACAACACAGGGGGGTTTGCGGCCTCTCAGCTTTATAATGCTGCACCTGTAAGAGGCTCAGAGGCTTTGGGGAGAAATGGGAATAATCATCCCGACATTCTGATGGTGCTTTACGCTTTACAAGCTTTTTCACGACATATTATCCCCACTGTATGGGTGAAAAGTTGACTACCCCAAGGGCAGTCATAATAACTACAATTGTATCTATGTCAGAAGACCTCGAGACAAACTCCTAAGGCAGGCTATCCCAACTACCATTCATTGGCCTGGTAAGCATCAGATACCCTGTTAGTGCTTGACATAAAATGTTACCGAAATATCACAACAACCCAATGAGAGAAATGTGATAAATCCCACTGTACTGATGAGAGGACAGAAAGATTGTATAACTTTACCCCCAAGACACAGGAAGAGGGGGAGCTAAGATGGGGAAGCAGATCCCTTGAATCCAGTGCCCATGCTTCTTAACCACAGTGCTCTCCCACTTGTTACTATTTTTGTATTAATTTCAGATGAGGAAACTAGTTTGACTCAGAGGTCAAGAGAATTGTTTGAAGTCCCAGCTAGTGAAGCGGCAGAGCCGGGACTGCAACCCAGGTCTCCCACCCCAGCTACTGTATGGTGCCCTGGGATCACAGGCTGATTCAGTGGAATGAGCCACTGGGCGGGAGAGCAAATGTGGGGGCCCCATCCGCACTGATGTAAAAGAGACAGGGGCTTGAGGACAGACCCTATCTTCTATTTCTTACCCCTCCCCCTGAAAGATGTTTGGCCTACCCCCAAAGCCTTAGTGAGTCAGGGCCTGGAGTGATGGGTGTGGTGCTGCCCTGAGTTTCCTTCCTTTGCCTGAGGCGGTGCCAAAGAAGCGGGCTGTCAGAAGCAGAGAAGGAGCCTCTACCCAGATAGCAGCCCAGAGTCCAGTGACTAAGTGGGGCTTGGGGGTTGTAGTGGAAAGTCCTGGGGTGTTGCCCTAGCTCTTGGTGCCCGCAGGTGGAGGGCCAACACTTGGATGAGGCAGGGGTCCAAAAAGGAGGTCATGAGTGGGAAAGAATCTGGAGGGCAGCAGGAGGGTTTGTTGTATTGTTGGTGAGGTGTAAGACCCCGGAGAAAATCCACTTTGGTAAGTTTCCATTTCCACCTCCAGGATGTGAGGAAATAAGATCAGCGTTGAGAAAGTGTGATGACTAATGATACCTTAAACTTGCATAGCACACTTTACAGTTTTTGAAACACTTTCACAAACCTCAGCTCATTTAATCCTCAGAATAGTCGAGAGGCGACAAGGTGGTTGCTACTAATTGTCTATCCCAAGTTTCCAGGCTGGGAAAACTGTCGCTCGGAATGTAGGCGACACGCGTAGGTTACCCCTTTGGAAGCCTAGTGATGTGCCCTTAGAAGGAGGACAGCTCTCAAACGCCAGCCTTGAACGCTCTTCTTGCAGAAGGGGAGGCGCTGACGCGGGGCAGCAGCTAGGGGGCGCTGAGGGTCCACTGAGACTTCCTGGCGTTAGGACCCAGCGGAAGCCTGACCGCCGACTGGGGAAGAGATTGGGATTAACCCGGCCGGCCGCACCTCCTTCCAGCTCACCTGTCTGTCTTCACACAGCGCAGCCAATTGGTGACCTCCACATCCTTACACGTCATCATTCCACGCCCGCGTAGCTCCTAGGCCATCCCGTCGAGCTCCGGGTCGCAGTTGTCCTCGGAGTTGCCTGATCGGAAGACTCCAGGGCACAGCATTAATGTCAGGGTGGGTGGCTCCCTCGGCCATCAGGGACGAAGCCGAGATCCCAGGGCGGGTCTCCTTTCCTTGGAAGCGCTTTCTGGGTCCCGAAGCGTTTCCCCCTTGGAGGCCCTGAGCCGGCAGTTCTGGCGGTGGCTGCTGGGGCCTACTGAGCGGCGGTCGCATGCAGCTCCTATGAGGCCCCTGTCGTCGGTCGGCGATGTCCGGCTGGAGCTGTCGCCGCCGCCGCCGCTGCCGCTGCCGGCTGTGAGCGGGTCTCCGGTCGGGTCGTCCGGGCGTCTCATGGCCGCTAGCAGCTCCCTGGTGCCCGACCGGCTGCGCCTGCCGCTGTGCTTCCTCGGCGTCTTTGTCTGCTATTTCTACTATGGGATCCTGCAGGAAAAGATGTGAGCGGATCCCCGGGACCGGAGCGCAGACCTGCCCCCTCTCTCGCCCCTTGGCCCGGTTCGCGGGCCTCCCGCCCCTGGCGCAGGTGTTCCTTCTTGCCCGCTCCCAGCACCCGACACCTTTGCAGCCGCGGCTGAGCCTGCTCAGATTTCCCAAACGCGGAAGCTGGTCTCGGGATACTCGGGACCTGGTTATTTTTCTTCCCTTGTTTTTCTCCCTGTGGTTCTAAGGGCTTGGGCTTTACAGGCTGGCAGTTGTACCCCCTTCCACACACACGTTTCCTTGCCTGTACCAGCTCCTCTTTGGTACTTCCAGATGTTTGCGGACAGCGGATTCTTTTGCCCTCGGCCTTGCTGCTGCAGCCCAGATCCCTTCATCTGCTGCTTGGGGTATCTTGTTTCACCGTCTAATTTTCCACGTTTCCTCTAGCTCCATCCTTTACGGATATTCTTTCCCTAAGCTACGGGATCAGCAGGCTGGGATGTCTGGCTTCTAGATCCAATAAAATCAGCCCCTTTTGTGAATGAGGCCAGTGAACCTTACCAGACTGTCCCTACATCCAGAGAAGCAAGATCATTTTAAAGCTTTCGGTGACTCTAGACGTACTAGATGACACTGAGTGAAATACACTAACTTTTCTCCTTTTTTTTTTTTTCTCTCATCATTTCATTCTTAGAACAAGAGGAAAGTATGGGGAGGGAGCCAAGCAGGAGACGTTCACCTTTGCCTTAACTTTGGTCTTCATTCAATGTGTGATCAATGCTGTGTTTGCCAAGATCTGTGAGTACCTATCTAGTCATCTGTTGTGTGCCCCCTCCCTATCCACCTTTAAGGTTTAACTGTCAGCACTCCCACCCTCTTTAGCGTTTTCAAAGCCTCGGTGTTCAGTCTACAAAACGAATGGCTTTGGAATGGGGTAAAACCCTATTTCCTTACATTAGACCAACTTCTGAGTCAGAAATGTGCAGAGAATGGGTCTTCTGTGTGCCGGATCCCCACTGAGAATACTTAGTTTTTTTCTTCTTTCTTCCCTTTGATTTTCCTTTATGTTTCCGCTTCAAACATGTTTTGAGCTGCTCTCTTTGTTCCCTGGGGGCTACAGCAGAGCTAATGAGCCCCTTGAACTGAATGAGCCCCCATTCCTGCTCTGCATGTGGTCTTGTGTTAGGTGTAGGTGAGATTGGAGAGTTGAATAATCTTCAGAGATTTCCCAGTCTAGGAGGACAGAAATATCTTGTGCTTCTCGTCTTATTTGACACATTCCTTTCATGTGGCTTCAACTTTGGTTCAGTGGCCCATCCTGGGCCCACCAGGTTTCTCTTACACATTTTTTGTCTCTTCCCAGTGATCCAGTTTTTTGACACTGCCAGGGTGGATCGTACCCGGAGCTGGCTCTATGCTGCCTGTTCTGTCTCCTATCTGGGTGCCATGGTCTCCAGCAACTCGGCACTACAGTTTGTCAACTATCCGACTCAGGTGAAATCTCAGGGTGTGATGAGGGTTGGCTCAGAAATTGTTTGAAAAGAACTAAGAATTCTTGGCTCAGGTCTGTGACTTAAACAAAAGGGAATGTGTTGGAGAAATTCACAGGGCAAAGAACCATAGATCTGAGGTCTAGTGGTGGTGGGTTGGCCATGATAGACTGTGGTTTCTGGTGCAGGCCCCACAGTTACTTTTCTTAACAGAGCACCTAGCACAGTGCCTGGCACATCCCAGAGGCTCAGGTACTATTTGCTGAATTTTGTTTCAGGTCCTTGGTAAATCCTGCAAGCCAATCCCAGGTAAGTGGAAGCAGGTGGTCTCCCTCTACCATCCTCACTCTTCCTGTAGCAGGCTCTCTACTCCTCTGCCAGAGCTGTGTATCCCTTCGGGGTTGTCATCTCATCACAGCTATCTCCAGAGCCGGCTCTCCGTCCCTTCCCCCTGCCATCCCGTCCTCCATATCACTTCCGGTGGTGTTGGGTGTGCATGGCCCGGAAGCTAGAGGCTGACCTAGTCTGCTTCACATGCCAGTCATTTTGGTGTCCTGTGTGCTTACATTGTCATTAGAGTTGAGTCCCATTTTCGTTGTCAGTTTCTTTCTCTCAACCTCGCACTCATCCGCTGTCCCCACCCCTTCCCTGTTCCTTCTTGGACCTTTCACCTTTGTTCTCTGCCTTTTCCCTGCCTCTACCCTTTGTTCTCCTCGTTGCTCAGTCCTCTCTGTCCAGGTGCCAGCCTTGCGCCTTCCTCTTAGCTTCTTTAGGCCTTCCTTCTCAGACATTGTTTTCTCCCCGGAGTCTCCTCAGAGGACGGTGTTGGGCTCATCAATGCCTGTGGGTACCCGAATTTTCCACTGTTTCTTCCCTGTAGTCATGCTCCTTGGAGTTACCCTCTTGAAGAAGAAGTACCCAAAGGCCAAGTACCTGTGTGTGTTGCTAATTGTGGCTGGAGTGGCCCTTTTCATGTACAAACCCAAGAAAGTAGTTGGGATGGAAGAACACACAGTTGGCTACGGAGAACTGCTTCTGGTATGTGATCCTGGTGGGAAAGGCAGCCTTTTCCGGTAATCACAACCAAGGAGCATCCCACCTGGGCATGTGAAGGGCCAGTTATGTGTCGAGAGAGAAATTGCGATGCCCCTTGCCCCCCATTTCTCGGCTTTGTCTCTTGTTGCATGGCCCCCAGCTCTCCTAAGGCCACAGTGGGAAGCCTGAAATACTGAACAACAGCGCAGCTCTCCTGGGGAAGGGGTGACTCTGAGGCCTGTGTTTAAGTGCTGGTGTGAGGCCGGAGAGACTTGAGAGCAAATAGGGAAGGAATAGCGCGTCACTCACTGTGGCTTTCTGAGAAACCTGGAAGCCAGAGTTTAAAAATAATACTATAATAGCTCTTGCTCACTGTGTATTCTGCCTTGTTCCTAGCAGTTTACCCATTAGTTGGTTAATCTCTACAACAATAACCTTATGTATATGATTATTTCCATTTTCCCTATGAAGACACTGAGACAGAGAGGTTAAGTCACTTGCCATGGTCACACGGCTATGAAGTGGCAGAGGTAGTGGCTAACTTTGCCCGGGCTCCTAATCTGGGCAGTGTGACCAGAGAATCTAGTCTGGAGCACTCCTCCAGGCCAGGAGACTAATGGGCCAGTACCAGATGTCCTTTCTCCACTCTCATATGGGAAAATACATGACTCAGCACGGGTTCCAGGCCCCTGCACACGAGGCTTCATGGCACTGCCTTGGGAAGTGCTAGGTTTTCCATCCCACTCTGATTACATTACTGTGTGGCTCAGATAGCTTGTTGTTCCAGTACCTGGGCGGGGCAGGAGGCAGTGAGCATGATCTCTCTGGACCCTCCACCCATGACCGAATGGTAGCATTTTGTTCTGAGGACTCTGTCTTAAGATAGTGGCTTTGTGAGGAGTCTCAGAAAAGTGAGAGTCCTGTGTCCTGGGGTAGGGAGGGGCCCTGGTGGCCCTCTTGCTGCAGGGTGCACCCTCTCTTTTCCAGTTATTGTCTCTGACCCTGGATGGACTGACGGGCGTTTCCCAGGACCACATGCGGGCTCATTACCAAACAGGCTCCAACCACATGATGTTGAATATCAACCTTTGGTCGACATTGCTGCTGGGAGCTGGTAAGGAGCGGTTCTGCTGTTCTTCCATGTGTCACCAGAGGGCAGACTGCCATCCTCCAGTTGATCCCTAGCGCGGGTGCTGGTTGCTAACTTTGCCCAGGCCAGAGGCCTGTCTCCGCTCTGAGATGCCCTTCTGTCCAAGCCCCTGAAAAACCTTCTTGGAGAAACTTTCCCTGGCGGGCTCTGCTTGCTACTCATGACTGACACAATCCTAGGTAGACCGGTGCCAGTTTCCTTGGGAGGACACGTAGTAGTAGGTCACAGGGGTACCTTGGGAACTCACCTTCTTTTGATAGCGATGAGATATTGGTATATACTGAATGTAGTTCGAATATGAACACATGTGCTTTTAAATCAGTGCTTCCTAACCTTTGTTCAAATCTGGGCGCATGCGGGAAGTATTTTTGGTACAGCACAGTGGGGTTAACGGAGGAGGCTGCTCATGGCTGGAGGTGGCCATGCTTGGGGCTGCCTTGAGCTGGGGATATGTGGGTCAGTATCTCCCCAACATCTGAGGATCTCTGCTTCCAGTAACTTTGGCAGAAGTAGCTAATCGACTCCCACGCCTCTCTTGGAAGAGTCTGTAGTTAGTTTCTCTAATCAGAAAACTAGGAGCAAGGTGCATGACAGGACAGTGTGAACTCAGTCCCTGCACTTTCCCGCATGCTGCTCTGTGGACTACCTTCCTGGACTGTGTGTAGACATGTGCGCTGGCACAGGCACACAAGGTGCGTCATTCATCCTTTGCCATTTATTCCCAGGAATCCTGTTTACTGGGGAGCTCTGGGCGTTCTTGAGCTTTGCCGAAAGGCACCCTGCCGTCATCTATAACATCCTGCTCTTTGGCCTGACCAGTGCCCTGGGTCAGGTGAGTGCCTTGAGACCGGGTAGCTTGGCTTCCCCGAGGGAGACCGACCCAGCTGGAAGAAGAGGGCGGCAAGCCTAGCCTTGATGTCCTGTCACAGACTTTGACCTTGGGGCAGAGCCCCAAGAGCCAGCCTGACCCCGCTTTCCCGGTCTCTCTAGAGCTTCATCTTCATGACAGTTGTGTATTTTGGCCCCCTGACCTGCTCCATCATCACCACGACTCGAAAGTTCTTCACCATTTTGGCCTCTGTGATCCTCTTCGCCAACCCTATCAGCCACCTGCAGTGGGTGGGCACCGTACTTGTGTTCTTGGGTAAGTTCCATGCGGAGCTCGCATGTCTGGGCATGTGCAGCAACAGTCACAGGGCTCTCTTTTTTCTTTTAATTAATTTTTTGAGAGAGAGAGAGAGAGGGAGTGGGGAGGAGCAGAGGGAGAGGGAGGGAGAATCCCAAGCAGCCTCCCCGCTCAGTGTGGAGCCCGCCTCGGGGATCGATTTCAGGACCCTGAGATCATGACCTGAGCAGAAATCAAGAGTCGGACGCTTAACCGACCGAGCCACCCAGGTGCCCTGTTAGAGAGCTTTAAGATTTTTTTTTTCCTGAAATGTATATTTATGAAAGTGATTTAGTTATTTTATTTAATTAATTTTAAAATACAAACGCTCTTTTTTTTTTTTAAGATTTTATTTATTTATTTGACAGAGAGAAACACAGCGAGAGAGGGAACACAAGCAGGGGGAGTGGGAGAGGGAGAAGCAGGCTTCCCGCTGAGCAGGGAGCCCGATGTGGGGCTCGATCCCAGGACCCTGGGATCATGACCTGAGCCGAAGGCAGACGCTTAACGACTGAGCCACCCAGGCGCCCCTATTTAGTTATTTTAGAGAAGATGTTTTTTAAAAAGGAAAGGAAGCATTGCCTCTCATCCACCCTTCCTAATGAGCATTTCATTTTAGTGATGTTCCTCCAGTGGCATGGGTTTCCTCAGACACTGAACAGGGTAAAATTGTTAAACTTACTCCCTACCAATTTGTGCTGCCATGGATGAGCTGAGAGAACTAGCTAAAGTTTTGACATTTTTTCTTTTAGTTTTACTGTATTTTATGATATATACATAATTACCTGTGTCTTGGTGATGTTTCTCATTTGATGCCATACTTTTTCTTTGAGGGAGTTCTATAAAACCAGTGTTTGGAGTTAGTTTTCTTTAAAGCCCCAATTTTGGAGAATGAAGGCTGATCTTCCCCTCCCCCCATGCCACTGTCAAAACCATTGGTAGGTTTCATTTCTCCTCGTAAAGCTAAGCCCATCTTCTCCCTTTTCATAGGTCTCGGTCTCGATGCCAAGTTTGGGAAAGGAGCCAAGAAGACATCCCACTAGGAAGAGAGAGACTACCTCCACTTCAAGAATATTTAAGTTATTATCTCAAATATGGACATCTCTTGAGCAAATGGACACAATAGGGATAAAGGACTGGGTTCCAGTCTGTTTTTGGTTTTTGTGTTTTTTGTTTTTTTTTTGTTTTTTTTTTTAAGAAAAGGAAGCAAAATCACATGTTCTAAAAAAAAGCACTTCGATTTTAACAAGACAGAGTTGGCAGTTTCTGTTCTGGATGACCTGGAGCACAGCCTAATGCAAAGAGAGAAGGGGGAGGGAAGAGGCAGAGCTTGATGCTCTTGGCCCAAGCTCCCTCTAAGGTGTAGGAAACCCGGTTGGGTGGCTAATTCCCCCAAGAGCCCAAGCATTGTAGGGAGGAACTTGAATCGATTTGCATTTGGGCTTGTGGCCTCTGTTCCCACAGGTGAGGGTCTAAATCTGCCAGGACAGGTGGCTGGCTGTTAGAGCCAGAGAATGTCAAAATCACTTTATCACTTCAAGTTCTGGTGGGCAAATATTTCTTTAAAAACTCCAGATACAGTCTTTCCTCAAGAAACCTCCTTTGAGGTTGGGGGGGGTGAAATGAGCCCAGAGCCTCAGAGTCTGTTGTGTTTTCACATTTCCCCACGGCCTCCTCTTCAGCCGGAGCTCAAGCAAGCCCAGAGTGGAGACCCAGTGTATATATCATGAACAGCTTGGGAAGGTCGATTCCCTCCCTCCGTCTCTGAATCTGTTCTCGGTCCACCTGGTCCCCTCCCGGGGAGGCTGGATGAATCCTATTCCCGTTCCCTTCGGTTGCTAAAGCATTGCAGTCCTCCGCTGTTGTGGCTGTGCCAAGGTGTCCCCATGCCAACTTCTGCCTGTTGAAAGGGATGCTGGCGGAAGGCACGGTGGCTGGGTGCTGGCACAGAGCCTCTGTCAAGTTTCCTGGGTGGCAATGGGGGGAGAAGGCGGAGCATGGAGCGGAGCCACCTGCCCACGGCCGCCTTCAGAGCTGGAAATCGCAATCCTCCACGGACCAAACTTTACACATGAAAGTGCATTTCCACCAGCTGCAACTTTCACTCCATCTGTTCAGCAGCCCGAGCCCCTTGGCTCTCCAGCTGGGAGCCCAGCCTCCTTCCTGAGCGGCTGCCTCGCCACCCCTCCCCAGCCTTTCAAGCCAGCCTCACTTGCACTCGTGTTGCTCCCTAGGGGCCCTGGTGTGGCTGTAGCTCTGCCCCCAAACGCCCCCTCTCATTCTGAACTCCTTGAGAGAAGAGGTTTTAAGTACATCTGGCTGAATTTCCTTCCTTCTCCACCTCTCTCCCCTGTTTTTTTTTTTTTTCATCCCAAAGTTTGCCTCAATTAGCCCCTTCCCTTCTGGATTGACAGTTCTTCCAAACTGTCTTCTGTGGATTGGATAGGTGGTCAGAGCGTGTGACCAGTGCCAGGGGCCTACAGGCCTGTTCTCCTGACCATCAGACCGGTCCCCTCCACCTCCAGCCCCTGCCCTTCTCAACTGGCTGTCTCAGAGATGCCCAATGCTAGGCACCAAGAGCAAGACAGAATCTTCAACAGCCCAGCGTGGCTCTCACCTGCTACTAGAGCAAGTACGTCCTGCCTACTGTGTGCCAAGAGCCCGCTGCTGGTATGTCTATTCAGCCCCCCTGTCTGCCCGTCTAACACATCACTCCTGTGTGCCACATCCTGTGAACTTGCTGGGAGTTCAAAGCTGAGTAGGACCAGTACTTACCCTCCGCGGGGGATTCACAGTCTAATAGGGAGACAGGTAAACAAATCATTGCATCTCAGACGCGCAGCGCCAACAACCAAGTGTCTGGGCAAGGTGAGGCTTGAGCTGGAGCATGTGGGAAGATGAAAGGTGGAGGAAGTGGAGCCAAGTGGGAAATGGGGTTTTCAACTGCCCACCTACACCCCCCCCCCCGCCATACTCCTGCCTTCAGTCGGGTCAAGTGGGAGCAGTGGCTCTCCCCTGAGGCAGTCGTTCAGCTCAAAGGGGAGACAGGTGGAGATGCGGCATGAGCTGCCGCTGTGCCTGGTGGCACACTTACCTCCCGGGTCGGGGGGACCCGAGTGTGCCAAGTTTGACGGAAGTCAGCAATGTCAGGGCATAAGGGCTGATAAATGTGAAATACCAGGCAAGTTCCAACAAAAGGAGTGTTGATCCCTAACCCTGGGCGGCCTCATACCTCAGGTTTCTCAAGATCAAAGGACTTTTCATCTGTAGTTAATTCTCAGCTATGTGTCGAAGGGAGGGAGCCAGCACACAAGTTTCCCCGAACACTATGTTTTCAGTTGGGGGTGTACTGTACTTAATGCCTATTTTGGTCAAACCATCAGGTTGACCTCCTCCGCTGTTGGTGCTCAGGCTCATGGAAAAGCAGTTTGTCCATCTCCTGGACACAACGTGGCCTCGTGCAAGGGCAGTGACCCACCAATGTGATTTGGGGTAAAAACATGGGGAAAGCTATTCCGGAATTTAAAAGAAAGAAAGTCTACATTGTTTTTTGAAGGGCAGTAATTAAACATTCCCTGTGGACCATCTCTCAGGCGAGGCATTTAGGAACGGATGATGTGTTTTCCCACAGTCCTGTGACACCCTTGCAGAAGAGGACCGAGCAAGCTCCTGTCCCTTACAGAAATGGAAAAACAAGTTAGGGAAGGCTGGGGGACCTGTGGTAGGTCCTTGGGTATGTGCCTACGAGATTAATTAGAACTCAAGTTTCCCCGAGTCCTAGTCACTTCTTGGCCCTGTGCCCTCAGAGGGGGAGAAGCAAAGCTCCTCAGGAGACCCATTGCCTGTGCTGTCTGGTCCCACTTCTCAGTGGAACAGTTTGCACATTTTATGAGTGCTGGTCACTTTCTCCAGATGCCATGGCAGAGAAATTATCCTGGGTCTCTGTGGGATCATTCGACCCTTCTCACTGAAAACACACCAGCTGTCTTCAGGAACCACAATCTCATATGTTTATGGAATTCCTTTTCCAAAGCTCTTTAGTTTCTGAAAATTTGTCCTTCCAACACTCCTGGGGAGAGCTTAGGCCAGGACATACACACACACACACACACACACACACACACACACACACGCGCGCCTGAAACCCCCCAGAGTGCATCAGCTGGAAGTCCCATGCCTGTGGGAAGGCAGGGCCTGGAAGTGAGTCTCCACTTCCCACGTGTCAGAGGTCAGGGAGCTAAGCCACTGGTTCCCAACCATTTGGATTTCCTGGTCCAGTAGAATTTCCAAATAATTTGGAGGGCTGGCTTTCTTTCTTTCTTTTTTTTTTTTAAAGTAAGGACGTTAAAAAAAAAAAAAAAAAAAAACTTATCACCAATATGGCTTACAACAAGTCATTTTAACTCTAAAAATTTTAGGAAAAGCTCAGAATAAAGGACCCTTCTTCCAAAGAAATTATAGTTGGAAATCATACCATGGTGTAGATGAGATAAGTTTTTAGTTATAGAAAATGTTCAACATAAAATGTTCTATGATAATACATTGTATCCTTATGATTGTTTGCTCCATACAACTTGGGTCAGTTTGGGGGCTGTATTCCACAATGCAGTCCACTGACCCTGGAATGTCACACAAACATGCTGACAAAGATGGAAGCAACTGACAATGAAGTTTTTACATCATTTAGAACATTCAGAGAGAGTCTGAAAACAACATCCCCCTGGCCTGGGCCACTTCTGCCTTCCCTCTATAGGGTTGGGAGGAGAGCAGGCTGTGGGGATCAAAGAGCTTTCCAGTTAGGGCCGTAGCAGGGAGACTTGGAGACTTGGAACACCCTGCTCCAAGATCGGCTCCCAAAATGTTCCAGCCATGGCTTTGATCACCCAGCTCAGAGCATCCAGAATTTACTCTGGAAGGTTTTCACCTACTGATTAAAGGCAATTTCTGACAGACATAGTCCTTAGAACCAGTAGGCTCTGCCTGCCATGGCAAGAAGGGCGGGGAGGGGAACAAAGAGGGTCTTGGAATAGAGAGTGATTTCATTCAGTGCCTTCCTGAATGAGGCTGAGGCATAAGTTCACAATATGCCTGATTCCCTGTTGAGAAGTGGAAGACGAAAGAGGTTCAAGGCATTTATGAAGGGGAGGGACTGAATGTTTCTTGCTGCCCACTTCTAGGTTTTGTCATGTATGTGGGTGGCCAGAGCTAGGCGAAGTGCCATGTTTCAGTTTAGGTTCTGACTGGACACCATTGCCTCCTACTCAGGGTCTAGAACTGCCACACTGAGACCACAGCCCTAGAAGGAATGTGTCACTCTTATGTGAAGGCTTGGAACTTCCTGAAATTTTAAGTAAAAGTGTCTGTACATGAAAAAATAAAATAAAATAAGCGTGTCTCTGTGTGTGTATCAAGCTCATAGGGTCATTTTTCTGTAAGGAGTCCACAGCTCTTTTCAGATTCTCAAAGGGGTCCATACATGATATCCACCATCATCCTGGGGCTCGTTTAATGAAAAGCGATTTCCTAAATACAGTGGTGTAACTGGGCACCACTGCAAAATATGAGAAAGCATCTTCCCCAGCTCTGCTTAGAGGAGGGGTGGTGGGGTTGAGGTTGCAGAGCTACTCCAGGAGAGTAACCCTTCCAAGTTCATTTCTGGTTTTCTCCCGGCCCCTCCACACACTTTATCTGGGACTGTCCCATTCAGCAAATAAAAACGCAGGATGCCCAGCTAAATGTGAGTTGAAGATAAACAATACATAATTTCTTTTTTACGAATAAGTATGTCTCATCTAATACTTGGGACACACTTATATTAAAAATTATGTGTGCAATATTTGAGGCATACTTATTATATGTGCTGTTTATCTGAAATTCAAGTTTAGCCAGTGTTGCGTATTTATCTGACAAGCTTGTGGCATTAGTCATTATCACACATGTTCTCACGGGCCTTTCTTTTCCTCTCAGATACAGCACCCCTTGCAATTCTGTACGGGGGCGAGGGGGGTGCTTCCAGGTACTTTTGTTGGGGCCAGACATGGCAGAATTCCCCTTTCGGCCCAGGGGAGGTGCAAGCCTAGATCTCGTCAGCAGGGGGCACCATTTTCTTAAAATAGATCCCCCAGCGGCGCTTCAGGGGCCTCAGAAAGAGGAAGTGGGGCATTGAATGGAATTCTTTTTGCTGCTCCTCTCTTCCCTCCGGAGCTCACTTCTCCCCACCTCACACCTTGCCAGACTTCTCTCTGAAACAAGACTCTGCTCCTGTTACTTCACTCCTCAAATCACTTCTCAGGGTCCATGGTTACCATCAGGAGGCGGCATAAAAAGTGCTTCAGGATCCCACTGGAGTCTGTTTTTCCCTGCTTCAACTCCCGACGCTTCTACCCTGCGGGATCCCACCCACCTCACACTTCCAGCATCTCTGTTCACCACGAACGATTTGCAGCTTCCCTGTACACTATTTACTGCCATGCTTTTGTGCCCCCAGTTCCCTCTGCTTGGAGTTCCCTTTCCCACCTGGTGCTTCCAGCGTCTCTGTTCATTCAACACGTGGCACCCGAGCACGCGCTGAGACCAGCCGGGTACCAGGCACTCAGCCTTGCACCCGAGATACTGTGCAGGAGGCAGCCAACCACGGCCCCTCCCACGGTGGGGCGGGGGGGTGGACAGGAACAATAAGCAAGTAATCAAATCAACATAATACTTAAAATTGGTTCCGGGGCTAACCAATCCTGCAGAGTTGATGGTTCCCTCCTCTGGTCCTCGGATAGCTTTTCATTTTAAGGGTCCCGAATTCTCACACCTGCAAATTGTTGCAGGAAGACTGGATGAAGGAAACCAGCCAGTTGGAGTTCATAGGGAAGGGCTGGGGTGGAGAGGTGGGGTGGCGTGACCTGTGAGTGCATGTCCCGTCCAAAGGGGACAGTGGCTTATCACCTCTTCCTGATTGTTGCCAAATCTGTCATTTCAAAAAAAAAAAAAAAAAAGGTTGGAAATACCGATTTTTACATGAACTCTTCCAATTTTTAAAATTCTTTGCCGGCTAAACTAAACATGCCGATAGGGTCGATTTGGCCTAGGGCCACTAGTTCGCCCCCTACCCTATCGCAACACTATATTACTGCGTTGCCTCTGATTAATATTTGTGGATACTTTCTCCCCCGAGACCGTGTTCTTGTGTCTTTCGCTTCTAACACAGTGACTGGCGCATGGAAGGTGCCACACATCAGTCAAGTTTGTGGAAGGGCCGAGCGGAGGGAGGAGGGACGCAAACGGGGAACAACAGTTTGTTGATGGAAGTTCTTATTACTCCTGCTTTGGGCATGGGACAGACGGGCCAAGGAAGCCTGAAACAGTTTATTGCTGAGTGTGCCTGTGTGCACGAGTGAGTTCCCGTGTTAGCAGGTGTGACAGCTGGGAAATGTGTCTAAGAACCATCAGCTCCTTTCTTGGTGGGCTCCCAAGCCCTCCCTCCCCATTCTTGGCGGACGGGAGGGAGGAGAAGAACGCAGGGCTCGTGGTGGACTCTTGGCTCCCTTCCAGGACCTGCAGTCCCTGGCACAGAGATCAGAAAGAGCTTAAATAGGCTTTTGGCACCAACTGATCCGTTCTCAGGGGAAGGAGTCCGGCAGCACCCACCGCCTGCCCACTGGAGTGCCCACTGCATACATAGCAAGCAATTGCCGGGAGTGGGCGGGGGGGGGGGGGGGCTCGCTTGAGCTGAGCGAGATAATCAAAATGACCCTTCACCGGGCATTGGAGAGTCAAAACACACGAGTTAAAGAGAAGGACTGGGGCGCAGGGGCTTAGACTCCCCATTGCAGCCCCTCAGAAACAGAGCAGGGGCTTGACCACTGGAGCAGCCTGCTGATTTCTGCGAAGGGTATGCTGTCCCTTTTTTTTTCAGTCAAGAGAGGAGGCTGCCTTGTGCCCACATGGAGCATCTCATACGCATTCTTGCTGCCCCCATGAACAAGAACATATCTTTGGAAAATAGACATCTGAGGCTTACAAAGTACATTTTGTCTAATTTTCAGGAGAAGTAACTAGATCATTCAGGAATCAGAGCCTCCATCTTGGCCCTGAAACCTCTTGTGAGTTCTGGAAAATGCCATTTTCTGAATCAGAGAGTGTGGAGGGTGTTGGGGCAGCCTGAAGTACATAGGAGTCACTCTTTAAGCTGGACTATGGATATTTCTGCCCCATGACTTTCTGGTGAGAGGGCTCTTGAAAACCAAAGCCACCTCCAGCTTCCAGGCAGGGTACCTCTTGCTCCCTACCGGTGCTTGGTCAGCCAGAAGCTTTGAAGCAAGACTTCCAGGAAGCAGTGTCTCCCACAGGCGGTGCTGACTCAGCCCAGACTCCAGGCTTTAAGTCTGGTGCCTGTCCCAGAGAAGCCAGCAAAGGCAGAGGCGCGCGGGGGGGGGGGGGGGGGGGGTGCTGTGTTCCTGAGCTGTGTTCCAGCTGCCGGGAAAGGGGGGAAAGGGGGCAGGGACAGAGGGGCATGGACCCTGAATTGTTTAGGCTTTTGCTAAGGGAAAGGGGAAGGCGACTCAATAGTGGCCTGACTCCTCCGGGTTCCAGCACCCTTTAACGAAATCTGTCTTTTCCCCGTTCCTGGAGGCAGGGATGGTGGCTAATCCCAAATACTTTGCATTTGGGAATGAGAAAATCCTTCGATATGTTCCCTGGCTCTCATTTCTAATCTGCCATGTGGGTGGGGGCGGTATGACTGACCATCTCTCTGAGTCTCCAACATCCTCTTGCCCAGATTACCCTACTCGGACTAAAGGGAGATCCATGCTCCTTCTCTCCTCCTGACCTTTTCCAAGAACTACCTGATTCCTTCCACCTCTGCTTCCTGCTTCCCTCCTCCCTGCCCTCCCTCCCTTGGTCCTTTGCTGTCATTTTCCTCTCTCCATACTCCTACCTTCTCTCTCTCTCCTCCTCTCTCTCTCTCTCTGTCTGTCTCTCTCTCTCTCCCTGCGGTTCTGATGGCAAATCCTTTCCCTGGCACAGACCCTCCACTTGCTCGCCAGCCCTGCTGGGTTACTGTCCTCATTCTGTAGCCCCTATCCAATTACCTCTCTGGCCAGGCTCGTTGGGAGCCCTCCCCTCTGGCCATCCTGCCTCTTGCCTTCCTGCTGCTGGCAATGCTATCACCCACGATTCGTTTCCATTTGGGGAAGGGGGTGGAAAACTGTCTGGAATGAACGGGGAGATGTTTGGCAATCCGTTCTGCATTCTACTCCAAGGGCCCCCAGAAGAGAATCTTAGGGAAGAGGGCACCATTTCCCAGAGCATGAAGGGCTGCAGGATCCAGTTTTAACGAACGTGGGATCAAAAGCTTTTTAGAGTCAGCCAGTCAGTCCTTAAAAACAAGGGCCCAGTGACAGGGAGGACTGGAGGCCTTTGCCACCGAAAACGAAGCCGTGACTCAAAGGCATCACGTAGAGGCTTCCTTGCTCATCCACGTTCCTGAGTTTAATGTCTTTGGCTTGGGAATTAACTTTGAGACTTTTCCAACATAGATAAAAATAGAGCTCATAAATGCCATCACAGGCACTTTCCGATAAGGTGGCCTTTTAAGGGAAGACTGGGCTCCCAAGCAGAGCGTGTGAGTCAAAGAGCCTCTGAGTGAGTGTTCAGCATGCCTGAGACCAGCCTCCTGACCAGCCTGTGGCCAAACAGTGGAGGCAGGAAGAAGAAGCTCCTGGAGGCTTCTGTGCCTGAAACCTCAGGAACCAAGGTCCCGAGAGGAATGTTTCTGTCACTCATTCATCTGTTTATTCGTCACACAAGCATTTACCTGAATACCTACTATGTGCTAGAAACGCTGCTTGGTGCTAGAAACGAGATAGAGGGAAAGAAAAAGAAATCCTGTCCTCATGGAGCTTACCACCTAGCGAGGGACACAGACAGGGGCTGGGTGAGCATGATTCAGGGGGAGAGTGCAGAGGGAGGGGAACCGCGGGGAGCCCCAGCTCAGGGTTGGGGGACTTCCATAGCTTCCTGGAGGAACAGACGGGTAAAATCAAAGCCTGGAGAAGCAGCAGAGAATTGGCCAGGGGAAGGTGGGGGTGGGGGCAGGGAAAGGTGTGGGGAAGACTGTTCTGGTAAGTAACAGCACTAGCAAAAAGACAGAACTTGGTTTACTCGTGGGAATTGAAAGTAGCTCTGTGTGTGATGGAAATGCGTATTGCTAAGTGGGGTGGGGAGAGTGGGAGAGCCCCTGGAGACAAAGGCACAGGCCCCGGTAGAGAGCCTTTTGCCCTATTAAGGAGTATGGACTTTATCCTGAGGGTAACAGGCAGCCAGGGAAGGGTTGCATGCAAAGAAGTGAGCCCATTGGACTGGCATTTTAGGAAGCTCATTCTGGCTGCAGAGCAGAGAATGAACTGGAAGGGGAAGACCAGAGGCTGGGAGGCCAGTGAGGAGGTCGCCATGATCCAGGGAAGAACTGGGGAAGTGTCAGTGAAGGGGGAAGGAAGTAGGCAGAGCTGGGCCATAACTGACGTACAGAATTGTCAGAACATGGGGGTGCATCCGAAGTGTGCCGGAGGAGTTGGGGATTGTTCCCAGCTCCCAGACTCAGCTACCTGGTGGGACAGAGAAACCTGGAAGAGAAGCACATTTTAGATCTGCTACGAGGTGCCTGGGGGACATCCACCTGAGGATATCAGGCTGCTAGTTGGGTGTGTTAAGTCGGGAGCTTGAGACGGATTTGGAATATTCTTCAGCAGATGGGTGGCAGTGGAGCCATGAAAGTGAATGAGGGATCTCGAGGCAAGTGAGGACAGTGTGAGGAGGAGAGGAACCGACTAGAATCCAAGGAAAATGAATATAAAAAGGATGGCCAAAGGCAGAGCCCCCAGAGGAGACTAAGAAGGAGCAGCCAGAGAAGCAGAAGGAAAACCCGGAGAAAGGGTCTTGCTTCTCCTGCCGAGAGTGCCCTGACTTCCCTTCAGAAATTCACTCCTCCCTGTTCTGGGCCCTGGGGTTTGGGTCCTAGAGGAGAGACGCTGGCTGGCTCTGCCTAACCCTCCTGCCCCACCTCCCACAGCCCTCTCACTTCTCTGTCTCCAGCTACTCATTTCCCTTGAGTTTCACAAAGTCTCCATGCTCCCCCTGGCCTGAGGATCTCTGTGTCTCTGGGCTGTTTTCCTTCCTCATTCCCCTTCTCCACATCCCTAGCCTACTGACCTTCCATGTAAGCGTCCAACCTCTGCTCAGGCCTTCCCTGACATTCCAGACAAGACCAGGGCTTTCTGTCATTCAGTTGTTCCTTCCAATTGTTTGTTCGGTGTGTCCTAAGCACCCTGCTGTCCACGTGTCCGCACTGTGCCCAATGCTGGGACATTCTGTAGAGCAGAACAGACTGCTATGGAGCTGACAGCTGATCGAGACTGATAATAAACAAGTAAATACTCAAAAAATTAACAATTGTTGTTAGTACTGTGAGGGAAGTAAACAGTACCATGATGGAGGATAACGGAAGGTCCTTGTTTGGGATAGGGTGGGTGGTCAGAAGAGGTTCTCTGCGGATGTGAAATTAAACTGAGACCTGAAAGAACCAGCCATGTGAGAAGCTAGGGTAGAAGTGTTCCATGCAGAGGGAACAGTAACCGAAAATGTCTGTGGAGGGAACGGTCTTGATGAGCTTTACCAGTTCCAAGAATTGACACATGGCCAGCACGGCTGATGCAAAGACGGGGAAGAAGGGACATGAGACGTGGTTGAACCTGAGACTCTTGCAGGCAGCGGTACGAAGTTTGGATTTTATTCTTGGTGCAGTGAGAAGCATTCAAAGGTTTTGAGCAGGGTGGCAGCACAATCTGACTTAAGTTTTAATTGGATTGCCCTGGTTGCTGAGTGAAGAATGGATGGAGGGACAAACCAAATACTAGGGAGATTAAGTAGGATCCCCTCACTGTGGTTCAGGCAAAAGAGGGTAATGGCTAGGACTTGACTGGGACTGGGAAGACGGAGAGCAGTGGATGGAATCAAGGGATATTTTGAAACTAGAGCTTCTGGGAATTCCTGATGGATCAGATGTGCAGTGACGGGGGCGGGGGGGGGGGCAGGACTGAAGGATGATGCCTGATTTCTGGCCTGACAGTGTGGAAAGAGAACCGGGCTGGCTTGACTTGACCTGCCCAGCCTCATTTGTCCCTCTACCCCCTTCCTTGGAGCCCCTGAAGCAACTCTTCAGAAGACCAGAGCTTGAGAAGCATCATTCAAAAACCACCGGGTTGGAGAATCTTTATGGTTCCTTCCAGTTTGGGATTTCTTTAAATTCAAAACTGAAAACCCTATGTGAATAAGGAAAATATTTCTATTTCTTTCGACTTCTCCTGTAGTTACATTGGTAGAGCTCTGTACCCAGGGAGCATTCAGTAAGTGCTAGTTGACTGTTCACTTTGGCACAGACCTTCTATAATTGAATTTTAGATTAAATTCTTTTTTTAAAAATAGGGTTCTAACATAGAGTAAACTTTCAATTGAAATCAATTCACCTTGATAAAGGAGAGCCCTGGCAAGGATAATCTAAAATTATAAAATCCAAAGTAATTTCTACTTGAGTTGAGGCAGAGAAAAAAAAATGTGTTTTTGCTAAACTAATGATCTACATTTAGGTATATGTTATTAGAAGGCAAATGCCAACAGGTGGTGGATCAATCCCATTCAGAAAGAACAAAAAAAAACCCCACTGAAAATAATTCATAACAGTGAATAATCTCTATTTGCTAATACATTCTTTGTTGAAAAAAAAATATCAGCCCTCTAAAACTTATTTTGAAGCAATGACTTCAGGTTATTTTTAGACTTGAGTTAAAGATGCACGAGATGACTGTGTTGCCAGGCCAAGGCAAAAATCAGAGGAAAGCTAGGACTCAAACTTGCTACTTCCTCTCTTCTCTTTCCCACTGCTGCTTCTTTGCCTGGTACTTCAGTCCTCAGACATCATGTTTGCCAGCCATTTCTCCACATTAAAAACTCAGAACTTCCATTGATCTATAAGCACATCAGTCAAATCCTCAGCTACACCATTATAAGCCTTTTGTTTTTTCTTTTTTTTTTAAAGATTTTATTTATTTATTTGACAGAGAGAGAGAGACAGCGAGAGAGGGAACACAAGCAGGGGGAGTGGGGAGAGGGAGAAGCAGGCTTCCCGCAGAGCAGGGAGCGGGGCTCGATCCAAGGACCATGGGACCATGACCTGAGCTGAAGGCGGACGCTTAACCAACTGAACCACCCAGGCGCCCCACCCTTTTGTTTTATCAAAGAGGGAAGTAAAGTAACATAATGCCCTTCAAATGCCAAGCCCTTGTGAACAAATACCACGTCATTCGATGCTGTTTATTACCCTCTGATGGATGCCCCACGTCGCAGATGAGACGGGAGAACGGGTCATCCAGCATCTGATCTGCCGCGAGCGCTCTGCTGTGGGTAACGTCAGGGAGAAGGAATGCTAAACACTTCACCACGGACACTGTGGCAGCATGGTGGTCAGGGCCCAGGACATTGACCAAAACTGGCCAACTTGGTGCTACTGCCTGGGGTTGGGGTTTGCAGCACGAGGCACAAAGATGAAAGGAGTGTAGACATCTTTTTTTTTTTTAAGATTTATTTATTTGAGAGAGCGAGAATGAGAGAGAGAGAGTACATGTGGGGGGAGGGTCAGAGGGAGAAGCAGGCTCCTCGCCGAGCAGGGAGCCTGATGCAGGACTTGATCCCGGGACTCCGGGATCATGACCTGAGCCGAAGGCAGTCGCTTAACCAACTGAGCCACCCAGGCACCCGGAGTGTAGACATCTTTTGCCACAGTAGCCGCGGAATGCATGTGCCTGGTGGTCAGCAGGACCTCCTGGCCACAATGTCCTGCTGACGAAGGCTGTTCTTCCTCCATGAGCTTTTGGTTTTCAGCCAGATTGCCGAATCTGATTCTTGAGGTCCTGTCAGTTCTGGAGACCAGAGGTATTTCTTCAGTAAATTCCAGTTTGGGTTGATCGAGCTGGAGCTGGTGCAGTTCTCACAACCAGAAAGCCTGACCCATCTCTGAGGAAACAGACTCCAGGTCTTGTCCAGGGACCCCAGCTAGCAAGTGGCAATGTTCTGGCTGAGAAATTTGTGCTGTTTCCTTGATTCTCTGCTTCCCAAAGAACTTGAAAGAATCCAAGAAAAAAGGGGAACATGGTGTACAGATGAAAGCAGGGCTTGGAGACCAGCAGCTATCTGAACACTTACTCCCAAACCCACATTCAGTAATACACCACTAAATAAGCGGGGTCTGCTCTATGCCAGGGACTCTGCTACGTTCAAATATTATCTCAGTTGATCCACACAACAGTATGATATGGTGGACATTATTTTCTCCATTGTTTGGGTGGAAAAACAGGCTCACAGAGGTTTGTCCACATTTATATTATCGTAAGTGTTAGTGTTGAACTTGGGTCTCCAGACAAGGAGGCTGGAACTCATTCATTAAGCCATAGCTACCTCGCTATGAAATTATTTAATCAATCAATATTTCCCCACTGCCAATCTTCCATTAACCCCATTGTGGCCTCAGCACCACCTCATCAATGTGTTCTTGCTGGCATGCTTCCTTGCGTATGGTTTTACACTCGTGTCCCAAAGTATGTCATCTGTCTCTGTTCCTTTAGACTGGGAACCTCCAGAGCACAGGACCAGGCCTCCCCACTGAGGATATTCCTTCCTGCATACACATCTCTGAAATCCCTGTGGGGCTCCACCATGACAGGCCTCGGGCTGGGGTGCATTGACTGGGGTGCATAGAGAGGAGAGGACTGTATCTTGCCACAGTGCTTACAACCGGTTGGGAGTCTGGGCTCATTTTCTGTTCAGTCCTGCCTGTCTCCACCTCCCCTACAGCTTCAAGAGAAATCATGCCTTTGCTTACTGGACTGTACAATGGAGCTGAAGATCCTCGTTGGCAGCATAAAGACCAGATGTGTTGCGGTCTTTTGAGACAGAGCCCTTGCCCAGGACCTGGCTCATGCCAGCCAATGAATACTTTGTCATTTGTGTTTTGGAATTAAGAAAACTGAGTTCGGCACGTTTCCTACCACCACAAGGAGCAGTGAATTGAATTGGTGCCATTGTAAGCTTGATTGTTGTTGCATAGATAAAACCCTCATTAAGTCCCTCAAGAGAAGAAAAGAATTTTATTTTGAAGAGAGAGGAGTGGGGGGGGGGGTGCTTCTTGCTTGTCGGCAGTTACAACAACAGAACAGTAAATGGAGGAAATAATGAAATAACCGCACTTTTCCCCCCCAAACCTCGTCAACAGGCTGGGTGAGTTTTTAATTAGTGCTTCGTTTTCAATAAATCCGTATGTGTACGTGGTGCTGATTCTTTCCTGGATAAGGGAAAGATAATAATGAGAATCCTATTTTTCAGTCCCACACTAAAGGGATGCCTCGTATATTTAATCATGCTGTAGAAATCCTGGCAGCTTTCTCTGAGCCCAGCCTCTGCACTAATTACATTTCTAGATTTTAGTAAATTGAAAGGGAAAATGTAGGAACAAAATAATTAAAACCGAAGAGGAAGTGCATATTAAAAAGGAGAAGCTGTTTAAAATTCTTCCACACAGTGTTTCCAAGGACATCTACAGTCATTGAATCAGATCCACACCAGATCAAAGCCCTTTGTACAGAGGCTGGTGGAACACATCTCAGGTGGGCGGGATGGTCCCCACAGCAGAATGGGAGCCTCATTGCGCCAGGCTACAGATGGGGTAGGACTCATGTCCTTCCAGATCTCTGGAGATTCAGGGCCAGCCTGGACAAGCTGCTAGCACAGATTCACTAGCCCTGAGGAGTCCCTTCCCAGGTGCCAGGCAGAATCTGACTACACCATATTGATTAGCCCCAAGTGTGAGGTAGCTAAACTATGCTGTCCCTGCCTCCAGATTCCTTTTTCTGCACTCCTTACCCCTCTATGATCCTCCCTCCCATGAGCACCTTTTTTCTTTCTTCCTTGCCAACCTGTGAACTCTGAAGTGAAGAGAACAGGAACTGAATAGCCTCAGTGACACCAGGAGTCAGTTACTTGAACCGGGTTACCTGGTTACCTATGGGGCACTCTGAATTTTCACAAGGACCAAAAACCTTGTTGGCTTCAGCTAAAGGAATGAATGTTTGTTGAGGATGATGATGAGTGGAACCTAATTGGAAAGTTTCAAGCATCAGCCTACTAGGTGACAAAGGCCTTTTTTTTTTTTTTAAAGCGTTTTGTTTTAAGCAAGGTAGGCCCAGTACTCACATGACGGTGGAAGTTAGGAGCGCCATTTCTTGATCATGTTGTCTGAAATACAGTTGGAGCAAGCTCTAGGAGCTTGGAGGGCATTGTCTGTGATTCCTAGGACATTTTAAATTGTGGGATTGTAGGGTGTGCTTGTGTACTTGAAAGTGGAAGGCAGCCTGACACCGTCAGGGGTTTCTTTCCAAACCCCTGTGGCTTTGCTCATGGGCTCCCGGCCTTCCCTAATGAACAGACTCACCGGCCACCTGGCGCCAGGACGCATGTGGCAGGAGACAAGTGAGTGCAGTCTCCTGGAGACAGTCCCATGGCAGCAAAGCTTCCGGAAGCTGTTCCCAAGGCAGAGCCCACACTTTATCACACCATGACCTGCAGGTTCATCTGGCTGCTCTTTTGGGTCCAATGCCTCCGACATTTGAATGAGTGTGTCTGTGTAATGACACTATCACAGTGCGGAAAAGAGACAACAGCTGCTCTGGGTTATTTGGCTTGATTCAGTAGGAACAATTTTTTAAAGTTTAAGCTAATGGGAAGGATTGTAGCAATAACAAATATCCCATCACTGTCATTAAGTCTCTAACATGCGGATGTCTTTTTTTTCCTCCCAGGGCCAAGATGCTGAGGCTTTTTTTCTTTTACTCAACTCAGGAGTCACTGGTGGCCCTTGGGAGCCAGGATGTGAGGCCGGCTGGGGACCCAGGTGTCCATTGATAACAAGTTGTCATTGAATCAAGTCCCTTTCAGTTAAGCCACCCACATGCCCACCTTCCCCCAAGAGGTTGGTCCTTGGTTTTGTTTCCAAATGCCAAAATCTAAGTTACTTAAAAGTCTTTAGAATTATCATAAAGTCCAAAAAATAGTTTACTGACACAAATCTGTTCGGAAAAAGTGAGGGAACGCAAGTTCTTGGTAATCCATATACTTCCTGCAAATATCAATTGCTATTGTTTAATGCCTTTATTGTTATGCTGCCCCCCCCAACCTTCCCCCCCAACCCTTGGTAGGCCTCTGTTTGGTCCTCGCACCTCCGCACAGCCTCCTGCGCGGGGCATGCCACCCCCTCAGTGCTCCCGCCTCTTTCTAGTCAGGCCCCTCCTTCCCCTCAAATCCCCCGGCCCAGGGGAGCCGGCGGGACGCACGCGCACTAAGGGAGGTAGGCGGAGTCTTGAGGAAGAGGGAGGAGGGGCAGGAGAACCCAGGGAGGGGAGAAGAGGGGCGGAGGCCGCGCGGGGTGGGGCCCGGCGGGTACGCGCTCGCTGCGTCGACGTGCTGACGCCATGACGCCCCGGCCGGTGTGTGTCGGTGTGTGTGTGTGTGTGTGAGTGTGCGCGTTCTGAGTGTGTGTGTATTTGTGTATCGGCGGTCCCGCAGGTCCCGGATGTTGCGGACAGTATGAAGCGAGCGCAGGGGTACGGGGACCAGCAGCTGTCGCCGCCGTTCTCAGGTGAGTGGGGGGGAGGAGAGTCAAGGGAGAGGGTTGTCCTGTCGGAGTGTGGGGGGGCGCCTCCCTTAAGAGGTGACTGACCCCCAACCCCCCCCTCCCCCCCCGCCACACACATACTCTTCTCTGTCCCATATCCCACATCCTGGGTTACGTGGCCTGGGAATGCCAGAGCCTAATCAACCGTTCCTTCTCCCAATCCCAAGCATTCAGGAGACACAAATGCGCCCCCTGCCTTCAGCCCCCCCCCATCATTTTCCCAGCCCCATCCCCCTTGCCAAATAGTGAGCTGTCGCCTGCGGCGAGATGGGTGACTGCGCATGCGCGAGTGTGAACGAGCTAGGGGTGCTTGTTCGCTGCCCCCGGGGCGCATGCGCATCGCTGTGTTGCAGGGACCTGCGGGATAAAGAGCCCCTTGACCACGCGCCCGCCTTCTGCCCAGACAGTGGGCTGCCAGAGAGCGCGCCTGTTGCTCCTATCCAAAAGGGAGAGTTTAAATTATTTGACGGACTTACTGACAAAGCAGGATTTGCATCTCGTGTTGCCCTAGAGACTCCCAGGCTACTAACGCTTTCCAGAGCCAACGTGCCCCACGCTGACCCTTCTTTTGAAACTGTCACTGCAAGTTCTAGTTCCAGCATTACGTTTCTTTCCTCCCAGTCATGCTGTACTTTTAATGCAAACATCCCCTAAACTTAGGAGTTGGTGCCCTAACCCATTCAATTATTCTGGCAGGGGATTTTGGTGGCTTTTCTAAGGAGGACTAAGGGTCACAAAAAAGAAAGGGGACTACCTTTTAGTAAGATTCTTAATTATAATCGTAGAACTAGGTGAGGTAGAGATAAAGAACACGGTGTAAGGCTTAGAGCAGTAACTAAATCAAGACATCAGGGTTCTCATCTCTAGCCCTCCTTCTTGTGACCTATTTGCCTCTTTTTTTTTTTTTGTAAAAGATCTTCCTTTAAAGAAAAAAAAAGGATCTTCCTTAGCACTTTCGTTTTAGCTGTACATTATTGATGCTCTGTGAACATCACACGAAAACAAAAGCAATCTGAAACTACTAGTGGAGGGTAACTTACCCAGTGGAGGTTTTAACTTTAAGCAGTGGGAGTGATGTTTCTTGCCCATTTGCAAATACCGAAGAGCAGTGTAAAATAAGGAACTCTAAAGTACCGTAGTATTTCAGTGATCTAGGACTTAGGTTTCAGTTGGCAGATTATTCATGGTCCTTAATTTGCTGCTGTATGGCCACTCTTGGATACTTGGATGCTTCTTCCCTCTGGCATCAGAACAGGGTGAGGAAATGATGAATTCTTACAAACAGAAGGTTTGCTGAATAGCAATGAAATGAATAGCTGAATTGTTGGGGGGGGGGACAGCTTTTTGTGTGTTTTTCAGTTATCTTTGCCAGACCTGTTTCCTATCTGGATAACAGGATGGGTGATATCAGTAAGCCTTATTTTCTATTTTCTTCCCTTTGTGTTCTTTCTTTGGTATTCTAGCAAGACTTTTTTGGCTGCCATTCTTAACTGTAGGACCTTATGTTTTGGGGCCTTAAAGTGTGTGTGTGTGTGTGTGTGTGTGTGAGTGTGAGTGAGTGTATTATATATATATATATATATATATATATATATATATATTTCACTTCCCCTTTTAACCCTGGCTTTTGCAAGGTTCAGCTGTCTTTTGTGCTGTTTTCTGTTGCCATGGTTACAGTGGGAGCCAGGAGATGACACAGAAGCAGCACAGGAATTTGGGGGGCATATATCATCCTGTTTCCTGGAAAGTTCTGGAGACTCATCTTGTTTTCCTTGTGTGAAGACTAAGGAGTATAAGTTATCGTGACCGCTCCACACTTAGGGTGGGGATGGTTGGTGTCCATTGGCACTTTGGTGACTTCTGTTAGAGCTCTTAATAGTGGTTAGTGAACTGGAAGATGTTCAGTGTTGCCTATATCCAGACTTGCATCAGGTTCTGGTGCAAGTGAAATAAAACTATTGAGGTAATAAGTAGCCATTTCTCAGGAGGTTTCTGTCATCTGTGATCCTTTGTTTTTATCTGGAAGCATTTCATCTGGTTGAATTTACTGAAGCCTTATTCAGGAATTTTTATGGTGTGAAGGCATGATTGCTTTTAGGGTTAAAATGAGTATTCTCACTTTGTATTGGTGCAGAGCCACGTTTAAAAAGTCTCTTTAAAATGGGTAACACGGGCGCCTGGGTGGCTCAGTCGTTAAGCATCTGCCTTCGGCTCAGGTCATGATCCCAGCGTCCTGGGATCGAGCCCCGCATCAGGCTTCCTGCTTGGTGGGAGGCCTGCTTCTCCCTCTCCCACCCCCCCTGCTTGTGTTCCCTCTCTCGCTGTGTCTTTCTCTGTCAAATAAATAAAATCTTAAAATGGGTAACACATGGGGCGCCTGGGTGGCGCAGTTGGTTAAGCATCCCACTCTTGGTTTTGGCTCAGGTCGTGATCTCAGGGTCCTGAGATCGAGCCCCGCGTAGGGCCCTGCACTCAGCTCAGAGTCGGCTAAGACTCTCTCCCTTCTCCCACCATGCACTCTCTCTCACTCGCTCTCTAAAATAAGTCGTTAAAAAAATAAGATGGGTAACACACATGAAACAAAATTCAAAAGGTACACAGAGAGAAAAATCTTCCTTCTCTGTCCTCTTTTCATCCATCTAGTTAAACCCTCCTAAGCCCTCTGCAAAGGAAACTGTTGTTACCCATATCTTGTTGACCCTTCCAGAGATAGTCAGTGCTTTTACAAGCATATACAACTATGTACCCTTTTAAGTTTTTGTATATATTTACTGTTTTACACAAACGGTAAGATACTATAGCCATTATTCTGCACTTTGCTTTTTTCACTTAGTATATCCTGGCCATCATTCCATACAGTAATAGAATACCTCTTCCTTTTTGAAAGATGACAGATAGTCCCTTGTACAGATGTACCATCATTCAGCCAGCTCTTATTATTGGATACTTAGGTTGTTTCCAGTGCTACCATTAATTCTTTGCATGTACTTTCTAGGTACATGGGTATCTTTTGGGTAAATTCCTAGTGGAAGTGCTGGATCAGAGGATATATGCATTTTTAATGCTGTTAGATACTGCCGAATTGCTTGCCATAGAGGTTGTATGAATTTATATTCCTGCCAGTAGTGTTGTGAGTCTACCTCTTTCCTCACCAGTACTGTATTATCAAAATGTTTTTTTATCTTTGTACAGTCTTTTATCTAAGATTTTAAGTTCATTATGTAGCTTGTTAAGCTTCATTACAACCCAGGAGTTGTGGATAAATACCATCAACTGTTTTGCAGATGGGAGTGGTGGTGGAAGATAGTGTTCGACTGAAGAGTAATGTCATGAGACTAAAGTCATATGCCTGGATAACAGCAAATCCATGACACTTCTCAGAAGACATGTAAAACTTATGCTTCCTTTAACTCTTAGATGCTAGTTTCTCTGTGCAAAATTCTGTAAGCCCATAAGTGATGTTCTATGATCTCCTTTTGATAGCTTTGACTCAAAATTGTTTGTACAAGTGAACTGCCATTCTGTTGAGGAATTGAAAAGCTAACCCAGTTAGTTAAAGGTGCTTTACTGAGTGCTTTCACAAGATATTGGTACTAGTACTTTTTAAAAGTCTGCTGATTGTAGAATATTTCATTATGAGCTGTGAGGAAATGGAAAAGAATTTAAAAATGCATGGGCCTGAAGGAGCTCACAGTCTTGTTAGAAAACCAAATCTACTGAGTATGTGAAATGGAGAACAGTTAGAATGGGAACGTAATACACTGTGTTCCATGTTGAGAGGACTTTGTAAGAGTGATAAGGTTTAGAGGAGAGTTCCCTTTGGGAGGCCTTTCTGGAGGAAGTGCATTTTGAGCCCTTCCCCACCCCCCCTTTTACAACTGTTTATGTAAAACATTTTAAAAATACAGAAAAATTCAAAGAATAGTACAGTTATCACCTTTATACCAATTAGCCCCTAGATTCCATAATTTACATTTTGCTATATTTGCTTTATGTATATATGTGCATGTATGTTTATATAATACATAAATTTTCATATTGCAGACATCATAACATCTTAATACTTTCATACTTTAAATACTTTAGATGCATATTCTTAAAGATATTGTTTTGCTTAATTGTTCTTAGGATATATTGTCGTAGTTAAGGGAATTAACAGTAATTTCCTAAAAACCATCTAATATCCCGTTGAAGTTCAGATTTTTCTTAAAACATGTATCTTTAGTCTTTTTAAAGCTAGAGCAGTTTATTTAAATCTAGAGCCACAAGAAATTGCCTTTATGAAGAGACCAAGCCATTTGTCTTGTAGAATATATTACTTCTGGAATTTTCTGTTTATTTCCTCACAGTTTCATTTAATTTGTTCCTTTATGCCCGTATTTCCTATAAACTGGCATTTAAGTCTATGGTCTGATTAGATTCAGATTAAATACTTTTGGTAAGAATTCTTCATAGGTGTTGCTCTGTGCCTCATATTGGGTCACAATAAGAGAAATAATGTCATAATATCCCATTATTAATGATGTTTAGTTTGTTTGATAATTTGTTTAAAATGATAAATACCATATCTCCAGTGTAGACACTTTTTTCCCTTTGTAGTTAGGAGGTAATCTGTAGAGTGGTGACACTTTGGAACGATATTATTCTACTTCTCCAGCAGTCTGTCACCTAATGATAGTGATCCTTGTCTGAATCTTGTTGCAAAATGATAATTTTCTAATTCTGCTGTTCCTTTTACATTAGCTTTCAATCTTCTGTAAAGATTTCTCTCATCAGGAATAATTGTAATTTCTATCAAAAGTTAGGTAAATTCTTAATTTTCCTTTTAACAGTTTCCTGAGTAAGGAGATGCTATAATAATCACCTCGAATGGTGGCAAATGATTTGTTTGTTTTTCTCACTTTCTTTGCTTTAGTATCACTGTAAATTCATGGACCTTAATTTATTCTACATGTTACCAACAATTATAGACATTTTTTGAAGCTCAAAATGTTCCATATTTGGCTTGTAGAAACCTTTTAAGCTTGGTTTATGAGTGCTTCCTTGCCCTCTGGTACAAGAAGTTCCTGCCTCACTTTGTGTTTTTCCTGTCCTAGTTGTGGAACCCTCATCTGTGTGTGTGTGTGTGTGTGTGTGTGTGTGTGTGTGTGTGAGAGAGAGAGAGAGATACATATATGTGTGTGTATACACACCCATATGTAGGATTTATATATATATATATCACATCTTCCCTTTTATTATGTTGTTCATCATGGAGCTTCTGGAGCCAACATCTAAAAACTGAAGGTGCCTTTATTCTAACACAATGCACCTAGTGTTTGACTCATCTCTGTGCCACAGACATTGCTGGATTCTGGATCTTAGACCTCACAGATGCCTTGTTTTGAATACTCTTTGTGAAAGACAGGTAGTACCTCTGAAGACAGCATTGCCTTCCCCCTACCTCTCCAGTATAAGGTTTGCTGTAGAGGAAACTGGGAATTTCTTCTCTCATGAGCAACCTTGCTTTTTTTCCGAGATGAAAGGTACACAAAATGGAATTTAGAGACGGAAATTGTGTTTATAAGCTTTCTTGGAGATGTGGAGTTTGGGTGTTCTGTAAAAGCATCTTAGCGTGTACGTGCACAAGTATGTGTTTGTCTTTCCTCCCTTTTCCTCATTTCTACATGGTTCTCCACACGGAGTGTTATGTAAGATTATGCTGTGATAGCATATTTTTTTCATTATCACTAGATTTTCATCATTAAAAAAAAAGGAATGAGACAAATTGTTCTTAATTAGGGAAATTTTTCAGATAGGCCATGAACTCTGATATCTAACTGTCTTGACTCAGGGTCTGGAACAGTGCTGAATCCTGTAGATTTCTGTCCTGTACTGTAGACTCAGGAGAAATGTTGGCACATCCACAGTGTTTTCTTAAAATCCATCATACTAATGAAGGTTAATACAAACAAAAGGTACAGTGGAACTGCATTCTAAAGCTGGTTTTAGGGGCTGGACTAATTCCTGCCTTAGCAGGAAATGTTTTATTAGACTCTTACCATGTAGTGGTATTTTGAGTAATCTTAACTGATTTCAAGTTACTCAAGGCCTGATAATAACAGTATTGTAATATGTATCCGAAATTCTTTTTTTTTTTTTTTTTTTTTTTACTATCTTGTCGTATTTACTTCCAGACTTAATGAGGTTATTCTCAACCTGGTTTCATAACAATACTGGCCCCATATTAAAATCTGGTTGTGTATTCAGGGAAGCATACCTGTTTTTTGTGGGTGTTTGTTTTCAGGCATGGTGAATCACTCTGAAAGGCTATGCTGACACATTTGCCACTGAAGATCCAATAGCTTCTTTTCCTTTTGTTTTTGACAAGCTCACATTATAGGAAAAAAGATTCTGAAGTATAATCTCTTCAGGAAATGCTTGGGCCTTCATTCTTACAACTGTAGTCACGTTTTAATAGAATTGGCAGGAGTTGCCTAGCTGTTCTGTGTGGCAAAGCTGGTCATGCCGCTTGGGGAGAGCTGGGTGCAGAACTCAGAGTGGGAGTTAAATGTTCAGGCAGTAACCCTTACTTGACTGTGAAGACCTTTCTTCTTGACTCTTTCTTTCTAAGAAGCTCTTGGCACAAATCTTCCTACTGTGGCACTAGCTACATTAGAGAAGGGCTTGCAGTAGTTCTCTGAAAGCCTCTAATTCTCTCTAGTGTGTCTGTTTGTAAGAAAAATGTGTGTAATCGTTCATCTCCTTAATTTAAGATTTACACAATTTTTGGTATTTAGAAACAGGTACTATTTTCTATCATTTTGACTACTTTAGTTACTTTATATGAGTGGAGTCATGTGGTCCTTTTATATCTGGCTTATTTCCCTAAGCATAATGTGTTTGAGGTTCATCTGTGTTGTAGCACATGTCAGAATTTCTTTCCTTTTTAAGGCTGAATAATATTCCTTTGTGTGCATACACCCCATTTTGTTTATTCATTTATCCATCAGTGTTCACTTGGGTTGCTTCCACCTTTTGGCCGCTGTGAATCATGCTGCTCTGAACATGGGTGTTCAGCTATCTCTTTTGAGATCCTGCTTTCAGTTTTTCTGGGTATATACCCAGAAGTGGAATTGCTGAATCATATGGTATTTCTATTTTTAATTTCTTTGAGGAACTGCCATACTGATTAATATGGAGGCTGCACCATTTTACATTTCTACCAACAGTGCGTAAGGGTTCCAGTTGCTCTGTATCCTCACTAACTCTTATTATTTTCTGGGGTTTTTTTTGATAGTAGCCATCCTAAGGGTGTGTTTAAAATTTTTTAATTTTATCTTTTTTTTTAAGATTTTGTTTATTTATTTGACAGAGAGAGACACAGCGAGAGAGGGAACACAAGCAGGTAACAATTATATCTTGTATTTTTTTCTAAAAGTTTTAAAGTTTTGTTTTTCACATTTGGGTCTCTGATCCAGGTAGAATTTATTTTGATGTTTGCTGTGAAGTAGGGATCTAACTTTTTTCCATAAGGATAACCCTGAAGTAGGAATTTAACTTTTTTTCCATAAGGATAACCCAGTATCCCAGCATCATCGTCTGCCCCTTATGACTTTATAATGCCACTTACATGTTTCTGTATTCCCTGTTCTGTAATGTTGGTCTGTTTACATATCTCGTACTGGTACTACACTGCCTTAATTATCTTAGCTTTATAATTGTTCATATCTGGTAGGGCAGGTCTCCCTACCTTGTTCTTTTTCTGTTCATCAGCCTCCCTGAAAAACCCTGTCAGGTTAGTATATTTTAAAGAAGCCATTGGCTGTCTAAAATATATTGACATGATATATAATGGCCTTCTCCAAAAAGAAAAAAAAAAACAAAACAAACACCCAACAAACCAAGCCTCCCTTAATCTAGCAGCTGACCATTAAGGTTGTCTCTTGTTCTGAATAAGCCTATAATTTCCATTCAAATTTTAGTTTTGTTGGAATGACTTTCATTTTATATGGGGATATGATCTTCAAATGGAGGAGAACCTTGTTATAATTTGGTGTCTCAGATAAGGACACCAAATAAAACATTCTTGGTAACAGTATTGAAGTTCTGTGGTGTTAAGGCTTTCTTGATCATAAGGAAAAGGAACCTATTTAACGGGGCGCCTGGGTGGCTCAATCGTTAAGCGTCTGCCTTCGGCTCAGGTCATGATCCCGGGGTCCTGGGATCGAGCCTCGCATCAGGCTCCCTGCTCCGCGGGAAGCCTGCTTCTCCCTCTCCCACTCCCCCTGCTTGTGTTCCCTCTCTTGCTGCGTCTCTCTCTGTCAAATGAATAAAATCTTAAAAAGAAACCTATTTAAAATAACATATAAAAGATTTTTCAAAAGGAAGTAGTTGTAGTAGAATCCAAGGAAAAGCTGAACAACAAGACCTTAGGGCTGGAACCAAAACAGTTCCAAGGACTTCAGCAATAAGACTTAATGGACTCTAGCGTTCTGCCATAAATAGACCTCAGTATCCATGAGGCTTAATTCAGATTCCTGAATGATATCTGATTTGGCCAATCTAAGGCATGATTTTCCCTCGGCCAGATGTCTGCCCCAAGTTCAACTCTGGGTGAGGATGGGGAATGGAAGATTTGCTACAAACGGCAATTTTGGGGTGGCTGGAATCAGAGACAGATTCTCTTAGAGCAGTGGTTCTCAAACTTTTTAGTCTAAGGGCTCTATACTTTTAAAAATTATTGAGGACTCCAAGAGCTTTTGTTTATGTGGTTTATAACTATTGATATTTACCAAACTAAAAATTAAAATAAAAAACAGTTTTAAAAAATTAATTACCTAGGGGTGCCTTGGTGGCTGAGTCGGTTAAGCATACAACTCTTGGTTTCGGCTCAGGTCATGATCTCAGGGTCATGGGATCAAGCTGTGTGTCGGGCTCCGCACTTAGCGGGGAGTCTGCTTGAGATTCTCTCTCTCCCTCTGCTTCCCCTCGCTCGTCAGCGTGCACTCTCACTCTCTAAAATATATGAATAATTAGCTAAAAAAACCTCTCTCATGTTAACATCAAATCTTTATGAAAAATAACTTTTTCAATATATTAGAGAAATGTTACTTTTTTTTTACACTTTTGCAAATCTTAAATATCTGGCTTAAGAGAAGATGGATTTTCTTATCTGCTTGTGGATTCAGTCTGATGTGATTGATAGTTTTGATTGAAGTATTTGAAGAAAATATAATCACAAGGGATATGTAGTTAGAAAAGGGAGAAGTATTTTCAGACAGTTGTGCATATTCTTCTACACAAAACTTGACACTTGGTAGTTTCTTTTTAATTTTTTTTTTATTTTTTAAAGATTTGATTTATTTGACAGAGAGAGAGAGATAGTGAGAGCAGGAACACAAGCAGGGGGAGTGGGAGAGGGAGAAGCAGGCTCTCCACGGAGCAAGGAGCCCTGTGCAGGGCTCGATCCCAGGACCCTGGGTTAATGACCTGAGCCAAAGGCAGATGCTTAACGACTGAGCCACCCAGGAGCCCAAACAATTGGTAGTTTCTTAAAAGTTAAGTTGCAGTGTGGAAACTGAAATCATTGATGTTACTCTTACATTAAAATCCACTGGTCTGGGGGTACTTGGGTGGCTCAGTCGTTAAGCGTCTGCCTTCAGCTCAGGTCATGATCCCAGAGTCCTGGGATGGAGCCCCACATTGGGCTCCCTGCTTGGTGGGAAGCCTGCTTCTCCCTCTACCCCTCTCCTGCTCTTGCTCTCTCTCTGTCAAAAAATAAATAAAATCTTAAAAAAAGAAAAGATCCCTTGCTCTGTCTTACACTTTGAATGGGTTTTTCACCCATTCATGATTTGATAACATGCATTGGTTGTTTGGGAAATATTGGTTCATTGAGTTAAGCAAATTTTCCAAATGACACATTTCATAATGCAATAAAAAAAACACAGTAGGGGCTCCTGGGTAGCTCAGTCGGTTTAGAGACTGACTCTTGATCTCAGCTCAAGTCTTGATCTCGGGGTCATGAGTTAAAGCCCTTTGTTGGGCTCTGTGCTGGGCATGGAGCCTGCTTTAAAAAAAAAAACCACATTAGTTAATATCATCACCCATCTCATCAGAAAAGTCAGTAAGTATTAGGAATCTGTCAGGCGGCTACAAGATTTACAGAATTCTAATTTTTTATTAAAAGCTCAAATTTTACTAAGAAAATTTATTCCTTCATCAAAAACATTCTTGGTGAAATTGACTTAAAAAAAATCACCAGTATATGATGGTGAAAGACACCAGACTCTAGTACAGTTTGATGCCATTACCTTAATTTATGATGAAGCACCAGTAGTTTTACCCATGGTGGATTTTGTATCACTAGTGCAAATGACAATGCAGTGAAAAAGGCAAATGATTTCTTAGTATTATGAAAATAGTTTCAACTTTATGGACTCCTTGAAAAGGACCTCCAGGGATCCGTGGACTACATTTTGGGAACCACAGCCTTATGAGAGGGTGTGGGTAGGGAAACAAAGGTCTATTACTTGAGGTACAACAAATGTTTCGTGGTAGGATTTTACTGCATTGCTACTGCTGTTTTTGGCCATCATTTAACATGATGTAGAAATGAATGGAATACTTTGAAAGTTTCAGATTTCTTGTTGAATAGAAGTGTTTTCCTAGTCATGATCATTTTCAAACAGCAGAGCTTACGGTATCCAGATCTTTCAGCCAGAATTCTTTCATGCATGTGATAATCTTAAGGTAACCCATTTTTTTTATTTTTCTCTTTTTTTTAATTTTATGTTAATCACCATACATTACATCATTAGTTTTTGTTGTAGTGTTCCATGATTCTTTGTTTGCGGATAACATTCAGTGCTCCATTCAATATGTGCCCTCTTTAATACCCATCACCAGGCTAACCCATACCCCCACCCCTTCCCTTCTAGAACCCTCAGTTTGTTTCTCAGAGTCCATAGTCTCTCATGGTTCGTCTCCCCCTCTGATTTCCCCAGGTAACCCATTCTAATATAGCCCATAGGATTTCTGTCCTGGTAGTAGCACATGCAAGTTAATATTTTTTTCAAGCAGTTGAATACGTTAAAAAACTTGAGATCCAAAAATTTGGGAAGATCTTGCCTTTGCAGAAAAGCCATAGAAGGGGAGGTTAAGGCTGGGAATCTGCCGTTCCAGCCTTGTATCTCTTGATTATTAAAGGTCTTGCTAAAGAGAACCTCCATTCTCCCCACCCCCATTTAAATATGCTTTATGACAGAGACAGGAGTAGTGGTGTTAACTGACTTCATTTCAACAAATATCTATTGACTGTAAATGAAAGGTTTTATAAAAGGTGGAGAAGGGGTATGTTGTGAAATGATTGGGGAATTAAACCAGTATTACATATTTTGGTGTTTAGAATTGGAAGGGATCATTTAGTTGGGGAAGTTGGGGTGGGAGTCAGGACTGTCTTTGTGAAGGTTACCTTTGAGCTGGATTTGAAGGGTAGGTATTTTGAAGGCTGGAATTTTGATTGGCAGAGATGGAAAGGGAATTCAGGCAGAAGGAATGTCATAAGCAAAAATGTGGAGGTAGGGAAATGCAGTGTTTGTTAGTATAGGGTGTGTACTGGGAATATGAATAGTGCAATATAGCTGAAGCAACAGACGCCTGAGATAATAGGAGCTAAGATAGGAGAGAAATTGGCCCTGAACATGAAAGGTCTTCTACAAAGGCCAGATAGTTAGGCTTTAATGTGGTAAATGATGGAGAGACTTTGAAAGATTTTGATTGAAAAATAACACGATCAGAGTGTGCTTTCAGAAAATGTATTCAGCCCCATTCATTAATTCATTCATTGGCTATTTTTTAAAATAGTTACTTGGTGCCACTTCAGCATGAAAAACAGCGTATATAATGGTGAACCAAATAGAAAATCCCTATTCTTTTGGAATTTCCAGTCTAGGAAGGGAGCTTTAACAAATAAACACAAATGTAATTACAAATTGTTAATGAAGGAAAGGAATAAATTACTATTGGGGAATAATGGGGTACTTCACTTTAGTTGGGGGAATCTGGAAAGGCCTTGCTGGGGAAGTTAAATATTAGCTGAGTACCTCCCTTGTGCCAGATGCTGTTTTAGGTACTGGGGATATATAAGGAACAAAAGAGTCAAAAATCCCAGCTCTCATGAAATGCATATTCAGGCAGTAAATAAGATAAATAAATTATATGGTATTTTAGAAGGCAGTATGTCCCAAGGAGGAAAATAAAGCTGAAGAAAGAGATAGGGTATGTTGGGGTGGATGTGGAGGTTACAATTTTCAGTGGAAGGGCCATGGAATGTCTCACTAAAGCACTACAAAAGTAATATTTGAGTAAATCTCTGTAGAAGCTGAAGGAGTGAACCAGAGCAAAGGCAAACGCCATGAGGAGTGATGTGGCTGGCACGGTCAAGGAACAAGCAGGGAGGCCAGCTGTGGCTGGAGTTAAGTGAGCAAGAGAGAAAGTAACCGAAGTGAGATCAGAGAGGCTAGTGGGGGTCCAGAACCTGCAGAGCAGTCGTTCTCCCCCGGAGCTGCATGTTGGTTACCCGAGGAGCTTTTACAAATCCCGGTGCCCGGGCTGCACCTCATACTGCTGAAATAAGAATCTTGCAGGTGGGACTCAGTGGCAATGGAGAAAAGTAGATGGATTTGAGAAGTATGTTAAAGAAAGAATCCATTTAATTATAGATTGGATGTGGGGGTTGAGGAAGAAGAGTGTCAAGACTGACTCCCAGTTTTCTGGCTTAAGCAGTTGGATGTGTAGAGGTGCCGCTTACTGAGATGGGAGTGGGAGATAAGAATGGGGGGGTAGGTGTGGGATTTGGAGGGAAGATCAGAAATCAGGAGTTCAATTTTAGACATGTTAAATTTGAGATGCGAACGTGGCTAAGTATAAACATGTTAAGTAGGCAGATATATGAGTGGGGCTTGAAGTAAGAACTTGAGGTAATAAATTTGTATATCATGTGCTTATGATGGTCTTAAAAGTATCTAAATGACATCACATAGGATAGATTTGATGGAATGAACTGGAGGTGTGGAAACTGGTTAGCCTGTTCCAGCAAACTGCACAGGGATTGGTGCTAGTGTGAACTGGAATTGTGGCGGTGGGACTAGAGAAGAGAAAAGAGAGTAAGTTGGAGGTTTGAGGCCCCAGAGAGCTTGTAAGGAGTGGGGGCGGACAGTAGGCCAGGAATGCAAGACAGCTTTGAGATACCAAGCCTGGGTGAATGATCGGTCTGTTAGCAGATATAAAATAGTCAGGAGGAGCTGCTTTGGAAAAAAAGATAGTGTTTGGCTTTGCATGTATTGACATTTAGGAGAGGCTGCCTAGCAGGCAGGCAGTTGAATCTGTTGCACTGGGTTTTCGCAAAGCAGATGAGGTTTGAAAGATAGATCTAGGTCTCATTTATATAAAGTTGATTCACCATAGGAGCGGCAAACTCTATGAAAATAAACATCCAAAGTCTCTATCATAACCTGTTAGGTCCTCTGTGATGTGGTTCCTGCCTGTTTCGTGTACAGTGTTTTCCTTTGTTTACCATGATCAAGCTGCACTGGCTTTCTTTTTATTTTTCCAATATATCCAGCTAAGTCCTCCTTCAGGGCTTTTGCACTTTTTCATCTTGACTCTTCTTTTCCACTTGGTAGCGGGAATAGGAGTTCAGAGAAAAAACTTCAGAAGTTGGTATTTAGGGAGTAGAGAATATTCCAAGAGATCCTTGGTTAGGTAGAGAGTGTTGGATGAGCATCTGAAATAGAATGGCGATAGGAGCCCCAGACCTTGCAGTTCTGTCAACACAAAGGCACCAAGTGCCATGTTGGTCTTAGTGTCCCCCGAACTTGAATCTGTTCACCAGAAAGGCTCAGTCAGTGGTAGTTCCCCTCCACGTTGGCTGTCTGACGATGGAGTGGAGGTGACGGTCGACCTTTGGAATATAACTCGACTTGATGATAACCTGACTCATTGCTCCCCTGTCACCACTTATGGAAATGTCCTCTACGTAGGTGAGAAACTTCCGTTTTGAAAGCTGCTGGTAAATTACTTCAGAAACTTTTGGCTTGAAGAAACAACATGAAAACAGCAGGGAAATGAACTGCACGTTGACCTTGGTGCATTGTTAGGGACTACTTCTCTTCATGGGCTGGTGCATCACTCCTTAAGTGGTGGTGATAGCAGTAAATGTGAGTAATGCACTATACACATGAGTTCTTAAAATGAGATGTACGTAATTGCAAAATTTATACTGTATTTTTTTATTCAGAATGAAAAGATTTCCTTTTTCTGATTTTAAAATAATAGAAAAATAGTAAAAAAGAAAAAAGAAAAACTTAAAACATTACATGTCACTAAAAATGGTCTTTTATTTTATTTTTTTTTAAGATTTTATTTATTCATTTGACAGAGACACAGCGAGAGAGGGAACACAAGCAGGGGGAGTGGGAGAGGGAGAAGCAGGCCTCCTGCAGAGCAGGGAGCCCTATGTGCGGCTCAGTCCCAGGACCCCGGGATCACGACCCGAGCTGAAAGCAGACGCCTAACGACTGAGCCACCCGGGTGCCCCTAAAAATAATCTTTTAAAATAACTACGTAGAATTCCTCTACAGAGTTTTGTTGTATGAATGCATCATATTTGGTCAGTTCCATACAAATGAACTTCCTTTTTCTCCAGTTTTTGCTTGTAAATTATGCTCTGATGAGCATCCTAATACATAAATATTTGTATATACTGATCAGATTGATTCGTTAGGATGGATTCTGGAAGTGGAAGTGGGATTTCTGTGTTAAAGGGTCTGCAGTGTTCCATTTTTTCATAATTATTCTTCAGATATTTTTATAGTTGGAAAGATATTTAAACAGCATTAAAGAACATTTTAATAAAGGAAAGAATCTATTATTCTGTCAGCCATTTTCCCCTTTCCATCTGATAACTTGTTTTGTTTCTTAAGTACCTATTCTTAGGTCTCACTAGACCTACCTAAAGAGAATTTGGGGTAGGGAAAGACATACACAGAAGAATTACAGTCCTCGGCATCCTACATTAATTGTCAAGTAAGGGATTCTAAGTAACCTTTGTTAACTGCCAAGAAAGTGGACAATAAGTATGATAGGAATTCAGAGGGAGCTGGGGTGATCAGGAGAGGCTTCAAGACAAGGTAGAACTTGACCTGGATCCAGAAGGGTAATATTCAAACAAGAGGTAGGAGAATATTCCTGGCTTTCAGAATGGTATGACCAGATTTGAGGAAGGCACATGACTGTGTGTGTGAGCTGACACACAGGCTTAAACAGCCTAACCGGCAGACTAATTGGAGAGGAGGCTGTAGTGGAGAGGCTTGTATGGGAGTGAAGTTATATTCCAGAGGACTGATTTTATTCTTAGCACATCTGAAGTTGTTCAGTATAGAACTAGAAGATAGAGCAGATACATAGATGTGGCCCAATTTAAACTGAATGCATTAAAGTCTCTTTTTTTTTACAAGAAGTGTAGGAGAAGGTTATTTATTTATGTAAATGTATTATTAAATGTGTTATTTAAATAATGAACTTTCTATAGATCTTAAAAGTTCTCATCCCAAGGAAAAAAATTTTTGTAACTGTGTATTGATGGACGTTAACTAACCTTATTGTGGTGATCATTTTGTAGTGTTGTACATATATTACATCATTATGTTATACACCTAAAGCTAAAACAATGTTACATGTCAGTTATATCATAAATAAATAAATAGGTGAACTTCCCAGTACTTAAATATTTAGTATGTAATTTCACAGATATGTTGCAACTTCTGTGGATCTTATTTTCTTCTATAAAATCAAAGAGTTTAGACAAGGTGGTCGCTGAAGTACTTTCTGGTGCTGAGGTTGCTATGTAACCTTTCAAGAATACCTTGATTTTATGACATAAATTGGGCTGTAGCTAGGCTGATACCCACTTCTAGCTCCTTAGGCACACTAATGCACCCCCACATCTGTGAGAGCAAAAATCTTCAGTTGGTTGATTGTCTCCTAGCTCCCCAGGTCTAGAATGATTCACCTTTGGAAACTCAGTTGTTCTCATCTTTTATTTCTGAATGACATTTAGAGGTTTTTGGTTGAAAGAATTTTATGGCTAAGATTGAGCCTCAAGAGGATGCTGTGAGGTTGAGAGGAATTATTATATAATAATAGTTTTAAATGATCTTCCTGTTATTCATAGGAATTTATTTCATGCTGGCCTCCTCCTTTTGTTTTGAATTCACTCCCATGATGACTTTAATGTATGGCCATGCTATGTAAATACATTTTGTTATAAGTTTAGCCCAGATAAAATTTTGGATATGAATCTATAGGAAAAATTACAGAATACATTCCAAAGCAAAATGTTAAGGATTTCTTTTTTACTCTCTATTTTGAATTACACCACTTTTTACCTCCTTTTGAGAACTGACTAACACTTTTTTAAACTCAGAGACTCTATTTAAAAGTGCACAATCATCACAGGGTGTTGTATGGAAGTGTTGAATCACTATATTGTACACCTGAAACTAACATAACACTGTATGCTAACTAACTGGAATTAAAAGAAAAACTTAATATAAGTGCACAGTCAGGTTCACAGCTCATTAGTGGCATACTTTAAGTGTCTCCCACCTAGCATCACATTATTTTCACTAAACTGTACTGCCTTTGACCAAAATGTTGTGTTTTAGAGAGAACCAAGGTAAGCTGTCACAAGGTGACCAACTAGCTCTTCTGATAAGCCCTCTCAGGATGGTTTCAGTATGATGGGGTCTTCAGGATTCAGGATACTTTCTAAAGTTTTGCAAGTGAACCGTCTCTTCAGTGTCACCAGAGTTGATTGGTCTCAGGGAAAAGTGGCTAAACAAACTCATAAGGGGCTGACAGATAAACCAGCATGCCATTTTATTTATTTGTTTGTTTATTTATTTATTTATTTATGGGGGGGTGGCACACAGTGGGAGAAAGAGACATCTTAAGCAGGCTCCATTCCCAGCGCAGAGCCCAACATGGGGCTTGATCTCAGGACCCTGAGATCATGACCTGAGCCAAAATCAAGAGTCCGATGCGTAACTGACTGATCCCACCCAGGTGCCCCAAGAATGCCATTTTATTAATTTTCATTGAGGGGTGGTCTTTTCCATGACCTAGAAAACGTATGTCTGCTCAGTCCATTCCCCTTCTAGTGTCAGGGTATTATTAGCAAAAACTAATAATAGCTAATGTTTACTGAGGACTTACTGTGTCCCAGGCACTGCTCTAAGCATTTTACATGTTTATAAGTCATTTGATCTTCATAATAACCTTATGAAGGAAGTATTCTTACCTGTATTTTATAGGTGAGGAGTCTGAGGCACAGAGGTTTCTTTTAATAACTTGCCTGAGATCATGCAGCTAGTAACTACTGTGTTGTATTAAGCAAAAGGTCACTTGGTAAGCATAGAATCTTAGCAAAGGGAAGTAAAAATCCTTGAGGCCATTTTATCTGGATCATGATAGAGTCATTCCTTTTTCAAACATTTATTAAGCACCTACTATTTGCTGGGCACTGCCTAGACACCAGACTTGCCAAGGTAAATATCATAGTTGAGTGCCCTTCTGGGACTCAGAGTCTAGTGAGAAAGGCAGGTAATTACAGCAGCAAGAGATTTTACACATTGGAAGTGGGGAGGAGGAAGCATTTAAATTCTACTTGGAGAGATTAGAGTAGTTGTTTACAAAGGTGAAGAAAAGGCATTCTGGATAGAGAAAACATTTTGTGCAAAGATGTTGTGCCAAGCACTAGCTTACTCTGCAGGAATGAAACAAAGTGTTGCACTAATTAAGGTAATACTGCAGTATAATAATGTTCTGAACTAATTAAGCTGTTTGTTGTGGGGATCAAGAGAAACAAATGGGCTTGAAATATATTTCTGAGGTAAAATTCACAAGACGTGGTGAATGACTAAATTGGGGGATGGGAAGTGGAGGTATGGGTAGTGAGAGCGAGTGGGGAGTTAAGGCTAACTCCAGGATATCTGGTTTGAGCCCTTGGGTGAATGGTAGGATCGCTCAAAGCAATCAGGTTTTGGGGGGAGGATGGGCTTCCATTTTGGACCTGCTGAGTTTAAGATGCCTATGAGATAGTCACGTGATGTCTAGTAGCAGGAAGCTGGTTTGCAGCAGAGAAGAGAGAGGCATGTACATGGTGACTGAAGCCATGGGAATTAATGAAATGGGGGCAATTGTAGTGATTTGGATTGGCTAGAAGGCAGGAGCAAAAGTGGAGAGGGGCCGGTATTCCTCCATTTTCAGTAAATCCTTGTTTAAATTTTTAGGTCCTGTTTTGTCTGCTTTTGACTTGGTAGAAATTTTGTCTTTTGAAGTAAGTGCTTTAAATAATTCTTTTACTTATGGTTGTTGTCTTAAAATTTACATAAAAACTTTTTTTTTAATTGCAGTGGTTTTACACGTGAATTTTGTTGAAATTCACAGAGTGTAGACAAAAAGGTTAATTTTACTGTATATAAAAACTGTAAAAAAAAAAAAAAAGTACGTCCAGAGTTTGGATCCTTTTAAAAGGATCTGGTTAGAGCTTTATATAATGCCAAAACCTCATTTTAACAATTTTTTCTAAACTTAGTCTCCAGTTCCTTAACCAAGCTCACAAATACTAAAATGGGTGGATTTAAATTTATCCATTCTTCTCCTAATTTGATTATCACTACTTGAAGGCAGAGAGGCAAGAAAAGATCTGAAGAGTCTACAAACTGGATAGTGAGCACTGTACTGACTCCAGTCTCCCCCCCCATAAATTGTGAGTGATTTCACTGTAAATGTGTATAGTACTTTTTTATAGTACTTTTTAAAATAATTATTTTTTTCTTTTTGAATAATTTTTCATCTCCTTCAAGTACTGTAGGGATTGAAGTGGAGGTCATAATTTCTTTTTTTTTTTTTTTTTTTTTTTTTGAAGTGGAGGTCATAATTTCATTCTAGAATAAAGAATTAGGAGAACAGTATCATCTTTATTGCCAACTATAAAGATATTTTGAATTAGCTAAATTAATGTCAGTTGTGAAAAGCAGAGTTTAAATTTTTTTTTTTAAAGATTTTATTTATTTGTTTGAGAGAGAGAGAGAGAGAGAGAGCATGAGAGGGGGGAGGGTCAGAGGGAGAAGCAGACTCCCTGCTGAGCAGGGAGCCCGATGCGGGACTCGATCCTGGGACTCCAGGATCATGACCTGAGCCGAAGGCAGTTGCTTAACCAACTGAGCCACCCAGGCGCCCAAAAAGTCAGAGTTTATAGACATGAGATACTTACAGAAGTGATAGAGGGCACCTGGGTGGCGCATTCGTTAAACTTCTGCCTTTGTTCGGCTCTCCTGGGATCTAGCCCAACATCAGGCTCCTTGCTCAGCGGGAAGCCTGCTTCTCCCTCTCCCACTCCCCCTGCTTGTGTTCCCTCTCTGGCTGTCAAATAAAGAAATAAAATCTTAAAAAAAAAATAGAAGTGATTGAGTTAATTATAAAGTATGTGGAAGTCTCAAAGACATTGGACATCAGATTTTGGCAGTTTATTATGCAACAGTAGAAAACTGAGACACCGCCCTTTCTCTGTTGGACTGTGCCTTGACTGCTGTGCCTTGTATAGAGTACATGTTAATTAAAAACTGATACAGTGGAAAAAAACCCAGACTACTTACTTTTGGAAGTTATTTGTATTACGTGATCTGATTGGATAAACTTTTGTGGCAGTAACCAATAAATATGCATTTGGGTTCCCAGACTGTAGCCAATCATAAGCCATTGTGTCCTCTTAGGTCATAGTGGTCTGCTATTCAACATAGCAGCTCAACCCAAATGCTGCTTTAGTTTGTTCTTGACAGTATGTGCAAGCTCAGTATTAAATTGAGTGTCTTTGATTTTTGGATTAGTTTTAAGTCATTTGTTTTTCTGTCCTTGATTCATTGCCACTTAATACCAATCTCAAATCCAAGAAACAGATTCTTAACTGTCTTGGAAACAGATTGCAGTGAAGGACGTAATTATTTTATCTCAGTCTGAGGTCTGCCTCTTCAATTATGTGATTAGAATATTTGTTTTTGTTTGGTTTATAACTGTTATTTGAAAACTCTTAACCTAAAATTTTTATCTACTAAGCTATGGACTTCAGTCTGGTAGATGGGACATTAAACTCCACTAGGTAGAATTTGCCAACTCCTAGAAGACTTTAATTTTTCTACAGCTGCAATCTTAAAGGACCTACCCAAATCATAAGCCTTACAGGTAAGGGCTTCTTAATTAGTGGCAAAATTTGTGGACCTCTCAAGTGATTTTTTGTTAATATCATAGGACCCTCGCCAGGTAATCCTTGTGTTTGACATTGCATCCCATTTAGTTAACTCCCCCTTCCTTGCCCAGTTGATGCTCATTGGATACCTGGAACTATCTGCTTTGAGTCCAGTGTCTGGAGTTGGGACCCATTGATCATTTGTGGTATAGTCAGAGCAAGGGCTGAGAAAACCACTCTCTTTTATTTTCTTTTTCTTTCTTTTTTTCTTTTTAACTCTCATTTTGAAAGAGATGCTTCTGGCCCTCAGTGTAGGATGTGCTGTGCTTGGTTAGTTTGGTATGTAGGTGTGTGTAAGGTTGGCCTTGATTCTGAGTGCTTGGATTGATGCTTAAGATTATGAGGCTTTTTGTGTGTCTTTTTTAGTGATCCCCTGATAATATAAGAAACTGGGGGCAATTTTCTTGAGAGATTTAGTGTTGGGTGTGGTTGTTTTCCTTGAGTGAGGAGAGGAAAGAATGTATTGGGAATGATCTCATAGTAGGTGTTCCTAAATTATATTTTCCCAGTGTTCTTATAAAAGTAGAGGGAGCTCCTGCCGAAAACAGAACATACTGCATTAGATATACTGCATTTCCCTGATCCTAAAATAAAAAAAAGTTTTTTTTTTTTTTACATTTCAGTGTAACACTAACATATTTTTTGTTTTTCCCCCAAAATGTGATAGCATACTGCAATTGAAGATGTAATACTACACTTGATCTTAGCCAAAAGGCCAAGAAGCGATAAAGACATAATACTGATAATAAATTATAGGAAAGTAAAATGAGAACTTTTGTATATATTTTGTGTTTAGAAACTCATGTGCTCCCCCCCCATACACACACATATACACACACACACACTTTGAGAGTCACCTGATGTTTACATGGTCTTTTGTAAATACCTCCTATTAAATTAAGGTAATTTTCAAAGTGGATGAACACTTTAAGAATACGTCAAGAGTTGCTTCCTACGTGGTTTATTAGCAGTTTTGTCACCTTTGGAATCATACACTATCCCATTTAATTTGGGGATAAATTGCCGAATTCATAGGGATCCTTTGCCAATGACAGAGATAAGGAACTAAATTGACTTCTGTGTTGATAAACCTCTCTGGGTGAAAACAGCCAGTTTATATATGAAGGAATTTAGCTGTACATGTTATTAAATCCACATCCTGATCTAAAAACTGTGTTCTTGGGATTCACATAGACGCTGCAATACAAGTTGCTCACTACTCTCCTTTTGCTTCCCACCTGAAATTTGTTTTCTATCAATATCTTCTTAAACATCTCAAGGAAACAGCAGCACTTAAATCTTAGAAACAAACAAGTATCACATACCATGTTTGCTGTATTTTTGGATGAAGTTTGTCCACTTCATAAGAGATATTTCTGAGCTTTTTTTTTTTTTGGTCTAAGTCTCACTGGTTCTGTTTCTGTTTTTTTGTCTCTGGCCATCCTGGATGAATATCTGTCAAGTGGGTAGATGCTCAAAGGTGCAATGAATCTGGCAGTCATCTGGGGAGTATATACATATATATATAAAACATTTACAGGGCAATTTGTCATTATCTATCAAAATAAACAATGTACAGGCTCTTGGGCTTGCTTGCATGTATGTTCAGATACACCAGTTTGCTGGGTTGTTTGCTGTAGCAGACCCCTGGAAACCACACGTCACGGTACACTGGAGTTCTTTACAACCTTCAGAAAGGATAGGTCTATGTGTGCCTCCAAGGAGTGAGTGTGTGTGTGTGTGTGTGTGTGTGTGTTTGCTGGTACATGGCGGTTTTGTGCATTTTGGGGGATTGTTTCTGAAGCTACAAACAGTAGTTGTCTTTAGGCTTTAGAAGAGGGATTTGGGGGTCTGGAAGGAAGCTTTTACTTTTCATTTATAGCTTCCTATCACTTTTGAATTATTTGTACTCTGTATGTATTGCTTTTAGTTTTCAGAAAGCACATATGAAGAGAGGCAGATATAATTTTTTTTAAGGATTTATTTGAAAAAAAGATTTATTTATTTGAGAGAGAGTGTGTGTCTGCGCACGAGTGGAGGGAGGGGCAGAGAGAGAGAATCCTTAAACAGACACACCACTGAGGGCAGAGCCTGATGCAGGGTTTGATCCCTTGACCCATGAGATCACAACCTAAACCGAAACCAAGGGTCCAAGAGTCGGACGCTCAACCGACTGAACCACCCAGGCGCCCCAAGGCAGATGTAATTTTAACATTATTTCTAGAGGGGCATAGACTTGTGCTCTGAAAGAGACCTTGGACAGTCATCCTCAATTTAAGGCTGAGAAAAGTCAGATTTAGGAAAGCATCTGCAAAACCTGCACTAGAATTCAGGTCCCAAGGACCGCAGAAGCTTATGAATATATTGACTTGTTCTATTGTTACTCTATTTATCTAACTGATGTCCATTTCTCATTATGAAGAATTGATTTTGAAAGACCCAATAAAATGTTGACCTTTGTAAGATAGTTCTTAAAGTAACCACCTCTGGCAGTAAAAATAAAGTGATAGTGGTAACTTTTGGCCACATTTTGTAACTTTGGAGGCCCAATCCCTTAAAAGTGAATTCATTTATGAGTTCTGTAAGTTTTAATATTTGAATGAATTTGTGTTTAGAGTCCAAAGCTTCCCTGTTTGATTTGAATACCTTGCTGACTCTTCTAGATTTTTAAAATTGATTTTACTGAGTTTTCATTCCATCTGGTATCCAGGGGTTGAATAGATGGAGAAATAATTTTTGTGACTTCAAAAGGGCTTGCTATTTAAAGTTGAAGTGTACTGTGAAAGATGGTAGGGAAATTGTTTAAAGGAAGAAAACATATATTGAGGAGAAGCTCTCAGTTCCTGAAAATATGAGCAGTTCTTCTTTTAACCATGAGTTGAGTCTTTTCCTGGCTCTTCAAGGTCAGAAACAATTTTCTCTTTATTCAGACCAAGTACAGGCGCCTGGGTGGCTCAGTCAGTTAAATGTCCGACTCTTGATTTCAGCTTTCAGCTCTGGTCATGATCTCAGGGTCATGAGATCGAGCCCTGTGTAGGGCTCTGTGCTCAGTGGGGAGTCTCTTGGAGATTCTCTCTTTCCCTCTCCCTCTCCTTCTGCTCCCCCTACCTTCCCCCCCCCATGCCCCGCCTTGCACTTGCACTGTCTCTCTCTCTCAAATAAATAAATCTTAAAAAAAAAAAAACAACAGGCAAAGAAATTGGTAGTGTTAAAGCTGGTAGCTCAGCATGGGACTGGAGATACTCAATGAATATTCTTTATGGTTGATTGACTCTAGGGCTCCAGCAATAGAAACATATTTAGTAATGTTATGATTAGTTGCTGGTGGGGGGCGCCTAGGTGGCTCAGTCAGTTAAGTGTCTGCCTTCCACTCAGGTCATGATCTCACGGTCCTGGGATCGAGCCCCACGTCAGGCTCAAGTCTGCTTCTCCCTCTCCCTCTGCTCGTCTGCCCTGCTTGTGCGCTCACACGCACTCTCTCTCTCTCTCAAATAAATAAAATCTTAAAAAAAAATTAGTTGTTGGATTTAGGATAAATACCTGTCTTTGCTTGTATAGGTGGGGAAAAGTTACTCTTCCAAAATTTAAATAATCAATAGGCCTCTCAAGATGGTCACTTTATTTGAAAATAATTTGATTAGGCTGATAAGGTAAATCTTTACTTCAAAGGAGAGGGTTTTCAGGAAATAAAGGAGCCTTTTAAAAACATCTTGAGGGGGCGCCTGGGTGGCTCAGTCAGTTAAGGGTCTGCCATCGGCTCAGGTCCTAGTCCTGGGTCCTGGGATCAAGCCCTGCGTCAGGCCCCCTGCTCAGCGGGAAGTCTGCTTCTCTCTCTCCCGCTCCCCCACTCGCTCCCCCACTCGTGCCTGTGCATGTGCACACTCTCCCTCTCTCTCCCTCTCTCTCCCTCTCTCTCTCTCTCTCTCTCTCTCTCTCTCTCTCTCTCTCTCTCCCTCTCTCTCCCTCTCTCTCCCTCTCTCTCCCTCTCTCTCCCTCCCTCTCCCTCCCTCTCCCTCCCTCTCCCCCCCCCCCCCCCCGTGAGCGCGCTCTCTCTTCTCTCAAATAAATACATAAAATCTTTAAAAAAAAAATAAAAACATCTTGAGGATCAGACTCAAATCACGTCTGTGCAGTTTTAATCAGTAAAGTTTTGGTTGAATTTGAAAGGGAAAAGAGGTTCATACAGGGCCAAGAACAGATAGAGTGGCAAATTTATCTTTGTAATCCCACATCCTTAGGGAGGAATCCGGTCTGTATAGCCACGTTCTGTTGTGAATGTGGGCTGAGCAGTGGAATTGGAGAGTCTGGCAGTTGACTGAATGTGAACAGTCACATTGGGTAAGACTGGAAAGCTAGATTGGAGGATGCCAGTGTTAGTGTTTCCTGGTTTGTTGCCAGTATCCTTTCTAGTGATGGAGATCAATTAGAAACCTGTTAACACCAGTTCAGGTGAGAGAAAAGTGCATAGAAATGGATAAATGTGGAATGTGTTAGGAAGCAAGAGTGCTGACGGGACTTGCTGATAGATGGGAACCCTAGGAAAAGCGGGGTCTTTTTGGCTTAGGCACTTGGGCGGCACACGGCGCTGCTTAGTACTCTAGTCGTGGTATACATCTCAAATCACTATTAATGATAGAAATTGGGCTTTTCAATTCTGTGAGCTTATGGCAATGGAGAGAGAGAGCTTGGGGGAAAGACACTAGTTTCTTGGAAACTCAGGCTAGAAAATTACTCTGGCATGTTAGAACGCCTTTTAAAAAAATTAAGGATGGTTAGGTGCTAATGTATGGAAAGTCTTTCTTAAAGTATTAGAACGTGTGATTTGTTCCCAGGGTCCAGCCTTGAAAGTAGGCATGAGCCTGTCAATGATCAGCCCAGGTCTCCCTTAATAGTGGTGTTCAGAATTCATTAGGAAAAAAAGCATACTTTTCAATAGAGTTGCCTCTTGAAAATGAAATGGGAATTGAAAGCTAGAGTATATAAATATACCTTCTATCAGATATTTTTCCATTTCCTACATGTCGAATAAAAGACCATACCTGATCTAAGAATCAGTCATAGGAATAATGAAGTTTTGGGTTAGGAGAACTCAAAAGAGTTGAGTTCTGAATTCAGATCCCTTCATAGCCATGTGATCATGACCTCTGAGTTCTCTTTCTTTATTTGTAAAATACTTGCTCCACATGCCTCGCAGAGCTGTTAAAAATCCCAAATAAGATCATGAATGTCAGAGTACTTTGGAGACTGAGGCAGTGACTGATATTTGTGAGGAAATGGTTATATAGCTTAAAGCATTTAACACAGGATGACCTCAGAAGTACTTTTAACGAAGACCAGGAGGATGGGGGAGTAGTGCGTGGATTGTACCTCTGTTGTGAATCTTGAGGCTGCGGTTTCCACTAGGTTGTCGTACCTAACTGTACCTACCTATTCTCAGTGGTCTTACAATTCTTAACCAAAGTGTCTTATGAAACAGGCAGCCCCAGATACATTTCAGTGATATAAAGATGATAAAATGTGAAAGGAAGTTTGGTTTTGCTGTCTTATTTGGTAGTTGGAACTGTATTCCTGGTCCTCATGCCAAAATGAAAGACAGCAAAATATGGTTAGTATTTTTGACTTTAAGTTTTTTCCCCCTTAGTTGACCTTTGGGCTATGGCATGGGATTTTGCTTGGTTTGGGAGTATCTTTTCCTTAAGAAGCAAAAAGTATAAATATGCCAGAGGCTTAGGAGCAGTTGAAAGCAACTGTTGATCAGCAAGAGAATGGAAGGGGGAAAAAAAGGTTGGGGATGGCAAAAAGCAAAGGAAGAGAGAGGACAAAACGTAATTGAAAGAGGAGAAAAAGCTTAAAATCATTTCAGAAAGTCTCAAGTTTTCTTTTAAAAAAAATCCGTCTTTGAGTTCAGGCACTAAAAATTGAGGTGATTAAAGAAGGAGGGATTAGTCCTGTAAGGGCAATGAATAAAATTAGGGAAGGATGGAGGACAGGTCTTCAGGAGGTTAGAAGGTCTGATGGTGGAGAGGTAAGAGAAGGTTCCTCTGTGCAAACCTGGTTCCTTTCTAAGGATTGACAACCTGAAGATAGGCTGGGTTACTGTATTAGTTGTACGTAAAGTGTGCTTTCTTGGGGGTGCCTGGGTGGCTCAGTCAGTTAGGTGTCTGACTAACTGAGTCTGATTTTGGCTCAGGTCATGATCTCAAGGTCATGAGATTGAGCCCTATGAGGGGCTCCACGCCCAGCACTTTCTTCCTTCTCCCTCTCCCTCTGTTCTTCTCCCACCTCCCCCCCAAAAAAAACATGCTTTCTCTCCCTCTCTCTCAAAATTAAATAAGTAAATAAAAATCATAAAATAAAATGTGCTTTCTTGCTGGGGTATATGAAGTCAGCCTCCTCCTCCCTCTGCTTACGTAAGCCCAGTGCTATGTAATTCCAGTCAACTGGGAAAAGTATTTTACCAACAAGAGCTAGTTTTTTCATTATTAAGAAGATCTGGTCTGGGCGCCTGGGTGGCTCAGTTGGTTAAGCGACGGCCTTCAGCTCAGGTCATGATCCTGGAGTCCCGGGATTGAGTCCCGCATCGGGCTCCCTGCTCAGCGGGGAGTCTGCTTCTCCCTCTGACCCTCTTCCCTCTCATGCTGTCTCTCATTCTCTCTCTCTCAAATAAATAAATAAAATCTTTTAAAAAAAAAAGATCTGGTCTGAATTCATTGGCTTTTTTTGGTTTGATTCAGACTACATTATTGTCTATTTAAAATATTTCCCTGATGTCGATTTAAAAAAATCTTTTCCAATTTACTTTTTCTTCTGAATTCATTGTTTTTGAAACATTTTTTAAAAAGGCAAACAAAATGGAAAGATTATGACAAACCTCTCTAGCTGAAATCCCTCTTTATTTACTTCCTCTGTTCTTTTTCCCACCCTCACTCCCCAGAGACAACTATTACCCTGAATTCAGTGTGCATCCTTGCAGTACAGTGTGTGTGTGTGTGTGTGTGTGTGTGTGTGTGTGTGAGAGAGAGAGAGAGAGAGAGAGAGAGAGAGAATGTGTGTGAATATATAAATTCTATGATAGTCATTTGTTTTTTTGCTTACTGTTTTTCAAGATCTGTCCATCTGGATGCATATAAATCTAGGTCCCTCGTTTTAGCTGTTTAATTTTTATTTCACTATGAATATTTCAGTTTCTCCAAGCCCTTTGATGGATCTTTAAGTTGTTTCCCTTTATTTGCTGTTACAGACAGAACTCCAGTGAACAACAGCCTCACGTGGATCCCTGTGCTTTCCTCCTCCTCCTCCTTGTTGTTGTGATGGTTGTTCTTGCTGCTTCCCTGGTTTGTTTGTTTGTTTTCTTTCCTCAGTATCTTACCTGAATTCTCCCACCTGGGCCACCACTTTGGTATTCACATCATCACTTGGGGGGACGGGCAGGGATGAGGAGACCCTTTTATAACTGAGAATGCCAACTTCTTTTGTTAGGGTCAGAGGTTCTAAAATTTTCTTTTCCCATGGATTCTTTTTGGAATCTGATAAATTTGGCAACTTTTGCATTCCAGTATTTTGTATTTTTATTGTCTCATGTCCAGTAGCTATTTTTCATAAATGTCAATGACTCCTTACCTCTTCCTTTTCTCCCTTCGTCTTTTACTACTTTTTAACTCCTAGAATACGTCCCACCAAGCGTAGGGCTGTGCACTGATCTCCAGTCCAGTTCAGGGAATTCTTGTGTTATCTTCTAAATTCAGCATGATCCAGACATAGCTGATATTCATAAAAGAGTTCCTTGGAGCATTCTTAGCCAAATTAAGCATTAAAAAAATATAAGCCTTCACCTTATATTAGAATTATTACCGATAAATTTTTTTCAGGGACCATATGTTTCAATGATCGGAGTTTTCATTTATAATTTTTTTGTCTAGACTCTTTAATCCACTATACTTTCTTAATCATTGCAAGGTTGAGTATATTTTTAATTTTTATGCTCCGTGTCTTTTCCCCTTTAAACATGGATGCTATTCAGAGCTTTGAGCGCTTGGAATGCTGAAGTGTTACACATGAAAACTGTTACTCTTCTCTAATAATACACTCTGCCTGCTGCAAGTGTTTGAGTAGGACTTCCTTTCTTAACAACTAATTTGGGCCACCACGTCATGTATGAATATATAGTCATGATATTTTCACCTCATGAATATGTGAACTATCTTTGAGAATTTGATAAGAATTTATGTGTGAAGTATTTTTTTAAAAATTGATCAGACCTTAATGTTGAAGCCTTAGTAGTAAGTGTAACCGTGCAATATCAGATGCCTGTGTATTTTCTCGCAGATTTATTCATGTCTTAGGATATGGTTCAGGTCACAAGTACTGTGGTTGGAAAGTAACCTTTGGATCTAAGTTTACTCCGGTTTTAACTTGAGCGAAGCATTCCATCAAAAGTATAAGCTCTGTCTGTATGCTCAGATATATCTGTCGTGTCACCTGATAGGCAGTTTTGTTTAGAGAATTATTTCCCGTTTGCCACTGTAATCACTAGGTTTGAATGGAGTTCAACTGCTCTTTATCACATCAATCCCACAATTTATACTGGGGAGAGATGTTCCTATTTTAAATCTTTCTTTAGAATAAGATAATATGATACACTAACAGTATGGAGTTTTTTTTTTTTCCCTTTCATTCTGGAAACTACTATAACAATTTTGGGACCTAACTCAAAAATAATTTTTTTTCCTCTAACTGTAGTTACCGTGTTGGGATATTTCATCAGGATGCATAACAGAAGCCTTCCGTTTTTGTGGGAGTAAAAATAGAACTTTCTTCTTGAAATTATATTTTGTTTACATAATTCTTTTTAAAAACACCTTTTTCCCCTTCTATTAAAATAAAACCTCATTTAAAAAAAACTAAAAAGCCTAACTAAAGGCAGCAGTCTTCATGCAATGTCTTGTCAAGAAGCTCCTGTAGTGGGTACGCCAGTATTACAAGCACACCAGTGCGCTAGAACAGAGTTCTTGTCTCTCAGTGGCTTCCCAGCATTGTTATTACTAGAACAGGGACTGCACATTTGTTAGGGGGAAAATGCAGCTTTGTATCAACTCTTTATAGGTCTTACCTTACCCGTGACTCATTGATACTAATAAACCTGAAACTTGTTAGTAAAACAAACTTTTGTTAATAAATTTGACATAGAGGGGAAACTTTTTTTTTTTAAATATATGGAGTTACTGTCTAATCTTTCAAGAACAGAAATCCAAAAGAAAAAGAGATTAATAAGCATTTATTTCTGGCCTCCCTTGTGCCAGACACAGTCTGGGGACAAACAGACAGGAGTCTGCCTTTCATACATTCCAGATATAGTAGGGTAGATGATTTTATGTGCTAGAGAAAAAAATGAAGTAATGAAGGAAGAATAGGATTGTGGCCTTGGGGAAGGGGATGACATTTTAAGGGTGTCAGGGAAGGCCTCACAGAAGATGGTGACTATTAACAGAAAGACCCAACAGTGGTGAGGGAGCGTGCCAGGAGAGTATCTAGGGGAAGAGTTACCCAGGGAGAGAAAAAGGCAAGTACAAAGCCCTGAGGCAGGAATGGGTCTGTTCTGTCTCAGGAACAACAGCAAAGAAGGGCAGTTTGACTGGAACATAGTGAGGTCAGGAAAACATAATTGGAGGTGCGGCCAGAGAGGTAATGAGGTCCGATTGTGCAGTCCTTTTTCAGCCATTACAAGGATTTTGGCTTTTACTCCAAGTGAGATGGGAAGTCACTGGAGGTTCCATGAGAGGCCATGATTAAGCTAAAAAGGTAATACCAAAAAATACTGTATCTTGGCTTTGCTTTCAGAAACTTTGGATTATTTCTTTTTTTTTTTTCTTTTTAAGATTTTATTTATTTGACAGAGAGAAACACAGAGAGGGAACACAAGCAGGGGGAGTGGCAGAGGGAGAAGCAGGCTTCCCGTGGAGCAGGGAGCCGGATGCGGGGCTTGATCCCAAGACCCTGGGATCATGACCTGAGCCGAAGGCAGACGCTTAACGACTGAGCCACCCAGGCACCCCTGGATTATTTCTTATAATACTTTTTTTATTTAACTAATGACTGGTTTTAACTAATGGCTCCTGGTGAGTAGCCAGATTTAAACATTTGTGTCAGTACTGTAAATTTCCCTGAAATACAGATCTTAGGTATTTCATTTAAATTCAAAGAAAGAAAGTATGATAGGAAAGTCTGTCTATAGGTGTTCATTCCTAGGTGACCCTTCTCTATTACTGATTTCTCCTTATGAATTGTCTTGGAAAAAAAACAAGGGTGTATTCTATGCAAGACATTGTATTCACTCTTAGATGTAGGAGGATATATACATACATATATGTGTGTGTGTACCTTTGTGGCTACTGTATTTTAACATATGTCTCGCACATTTTTATTATGAAATATAAAACATAGAAAAATACATAAAACATAACTATAGTTTAAAGATGAATTATAAAAAGCAAGTACCTATATAACCACCAATTAGACCTAGAAATATCTCATTGCCAGCACCCAGAAGCTTGCTAAATTGTGTATTCCTTTTAGATCATAACCCATACTCTTGTGGAGAGTCTGACATTTGTGATAGTCATTTTCTCTATGATTTTACCACCTAGGAATCCTTACAAACCATTATAATTTAGTTTTGTCTGTTTTTGAACTTTATATAAATAGAATAATATAGTATGTGTTCTTCTGTGTCTTCTTTCAGAACCTAACAATATGTTTGTAACCTTCATCCATGTTGTTATGTAGAACAGTAGTTTAATTTCACTGCCATATAGTTTCCTGTTATATGAGTGTACCATAATTTATGTATCCATTCTACTGTTGATGTTTTTGGCTGCTAAGAACATTCTTGTCACGTGTGCTGATGGATGTGCAGGAATTTCTCTGGGCCATTTTTGGGAGTGGAATTGCTAGATCTTTAGTTTTATTAGATAATAAACTGTTTTTCAAAAGTGGTTGTATTAATTTGCCCTCCTACCTACAGTGTGATAGGTGTCCCTGTTCCTCCCAGTCCTCATCAGTATTGTCAGACTCCTTACATTTTGCTAATCCACTGGGCCTGAAAATGTTCATTGTAGCAAATTAACTGAGAAACCAAAACCTTACACTTAAAAAATTATTTTACAGGGTAAGGGACTAAAGGTATTGGTTTCTGTTTTAAGAATCACCAACACTCAGCATTTTCATTTCTTAGAGTTGGTTGGCATCTTCTGCCTGGGACTACTTACAGAGTCTTAAGAGGTATTTGTCTGTCTACCCTCAGAGGGTCAGGAACCTTGTCTTTTTTTTTTAACCTCTGTGTCTGAAAGAATGCCTTGCACAGTTGGTGTTGAGTAAATATTTGTTAAATGAATTCAGCCTGACTCTTGCTACTCTTAACTCTTCTGATCAAGACTGGCCTGTTTTAGCATCAGTAGTTGAGGACAGTTTTTGGTGAGGGCTCCTTCCATTATTGATAGTAACTAGACTGGTTTATGAAAATGAGAAGTTTATTTGTAGGTGTACCAGTTAAAGTTTAATGTTTAGATTTTCAAGAAAAGATTCTATTTTTAAGGAATCACCCAGTATGTATGCAGTACTTCATTTTCCCACAAAAGGGAAGAGAGTGCTAGAATTTTCTGCTTATGTTAGGCTCCTGAAAGCCTGGCAACCACTCTTAGCCCTGTTTCTGTTTTGAGTTACTTTGTAGGCTATGGTAGATAATTAGGGTGGTGGGGGTGTTTTAGCCAAGACATCGCCTCAGTCTTCACCAGGAACCTCATTATGGTAGTTGTTCATTAAAACCATAGAATACATTGCTTTGCTTAAATGTATCTTGCTTTCGTGTAGTTGACCCACAGAGCACTTTTTAAAAAGGACATTTGACATAAAAATGAAATAAGAATTCTTTCAACAGTTTGTGAGGTAACTGGCAAATGTGATGATGACCCCCATCTTGTACGTGTTGACATGAAGCAAACCATTTATTTCATTTTTGCTGCATTCATAGGCCAGTTGATTAAAGGAATTAGCTTGGATTTTTCAGACTTCCATATCAAAGTATAATCTTTTTCAGAGATGACTAAAAAATAGCATATCCAGAACTAGTGATAAAATATAAGAATGGTGATTTTTGACTAGGAATTCCTAGCAAATGTATAACCTGCTTTTGTAAGGGTTTCCCTTTCAGAATAGCCAAAATAAGTAAAGACTTGTATGAGATTCAGAATCTGGTTAAGTCTGATTCATCATCTCTATTTCCAACAGAGGTTTCCTGTTAGACAAGACAAATTAGAGTCTTCCTACTGACTTAACTTGGTGAGTTTTTACATAGTTTTCTTTTAAACATAGTTTAAGATCATGAGGAAAAAAGCAGAATGAAATACACAGACATATTTACCATGACTTTAAAAAATGCACATCTTGAGTGCAATCTACGGTTTCATTTCAGTGCAAAATGGTATGTAAAGTTGGAAGTCATAGAAGGTAAACATGTAAGGTTTGTTGTTGTTTTTTAATAATGAGCATTACAAATGATGTTAAAGAAACATTTTTCATATGTGCCTTGAAAAGTTTTATTTTAAATTTTCTTTCCTGGAGTAAACCATAGCTATTTGTTCAGATCTTCTCTGGTGACTGCAGCATATAATATAAGGCTTTACACTAATGGTGGAAGGGAGAAAAGTTGGGATTTACGTTTGTAATCAGTGGTTGATAATAGATGATATAGAGAGAGAGACCTTAGAGTAAGATGATTTTTCTCCCTAGAAAAGATCTTCAGGGAAATGAGAATTACAGTTTATAAAAGGAAATAAAGCAAGGCATTTGATTCTGAGCAGATTGCCTTTGTGTATGTATGTAGAGCTCATCTCTTTATGGGTAACTTGAAAAGATGTTCCTGCCATTTAGGCCAGTATCTTAAAATTTTTACTTTTTCATATGAGATTCATGCCTCAAATGTTTATGTATGTTTTTACAGAGTTTTATTGGGTAAAATAGGTATTACTGCATTTTAGTCTTTTAAAATCTGACACAAATTGTTGGGAGCCAGGAAATTCTGTTAAGACAGACTTTCTGTCTAACTTGCCCCTGTTTTGTCTGCCTGTGTGGTTTTACTTTTTCCTTGTGTCATGAATTTTGGAATGAACATTTAAAACTGAGAACTTCCTGCCCGTCCTTTGTTCCATTTAGCTTAGTTAGAACCTTAACATTAACATAGAAATTGGCTTATTTTTAGTAACTTTAGAAGGAGAGGGAATTTATTTTCTGCAGATGGTTTCTAAGCAAGGAGCATGGACATGGATCCATGTGAACAGTCATCAGATTTTTTCTGGTAAGACCACGGTTAAAGGAGATTAAAGCAAAAATACACTTCACTCTCTTTCTTTCATAGTTGAAGGGACACCTGAGTGTCTCTTATAAAGAACAGTATCTCCAGAGAATACCAAATTCTGTACTGCTAGATAGTAGTAGTTAATGCTGAAGAGAATTGGTTGCGCTTGTAGTATACCAAATTTTCTGGAGTGGATGGGCCTTTTCAGCTTTGAAGTTAAGAAACTTAGTACACATAGTATACCTTAAGACCAGTTTAGATGATCTTCTTTGCTATGTATTCCTTGAGCTCTTTCTGTAGCCAAATTGTGTTAGTAAGAAATATTTTTAAATGGCTTGACTAAAGTATTGATGGCCAAAGAGAACTGCATGTTGAATTTGGTTTCCAGAAAGGCCAGAGGACCTTGTGGGGTTATGCAACCTCTGCCTGTTTGTTTCATGAAATGAGTCTTCTATTTTTGAACTCCTTGCAGATTGGACACACTTAAATTGTATTACGGCCAAGCCTTTCATCTGTTTACTATTTGAATTTTATAAGGTTCTTCGTAGTTTGTAGTTGAGGGGAGAGGGTGAAAAACTATAACCTCCCAAATCTCGAAACAGCTTTGAGAATATAATTATATAATAAACATATCTTCTTAGCCATAAGGTTTTTTTCCCCTCTTCCTCCTCCTCCTCCTTCTTTTTTTAAATTCTGTTCTAGCTCTTGTTTTAGAATGAATTTTCTCAACCTAGAGGAGAAATCTTTGATAACACGTGGGATGTGTTAAAATCTTCTTTCCTAAGTTTGCTCTTTGTGGCCCTGGAGATTTTTGTCCAAGTCATCAGTGGAATCAACACATAATTATAATTTGTGAAAAGAGAGAAGTTGCTGATTATTTGGTTTTGCCTATCTAACTTCATTTCTAAAGGTGTTTTCCTTTGGAACTGAGATCCATTTTGAAGTGAAATAGCCCCTTTATAAACAGATTTGTTTGGATTCCTGTCTTTCCATTTCAGACATCTCCCAAATGATGGATTTTGAAAGTAATGTGTGGAGAAGCTTGATCTGATGAACACTGCCTTTTTTTTTTTTTTAAAGCAGTTGGAAGAGTTGTTTTTGTTTTTACTTTTTTTCCTAGCAGGGGTTCAGTAATTAACATTAGCACCTCACCTGATTGTATTAGCCCAGACCTTGTGAAACCTATGCTTGTTGAAACCATGATTGCTTGTGCTGGATCCCTCATCCAAGTGGAGACAAGATGCATTTAGCTCAGTTAGTCATTTTTCCCTAAATTAAAAAGCAAAAGAATTCAAGAAGTCTTTCTTTAAGGTCTGAAGAGATGCTATCCTATAAGACTGTTGAGTGGCATCTGCCCCTTTCAGGACAGACCTTTGCTTTTGGAACAGAGCATGTATTGTATTCTCCCTGGATATATTTTTGGGGTGGTGAACTATGCAAAGAAGTCTGTATAACAACTTTTATATAAATGATAGATTTTAGGGAGAGGGAATGATTCCCCAGCCTTTAACTTAGATGGGCAATAAATTTTTTTGCTCTTTCATTTTTCTGGTAACTGGAAGAGTTTCATACAAAGTGAGAATTATTCCATATTTTAACCTTTGAGCTGGCTGCAAAGGTCTCCTTGGGGACAAGGACACTTTGCAGTTATTTATAACCTGTAGAGAAGGGCAGTAAAAGCCTGTAAACAGCCAGCACACACTAAGGTTTGGGAGCCAGTGGGAGCTATCTGTTGGTTATTCCACTGCTTTCCATGACTTGAGATTCTTTCATGTACCTTATTGTTCATCTTCATCTTGGCTTTGGATGAGCCTTACTAGCCAAGCTATTTCTGTAAATCTCCATTTTATAACACTTAGATTGAGGAGAAGAAGGTAAAATAGCCTTTTTATGTTTGAAAGTATATCTAACCCTTACAATCATTTCAGTGTCTATGCTTGCCTAAGTTATCTGTAAACTGGGGAATCTTAAAGGTACTGACCTGCATACATACTAGTATACTTGTTTCTGAGTTTTCCTTAAATAACAATAGTTGCGAGAATAATTCAATCTCTTAATTAGATAAATATTTGGCTACGGCAGAAAATAGGTTCTACAAATGAGCCTGGTATAGAAAAAACTTAGTTATGTGTTCCGAGATATGTCTGTCTCTATATATTTATACATGGACATGTTTACATGTGTATATATTTAATGTTAAATATGTTTACATGTCAATTTTAAGGGAATCAAACCGCATGTCAGATGTGAAAATTTAAGGTCAAATCTAAGTAAAGATGCTAAAGATCTGCCTCAGTTTTATCAGTATACTGGAATTTTATTATATAGGCTTCAACTTGAAAGAACTCTCAAGGTCTAGCCTGAATTCCTGGCAGCTGTTGTAGTGGTACTTTCTATAACCAGGATTGCCCTATTCTAGAAAACTTGCTTATGTTACTGTTGTCTTACAGATTTAGGAACTCCCCCATTTAGCTGTACAGGCTTACCTTTTATCCCAAGTTTTCCTGGACTTTTTTTTTTTTTTTTTTGATCAAGGGAGAGTATAGTATTGGAACATATTTTTTTTTAAGATTTTATTTATTTATTTGACAGAGAGAGACACAGCGAGAGAGGGAACACAAGCAGGGGGAGTGGGAGAGGGAGAAGCAGGCTTCCCGCGGAGCAGGGAGCCCGATGCGGGGCTCCATCCCAGGACCCTGGGATCATGACCCGAGCTGAAGGCAGATGCTTAATGACTGAGCCACCCAGGCACCCCTAGTTTTGGAACATACTGAATGAGTTATTTAAAATTGGAGTGAGATGAACTGATACTTTTCTTTTTGAAAATGTTTTATTGTTTTATAAGTGTGCCTGGATTCCTGTAGCTGTTACTCAGCAACTCCCAAACTTTAACTTTTTAACTGGAGCTCATTAAGGAAGAATATGATCCCCAAAGACAGTAGTCTAGTTATTCAGCAATTTCACTGAACAAATATTTACTGAGTGCCTGTTATGATACCATTTTAGGTACAGGGGATGCTGTTCTCTGATTGAGCTTAACTTCTGGTGGGGAAGACAATAGACAAGTAAGAAACTTGAAACAAGATCATTTCAGGTAGTGATAATGAAGAAAATAAAATAGGGTAATGTAATGAGAGGGACAGGGTAGAAGTAGGGGGTCAGGGAAGGCCTCTCTGAAGATCTTATACTTTGATAGAACATTTAAATGACAAGGAGCCAGCTATGAAAAGATCTGAGGGAAAAAAGAGCTTTCCAGGCTCAGGAAAGAGCCTGGTGTGCTAAGTAGAATTAAAGGTCTGAGTGACTAAAGCATAGTGACTGTGAAGGGTAAGTGTTAGATGAGGTCAGGGACATAGACTGAGGTCTTGGCAGTCATGACGGAGGTAAATTTTACTCAGATAACAATGGAAACCACTGGATAGTTCCTATCTTGTCTTTCATAAGGATCTGATTTATAAGCCATCTCCTCACTTAGAAAAATTAATTGTAAAGGCTGCTAATTGCTTTAAAAATTTTTTTAAATTTTATTTGAAAAGATAATATATTTACATGGTTCAAAATTCAGAAAGTACAAAAGGGAAATACAATGGAAAGTTCCTTCCCACCCAAGTACCCTGGTTTCCTTTGTTGCAAGTAACCAGTGTCCCTAGGGTCTTGTATAGCTTTACAGAGAATATTATGTGTATGTTAAAATAAATAAATATTTTTGCCTTTTTAAATAGAAAGAACCTCCCCATTTTAAACAGATTTTTGTTATATTGTCTGTTTGTATCAGAATTCATTTAATCAAACCCTTGTTGATGGACTTTTAGGTTGTTTCCATTCTTTTGTGATTACAAATAATGCCACAGTGAAAAAAATCTTTTATGTTTGTCATATTAAATATATCAGTAGGGTAAATTTCTAGAAGTAAAATTGCTGGATCAAAGGGTATGTGCATTTCTTATTCATTCTGATATACATTTCCCTTCATGCAGAGTGTAACAATTTATACTCTAATCAGAAGTGTTCTCCTTACCCTGAGCAAGTGTTATCAAACATTTTGATCTTTGCCAATTCACTTGATGAATCAGTGTGTGGTTTAATTTGCATTTATCTTATTATGAATGAGAGTTGAACATGTTTTCATATATTTCAGAGCCACTGGTATTTACATTTCTCCAAACCATGGGCTGTTCTTCGCCTATTTTTCCATTAGGCTGTTGACTTTTTCTTCTTGATCTTTAGATTCACTTAATACGAAAGCCTTTTGTTAAAGAATTTAAGAAAACAAAAACAAATGTCAGTTATATCTCAATAAAGACAAAAGCAGTCATCTTTAACTTGTAAATTTTATAAAGCATGAACCTGATAAGGGATATAAGAGAAACCCCAATCTTTCCTTTGCTTATTGAGGTCTCTCTTGAGTACCCTTAGTTTCATTTTAAGAAGTGTCTGTAAATTTAAAAAAAAAAGGTACATTTAGTATTTTGTTAGACTAGATTGAATTGCAGTAAGTTTACCTATGACAAATTTTCAAAAGTCATTCAAACCTTGCAACAGAGGAAGTCAGTATGACCTGTAATAATCTATCCTTAGGGTAATGAGAAAGAAGTTATTATCTCACAGGCTGTATATTATTGAAGACACTGTAACAGGAGAAATACAAACATTACTTTGAGGTCACATCAGTTTCTCAAAAATGAATATATCCAAGTCTTCCCATAGTTTTGTGGGGTTTTTTTGGTCAACAATCTTTTTGGCATCTTCTGTTTGGGAAAATGCAACGTCTCTCAGGTTTAAAATAGTTATGACATTGGGATTTTTCCTTACTTGGAAACTGTACAAGGCTTTAAACCAAAAGGAAAAAAAAGTAATAGACTTCTACAAAGTCCCTAATAAACCATTCTTTTAAGAAGCTATGTTCCCATCCGTCTAGCTTGTGCATGTTTGTGTATTACGTTGAACCACATAAAATTGCCGATGTTTGACTAGTTTTGACTTACAAAACCGTTTCATGGTTCAGTCTCATATTATCTTCTCAGTCTTATTCCTGTAATTATTTTTTTTATTCCTGTAATTTTAAGACCGATGGATCTATATGGCTAACTTACAGATATCATGTATGTGATAGGCCTGTGTTGGTTGTTGATGTTCCTTTTTTTTTTTAAGTCTCTGGATGACTGGATTAGATTGAAGATAGAGGAATGGTTATAGGGAATAAAAGAAAGACAAAAAAAAACCTGCAGAAGCTGTCTTTGTAACACTTTTCAGAGAGTGTTGTAGCCTAGCTCTGCGTATACTGCAGGTTAAACTATTGGGACATTTCCCTCCATTGTATAGGGAATTCATCTTCTGTCCTCAAAGAATCCTGATTACATAAGAGTTTAGTTCAAATTACTGATTCATGTTTTCAAAATGAAGGAAATTATATCCGGTCTCTTTCCCCTTGTAGAAGGAAGATACACTTGGTACTGGATGAGAACCTTAGTTTTACCAGAGCAGATACTTGAGAGTGCCCGGCTAGGAGTTTTTGGCTTTGTGTGTAACTCATCCAAAAGAACAAATTAATGATTCTCATCACATTGCAAATCTAATATACTCAGCACTGTTCAAAGGCTCTTTTAGAGATATGTGAGAGAAACAAGCAGAAAAGTTAATGAACTAGAATGCAACTGGATAAATGTTTCAGTCATCAAAGTATTTTTGCTGAATGCCTTGTTTTAGGCAGGCTCTGCTAGGTGATAAGGGGACGTAAAGAAGAAGAGTTGCAAGTTCCTTTTAAAGAGCTTCAAGTCTACTGAAGGCAACAGAAGTATTCATAGGTGTAAAAGAAGGCAGAAAAGTACACTAGGTTTGATTGAAAGTATCATGCATCTGCATCATGACAGCATTAAAATATTATCTTTTTTATTTCTGTCTACTCTCTAGAGTTTAATGTTCTAGTTAGAAATTATACTATATTGATTGACTGGAGTCTCTTGGCAAAAATAACTTGCAACTTTATCGACTTCTAATACCTGTTGAGACACATTCTGTTAGTGATTGCTACTGGTTGCTAACTTGAAACTTCATTGGAATTTGAGCAGTATTATAGTTGACAGATATTCTAAAGTATGTTTTTTGGTGTGACGCAAAAGAGGTATCACCTCATGGGTCAGGATTTAATAGAGTAAACAGGAAAATAAATGGTGGTATATCATAGACATGTTCAGCCTCAGAGTTGTCAGCATACTGGGAAGTTTGCTAAGCTTTGGAAAAGAAATTTCTCACTAGACAACTTGGATGGTCTTGTCCTAACTTGTTTGAAGCCAGGGATACTATATTTTGGTGCTAGTTGTCTCCTACAGAGGTTCTCAAATCATGACCCTCAAATAGACCTCCTCTTTTCTGAAATTGTTTTTCTGCTGAGTACCTGCAGCAGTTGGCATGAAGTGCTAGAGAGTTCATGTAACCCTAAGCTACTTTGCTGATGAACACCTTGCCCCTGGTGCCTGCTATGAGTGAAATTAATTAGACTTGTGCTATCCTAGTCAATTTCCCTCTCAGCAGGTTGTGTGGTTAAAGCTCCTCAGAGTCTGAGGCTCATCTTCCAGTGCTACTAGCTGCTGGGTTAGACATTTCTTTAAAATTGGAATAAAGGTGATATTATTAGAAAAGAAAAACCAAAAAGACTTGGCTACAAAATAAATGAGAAGCAAAAAAGATAGAAAAAAATGGCCAAGACCAAAGTAGTATTTTTTTTTCCTGGTTGTAATAATGGACGATGGTTCAGTAACAACAGTTAAGCCATTAAATAAACTGTTTTTAGGGCACCTGAGTGGCTCAGTTGGTTAAGCAACTGCCTTCGGCTCAGGTCATGATCCTGGAGTCCCGGGATCGAGTCCCACATCGAGCTTCCTGCTCAGCGAGGAGTCTACTTCTCCTTCTGATCCTCCCCCCTCTCATGCTCTCTCTCCCCCATTCTCTCTCTCAGATAAATAAAATCTTAAAAAAAATAAAATTGTTTTATTTATTTTTAAAGATTTTATTTATTTATTTGAGAGAGAGAGAATGAGAGATAGCACAAGAGGGAAGAGGGTCAAGGGAGAAGCAGACTCCCCACTGAGCAGGGAGCCCGACGTGGGACTCGATCCCGGGACTCCAGGATCATGACCTGAGCTGAAGGCAGTCACTTAACCAACTGAGCCACTCAGGCACCCTAAAAATAAAATTGTTTTTAAACTTGTCTTTTTCTTAGGCTTAGAGAATTCTTAAATTAATTGTTAGATAAATATGAAGTATTTTTTTAAAACCTCAAAATAAACCTAAGTTAGTATTTTATGATCCCTCAGTGTAGAGCTGCACTGCACACCTCCAGAGCCAAATTTTATGCTCTTAACTAATGTGTAAAACTCACATCTTCATTGCCAATCTGCCCAAAAGATAGTTTTAAGTGGGAATTTTGAAATTTCATTCTGGTTCCTACTGGCAGTAATGGTAACTAGGATTTGTAAAACTGCCTAAGGTGCATTTACTCATTACTAGACAAATAGTTCTTTTTTTTTTTTAAGATTTTATTTATTTATTTGAGAGAGAGAGAATGAGAGATAGAGAGCACGAGAGGGAAGAGGGTCAGAGGGAGAAGCAGACTCCCTGCTGAGCAGGGAGCCCGATGCGGGACTGGATCCCAGGACTCCAGGATCATGACCTGAGCCGAAGGCCGTCGCTTAACCAACTGAGCCACCCAGGCGCCCAAGACAAATAGTTCTTGAGAATGTGTTTTCCATCAAATGGAAGCATACCTCCATCACAGGTGATCCAAGTATAGCATTTGGTTTCTTGAGTATATCATGGAATCATGAATTGCACAAACCAGGGAGCCCCAAATGCCACTCATTGCTTAGTTTGCTAGCTTAAGTGAAATAGCATGTATGTGTATAAAACTGTTAACTCCCATCTGTGATTACATGGGATACTTTAGTTGTAAATGTCTGTAGGATAGGGTTTAAAACCAGTGGGGACTCTGGTAATACCAATGGTATTACTCTGTGGGGATACAACTGTATCTTATTGATCCCCTTCCCTTCCATGCTTATTACTTAAGTTGCCAGTGAATGTGTGTAAGTTGAGTGATTTTTTTTTTGTTGTTCATTTATACCTCTTTCTACAAAGGATTTGGGGCGGTTTCCAGAAGTACTTAACATATAAAATAGTAAATAGTTGAGGGAATTATAGCAAAGTGAATAACAGTGTTAAGAAAATAATAAAGCTGGGACGCCTGGGTGGCTCAGTCGCTTAGGCACCTGACTCTTGATTTCGCCTCAGGTCATGATCTCAGGGTGGTGGGATCAAGCTGTGCATCGGGCTCCGCCCGCAGCAGGGAGTCTGCTTATTCCTCTCCTTCTGCTCCTCCCCTGCTCTTGCTCTCTCTAAAATAAATGAATAAATAAAAATCAAAAAAAGAAAATAAAGCTATTATAGAATGAGCGTGTGATCCTAGAGTTTCAGGAGATGGCTTACAAGTATGTCTCAGGGCTTCCTAGTAACCAGGCAAAGAGGACGACATGATCAGTTATATTCATATCGTCTGTGCACAGCTGGAAACAGACCAGGTGTTCAGGAACGAAATTTCTCCCTTAGATATTACAAACCAGTGTTTGATGTAATGGAATACGTCCTTACACTATTCTTACAATACAATATATTTTTTATTTTTATTTTTTTAAAGATTTTTATTTACTGAGAGAGAATGATAGAGAGAGAGCATGAGGGGGGGAGGGTCCGAGGGAGAAGCAGACCCCCTGCTGAGCAGGGAGCCCGATGCGGGACTCGATCCCGGGACTCCAGGATCATGACCTGAGCCGAAGGCAGTCGCCCAACCAACTGCGCCACCCAGGCGCCCTACAGTATACTTTTTAAAATAAAGCAGAACAGTAGGAAAAATGGTATATACTCAAGTGGCTATCATCCCAAATTAACAGTTATATATATTTCCATATTTGCTTCAGACCATCCTCATTTGGAAAGAAACAGGAGAGAGCAACTTGTGGTGTCTTATATTCTTGTCCTGGCCTCGTTCTTCTCCCCTGCTCTCCCACTGTGAACCTGAGGCGTAGCTTGTCAGTGTGTTCTTTGTTTTTTTACTTCTACTGAATGCATATATCATATCTGTAAATAATATATAAATCTTAAATTTGCATAAATCAGGTACTGCACATGACATTCCAAAACTTGCTTTTGTTCATTAGCATTGTGTTTGATCTCATCTCCATGGTGCTGCAGATCTAGTTCATTAATTTTAAATCCTGAAATACAGCTTTCCATTATATGGAAATAACCCAATTTAGTTTTCTATTTCCCTCCTAATGGATTTTTGGTCTGTTTCTCGTTTTTTTCACTGTTATGAGCAGCCCTCTCTGTGTCTTCTCCTGCCCACGTGCAGGGTTTCTCTTGGGCAGTGGTTCTTAAAATGTGGTGCCAGGACCTGCACATCAAGGTCACTTGGGAACTTGTTAGAAATGCAAATTTGTGGGCCTAGCTTAGACCTCTGAATCAGAAATTTTGGGAATGGTGGCCCTCACGTGATTCGGATGCACACTGAAGTTTGAGAAACCCCTACACTAGCACATATACAGTTAAAGTAGAATTACTAAGTCTTAGGGTACATGTATAGTCAACGTACTGCATACAGGAAGTTCCTATCCAAAAATACATCCTAGTTTACGGTCTTACCAGCAGTGTGAGAGAGTCCCCATGTCCCCATACATGGCATGGTTGATTTTTTTTCTTGCTGGACTGAAAGATGTAAAACTTTAAGAGCTATTTTATTTCCTTTTTTGTGAACAATATTTTACAGGGCAGTTGGCCATTTTCTTACGAATTTTGTAGAAAACTTACATATCAATTCATAAATTATCCCCTCATCATGCATTGCAAGCTCTTTTTTTTTTTCAGGGTTTTTTTTTTTGGCTTTGTTTATGGTACTTAAAAATTGTAACCAGATTCACCAATGTTTTGAATGGCTTTGTGTTTAGAAAGGCCTTGGAGAGGAGAAGTTGGACTTGGATTTGATTTGCTGCTGGGACATCCTGTTGAGATGTACAGCAGTTATTTGAAGGTGGTCTGAGGCTTATGAGACAGGTCACAGAGAGATTTGGGAGTCATTTGTATAAAGGCAAAACTTTGACACTGGGGGTGGATAAACTGAAAGAGAATGTAGATTGAGAAAACGATGGAAAATTCAACCACAGGAACGACACTGGAGAAAGAGAATCCAGTAAGAGAGATTGAGGAATGATCAGAAAACAGAGAGAGCAAGAAGAAGAATCTGGAAAATTGGATAGTGATGGAGCATGTAAGCGAGGAGATTTCCAGTGCTGCAGAGAAGGGGCACATCTAAGAAAGTGGTGAATGTTGCCCTTCAAGAGAGCAGCCAGCGCTGAGTTGAAGAATAGAAGACTTCTCCTAAGAAGTCTGCACCGAAGTATAGGAGGAGATGAGATGGTAGTTAGGTAACCAAGGTCATTTTCTTTTAGAAGTGGAATATTTGTGCCCCCGAGAAAGGGGCCATTGGCAGAGTTGTGCGTGGGGTTCACTATGCTGTCTCCTCTTTGGCAGCCTTTTCATGGATGTACTTTATATGCCCTTTGAGGAAATTCATTTGGTAAGATAATATTAGGAATTGGGCAGAGGATGGAAATAGGGTGATAGAATTGTGACTAGGAGGCTGCTTTCGATTAGGTGGTCTTCTCTGACGTTAACATTGAATACTAAGGAGCCATTTGAATGATAAGGTAGAGCATTCCAGGCAGGGGACACAGTTTCCAGTCTGCAAGGTCAAACGGAAATAAGATAGTATACCATTAATCTAATAAAATCCTCATGCTTCTTTGGTCAATCAGGGTGAAGAGAGAACAGAAATCTTTGTCCCCTGACTTTGGAGATCTTGTTTAACCTTCAAACTGGCGATGTCAAGGGTTCCAAGTCCTCCACCTCCGGCAGAAATGTCGAGTGGCCCTGTAGCTGAGAGCTGGTGCTACACACAGGTAAGTTCATGTTTTCACCCTGTAAATCGTGTATCTTGGGAGGATTTTGGTGAATGAAAAGAATAAGGTTTCTTCATTAGGTTTCCTGTTTCTCTAGGACATAACTGTCAAAGAGCAGATAAAGTACTTGTCGGCTTTCCATTCCTTGGTTATCCACATGGTATCTGAATGTACTAGGCTGGTGGTTTTCATTGGAGGTTGAAGGGGGGCGGGGATCTTTGAAACTAGATCCACTTATAGCCACCTTGATGGAAATGTGTTCCTCTTTGGACAACTCACAGGAAAACAGGTTTGAGATTTGCAACCCCAAGCAGTGGCTTCAGCATCTCAATTGTCAAATGGTGCTCTGAGCAGAGGCTTGTTTTAGGTACAGCTTTATTATCTGCTTGCCCACCCCTGCCCATGTTTTTCTCACTTTCCACCCAGTGTTTCTCAGAAGTGGAAAAATGTTATGAAAGCAGTTGGTCACTGTGAGATTTCTTAAAATGTGGGTGAGGGACAGAAAAAGCTGAGCCTCCATGCCGCCCAGACAGGGCTATCTTCCTATGGGACTCATGCAGACAGAGGGAGGAAGGGAAATGATTATTTGATCTGCAGCCTGTTTTTCAGGTTGCCCACTTCCTATTTAATTGCTTCTTGGTTTTCTGTTAACAGATCAAGGTAGTGAAATTCTCCTACATGTGGACCATCAATAACTTTAGCTTTTGCCGGGAGGAAATGGGTGAAGTCATTAAAAGTTCAACCTTTTCATCAGGAGCCAATGATAAACTGAAATGGTGAGGAAGACTATATCTAGCTGTAAAAATTTTTCTAAAAGTTGCCTGTTTTGCTTGGTTTTATGACGGAGCCTGACTAGAACGTAAGATCCTTGAAGGCAGAGACTTCGTTTTGTTCTTCACATATTCTCCAGTGCCTGGAACAGTGCCTGGCACATGATGGTGTTCATTGTAAAAATATATTTTTAAAGATTTATTTATTTATTTACTTATTTGATTGAGAGAGAAAGAGCACAAGCAGAGGGAGAGGGAGAATCCTCAAGCAGATGCCTCACTGAGCACAGAGCCTGACTCAGGGCTCGATCCCAGGACCCCAAGACAATGACCTGAGCCGAAATCAAAATCAAGAGTCAGCCACTTAACCGACTGAGCCACCCAGGCACCCTCACTGTATATTTGTTGAATTAATTCAGTGAGTATGTCAGGAATCAGCAAACTCAAATGGCTGTAGGGTAATATAAGTGAGTAAAGAGGGCCAGTGTTGTAAATGATATTCATACATGGTATGAGTGTTGAGTGACCTTCTAAAAGGGGTGGTGGCTGCTCAGCGCCATAGCTGTGTGTGAATAAGGGCTGACCATCGTCATATTTGCTGATTTTTTAAGAAAAGCAAGAAATTTAGATTTTAGCATAAAAATCTCAAATTTTAAATTGCCTGCTTTTCAACAATGCAGGAGATTTACTTGCTTATGTAACCGGAATGCCCAGGGTGTAGGATGGTTTTGAAGGTAGTGTGATCCAGCAGCCCAGTGGTGAGATTAAGGACCCCATGTCTCTCTGTTCTCTGCACTGTTGGACATCTCAAGTCTAGCTTCCCTTGTGGTTAAAGGATGACTTGGCAGTAGCAATGGGTGTAATCCACTACCATCCAACAGAAGTCTTTGAACTTTCTCTGAATTAACTCTGTGGCCAAGAATATGTCCTACATGTACTGACTGGTTTAGGTTTGGGTTCCCTCCATTAATCTCTGTAGCAAGGGGAATATGATCTGAGAGTGGGGGTCAGTCCCACCCAAACCACGCATCCCCTTGAAGAGGAGCTGACAGTTTAGTACAACCATATCTTTGCTGCCAAGAACAGAACACATGTGTGTCAGCCACCCAGTTTTGATCTCTGATAACCCGCTGAAGAGTTAAACCACTCTCTTTCCCTTTAGTATTTTTTGGCTGTGTGCACTAAGCAGTGTATTACTAGGTTCTGAGAGAATGCTTTATTCTTAGGCATTTCATTTATTTATTTATTTAAGAGAGAGGAGAGTGTGAGTGAGCACGTGGTGGGGGGAGGGGGGCAGGGGGAGTGGGAGAGAGAAAATCTTAAGCAGGCTCCATGCCCAGCACAGAACCCAACGTGGGGCTCTATCTCATGACCCTGAGATCATGACCTGAGTTGAAATCAAGAGTCAGACTCTTAACTGAGTGAGCCACACAAGCGCCCCACTTAGGCATTGTATTCAAATTCACATCTTGAGCACAATGTATATGTCATATGCGCTTCCCAGAGAGGCACTGGATTGGGCCACCTGTTTGAGAGAGGTGCCGTAACACTGACAAGGCCTAAGGATACATATGGCCTGTGTATTGTATGTGGTAGAAGTAGTGTGAACCACATGCAGTTCAACTAATGACATTTACAGCTTAACTCAGTTGAACCTATTAAATCTGTCTGAAATTTGTTTTGATTCATTGGCAACAGATTGTCATCTCTGACTCCATTTGGAAGCCTAGCTTGGAATTCTGTCCTGTGTAATAGGAGTTTACTTTTTTGTCTATGCTTCCTCCATACTGCCTTCTTTATTTCAATCTTAGGATATTATTGCCAGATTGATAAAATATCTGTAAAAGATTATGTGGTATTCACATATTTCTCTGGAATGTTTTTTTCTCTCCCAAGGTGATATTAAAGGGCTTAACGACACTATTTTTAGGGGTGGAGGGGCAGAGGGAGAGGGAGGATCTTAAGTGTGCTCCACACCCAGCGCAGAGCCTGATGCAAGGCTTGATCTCACAACCCTGAGATCATGACCTGAGCTGAAATCAAGAGTCGGGCACTTAACTGACTGAGCCACCCATGTGCCCCCAACATTTTGTTTTTATGGTTTCATTATAATCTTGACAAAAGAGGGGGCTGCCTTTCTGAGATTGAGGATTAGAACAGAGTGGAAGTAGGCTCAACTTTAAAATATTTTACGGGGAGAAAGAGTGATTTAGGAGATAATGAGGAAAGAGGCAGAGATGTAAGCATCTCCTGCTTTGGGGCCTGGATTGGTTTTCTTAACATCTTCCTCTCTTGGGAAATAGGTGTTCTGTTTCTCCTGTCACTTCACAAAGCCTATAAACGTGAATGCTTCCAACATATTTTTTTTTCCCCTATCTGTTTTGGGCAGGTGTTTGCGAGTAAACCCAAAAGGACTAGATGAAGAAAGCAAAGATTACCTGTCACTTTACCTGTTACTGGTCAGCTGTCCAAAGAGTGAAGTTCGGGCAAAATTCAAATTCTCCATCCTGAATGCCAAGGGAGAAGAAACCAAAGCTATGGGTAAATGTTCCCGTCTTCATTCCACTCTTAATTTTCACACCAAGCAACTTCATACGCAGACAGGTTATGGATTTGATCTGGGTTGTTTTGTTCTGTTTTTTTAGTAAATCTAAATATGACTTTTTTTTTTCCATTCCAGAGAGTCAACGGGCATATAGGTTTGTGCAAGGCAAAGACTGGGGATTCAAAAAATTCATCCGTAGAGATTTTCTCTTGGATGAGGCTAACGGGCTTCTCCCTGATGACAAGCTTACCCTCTTCTGTGAGGTGAGTCCTTTACCCCGAGGTGAGACTGGCAATTCCCAGACCTGATGGGTATCGGTAGACTTAATTACATTGTGTCAGGGATGGGGAGTGAGAAAAATCCCCAAGTGGAGTGGTACTGCACAAATGTGATTTCTATGATTGAAACTGTGTCATGATTTCAGGCTTGTTGGGCACTTCACCTTTCTGCTTGTTATTGTTCTTAAAAAGAAAGATTGTGCACTATCTCGGTATGAGCGATTTTTTACTTGCTTGGGTCAGGATTCTGGCTTTTTCACTGGGGATGTTCTCAGGTAGCATGTGCACAGACTGGCACTACAAGCTGAGGAGAATGGCCAACAACTCACTGTGTGGATCTGTCCCTTAAACTTTCTGACTTCTGAAGTATGAGGTCCACTTGTGTTTGACTGCAGATCATTTTCCTTTTCTACTTTACTAGATGACTCTTACCAGGAGTTGAGTATATCCAGTTTGTCTTGCTGGAGTAGTTGTGAAACAATGGAGAGAACCATTTTTTCTAGAGTGAGGGGTGGGTAAAGCTCTCTAACTTGTGGTTAGCTAGGAGGGTTATCTGTCGTCAGCCAGGAGAGTATTTCTCTCACCAGTGACCTAAGCCTGTCTGGGGTGACAGGAGAAGCCTTGAAGTATTCCCAAGAGTGAGTTGGAAAGTGGCTTATTTAATGGGTGTATATATACTAATCAGTCACTTCATGCCATTATCATTTACAAATACTCACAAGCTCACAGCGTAATAAATTAATAAAACCTCCAGTCTGATGGGAAATGTGTGCTCCCTATACTTTGTATGGTCAAGAACCACTTCCTGAGCAGCACCACTTGAGAGGGACCACTGTGTTTTCATGGGGAGGGTGCGAGCAAGCTCCCCAACTACCGGTGTGTTCTGCCAACTAATGGGCTCATGCTGTGAGTTAATGACAGTTCCAAAGGCTTACTGCCACCTGGGCAGGAGAGCAGGGTGTCCCTTAGGGATCTTGCCCTTTCATGGAAGAGGCCTAGCCAGCAGTAGCCGGCTTCTCTCCCCAGTCACAGCTCATTGAGTATTTCTGCAGAATAGTTGCTGGGGGTTAGACAAGTCTGGATGCACAGTTTATTAAAGTACTACACTGAATACACAGAATAGTTATATAATAGCTACCTCCTTTTCTTGTTTGCTGTGAAGTAAAAGAAGGAAATACTAGAGTGATGGCATCTCTATAAATACATTAAATGTTGCAGTTGTTTTTGTCTGTGAACTTGAGTTTGGAATTCCATATAACTCCTACTAGTTACAGATCATACTCAGTTGCCCAAGTGAAGAAATGAGAACAATTAGTTGGTTTCGTGTGAGGTTCGATGAAAACTTAAGACCATCCATTTAATCTTCAAGAGACTGTATTTCAGAAAGATTTAAAAATAGTGGAAAATTCTAATTTCTGCTGGAAATGAAAACCAGTCTTTGAACTGTTCTCAAGGAAGAGAAATCTCCTCTAAATACTGCCTCTGGTATTTTAGGCAAAGTGTTCACCTTTATTGCCACATTTTCCAGTCCACAGTGGGCCCAGTTTTTTCTCCCATGATCCCCCTCCCACCCCCTCCCACCCCCTCCCACCCCCTCCCACCCCCTCCCACCAGCCCATTCCAGCCGCTCCAGCCCCCTGTACTGACATTCTTGATTTGGGAACCGATTGGCCTGCCCTCACTTGGCAGTCTCTCATCCTGTGGCTAAGTCCAAGGCTTCGCTTCCCCATATGAAATTCTCTGAGGAGAAATCCTGTGGTTAAGTTTAGATTTGTCTTACTGACTTAGAAGGGAAGTGAGATGACACTTTGGAAGTGAGGAGATGTTGAACAGGGAAGCGTCTGCTGAGTTCTGCTGACGCCGTCGGTTTCTTCCCATCGAACCAGGTGTGCCATCTGTTCCTGTCACACTTCTCTGTTGGCCACAGGTGCTGAGTGTTGCTTCTCATACTTGGGCTTGTGCCCAGTGAGACTCGTTTCTGTTCCAAGGCTCTCCGTGGACTTAGTAGCATTCAGTATTGCAAGACGGTTGCGTGGGGGGGTGTGTTGGATGTGTGGGTTTTCGAGATGTCTGCCGCTCATCTAAGTTCTTAGCGCTTTTCAAAGCTATAGATCACTCTGTGTTGCACCTTCTGTCCTTCTGACCTGTTGCTCCCTTCTGTCAGTGGACTATTTATAAACAAGTATTTTACTTCATATTTATAGTTTCTATATTATTGGTTTAGCTAGTGGGGGTTTTTTTATTATTATTATTCGGAGGCTTTTATGAAGTTGATGTCCACCTACAAATTTACGTTACAAGTCCTCCACTGCTCCGTTCCACACTCAGCCTTTGCCCCGGGCACTTCCATCTTATCTGCCAGTGGATTATTTATAAACAAGTTTATTGCATCTTGATAAAAAAGAACGGTGGTTCTGTGGATTCTTTTGGCTGTTCCGAGAGGCCACAGGAGGGAATCCTAAGGTGAAAGACTGAGAATCACATGTTTGTGTTTGGGCCTTATTTCAGTGGTATTACTGTTAATGAACACTTAAATGAAATTAGATTGCCTATTCTCCAAATGCTGAATGGCTGGTCTTGTTTATAATGTGCCACACTGGGTTCACCTCCAATCCTCAGTGATGTTTTTGTCTGTTAGGAAATGTGCCGATTCTTCCAAGTCGGTGTGGCGTAGTTAACATATTTGGAAGCATTTTCAGAGCATTCCCTGAATTGTCTCTTATCACAGTGCTTTGAGCTGGATTAGTTCTGTTATCTTCATTTCATGTTCCTGGGGAGAGAAGCAGCGCCTAGGGAGGTCATGTAATTTTTCCTAACGTTGCACAGCAAATCAGTGTCAGGCCATGTCAGCTCTGCATTTTCCACCTCTAGTCTGCTGCGCAGCACTAAGTGGAGCTGAATGCCATTCACCAAGGAAACTTGTGCTCTACCACATTTTCTTAACAGGGAGTATTTATTTTGGTAATGAAAGAATCAGGAAAGCTTTACACTTTAAATTTTTCTTTAATAGTTCAGTTCACAGAAAAGCTGCATGAAATGTTTCAGCTTCTGTTGACCCTTCCCTATTTGTTTATATTGAAAACAAATAGCTACTAACAATAAAGGTGCAGATATTCCCCCTTCACTGTACATATCTTTGACAGGTAGAAGACTCCAGTGTCCATTTGGGATGTTGCAGTTAAAGTTGAAATATGAAATACCGTATGAAGTATGAAATAGCAAATATGAACCATGCAGACACTAGTTGACTCTTAAAATATCCCTTTTCTTCTCAAACATTAGAATATCCTTTCATAGCCTGGGAATATGTATGTTTACCAAATTTTAAATACGTGGGTCTCTCCTTTTTTTCTTTTTTTAAAGTCATTTTATTAATGGATAATTTGGATATATTAGTTGAACTATATGATAACGCCAACATTTGATTGGTCTTGACCTACGAAAATGGTGATTTTAATATGTAACGTTATTTAGGTTATAAACATTCTGTAGTAAAGCTAGCATCCAACCCAACGGCATCACCAATAACTTAGAACTAACCTGTATATGCTTCTTCCCTGTCCCTTAGACCTTTGTCCCCCCACTCAGAGGATGATAATAAATAGCTGTTGGAAATTGTATGTTATCATTCCCTCGTTTAGTATTTCTATGCCCGAACAATGTACTGGTTTAGGTATGCTTGTTTTTGCGCTTTATAAAAATGGTGTCAGAATGTATGTAGGTCGTGTAGGTCACGTTGCTTTTTTTACATTATACATCTAAAATGTATTTCTTTATATGGTGGGTGTAACTATAGTGCTTTCATTTTTAGTGCTATGTGATAATGTGTTATGTGAATATACAACAGTTTGTTTGCTCATTCTCTTGTTGGTGGACATTTAGGTTATGGCCAGTCTTTTGATTAGAAGTAAGGCTGCTGCTATAACCCATCTATATGCAGAGTCTATTTTTTCCTTGATTGTTTTATATAGAAGCTAAAAAATATATTTCCATTGGTCTTTGACTTTTTATGTTTGGATAAAATGTACAAGAAATTGGCACAATCTTTAGTCTTTTATGAAATTTTCTTTTTTAAGAAAAGGAATTGACTTTAAAAGTCAGGCCCGTTTACGACTTAAAATGTAGAGGGTTCTACAGCCTTCCTGAGACATTTTCATGTAGTCATTTATAAGACGACATAAATGTCACAGTCACGTCATCTTCACAGCTGCAATTCTGAATGGGTCTCCATAGTCAACTTTATAGGCATTAAAAAAAATCTTTAGTTTTTCTCAAAATGGTCTCATTTTAGCATGATCATTTGCAGAGGAAAACAATCCCTTCCTAAGTTAAAAGTTTGGGCTCTGAAGACTCATTTGTGAATGCCATTTAAAATTTATTTTTAATTAAGCGTATTTAATGTTGGTAAAAGGTGCCAGACTTTCAGCACTCTGGAGACTCCAGGCATCCATATATCTACAGAACAAGTCTGGCTCAGACAGTAAAGGTACATTCTCCTTCCTGCTGTGTTCCTGTCTGTGTCTGGAGAGAGGAATTGCCCCAGTGAGACGAATCACAGTCTTTGGGCCCCTCTCATTACCAAGCGTGCATCTAACCAGCAGAGGGGCCACTGGTAGCCATAGTTTGACATTCAGCTTAGTTCTTGCCAGTTCATTCTACCCCATCTAGTAAATTGCCACCAGTGTTAATGACTCTGGGCTTCTATCAACCTGGTTTAATTTAAGCTTAGAAACCCAGTGCCAAAAGCATTCTCCATTCCCTCCATTGGCCATCCCAAGAGATTCCCGCTTTTCCCTGTGAGGAAGTTGGATTTAATCGGTCTTTTCCTTGTCCTTTTTTTTTTTTTAAAGATTTTATTTATTTATTTGAGAGAGAGAGAGAATGAGAGATAGAGAGCACGAGAGGGAAGAGGGTCAGAGGGAGAAGCAGACTCCCTGCTGAGCAGGGAGCCCGATGTGGGACTCGATCCTGGGACTCCAGGATCATGACCTGAGCCGAAGGCAGTCACTTAACCGACTGAGCCACCCAGGCGCCCTTTTTTTTTTTTTTTTAATCAGTATTTTGAGGCTATAACTAGAGACAGGAAACTTCTACTTTTGGTGTTAGTATGAGAAAGTGACTGAATCAAATTAGAGATCTTACAAAGGACAAGAGAAAATCTCTGTGGGGTAGTTTGTGCTGGGTCCTGAGCTATTAAAATAATGTTATAATCTGGCTCTGATAAATGTGCTACTAATGTTAAGTCCATTCATAATTGGTTAACTTGGCTGCTTCATCACTCGAGATCATAATGGTTAGTTTGAAACAAACGAATACATTTCTTGACCTGATAGTAAATGTCTCACTCCTTCACAAAAGAGACTACGGGTCATTTGGATGCCAGGGCATTCATTTTGCCTCTGGGTTTATGACTGTATTTAAGAGATGACTTGCATCTTGAAGGTTGAGAGAAATTTGGGTCATTTAGGATATTCCTAAGCTGTCTTTCTCATCTGACTTGTAGCAATATTAGCAAGAGTGAGGAGCGGATTCTCAAGGTTTGTGAATTCTGCTTTGATATTACCATTTCTAAGCTTATATGATGGACGAGGTGAAGCATAGCAGTGCTTGTTAGGCAGACGACTGATCTGCTGGGTCTTACCTTCAGTTTGGTAGCTTCCATTTATTTTAGAATGCTAACTGATTTATAAATCCTTGTACTTGGCATCCTAACAAATTTATCTGAGTTTCACTGACCTATCTGGAAGTTACCTTGGTTTTTATCTAGGCTGAACAGTTAATTCAACTAGTTAAAGCATGCTGCCGTTGAAGTCATGGGGGCGATTTGGATCCCTCTGTAAATCTGTTGTTGTCATTCTGTTCCAGAGTGAAAAGTGCACACCTGGCTGGAGCCAGCCCTCTTATAGGTCACTGTCACAAAGGACCGAGGAATGGTGCCAGTGGTGTGGGATACCCACCCGGTTATCACTGCTGGGGAAGATCTTCCAAGCCCAGTTCTGTTCATTAGACTAACATCTGTGGGGAAGTGCTAATTATTTACCAGGCCCAAGAGAAGCTGCATTTTATTTTTATTTTTATCTTTTCATTTTTTTAATTTATTTTTTTTTAAGATTTTTAAAAATTTATTTATTTGACAGAGACACAGCGAGAGAGGGGAACACAAGCAGGGGGAGTGGGAGAGGGAGCCCGATGCGGGGCTTGATCCCAGGACCCTAGGATCATGACCTGAGCCGAAAGCAGACGCTTAATGACTGAGCCACCCAGGTGCCCCGAGAAACTGCAATTTATTTTCATGTTCTAGACCTAACTAAAATAAGTGAAGTGCTTTTAGGCTTATCAGAGATGTTTTTCTTTTAGAGAGTTTTAAATGGTAGTTTCCATAGGAATTCTTTGTTTATTTATTTATTTGAGAGAGAGTAAGAGAGAGATCACGAGCAGGGGAGAAGGGTAGAGGGAGAAGCAGACTCTCCACTGAGCAGGGATCCTGATGCGGGACTCGATCCCAGGACCCTGGGATCATGACCTGAGCCAAAGGCAGCCGCTTAACTGACTAAGCCACCCAAGGTGCCCCTCCATAAGAATTTTTTGTATTTAACCTTTTGCTTAAGGCAGAATAAGGTAAATACTTGAGGTTTAATGTGTGTTTAGGTCAGTATCCTTTTCTCTCCGCACCCCCCTCCCCCGCCGTCATGGTTTTGCCCAGGTTTTCAAGGCAGGGAAGGCAGAATTTATTAGCATTTGGAGGAGAAGGAGATTTGTGGGGCTTTTGCCTCTCATCCTAGGATGGCGTAGAATAAGTATGATTGTGGCAGATTGGAAATGACTTGATCCACAGGATAAAGCCTTGTTTTGTGGAGGTGGTTTCAAGAGAACATGACTAACGTCTGTATCTGAATGTACTGTAGCATCGAGGTAAAAGTCATCTCTTCTCCTGCTGGGAAGAAAACTCTTGGTAACAAAACCTTTGGACTGTGCTTCCTTGTCTTTCACAGGTGAGCGTGGTGCAAGATTCCGTCAACATTTCCGGCCAGAACACCATGAATATGGTGAAGGTCCCTGAGTGCCGGCTGGCCGATGAGCTGGGAGGACTGTGGGAGAACTCCCGGTTCACGGACTGCTGTCTGTGCGTTGCTGGCCAGGAGTTCCAGGCTCACAAAGCTATCTTGGCAGGTTGGTCTTTATTCACAGGAAGCTTTAGTTTTGGTGAAAAAGGAAAAACAGTGACTACATAATCACCTTTTGAGTAGCATCAGCTCTTTGAACTGGTGCATAAAAAACTGCAACTGAATTTATTTTTTTTTATGGTGGGGACATTCGTTGTCATAACCAAAAATCCTACTCTCCATAAAATAGTGGTGTTTCTGTTTTTCCTCTGTCTAGGGGACTTAGGCCACCATTGTCAAGCAGTAGATGATGATGTGTATTGAATGCCTTTGCACCTAGAGGGTAGATGTCAAAACACTGGTTAAGAGCAGGTATTAGCCGCTAGACAGGGACTTAGGGTGTAATGGAGAAGATTCTGGACTTGGGACTAAACCACCATCTAGCTAAGTCCCCCAGTCCTGGAGTGTTAGCCCTTACTTCAGTACAGACATACTAGAAGAATGAGAATTTGCTAGTGATGTGGAGGATTGGGTCTTGCTCTAATAATAGGCCGTTGTCCTTAAGACCAGAAGGACTGACAAAGAGCCGGAGCTGATAAGGCAGGACTGACTACTTCCCATGAAGGTGTAGCAGTCAGCCATAAAATTCTGTTCAGACCGTAAGATATAAGAGGAAATTGCGTGAACTTTCAGGCAACAAATTTCTTACCAAGACTCTCCGCTCTGTCATTCTAAAATACACACCTGGCAAAACCTCAGTCTGGCTCAGTCTAAGCGTCTTCCTGTTCCTGCTCTCAACTAGGTGTTACTGTCTATTGCCAAAGGAAGTCATCTACTCTTAGGTTAGTGTCTCCACGCTCAGCTAGGCTCTTGGCGCTGCCAAGAACTCTTCTACAGATACCTAGTTAGCTCCCTTTCTTTTTCCTTAACAATAGATACTTCAGACTGTTTACCAATCTCCTTCAGTCTCCCGACTCCTAAAAGAGTTGCTTGCTACTTCTGAGAGATAATTGAGGCCCTTCTCCCTCAGCTCTTGCCTGTCGCCTTGCGTGAATTTTCCCTGCATTCTCCGTGGAGGAGGTGTTCTTCCTCGTGTCCAGAGCAGGCTGTCTCTTCGGCGTCTGTTTGACATCGCCTGCCGCCTTCTCAGAAGCCTTGCTCCGCCAGTTACACCTTTGTTGTCTGGTATCTCCACCATCTCTCTTTCTCCCATTGCCTGTTTACCCTCAGCCTGGAAACTGGCTCAGCCGTCTCTCTCTACTTATTCATTCATTCATATTCATTTTCTCTGTCTCTCTCTCTCCCTCTCACTCTCCCTTTCTCTTTAAATAGAGCTAAGTTTCTTGAGTTAGCACATTTACTGTCTCTACTGCTTTCCTCCCACTTATCCTCAATTCACCTCCATGCTACGAAAGCAGTTTTCAAAAGTTCTGTGACCTGCTAATTCCTAAATTTGAGGGATTCCTTAGTTCATATATTATTTGACTTCTTTCTTCTGGTTTTCCCCTGTTGCTCTGGCTACTTCTGATGTGTGGCCTCCCTCTTCTTCACACGTCCCTGTCAGCACAGGTGGCCCTAAGGGTCTGCCTCAGTTCTCTTTTCCTCTACTCATTTCCCCCAGGTGATTTTATTTATTCTCATAACAGCACTTTGTTTCTAGCCACTGAAGACCCTCTAAGCACACCGGTGCTTTGGACCCTTCCCTTTTTTTAAAAGCCACCAGCCCTTTTAGTCTTCAGCTTCTGTGATGTACTTATTTTAGTACCTTATAACTGATAAGCCTTCTGAGATAAGAGCAGTGAGAATTAATGTCCCTTTGGAATAGATTAAAATATTGAGTCTCAGAGGGTTAAGTAATTTGCCCAAGATAATGTGGTTAGAAAATGACAGATCCAAAATTAATCCTTTCTGACATAAACTATAGGCCGAAGTTCAGGTTACCTGTTAGCTCAGAGTCCTACTATAATATTCCATCTGGTGCTCCTCTCTCAGGTGGAAATTTGGTAGTCTCTGCCTTCATCAAAACCTCTGATTTATTGGACAACACGATAAAATTTGAGGTTTTTAGGCCTTTTATTACTTTCATGGTTGAAATTAAGTTGATTTACTTTTCTGTGTTCATTAGACCACAAGGGGCATGGCTTAGAACACCATTTCTTAACCTTTTTTCATTATCTCCACTCTCCCAAGGAAAAAAATCAAATGATTCCTGATGGGAGACGTTAAAATACTAAGGATTAAGATTTTGTCAGGAAAGGTTGAGCTTTGAAGGACCACAAATGGTTGTCATACCTTAGATTTTTTTTTTTTTTTTGGCCTCTTTGGGGTGTTAGTTATCTCTATTGTGAGTGCATGGCTTGAAAGAACAGACCACCTGCTATAAACAAGCATGGACTTCATCTAGTTAATGGATGCCATCGAGCCCTGTTCTTGGCCTCCTTGCCGTGTGGTCCCTAGAAGTGGAGAAAGTTGGTGTCGTTGTTCTAGGCAAAAATCTGGGTGTTAGGCCACCCTGCTTATTATTAGAGCATGAAGGATCTTCTGTTTGAACCCCCAGATCTACCCAGAGGAGATCATTGTCATCCAACATAGGTCATTTGAATAATTTCGTTCAAATATGAATGGTTGGAATGGAGCTAATGAGAAATTATTTTGAAAGTACTGATCTCTTTTTTTCCCTCTGTCGTATTATTCATTTCTTAGTGTAATATAAGAAGAGAGAAATTTTATTATTCCTATATAATTTGAGGCTAAGACCCTTCCCTGTAGCAATGGGACAGGAAAGAAAGTGATCTCCTCTTCATAAAAGAAGAACCAAGAGGTTTCAGTGTGATAACCTTATCTATCTCTGTTTCCCTTTCACTTTATAGCTCGTTCTCCAGTTTTTAGTGCCATGTTTGAGCATGAAATGGAGGAGAGCAAAAAGGTATGTGACAGAATGAAGATACATCTTTTTAGCTAGGTTGACTGGATCCAGATGATTTCCCAGTTTGACACCAGATTTATTTTTCCAGTCATGTTATTAAAATGGTACATTCTCTGAACAGACACTTTCTGAGAGCAGGGAGAGGTGGTCTGGAAGCATTCTAGGTAAAGCAGACTCACTCTGTCCCAGGTAGATCATCCAGTTTTGGGTGAGGGTCTTAGACATGTGTTTCTACTCAGGCAAAGAAACACCAAAAAAATCAAAGATACAGTTGTCTTGCTCTTGTATTTGAGAAGATAAAGGTGGTGCATATGACGGGAGAGAAGGCTACTCTAATGAAATAGGGCAAAGAGAGAGTTCCCATCCATGTTAGGTTTTAGACGATACAAGCCTTTCTCTCACCAGAGCTTAAAATCATGAAAACTGTTTAGGGATTTTGTTCTGTTGGAATGTTTCTCATTTTCAGTTTTTCTGGCATAGAATCGGGTTGAAATCAATGATGTGGAGCCTGAAGTTTTTAAGGAAATGATGTGCTTCATTTACACGGGGAAGGCTCCGAACCTCGACAAAATGGCTGATGATTTGTTGGCAGCTGCTGACAAGGTGAGATAAGACTAGAAAAAGAATCACAAGAGGGAGGAGTGTTTGTGACCTCTTGAGTCTCATGACTGGGCCTCTGTCTTACATAGTAGGTAAGATGAGCATGTATCTTAGTGTGGCCAGGACAATCCTGGATTACAGTTATTGGTAGCATCCTTTTTATTTTCCAAAGTGTCCTGTTTTGAATGAAGTAATTTACGTGGTCCCCCTAATTATAGAAAAGAAGGTTAAGTTTGATGTTTACCTCCCTTCTCTTCCCCATCTCACATGTAAGCACAGTGATACTAAAGATGCAGATAATACTAACATTTGGCTTTATAATTTACAAAGTGTTTTTGAGTTCATTAACTTTTTCTTTCTAAATAGTGAGGGATTTTATTTACTTTTTTTTAAAGTTTTTCCTTTAATTCCTGTTAGTTAACTTAGTGTTGTCAGTTCCATGTGTACAATATAGTGATTGAAAAATCCCATACATCCTGCAGTTCATCATGGGACAGGAGCACTCCTTAATCTCCATCACCTGTTTCACCCTTCCCCCCACCCACGTCCCCTTGAGTTCATGAACTTATATTTAAACTTGTCAGTAAGAGAATAATCTTTTACCTAGTGTTGTTGTTAGCATTTTCAACTTTTACTTAAGTAGCTATTGAAATATACTGCATTCAGAATTACAAGATGATCAGTAACTCTTTGGGAAAAAAGAAATACTACTGCAGTAAATGCGTACGTTGATCATAAGACCCATTTCAATTTGAGAAATGTTAAAGTGTGAAAATTAAAGTAAAGTATGGATCTTAGAATCAAGGAAATAGAGGACCAAAAACAGTAGGCCAGTGATTCCCAAAAGAAGTTTGGGGGAAAATGTTAATGAAACACTGAGTTTAAACAAGTCAAATTGGGGTTCTTGTGTGTTGCTGTCTTAACTGCAAGATTTCTCAGAACCTTTTTAGTATGTTAATGTACAGTGTGAGTTTTCTAAAAGAATATGATAGACCGCATTTCTCTAACTTAGTCAACCCTGAAATCCTTTTCCTCAAGAATCACCGCTGGGGATTAGTGTCCCCCAAAACACACCTCGGGAAACTTTCATTATGTAGATATGCCAGAAAGAGCTCAGTAACCTGTCCTCCAAGGCCCTGTGGTCTGAGGAAACACAAGCTGGGGTGTGGGTAGCTCTTTTTCCTGCGGAAGTTTTTCTTAAAAGGGTTTACACCTGGCCAGGAGTAGGCCCCGTGAGAACGACCGTTCCCTGCTGGAAGGTGTTGCTCCTCTTCCTGCCGTGATGCTGCGGCACCCATCTGGAGGCAGAGCTGGCTCAGACCTGGGGGTGCTAGAGCCTCCCCCAAGATTTCCCTGTAGGAAGAGCCTCCTTCCACCTTCCTTTGCACCTTGAGAACAGAGGAAGTGCATGTTTTGACAGTGGAGCTTTATCTTTATTGATCAGCTTTTTGGAGTGTTTGTAGAGGATGAGGCACGTAAATCAAACCTCATTGATTAGGTTGGAAAGGATTGAATAGCAGCTGTGTCCTTTCAAGATTTTATGAATCCAGTTAGGCAATGTGAACATTCCCTACCCTCCTGGTCTGGCTCCGTTCTGACCACAGGGATCTTGCTTTCCATGGTGGCAGTAAGAAAATATATGCTGTGAGCTCTGGAGAAGTAGAAGACGCAGCTTTTTATAAACATGCATTTATAATGATCCTTGATCCTGCCTTAACCTGCCTTCTGATTTTCAGTGAAGTTTATACATGCCAGATATTTATCTCCCTCATCTTCTAGCTCCCATAAGGATGAGTAGTATCAAAAAGCCCACTTTTCAGACAGAAATACTGAGGCCCAGCGGTATATATTCTCAGAGCCAGGGTTTGATGTCTGTGTCATTCCTGGGTTTTAATTCCTGCTCCTCAGCCAGAGAACCTACTGGGGAACCCCCCCTATAAGTACACAGAGCATGGGGATCAGCCTGAATTGGCATTCTGTGAATGGTATTTTCAGTATAGTGCGTTAACTTACAGTTTTAAAAGATAAAGTAGTCGAATCACAGCAGTGCTTTAAATTTATGAATGAGAAGTAAGTGAAGGGTACATTTTCAAATTCCATTCAGAATTTTCTATCAGACAGTCTTTGCTCCAAGCTTATTTGAAAACATTTTTACCTTTACACCTTGTTGTGAGCTTCAGGAAAACAGAATAAGAAATTGTTCATGGAAGGATCTAAACATCTAGAATTTACCCAAGAGGCTGAAACAGCTTCTTCTGAGCATTTCCAGTCTCCTGGGGACACGTGTAATTAGACCAAAAACAAAACAAAACACGTCGGCCAGGCCTGGGAGACACAATTTCAATCTCCTGGGTAAGTACAGCCATTAGGCAGGTTTTTCAGAAGCATAATTAAGAAAAAAACTTTGTCCCCCAAGGGACAAGAATGGCTACTTTTGTCTAATTATGCAGTAGGGATCAGAACTATTCACGGTAAAAGTCCTTTTAAAAGAATGTATCGAGAAAGGATAAGAGGAATGTTCTGTGCAGCACTGTATAAAGACTGAACATTTTCTCAACCTTTTCCAGCCTTTTAAAACAAAAACGGCAACCTAATTTCTTGCTTGTCTAGTGTCATTCCTGTTTTCCATGGAAACTGTTTTCCAGTTACTCAAATGTAAAAAATTAAAGCTGCACCAAAACCAATAAAACTCTTTTTTTGCTGCAGGAGATCATAGTGCCAACAGATATGCCTCCTCACCCAGAATTCATAAAAATGAAATTGTCTTGGTTTGATTGCCGTGATTCAGCCTGAAGGAGTTATTTTGTCATTGAGTTCTGAGGTCCTCAAGATGGGACCGATAACGGATTAAAGCAGACCGTTCTCCTATGAACTGATTAATGATGTTTTATTTTGTGCCACCTTTTATACCTTCCTCCTCCTCACTACTGAAGTTCCTTACTAAGTTCATAATCTCATATTTGAGAGCACGTAGTACAGTGGCTTCAAAACAAATCAACTAGATCAGATGTGCCCAGTGTTAACCTAGACCTTCATTTCCAGAACATTTGTACCCTTTACTTGGAAAATAGGAAGTTTTTAGACCAAAACCGGATCCGGGGTCTCTGCTGCTTTGTTCCTACCCTGAGAATCTTAACCTCAACCCCAGTAAAGAGGACTCCATTTATCCCTTTCTCTTTAAAAGGAGGCTTTTGTTTGACCCTCATTCAGGACCAGTTAGTGGCAGAGATGCTGGTGAAAGTCACCACGGGGCTCCTTTTCTTCCAGCCCAATGGGCCAGTTGGGATACCTGCTGGGCTGGTGACATTGCTTAAGTAGAAAGGACTGTGCTTCACCCTAGTTTGGCTCTGACTGAAAGGATAGCAGAAATGTGAAAAGTAATGTCCTGTTGGCTTGAAGCAGGGTAATGCCTCATCATTGTAAGGGAGGGTAGGTGGTGGTGGTCCAAGAAACACTTGAGTCCCTCTTGGGGCAGGTGACCTGGAGGGTGTGGGTGTATTCCCTAATGGCCATTTTTCTAGTAGGTGGACTTTAGAACTTGAATGGCAGCCACGCACATTATTTTCACGGCCTTCTTTTCAGCCTCGGCGCGTGCTTGTGCTTTATCTGTCATTGCAGTAGTTCAGTATACTTGTCACGCTCTGTGCAGTTTTGCTCGGGAATCCAGTTCCACGCGGTCCCGCTGAGGAGCAGAGCTTCGGCGGTGGCAGCCCGGAGGCGCTCCGGCCCTGACCACAGCAGTGCTTGTGTCTTACAGTACGCCCTGGAGCGCTTGAAGGTCATGTGTGAGGACGCCCTCTGCAGTAACCTCTCCGTGGAGAACGCTGCAGAGATCCTCATCCTGGCTGACCTCCACAGCGCCGATCAGTTGAAGACTCAGGCGGTGGATTTCATCAACTAGTGAGTCGGCATCTTCAAAGCTGTTGTTTCAGGAGAGTTGGGCTTGCTAGAGAAAGGAGAGAGACTTTGAATTAGCAAGTAAAGCAGGCAAATGGCTTCGTTAGCCCCTTGTAGTAGTAAGTAGAAGTTTTTCATCTTTCTCTTCAGCTTGACAGGATGGAAGATGGTTTTTTTCTCTCTTGTGGGGCTAATCCGATTGGTGGGCAAGGTGCTTTCCTTCCTCGTGGTGATGGGAAACAATGAAATGATAAGCGGCTGGCCTG